>NC_062288.1:37805616-39055616 GCF_902655055.1 Lutra lutra
GGATCAAAGCCACAGCATGGAAGGAGTTGGGAGAGAGAAGAGATAGGAAGTTGCAGAACCAGAGGTGGCAATCTGGAGAAGGCAGTGCTTAAGTTGGCAGTGTAACAGCCCAAATTAGATCTCTTTTGATGATCTGACAGTGAATGGAGGAAGGAAGAAAACGATGGAAAGCAAGAATCTCAGAAAGTAAAAGAGTCACAGAAAGTAGAAGACACCTCATCATGCAAAACGGTTCTCATTTACTGCAGACTTTATACTTCTGAGTACCAACAGAAGAGTATGTTCTTGAACTAAGAAACCTAATAAGTACCCAGACCCCTCATAGTTCACCATAGGGATGTGGGTGGTTGCTGACTTAGGAGAATCCAAGACATATAAAAAGTGATCAGAAAGCCAGACAACATCCTCATTAGGCTATAATAAAAAGAAAGGAAGATGTAATTTTTTCATTGGATGAAAATATTCCTAAAAATGTAGCAGAGAAAAATTAAAACTCGGGACTCAAATATAAAGACCATAATACTAAATTAGAAATGGCAGATTAGAGAACACACCTTAAAAACAAAGACAGAAAAAAATTAGAAATGGCTTGAATAAGAATAAGAAAGAATAGAAATGACAAAATGTAGAAAGTTGGAAAAAATAGAACTGGCCAAACTCAGGAAAGAAATCGGGGGGGGGGGTCATTTTAGAAATAAAGAGAGTTACAAACTATTCAGCAGAAAATAGCTCCAGTAGTAAAATAAGGAACATTTGAATAAGGAGTGAAAAGAGCCAAGAGAACATAGACAAAATACAAGAGAGGGAAAGAGAGAAAGGTATTCAAAAGAAAAACTCTAGATACAGCGAACAAGCAAGGCAAGTAGCAAATGTGTATAAATATTTGTCACAACAAGAAAAACAACTATGAAATTTAAATTTTGGTCAATTATGGTACATTACCTGGTAAAATTAATAGGCTCTTAAAAACCTTCTGGGGCTTCAGACAAAAAAAACTGTCAGGGGAAAATATCGGCAATATATTTCTTTTTTTTAAGCTTTTATTTTAATTCCAGTTAACTTACAGTG
The DNA here is from genome assembly GCF_902655055.1 of Lutra lutra. Classification (NCBI taxonomy): domain Eukaryota; kingdom Metazoa; phylum Chordata; class Mammalia; order Carnivora; family Mustelidae; genus Lutra; species Lutra lutra. The sequence goes on from NC_062288.1 coordinate 37,806,685, forward strand.
TTATATGTGTTTCAGGTGTACAATATAGTGATTCAACACTTCCATACATCACCCTGTGCTCATCATGACAACGACATTCCTTAATTCCCATAACCTACTTTACCCATTCCCCACCCACCTCCCCTCTGGTAACCATCAGTTTGTTCTCTATAGTTATGAGTCTGTTTTTTTGGTTTGTCTCTTTTTTATCTCGTTCTTTTGTTTCATTTCTTAAATTCCACATATTAGTGAAATCATGTGGTATTTGTCTTTCTCTGATTTATTTCACTTAACATTGTACTCTCTAGCTCCATCCATATAGTTGCAAATGGCAAGATTTCATTCGTTTTGATGACTTAGTATTATCCCATTGTATATGTTTATACCACCTCTTCTTTATCTGTTCATCTAGTGATAAACACTTGGGCTGCTTCCATAATTTGGCTATTGTAAATAATGCTGCTATAAACATAAGAGTGCATATATCCCTTTAAATTAGTTTTCTTATATTCTTTTGGTAAATACCCAGTGATGTAATTGTTGCATCATAAGGTGAATCTAATTTTACTTTTTTGAGGAATCTCCATACTGTTCTCCAGAATGGCTACCCCAGTTTGCATGCCCAGCAGTGCACGAAGTTTCCTCTCTCCACATCCTTGCCAACTCCTGTTATTTTTTATGTTGTTGATTTTAGTCATTCTGACAGGTGAGGGGGTTATCTCATTATAGTTTTGATTTGCATTTCCCTGATGATAAATGATGATGAATGTCTTTTCGTGTGTCTTTTGGCCATCTGTGTGTCTCCTTTGGGGAAATGTCTGTTCTGCCTATTTTGAATTAGATTATTTTGGTTTTTTGTTTAGCTTTGAAGTTCCTATGTATTTTGGATACTAACCCTTTTTGGATATGTCATTTACAGATATCTTCTCCCATTCCTTCAATTGTCTTTTAGTTTTGTTGGTTGTTTCCTTCACTGTACAGAAGCTTTTTATTTTGATGAAGTCCCAATAGTTCATTTTTGCTTTGTTCCCCTTACCTCAGGAGACCTATCTAGAAAGAAGTTGCTACAGCTGCTGTCAAAAAGTTACTGCCTGTGTAGTCTTCTAGAATTTTTATGGTTTTGGGTCTCATGATTAGGTCTTTAATCCATCTTGAATTTTTGCAAATTATTTTTGTGTACAGTTTAAGAAAGTGGTCTGGTTTCATTCTTTTGCATGTTGGTATCCAGTTCTCCCAACACCATGGATTAAAGAGACTGTCTTTTCTCCATTGCATATTCTTTCCTGCTTTGTCAAAGATTAATTGACCATATAATTGTGGGTTTACTTCTGGATTTTATATGCTGTTCTACTGATCTGTGTGTCTCTTTTTGTGCCAGTATCAAACTGTTTTGATCGTTCCAGCTTTGTAATATAACTTGAAGTTTGGAATTGTGATGCCTCCCACTTTGCTTTTCTTTTTCAGGGTTGCTTTGGCTATTTGGGGTCTTTCGTGGTCGCACACAAATTTTAGAATTGTTTGTTCTCTGAAAAATGCTGTTAGTATTTTGATGGGGATTCCATTAAATGCGTAAATTGCTTTGGGTAGTATAGACATTTTAACAATATTTCTTCTTCCAATCCGTGAGCATGGAATGTCTTTCCATTTTCCAACTAGTCTGAGTTGTCTTCAGTGTCTTTCATCAGTGTTCTATAGTTTCAATACAGGTCTTTCAGCTCTTTGGTTAAGTTTATTCCAAGGTATCTTATAATTTTGTGTGCAATTGTAAATAGGATTGTTTTCTTAATTCTCTTTTGCTGTTTCAATATTGGTGTATAGAAATGCAATAGATTTCTCTACATTGATTTTGTATCCTGTGACTTTATCAAATTCATCTACCAGTTCTAGTTTTTGGGTTTCCTATGTGCAATATCATCTGCAAACAGTAAAAGTTTTACTTCTTTTTTACCGATTTGGATAACTTTTATTTCTTTTTGTTGTTTGATTGCTGTGACTAGTACTCTGAGTACCATGTGGAATAAAAGTGGTGAGAGTAGACATCCGTGTCTTGTACTTGACCTTATAAGAAAGTTTCTCAGTTCTTTAAGGATGATGTTTGCTGTGGGTTTTTCGCAGATGACCTTTATTATGTTGAGGTATGTTCCTTCTTAACATACTTTATTGTGAATTTTTATCATGAATGGATGTTATGCCTTGTCAAATACTTTTTCTGCATCTAATTGAAATGATCATATGGTTCTTATCTTTTTTCTTACTAATGTGATTTGCAAATATTGAACCACCATTGCAACCTAGGAATAAAACCCACTTGATTGTGGAGAATGATTTTTTAAATATATTGTTCAATTTGGTTTGCTAGTATTTTATTGAGAATTTATACATCTTTGTTCATCAGAGATATTGACCTGTAGTTCTCTTTTTTAGTGTTTTTTTTTTTTTAATCTGGTTTTGGTATCAAAGTAATGCTGTTCTCACAGAATCAATTTCAAAGTTTTCCTTCCTTTTCTTATTTTTGGAATAGTTTGAAGAAGAGTAGGTATTAAGCCTTCTTTAAATGTTTGGTAGAATTAATCTGTAAAGCCATCTGATCCTGGACTTTTGTTTTTTTGGGGACTTTCTTGTTTACTGACTCAATTTCCTTGCTGGCTATTGTTATTAGTTCTGTTCAAATTTTCTATTTCTTCCCATTTCAATTTTGATAGATTATATGTTTATACGAACTTATCCATTTCTTCTAAGAAGTTGTCCAATTTGTTGGCATATAGCTTTTCTCTCCTTTTTTATGATTATTTATTATTTGAGAGAGAGGGAGCATGAGCAGGAGGGGCAGAGGGAGAGGGCAAGAAAGAGACTCTCAAGCAGACTCCATGCTAAGCCTGACTCAGGGCTTGATCTCACAACTATTAGATCACAACTTGGACTGAAACCAAGAGTAGGATGCTCAACCAGCTGTGCCACCAAGGTGCCCCAGCATATAGTTCTTCATAATAATTTCTTATGATTGTACTTGTGTGGTGTTGATTGTTATTTCTCCTCTCTCATTTGTGATTTTATTTATTTGGGTTCTTTCTCTTTTTTTCTTGATAAGTCTGGCTAGAGGCTTATCAATTTTATTGATTTTTTTTCAAAGAAACAGCTCCTGGTTTCATTGATCTGTTCTGTTGTTCTTGTTGTTGTTTAGTTTCTACATCAATTATTTCTGCTCTAATCCTTATTATCTTCCTTCTCAGCAATATATTTCAACAGCAATTTACAATAGACTGAGTCAACTGATCCTACCACACTTCCCTCTTTCTCCACTTAATGCTTTTTCTCCTTTTTTCATCTAGCTTAAGGTTTATAAATAGTAGTTATAATCATGTCCTTCCATATATCCTGCATCTGTTCTTCTCTCAGTTCCATAACTTTATCCTGTGAAACTCAGTATTGTGCTAACTTCCCAAAAAATCACTACTCAGTTTAATCTCTCCGCTTGCTTTATATAAACCCCATGAGCTGGTAATAACTGTAGAAAAATTCAAAACCATATTCATGACCACACACTTCAGGTGAGCCATGAATGCTATCAGATCATCAAAATGCATGTCAAAGTCTAGTCACCCCCCTCTTCTCTTGAAGGACCATTGCATATCTTCTCTACTTTCCTGAAACCACTTAAACTTCCTATCCTTTCCTCACTTCCAGCTGAAGATATGCTTCCTTACTGAGAAAATTAAGCAACTGGAAGAGAACTTCCACAGACCGCAACCACAGCATATTTCCTCACTTAGAAGTATCTGCACTCACATACTTTGCTTTTCTCTATGTTACTCCAGATCAACTACCCATGAGCCAGTCTGAGACAAATCTCCCCCCTTGTGCTCTAAATCCCGTCTGCTATTGCCTACCCAAAAATACAGCTTTGTCAAATTTTCTTTCTTTCTTATATCAGCTCTTTACTAGATCATTCCCCTCAGCATATACATATCTGTCATTTCTCCTAACATATAAAAAAAGGAAAATGCTTGATCCCACTTCTGGGTGGCTTAACTTTTCCCTCACTCTCCTTTGCATTGCAACTCCTTGAAACACATGTCTATAGGACTGTCTCCAAGTGCACCTTTTTCCTTCTCTTTCAGACTTACTCCATTCGGATTTGCATTCCCTCTATGTCACTTAAAACTGCTTTTTCTAAGGTCATCAGTAGTATCCATATTGCTAAACTAATATTCAATTCTCATTCCTCCTCTTACTTATGAATGGCATCTAATGAAGCTAATCATGTTCATCCCCTTGATACACTTTCATTATTTGGTTTCTAGGACATAACACTCAGTTGCTCCTTCTCCGTTTCCATTACCTTGCATTGCATTTTCCTTCTTCCCACTCTTTGACATGACAGCACACCAGAGATCCATCCTTGCTAATATTTGCTATCTACTTTATTCCTTTTGTGATGGCATCCAGTCTAAAGGCTAAAAATGTCATCTATATGCCATTAGACAGTTTGCTCCTAAACACCAGGCCCCTATTACCAAGTACACATTGAATTGGAGATCTAGTAGGTATTTCAAACTCAGTATGTCTAACATGAACTTTCAGTCTAACTTATAATAAATGTTCCATCCATACCATTCCCTATCTCAATTAATGACAATGCTATCCTTCCAAATTGTAGGCCAAAAATAAAAAAACAAACCAAACGACAACAACAAAAGCCCTTAGAATCGGTTCTAACTTCTCATCTTGCAAATCTCAAGTTTGAATGCTTTTTGAAACTGAGTTTTAACACACAGTGAAGTACAAAAAGTCATTTTTTACTAATTTATTTCCCTACATAACCACCATCCAGATTGAGATATAGACTATTATCACCAGCCCAGAAGTCTACCTCATTTCCTTTTAAGGTCAATACACTTTCTTCTGACCTTTATCAAAATAAAGAGTAACTACACTTCTGATCTTTATCACAATAGATTGGTTTAGCCTATTCTTGACCATGAATAAATGAAACTAGACAATATATATGTTTTTGCCTCAATATTATATCTGCTAGATATTTCTATGTTGATGTGTTCAGTAGTTGTATTGGGTTTTTCCCCCATTACTAGGTATTATTTATTCACTATCAAGTTGTTGGACAATTGGAATGTTTCTAGATTCTTGCTATTATGAATAAAGGTAAAATGACCATTTTTTACACAGCTTTTGATAGACATATGCAATATTTCTGTTGCATGCATACTTAGAAGTATAATTGCTGGGTAATATGGGTACACACATGGATCCCCATTAGTAGATTCTGCCAAAGAATTGCCCAAAATGATTCTATCAGTTTACACTCCTTCCAGCAATGTGTGATAGCCAGAGTTCCAGTACATCCTTGCCAACACTAGATATTCTTAGTTCTTTTAATTTTAGTCAGGCTTGTGGGTGTGTAGTAGTATTTTATTATGGCTTTCAAATGTATTCCTGATGGCTAATTCTGTTGATCGCCTTTTCATATGCTTATCTGCAATTTGTACATTCTTTTTTATACAGAGTCTGTTGATATTTCTGTCCCATTATTTTTTTTATTGCTTTTCCCCTATTGATTTGATAGAAATTTTTTATAGTTTGGATATGTGTTGTTTTTGTGATATATGCACTAAAAATAACTTTTTCCAGTTTTCAGTTTACTTTTTACTTGTAAAATCCCTTTTGATGAATAGAACATCTTAATTTTTATGAAGTTCACCAGTTCACCAATTATCTTTTATAATGTGTTTTTCATTCCTGTATCCTTTAACTACCCCAAGGTCCTGATGGTATTCTCCTACATTTTTTCCTGAGAGCTTTATAGCTTACCTTTCACATTTCAGTGTATGCCCTATTTCCAGTTGATTTTTGTTTACAGCATAAGATAGGGGTCATATTCATTTTTTTTTTCCAATGGGTATCCAATTGATTCATCACTGTTTATTTAGGTCTTTTTTAATTTCTCTTAGCAATGGCTGTAGTCTTCAGTCATGTTACATTTATTCCTAAGCATCTAATTTCTTGGAAACTTCTATATGTAACTTTATATCTCATTTTCTAATTCCTTATTCCTGGAATGTAGAAATACAATTTATTTTTAATATTGATCTTGTATCCAGTGATCTTGCTAACTTCACTTATAAATTCTAATCATTTGTAGGTTCCTTTATATTTTCTAGATACTCAAATATGTTACTGAAAATCATGATGGTTTTACTTTTTTCTATCCAGTCTTTATAGAATTTATGTTCTTCTCTTGAATTTTACAGTGTTTGGGATTTCCAATAAAACTTGAATAGAATTGATGTCATTGGACCCATTTGTCTTATTCCACCCTCATAGGGAAAATGTTCAATATTTCATTATTAGTTACCATGTTAACCATAGGTTTTTGTAGACATGCTTTGCAGATGAAAGAGGATCTCTTCTATTCCTATTTGTTGAGATTATTTTTTTCATCATGAATTGACATACAATTTTATCAAATGCCTTTTCTGCATCTCTTTAGATGATTGTATGATTTTTGTCACTTATTTTGTTAATGTGGTCAGTTACAATTATTGATTTTTCTTATGTTGAAAACTATCTTATGCCACTGGAATACACTTCACTTAGTCATGAAGTATTATATATTGCTGGATTTGATTTGATAATATATGTTCAAATTTTGTGCATCTATTCACAAGGAAGAAATTGGCATGTAATTTTTCTTCTTTGCAATGCAATGCCAATTATTACCTATTGAGAAACAAAAAATATGAAGTGTTCCGTTTCAATTATTTGCTGGAAGTGATTTAGCTAATTGGGATTATTCCATGTTAAATCTCTGGAAAGCTGAAAACTGTGGCTTTAGTTTCTTTAATGGGTATAGGAATGATCAGAATTTCTATTTTTATGCCAGTTTTGGAAACAAGGCCAGCTTCATGGGCATAGAGCCTATGAAGTCACATCCGCTTATAAATGTCTTACACTTAATTTAATGCTTTATTGTCACCATCTTTAAATTTTTTATTAATGTTTGAACAAAGAAACTCCTCATTTTTCACTGGACTCCTCAAATGATAGAGTTATTCATGTTTTGTCACATGTGGTTTTAAAGGTATTTGCTTATTTTACCTAATTTATCAAATTTATTAGTATTAATTTGTTAATAAACATTAATTCTGTTTTCAGTATCTTTAGGATTTGTAATATCTGTGTTTTTATTACTTATGATATTGATAATTTCTATTCTTTATCTTCCTTTACTATCTTGCTATTAACAAAATACTTCATTAATCTTTTTTGAGAAAAAATTTTTCCTGTGTTTATTTTCTTTAAAATTATGTCTGCTTTTTGGGGTGCCTTGGTGCTCAATCAGTTAAATGTCTGCCTTTAGCTCAGGTTATGACCCCAGGGTCCTGGGATCTAGCCCCCCATCTGCCTTGGGCTCCGCTGCTTCTTCCTTTCCCTCTGCCACTCCCCCTGCTTGTGCGTGCTTTCTCTCTCATTCTCTCATTCTTGGTCTTGTTCTCTTTTAAATAAATAAATTAATTAAATATTTTTTAAAAATTATGTCTGCTTTTTGAAATTTTAATTACTGTTACCTTTATTAACTTCCTTCTACTTTTTAAGGAATATTTAAATATGTTTAGTTTATAGTTAATTTTCTAGTTTCTCGAGATAGTAGATTGGAACATTGATTTTCAACCTTTCTTTTCAATATACTAATTTAGAGCTAAAAATTTCCCTTTGGCCGCCATTTCAAATGCATCTCAGAATTTCTGATATGTCAGATTTTTTTCATTCAATTTAAAATATAATTCATTGTGATTTCTTTTTTTTGACACATCTGTTATATAATAGTGTGTGTTTAATTTCAAAACACTTAGAGATTTTCCAATAATCTTATGTTGATTTCTAGTTTCTCTTGTATTCAAAGAATATACTCCTTAGGATTCCAATTCCTTGGAATGTACCTATGTAATGTGTACATTATGGAATGTACCTACATAGATTAGCTAATGGTCCATTTGGTAAATATTTCAAATGCACTTGAAAATGTTTACTCTGATTATGTTGGGTGTAATGTTCATTCAGTTGTTTAAATTTCCTGGGTCTTTAATTTTTTTCTTGTTCATTTACTAAGAAGTTTTAAAATATCAAATTACAAGATTTGTATTTCTCTTTTTAGTTCTGCTTTTCCTTCAATGTATTAAGCTTTTTAATAGATGTGTAAACGTTTATAATTATTTCCTCCTGTTGATTAAGTTGAACCTTTTATTACTGTGAAATGTTCCTCATATACTTTGTTTACTCTTGTCAGTCTTCTTTCTCTTCTATTGAGAAACTACAACAGCTTTATTTTGATTTTTCATTGCATGTTATGTGTTTTCGCCTTTTTCTGCTTTCAGATATTTGTAACTATATATAAAGTATGTCTCCGTAAACAGTATTGCATTAGATTTTAAATTTTTATTTGTTTTTTTTTGTTTGTTTCTTTGTTAATCTAATCTGGCCATTCTCCCTTTAACTGGAGTACTTAGTCATTTACTATTACTGAGATGGTTGAGATTAAGTCAACCATCTTGTCATGGTTTTCTAATTGTTTCATCTTTGTTTCTTCATTTCCCTTTTCTGGACTTCCTTTGGATTAATCATCATTCCGGTTTTTATGTTTGTTTGTTTGTTTGTTTGTTTTTTCAGCATAACAGTATTCATTGTTTTTTGTACCACACCCAGTGCTCCATGCAATCTGTGCCCTCTCTAATACCCACCACCTGGTTCCCCCAACCTCCCAACCCCCCACCCCTTCAAAACCCTCAGATTGTTTTTCAGAGTCCATAGTCTCTCATGGTTCACCTCCCCTTCCAATCAGAAAGGATGAATACCCAACTTCTGTAGCAACATGGACGGGACTGGAAGAGATTATGCTGAGTGAAATAAGTCAAGCAGAGAGAGTCAATTATCATCATTCCATTTTTTATTCCTTCTTTCCTCTATTAGTTTTCTAGATATATATATTTTTTGTTATTTCATTGATTACTCTTAATATCACTGTATGAATTCTACATGGTAAGTTATAAATACTTCCCAAAGCTTAAAAGAAACTAAAATAGTTTAATTCCATTAACCAAAACACCTTTGGTGCCATCAATTTCATATATTTTCAATATAAGATTTTATATGCATAAGATATAATAGTTAAGGTTTTAAACAGAATGTTCATTTATAATTTTGTAGGTTTTTGTTTTGTTTTGTTTTTTACTGGAAACAACAAACTACAGGAAACTAAAAAAGGAGTAGAGTGAGAATTCCTTAAAATAAAAATAAAAAGAACATATACGATTGTATCTTCAAGAATTTTCATGGAACGTTATGAGCCATCAGGTTAAGGAATCCCCATTCTCTAACAAAAACAAACTGAGAAAGGGCAGTATGAAAATATTATAATGCAGTGCTGCCCAACACAACTTGCTGTGATGATGGAAATGTTCAATTATGTCTGTGTTGTCTAATATAGAATCTACTAACCACATGAATACTCACAACATAGCTAATGTAGTTGAGGAACTGAACTTTTAAGATAGTTTAAATAGCCACATGTGGCCAGTGGTTACCAGTTGAACAGCACAGTTCTAATGCCTCATGGCTCAAAACCAATGGTTTCTCTGGGGGACTTCTCTAATCACTGCTGAAGGGTGTAGAGGGTTGGGGGTGGAAAGAGAGGAAAGTTCTTAACAGATCTATTTAGTTACTTAAACAAGTTCTGAAACTCTCCACAGCTTTCAGCCTTTTTTTTTTTTTATTTTATTTATTTATTTTGGAGACACAGCAAGAGAAAGAACACAAGCAGTGGGAGTGGGAGAGGGAAAAGCAGGCTTCCCACCACACAGTAGGGAGCCGATGCAGGGCTCTATCCCAGGACCCTGGGATCATGACCTAAGCCGAAGGCAGGCACTTAATGACTAAGCCACCCAGGTGCCCCTCTCCACAGTTTTCAGAGGCAGGGGCTGGGAAAGGACTCTAAGGGAGACCTGAGTATGATGCCCTTGAACTCCTGGCTAATGACAATGGGAGTAAAAGGCCTAGGATTTGGCTCACTCAGATAGGAAAAGGCCTGTGGTGCCACACACAGAATCTGAGGCTTGGGCCATCTGTGCATGGAAATCATCGCCGTGGGGCTGGTGGGGATGCTCATTTTTGGACAGGGTTTCCAGGGCTAAAAGAGGGTTGAGAGGAGGAGGGAGGACCTGAGGGCCCTCTCTGGCCACCTGCAGGCTGGATAAGCCCTTTGTTTTTAGGGAGTAAGGTCTTTTTCTTGCTTTTGAACACTTTGCTGGGATCCAGCTTGTTCGCAAAGGAATTGGTCCCTTCTGCAAGGAGGTTTGGGTTGTAGGTGATAGATTGATACATGTTGAACCAATTTTTGGCCTGTGAGCTAATGCCATAGCTGGTGAAGGCATTTTACTACTGCGGCAAGCCCAGGTGCATGATAAAAAGGAGAGAGTAAGTGGTGAAGGTATCTGTGAGAAAATGCCAGGACAACGCTCTATCCAGGAACCAGATCTCAGGGTCTCATGAATGTTGGTTTCCCTCTTTTGTAGATGAGGCAAACCTCCCCATTCATATTGCAAGGATCCAGCTCAAAAACCACACTGGGAGAATCAAAGTGAGGTTTTTCTCGCTGTTTCTCACCAGCTTCAGGTGCATCAACTTCCAGGTCTGCCAGAGTTGGTGCACTAGGGGGTTGAATACACAGAAGACTGGTTGGGTTGAGTCAGGTTTGAGATGCAGTCACTTGCCATGCTGCCCAGTGGAATAGTGTGCTCATCCAGCTTCACATTCCATGTCATGTGCGGGCTATTGGTCATCAGATAAATATGCATCACATTCTCAGGTAGCACACGGTTATTTTTTTTTGTTCCCATGAGGAAATCCTATGACACTCGGCAGGTGGCTTTTCTATAGTAGTGACTTCTGTCACACCTGGGGAAGATTCTAGGCTGTGGGTCATCCCCAAGGTCACCTTCTCCTGGTGCAGCTCGCTGTAGCCTGGCGACAGCATCCCATCCATGGGTCAGGTTCCCACTCCAGGCTCATTTCTAGTTTTCCATGTTTACATCTTCAAGTGCTCTCATTCCATTTTGCAGTTATGTGCTTCCATCTGGGATCATTTTCCTTCAGAACTCCCAGAAATGTTTCTTGTAGTGGCAACAAGTTCTCTCAGCTGTGTTTAACTGTAAACATCTTTACTTATCCTTCTATTTTGAGGCATTTTTTACTGGATATAAACTACCAGTTTGCAGGGTTTGTTTGTTTTCCTTTAGTGCTTTCAAATGTTAATCTTTCATTTTCTGACTTCCATAGTTCCTGTTGAAATGTCAGTCATTAGTCTTTTTGATGCTTATTTGGAAGTATTATGTCTGTTTTTCTAGGTATACGAAGATTGTCGGTCTGTTTTTAGCTTGCAGAAGATTGCCTATGATGTGCCCAGTTGTGTTTTGTTTGTTTAGTTTTCTATTCTGTTTGGGATATATAGAGCTTTTTGAATGCATAGTCATATGTATTTTAATGATTTTGGATAAATTCTTAGCCAATATTTCTTCTAATATTGCTTTTTATATTCAATATAATATTTCTTACTGCACATAAAACCTTTCTTACCTCTTTGTTCAAATGTTACTGTGTTTTACTGAGAAAATATCTCCTGATCTACTGGACTTTGCCACAACTATCATACTCTGAGCTTTCCTGTAACAAGGTCACATAATCAATTTAAGAGTTGAGAAACTACTAAATTAATGCGGCTTTCTCACATTTCATGTAATAATGTAAGATCATAATCCAACAGGCAGAAGAAAAACCAAATAACATCACTTTTTCCACAAACTGGAAGAAAGTATCTGTAAATCGTATACTAACAAGGAATTCTTACTCAGGATGCCTAAAAAAATACATAAGTTAACAATAAAAGACAGAGTCAAATGGAAAAATTGGAAAGGAGTATAAAGAGGCAATTTATAGAAGAAGGAGAATAGCCAATAAAACATAAAAAAAAAATTTCAATCCCATTACTAATCAAGAAAGTAAAAATGAGAGCAGTAACAAAGTACAAATTCTCACTTATATGAATGGCAATAAAGACCTCAGTAATGCACAATGTTGTGAAAAACTTGAAATATAAATTATTAGACCTTGATGCCTACAAATATTTGGAGAGCAATTTGGCAAAATAGAGTAGCTCCAATGAATCAGTCTTTAGCAATTTCACAGTCACATACACATATATGTTCAATGAGCAATGTATATAAATATTACTGTTTGTAATAACCAAAATTTGGGACTAAATTAAATATCCATCAATAGGGAGATGAACGCACTGTGCTGTATTTATGTAATGGAATACCAGAAAGTAAATGTGGCAGATCTTCATGAAACAATATAGATTTATAGGGTATGTCCAAAACATAATAGTGAAAATGCATGATGGCAATGGATACACACGGTTTGACACCATATAAGCAACTTTAAAACACATAGAATAATGCTTCATATTGCTCTGGGTTATTATATTTATAATACAAGCATTAAAATATGCACAGAAAGTATACACTCCAACATCAGGAGAGCAGTTGCTTCTCATGAAAGTGAGGGGAAATAAGAAAGAGGTGCATTTTGAGTCTTGAGCTCTGTTAAAATAGAAAAAGCACCTGAAACAGACTTGGAAAACTCCTATCATGCTTTTTAAAGCAGGTTGATTATGTAGTTTTCTGTACTTTTCTGTATATTTGAAAACTTTCATGATTAAAATTAAATTGTATAATTTAAGCTCTATTTTTATGTTAAAAATGTTAAGCTAAGTTTAAAGGGAAATATTAACCCTTAATGAAAGAAAACATAAAATTTTTAAAGGTTCAACCTTAGTAACAATCCTGGAAATATATATTACAATAATGATGAGATACCATTTTATTATAACAAAGAGGGATTTGTTTTTCTGTTCATTTAAAACCTAGTGTGTTGGGCATTTGCATATATTCTTAGATTCTTAGATGGTGATAAACTGATATAATTTTGTGATGTAATTGGTAAGTATATACTGAGACCATTAGCATGTTTATACCTCTTGACTAAGCTACTTCCACTTCAAAGAAACAGAAATGTGGTTGATAATCACCTAGTGCTGAAATTCTGGATCATTTTAATTTTTATCCTTTTATATACTTTTAATTTTTTATACAGTATACAATATGTATAATGACACATTTTAAAATATTTTATCTATTAATTTTGCATGAAAAACTTGAACATCCTAACAATAAAACTCCTAGGAAAATAACTATATGCTGTATTAGTGCAACCAGGAAGCTGTACTAGATACAGCCAAGCCCACAGGGCAAATGATTAAACCTACTTGAGGTAGGTCCAGAAGATTCAGCTTGTCAAGAGGTTAGGAAGGAAGGATATTTGTTTCAAAGGAAAAGGAAAAAAACTTACAAGGGCATAAAATAGTGTTCCTCAAAGTGTGACACATGTGTACCTCCTCATTAGCTGGAGTCATTGTAATGTACATCTTTGCCAACTCAAACCCACTAAATCAAAACTCCTGGGCATGAGGCATAGGAACCTGCCATATGCCTGGCTCCCTGGATTGTTCTCATGCACAAAATGTGTTCACTACGTTACAAAAAAACAAAACAAAACAAAACAAAAAAACAAAGTAGGAAATTGATCATAATTTAGTTCAACTGAATTGTAGTTTATAGGTGATGGTAGAATGAGGGAGATAAATCTGGAGAGGAATGTCATGGTCCACTTGTAAGAAGTCTTAAATGGCACACTAGCAGCTTGGACAGTTAACATGAAGATTCAGTGGGAACCACTGAAGAGTTTTAAAAGGAGTAACCTGATATGGCATCAGTGTGGATGACTGGATAGGGAGCAGAGAGGCAGAAGGGCAACTTGGGACAATGTTTTAATTTTCCTGGAATAAGATAGCAGCATTACCATAGACTTGAATACATATACTTGGTGACAAATTGAATACTGAGTGAAGGGAGAAATGCTTTGGGATGATTCCAATTCCTTCATTTGCTTGCCTCCATTCTAATCTTAAAACAGAATATCTAGACAAAGAATATCTTAAAACTATAAGCTGTACTTTTCTACCTTTGCTTGTTTTATCACAAGACCTATATTTTAGTGGAAATATGAAGCCTATAAAGATAAGCTTGTGCAGCCACTATAATAATACATGAGCAGACACTCTATAGGACATTCTCTTACTGAATAATATCATTAAATAAATGTCTCCAAGATTGTTGGCAGAGAGCATGTATACTTGGAGATACTGTGATCCAGGCAATCTGAAAGGCTCCATTGCAGTTTCTGTGTTTCAACATGTGACAGTGTGTATGCCTGGAGGAGGAATGAGTGGTGGTCCAGAGTAATTTTTTTCTCAATAAAAGACTATTTTATTAAAAGCCAGCCCATTTTTATGTGTCTCTTTTTGTGTCCCACAATGAGACATTCCTTTTAATCAGTCTGTCTGGTGAAACCACAGCAGTGACTTGTCTTCAGACTGACTGTGGCAAGAAGGAATTTCCCTTAGATGGCAGGATGACCTGCCAGGTTTATATATTTCCTCATTAAAATAAAATGGCAGACATTTGGGGTATTAGAAAGTTGTTCTCTGAAGGCTCGAATTCCTACTCAACCTGAACAGAGAGCTACAGCTGTAGGCTGAATGTAGGGTAGCAATCCCCCTGAGGCCTTTGGCTGCAGGGAAGTTAAAGGCCGCAAATACCAAATCAAACTTCCCTATAGCACCAAGAACCCCCAGAATTCTCAAAGGCTCCGAATCACTCACTGGACAGTCCCTGAGCACATAAGATCCTTCAGCTACAATCATTCTCAAAAACCACCAAAAGTAGGCCTTACTCAATGCAGGCCTTACTCAACCAAAACCTTTTAATGTTAATGCTGCTTTTTGGTTACATCCCATATAAAAGCTATAAAAGCATTCCCCCTCCCACTCCTTTTAAAAATGTCAGTAGTTTCTTGGAGAACCTAACATATCTGTCCTATACAGTGTCCAACATTATGGATTTGGCTGATTGATCTTCCCTGGTTTCTTGTAAATTGTGCCTTTATCCCCAATATCGCCTCATGAGCTGGCAATATGATAGTAAGATCTAAAGGTTTGATTAACTTCATTTTTTTCTTTTTTCTTTCTGCAAGAGTCCTTCATGGGGAGGAGGTGTGCACTACTTACTGCATCATATCAAGAAGTAAATAATGTCTGGTGGCACATTTTTATTAATGTTAAAATTATCCATTGATTCAGAGACATAGCCTAATTCCTCCATCAACCTTTCATGCCTTGATTTCAGCATCCAAGGATGATCATTGCCCAGATGTATGCTTTCATGAGAGCTACCTTCTAACATTTCAGTGTGTGTGTGTGATTGAGATTCTCTGTGAATGACTTTCATACATTATTTAGTTTCCTGGTAAAATTTTAAGGATAAACAAAATAGAATAAATGCTTTATTCTTTCTCTTAATTTATCATTTTTCAAAGTAATGAGAGAGTTCCCTAACAACCTCCAAAAGTGACCAAGGAGGTGTGTAATTATTAACTCATTCTGTATTCATTTTAATATACTCATATATATTGCAGTCATTATTTGTTTTTATGTTTGTATCACCCTATTTTAGATCACCGAAAGGCCCTTAATGTTACTCTCCTATTTTTGTGACAGGATTCAAATAGCTTCCTTATTCTCTGGAATAAGATGGCCCAGGTTCATCTTATGTATTTCCTCTTCCAGACCTGGATTCAGTGATTTCTCCTAAGAGCCCTGGTTCCCTGGTTCCTTCTACTGAGAAATCATATTTAGAGACCACCATCTGAATGGGAGGTATACTTACTGCTACTGAATTGTCATTGCTTCAAGGATATTTCAGTGGGAGGGTGGAAAATACTTTTTTTTTTCCCAAAGAGAAAATAAATTTTGATTTCATGCTAATACTTATATTCCAATTTAAAATCTAAAGAGTTTTTCTTAATTCTTCATTTCCATACTTTTTCACTTAACACTGAAAATCTTGACTTCTAAAGAAATAAATTCTTATATTTTCATACAGAATATATAGTAAAATGTAGCATTCTATGTAAGTTCAAAATAAAAATATCAGTGTTACTAAAAAGACTACTAAATGCAGGGGCGCTTGGGTGGCTCAGTTGGTTAAGTGACGGTACGGTCCTGGGATCGAGCCCCATATCGGGTTCCCTGCTCAGCGGGAAGCCTGCTTCTCCCTCTCCCACTCCCCCTGCTTGTGTTCTCTCTCTCACTGTGTCTCTCTCTGCCAAATAAATAAAATCTTAAAAAAAAAAAAAAAAAAGACGGGGTTGGGAGAGGGGGGTTGGGTTATGGATATTGGGTAGGGTATGTGCTATGGTGAGTGCTGTGAAGTGTATAAACCTGGCAATTCGCAGACCTGTACCCCTGGGGATAAAAATATATGTTTATAAAGCTGTAAAAAAAAAAAAAAAAAAGAAAGAAAGGATGAATCCCCAAGTTTTGTAGCAACATGGACGGGACTGGAAGAGATTATGCTGAGTGAAATAAGTCAAGCAGAGAGAGTCAATTATCATATGGTTTCACTTATTTGTGGAGCATAACAAATAGCATGGAGGACAAGGGGAGATGGAGAGGAGAAGGGAGTTGAGGGAAATTGGAAGGGGAGGTGAACCATGAGAGACTATGGACTCTGAAAAACGATCTGAGAATTTTGAAGGGGTGGGGGGTGGGAGGTTGGGGGCACCAGGTGGTGGGTATTGTAGAGGGCACGGATTGCATGGAGCACTGGGTGTGGTGCAAAAATAATGAATACTGTCATGCTGAAAAAAATAAAAAAATTAAAAAAAAAAAAAGACTACTAAATGCATTTTCATTTACTTGACCTTTAGATTATATCCCCTAAAAGATAGTCAAAATACTGGCTTTGAAAGTCACCAGAAATAATTACATATTCTTTCTGCAGTTAGGCCATTATTTGATGTTCATTTGGGTTGTTTTGGTTTGTTTCCAGTTGTACAAGGAATGCTTTCTATTCTTTATATTTTACTTTCTTATTATATAAAATCTTTACGTGGTCTAAGATCACAGCCATATAATGAGGTACATTCACATAAATTTTATCTCCATGCCTGTCCCATCCTGTTTCCCCCTTCCTGCTATAAGTAACTATTTTAATATTGTTATGTCCTCTGTAATGTATTTATTCATGTTGCTCTAGACCCTTTTAAAAAATGTATTCTGAGGATCAGATGATGTCTATATATAGGTATTTTGTTCATTTTTACATTCATATCTTTAATCCCCTGGTTATGATTATCTGGTTTGTTTCCTGTTATTGGTTGTTCCAAATAATACATCAATGAATGCCCTCAGGAATATACCATTTTGTATTTTTGTCACAATACCTTCAGGATAGATTTTTAAAAGAGGGATTGCTCAAGCAAAAGGCAAATGCACTTATAATTTAGCTAGATTGGGGGGCATGCTTTTAAATATATGACCTTGGCATGAAAATGTAGGAATTTTTTTAAATATTTTTATTACAGAGGAAAGAAAAAACTGTTTAACTGGAATGACCATATTTATCAAGAATAATTCATTAGTAGAATTTAAATTACCAAATTCATGCATAGTCTCTGGTGTAATTTAAGTAAATGCCTTGAATATTCAGTTCAAAAAGCTCTAACAATTTTAGTGTTATGTCTATTATGTCTTTGGAAGTAATGAAGATCTATATGTGTAAACAAATACATACATGTGAGTGGGGATGGATGGGTGGAAAGGTAGATGAAGAGAGAGAGAATTTTATCCCGGAAGAAAGCATTTCAGATTTTAATAAATTTACCAACTTTTTATTCAAAAAAGTTATCTTATTATCTTCTAAATGACACAGTAGATATAAAAGTTAGTCATGTCTATATAATAGCACTTGTACAATTGTACTGTGTACAGTACAATTTTCTAAACTGTTGGTAAATCGGCAAGTTTGTTTCCTTGGACCTAAAATATAATCCAACTTTTAAATGCAGAATAAAATGTATTTGCTGGTCCTTTTTATGATCATATGTGTTAAGAGAACATGACTGTATCGTCTTTTCTTTTCAGTTACTATCACTGCTGAAATCAGGAAGAACAACTCCAAGAACTGAGTGAGTCATTATTTGCTTTTATATCTTAGGCACAGCAAGAATTCAACTACATTAAAATATAGGTGAATGGTAAATTAAAAATAATCGATTCACATTTGAATAGCAGCTGGTTATGTGTAAAAATACATGAAAAGTAACCTGTAGCAATAAAAACTGATGTATAAATCATTAGTGATTCATTTCCCCTATCACCGTATTATTCTTAAGATATAACTACAGAGCCAATAGCATCCACAAGATGACATATAGGGGAAAAGGTTAAAATTACTCCTTCCAAATTAGTAGTCTTCCATGAGCAAAACAGTGTCAGGTATCTTCTTATTCTTTTCCTTCTTCACAGCTAAAGTCAACAAAATAAAAATATCACATATCTCCAGTCCATAGACTCACTTTAAATCAACATTTCCAATATGCTTACACACTCACCTCAATTATTTTTAATGATTATAAAGTCAGTTTTACTCACTATCCACTCAAGTTATTAACTTTCTACCTTTAAAATGCAAGGATACAGCTACTACCTGTTGAAGCTAGCCAGTACAAGTATTTAACAAAACTGACTGGTACTAAAGTGCTATTTACGTAGAAATGGTCTAGAAATGGCAATATGCTATTAGGACAACGGATACATAAAAATATAATTTTGCTTATGAATTATTTATAAAGTTAGTTTAAAAATTGAATAAGAAAAAATCTACTACCTTTTAGACAAACACGTGTGCAGTCCTCCATGTTAGCAAAGTTATTGTCATTCCCTCCACAGCCAGTATAGGTGAAGGCCTCACAGGCTTTGTGTCTTGGATTAAAATAATAGCGAGTTATATTAGCAGAGCATTTTCCCCCATCTTTTGGACTGTAACAATATGACGGACCTTGATGAAAAGGAAAACAAAATTAGAAATATAATAATACCAAAATTAATAAACTGTGATGATTACTGAAGCTTCATTCTGAATTCAGAATATCATACCAAACCATTTAAAAAGTGTGTCCAATTTTCAAGAAAGCTTGCATGCTCTAGTTTGTTAATTCTAAAATTTTTATAAACTGGAGAGAATTTCTTCTGAAGTTATGTCCTTGTATCATTTGAATGTGTTAAGAAATTAAACCCAAGAAGCAGATATGGTCAAGTAGAAATTGGCTGTGTTTCAAGGGTTGATGTATGACATGCTTTAGTAAACTTTCTTGTGTTGGTAGGTTTATTTTAAACATTTTCATCAGTTCTCCTTCCATCATTAATTAAGAATACATTTATGTAATTCCCAAGTAGCCATTGGAACATTTATCTTTAAATAAAACATTTAAGGAAACACACGCAACAACCATCTTCTCATTAACTCGAGATTCTGCGTACAGTACAATTATAGAGCTTCCTCAAATCTCTTCCAAAGCAAGTTTTCCTTGTTTGTTAAGTTTATGTATCCTTCTGTATGTGTGTCTCTGCTATGCCTAGGGAAAATGCCTGTATTGTCTCTCTCTACAGAAATACTGCCCAAGTAACCTGTTATTTCAGGGACTAAGGAGGTGGGGGGGATGTAGGTAAGAAATAGGAGCAGAAAAAAGAAGGATGGAGAGGTCTTTGTCCTACACTTTGCAATTACTAAAGGATACAGAAATCTAACCAAAAACTTTAGACAGAAATTTTCAAAATTCACCATCTGAGGTCTGGATATGTTCTACTACATCCTATACACAAGTGATTCCATATAAACCTGAATTCATGGCATTCAGAATACTGTGATTTTTTTTTTTTAAGACTTCTCCTTTTTTTTTTTAAAGATTTTATTTGTTTATTTGAGAGAGAGGCAGTGAAAGAGAGCATGAGAGGGGAGAAGGTCAGAGGGAGAAGCAGACTCCTCATGGAGCTGGGAGCCCAATGCGGGACTCTGGGATCAAGACCTGAGCCAAACTGAGCCATCCAGGCTCCCTAACAGTATTATTTCTTTTGAGAGAGAGAGCAAGAGGGAGTGAAGAGGGCAGAGGGAAAGGGAGAGAGAAAACTTAATCTCCATGCTTGGGGCTTGATCCCAGGACCCTGAGATCATGACCTCACCCTAAATCAAGAGTTGGATGCTTAATGGACTGAGCCACCCAGGCACCCCCAGAATACTGTAATTTGTATATGTAAACTGAGAAGATGAGAAATAATCCTAAAGAAACAATCCAGAACAGGAAGCAAAAACTTAAATCATGCACAGCTTTGTGACTTTCTAGCCCTGAGAACTTGGCAAGTCATTAACTTCTGGTAGCCTGTACTCTCATATGTAAAGGGGGGAATAATAATAATACTACCTCACAGGGCATATATATATATATATATATATATATATATATATATATATGTATACATATACATATGTATATATATACATACACACACACACACATACACATGGTAAGACTGATACCCTACTATATGTGAAATCATCAGAACACAAGGCATGTAATTACACATCAAAGTATTATTTTTCTTCCATCCTAAAATCTTAAAGAAATGAAACAGAAACCCCATAAAAATAGTATTTACTTTTCTTCGGTGCACAGTAGCCCATACAAGTATCCTTGTCCGGGAACCTGTTCTTATTGTTGTGACACCTGCCAGATAAGAATTTTTCACATGCCATGGAACTTAGATTGAAGAAGTACTCTTCTCTGCGCACTCCACACCGCCCCTCACTGACTTCCAACCTGCAAATATGAGGAACTTCTAGAAAAAGGAGGGCATAAAAAATGCTAGTCAAAAATTAGCTAGTATTACTTAGTATTATTTACTTTCAGTATTACTAATTATTAAGTTACTGAAGTAATTAGTAAGTAATACTTACTTAGCATTACTTCAAAACTTTACTGTATTTTCAGAAACAACTGGGGAGAAAACGGTATCACATTTAGTACTGGGATAGTAAATCCCCAGAAGACTTTTCGTTCATCCAATTATTTAGCTCTTTTTTTTTTTTTTTTTTTTTTTTTTTTTTTAAATAGCAGCTCCAGACCTGAGTCAGCCAAATACAGTGGAAACTCTCTGTTCTCTCAGGGTGTTCTGATTTTTCTACATAGGAAGTTAATCAGACTTATTCATAGGAATACATACACATTTTTCCTTGGCTTAGTTCCTTGAATGGCAGAGTCCCATGTTTTGTTACTGGCCTTATCAGATATAATAAATATGATTAAAATAAAATAGAAACCATGATCATGAATCTCTACTATATCCCTGTACTAACCCAAAACAAGTTCGGGTGTCAGGGGACAAAAGGAAAAGTTACAGTTAGCTAAATCACACCTTAACAATAAAATCTGCTGAAAAGTATGTCAGATTGATGGATAATCGACAGGAGGAAACAGGGCTCTCCAGGAGGCATAAAAAACCATGGGTTTAGAACTAAGGATAAAGAAAAGTACTTCTGTGGTACCCAATACATCACACCCCTGCATTATTATGCCCTATGGTGAATTCTTGCTCTGAGTCTGCACAGACACTGAATTATGATAAATGCCACTTAGGAGAAAAATTTGTTAGCCAGTGTAAACTTGGGATTACTTTCTGGAAGTAATAAGCGAGCCTTACGTAATGTTTGAGAAAATAACGGCTAAAACTTACTGTAGAAAATGGGATCTGAGAAATTAAGTTACTAGCAGCCAGGAGATCTGAGCTTGAGCACGGCCACTTACTGTCTATCCTCCAGCAAGCTTCATTGCAGTCCTCCAAAGTTTCAAAATTGTTGGCATTGCCCTCGCAGCCCCCGTAGAAGAACTGGCGGCAGCTCTGTGTGAACCTGTCGTAGTAGTAACGGCGAAGCAGGGCTCGGCAGGGTCCCACTTCGGGGGGCTGGAGGCAGGTCTCTGCATTGTTTCCTTCTGGAGGAGCAGAAGGAGAGCCTGAGAGAGGGAAGGAGGTCTGCCACGTCTCCGGGAAGGTAGAGGCTTCCCGAGGACTTCTGTCCCTCTGCTTCCCAGCACAAGGGGAATCGCAAAGAGAGAAAGTACAAACTTCTGCAGGAGTGTCCCTTCCCGCGGCTCCCAGACGCCCTGTGCGACAGGGGTCTGGGGAGAGCGGGGCAGAGAGAGCGGGTGCAGTCCGGAACCCCACAGTTGCAGCACCCTCCCTGCTTACCCCAGGGCGGAAGCCCGGCGCAAAGAGGAGGGGTCCCCGGACTCGGCAGTACCTGGAGAGCTCAGAGCAGCGACGCCCCGCCCGCTCATCAACAGGAACAACCACAGAAGCGTAACCCCTATTCCGGTCATAAAGTCCATGCTGTCCCGTTTGAGTGGCCCTCGGGGCGAGGCGTTTCTTGAATGTGCCGGCGGGAAGAGGGTGCACAAGGTCTAGCCTCCAGGCCGCCTGGGTGCCGATGCGGTGGGTGCCTGCTTTATGTAGGGTGATTGTCCTTCCGACCCCGGCCGGGGGCGGAGCGTGCCTGTGCGGAGCCCAGGAGGCTGATTCATGCCCCACAGGCTGTGACCTGTCACAACCCTGTGTAGGAAAGTGCGGGGGCGGGAGACGGGCAGGGGGGATTCCCCACCAGGTTGAACCTGCCTCCCAAACTTTCTCCTAGCTTTGCCGGAGTGACTAGACGCGGCATTATGTGAGTGATGGGAAGTCGGCAAGCTAGAGGGAAATGACCTGGGGATGATTGCACAAGGTTCCAACTTGCAGCATCACAGGGAAGCCTGAATCTCCATGATGAAAGCACGGCGTCCCAAGTATTTGAAGGCAGAGAGCAAGTGTGAAATTCAGCTGAGGGGAGCCTAATTCGTTGCAAGGAATTATTAGATTAGATTAGAAAGATTAGAAAGTTAATTATGTGTATTTATTTACATTTATGCATGCGTACTTCTTTCAGTCAAGATTTAATTTACATTTAATAAAAGGCTCATGATAGATCTTAAGTGTACAGCACTATTCCAGTCAAGAATTAGAACTCTTGCAGCATCCCAGAACACTCTCTCATACCCTCTCCCGGTCAATCCTTCTGATCCCAGGCAGGGGCAACCACTTACCACCAGAGTCTTGCCTGTTCTTGAATCTCATGCAAATGGAATCATGAAGTGTGTATTGTTTGTACTTCTTTTGCTCCACTACTGTTTTCAAGACACACCATGTTATTGAATAGTTCATTTCTTTTAAATGCTGAGTCCAGTTTATGAATATACTACAGATGTCCTGTTACTGGTCATTGCGTTGTTTCTAGTTGGAGACTGTTATGAATAAAGCTGCTTGGTGCGTACATACTTGTTTAAGCTTTAATTACTTGTGGGTAAAATATTTATCAATGTGAAAAAACTGCCACTTTTCCAAAATGATTGTATCATTTTATATCCTCCCCACCCCTCATCAGCCCTGTGTTAGTATTGTGGCTGTGTTTTTTGAGCTGGAACTTGAAACTCCATAGGAAGGTGGCTATAGGGGATCCCAGATCGATCCCTTCCTGCCCATTCCTAATTGTCCGTGCATGAACGTTCATTGCTCCTCTGACATATTAGCCTGAGTCTGATTTTTTCTTTATACAAAACAAATTATTTATGCTTGGATTTCACATGAAATATTGAAGATACTTTTGGTGAACATTTTAATGGATTCTCTTGATGAATGTGTCTTCCTCCCCCTTTTCCTCTTGTTGTATTTAATATTCTCCAGAGAACAATTATTCCTGGCTTCTCCTGAGGACCTGGAAGGAGTTTACAGGAGTTCCCTTCAAAGTTTCTGAGAAACCCTATGCTCACAGAGAGTTACTAGTCCGGGACATTTTGCACACTAAATCCCTTGTGCCAGTTTTCAGTTATTCTGATGTCATGCCATAGAATCCTATTCCTAAGAAAACTAGCCTGTCCTGGAAATATTCAGTGTTAACTGACGCTGTCAGATTACCAGATATCTATGATTAACAGTCCAAGATGTGGGGACAAATGTTTAACAACCAGCTCTCAGGAGGGAAACTTAGAAGGGTTTGCTGATTTGTATAGTCTACTGATTTCCGTGGTTTGTCAGTACTCCCATTATGGCCAATTTCAAACAACCAGAACTGGAAATAGATAGGTACAATCAGTTCACCGGAGCTGGCATGCACTGGCTTTAGCATGCCAGCCACTGCAACAGCCAGCTATTTTGGAAAGACACATTCCTAGGAGAATCAGATGAGCCCTTCCCAAACATTAAGAGAGAAGGAAAGTTTTACCAAACAGCCAGTATCACTTTCAGGAGAAAAGTTAAGTCAACTTCAAATTTTCATTCTTCTGAATATGATTAAATATATCTCCCATATGGATTAAAATAAATTCAAGAACTGATTCAAACTTGCCATTCAGCGTTGTCTATTGTCATTTTTGTTCTTTGTTCTCATGTGCTGGTACTTTTTGATCATCTTTAAGCTTCATATAAAAAGAGGAATCTCTTATATTAGAGCAGGTGATTTTGGAAAATTGCAGGATGCTATGGGAAAATGAATTTTATCCCCTGCTCCTTTGGACAGTCACACAAACTCTCTAAGCCTTGGTTTCCTTATCTGTAAAATGGATATTGAGTGTATTTTTACATGCGTGTTGTGAGGATTAAAGGTAAGGGCCTCAGCACTCAAAAAGATAGGCTTCAGTGCCTTACACACAGACACAGGATCCAGCCAGATTGCCCATGTTTTGAGTCCAATTGAGAGCCTTGGCCCAAAACATTAAGATGGAAAGAGCAACATGAACTGGCCTCGTAGGATGAAAGCCTGTGACATTGCTCTCATCAGCTCTCCTCTTTGGCTGAGCTCAGCGGTGCCATCTCTGCCTAGGAAGGTGTCACACAATCATACATAACTTTGGGATGGTTTCTTCTGGGGAAATGAGCTTAGGGTTCTTTGAGTCAGAGCAGAGGCCTTAGTCCTAGTAAGGACACAGGATGCTGCATTCCCATGGAGGGGAAGGAGAATGGGGAAAGGGCCAAAATCAGGCACTTCACCCCCCAGGTGTAGAGTCTATGGACACAGGGCAAAATTCATGTTCAGAGGCACTCAAGAAATGTTAATTACCTTCCTTTATTCTATGCCAAATCAGGTGCATTGTTCACACCCTGTGACCACTGAGCAGGGACAGGGAAGAAGAATTCAACAAATGGGGCCAGTTAGAAGTTTGAGATGGTCAGGCCAAGTTATCAGGAAGGAAATTACGCCTCTTAATTGCAAACCACTTGAGTATCTTTATATCCATGAAAAACATATCTTCCAATGTAAGGGGAATCTAAATTTTCCGGGATTATTTTAAATTACTGAATTCATCTTTAGCACCATGTGGAAGGAGCCATGTGACCACAGCAACCAGCCTCCATAAGGATGTCACAGTGCTTCAATATCCTTAAACCAGTATCTAAGCCAAAAGTTTACCACAGAGCAAAGGAAAAGAAGTCCTTTATCCAAAGTCAACAGGAAGTGGAAGGCTGGAGGGAACCACAAAGAACAGTCACCCAGATTGATTTGTCATTGTTACACCAAGTATTAGCTTTAGTGGCTGTGGCTAAAAATAGAGCTTCAAAATAGTTCGGAGTTCTGTGAAATAAGGCATGGAGTTCTTATAATCTGAATGTTGAAGGAACTATAAATATCCTCCATTCCACTATTTTCATTTTACAGAATTCTATATTGAGACTTCGCCATGTTTCCTTACCTTAGTTGTTGACAGAGCTGAAGACCAGGACCCAGGTTCTTGGTATTCAGCCCCGTATTCTTCCTTACATTCCTGTACCTGGACTCTTTTTACTGTACGGAGATCTCAGAGTAGAACGCTAAATATCAGAATGAAAACACGGAAGCTTCAGGAACACCTGTGCGTGTGTCAGATCCTTGCTTCTAGGTCTTTCTCACCATCTCCCACATGCCCTCCCCCAAAATGGAGACTAAGTTGATTTGGAACACATTAGTTCCTAGAAGTCCCAAGTCTTGAGTAAGACGTTCTATCTTCTGAGAGCCACACAGGCTTGGACGGTGATTATGAATTTAACAAGAGAATCGATTAAGGCAGATGGTCTTCCTCCCTGTCAGACACCTCAGAGAGAAGTGGCATGTCTAGCTCATAAATGAATGAGGCGAATTAACTGAGCCAGTGATTTGGGGATATATATTATATATCATAATCACTTAAGGAGTTACATTGATTAACTCCTCAATAAGCGAAATTCTTGCTGCCTGTTAGCTGAAGTCCTGTCAAAATAAAATCTGAAGTAAGTCCATCTGGCACGAACAAGAATTTTACACGTTTGATAAGAAAGGCAGTTCATCTCTTCTGAGAGATTAGGGATCACGAGGATTTTGTTCAAGTTTAGGCAACTCCTTCACCCACAAGGTGTTTTTCTCGCGAGTTGGGTCACGTAGGAAATGTTTACTCTAGTGCGCCCTCTGTCGGATACAGAGTGCATCTGTGAGCAGTGTATAATGTGGAACCGTGTAAGAGGATGAGACCTTCCCTGTGCCTAATTTTATTATTCTTGTTCTCCTTAGGGGGAACGAGATAATGGGGTATTTAATGTGTCTCTTACCGTGATCATTTCTTCATCCATATATTTTAAAAATAAGCAGAATTACTATTTAATACGTGCCAAACCTTGTGCTAGGCGTTTTGGAATTCAAAGACAAATACATATAGGGATTTCCTAGCATAATAGAGTAGAAAAGTAGACAGACGAACATCACAACTACAATATAGCATTTTCAGTACAATATTAAAGATATGTACTAGGTTTTATGGGATCGTAGAGGAGAAAATAAAATTTTGGTAAGAGCTCAGTTCAAAACAAAAGCCAATCTACACAAACATATCTAACATTGTAACTTTTATGCCTGTGGGACACAGAGACTCATTCCTTCAACAGCTGCTTGCTTTGGTCAGTTTTTTGTTGTTGTTTTTTTTAAGGTGTTGTGATTCTAGCAAAGCATTGCCTTCTGTAGAAAGGCAGAATCTCAGAAACCCCTTTTCTCTTCTACCTAGATGTATGTTCATTCAGCTATCATGCCTACTTAAGAGGCAAACCATCTTTTCTTTTACTCACACTGCTGCATACTTAACTATGTAGGGCACCCAAAATGTTGGGACAAAGTTTGGACTATTTTATCCAAAACTTTCCTAGCATAGTATGGCCTCACCACCACCTGCCTAGAATTCTAGCCTGGGCTACTAATCCACCAGAGAGTGGCATGTCAAGAAGGTGGGGGAAGACATAGAAAATTGCCCCTAACTCCTGTATATCATGTGGGAATAGCAAGCACTATAATAATGAATATGAAGTTTATTGAAAGTTTATATCTCCCACAGTCACCACTGAGTGTGATACTTTATGCTTCCCACTCTGCAAATGAGCACTGAAACTTAAGGTGAATATATGATGGGGCCATGTCTATACAGTTAGTTCAGGCCATTGGAATCCTGATCCACTGGTCTCATTCCCTGTACAAACGTATTTCTCTTACATATTAGTGGGGCCTGAAGTCAGGTTTATTATATATAACACGTGCTCATGACCTCAGTTCAGTACCTGGACAGCTAGATTACAGACTTCCTTTTCACTCAAACATGAAGTTTGTAATTGAGAACAAACAGATCACTGCAATTTAAATACATTGCTGTAATGCTCTAAGAGAAACATCTGCCAAAGTTAATAATCAGATTACAGGATTGAGAGAGTTAATCACTAAATCCTTATTTTCAGGGTTATATTTAGCAGAAAGTAATGGAGCTTGACCTTTCAAGTATAAAGACTCTTTCTTACAAAAATATTGTCCTTTCTTTATACCTTAGCCCAAATCTCATGTTAGTTATACATTACTTACTAATGTGTCTGTCATAAACCCTGCATATGCTCGTTTGTTCTAGTTTTATATAGAAAAGCTTTTGTCTCTTAAGTCAAACAAGAGGGACAACCTACCATTTGGGGGCAGGGGAAGGCCATAGTTGCAGTTTGAAAGGGCAGTATATCTCCTAAGACTCTTACTATTTCTTTTTTTGTGGGGGGAGGTGTCTCTCTTGGCTACTAGCCAAGGAAGCAAACTGAGTCAAACTAAAAGGTCGTATTGGAAGAGAGTTGACTACACTAGCATGGACTAGGTCTACTGAATGAGCCAGAGAAGTGTGAACTCTTCCTATTGGTCAGCAGGATGTCTGGCACTCTCTTTCCTTCCCTTACAGTAGAAGACATGCCCTGGTCCAACCAGACACCAACACGGTAGCTACTGCCCTGGGTCCTTTTACCTCTTGTCTTCTAGAGGACTTTACTCCTCTCACTCCTCTGTAACATCAGTTCTTTCAATAGTTTCCATTTGGAGTGCTCTATCTCTGATTTTTTTTTCCCATCCCAAACTTAAAGTTCATATTTGACTTTCCACCCCTTTCTTGTTAGAGCCTTATTTCATTGCTCCCTTTTCCAGCAAAACTCATCAGAAATCTTATCTTCACTATCTGCCTCCACTTCCTCATCTCCCCCTCCCCCCCATTGCACTCTGATTCAACTTCCACATTGGGAAGAGGAAGAACAGGAAGTGCTCCCGTCAAGGGCACCTCATCCTATTGCCACATCTTACTGGACCTCTCAATTCATACAACATCCAAAGCTGTTGCCACTGAGGTCACCAGGGACCATGTTTTTCCATCTCAGCAGTATTTAACCATTTCAGATTCTTCCTTACTCTTGAAATGCTTTTCTTTTAGTTCTTACTTTTTAGTTTTTCCACATTCTTCTGGTTTCCCCTACTTAGTTGACTATTCTTTCTCAATCTGTCCTTTTCCTCTACCTGCCCATTAAAAGTGGAATGACTCAAAGCTCAACCTTGAGGACTCCTTTCTAACCGAACTTTCTTCTTATGTGATTTTAAGTGTGTACACACACACACACACACACACACACACACACACACACACACACACTTGTGTATAGTCTTGACCTCACCTCTGAATTCCAAATGCTTACATCTTCTAAATATCTCTACCTGGATATCTAATAGACATCTCAAATATTATATGTCTTAAACTGAAATCTTGACCATATGCCCCAATCTTCCTTCTTTCTGTCAGTGACACTTCTACTTAGACTTTCAAGCCCAAAACTATGGAATCACTCTTGACATCTCCCATCTTTTCATCACCCAATTCATCAATAGTCCTGTCAATTCTACCTGAAAATCACATGTTTAATCTGCCCATATTTCCCTATATCCGTGGCCACCAATATTGTTCAAATCTACCTGTTCTTAAGGGACTCTTAGGTTACGTTCTTCCATAAAATCCCAGTTTCCGCTGTAGTTACCCTTCAACCCCACACACCTCACTTTTTTCAAAGTAGAATCCGAACCCTTCATTAGCTCCTCACTTTATTCCTTACCACTCCTCTGAGTCACTCTATGTGACTTGGCTGCTGTCTCCATTCCTGACCTCACCCCATCACTCTCCCTCTATCTTACTTTACTTGTTACACTGGGTTTTCTGTTCTCCTTGTACAACAAATTTGTTCCCACTTCCTGCCCATTGCGTGAGCTGTTCCCTCTGCTTAGCCCTCCTCCTTGCATGAAATGCTTGTCTCCTGACCTTTACTATCTCCTTCTGGACAGTCTTGGTCCCACTGGCTACTTCTAATCAGTCTAGATGATGTTGCTTCACATCCTAGTCACTCCTTATCATAAACTATAGCATTTATCAGTTTAAATCGCTATGTTTATTCATTTTGTTTTTCTTGTCTGATCCTCTGACTATTACGTAAGCTCTGTGACAGCAGGAAACTTTCCTGTTGTAGTCGCCATTGTTTCCCAGTGCTGAGAGCTAGACTTACGGAAAGTAGACTCTTATAAGCATCTGTGGAATAAACAAATTACTTATTATACCTCCCCTAGTACTTATCACAATAAATATATGTTACATTTTATCTTGTTTATTGCCTTTCCCCTTCATTAGAATATATGTTCCTCATGGGTAACATTTTCTGTATTTTTCTCTGCTCCACTCTCAAGTATCTAGAATAGAGTCTAGCACATAATAGTCCTCAGTAAATATTTGTTGGATGAACGAATAAAATGTTAGCTATTTTTATAGTCCTAAGTGTAATGTTAGGATGGAAAAGAATAGTACAAGATAAGAAAATTTATAGCCCTATGATTGCGAATTTATTGTACATAATATAGTGGATTTGTTTCTGAAAAAAAATGTGTCAGATGGAATGTTTATAAATCAAAATATTTTAACTGTGTTAGCAACATTTCTATTTCAAAGAATGTGTGATTTATCTTCTGTATAAAACAGGGGACTTCTAAAAATAATTTTAGTAATTTCCACTAATACAGATTTTGTAAGTTTAATATTTTGTCGAGTTGCCTTACTTCAAAATATGCTTATCTATATAATGTGTAAAAACAAATAGAAAGCAGGTAGCTTTTGTACTTTATACTAGCCCACTTTAATTCTTGACTAGACTAACAAGAAAGCTATGGACGATATTATATTAGTGAGACACTTAAGCTACTCTAAATCATTTTATCTTCTCTACATCCGATACTCACACCCACAAAACCCCTGAAAACCATAAACAACCTGACATATTTTCAAAAAGCCCTTGAGGGGGCAGTATTGCCCCCCCAGAGAACCCCTGCTCTGTGAATGGGGTACAGCTCTGAGGTACTTTTTCCCCCTTCTCATCTCTTTACTTTGTTGGACCTTACCTCCCCTGATAGTAGTCAAGATGGAAAAAGTAAAAGGGCAAATATCTTCTACTTAAAGGGGTAGGTAACGCGCCCCCCCCCCAACCAAGAATTAGCTGTAATTGCTGCCTTAGCTTGTTGGTCTGAGTCTTCAGTCCTCCTCTTTTATATTCTGGTGGAAGGGGGGTAAGGATGCTTGGTAATAGTGCCAGTAATATGATGTAGCCCCTCTTAGAACTTCCCATGTAGAGGTGGCTCAGTTGGAAGCTTTGAGCTGCCCAGAGATTGGGGCGGGGGGATAGGACAGGGAGGCTTAGTGCCCCTTGTTTTCAATTCTGTGCTTTCTTCCTGTATAATTCTAAAGTGTGACACAACAAATCTATGCTTTTACACTGATTTGGGAAGGGTAACAGAAGTGTGCTGGATTTGAAAACACCCCAGACCAAAAACCAAGCACATGTGTTATAGCCCAGCTCTGTTGCCACCCCTTTTATGATTTGGGTCACTTCAACTGTCTGGACCACCTTTACTTCATCTGTACAGTGGGTTTAAGGATGATTAGATGATGCCATATCTGAATTCATTTAAACCCTTCAGTGCAACTCTGAGCCTTGGGACTCCATGCAGACAATATACACTGCCCTTTCTTTATCTGGCTGTCTTTGAAGGAAGTTAGAGTTTTGATCCTCACTCTTTGAATTTCATTTGTAAGTCCCATGGCATCAAGTTTGGCAAGCATTCCCTCATCTTCTAAGATTCGCCTCCCCCAAATGAAATGTGTTTTCCTTAAAGTATTATTGAATTTTAGAGTTCGGAGATCATTTGTTAGTAAATTGATGTTAGATACTTTGCACTTTTTTCTATGGCTAGGTGAATATTTATGACATAGTTTGCTAGTGACTTTATCTACACTCCATGATTCTCTTTTATATATTGAACAATGGGCAGGAGTAAGGACATAAAAGTTGTGAAAGACTTAGATGCTCTTATAAAAGTTCTTATAATCAATCTATTGTGTCTTAGATTTGTCAGAATCAGTGCCTAAGACAGGGATCCTTGTCCAAGTGATTTACCAAGGATGAGCTCTCACAAGAAATTTCTGAAGGAAGGTAGTAAGCAAGATGAAACAGAAGTTAAGCAAAGGTGTAGTCTCAGATGTCTAGCATATCCTGACTCCATGGGGAGCTCTGGAAGGTTCTCAATTACAGGATTTTTCAGCCCAGAGGCACCTGGTCTGAACTGTTAGAACCTCGCTTCAGCCAGCCCTACACTACAGGTCACTCACAGGGGCCAATTGAAACCATAATCTCCCAGACATCACCAGTTGAAGTGGTTCTCATCAGCCAAGAACAAACCTATGCAGAAAGCTTGCCCTTGGCAGTCAACATGTGTACCTCTGGGAAAATGAACACCCCACTCTGGAAAGGGAAATCTAGGAAGGGCACCAACAGCATCTGCTACCCATGATATTAAGGGACCCAAATCATGTCCACATGATATCCCTTAAAAGCACTTATAAAGCCACCTATCAGCGAGTGCCATGTAAGATATCAGAGTTTGAAAGTCTAGAGGTGCAGAATAAGTGGGTAACCCAGCTAACGTGTACTGAGCACGTATTCCGTGCCACATACCATTATGCAATCTTGATTCCTCCCAAGAAATCTGCAACCTACATAATCATATTGCTCCAATTTCCTAGTGAACTGAGGCACAGAGAATTTAAGTAACTTGATCAGGGCCACACCCCTAGCAAGAGCCAAAGAGTGATCATTTCATTGTCAATAACATGGTAGGGATTCTCTAAAACAGAGAAAATTAAATTCTAAGCCCTAGTCCAAATCAAAACCTCTTCAATTGGGCTCGTATTTTAACAAGTTCCTAAAGCAATTCTTATACACACTGAAGTGTGAGAGTCATTGCCAGTGGAATTAGTTTCTCAAGATGGAGAAAAAAACGTGCAAAGGATAATCTCAACCACTAAAAATGATCAGCAGACGTAGATTTGCTCGTGAATGGTTACAGATAGTCTGAACGTGGTAAGAAGGAAGGGGAGAATGAATACTTCTCTCGAATACTGCTCTCGAATACCAAACAACAATTACACAATTACACAGGTTGGAGGAACAATCTTTTCGTGTCATATTGTTTGCTAAATTAAGAACAGAGAAGCAAAAATAAAAAGGTAAGGGAAACATTGACTTTGGGTCCTCATAGAGTGTTCTTTTCTATATCTGTGCTGGCATATTTAGGCATTTGCCCCTAAAATTATGTGAAAATGTCTGTTTCCCAAAGAAGAAGAGTCCATTATAAGATCGAGAAGGGAAATAATATTTCCTCAAAGGTTTTGGAAATGATAACACTATATCACTATAAGGAAATAAGTTAATTGCTGATAAATTAGCAGAGTATTTGTATATAAATATGCAATGTTTTGTTCGCTGAAATAACATGTGACCTAAATATGTCTACTTTCATAAAAATATCTCATTATAAAAACTGGACCAGGGAGACAAAGTAGAAAAAGAGAATACCAAAAAAGGAGAGGTTTTAAGTGTGATGCCACTTGACTACAATGAAATACTTTCCAGACGATTGCATATGGGTACCACCAGCTACTGCACCCTTTTCCCCCATTGCCCATTGATCTAATTAAGGAGAAGAGATTTCTGAGAGTGCAGAAGATCCTTCTTTTATGATGTCCAACAGTATGCCCACTATGTCACCTTTAACCTGGTACATTTGGTCATGATTGCTTTCCAATGCATTGTGACGGTTACACAGAACTTCCTGGTATTGTTTAGAGACACATTCTAAGTAACATGCTCGTTTATTTCTGGTTAATGAGGTTGTTTGCTATATCTCCACTCTATTGTTTCATATTACAACCTGTTATTTGTAAAGAACTTATAGTAACAGTTTGTGTATAGTTCTCTGTTAATACCAGATTACTCCAGCGTTTCAGAGGATTAATCCAGTCCTCAGAATGACCTCAAGCTCATTTAAATGGTGTATGTCATATGATGGAGGGTTTTGGTGTTGGAGATTGAGTGTTGGAAACCCAAATATTCACACTATACAAAAAAAACAACAATAAAACAAAACAGAGAAAAGGAGGAGCTTTGGATGTTTAAGACTGTATGCTGACTAAACTGACCTCTCCCACATCCCCACAAACCTACTAGCAGGTGGTTAGAGTCAAATGCTTGGTTTAATCATATTAGTGAAGATTATAAAGAAGCTTTAAAATTGCAAGGCTAGTGTGCAGTGCTGGAATTGTTCAGAGAGCATTCATAAGAAATCAGTTATCGTAGAAAGCTGAAACAAAGAAACAGTTCCCTTAGTAAGTTAAGAGCAGAGGGAAGGACTGGCTAATATTGACCTGAACCATGTCCAGAAATTTGGTGTATGTATGAACTGTCTCTTTTTTCAGCAGGCAAAAGATGCCAGTGATCAATATTGAAGACTTGACAGAAAAGGACAAATTGAAGATGGAAGTTGACCAGCTCAAGAAAGAAGTGACCCTGGAAAGAATGCTGGTAAACCGTTGCTCCCTTTTGAATTTTATTTTAAACTATAGATATGGTAGGACTGCTAGGTGAGGACCTGTCACAGGGGAGCAGAATTTGCCACCCCAAAGAAAATATACCTCCTTAACATAACTATTGTTTTAGGCTTGTTATTTTTAAGAAACAGCAGATAGGAGAGTATCTGAAAACCAAGTAGAAGTTGTCCTTTTGTAAGAGACATTTACAGTTATAAGAGAAGTCTCCATTTATAAAGTCTCCCTCTCTGTACCAGGAAGAGAAGGATGACTTTAAAACTCTTATTAGGAGAGAAGGCAAGGACTTAAATGCACTTGAATTAAGTGGGCTTTTGATGACTGCTTTTCCTGAAAACCTCCCATAACTGGCCTTTCTGCCCCCAAACCCCAACATCTTTTGTCTTCAGCTGGAGATGGTATTTAAGGGGGTGTCCTGGGCCATTTTGGTTTTCCTGGATCTCTCCCATGTACAAAGGAGGTATACATGCTATTAAATTTCTGTGTGTTTTTCTCCTGTTAATCTGCCTTTTTCATTAACAGGAGTGTCTCAATTAAGAACCTAAAAGAGTAGAGGGAAAATGATTTGTCCTCCCCCACACCTTTCACTAGAGAGTCTCAATGTAGCTAAAAATGAATTGTTCAGGTAAAAATGCATTAGAGAATAAGAAAATTAATAATCATAATTATCTCTTGATTCAGACTTTAAATGGAAGGTTTTGCAAACTATTTTCCATGGGCCAAATCCTTAGACTGTTTTTGTATGGCCACGAAACTAAAAATGTTTTTCCATTTTCATAGAATTGTTTTAAAAAAGAAGGAAAAAGAGGGAAAGAAAAAGGAAACAAAGACTATGAGACAGAGACCATATTTTAGTTAAGCAGTAAAATGAAGCAATGCATACATAGGCATTTTATTTTTCCTTTTCTAAATTGGTAAGTTTCTTTTTATTTACTTTTCTTTATATTACTTTGATGTTTAAATACTTTTAGCCAAGACCTCATTTCCTCCTGCACTGTCATGGCTAGTAATGAATGAGTACATGCTATTCCTTCTTTGCAAATAAAAATGAGTTCAAGCACAAGAATTTACTCATTCCTCCTAAAAACATCTGACAGATCTTGGAAATGGTTACCAAGAGTTCTCTGCCATTAAAAGGAGAGGCGTGGCAAAGGGATAAAAGTTTCCTCCAAACAAACAGTGACTGAAGCTTGGAAAATGTAGATATGTATTTTAGATTTCTTCATTTTTGGAAAGTAGGTAGAATAAAACTCCTCTATGAGTGATAAGAGTATATTTTATATTTTTTCCAAAACACATTTTATCAAGCCAAAGCAGAAAAGGAGTTTGTATTATCTTCATACTTTGCTCAAGAACCCTTATTCCCAATAAAAATTGGAATTTTGGCTTCTTTGACATTTATAATTGTCTCAAACTTCTCTTTTGCCCTTTCCATACAGGCAAAACATATTTTGCTGTAAAAATAAAATTAAATATATACACAGCACAAAAAGCTTGGAACATACAACAGAACAGTTAAAATCTTTATATTTTGGAGAAAATAAGGGAAAGTTATTTTTTCTTCTTGACTTGAAACATCCAAATGCTGTTTTCATTATTTATTTCCTTAGAATTGTTGTTTGAAAGGCAGTTGGATCATATTCATGTTTATTATTCATTTGTGGCCAGCTTATCTGGGATTTTTTATTTTGGGTGAACATCATATACATCACCATCTAGCAGGTTTGGGGGTTCCTTTTCCCTGCTGCTCAAAATCTCCTTGCTTTTGGAAGTCAAACTAATATAATACCGGACTGCCAAAACTAAACACACACACACACAAATTTTAGATACCGAACCTATAGTTTTGACACAGGCTGGCATAACGTCCTTCTAGAACGGTCCAGGGGATAGACGCTGGAAACCCATCCCTGGTTCAGATTCTGGCTCCACAACTTTCTCCCTGTGAAACACTCACCTGAAATATTGTCTATAAAATGGGAATAGTAACAACATCTAATTCAGAGGGCAGCTGGGAAGCATAAATGCAATAATGTATATAAATCTCTGAGAACAATATCTAGGATATACCAAATGCTTTCTACTATTTTTTATTACTTTTTAAATAATTATTTGCTGTCTGTGAACCAGAATAGTTCATACTATTCTGCTATCAAGGTGCTAGTATTGTCAGAAGACACAACTCTTTGCACCCAGTTTTTAAAGCTGACAGATTTGCAATGACTGTATGTCAATGCAATAGGCAAAGACTAAAGATAACCTTTGTAGTAATAGCCAAAAATAGCCACCATTTGACCGAGCATTTGTTGTATGCTAGGCACTTAATGCAACCAGTGTCGCTCTTCCTTTTTCATAGATAAAGTAACTAAACCTTATATGAACTCTCCTAACTAATGATATACAGCAGGTAAGTGGGCAGACCCAAAACTCGAAACTGGGGTGGCCTGAATCCAGTGTCCATGCTTTCCACCATGCCATGTAATCCTATATTAAACTATATATACTTAAAATAAACCTCACTGAAGTGATTTTTGAGCACATACACTCACATAGGATTTTTAGGTAATTTATTGCTCCTTATAGCCGTGGATCCTAGTTAGACATTGTCAAAACCAACCCTTCGCTGACTCTAGAATTACAATACCTCTATTCCTGACACCCGGTCAGGGCCAAAATAGCTGGTGTTTGGAGGAATGGGGGAAAAAATGAACCTAAATCTTAATTTTGAATTTTGAAAGGAAAAAAAATGTGAATCTAAATTACTGCATATTTCAGAATTGTGTATAAACTACGAGTATCCTCATATGAAGGGGACATCTGACCAAGGCCTTGCCCCAGTTAGAAATGATGTTTCCTAATATGTAGATAATGAACTTGCAGAGTTACAAAGTAATCTTAAGTCTTATGTTTAATGTTGCTGGAAATTTGCATACAAAAATGATACAAATATTTTATTTAAAAAAACAGTGAATTAGTTAGAGAAGTTATGGAATGGCCACCTAATGGACTGTCAGAAATGAAGTAGTTTCATGTTAATGTCATGAACAGTAGAATAAGTGAAAAGGAAATAAGTTGAACATTAAAAGAAATATTTTGAGCTTGCGTGGATATGCATGTGTATGTGTATACACAGATGCACACATTTATATTTCTATGTGTTATAGAACATTGACTCTTTCTAAAAGGTGTGTTAAGTGGCACATGGACCATTTAAGCTCTGGCTGAGTCCATTAAGTTACTAAAGCCTGATTTTTCATGAAGCCATTACTATAATGGTAGATGAGTGAAGAGCAAGCTCATAAACAAGAATAATGATTTAGTTCAACTAATACATGTTTACTGAGCACCACCTAAACCCAGTCTCTGTTCTGGATGCTAGTGATACATGTGAACAAGTCAGCCAAAGGTCCTTGACTGTTTGGAGCTCATGATCAATCATTGTAAATGAGTTTAAAATAAAATTATATGTGTATACTTCTGAGAATTCAGGAGTGGCGATAAGCCTAGAATTTAAAAATTATTCATTCCCTTCTACCTTTACAGGTCACATTTCTGGAATGAGGAGACAGATTTAATCAATGTTTACTCTGGTGACCCTGGTGACCTCTGTGGCCAGCTGTTTTCTGATCCCTGTTCTGATCTCCCTTAGAGAGGCTGGAGGCAGTGTCTCCTGAGAACCCTTAGCTGAATTATGGCTAAATGGTTCTCCTTTACCTGAAGATATCCAGGAGGACAGGAAAAAAGAGCAGCTATTTTTTTTTTCTTCTCTCCTAGAAAATACATATGCACTGGTGGAAAGCAGAACACATCAAAAAGAACACAGAAATTATAATACATGCTTGGATTCTGCAGCATTCTGTATTAAACCAAATGTGTCATTTCTTTCTCCTTCCCTTTAAGGTCTCCAAATGTTGTGAAGAAGTAAGGGATTATGTTGAAGAAAGATCTGGGGAAGATCCACTAGTAAAGGGTATCCCAGAGGACAAAAATCCCTTCAAGGAACTCAAAGGAGGCTGTGTGATTTCATAAGAAAAAAAAATTCCATGGAATAACTTGAGCTTTAATGACAGTACTAAGTTTTGGTCATCTATAATAATACTGTTAAGTATGTACGTAACCTTTTGATTTATAAGTACAAACTTTTAATAAAAACTAGGATGTGATAATGCATAAATCTGTTTTTCTTAAAGTATTTAACACAGGGCTTAGCACATAACTGGCAATAACTATTGATTGACCCCTTTCTTTAACAATGACTGCTATGGAGACAGGTGGTTGGCTCAGTCAGTTAAGTGTCTGACTTTTGATTTTGGCTCAGGGTCGTGCTCTCAGGGTCGTGAGCTTGAGCCCCACATTGGGCCCCATTGTGGGCAACGAAACCTGCTTGGGATTCTCTCTTTCCTTCTCCCTCTTCCCATTCACACTCTCTCTCTCACTCTCTCAAAAACAAATAAAAACAAAAAACCCAAACAAGCAAAAAACAAACAAACAAAAAAATACCATGTTTCATGAATGAGTCTATATTATTCTGGTTGCCAACATATAGTTTTCTGTTTCTTAACTTCTCTTTCAACACTACTAATATTCTAGCAGGAGGAAATTTTATGGTTAGCCTTAGATTTTTTCCAACCTTTCTCTTCCTTTGTAGAATTAGGAACTTTATTCTTTTGATTCATGGAAGATCTATCTTGACAGAATGTGTGCTCTGAAGATTTTCACTGTGGATGTTTCGTTTTCTGTTTCTCTTGCTCTCAACTCCCAGTCAGCAGTGATGGTTTTAACATAACCTCTGCCTACATTCTTACCATTTTTACTTGTTACCAATGATGTAACTTTTTTACCACAATACCAAATGGATAAAAGGCAGTCTGTGGTCATGGAGACAGCAGATTTAACCAGCACCAGAGTAAAGGTTATAAGAAGACAGAGAGTTCTGGCTCTGACATTTTACTGCCTGACTTTGGATAAATTACTTACTCTTTCTAAATCTCAGTTTCATCTCCTATAGAATAGGAATAATATGGTCCTATCCCCTTTTTCATGGGGAGTTACATATTACATTCGGGGGATTAGGGCACTCAGCATACTGCCTGGCACATAGTAGCAACATCCAGTAAGTATTAACTAGTCGTGTTGCTGAGAAAGAAACTAGACAAATATCCAGAACCCGTTGAGAGCCATGCATCCCATTCCATTCCATCCCATCCCTAAGAAGACTCTCACCAGTACAGCCCTTTTTTCTATAACAGTATTAAGAACAAAATGATAGAAAAATAGCTGTCTTCTGCATCATCTTGCTAATCAGTTTCCTCCTGGCATCTCACCAAGTTGACATAAGCCAAATTTCACTACCTTTGTGCTAAAGATGGAGAGATAATTTGCTTCTCATCTGTAACAAATGATGAGTGCTGATTACTGCAACTTGGAAACTGTTTTTGTTGTGTTTCCTTGTTGCTATCTCACATTTACAGTGCTATTTTTGGATACGTCAGTGATCAGAATACAAGGGAATGCTAATTGATTGTCATCCTTTTTAAAAACAAGAATTAATCTATTATTTGGTCTGGAAGGGAATCTCAAGGTGGTCCCAAGTTCAGCTCCTAGCACTGTCCTCTCCACTCTGGCTGTAGTAAATGCTCAACAAGGATCAAGGTTGCATACTCGTCCAACCCCTTCATTATGAAATGGAGGAAATCCAGGCTCAGAGAAGGGAGTTGGCAAGTTTCTCGGGTCCAGACTCTAGATCTCTAGCTGAATGGTTAACACGCCACTCTACCACATATATAAATATGCTTTGAGTATTAAGAGATTCCAGGATAAACTATTGGAGTTTATCTTTTTTCTCAGGAGACACTATTTTCCATTTAAAACTGCAAAACTCCTCTCCAGCCACCCCCTCAGCCCTTCCTATCTCCCTGTTCCGCTCTCTTGTCTCCCATAGCACCCGTCACCATCTAGCATCCCACACACCTTACTTCATTATTTGTTTAATTGTGGTCTGTCTCAAAGGTATTTCTGTGTGCAATTTAGTACTTATTATATGTTCCATTATCTTTTTTTCCCCCCTGACTAAAAAAAGTATAACAGAATCTTGGCTATGGCATTTAGTAACATGTATGGTCCTAACCACATCTCTAGTTTTATCTAACACTGGAAACAGATTTGGAAGGCAGGTGATTCTTAGTGAAAACGCTGGCTTGTTCAATTTCTACTTCAACTCTTTGAACATCACTTTTTTTTTGTTTTTGTTTGTTTGTTTTCAAAATAAAAATGAGAAACTAGGATGGATTCTTATGTGAAAATTTAAAGTCACTTAGAACAGATATAGATAAAACCTAATCAATGTCCTTTATTACAATAGACCTGGAGACTTCCTGTGGTCAACAAACTTAAGTATTAAATAATTCCCAACACGACACCCCATTTCCCCACTTTCTGCAGTTCAGTCAGACTGATCTCTCCACCTGAAATGTCCCTCCACTCTAACTCATTTCAGCCTTTGGAAATCCTTCTCCTTCTCTGAGGCTCACTATAAACTATCTCCTCTGTCCCTCACTCCAGACCAAGAGTATTCTGCAAAATCTTTTAACTCACTTAACATTCCCTTGCTTTCTTTTATTATAGTCTGTATGGTTGTGTTACTCTCAAATCTGTGTTATAAATTTCCCAAGCCAGAAGCTCTGTTCATCTTTGAAACTGCTGTAACAACTCATAAATTGTCTCTACAATTTAACTGACTTAATAAGTGTTCAATTAAAAGCAGGAAGGGGGCGCCTGGGTGGCTCAGTGGGTTGGGCCGCTGCCTTCGGCTCAGGTCATGATCTTGGGGTCCTGGGAACGAGCCCCGCATCGGGCTCTCTGCTCAGCGGGGAGCCTGCTTCCTCCTCTCCCTCTGCCTGCCTCTCTGCCTGCTTGTGATCTCTCTCTGTCAAATAAATGAATAAAAAAATCTTTAGGAAAAAAAAAAAGCAGGAAGGACGGTAGTTTTTATTTTGGAGAATTCAGAATTCTTATTAGCTTAACTAAGGAATGACTCAACAGTAGGGTAACATTTGTGTTGCTTTAAAATACAGACTGTCTACAGGAGTTGGAATAAGATAAAATTCACAGAAAAGAATACAAAGAAAGATGGTCTAGGAAGAAGGTTGTGAGGTCATGACTATCCCACAGGCTACACAGTTGTAACAGTGAGTGATTTTTTTTTTCCAGAATTTATTTCAGGGCCACAGATTACTAGGTTAAAATGAATGAGGTAAGACTATAGGGAAACAAAAAATACTCTAGGCATAACCTTAACATTTGGCTCATCCACAGAATTTCCTGGTACCAGTAATGAGAATGGGTAAAGCATATATACTTACTGTAATATATCATTTGAGATACTTGCACTTTGAAAGTATTTTGTACACATAGGTGAGTTTAAGCTTTGGCAAGGAAAGAAAAATGATTATTTTAATTTGCGTTGATTTGATTTTAGCCAGATTTCAAAACAAGGCTAATATTGAACTTCCTAAATTCCTAAAAGAATGTATTAACATAAGGAAAGGAGTAAACTGAATAATAAGAATGACCACTTACAATGGAAATTAAAGTCTTGTGAAAGCAAAATTGATAAAATAAATCATTTTTATATGAACTATAAGTAGTTAAGATGATCAGAGCATCAGACATAGACCATCCTGTAACTTTACATTATCTCCATCTAGAAAAGGAAGCTTATGCATATAGTTACATGAAATGGGTGAGTTTATGAAATGTTCCATGTGATTGTTGTAATAAATTGAACTAAAACAAGTTAACTGGGTGGATCAAATATACGTTAAATATGCTCCTTAGAAACCCATCATTTTAATGGCCTAAACAGTCACTATTAACTTTATAAATTCCAGAGAAGCAGAATTTGGGAAATAACCTAGTTTATTTCCACCAACAAAACAAAGGCAGAGAGTATCTATGTCTTGCCAAAAATCACAAGATAAAGTAAGACAAGAACACTTGTTTTTTTGAGTTCAGCCTAGCATTAAATCAACTCCAATATAACTGCCCTTGATATTTTCTTACACAGTTTCCTTTATATGGATTTTTTAACAACACACTTAATACGTCAGAAAAGTAACCAAAGAGTTGTTTTTCCTTTTTTTGCAGGTCACGGTAGGTATTTCATGGTCTTTGCTCTTTTATAATTTAAAAGTAGAAATAACCACACAGTTAATTTTCTTAAGCAGATTTCTTTAAAACATTTGTCAAAAGACAGTGGGATAATAAAAGTTTCTAATTATACCTATTATCTTTCGTTGCAGAGTAGTTTGCACACATACTATTTTGTAAAACAAATTTTATTAAAAATAATATGTAAAATATAAGTAAAAAGCTAATATGACATTTGGCTATAACTCACTTGGATTTTAAACTTTGTTTATCCGATAAGTTTTGTTGATAGAACATTTCTGTGAGAATAGACAAGAAATTGTTTACCATGGTTGCTCTCTGAGAGGTAAATTCCATGCTTAGGGATGGGGGCTACATGCTCTTCTAAAAAGAAGTGTTCCTATCCTTTTACCATTTAAAACCAAATAATAACAAGCCATTTTTCAGAATGCTGTGTAATCATAGGATTTCAGCATTTCCCAATTCACTTTAATCAGTTCACTTAATGTGATTTTAGTATCATGCATTATTCTGTAAGAGTAAAAACTAAAAAAAAAAAAAAATTTTTTTAAATTAAAAAGACTAATATGCATTTGCTCTCCAATTTAAGTTCTCCTAGTATGGGGAAGAAGTTAAATGACCACTATGGATTTATAACTATTTATCACTGTCTTCAAGTAGGTGATTTCAAAAAGAAGAAATTTCCAGGCCAAAATAATTCTATTTTTATGATTTGGAAAAGACATGCATTAAGTTACTTAACTAGGTTATTTGATTTGGTGCTGAACTTATTTAATTTGAGCCACATTAACTACTTTCACTAACTTATTTATTTTTAACCAACCTTTTAAATCTGAGCAATGGGGAATCAAAAATCATTAATTGCTTTTGGAGACAGATGTGAGTTTTTTGTCTTGGCTCACCTTGCATACTAACGGTGGGTGGGGGGGCCCTCTAGAAGCTTATTTAAAACTTCTTTGAGCCTGGGAGATCCTGGAATGTGTGGTATTTAAAATACAGAAAAGCTCCCAAACAGTTTTCTTCATGAATGTAATTTATCAGATGTAGATACATAAATGCAATTAGAAATGTAACATACCTTAGCTAATTCACTGTTCCCCTGGCCCATCATCTATTTTATAAATTAGAAAACCAAAATCCAGAAAAAAATAAATGACTTTTCCAGTGATAGCCAGTGGTAGAGCTGGGACTAGACCCAGAGTTCTCACCAAGTAGCTTTATTGTTCC
The DNA here is from genome assembly GCF_902655055.1 of Lutra lutra. Classification (NCBI taxonomy): domain Eukaryota; kingdom Metazoa; phylum Chordata; class Mammalia; order Carnivora; family Mustelidae; genus Lutra; species Lutra lutra. The sequence continues at coordinate 37,850,479 of NC_062288.1, forward strand.
TGTCCCTCCAATGTATTCATTGAGGACAAGCGGGTAGAACCTAGAGAGAAATTAGGAACAAACGAAAGCCTGTGCTTATAAAATAGGGAGTGGCTTGGGGTGTCTAAGCCCAGGTACCCTGAAATTCTCCATTCAGGACACCACACTTAACTTGAATTTGACTCTCTAGGCAAGGAGGTCATCTCCAAAGAGAGAAATATCTAACTGCTTGGGAAGGTTTCTTACGTTCGTGCTTTAGTTTTCTTCTAGGCTCTTGAGCTTCTTTAACAAACCAAACAAAAAGTTTTAGTTTATAGTCAAAGAGAAACTTTATATTGCAGGTAAACATGTCAGGCCCCACACCTTTCCTGGCTTTACAAAATGGCAGCAAGATGAATACTGCTTTCCAGAGAGTGGAGAAACCCAAGCTGAGTGAATCCGCTGCTGACCTCCAGGAAGTTTGCAGGAGCCAGGAATTCCTAACCCTTGGTGTCCACAGTCACCCAAACCGCGGTCGATGGGGATTGGGGAACCACTTCTTGGTAAGAACTTTCAGATTCCTTCTTCTGTCTTCTCTAGTATCATCCGTGTGTCCTCCAAATCATTACAAAACATTCCCCTGAAGAGAGTAAGAGCTCTACTGTGGAAGTTGCAGACAGTTCATTAATGTCCGAAAATGGCCCTGCAAATTGGAAACAATATTCACATCCCGATGCCCCCTTGACCCCCCAATGTGTCACTATGTTTCAGGCATTTAAAGGACGGGATGGATACACATCAACAGACGTGGTGGGTGTTTCTGAGATTACAGCTCAGTTTCATTCTCCTCCTGGGCCTTTTCCCACAACACGCATGTAACTGGGGAAAAGTAACACGCTGTATATTTTTGAAACTTGGAGAGGAGAAGGGCTGTTACTTCCTGCAGGCTAGTGTCCTCCTTTTCTTGCTTTGCAAACAAAACCCGGATGTGACTTGGGAACGGGGGAAAAAAAAAAAAAAGGAACAAAAAGTAAAACTTTAGTTGTTTCTCCGGGAGAGTGGGCTAGTGCAACCCCAACTGTCCGGCCACAGCCCTGGCGAGTCCCCCACGGGCGTGGCAGGCTTGGGAGCCGGCAGGGGGCCAGCATCCCGCCGGGAGCTCCCGCACCGCCCAGCTTCTCAGGCTCCCTCTCCACTCAACCCTCTGGGGCTCGCTGGAGCAGGCCTCTCGCAGTCGAGGGGGCCTGAGAAAGAGCCAAGGACGCTGGGCAGGGTCGGCGTGGGGGGCCGTCCCGCAGGCAGCCGAGCTCTAGGGGCTCTGGGGAGCACGGCGGGAAGGCGGGCCTGTCCAGCGCCGGCGGGCGGGCAGGGTGCGCTGGCACCGCAGTTATTTTGGGGCGCGTCCTAGTTTGCTGCATTTCCAGCCTCTCGGCTTCCAGAGCTATCCCCAGGCCCGGTTCTGGGGCGAAAATGCCGGCCCTTCACATCGAAGATTTGCCAGAAAAGGAAAAGCTGAAGATGGAAGTTGAGCAACTTCGCAAAGAAGTAAAGTTGCAGAGGCAACAGGTAAATTGTCCCAGAGCATTTCCTTCTCTGAAATGAACCAAGGGCAGTTTTTCCTGGTTTGTTACAGTAAAACAGTACTGCTTTTCTGGTTTTTGTTATTCCCCCCTCCCCCCAGCTTCTCTTGAAGTAGGGCTTTGTTGGTACCTGGGAACTGCCAGTTGGTGTGGGGAAATCTTCAGAGGTAAAGGAGAGCAAGGGTCAGCTGAGTAATTTAAAGCCAAATGTCAGAACATCTGAGCCTAGGACTGGGCAAATGGACAAAAATTTCTGCCTGCTGTTACTTGGTTTTAAAAACTCAAAATGTAGGAAAAAGGCAGATGGCTATTTAGTTCCTTGATCTTTTTCATTGTGGGAAAGAATGGCATTTTAGTGCTTTTTAATCACTATTTAATTCATATTTAATTTAGGTAATTTGAATTACATAATTTTGAATTTCACCAGGCCTCTCCAGAGGTATGCAATGAACAGCTCACTGGGGCTTGGGAACAAAACATTACAATTTCTATTTTATTTGTTCATAATTCCCATCCCTTTATACCTTCCACTTGGTTTATAGGTATACACAGTGAACTAATACAGTAGTATCTGCATTTATTTATAAATAATTATACATATATTTGGGTACATACAAAAATTCTTTTTAGTGATCATGATTTAAAATTTGAGAGACCACTGAAGTGGATTACAAATTCAGTGAGAACATATGTCTCATCAGAAGTCTCCACCAAAACGTGCTGGAGATTTTGTACTTTTGACTTCTTACTGCTAGCTTGAGCATGCATTTCTTCCTTTTTTTCCTCAATCAGGCAACCTAAAGTCCAGGAATAGGTTTTTGGATAGTTGTTTGTTTTTTTAAGGAAATGACCCACTCCTTTCTTCACAGCAAGAAAAATGTAAACTGATTTCATTTCTCTATGGTTTAATACTAGAATTTTTTTTAAATAGAAAAGGAAAACAATGGAAATTAAGCAGTTATAGTAAATAAGCTCCTTTACTTTCCTGCTCTAATTATGGTAAATCTACTCATGACAGAGTCCTGTTACTCAAGATGAACATTTGAGTGATATTTGGAAGATGCGGGTGTTCTTGAGTTTTACTTTATACACATTTCTTTTCTGAAATTTAATCTTTCACTTCCAAATTCCTATTCTTCCTAGATTTTTGAGTGCAAAGGTTGTTTCTATCCATGTTGAAAGTTTTTGTACCTTTAAAAATACTGCTGTGCTTAAAGGAATAAGCAAAGCTATGGTACCCAAAGTATAGGGTAGTTTCTTGAAACTTTAAGGAACCCATTTTGTGGATGACAAAGTGCAGTCTGTGTTGGCCACTGAGATTTTTTCACACAATGCATCTTAGAGGTTACATATCAAACAGAGTTGCATATACTGAAGCATAGCCTTGTACAAAGTTGGAATATCCTAATACCAGAGTGCACAGAACTTCTAGGAGAAAAAAAGAGACAAGTGTCTTCTAGGTATTTTAAGCTTCAAATTAGAAATTGGGCAGGGACCTGGATGCAGCTGACTGTGTAGAAATTGAAGGTGTCATTCATGAGCCATTCCTCCCTGCTAGCTCCCCACCTCCTCTCCTTAGGATACACCCTACTCAATCAGTTTCCAACTCCAAGTGTATGCTAATGGGAGAGAAAATTTCAGAGAGAGCCTTAGCAGATACAAGGAGAGGCATCTGAATCCTAATGATAACATTCAAACATATGTTACCACACACTTTGGTTTATATAGTATTAGTGTTCTACAACCGTTATGGCTCTTAGATCATTCAGTGCTCTCCCTTTTAAGGATCAAAAACTTGAATCCCAAGGAGGCTAAGTACCTCCTTATTTAAGACCTCATAGGTAATGATACAGACGTGTACTAAAACACATGTGTTCTGATAAACCAGTTCATTATTCTGTCAATAAATTGTTCATGTCTGAGCTGTGTGCTCTGCTCAGGCCAAGGGCACAGAATCCACAGGCTGAATTCTGGCTCCAGCTAACTGTTGCTCAAACACATCTTCTTTATCATGGAAGGAAATGCTTAGAGGAGTAATTATGCACTTTTGGAGGTTACAGATCTCTTTGGAAACCTAGTGAAGAAGCCTCTATAGAAACAGATACAATTTGGGGGAACTCTAATCTTACCCACAAATATCTGTGGGGAGACAGACCCCAGGTTGTGGTTACTTGCGTCTGTACTTCTGACAATTCCCATAAAATGTGTGTACTATGAACGTCAGCAACAAATAAGAGCAGTTGTTATCCAAGAGAATGGCACTTGAAAAGATTTTTATTTCATCACACTTTAAATCATCTAACTCCATCACCTAGTTCTAAATTTTATTTTTTTAAAGATTTATTTATTTATTTATTTGACAGGCAGAGATCACAAGCCGGCAGATGCAGGCAGAGGGGGGGGGAAGCAGGCTCCCCGCTGAGCAGAGAGCCTGATGCGGGGCTCCATCCCAGGACCCCAGGATCATGACCTGAGCCTAATGCAGAGGCTTTAACCCACTGAGCCACCCAGGCGCCCCTAGTTCTAAATTTTAGAACAGTGATCTTCACTTTGTGTGCAAAAAGTATGTGGGGTATGGGAGTAAAATATTAAAAATTTCTGCTTTTGGTTAGATTTAAATCTCTTCTGACAGTTTCCAGTTTATGTTTTATAATTACACATTAAGTATAACACAGTAGCATTTATACTTATTTATAAAATATGTAAATAATTAGATATCATTACATAATTATGTACATTTTGGGATATATGTATATATATTATATATATACATATATAATATATATATATATGCAAGCATGTTTTTGTGATCACCATTAAGACAATTTGAAGATTATTAATCTAGATTACAAATTCAATGGGACAGTTTCCCAGGGTTAAGAGATCTCTGTTAGAATTTGCTGGAGCTTCTATAATTTTTACTTCTAATTTCTTCTTAACAATGCAGGCCTTCATTAACACACTAATCCTTTTATTTTCTTCCTTTTTTCATCCTTTTTCTTTTTTAAATTCACTCTTGTGATCTGTCTCTGAAGGATAGGGTTTTTGAAAAAAACTATCCAGTCCTTTCTCCCTTACAGAAAAAGTTTCGACTAATTACATAAACACAAGGATCTCAGATAAGCCCAATAAACCTCAGATAAATCTTTCGTTATGATCATTGCCCTCAAGCAACGGGAAGGAATCCTGAATAGAGACACAAATAGTTTGACTGAGCAACCTCAGCCTCTCCAGCATCAGACTTTCTCCAATGTTTCTATCATTTAGTAAAATTGCAGAACGTGGCACACACCCATAAGTGAGAATTTTGGCAGGACATAGCCCAAAACATTTGGGGATTATCTATTACTGCACCTGTTCATTAGCATGGGAAATTGAAAATGCAGTATATTTTGGTTTGTAAAATATTATGAATAGATCATAATTATATTTCAGCAGAGGAGAGAATTCACATGAGCCACAATGGATAGAAATTGCTGGGATGAGCTATTTAATACAATGACTTTCAAGCTTTTTGACCCTCACCAGACTGAGAAATATATTTTACATAGATTGTGTCATTCATATATAGCATAATGTTGTACATGCTTTGTACAACTATTTTTATACTATTTTATTTTTTTAAATGCTAGTTGTGCTCAATTATATTAATTTCACTAAAGGGTGCTAATGAAGTGTAGGCAATCCTAATCTAATTCATTCTTTTTTTTTCTTTTAAGGTATCTAAATGTTCTGAGGAAATCAAGAACTACATTGAAGAACGTTCTGGAGAGGATCCTTTGGTGAAAGGAATTCCAGAAGACAAGAATCCTTTTAAAGAGAAAGGCAGCTGTATTATTTCATAAATAACTCTGGAGAGAAATTTCATCCTCAGTAGAAGAACTAGTTTGTTTTGTTTTTCTGAAATAAAACCGAAATTCCTTTCAAAGAAGGAAAACAAAATTTAAAGACTTTCTTAAACACTTATATTGATATGGCTACGTATCAAAGCTGTGTGCTTCTCATCTTTGCTCACTACACCTCCTTGTTAAGAGGGCAGAGAGTATCAAATGTACAATTATGGAAATAAGGATATTACTTGTGCATGACTCACCTCTTTCAGTATATTGCTTGATGCCTTAAATAAAGTTTTATCTCTGGAAAATGAGTGTTGGCAATTTTTAAAAGCAGGATGTTGCTGGGGTGGGGGGTTGGTGTTTTTTGTTTGTTTGTTTGTTTTGCATTTACTTTTATATTTTTTCCCATTACCGTTCACGTGTTTGGGACACATATCAAAGGATTAGGGAATTTGATAGATCAGTTCTCCAATCTAGCTCTCTCCTTCAAATCTCAGTTGGTTTACGATGCTGATTTCTGACTTCTGGAATGTTTCTGATCTAATTTTAACTATGAGGGAACCAAGGGAGTAGAATTCCTCACATTGACGGAGTAGCTGAGTCAGGAACCACATTAGCACTCGAAACCCGCATTACCAGTCACCATACAGATCTTGGTCAAAGTGTTGGCTGCAGTGGTGCTGTGGGGAAGGGCCATGTGTGGGGCCTGCGAGAAGCCCCCAGGAGGTCAGCCCCAATATGTCCATCCTTAGGGAGCTTCATCTCCCACAGGATGCAGGTGTTGGCACGGTGACCCTCTGGCCCTGTGGCATTGGCAGAGACACTGGGCTCTGACCTTCTCTTACCAGTGTTTTGCAGCAAGCCCAGGCAAACCATACCACCTTTCCATGGTCCTTCTCCTCCAAAGGGACCAGTTAATCTTTTGCCCATTTCTAAAATCAGCTTGTTTTATTCTCCCCTCATTAATTTGTAGGCATTCTTCATATATTTTGGCCATCGTCAGTGATAGGTGTTGCCAATACCTTCTCCAGTCCATCATGACTTAACATTTCATGGCAGAATGGTAGCTGCTGCAACCAAGGTACAGGGCCCACGCCCACTCGAGGAGTTCTTTATGAAGGCACCTGCAGCAGCAACCTCAAAGAAAGCGACCTTTCTTCTTCTCTTGAAGCATTTTTCCCCATTTCCCTCTGACTTTTGAATGTCAGTTGTTCAATGTTTGAGCCAAAAGAAAGATGAGAAAACCCTTCCAGGCAAGTTCCAGTTCAAATGGGCTTAGTCACTAATGCGCCCCACAATTTTAAATGTGACACCAGAAACCCAGGCTTGATTAGGTTCTTTTCTCCTGTTTAGACCCAAAAGGGTAACTTAACAAGCCAGAGATGTGCCGGTGACTTCTAGCAGCTTCCTAAAGCATACCAGCTCCTCACTCTGAAATTGCTTTCCCTTCCCTCTCTGAGAGGGAACAGGATGCCCCAAGCAGGTTACAGCAAACCAAGAGCAGAGACTATTTCCTTCAGTTTCCTGCCGTTTTCAAAGTGTTGACGTCAATTGGGATTACTGAGAGCCCAGGGATAATTTTAGCCCAAAGCACACTCTACTCCAAGGTGAGATTTAAGAAAAGTAAAGGCATAATTTCACCAACTGCCATAGAACAGTTTGTACTGCGATGTGTTGCTACTATCAGTCATTTCACATTTAAGGTGGCCTGGGATTTTAATACTTTGGGGCCTGTGAAGTTTTGACTTTAACGCACTGTTTCGTGTCTCTGAAGTCATGGAGTTTTCTTGTGTTGCAGGAGGAAGGAAGCATCTCGTTCTTGCTAAGGCAGATCAAATGACCTGCTTTCTTCATGGAGAGCCAAGTCAACATGTTTATCCTCTAACTTCCTCAGAGTTATGGCTTCGAAGGTTGTGCCCTGAGATTCTATTAGCCACATTCTGCTATCCGTTCATGTACACCTCCAAGTCCTAGCCTCTGCTTTTCATGTACTTTCAGCCAGATGACAACTTAGCCCACTTCTGCTTTTTCCTTAATAAATTCCCAATCTTGTAGATGTTTCTACTAAATCTAATTCTGTTCTTATTTTCTTACTGTTTTCATCATAGTAATTTGGCAAATATGCAGAAGTGTAATAAAATCCTCTTGATTTTCAAGCGTTCAGCTGCTAAAAACTTATTAGCTTACATTAGGAAGAAAATGAAAAATACGGTAACTATATATTTGGGTGTATTATAAAAGTAACCTTTAGTAAATGGGAATTTGTTAAGTAGAATTTAAATCATGTATTCAATTTCTTCCAAGTATATAGTTGTGTTAATCATTTGGCATCTGATTAAATAGTTGCTATCCTTTGTGTATTGAGACTCAGGTTCATAGAACTCATTAAATTAGCAAAATTGACTTTCCTATTTCCAGCCAGAATCTACATTACGAGCTCCCTCGTACTTGGTATTTTAAGAGTTTATTTTACATGTTGGATGCAAACTGGTATCTCATTATTTTCTAAATTTGTATTTCCTTTGATTTCCTTGATTTTCCCACAAGATTCCTTGTGCCTTTCGACCACCTTCACCCATTTCAACCATCCCAACTCCCACCGCTGACAACTACCCTTATACCCAAGTGTATAAGCTTGGTTTATTTGGGATGTTGTTGTTATTGTTGTTTTTAGATTCCACAAAAAAAGATTATATACAGTGTTTGTCTTTCTCTGTCTGACTTAGTTCACTTGCCCTCAAGATCCATCCATGTTGTTGCAAATGGCCAAGATTTCCTTCTTTCGTTATAGCTGAATAATATTCCAGTTTGTATAGATATTCCATCTAATTACAATATATTCTTTATCCATTCATCCATCATTGGGCATTTAGGTTGTTTCCATATCTTGGTTGTATAAATAATGTTGCAGTGAACATGGGGGTGCATAAGTCTTTTCAAATTAATGTTTTCATTTTCTTCAGATATATAGCCAGAAGTGGAATTGTTGGATCTTAGAGTAGTTCTAGTAGTAGTTTTTTTGAGGAAACTCCATACAGTTTTCCAAAGTGGCTGCACCAGTTGGCATTCCCATCAACAGTGTGCAGTTGTTCCCTTTTCTCCACATCCTCGCCAACACTGATTATTTCTTGTCTTTTTGATAAAAGCCATTTGGACAGGTAGGAAGTGAAATCTCACTATGGGTTTTTTTTTTTAAAGATTTTATTTATTTATTTATTTGACAGAGATCTACAAGTAGGCAGAGAGGCAGGGAGAGAGAGAGAGGAGGAAGCAGGCTCACCGCTGAGCAGAGAGCCCAATGCAGGGCTCGATCCCAGGACCCTGGGATCATGACCCAAGCCGAAGGCAGAGGCTTTAACCCACTGAACCACCCAGGTACCCCCTCATTATGGTTTTGATTTGTATTTCCTTGATGATTAGTGATGTTGAGCACCTTTTCGTGTACCTATTTTTATCTGCTTTTATCTGCTGTTTCAAGGAATATGGAAGGTTATACAGGAAACCAATAATGGCTGCCTATTAGGGTCAAAGTTGGTACAACTACGTAGGAAAGGATGAGATTGAGACTTCAAGGAATATTCTTTTTATAAAGTTTTGATTTGTGTAACCTGTAAGTGTATTATCCAGTTTAAAAAGTAAAGTTACTTTAAAAATTAAAAATAGAGGAAGTTTTATATTAGTATGTTGGGCTTTGGAGTATGTTTTGGTATTAACATCTTTATGAATCAGAAATGAGTCTGTATCATCAACATGATCTGATTAATAGTACATTTAGATCTATTCAGCTCATCCCCCTGAGTTAGACAGAAAAACTAAGTCAGTAATAGTTATAGTCTACCCTTTTCCCCTCTAACTGAGTCTTAGAAGGATGACAACAAATGAAAAATAAGTTCCTATTTCTAGTGTTACAGTCTAGGAGAGTAGGGACCAGTCAGAAGATACCTTTGATTTCATAGAACGGTCACAGAAGGAAAGTGCTGTGGGATCTCTCTGTTAAAATAAACCCTGATGGGGCACCTGGGTGGCTCAGTGGGTTAAGCCTCTGCCTTCGGCTCAGGTCATGATCTCAGGGTCCTGGGATCGAGCCCCACATTGGGTTCTCTGCTCGGCGGGTAGCCTGTTCCCCCCACCCCCACCCCACCTGCCTACTTGTGATCTCTCTCTCTCACTCTCTGTCAAATAAATAAAAAGATTAAAAAAATAAATAAATAAACCCTGATACCTTAATCTGTATGTCTGCTGTCCTAACCAGGGAAGACCAGGGCATTGTCAGCAACTGTTCCACTTGGGCTACCTTCAGTCTGATGTGATGAATCCACAGACCATTGAAAACCATCCACTGGCACTAGGAGAATGTAGAGACATACTGATGCCATTTCTTCCTTTTTCTTTCGGTTTGCACACATATTAAATGGTGACCTTTTTTTTTTTTTATCAACCTGATCTTAAAGAGTACTTAAATTAAAGAACAATTTCATTGAACATAAAAAGGCACAAATGGTTAAAATAGGTGGACTATAAATTTCAGAAAATGACCTCGATGTTATTGTGCAAAAATTACACTTAAAATGAAAGGAGGGGCACCTGGGTGGCTCAGAAGTTAAGCATCTGCCTTCAGCTCAGGTCATGGTCCCAGGGTCCTAGGATCGAGCCCCATGTAGTGCTCCCTGCTCAGTGGGAAGCCTGCTTCTCCCTCTGCTCCTCCCCCTGCTTATGTTCCCTCTCTTCTTGTCTCTCTGTCAAATAAATAAATAAAATTGTTTTAAAAAAATGAAAAGAAAAAAATAAAGTGAACGGATAAGGTCCTCGTAAAATTAACAGTCATGCAAAATAATTCACATTGGCATATATAAAAATGTATGCATTTATTTATCCAAAACCAAAAATATTTGGAGCTCTGTGTACTAGGCACTGGTTTAGGCCCAAGGATATAGTGGTGAATTAGACAAAGTCCTTAGCATCATGAAATTTACAGGAATCATAATTAATCAGATGTAGGTGGGAATTACAGAGTATATTATAATGTATAGGTTAGGATAAATAGGAGAGTGGTTTTTCTACTTTTTAATGATAATTCTGCTGATGGCATTGTGATGACGATGATGATGGCAGTAGCTTACACATGTGAAGAGCTTAATATCCGTTGGGCACTGGAATAAGCCTTTTTACATAGATTATGTCTTTTAAATCTCACAAGTGCCTTATATATCGGAGAAATAATTTACACAAAGTCATATAGCTACTTAACTGGCAACACAGAGACTATGTCCTAAACAACATGCTGCACCACGTCTCTTGCAGAAGTCAATATAGATGCAGACTGAAAGGAACTCTTAGCTCAGTCGTTTTCTGAAGTGGTTTTGGCACACATATAGCCAGCTGCTATAGCCTCAGAAATGGTTAGCCCTTGTGTGTGACATAGCATTTTATAGTAGCTTATTTTAGTTGTTTCTACTGCTTGGTTGGTAGGTTGGTTAGTTGCTGATTGGTTTTCTATAATCACAGTCTAATACAAAAATTTTAACCTATACCAAGGAAGTGAATTTTGCTTTCTTAGTAAAAATCATATCACAACCTAAATTTTTGGAACAGTGATAACCTCCAATTATATACTAAATAGCACTTGCTCATATGCTGAATAATATAATATCTCAGTTTAGTACCAGAATTTAATCTGATAAAAGCTACATGAGTTATGGTAGAGTGTCTAGAAGAAATAAATCATATTCTGTAAGGACTTTCTTTACCAAAATTATTAAATCATAGTTAGCCCTAGGGCATTACATATAGGTACCGAAGAATCTTTTCTAAGAAGTGACTGAGCTCATTCTCTGTAAAAACTTGTATGCTTTCCTTAATAAAGTTACACATTGGCTTTAACTTATGTCATCTCAGCCTCTTCCTAGAGCCAGCCTGAGACACAATGTGAATGACCTACTTCCCAGAGTTGGTTTGGGAATTATTGAGCCTGATTCTCTAGGCTATGAGTAGAGTTCTTTAAATCCATAAAAGGTCCTCATGTTTTTAGCATTGACCAGTATTTATCAGTAAATACTTCCAAATCCCTTTTGGAAGTAACCAGATTAAATACAAATATATAAAAAATATATTTATTCTACAGAATTAGTGCATTCATTCAAACTTTCACAGCTCTGTTTGGTACAGGATAAGGAAGGAAAGAAAGGGAGTTGGTCTCGCCTTACTGAGTGTTTTGAAATAGCATTGAAACCTATATGTGTCTCAACCTAAGAAGAAAAGATGAAGAGGAGAAGAGAGAAACATTTTAACCTATATTAAATAATTTGAAATATAATCTAAAAAATCTTATAAATATTAACATAGTTCACTGATTGCTTAAGAACAGTTCAAAGGCCATTGTTGTTAAATGTTTCATTTTTTTTTAAAGATTTTATTTATTTATTTGACAGACAGAGATTACAAGTAGGCAGAGAGGCAAGCAGAGAGAGAGGAGGAAGCAGGCTCCCTGCTGAACAGAGAGCCAGATGCGGGGCTCAATCCCAGGACCCTGGGATCATGACCTGAGCTGAAGGCAGAGGCTTTAACCCACTGAGCCACCCAGGCGCCCCATAAATGTTTCATTTTTATAACTGAAGTAATACGTTAGCAAGGAACACCACAATATGGATGTAGGTGCTCTTTAATTGGTAATACTGAGGCTTGCCTTTATTTCTTTTTTGGTTTTAATTCATCTTTGAAAGATCATATGCAATTGGATTTTCAGCTAATTCTTATTTACATACATTAATATAAAAGTAGGTATCAGGTGAGTTCTGTGAAGTGTGTAAACCAGGCGATTCACAGACCTGTACCCATGGGGCTAATAATACATTATATGTTAATAAAAAATAAATTTTAAAAAAGCAGGTATCAGGTAGAATAAATTAATATTTATTAACATTTGGATTTTGCAATTTGGGGCAGGGAATGATTTAGACATTTAAAAACAATTTGTTTTAATTTGATTCAACAAATAGATTAAGGACCTATAAACATGACACTCTTGGACAAGTTCAGCCAATATTTTTCTTGCATTCTAGGAATTGGCAGTCAAAACAAATGGTAGTGACATTTATCAAGTCCAATTAATTAAATCAATTTATGTACAAAATGTAAGTGGATTAAGTGCTTGAGAAAAAGAGGATAATAAGTAAATGATTAGTAGAATAAGATCAGGACATTTTCTATCTTTTGGAGGAACATTTCATGGAAGAAGACATAATAGCTTAAATGAAGGAAAAGAATTTGTAAAGTATGAAACTAAGAGGAAGAAATTTCACTTGTTGAGTGCAGAGCTTAGCAGACTAAGAAAGCATTTGCCAAGTGTATAGAACAAGAACAGAAGGAATCTATAGTTAATTGGATACACTGTCTTTGGTTTAAAAAAAAAAAAGTCTTTGAAATTCTTGTTTCAGTTATTGTGGGAAACAAATTACACCAAATTCAATGCTTAAAACAGTACATTTATTATTGTTTGTGAGTCTACCAGTCATTGTAGCTGGGCCTTGCTCTGTTGATGGTGCCTGGTTTCGTTGGTTCGTGTGCAATCAGCGGATGCATCAGTGGGGGCCCAACTGGCTAGCTGGTTGTTGGCCAGGAGTTGGCTAGGGCAAAATTGGTGACTGGGTTATATGTCATTCATCCTTTAACAGACTTGCCTAGGCTTGTTCTCGGCATGGCAGAATTCTAAAAAGAGTAAAAGCGTAAGTGGTGTCTTAAGGCCAAGAAAAAGAGCTAGGGCATCATCCCTTCCACTGCATTCAGTTGTACAAAGGAAGACACAAGACAAACACAGATACAAAGCGCAGGAAAACAGATGCCCCCTCTTGAGGGAAGGCGTGGCAAAGCCATATGGCCAAAGCATAGATAGTAGGAAGCGTAAAATATTAGGAACAGTTTACAATTTATCCATCACCTTGGGGGAGGATCTTGGCTCTAACCTTGGGCAACGGAAAGCCAGTAGGAATAACCTAGGGCTACGTGGGCAAAGATGCTTGGTTAGGATAAGAGCCAGAAGGTTCTGATGATAAAGGCAAAACATGGGGATGGTCAGGGCACACACTTAGTAATTCAAAAAGTTGGGAAGAAATGGGTTAGAAATCTGTTGTGGGAGGAGAAATATGACAATGAATTTGCCACTTGACCAATTCTCACAGCTACTGTGGCAAATCCAAATTACATGTAGGAGAAAATGATCAGCCTCTCAAAAAGCAATTGTACTAACTCAACTTACAAAAAGATCAGTTTCTAGAAAGCAGAAGACGACAGGTTCTGATTTTGCCGTTTTTCTCTTATGTTACAGAACAGAAAAGACTCCTGCAACTTGATGACCCCTTCGTGCAGAAGGATTCGTTTTCTTTTTTCTTTTTTTTTTTTTTAATTTTTTTTTAGGGACTCGTTTTCAATAGAGTCAACCTCGAAGAAGTCATAAGATATGTTCCCAGCACTGCCAGCCAATCTGGTGAGTGGAAGGGCTATAATATGCCAATCCTGCCAATATTTCAGAAACTGATGATAACATGCCACTCTCAGTTCACCCTCTGGCGGTCTGCATTTCTTTCTAGTCTTTTCCAAATATTCAAACTTAGATGGCTGCTGTGAGAGAGATGTCTAGAGAATTCAGTTTGCTGTTCAATTTAGAGCTCACCTCCCAAATTTGCTCTTATCTTAATTCTTCTGAACACTCCATTTGAATCTGGACTTGAGAGGGACTTCTACTGACATTTGTTTCAGTATTTGTCTATGTTGGACTTTTTTTTTTTTTTTTTTTTTTTTTTTGCATAACACTTATCTTACTGAAGTTGAACTTCTCTTTAATCCTGATCAGTGTTTTCTGAGGCTTCTGCTTTCTTTTGTTATGCCAGAAGTTTCTCACATAATTCCTCATACTTTCCTGTAGTTGAAAGAGTGCAGTTTATCTGGAAAGGAAGGAGTTTGCAAATACTTTTTGATTAATGAGTAACACAATCACAAGTTTGAGGGCACACAAATCATGAGCTTAAAGTATTAGACTGTCTTGGTGCATCCACTGCCTGGAAATAAGTGTTTCTTTTATCCTTTTAGAAGGACATTTCCTAAAGCGATGTTTGAGACTCTCCCTCACAAAATTTACTTGGGTACCTGTAATCTGAACTTTGTGTCGCCATCTTGCATCTGTATAATCTAAAAACTAGGACATAGGGTTATGCATTTGTCATATATGAGAAGGGCTATAAGGCAATATTATAAATGTATTTTCCTGGAGTGTTAAGTCATATTGGTACACTAGAGAAGAAGCTGTCAAATTTTTTCTGTAACGGGCCAGAAAGTAACTAATTTAGCTTTTGCAAGCCATATAATCTCTGTGGTAACTATTCCAATATGGAGGCAGCAACACACAGTAGAATAGATAACCAAATGGGTGGGGCTGTGTTCCGATAAAACCCTTTTTATACCAACTGGCCACAGGCTGGATTTGGCCCCCAGGGCCCAGCTCTAGATCATTGTCTCACTTAGTGATCAATTTAGTGGAATGGTACGATTTAATAAAACAAAATATTGGGATACATTCCATATTGTAAAAGGGTAAGTATTTATCTTTTAAAACATAGTTGTCCAAGTCAACATGTAAAAATTCACCTCTTTTTGTAGGTTCCAGGTAACGAAAGTCTGAAAACCGTTAGTCCGGAGTGTTAGAGCTGAAAGTCTGGCTTTTGATAGTATACAGTAATGACTTAAAACTTGCCCAAAGAGAAGGTTGGCTTTTTACTACCCACCCCCAGCCCCAAGCTGATCTCTGAGCTCTTTGCATGTCCTGCTTGCTAAGAGTGTCTTTGTTTACCTGGGGACTTTGAACTATGCCAGGAAGAATAACAATGTGACTCAAGGTGAGTCTTTGAATCTTGTGTGAGTCAATTTGATCTCTGGGGAGGTTAGAGATGGGGCCCAAGCATGTGGGTGGTTGAGTATGGAGCCCCCATAAAGACTCTGGATGCCAAGCTTTGGTGGATTTCCCTGCTTAACAATCCCCTATGCATATTGTCACACATCATTTCTGAGAGAAAGAGGAACATGTTGTCCATAATTCCACTGGGAGAAGGCGACTGGAAACTCCGTCTTTGGAACTTTCCTGGACTCGGCTCCATGCATCACTTCCCTTGGCTGATTTTCTCTGTCTCTCTCAGCTGTAATGAACTTGCAACTCTGACTATAATAGCTTTCAGTGAGCCCTGTGAGTTCTTCTAGCAAATTATTGACTCTAAGAGTGGTCTTGGGTACCCCTGAACTTGTAATTGGTATCAGAAGTGAATGGGGGGGGGTACTGTGGACTATGTCCTGTGAGTTTCTAAGCTGCGGTAGCTGTGGGTCAGTGACATTTATAAAGGTCTTGTAGCAAATTAGTGCAGCAAAACCACAACAAGCATAAGGAGTCTGCAGACTCCTTATTTGGAGTCTTCTTTCTATTCCTGTGCCTATTTCTGATGCTTGTTGACATTTGTTGAGTTTATCTGACTTTGTCCCAAGGGCCTTGTACACATTAACCTATTTTTATCCTCAGAAGGGCCCTATAAGATTCATACCAGTGATACAGGCTGACCCCATCCAAGGACCCAGAGGTGGTTCCACAGGACCAGCCAGCAGGGTCCTTGGCTTCATGCAGATCAAATGTGAGCCCAGAGGAAGTGGGAGGATAGTTTACTGAAATTTATTGAAGAGAGAAAACAGATAGAGACACAGCACATGAGAGTCTCCAAGGGGAAAGGAGAGAGAGTCTCATCTTTGCTTGGGGGTCTAGGGTTTTTATATGGGAGTGGTCGGCGGTACGTGTCCTCTCAAGCATCCAGGAACTGACCAAAGCGAGGATGAAAGCTCAGGTCACCTCCATAAGTCACTTATGCCCTGGAGCCGGGGATTTGGACATCCAGGTGGCTGGAGTGTATAGTCTTGGAAGACATACATGATGACCCCATGGTCACTCCTTAGATGTTATCAACTGTGCTGGAAAACTCCAAAGAAATCATTAACTCCTTGACTTTTCATGGAAGACATTATCAGTATTCTAAACCATGTATAGGGTCAGGATGCACGTCCTAGCAAGAACAGAAGCAGGAAAAGGAGCAAGAAAGCAGGGGTTTTTTGGCTTTTTGTTTTTCATGAGGTCCCTCAGTTTTCCTATCTCAGTATGATTACACCCATTTTGCAGCAAGAGAACTGAGGTTTGGAGAGCTCAGGTAAATTTCCCAGGGTTGTACAGGTTTTAAATGGCGAAACCAGGATTCAAAGCCAGAAAGCTTGTTTCCACTGGAATCGTATACTGTATCATTGCTTAATATTATTTCCTTGGATGTTGTACATTGTATTCTCTAGAGAAGCTGATTTTAATTTATTTCACATGAAACCATCAGGTTATCTTGGATGTATGTATATAACAAAGACCTGAGTCATACACATCTTTTGTATTCCCCTTAGTACCTGGCATAATTAACCTGTAACAAATAGAGGGTGACAAAAATGAATGAGGATAAAAAGTAAAGGCCATTTGGGTTAGATTCTCATGTATCTTCTTGGTTTTCCACATTGTTGAGACACTGGTTTTCTTTCTCTGCATCTTTTCCTTCTTTTGCTCTTCTCTCTCCCTTACTCTCCTCTCCCCTTTCTCTTGCTTCCTATAGTTTTCATCCTCCATCTGTATGGTTTTTATTATTATTAGCAAATTCTGATTAGACTAATCTAAACTTCTTAATTGCTTAAAAAATGAGTTAAGCCAAAATTGCAGCTGACTGGGGTATTTGGTTGGACGTTCTCTAACTGTTTTCCTGCACTTAGTACATAATGGAACCCAAACTTTCCCTTTCTCCCTGCCTTGGGCATTTAGGGTAAGGATACCCAGAAAAGGAAATCTGAGAGCAGCAATGGAAAAATAGGGACTGTATAATTTCTGTCCATATTTATAATGCTCTGAAATCTAAAGTCAAGAAGACTGTTCTAACCATCTAATTCATAATTCAGGCCATTTAACAAATCTAAAGGAAATCTCCCTTTTGAAAGGTACTTAATTTAATTTGTTTTCCCAGTCCTAATTCCAGAGTAGAGATGGGGAGATTTAACCATTTACTCACTAGTAGGAGGAAAAAAGATGTTTTCCTGCTCCTCATATAGTCAATATTCTAGGAAAAGCTAGATTCTTGGGATGAATAAACCAACAAGCAATAAATAAGTATAACACGAATAGTGACTCTGTCTATTTGTATGGTCTTTTGACACTTTCTGGGCACCATCCATTATTTCATTTGATCCTGAGAGGGAGACAGTGTAAGTATTAAACCCCATGGGATTTTGTGATTTATAAGTTGATACATATTTGGTCTTCCTCCCATTTCTGACACAGAGCTTCCATAACCCTTGGCACTTCCTCTGTGATGAGAGCAACAAAGGTGTCTGTTGCTATGTGACTGAGGTGACTTTTGGAAAACACCTAAGGGTGGGGGCTTGTTGACAGGAGAACCAACCATGTGAGTAGAGGATTGGAAATTTTAGTCCCACCCCCTGACCTGGGGAAGAGGAGAAGATCAGGACTAGAGGTTGAATCAATTGCAAAAGGCCAATGATTCAATCGTGCCTATATAATGCAGCCTCCTTACAAAATCAAAAGGACAGGGGCACCTGAGGGGCTCCGTTGGTTAAGTGACTGCCTCAACTCAGGTCATCATCCTGGAGTCCCAAGATCGAGCCCCACACTGGGCTCCCTGCTCAGAGGGAGTCTGCTTCTCCCTCTGCCCCTCCTCCCACTTGTGCTCTCTCTCTGATAAATAAACGATTTTTTAAAAAATCAAAAGGACAGGGTTTGGAGAGCTGCTCTTTGCTATTTAAGTGGAGACTGGGGAAATGTGTGCTAGGAGAGAGTGCTGCCTTTCCTCGAGCCTTGCTGTATGCCTCTCTTCCACCTGACTGTACCTGAGTTCTATCCTTTCGTAATAAGCCAGTTATCTAGTAAGGAATGCTTCTCTGAGTTCTGTGAGCCTCTGCAGCAAATGAATCCCACCCAAGGAGGAAGACATGGGAACCTCTCATTTATAGCCAGTCGGTCAGAAGCATAGGTAACAATCTGGACTTGCAGTCAGCATCTGAAGTGGGGGGTGGGGATCGTCAGTCTGGGAGCACTGGGAGCTTAACCTATGGGATCTGAGGCTGTCTCAGGTGGGTAGTGTCAGGATTGCGTTGAATTCAGACATACCCAGCTGATGTCCAAGAATTATTTGGTGTCGTGGGGGACCCCTCCCTCATCCCCCCACACACACCCCCAACACTGAAATGCCTCAGAACACCTAAAGACCTCATGACTTATTTTCATCCTAGAGATGACAAGATTAAGTGTTTCGTGCCTCCCCCTGCCTCCTCCCTTCCCTAGTCAAGGAGTTTCCGAAGGTCATATGTTTAAGTCGGGACTTCTGACTTTCCTTTGTTTAAATAAATATCCTCAGTTGGCAAACTCTTCTTTCAAACACTCATTTTTATTTTTTAAAAACCGGGAGCTCTTAAGCTGTACTATGTATGCATGAATATGTGTGAGTGGGTTTCGGGAGTCAGCTAACCTCCTGAAATTCCATTTGATATGCTGTGTACATATGCTCAACATCCTCCCCCCACCCACCAGGGTAAGTCAGCCCATTTTTAAAAATTAATTAATATTTAATTAATTGGGAAAGATTTCATTTACTTATTTATTTGAGAGAGGGGGAGAGGGAGAATCAGACTTACCGCTGTGCAGAGAGCCTGGAGCAGGGCTCAATCCCAGGACCCCGGGATCATGACCTGAGCCAAAGGCAGACGCTTAACAGACTGAGTCAACCAGGTGCCCCCAAACAATCTATTTTAATCTCAAATGGGTCAATAAGTATTTACCTTAAGAAGTAGATTGCCTACATAACCCACATGAAAGAGGTTGTGTTGGGCTTTTAGTCCAGACCAGGTACCCTCTCATTACAGTGAGAGCTTCTGGGAGACTTAGAGCACAAGCCCCTCGTACCCTCCTCTGTGCCGTCCCTCTCCCATTCTACAGTAATCAAACTGACCCATGTTCCCGGTTATCTCCTTCCATGAGCTTTTCCTATTATCCCAGTCATTCTAAGACACTGCCCTTTCTTCCACACATTTTCCTTCACGCACTGAGGGGCCTCCACTGCCATATCCTGACCACGACGTTACTGCCCTCACGTCATGTTTGAAGTTCAGGCTGCTCGGTTTTGCCCTTCTCTTGCGTGGCAATCAGTTACCTGCCATCCTTGCTTCTTCCTTGATGACATCAGAGACCTCGACTCCTCCTGTCTCCCTCACCTGCTAACTTCTAAGACGATGACCCTCTTAACACTTCAAACTTAGAATTTCTCATCTCCTTCACCCAAGGGATTACAGTGCTGGTTTTGTACATCCCACTTTTCCATTATCTTGTGCTACCTCAATGCATGAAAGTACTAGTATTTTTGTTGGCATATCTCCCATCTGAGATATTAATAATTTCTATCTGGAGCTATGCCCAGAGTGTATTAAAAACACGAGCAAAATGATGGTGAACTTTTTACTTTTTTATTTCTGTGTCGTTGTTTTGATTTGTGGTTCTTTAATCATAAACAAGTTGCATATCTTTTCTGTCTTTTTGCAGTGTTTTTTTTTTAAGATTTTATTTATTTATTTGATAGAGAGAGACACACAATGAGAGAGGGAACACAACCTGGGGGAGTGGGAGAGGCAGGCTTCCCATGGAGCAGGGAGCCCCAGGTGGGGCTCGATTCCAGGATCATGACCCGAGCTGAAGGCAGACGCTTAAGGACTGGGCAACCCAGGCGCCCCGTGGCAGTGAATTTTTTAATATAAAACTAATAGATGGGGTAAGAAGTCAAGATTATGGTTGCCTTTAGGCGTAGAGTGTGACTGAGTGCAAACAAAGGGGAGGGGATTTTCTGGGAGGCTGGTAATGTTTTTGGTGTAGGGTGAGTGAGGTCCTTCATTTCATACTTATGTTCACTTTGTGAAATATTTCTTTGTGCTGTACTCTCTGATGCGATAGGCACTGTTTGCCATCACAGAAAATATTCAGAGGTCCTTTCTCCCCTTTGAAGCTATCTAAGAGATAATGTTCTGGTTTTAATTCAGACTCCCCAGGTTACCAGTGAATTGCGAATCTTATGTTTTAATCATTTGTAGTTCTCCCAAAGCCAGTTTGCCCTGCACTTTCTGGGATCCATAAGAGGATCTTAAAAATCGGGGGCCGGGGGAGTGACAACAGGGAGATCAGGAGGGTGTGCAGTAAGGGGCTGTGGGACCAGAAGAGAGCAGTGGAGGGTGGGAGGTCACTACCTCTGCCAGTCCCCAGGCCGGCCCTGCAGGCTGATTACGGATGCACTTCACTCTCCTCCTCTCCTTATTCCAAGCCTGGTAAATTGTCAGGGGCCTGACCCCTGGTGCTCTTAGATGATTTATTTAAACCAGGATTTTTTTCATCAATCATTTGAGCCAGAAGGTCAAAGGCACCTCAGGCCTGGACCCTGACCCTCTTTCAGGGAAAGCAGCACTTCAGGCAGAATATAGAATCTGATGACAACTGCGTCCTGTTTCATGATAAATCACCAACTTAAATATCAAAATACCAGCATTGTCCTCGTGCTTTCCCGTTGCAGGGGCCACTCCACTTCTGTTCCCTTCTCTTCCCCTTTGTCTCTGCCAGCACAGGTTTACCTGAAAACACGTTTGTCTTCAATCCCAAACCGGTGAGTTTTCGGGGACTTTGTCTCTCCCTCTCCTTTACAGAAGCACAGAGGCTTGTCCACATCCTCCTTCTGTAGC
Source organism: Lutra lutra (assembly GCF_902655055.1). Taxonomy (NCBI): domain Eukaryota; kingdom Metazoa; phylum Chordata; class Mammalia; order Carnivora; family Mustelidae; genus Lutra; species Lutra lutra. Next base: position 37,871,690 of record NC_062288.1, read on the forward strand.
CGCTTTACTTTCCTCCATTTTCCCCACCATCTGGGTTTCACTGCCCCCGTCCAACCTGGCAGCTGGCCGTTTTCACAGCATTCCTGTATCCCTCCAGCGTCAGATAATTTCACACCATCCTTTAAGAGTTTGACAGAGCTCACTCAGCTCTCGTGTGGCAAGTCCTGCGGAAACCCATGGCCCATGGATGTGAATTCCTGAGGCTTACTTTCTCAGTGTCTCCTGTGGTCCAGAATCCCAACCCACTCACGCCCCCCGGATCCCTCACATTTCACCTCCTGCCACTGTGCTCTGCTTTGAGTCTTTTCTTCATCTCCCCCAAGTGCTGTCCCAAGGCAGTTTCATGTGTAGCAAATACCATTGACGATTTCACTGAAGAGGAAGTTCCAAGATAAAATTCAACCTTAAGTTGAATCATCTTCCTGCCATCCTTCTTGGCAAGCCTCACTATCCAGTCGTCTTTCTACGTATCCCCTACCTTCCACTCTCTCTCACCTCCAAATTCCAGTTAATTTCTAGTGAAAATCCATCTCTCCACCATCATCTTCTGAAGTTTCTTCTGCTTTCAGGCTATTGACTAGGTATGGAAAAAACCTGGTGAACCGCGGCTAGCCCCCTTGCTGACTGGGATTCTGTTACTTGTCATTTGAATTCTCCACCGTATCCGTCACCAACTCTCTCTCTTCTCTTCAAGAGTCCTGCCTTGCTTTAGCCCGCCATCTTGCTGGTACTTGTCCTACCCTCTTACTCAGGAGAAAAATTTGAGAACATCACATGACACTCTCCTACTTTTCCTCCTTCCTGTATGAAAATGTCTCAAATGTTCCTCTTTCTTTCTTGGTCCGTTTCTTTTCTGATGGACAAGCAAGCATTTTCCTTTTCTGTTGCTAGGCCTATTTTTCTGAGCTCTTGTATCCCTGGCTCTCCTGGAACTTATATAAGTTATGCTGTTTCCCTTAGATTTTTTAATTCTTAACCTCAATGGGCTTCCTCTTTTCCACCTAAAAATGTAACTTGCTCCCTCCACCCCAACCAATGATAACCACAACAATTATAATAATAAAAGAAACAGTAAACTTTCCCTTGTTCTGCTTCCTATGTGAGCAATACCTTCCATGCTTTTATTCAGTTTCTACTGTTGAGAGCATTTTCTGTACCATTTGCCTGACTCTGTCCCTTACTAATTACTCATTCTTCTGAAATCTTGCAGTCCCATTTCCATTCTTACTACGGACATTCTGCACGTAACTCTCTGTCAAATCCAGTGCCTTTAAATTCTCATTCACTGGTGACCTTCTTGATGCTGGAAGCTTCTCTCTTTTCAAAGAAGCCCTTTCCTCCTTCCACTTCGGAATTTTCTACCATGCTTCTCTGCCTGCTTCTGCCTCTTGGAGCTTTTCCAGCCTGTTGATAGCCATTCTTTCCAGGCTCTTATACAAAGACATGCCATGACCTCTGCCCTTCACACTTTTCTCTTTACCCCTCTTCATGAAGAATCTCAATAGCAATCGTATAATATATTTCCTTCAGAAACTTTTCATGGCCTTATTTTGCCTGCTTGAGGATGTAGGTATAAATGACTCAGCTTGACTTCAAAGTTCCACTCCAAACATTTTGAATCTGCCATTGTCTTCCCATTGTTTTTCTGAATATACCTGTCCAGGGAACTGCTGGCTGATAGCTAAGTAAGCCTAAGTAAGCTTTTCTGCAACCCAATTTTTGCAGATGCCATTTACTCAGTGTGAAAACCTGTCTTCCCCTCCCACCTCACCCCCTGCCCACGTGGCATCAACATTAGCATGCCTGCTCAGCAAGGGAACTACAACTAGTTCTAGGTTATTCAAATAAGAATCTTGCTTCGATACTAGCCTTTCTTAATATATTATTCTTAAACACCAGGTTAACTTTTTCTCTGCCTATTCTCTTAAATAATGTCCTACTCTCAGAAGAGAAAAAAATATAAATTCTATTCTATTTATGGAAGTGTTACATGATATTAGAAAGCAAGTCTATTCCTTTTTGGATTAAGAATTCGAATATGACTACAGCATTTTCTTTTGGTAAGAAAGGTAAAGTAATATTAGAATGATGGTCCTCATTTTTTTTTTTTTAAACTTTTAAAGCTGTATGTTTTGCTGGGAGCTAAAGCACTGGACTCTGTATTATAGGGTGGCTGTGGGTGATGTGATAGTTCACGACTGTGTCAGAGAAAGCGTGATCATACTGTTGACTGGTTTGGCTTAGACAGTAGGAAACATCTGGTAGTTTCCTGATATTTATCAAGACAGAGCTGTGTTTCCTTTAAAAACAGCTTCACATGAACAATGCACTACATAATAGCAGAGGAATTTTATAACACAAGTATAGCAACAAGAATGTAACCATTAAACATAGAAATTAGTTTTCAACAATGTTAATCAAAAAGTTAATTATACTCAAGAAACATTGCAATACATATATTCTTAGTAAAATGTCTTTAATGAAATGATAGACCTTCTGATTTGCTTTTCTATAGCCACTTTCTATATCCAGTTTAAATTGGGGTATTGAAGCAGATGAAGAGGACTGCCACACCCCCCCCCCACCAACCACACTCATCTTCCCAAGTCCCTAACCAACATTTACATCTTTGATAGATGACACTACAGAACGTGTTTTGCCACAGGGATCCCACCTACCCCATCATTTCTGTAGATACTTCTCTATGTATAGAGAGATACTGTCCCTCTCTTCCCTCCCTACCGTCCTCTCTCTCTCTTCATCTCACTAAAAAGAGTACATATTGAAAGCAATTTGATTCAGAATAGTGTTTCCTTCCACTGGGGAAAAAAATCAGAAAACCAATCTTGAATAGTGGTGCAAATTTCAGTCATACTTTCTTTAATGTAAAGTTCAAATGTGTCTCCACACCAGTCCCAGATGAACTTGGAAGGAAAGAGTGAACAAGAAATCAGAAAACAGTTTAGAGAAATGAGAGGGGCCTGGTATTTCTGCTTCAACTCTGTAGTTTCAAAACTTGGGTTCCAAAATCCAAATCTTTCAGTTAAGGGATCTTAAAGTTGGGTGGCTTTGCCTGACATTTCTACTTTTATATAAACCTGTGATGAATATCTAAATGCTGTCTTGCTCCTGATCTGTATATCAGAAATTGGACTAAATAACTTAGTTATGATTCCAGAGTTAGCAAATACATCAACCCTCTATGTTTGGCCCAAAGTAGACACGGCTGATCAATCACAAGGGGCTCTCCTGCTGAGCTAGAACAGGTCTCATAGTCCTTTTCAATAGCACTGCAGGCTCACTAATCAATTGGAGTTGACATGACAGATTAAACCCATTTGCTTTCTCAGGTTTAGACTTTTCTAAATATAAAAGATACAACAATTATTTGGGCAAAACTTACCATTAATCACTTTTCAAAAAAAAAATTCTGGAAGACTATCTTGGCAGTCCCTCTTTTCTATTTTGTACATGGCCATTTTAGGAGATGAATGACTGTGGGTGATCCGATTCCTCCCTTATCTTTCTTTTCCTACAGTGCCTTAAAACTTGATCTCATCCATTTTGAATAGACTTCTGAACACATCATTCTCAGGTCCTCACAACTGATCTATTTTCAGCAATGGTTGGAAGGACAAGGCGTCCTTCCTTTTTTCTGGAACTTATCTTTCCCTGTTCCTTAAATTCCATTAGTTTCTCCCATCCTCTAAACTGTTTTTCACTTCATCATTTCCTTACCATATTATGTCTCCTCTCTCCAGTAATTGTCCTTCCACACTGTATAAATATGCTGTCAGCTTTTCCTTTGCCTAAAATAAGCAAAAATACCAACTTTTCAGCAATCCCACTCCCTCCTTAAACTAACATAACTTTTTTCCCCTTTAACCACAACATTTCTTCAAAGGCTGGGCTGTTTTCATCAAACCCTTCCTAATCCTCTACAAGGATTAAAAACACTCAGAACTTGCCAAGTGCTTTTTCTCTCCCGCTCGGTGTCTCAGAACATTCCTGACATGCTTCTTCTCCTTGGCTTCTCTGGCCCTGCACAAATTAAATTTCTTCTTCCTTTGTCCTTTCTTCATTTCCTTCCTTAACATTTTCTGTACCTTCTAAAGTCCTATCCTCAACCTTCTTCTCTTCCCTTTTTTCTACATCCTCCTCTTTGGAAAACTCAACTTCGAATATTCTGCTATCATCTCTTTGAGTGTGACTTTTAAATAAATATGAATACCCCAGGCTTCTTTCCTAGAGGCTAGTTTCACATTTTGAAATCCCCTTCTGAATATTGAAGAGTGACTCTTTCTCCAATTACTTTCAACCTTCACAAGACTTTTAGCCTGAATTTTCATTTGCTATATATCCTGCATGTCAAATTTAGTGTCTGTCTTTCACTATGTTTTTTAGCCCATTCTTTCTTCTAGTTCTCATTGCCATCCTGATTAAGGTCTTTATTACCCCCAAAAGGAAGCCTAAAATAGTTATATTCTAACTTCGTGTTCTAGATTCTATTGTCTCTTTCCATAGAGCCACTTCTCATAAGGACCCGAGTTGAGTTTTGTCATCTTAAAGCACTGTTTTGATACCCTTTATCCCTTGTTGAAAACCATCATGGGATTACTATTATTGGTTGGGTGGGGCCTGAGCTCCTTATCTGCTTTATGACCCAGGCTCAACCTATTTGTAAAGCTTATATTCATATAAGCAGGTAACTTCCTGATTCCAAAATTCAACTTCATCTTTTCTTCTTATGAATTTTGCCTTTGTTTTGCCATTTTTGATATCTGGGATAATTTTCTCTACTTCTATACATCATCTCAGAAAAGTCTCCCCAACCTTTAATACCCAAATTAAACAATCCCAGTATTCACCATGCAAGAGAGGTATGCCCAGGTCTAGGTGGGGTGCTGAACAAGAACGTAAGAAGGAGGCAATTGAGGGACGTCTTAGGAGGTACACAAGATTTATGTCCAATAGGGACATTGATGCTGATTAAAACCATGAACTTGCTTTGGGAGAGAAGTGAAAGCGGAAGGAAGCCTGGGCCTGGCCCAGAGGGCAGCTATCCATTACCTCCTGGGTAGAAGAGAATGAGCATGAAAAGGACACCAAGAAGCTATGGCCAAATATAGGAGAAAAGCTAGGAGAGTATGATATGACACATCAATAGAAAAAAGTGTCTCAAGAAGGGGACAGTGTTCCACATTGTAAAATGCTACTGAGAAATCAAATAAGATTAAAACTGAAATCATAAAAAAGATAATTGCACTTAGTGACATGGAGGCTGCTAGGGACATTGCAAAAGCTGTTTTGGTGGAATGGTGGGGGTAAGCCACATAGAAGGTTGATGAGGGAATAAGCAACTAGAAACAATAAAATAGGTACAATGTTTTTGACAAGTTTGTTGTTGCTAAAGGGGAATGAAGGATCAGGTAAACATTTTAATTTTTTTTTTTTTTTTTTAGGACAGGCTTCAGAAAACTTAGAAGCAATTGAAAATACTCAAGTTTAAAGAGAACATTAGAAAATATTGCAGAGAGAAAGAAATATTTGATTTTCTAAAGTTTCTGAGAAGTTGGGAGATGTTGGGCTACAGGTCACAGCTGGGAGATTTTGAATTTTAGAGGGAGGAGGACCACTTCCTCTCTTGCAAAGAGAGGGTGCAGATGGAGGAAGAGAAAGGGAATGTGTTTGGTGATTTTGGGGTTGAGGAAGTGCCCAGCTGATGGTTGTGTATTTTCTCTCTGAGATGTTAAGTAATGTCACATGCTGACACCAAGGAAGAAGTGGAAAGTAGCAGAGATGAAAATTTCAGGAGAATAGAAAAGGTTTAAAATTGTCACCGCTGAGTAATGTGACTACAGAGTAATGAAAAAAAAAAAAAAGTTATCAGAGTGCCAACAAGGAATACAAGGAAGAGACGGTCAGTCAGTGGGTTTGTCCAGGAATGGTATTTTACAAAACCAATGAGATCAAAATGTAGGGACATATGTATATTTAGAATGAGACCAAGAGTGTTATGGAAATGTTGAATAATAGAATACATGTATTCTGGTTCAGAGGAAGGTAAAGAAAAACAGAAGACTAGTCTGTTTTGTTTTGTTTTTTAAAGATGTTGTAACTGGATTGACGGTCCTGATGTGAGTTGAAAAGGGTCTCAGACGCCTTATCTCATTACCCCAGCTGGAAGTTCTGGATAAAGATCCAGCCTCTCTTACTACAGTTGTTTGAACTGCTTATCACTCCTTTTTTTTTTTTTTTTTAAGATTTTTATCTATTTATTTGACAGAGAGAGAGAGAGCACAAGCAGGGGGAGTGCAGACAGAGGGAGAGAAAGAAGCATTCTCCCCACTAAGGAGCCCCCATAGCCCACATAGGTGGGGCTTGATCCCAGGACCCTGGAATCATGACCTGAGCCAAAGGCAGATGCTTAACAACTGAGCCACCCAGGCACCCTGCTTATCCCTCCTTCTAATGTGACCCACCATATGCTGCCATATTTCCATGTAATGTCCTGCTTTCTCAAGTGTGCTGGCTACACAGCATTCATGGCCATGCTCAGTGTTGCTCATGATAGGTGCTCCAATCGTATTTGTGGAATGGATGAGTGAATAAGGGAAGTGAGGAAGGAAAGAAGGCATAAAAGTAAGGACAGTATACTTCAGTTTGTTTTTTATTCACAGGTTGTTGTCAACCCATGTCTTACTGATGCCTTTGCCTTTTCTGGCTACTTTCAGAGTTAGTGGAAGGTATTTTAGTCTTTATTGATCAAAAGATTGAAGCATTAGATTAGGTCACTCAAACCAACAAGACAAATGTTTTATTTGTTCATTAAACATACACTTGTGCTTTCTTATTATTCACATCATGAGGCAGAAAATTGTGAAATTTTCCAGTAATTGTGATTCTATTCAGAGGGCAAGTCTGGGGATGACTCACCAGCTTGTCTGGACAGCAACAGACCATTATTTACGTGGACAGACCCCGTGGCAATGCCTGCAGCTGACCCTGAATGGTAGCAAACTGCTTTTCCAATTCCTTTTTAGCTTCCTTCTTTAAGAAAACAATTGGATATAACAAGATAGAACCACACTGAACATCAGTGTTAAGATAATGGCTTTCTGACTTTGTTACTGTGGACAAGAAGTCTGCTCCTATTAAAACTAATAATTAGTTATCTGCTAAAAGTGAATTTTTCCATTTTTACCTCTGAATCTGTAGAGAATACAAGCAAATCTGATTTACTTCCTTTATATTCTTTATTATGATTGTATTGCTGTCTTTCAGTCCAGTCTGTCTAACGTCGCTTACATTCATTTTGCCATTTTCCTGTTTGAACACATTTTATGTAGTGTCAAAGATACAGTTAAAAACTGAAAAGCTTAAAACAATTTTTTAAATAAATAACTGTGAACTGGATTGTGCAGTGTTATCTTAATGACAGTATTGAATCAATATCTGATGTTTATTACTGAATTGTGTGAATTTTTCACTTGCCCAGATAATGTCTGACCATTAAATAACAGATCTATCTGACAGAACACATCACAATTTTATGTTCTAGGAATAGAACATTGGCCTCCCCCCCCTTTTTTTTCTAATTCTTCATCACTGTCATCATCATCAAGTACCTCAAGGCCATTGCCATCACCAGAAGGTGATGTTGAGTACCTCCTTTTATAAAGGCCTCATGCCCAAAGTGATTTCATATATAATCCCTAAAAGGGCCAAATTCTTTCCAGTGACTTTTTGCTGTCTATTAATTTGCTGGAGATGTCCAGATATCTAAAGAGGAGTTAGAATGGCACACTTTAAGAGGAATGAGAAAGATTCAGATTCAGTGGTCCGGGTTCAATTTTGGATATACTATCTACTTGTTTGACTCTGCGTAGACTGCTTTGGCTTCTTTAATCTATGTTTCTTCATTGGTAGGTCAGGGATAAGAATAGCTACCCAATAATGTTCATTCATTTAACATCTATCTATTTCTTAGATATTTACCATGTGCGAAGCCCTGTGAGCAAGGTAAGTAGTTGGTGGCTTTACGAATTCTACGGTTTAATGATGGCTTGAAGGAAATGGATAATGTGAGTGGCAGTATATGCATTAAGAGCTGGAAGTCCAGAGCCAGTCTACCTGGGTTCAAAACTTAACTCTGCCCCTTGCTAGTCAGAGCGCTGTAAATTGTAAATTGTCTCCCTTTGGTTCAGTGTCCTTATCTATAGAATGAGGATAATATGAATACCGTATCATGGGACTGCAGTGAGGATATGAGTTATTATGGATAAAGTTGGGGCTTTTTTTTCTGAGGAGACAATGGAAATTCATAGAGCTTGAAATAAGGAGTTAGGAGTAGTTCATATCTCTAAAGGCAGCTTTTTAAGGAAGAAAACCTCTTGTCCTTCAGAAACCTAAAGAGAAGTAGAGAAATAATGTACTTCTATAAATGGGTTTCTGATTTTTAAGGTTTGTATTGGGAAACATTCCTGGGACACAGAGGTCCAGCTGGAACCACTGAACCACACCTAAATGTATGTGCTTTGGTGATGTGTGATGCTAAAAGCAGAGTCCAGGCCTCATGCAGATGGACATATAATGGAGATAAAAAGGGACCCTGATGGGGGTGCCTGGGTGGCTCAGATGGTTAAGCATCTGCCTTGGCTCAGGTCATGATCCTGGGGTCCTAGGATCCAGCTCCATGTCAGGTTCCTGGGTCAGCAGGGAGTCTGCTTCCCCCTCTACTCCTGCTCATGCTCTCTTTCTCTGTATCTCTCTATCTCAGATGAATAAATAAAATCTTAAAAATAAACCAACCAACCAACCAATAAATAAATAAAACCTCTATTAAATAAAAAAAAGGGGGGACCCGATGAACAGACAGGTCAGATACTTACACTCAAGCTCTCTCAGAAACTATCTCTCTTTCTCTCCCTCTCTCTCTCTCTCTCTCTCTCTCACACACACACACACACACACTATGAGAAACTTGTATTTTTGCTACAAAGCTTTTAGTCTATGAAAATATGAAGGCATTACTTGTTCTTTGGAGAAGGAGAAAATAGTAAAAGTATTTAAAATTAATTTTATGAGTCAACATCTCTCTTTTCCTGTACTGAAGTATTCATAAGATCATTAAATTTCAAAACTAAGTATAAACACAATTTCTAAAAAAAAATGTAGAGATCCAAGGGAAAACATAAAAGAACATCTGTTGAACATCTACTTTCTGCCAGGATGAAAGTTAATATTGTATCATAAATTGTCACAACATGTAGTTACTTGTAGCATTTCTGAAAAGATAGATTAAAAATGTGTGAATTTTCTTGTTTTGCAAATACTTCTTAGTGTTTACTTTTGTACCAGGCACTATTCTGAAAGTTTTAATGCATAGTGTTTCACATGTAAGTAGGAAGTTAGCAGTCCTTTGATCAGATTGAGGATTTTTTCTTCTACTCCTACTTTGATGGGAAATTCTTAACATTAATGGCTGTTGAGTTTTGTCAAATTGTTTGTCTGCATCTATTAAATGGGCCATAGGATATTTCTCTTTCATTTTGTTAGTATGAATTGCATGGTTGATTTTTTTCATTGTCAACCCAACTTGGCATTTCTGGAATAAATCTCATTGGTCATGATGTATTATCATTTTATATATTATTAGGTTAATTTATCTAAAAGTTTTAAGAAATATTTCATATATGAGTTTTTCAGGGATATTCATCTCTAGTGTTCTTTCCCTGTAATGTCTTCATCAGGTTGGTATCAGGGTTATGCTGGTTTCCTGCCATGAATTCAAAACTGTTCCACTTTCTGAGAACCTTTGTGTTGCACTGCTATTTTGAGTCTTGTGTTTATTGATGGTAGTGAATTCAATTTCGTTAGTAGAGCGGTTCATAAATTTTAAAAGGTATAACAGTCACCTGGCCAACTTATTAAAACACAAATGGCTGGGCCCCCTCCCAGGATTCAGTAGTTATGGTGTAAGGTCCCAAATCTGCATTCCCAATAAGCCCCCAGGACATGCTCTTGGCAGTGGTCTTCCAGACACACACTTGGAGAAGCACTTTTGGCACAGCTCGAGAGCTATTGATGTTCTGTTGCTGCTGGTCTACAGTGAGAGTTATTTTAAAGTCTTGGTCTGATCGTTTTTACATCTGTGCCATGCCTGGATTCTCAATTATTGACTCTTCATTCCTGATGATGTAACTTTTTGTTTTTTTTTTTTCATGTATATTGAACTTTTTTAATTGAATGCAGGTCATTGTGTATAAAAGGCATACTTAGCAGAAGGTAGGGAGTGCTGAAGAGTCCTTGTAGGTTCTCCTCCAGCCCCAGACACAAAAGGGTCTCCATTTTGTGCACCTCATTTCAGCTCCTCTCTGCAGGTAGACCACCTCTGAGGTAGACCTCTGAGGTAGACCACCACTGCCCTCTACTTAGAGCAAGACCAGGCCAACAGAAAGTTGTTTCTTGGTTCTCCTGCTCTGCGTCGGTTGTAGACAAACCCCCGACCTCCCGTGGTGAGGGTGAGGGTGTCTCTCTCAGCGGTTCTTTATGTCCTGAATGTTGCCTTGGGTTGATCATGGCAGTGATTTGTGTGAGGACTAATAAGCAAAGCTTTTTTCACAGGAAGGAGCTAAGGCAATACAAAGGAGTGAATATATGCCTGGGATTCATTTTAAATGCCCAAGTTATTGCAATATTGGGAAACAGCCCCCAATTAAGAACACCCCCCTACAGGAAGCATGGGAGAGGGAAGAGGAAGAGATTTTCAGCTGTGTATAGAATTGAAAAAGTTAATCAGGGGAGGGAGTGGCTTCGGTGGGTTAGTAGGAGCCCAACCTTGGGGCTATCCAAATGAGGTAAACTCTGGAGTCTCCCCCTGGGAGAGAAATTGGAAATTGGATAGAGAGGGGAGGGCAAGTTCTTGGGGTGGAGTGTGTCTTTAGAAGGTACAGGGTTGCTGGACCAGGTAAAGTTTTTGTTTAATTTAATACTGTGGGTCATGGCCCTGTTCACGAGAGGTCCCAGAGAGTACTATGATCCAATCTACTTGAGAGTTTTAAAAGAACAATAAGGAAGCTCTACGTCCCTGAAGGGCAGTGCCCACCATAACAGTGTATGACATAGTTTCCCGTTCAAAGGTGCTTGGAGAAGGTAACAAATACCTTACATTTGATCACTCTTGGGAGTTTCTAGAAAAGTTAGCATCCAGAACTTTAATTCTGTAACTGGTTGTAAAGTAGGAGTTACTGAGCACATTTTACACATTGAAACAAATATACCGAAGCAGAGATGGAGGGCGTGCAGATTACACGCTAGAGCCGAGCACACACATCCCGTAGGAGGCAAGGCAAACCGAAGACTTTCAATCAAAGCAAGTTGAACTTGCATCTCATGGCATTGCTCCTTTGCCACCACAGTTTCTCTGTAGTCTTTACATAGCCTAGATTGGACACTGCCACTTTATAATGCATTTTATTTTTATGTTTTTCATTTCCTTTGTTTACTTTCGTGTTGCTTCTTAGAATAGTTTCTTTTGGAAATTACATCCTGGCTCGACTGCATTGAAGAGAAAAAGGAAAAGGAGCAGACTTGTCCATGTTGTGCCCACAGGGACCCCTGGTTTCCAAGGCTGCAGCCAAGCAGAGGTGGGAAGACCCCCAGGGCTAGGGCATTTATTATTAAGTTCTCCCTGGAGAAAGGATGGGACAAAAAAAAGACTGTTCTTTTCTCACCTACCCAGGGCAATTTTCCTGCAAAAACACAGGTGAAAATGGTCGGAAGGGACAAAATACTATTTAAGTGTGCCAGATATGACATTTTTAGTGCAGTTGACTGTGGGTAGATTGAGTCTAAAAGAACATAATGGTGGTTTATACACAACAAAGAATCCCCTAAAAACAACACGAAATTGGGACTATAGAAGAAAAAAACCTAAATGTTGTGCCTTTAATGCAGTTTAGACTCTGGATGATGTACTTTTAGGCTCTTGGTGATGGAAATAATTTTATTTTTTTAAATTCTCTTATTTGAGCATAGTTGACACACAAGAAAAAAATTTTATTTTCATAGTTATAATACTTAAGTATATTGTTCTCTAAAAGAGAAAAAAAAGTAGAAAGCTTTTTTCTGTTTCAAGTACATCCCTACTAAGCCATTCTTACTCCTAAACTTACAGTACATTTTTAACCCTTTGTGTAATTACAAACTTCAGTTCCCCCCTAAATTAAATATACCTCTTGAAAGACTGTTAGCGTTCATCTCAATTTTGCTGATTGCTTGACACCTTATAATTTCCTTAAGACTTACATTTTTGGTTCTTAATTCAAATGAGTTTTGCCATCGCTCTTAGCTTACTGATAAGGTGATTATGTATTCTGCATCTAAGTGTGCTTTCTGGTGATAAATTATATTATAATTGTCCCTGCCAGATCTGCTTTAGTTAAGTTCCTGGTATCATTTTCATGATACAAGTCATTTTCCCGCCAAAGGGTTTATAACTTTACCCTTCTAAACTATGTTTTTGTTATTCAGTTACTAATAGAATATGTATTTTGGAGCAGGGCAAAAACAGATATCCCTAATATTTAAACTGACTCTCAAAGGAGAACTTTGATGATGATTAGAACTTTTACAATGGAAAAGAAGACATTCTCCTTCTCCTTGTTGAAGATAGAGTGATGGACATTTAGTGTGCCATACCTGTAGCTGGCTGGAAAACCATGGAGCAGGGCAGAGTTTACGCTGAGCCTGAATGTTCTCTCCCTCTTACACATGTACAAATGTGTAACCAGGAACCTGCTTTCAGCTGTTTTCACGATGGTTCCACAGAGTTACACAGAGCACAAAGAGAGCCCCCGAGATGTTAAAACGTGGCCAACTCATCAACACAACTTATTTTATGGACTGTCAGCATGGCATGATGAGGACATGGCACTTCTGTTGAAAACAAAATTGAGTGCACCCAAGGGGACTCAGAGGAGAGGAAGCAGTTCCTGGAAGGCTAGGTGGGAAATCACAGATATATACTGGCAGGAATGTTTACATACTTTATATAAAACATTGTAGCAAATGCTTAAAAAGAGTTGCAGGTGGAGAATTTACAGAGACATACAGATGCTAATATCTAAATATAATACACATTTCCTTGCTCAAACTGTTTGGTCTAGAAAAATGGCATCATAAGTTGATATGTACATATTTACAGATGTGTGTCTATGTACATAGACACACATCTGTAAATATGTACATATCATATGTACACAGACACATATGTACACATATCATATGTACATAGACACACATATGTATGTTTGTATGTATATTATATATCCATTATTAATGGCCTGCAAATCCTTCCTTCCTCCCTTCCCTCCTCCCTTTCTTCTCTCCCTCTACCTATCCATCTACTTAATCTATCTCTTTTTTTTTAGTCAAGGATTTCACAATCACAGCACTTGTGGATGAAGATACTTCTAGTCACAGAATAAGTAAATCATTCCTCTTTAAAGCATTAGCCTTTAGAGGCCTATTTAAAAAACAGCATGAGATCTTTAAGTGACAAACAAACAAATAACAAGCAGGTTGTACAAAACTCTATTTCCTTCAAATTCTTATTGCTATTTACCGGCATTATGTGATTATTCTTTGGTGGCGCAAATACCATGGTGCATCAGAACAACTGTAGAATCTGAAATTAGGCAAACTTGTGTTTGAATCCTTATTTCCTGTGTGACACTGAACAATACTTCTCTCCTTGGAGTTTTAATTTTCTCATCCATAAAATGAGAGTAATAATTTCTACCACGCAGGGTTGCTATAACAATTAAATGTCATGTAAAGTACCTAGCCCATTTTTACCACGTCGTAGGTGTATAATAAATACCAGATCCCCTCCCTGTGTCACCTAGGAAGGATTTTAAATGGGGTGGAGATATTAGATTGAACCAATTATTTACCATGTCAAGATAGATGAAAAATATTATTTAAAAAGAGAAGAGCAACTGTGTTTTAGGTAATATTTGTAACGTTTCTTGATATGAATGCCTAAGTTTCCTTGGGATCAAGATTAAAATGGCTTGATTTTATCTTTGTGCTATTGCAAGTTATCAGATTATCAGACTTATTTTTTATTAAAATATTAAGTACAAGGCTATATTTCAAAGTCATATGTAACAATTGGGACATCACTAATGCTACAATAAGGAGTTCACAAGCTAGTAAGAAGACAAACATGTTAGCGAACAATACATTGTGAAAAGTGTGGTATTAGATATTTGGTTGAAACCCTGCTATCTGATGCAGATGAGACCCATAGTTGGTCAGGTAATCAAAAAAGTTGATTAAGGCTATGAGTCATAAAACTGCTACATATATTTTGTAAATATTTTATTTAAATTTAAAGCTTACAAAGGTATATTCATTTGATCTTTGGATGAATTTCTGCTGACTGGAGTGCCTACTTTTTTTTTTTCTCTCATAAACAATAACCATATACAATGCCTAGTGCCCCATTCTAGCTTTTAAGAGAAATAAAACAAGAGTTCAGAGACTTGAAAAGCAATTTAAATGCTGAATGAAATTTTAGAAATTTTATTAATGTCTTACCCATCCCTAATTTAATAGCAGTATAAGACAATTCATCTTCTTTGAAAGTATTTGTAAATGTTTTCAATTTCGTTTTCCTTAAACAACAACCTCCTTTCTTTAACCCTCCTTTACCCTTGATTTACACCATGTTTATTTAAGTCATATCATTAAAATGGCATATACAAATGGCATAAACCACCTGGGGAAGACCCACAGACTGACTCTTGGTGACCCTATAGCTTTAGCTTGTGGGAGCAGAAGCACAGGGACATCCTGGCCACGTGGTACGGTGCACCTTGAGTATCAGTTAGCTTGCGCTGTTGAGGAGATAGAGAGCATTGGTCCGCTTGTTAAGTGGAAGTTGGTTAAGAGAGCCCTTAGTAAGTGTCCAGTTCTGGCGGTAGTCCAAAAGAGGGGAGGAGCCCTTGCGTTACATTGACCTGGGATGATGATCATTGCATTTAATAATTAATTACGTGACCTCAGGCAATTTATTCTAAACCTCTGTTTCTGCTTTTTAAGATGATCATAATTGAGTTGTTGCAAGGAGAAAAGGCACTTAGCACACCTGATGTTCCAAAATATTGGGGAGGAGGAGGATGAATGGAAAACTTTAAAACATGAATGAAATGTTTAAATTAAAACATGAATGAAAACTTTAAAACAAAAAAGATGCAGTCATACTTGTTCAGATGGGTTATTTTATTCCCCATGTAGTGTCTTCTTCCATGTTTTCCTGCAGCATTTGCTGCGGTTGTTATCTTGGAAAAATTCTCTAGCAAATACAGAACCACATTCTAACAGGTACTTTAGGGCTTCCTCGCCATCTGTAGGAACAATGACTGTTCTAAAAGACAGGACCACATACTTTGGGAATGCTGGCTTCTGTTGGAAGACAGAGAACTTCAAATGTCATAGGCAGAGCCACCAGCAAAGATTTGGTGGCAGCAGAAGGGTAGGAGGGGGTGATTAAAAACTAGAGTGAGTTCATGAAGACACAGCTTCTGCTAGATTGATCTAATTTCCTTTTATGGTACAGTACTTTGTTTTCGGTACAAGATGAATATGAAGAAAGTTGCAGTATGTCTATATATTATTAAACATTTCACAGTATTTTATTTTATCCATTCTATGCATTTTATCTAAATAGGAAGCTTGGATCTCTTCCTTTGTTTGATTCTCAAATATTGGTATCTTCAGGCTTCCGTCCTTCACCTCTTCTCACTTAAATGCGTTTAACAAAGAAACAGATTTACTTCCATGGGCCCAACTCCAACAAAAATACATGTCTTTGTCTTGCTTATGAGTCTGTACCAAAGGCCCACAGGCATCTTGCATACAACACACTCTAAAATGTAATAATTTTTGTCTCTCACTCCTTTTTTAAAGATTTTATTTATTATTTGACAGAGAGAGACACAGCAAGAGAGGGAGCACAAGCAGGGGGAGTGGGAGAGGGAGAAGCAGTTCCCCCAGTGAGCAGGGAGCCCAACACAGGGGCTTGGTCCCAGGACTCTGGTATTCTGACCCGAGCCAAAGGTAGACGCTTAACGACTGAGCCACCCAAGTGCCCCCATGTCTCTCACTCTTTTAACATGTTCCTTGTCAAAGGCCATTTGCTTAACCCAAATACTGGAAACGAACTTTGACCCTTATACTTTCTTTACTCCTCACATCCAAATAGTTCCCCCTAGACCTGTTGGTATTTCTTTATAAAATTTTTTAAAGTTTTATTGCAAAAAAATAGATATGTTTTGCTAAGATAGCATTTTAAAAAGCCTAAAATTATGAATTATAAAAGGGGGGGAATTACTGTTAACAGTGGTAGAGGATAATTCTATGTTGTAAGAATTCAATGACATAAAAGTTTTATGGTTGGGGGAAAGATTGAAATGAGGGTTAAAGATGAGTGAGAATGTGGGGGAATGATATGGGGAGGCAGCCAGAACATGTTAACCGAAGGCCAGAGAGATAGATAGAGCAGAGCATCCTGAGGACTAAAAGAACCAGCACTTCAAATGGTGAGGAAGCTGGGGTGGAATGAGGATGGAGGGAGGGCCTGGGATCTGGCCACCAAGGAGTCGCCAGTGGCCTTTGAACAATGCCACTGGAGTTGAACATGAAACCTAACTGAAACATCTGGAAAGATGGTGAAGAGAATGAACTGAGGTAGTAAGGTAAAGAGAAGATTCCTTAATGAGAAGCTTTTGGAGGCAGTTTCTTTTTAGGTTCAGAAAAAATAGAAGTTAAAATGAGGAAGCGAAGTAACAATAAAGGAAATTAGTGTAATAGAGAGTAGATGGTGGGATCAGGACACAGAGAGGCATGATCTTGGAAAGGGCATGGGTAAGCTTCTTTAAGGTCTCAGAGAAGAAAGGATGTATGAGTGACACTAGCTGAAGAAATTTGAGGCAAAACAACAACAACGACAATGACAATAAGAGAGTTTTTATCATGTGCTTTTTAAAAAATATTTTATTTATTTATTTGACAGACAGAGATCACAAGTAGGCAGAGAGGCAGGCAGAGAGAGAGGGGGAAGCAGGCTCCTTGCTGAGCAGACAGCCCCACGTGTCATATGCTTCTGATCACAAGAAGTAGGAAGTGAGCAGTCTGGGCAGCTCTTTCTTAGTATCAATGCTGGATTATAATTCCAGAGATTCTGATATATGTGGTCTGATGTGGAGCCCAGGTATCAGTGTTTTTAAATATTTCCCAGGTGATTCTAATGTTCAGCCAGGGTCAAGAACCATGGACTAGAGAGAAGGTCTAGGGTGGCCATATATACAGAAGGTCGAGAAGGTAGAGAAGGTTTGAACACCTGCTAAGATTAGAGACTCATTAAAGAATTACATCTTTTCACTGAAAACCAGGAAAGTGAGAAAAAAAGGACAATGAATATGCAAATTACTGTCTATCTGATAGATGCGGTCATTTGCATTACTCTCTCCCCTTATTTATTTTACTCCCCTTTCTTATTATGTCCACCTGTTTTCCGTTATTTCTAACCAAGCCCACTGTCTCTGGTTTTGACATGCCTTCCCTTTTGTTGTTTGTTTTCCTTTCGTCTCTCATGCTCCACACTTTTCAACTTTTCCTAATTTTCTGCCCATTAGTTCCTTTCCACCTTCCTCTCACCAAAGTTGCAAAAAAAAAAAAATAATAACTTTGGCCAGGCAGGGAACAGAAAACCAGACAGTTTTGATAAATGAGCCAAGCCTGAGGTGACTGCAGAACAGAGCAGGCCCAGAGGATCTAGTATTGCCACAGCGACTCCTAAGAAAGTTGAAGCAGAAAGCAAATGATAGAACCCCCCTGTTGTTCATTTACTCACAGAGATATAATCTGGGGCTCTCTAGGGAAAACTACAGTTATGTATACCAGTCTCTGAGTAGGAGCGAAATACTGGCAACCAATCCATGTTATCTTGTGCCAATGGGTATGACTGGGAGATTATACTAGTAGGGACTGTTTTAATTACAAGTGAGAGAAAGGAACTTGAAAAAGCTTGAGCTAAAAAGAAAATCATTAAACAGAAATGTCCTAAGAATGCCAAAGACACATAAGGACTAAAACTGAGAACTAAAATGGGCTCCAGGTAGTCTTGCCCACATTTTCCCCCTATTCTGCTGTTTTGTTGTTTGTCCCCCAGCCCACCCCCCACTTGCAGGCCAGTGTTCCCTGCTGCTTTTCCATCTAAGTGATGGAAACGGTTCCATGGATCACATTCCAGTTAGAGAAAAAGTGTGTGTGTGTGTGTGTGTGTGTGTGTGTGTGTGTGTGTAGGGGGAGGTGAGGAGGGAGGGATGAAGAGCAAGGGAGGGAGGGAGGGAGAAGGAGAGCCTGACTTAATTTTGGCAAAATCCAATTGGTTTATTTGGGGTTACTTGTTAACTTTAGTCCTGGTCTTCAAGATAGCCTCAGACCAACATGGCCGCCAGGTGGCATGCTGCTAAATGACAGGTGAGGAACATGAATCTGAGCCACCATAGGCAGTCGATCAGGAACCCGGCTCTGTATCTTGTCAATGTTAATTCTCTCAAAGTTTTTCTAAGATAATTAAGAATAAATATATCTTCACATTCCTTAGGTAGCTCAGTACATATAATTTCTCTATTTCAATAATAATAATAATAATATTTCATAAACCAAGTCAGGACTCACCCTAGAAAAAAGCTGTAAGTTTGCTTAAATGTAAAGAAAACCTTACCTGGGGGCACCTGTTGGCTCGGTGGGTTAAGCCTCTATCTTCGGCTCAGGTCCTGGGGATGCCGGATCCCCAGGGGTCCTGGGATTGAGCTCTGAATCGGGCTCTCTGCTCAGCGGGGAGCCTGCTTCCCCCCTCTCTCTCTCTGCCTGCCTCTCTGCCTACTTGTGATCTCTCTCTCTCTCTGTCAAATAAATAAATAAAATTTTTTAAAAAAAAGAAAAAAGAAAACCTTACCTGAAAAATGACAGATGTAGTAAATATAGACAAGTACCTAATTTCATTTATGCTCTCTAAGTGTGAAACGGAAAGCAGAGTAGTTCCTCCAGAAGTATGCTGCTCCTTGCACCTGCCACTGAAGTGAAAAGGAGAGCGAGTTAGGAGGCAATCACAGGTGTGCAAGTTTACCCTTAATGTCACTCTTCCCATTCCATCTGCTGCTGACTTTCAACTTCTCGTGGCTTCACTTACATTTAAAACATGTACGTGTAAAAGTATTAGTAACGTTGGTAATAGCAGTAGCGATGGCAAGAGAACTTTTGTTTGTTTGAAAATCATATATTTAGGAGAAACTGAAACTAGATTTTATATCTATTTTTAAAACCGGAATTGAATTTTGCATGAGAAAGTCTATTCATAACTCTGGGCGCCTGGATGGCTCAGTCAGTTGAGCATCTTGGTTTCCGCTCAGCTCATGATCTCAGGGTCCTGACATCCAGCCCTTCGTTGGGCTGTATGCTGGGCATAGAGTCTTGAGATTCTCTCTCTCCCTCTCACGTGGCCTCACAGCCCTCCCCACTGCCCCCCATACTCTCTCTCTTTCTCTCTCTCTCTCACATAAATAAATACATCTTTTTTAAGTCTATTCATAACTCAAAATTTCTGTTTCTTTACAAATCTTTAATAGTCTCTACTGTATCCTCTCACATTAGAGAACCAAAAATGCTGTTATTCATAGATGATTAAGAGCTGCATTTTTTTAGTTTAATATATTTCATTCCACAGAATTTATCACATATTTAGATGTACTTGTGAAACCTCTGCAAAATTATCACTGTATTCCATGAGTATTTGAAAAACCAGACTGCTGAGGAGCATTTCCACTGAGAATTCCTTTACCCATGAAGGACAACAAAATTTACTCCTGGGAGAAACTCATTTGACACATACTGACCAGAACATATTACTTGAGAGTAGTCTGCTTTACATGACACAGTAAAATGCCATTTTCTTTGATCTTTCTATTTTTTTAACTTAATAGCGGACACATTTAATTTGTATCCATTTCAGTTTAGTCATAATCTATTTCCTCCATACTACTCCCACCACCTCCACTTCCCCTCTTGGTGGCTCATCAACTCTATAGATATTGGCTAACATAATTAAACAACTATAATTTTTTTAGCTTTACTGAGCTATAACTGACAAAATTTCATATATTGAATGTGTACAGTTTGATGTTTTGATAAGTATACACATTGTGAAATGACCACCAGAAAGAAGCTAATGTAGCCATAGCTACCAGGAGAGCACTTAAGATCTATCTGCTTAGCAAATTTCAAGGGTACAGTACAATATTCTTAACTATAGTCACCAGGTTGTACCTTAGATCTCTTGAATGTAGTCATCTTGTGTAACTGAAAATTTGTACCCTTGTAATAAGCCTTCAATTGTTCTTAGAAACAATTAACTGCAAATGTACTGGCATAGTTTCACAAAATATATATGATTTGAAAAGCAGATTATTTCTAATTGACCAGACAAGAATACTCAAACACTAAAGATATACAAGTATTCCAAAGCCATACATGCGAAAATGGTATCTGTTCAGCACTGGCTCCCAGGCAGGGACAAGAGAGCTCACTATTCATTAAATCATTTGACACTTCTGACAATGCACAGAATTCTAAAGAGATAGCTAACGCCTTCCGTTGGGGGGAGATATGAGTGTCAGTATGACTAATGCACATTCAGTAGATGTTTTATATGCATTACTGTTTGTATGCCCCATAACAGTCCTAGGAGTTAACCCATTTAATAGATGAGGAGATTTTGCCTCTGCAGAGTTACATAACTCATCCAAGTTCACACACCTGGCAAATGGCAGAACTGGAATGTGCACCCAGTTCTCTGGGAACCTGAAGCCCAGATGCTTTTGCTGCACTATACTGTCTTCCTTTTGGAAATTATATATTTACAACCTATAATATATAAATTATGTATTTATAATATGTAATCAGGGAAGGAAGACACACATGTGAAACATTTAATAATGAGAAACCAAATGTTTTGTACCAGAATTCAGTGTGTGTGTATGTGTGTGTTTGTGTGTAGTCAGAATTTATATACATAGAGAAAGTACGACCTATTGAAGAGATTTTTTGTTTCTTATTGCATTTGGTTTAGAGGCTCTGCATTTTTTCCCTCAAACTCTATGTAAAGTTCACCATCCTTCCTTCTCACATTCTCCCCCACCCACTGACCAGGGACTTCAGCCCTCTGTAAAGGTTGAGGTAGGAACAGCTCCTTTTCTCTAAGCAGGTGATTTATCTAACCAGCAGGTCTTGTTAGGCAAAATTAAGGTGCAAAATGCCCAGCTCATGTGTCACTTATCTTTCTGTCTCTCGGCTCACTTTAGGAGCCTCACATGTCCCTCTTTCCTGATGAGAAGAAAGCCGGCCCTCCTGCCCAGTTTCTTTCCCCGCAACTGGGTGAGTAGCTGGGAGTGCAGAGGAGAAAGAATTAGAGGCATATTTTTGTTCTTGGGTCCAAGGGAATGCTCTAATCCAGCTTTAATGAAATTTCAGTAGATGGTTTGATCACTATCTGACTCTTGAGCCCACTTCTCAGTTTGTTCAAAACTCAGACAGGAGAAGTGCATGATTATTTGGTAACAAGGGACTCCCAACATCGAACAGCTTTAGGAAGGCTCTGTCTTCCCTGGAGAAAGTCCTAGCTCTGCTGAAGAATGCCCTCTCTCTTGTAAATTACTGTCACTTGGTAGTCACTCTCCAACTGTCAATATAACAAGTCAGCTCATAGATTTGTCTGGTATAATGTTGATGGATATGAATGACCAACAAGGAGACACGGATGCTGGGCCACTTTGCCCCTTGGATAAAGATCTATTTATGACCTGCTTTTGTCTGGGAAGCAGAAAAATCCCAAGCCATAATACTCGAGACAATCTCCTAAGGGTATGCTCTCTTCATGGAGATACTTTCTTATTTCTGTCTGTTTATATCGGTTACTGAAATCTCATACAACCTATCTCTCTGTATTTTAGTTTTGGGGTTATTTAAATTATTTATGTGCTTATTTTTCATATTGTTTCTTTCTGACCTTGCCTCTTGATAATTTTGGAAATGTCAGTTTGTTCTTAAATGTTCTGGCCAGCTTCTCAGAGTTGAGATTTGAATTTCAACTTTGAACTACAGGAAATTTAATATACGATATTTTAAATCAACTTTGGGTAAGTCATATTTACCCAAATGTTTATTAATTTGATGAATTTTGGCCAGTCGTTTTGTCTTCACAGGGAGAGTATAAATTACCAATTATGCTCAGTCAGTGGTTCTGTGTTAATAAAATATCTAAATTCACAACCCATCTCTTATACAAAATTGGAGTTCTACAAGAACATTTGCATTAAAGATATTTTACTCTGAAATGAAATTTTGTATAATCTAACATTCATGAAGGAGGTAAATAGGTGGGTTTTGCAAAGACCATTTATCAAGACCTTTAACAGAGGAAAAAAAAATAAAAGAAATAATTCAATATCAGTGAAAAATGGGATTTCTCCTTTAGGAAATGCATTCATTCAGCCTGACTGCCCCCAGAACATTCAGTACGTAGCTGCTCTTGTCTAAGGAGAGTGGCAGGATATGGAGAAGCTGATGAATACATGGTCGAATTGAAGCTCTTTGCTTGGCAGATATCCCTCCATCTCTATTAGCTCTGGAGGGGAAAACACTTTTTTTGACCTTTTAAATAGCTAGACTTCAAAAGTAGCTCAGAATTTGCATATTTTGCAGGTTTTTTTTTTCTGAATCTTGAGCACATATGAAACACAGTCATATTCCTTACCCTGTTACCTTATTCTAAAGACCAGAAATGAGGTAGTGAGCCCCTTGATACTGGACCCATGTCTTATTTCCTTTGTCATCTCCCCCTGATAATCATGTTCAGGACATAGAAGGTAGTTCAAAAATATTACTTGGATTATAAAATGAGTGAATCATATAAAAAAGAAGGGAAAATTGAATTTAGAAATGCAACTGGGGATAAACAAGTATCCCCAGTTTTATATATATATATCCCCAATATATATATCCCCTATATATATATTCAATATATAGTATGTGGCTTTTAACAAAAAACTTAGAAATCAAGGGTTTTTTTTTGTTTGTTTGTTTGTTTTTTTAAAGATTTTATTTATTTATTTCACAGAGAGAGATCACAAGTAGGCAGAGAGGCAGGCAGAGAGAGAGAGAGGAGGAAGCAGGTTCTCCGCCAAGCAGAGAGCCCGATGCGGGACTCGATCCCAGGACCCTGAGATCATGACCTGAGCCGAAGGCAGCGGCTTAACCCACTGAGCCACCCAGGTGCCCAGAAATCAAGGGTTTTAAAATGTGATCATTTCTTTGTCTTTTTTTTTTTTTAATATTTCAGTGTCTCCAATAATATAACTAATTAGAAGGTATAGCTAAGTGGTCAATTTTCAAAGTGAACATAGGAAGCTTGAATAGGCCTTTTCTGAATCCTGGAAAAGGGGACAGGCCATTAGAAGAATATTTTAAATAACTGTGAGTTACATATAATAACAATTACTGAGGATATTTATGTTATGTTATTAAGCAAATTATTTGACAAAAGGAATACTGTACAATATCAAGACAAGTCCCACCGTATCTAACTGATAAATCTAACAGACTCAAATATATGCTGTATACACTGTAATATTTAAACAGAAATATCTGTATAATATAATATATATAGGCACTCTGTTTCCCTTTACACATGATCTGAAAGCTCACATTTGTCTTTTAAACATGTACTCTCAGATCTTTTGAAAATAATGTGTCCCTTCCCAGGGGATGAGGGTGCTGTTATGATGAGGTTCAAATCTAATCATCACAAAATTGGCAGGCTGTCTCCAATGCGTTAGCAAACAGTAAATCAAAGTGTAGGCCATCAGTATGAGAAATCTGCTCCTGCTTTGAAATCTAGGGACATCATCGGTCTGAAGAGTTTTTCTTAGAATAACAGTTAGAAATTCTATGCAAATCTTCCAGTTCAAGGAGAAAAAGAATCACAGTGTGTTTCTGAACAGCTGCACAGCCTCTCACAGCACACTTGTGCAATCCTTTTAGACATTAGGGATCAGGCGAGTTGACCTTTCTGGAAAGTTAGAGTAGCCCTCTGTCCACGTTTTCCCAAAACCATCTCTAAATATGTTTTATGGTCCCAGCATAATTATTAATGAAGCCCACTTTTCCTCCCCAAAGCACTTCAGTCTGGATAATAAATTACATAGTTATCCTATTTTAGTTAAGGCAACAAATAGGAAATTTTATTCATGATACGGGTTTGTTGCTAATGAGATTTAACTAAGAACATTTTAATTAAACAGTAAGTTGCCATGAAGTCAGCTAACTTTTAAAGGGGCAAGAAAATGTTCTCTTAAACAAAATTCTTTTTTATATTTTGCAACTCTTTTCAACAGCTGCAATTTTTTTTAAAAAGTCCAATTGTAATTAAAAAAAAAAAAAAAGTAGTCTTGAGAAAGTTCCCTAAAGAGACTTTGGTTTTTTATTTATTTTATTTTTTAATTTTTTGGTCACATGTTTTAAATTTAACTTCAATTAACTAACATATAGGGTATTACTAGTTTCAGAAGTAAAGTCCAGGGATTGATTATATATATAAAACACCCAGGGCTCAGGCTTTGTTGTGGTTTTGTTTGTTTGTTTGTTTGTTTGTTTAATAGAGCTTAATCTGAGGCATCAGGCTATGGTTGTATTCTTTCCCACCCAGAGAATGACATTCTCTACATCCACTCTTTGGCCATAATTCTGCTGTAGAAATTAGTGTATCTTCCTATTCATATGCAATTGGCTGTAAAGTGTCAGCTCTAGGGCATGAGTTGCCATCCATGGGAGACAAATTTCCTTTCTCCTGAGTTATGATGTCCACCTTAGTGTCAAGTAGCCAGGAAACAAAAACCAACATGCATGAAGGGCAATCACGGGCGTTGCCTTAAAGGCAAAGGATGTTGAATCACATATAACCGGTTATTTTCTGTTTCACTTAACATTTCTAGAAAACCTAGAACCAGGCACAAATGTTTTATTTGAACTTTATAACAACCCGTGAGGTCTGTGTTACTTTACAGGTAGGAAAATAGAGAGCTGGCGAGATTAGGTGACTTCCTTCAACTCACTTAGCTGGTCTCCATGGAGGGAAGGCTGATTCAAATCCTGGCTGCCTGATTCAGCCTGTGTGCTCTCTCTGCCCCACCCCTGCTCACATCTCTAGCTCCAATCTTTGATCTCTGGCTGAGAAAAGCGTTTTTACATGGGTAGAAAACCATTTCCTACTGGACTGAAATAAGATTCCCTGCGTGGGGGGCACCTGGGTGGCTCAGTGGGTTAAGCCTCTGCCTTCGGCTCAGTCATGATCTCAGGGTCCTGGGACTGAGCCCCGGGTCGGGCTCTCCGCTCAGTGGGGAGCCTGTTCCACACCCCCCCCCCGCCTGCCTCTCTCCCTATCTGTGATCTCTGTCTGTCAAATAAATAAATAAAATCTTAAAAAAAAAAAAAGAATCCCTGCGTGGAGGTAAAATTGAATATTCTTATTTTACTTGGGAAATCTTCAGCACTTGCTTTAGAAAAAAAAAAGTGAGCAGATGGCATCATCCTTATCTTTTTTTTTTTCTTCTTCCATCTGCCCTTAACAATTTTTTAAAGGCAATTGTACATTTCAGCGGGAAGACACTCTATGACTGTACTGCCTCGAGATAGCCTTATCTTCTCCATTTCATTTATTTTTTTGAAGCTGCAAACTGGCTACGTTCTTCAGTCTTTTCAACTTCAAAACTGGAAAGTTGGCTCTAAAATTAAAGAGGATCAGGAAACCAAAGAAGAGCAGGAAAATTTGAGATTCTTTTCATTTAACTCTCGAGGATCAACGAACCATTTGGTTGTACAGAGATTTGAAGGAGCGTTCACAGACATCCAAAAAGTCTTGGGCTCCTTGCAGTCACGGTTGCCACAGATGTCCAAACTTCTTTACATATGGGATGAAACATGGTCCATCCTATGGGACAAGAGAATACAAGGTCCTTAAAGATGCCCCAATCTTACTACTGTCCCGAAGCCTGCCATTTCAGAAGGCCTCCTGGAGGATCCCGGAACAGGAGGACATTAATAGAAAAACTGGAAAAATTTGAGTACAGTCTGTAGTTTAGCTGATAGTATTGTACCAATGTCGACTTCTTAGGTTTGGTAATTGCACTGTGGTTATTAACCATATTCATAGCAAGGTATGGACATTAAGGGAAGCTGTGTGAAACATATAAGGTAGCCCTCCGTGCTATTTTTGCAACTTTTCCATAAGTCTAAAACTTTTTCAAAACAAAAAGTACCAGAATATAAAGAGCAGTTGTCTTTGGAAGGCGAAGGTATAGATTTTCATTTTCTCCTTCATACTTCTCTGTCTTCTAAACTCTCTATACAATAAGCATGTATATTCAGAAAAGATATGTTACCATTTTAATGTTCGGTCAGGAAATTCTCTATGTGTGGCTTTGGTTGTGAAAAAATTAACACATTTTTATTTTAAAAATAGAGAATGCAAAATTTTTATATCATGTGTTAGAAAGCATCTGAAAGCTTTAATAGCAAAGGGGATTCAGCTTTTGACAGGAGAAATTCCATGCCAGTTAATGCTGTTTTTGTATAGATACTTAAATTGTCATTCAGTCATCCTTTTGTTCTGATTACAAGCAGGCTCTTACCATTTTCCAAAGCTGAAATGATCCCAGATAGAATGAGCAAGTGTGGAAAATGCCACTTTCTTTTGAATAGTTGAAGAATGTCCTGATACTATCTTTTAATATTATGTTCAACCGTAACACCATATATTGATTTTCAATTTTTAAAGTATTACTGGTCTACAAAATATACTTGTTTAAAAACAAAACAAAACAAAACAAAAAAAACCTGACATCTTTCTTGGAAGCTTTGGAAGGCATTGCAGGATTTCACAGTGCCTCCAAGTCATTATTTTGACATGTTATTATATAATTCTGTGGCTGTGATAGATGGAACTGAAAAGAAGCCTGTTTCTTTTTAGGCTTCTGGACAAATGCCAGGGAACAGCTGAAATGAGCAGAAACAGGCGTCCACTGGTATCAGTCCTTGGAACCTGAAGGATCTACTGTGAGAAAAGCCACATCGTAGTTTCTAAGCTATTCAAAAAATTTGTTTAAAGATGAAGGAAGACCTAGTTTCAGGATAGCTGCAGAAAAACTGAGCAGGTAATTAGTGAATTAATGGAAAGCTTATGTGATAGAAAACCTAAGTCATTCTTTTATCCTTGCTCCTCTCCATCCTCCTCACATCCAGAATCATTTTCTACGTTGCAAAGAAAGGATGTTTAGCTTTCACTTTCAAAAGTGGAGCAAAGAAGGTCTGACAAGATTATTTTGAGAGCTTTACTAAACAGGGTACATTGAAAGGTATCTACTCAATGCCATATGGACATACATAAGTATATATAAAGATAAATAATATTCACATTGCGCGGTGGAATAACAATCCAAATGTAAGAATATTTTGATGCTATGAGCTTTATTTATTCACTGGTCAAGCCAAATACAGGCAAGATCTCTGAACAATGGTTTTCTGGGGAACTGTAAAAGAAAACTTTCAATTTTTATCATATTTGAAACAATAGGAATTAGCTTAGCATTGCAGTGCTTTTTGTTCCATATTTTATCTCATCTCAATCATTTGAGGTTAATGAAAGTGTCATGATTTAATGACAAACACTTGGATACTTCAGTCTGGTGTCCTATAGATCTTTGTCAAAGGGTCATAACATGGGGTAGAGATCTGTCTGTACCCCAGATCTGTCTGTTTTCAGCCTCGAAAGTGATGGAGCATTTTTCCCTGACAGTGGTTTAGAATCTGCTCTAACCTGTAAACCGGGATGGTGGTTGGGATATTTCTGGTCTTGAATACATGTTTGTCTTCATACATTTGCACTTTATGGATGTTGAATCAGAAGGCTATTGCATAGCTCCTAACAGGAGTATTTGATCAAAATGGTGCATGGGGTATAGTGACGGGGCTTTGTTACTGCACCTCCTAAAGTTGATTTTATTTGGATGGTCTATGAGTGTCTGTTTCCCACAAAGCAATTTCTCTGTGAAGTTAACAACACATGTAAAATACACAAACACCTGAAGGGGTATCAAGCTCCAAACTTTTGTAAGCAAGGTATCTGTTCAGCTCATACTGGACAATTTAGCAGCCTTGGCTATTCCTCTCTGAGATTCAGTAACGGAACCTGAATGTTATTTTGACTAAAAGGAATATTATTGTTAAAACGTTTCTTTATAAAGTGGAAAGTTAATCCAGACAATTAACCTACTAATTAAATTGTAGAGAGGTAAGAGCCAGACTCCTTTTTATTTGAATGTTTTAGAATTGATGACCTGTTCCAAGATTATGTATTCCTAGGTAACTGTATTCAAGATGACTTTTTTCCTCCTCTTTGAAAATGTCTCGGGTACTTAGGCTTAAATGATTATATTAACACTAACGGTGAATTTCCCCAAAGGCTCTTATTGGCTGCTATTTTGCTCACTGGATTTGCTGCCATTGAAACTCATTACAGCTGTTAGCACATGTCCAGTGAGGTGTTTCTGTGCAAAGCAGAATGACTACAGGAGTCTGAGTAGGCTGGGGCAGGGGTAGGATGAGGTCCGGGCAGGGCGGGGTGGGGCGAGGAGGGGAGGGGTCCTGTGCCATCTCTCTGACTCATCTTCTAGCCCTGTGCACTTGGTATTTTCTCTGCTCCCCTGGCCTTTCCTCCAAGCTCTTGGCTAGGCTTGGCTCATCTGCATCCTCCTAATCTCAGCTTCTTAGAGAGACCTCTGATCATCCCATCCGAAGTGGACTCCTCAGTAACTCTCACAGTGATTACCCTACTTCTTTATCAAAATAGACTCCTTTGGGGAGTCTATGGATTTAGCTTCTCTCTTCTCTGTGCTTCATCCTGTCCCTCATATCTAGCAAAGCGCATGGCACATGGAGAGGCTTATTAAATATCTCATTTGGTGAGTGAATGAATGATCCCCTCAACAGTCCTGTGATATGGATAAAAGTATCCCTAGTTCATAGAAAAGGAAATGTGGCCAGAGAGATTACATGACTTGCCACCCAGCTAATAATAGAAAAGCTCAAATGTAAACCTAAGTATTTCTTTTTTTTTCTTTTTTTTTTTTTAAGATTTATTTATTTATTTGACGGAGAGAGAGAGATCACAAGCAGGCAGAGAGGCAGGCAGAGAGAGAGGGGGAGAAGCAGGCTCCCCGCTGAGCAGAGAGCCCGATGCGGGGCTCGATCCCAGGACCCTGAGATCATGACCTGAGCCGAAGGCAGAGGCTTAACCCACTGAGCCACCCAGGCGCCCCATAAACCTAAGTATTTCTGACTCAAACTTTTCTTGCTCCATGAAAACTTTAGTTGGGGGACGCCTGGGTGGCTCAGTTGGTTAAGCGGCTGCCTTCGGCTCAGGTCATGATCCTGGAGTCCCCAGATGGAGTCCTGCATCTGGCTCCCAGCTTCTTGGGGAGTCAGGTTCTCCCTCTGACCGTCTCCCCTCTCATGCTCAGTCTCACTTTCTCATGCTTTCTCAAGTAAATAAATAAAATCTTTAAAAAAAACACACTCGGTTCAGTTGGTTGGCTTTTTTTCCCATACATTTATTGACCATTTTTTATTAATTATTTTTATTAACTATAATGTATTATTTGCCCCAGGGGTACAGGTCTGTGAATCATCAGTCTTACACATTTAACAGCACTCATCATAGCACATACCTTCCCTAATGTCCATAACCCAACCACCCTCTCCATACCCCCAGTTGGTTGGCTTTTTAAGACTTTGGGTAAATTACATTCTTAAAATTGTCAAAATATCCATAATATCATTAGTCTTTGTGTAAGCGGTTGTTTTCAGATATTAACATTGTATAAGCTGCACAGCCCCTGAAAAACAACAAATGTTTAAACGAGCTGACATAGCACATACGTTCTAAGCAATGAAGGTGCAATTTATTTCGCTTCTGTTTATTTTTTCCCCTAAAAGCATATGGTGTTTTTACTGACAATCTTGATATTCCCCATTCAGATGGCTAGAGCTTCTCTACAGGTAGGGCATTTCATTGTTTCTCCAGTTACTTCCCTCAAACCATGATGGGTTTTCAATAAAACAGGAAAAAAAAAATACCTATAGCCTAGTGTTTCTGCACTGACTTCATTACTCAGTTGGGTAAAGCTGAATTGAGGGGAAAAGCAAGCATTACTTAGTAAACAAGTATATTTTTGAAGAAATTACGTCTTCCAATCAATATGGGATTTCAAAATCTGGTTTTAAATCCTAGGGTATTTTGTTTTGTTTTCCATGTTATCCATTTAAAAATCTGCTTAGTAATATATTTCATGAGGCAGATAGGTATACTCAGATACCAAATTTCATTAGCCTTCTGTCTTCTGGTAATAGTTTCACGGGTACATGAATATTCATTATTCAGTGAATGTATAATGAAGTGACTATTTCCCTGCGAAGCTCAAGGGAATAGCTGTTATATATATAATATAGTCATTAACGCTGCTCACCAAATCTCTCTCTCTCCTTCTAGGCACACAGGAAGATATCCCTTCCTGCCTTCTAAAGTTTGGGTGGCCATGAGATGGGCTTTGGCAGTGAAATAGGAACCAAATGCCACATGTTCCTTTCAATACTTTAAAACAAACAAACAAACTTGCTATTAACTCTTACTTCCTTTCAGTAACATTCTCATGATATAAGTGATTGAGGAGCAAACACGGCTGCAGTGAAGTCTAGGTAGTGATGTGAACAAATGCCCTTGATTTACAGGTAACCAGACCTAGTTTGACTTTGCCCAACCTACTTCTGTGATCCTAGGCAGTTCAATTCGTATGATGATTTCTTAGTTTCATCATTTTTTTAAATGATCACACTTAAATTTTCTTTTTTAAATGGATCACATTGCCCCCAAATCTCTTTCACATCCATTAGTTTTTTTAATTATTATTTTGCTATTTCTTGTGGTAATAGAAGCAAGTACATATCAGAAATAATAATTCTTTTAAGATTTATTTTTCTGTGAAAAAGAGAGAGAGAGAACCCGAGAGGGGTAGGGGGAGAGGGAGAAGCAGGATCCCCACTGAGCAGAGAGAGCCCCATGTGGGGCTTGATGTGGGACTCGATCCTAGGACCCTGGGATCATGATCTGAGCCGACCAAATGTCTCAGAAATAATAATTTAAAATTAACTATGTTAATTCTTGTAGAAATTTATTGTGGCTTTAATTTTTCTTAATGTCATATCTTTTATGCAATTTTTATAGTAATAAAGTTATAAATTTTTAATGTTGATATTCAACTCATTAAATATTACTAATTATTAATATTTATCCTATGTGTTAAGTTATATCAATTTCTCGATATTTTATAGTTCTCAACTTTTAAGCCACTTAACCAGATAATGAGCTTCACCAGATATAGTTGAACTTGAAAACATTCATCTGTACATTCAGAACATTTTGATAAAAGCTATATTCCCCTTCTCTCCTAGATAGATCTTTACTAGTTATTTCTGTGTGCAAATTATTATTTATTTAAATTGTGATGGTAAAATAGTTACACATAAGTAACTTAAAATAGTTCCAAGTAAGTAGATAAGGGCAGTTGGGTGACTAGGAATTGTGCAGAAGTTTAATAACCACTGAATGGTAATCAGGGAGAAGTCAAAGGAGAGAGCGCATCTGTTCTTTAGAGAGAGTATTAGGGCCAATGAACAGTTAATTCTTTCTTAATTAAGGAGGTGACATATCCCCTTCTTTTTTAATATCCAGAATCACAAATTCATAAAGATGGACTAAGAATCCACAAGTAATAAAGCACTTTTTTCTTTAAAAAAAAAAAACCAGCAGAAATCATCATTTAACATGATCCAGGTTTGTAGAAGACAACTGAAGGATGGCACCTTCTCTTGCTCCCTCCCCTCAAAAATAATCTATTAGACTTAATAGTGTGTGGTACAAAAAACCTTCTAAATGACAAGAATCCCCTTGTATTGCCAGTAGGAATCATGGTCAATATTTTTACATTTAGACCCTTTGGAGAATAAACATTTCTTTTGTTGTCTCTTCCTGCCACTTAAGATCAGGAATGTTTTATTCCTTTTTTTCATTATTAAAGTTTAAATTTCTCTTGAGATGACAAAGTCCCTGAATTAATGAGGGAAAGACAATTTAAGTACAATTATGGGTATACGTAGAATTAGAAAATTTTCTGCAGTAGAAGAGATACATCTATGTATATCATTTCTTTTTTATTTTTTCTCTCCTCCAACAAAGAGAAACCATTTGGAATAGCATCTAGTTTTCTTCCTCTAAAATTATGATGATGTGATGTAGCCCTTTAAATATATTTAGCATACACAAGTTGGTCGGTTTTATGTTTATGTATGACCCAGAAGGATGTTCAGATGATGAATTAGCATTGACATGTCCCTGCTCGGCTGCTACTTACGAATCACAGGAAAGTAACATCAGTGTATAGATTAAAAACATCATCAACATCACACTCCCGAGAGGTGAGTTACCTGGTTAAAAAATGAAACATGCCTTTGTAGTAAGGATGCATGGTCTGATGCGGCATCGTCTGGAACTGTATGATGCAGCACAGTCAGATTTTGAGTGAAATATACAGAGTCATCTGCGGCTGTTACAGTCTGCATTGCTGTCTGCATAGATAGCAGCTTATATGGTGCCAAGACAAATTAGAATAACTTCTTCTTAACAAATTAATGAATTCACCCCACAATTCACAGAATTTTTTTTTCTCCAAGTTCAAGTGGCAAACCTGGAAGTTAAGGGATCATGGGCCCATTTTGTGTGTTTTTTCTGAATAATATTTAAATTATTGTGGGGGCTCCTTGGTGGCTCAGTTGGTTAAATGTCTGCCTTTAGCTCAGGTCATGATCCTGGGGTCCTGGGATGGAACCCCGAGTCTGGCTCCCTGATCAGCGGGGAGTCTGCTTCTCCCTCTCCCTTGGACCCTCCCCAGGCATGTGTGCTCTCTCTCTCAAATACATAAGTTAAATTAAGCTAAATTAAATTAAACTAGAGGACATGAACTTGTATCACAAATGGCAAGGTATATCAGTCAGGGTTTTATGTAAAGAAAATTGCTTTTTGGAGCACCTGGGTGGCTCAATCCATAAATGACTACCTTCAGTTCAGGTCATGATCTCAGGGTTCTGGGATAGAGCCCCAAGTCAGCTCCCTGCTCAGCAGGGAGCCTGCTTCTCCCTCTTCCTCTGCCTCTCCTCCTTTTCTCATGTGCTCTCTCTCTCTCACTTTCAAATAAAAAATAAAATTAAAAAAAAAAAAAAAGAAAATGGTTTTGGCTAACTTGAAGAGAAAATGAATCTGTTTGAAAGTTGTCCACGTAATCATTCTGGAAGTTGGGGGATTAAGAAGAGAAAATTGATATGGGCAACTGGAGGTCAGCCCAAGAGCTAGAAGCACAGCCAGTCATGACTGTTGAGTACTCTTAATGGTTCCCACCGGCACTGCCACTAGTGGTCACCAAGGTTGGGCTTGTATTGTCTCCACCAGATGGTTCAGCATAGGACTCACAGCACTGCTGCCGCTGGACTCCACGTCTCTCTCTGGTGAGCAACTGCGGCTGCTGACTTTTGTCACTAGTAGTTTCTCAGCTCCCTGTGTCTTTTGATTTTTTTTTAATTTAAATTTTATTATTTTTTTAAACATATAATATATTTGTATCCCCAGGCGTACAGGTCTGTGAATCACCAGGTTTCCCTGTGTCTTTTGAAGCCCTGGTTGGAAATACCCAATTGGTCAAGCCTGGACTGTAAGCCTCCACTCAGGTGTCTCCAGCCACTTTGACTTCTGAGGTGGGAAGCAACACTCAGAGGGGACTGTCCCGTGATAGGCTGGGGTGCTGGGTACATTCAAACAACCCAATCTGCCACAGAAGCTTTGCTCTGTCACTTTTCTGTGTGATGGCAAGGATATGCAACCCACTGAAAGGTGCTTTATAAATATTTTCATTTAAAAATGTGTTTGGGGGCGCCTGGGTGGTTCAGTGGGTTAAAGCCTCTGCCTTCGGCACAGGTCATGATCCTGGGGTCCTGGGATCAAGCCCCGCATCAGGCTCTCTGCTCAGGGGGGAGCCTGCTTCCTCCTCTCTCTCTGCCTGCTTCTCTGCCTACTTGTGATCTCTCTCTCTGTCAAATAAATATTTTTTTAAAAATGTGTTTGCATTGCCTGAAAGCAGTAGAATTTTCCCTTAAGCATTATGTCATATATTGGTAAACTGAATTTAACATTATCTAAAATGTTTATAACCCTGTCCTCTTTTAAATATGATGGCACAGAAAATCAGTATCTGGATTCTCTATTTTTTTAATTTATCTTGAGAGAGTATGACCCATTTCAGAGAGATTTAAGTTGCCTATTAACATTATACGTTCCTTTGTGTTGCAGATTAATTCATTCACCTAAATATTTCCTAAGCACCTAGACACTGGGGACAGACTAGGGCTGACAAAAAACAGCTCTGAGTCTTATGGAACTGATCATTTATTTTGGCGATCATTATGGCCAGTTCTAATCCTGTGCTCCTCCTTCGACCCCTCAGTTTCAGGGGTGGGAGCGAGGAACTTACACAGCAGTGCCTTGTTCCCTCTATTGCCAGAGGGTTCACCACTCCTCTGGGCATTACTGCACCTGGTGTAGGGTCTGATGTTATAAGTGTGTGAAATACGTTTACTTAAACTGCCATAATCCTATGTGTTTTCCCAGACTTGACTCTCCAACTTTGTTGATTACTGTTTACTATAAGGATCCTTTTCCTTGTACGAGTGGGAACAAGGCTTTGTAAAGGAACAGCACATTTGAGGCCATCCTATCTCCTCATGCAATAGCAGGTGTGATATAATTACATGAGTTTAGGGCATAAATTTAAGCTCAGTTCCTCTCTGACCCCTGTTCCCATTAGTCCTAACTTGCATGTCTACAGTGATGCTGCTTTAGGCTCCATTATGGAGTTCCGTAGACTGGAGTGGTTTTATTTCATAAGCCGTCGTTCTTGCATTTTTCTTGGTTTCTAAGCCTTGAGAATTCGGCAAGGGACCGTTCACATTTGTAAGAATATGACCAGATAAATCAAGTGCTCTTATTTCCTTTAAGCGTTGCTCTTATGTTCATCTTCTTGCTTCTTTTTTTTTTTTTTAACTTTCAATGATACATTTATTGGAGTTGTGCCTTTTCTACCACACTGGAATAAATGAGTTTGCCAAAAGTACGGTTTTGTTACTGAGACACCTTTCTTCTGTGTGCCTAACTCCCTGAAACAGGTACGGCTCATGTTATTAGTAACACAGGTGAGGAAAATTGTTGTAAGACCAGGTCAGTCCCAGTCGACTGACTCAAAGCACCACATCAATCATTGCTCTTCTTTGCACATGTGTGTATCTGTGAGACGGTACACCCTGGATTCTGGGAAGGCACTAGACTACCTGGATTAAGCATTCTGTCCAGAGGGATAACACCAGGTTTTCCTTTTCCTCATCGGTGGTAAGTTTCAGGTCCTTGACAGAAATAGCTGAGTGGTCCCAAATTTGCTTCAGTGCATCCATATGTGATAAAGGGAAGCGAAGTCCATGGGACTCTGTTTCCTCATTTCCCATCATGTGTGTTTCTCTCCTATTCTTCAAGGAATGATAGATGTAAACCATCTTTTTCTGAGTTTCATCAGATTGATCCTGATCCGGCCCTACTGTGAGGATGGTATGGTCTTTGAACTGCAATCTCACTGTGCTGTCCAACCTTGGCAACTGTCCACCTGGTGTTGAAAGCTCCGCTGGGTCTCCCATATGGTAAGGGGGGAGTCTGTTCATAACAAAATCCTTCTTCATGTCAGCTGAAAGCAGCTCTTTGGTGCCCTCCAGCCGGTCGGCAAGGGTCCTCAGAAAGCCACTTAACCTTCTCCTCGCAACAGCCATGGCGTCCACCTGCAGGAGCAGCTGCCGGGGTATGCCAGCCCGGAACTCCAGATCTTCCTTGGCAGTGTCCAATACAAGCCCTGAAATGGTGTCCAAAAGGAAATCTCCCCACGAATTGTTCTGGGAGGTGCTGATGGTCACGTGAGTGGAGTGGGCCAGCCCTGGAGGAGTGTCCGCTTAATGAATGGTCCCTCTGGGAAAGTACAGGAAATCACCTGGCTTCAACGTGAACTCGTGGGTCGGCCTCCCAATCTTGTCCTCGGACTCCACGCTGTACTCCCGGGCCAGGGGCACAGTCGGATGGTAGAGACGCCAGTGTTTCTCTCCTTCCAGCTGCAGGATGAAGACCTTAAATCTCTGAGGTTGGTGAAACTGAATTGTTGCTCTTTTCTGGTCAAAATCTTTTCTCAGCTGAAGGAAGTGCACTTTGCCATCTTTATTTAAAACCTTCTTCTTCCCGTTGACACAGCGGCAAACATTCACGTCTCTTCCATAGTACATACCCCGGCTCCACAGAATCTTCAGATCTGACAGCCTGAACAGAGACTGGTAGTATGTGGCCGCTGCAGGGTCATCTCTCTGAATGAGAAGGGGCTTCTTCTCCCAGAATTCCTTGAAGAAAGTCTCTGTCTTGATGGGGGAGATTAAACTTTCAAAGAGATCACTGGGGCTTTCAAAATTCAAAGTGGAGCAGGGTCCACCAGCTGCCTCCATCTTCAACTGCTTACAGGGAACAGATCCCTCTTCCTTCCCCTTCCCTGTGGGCTTTGCTTTCTTCGGCATCATTGCGTCCTCAAGACAAAGCAGTGAGGAAATGGACCCAGCTCGGCCTGTTGCGCCCATCTTCTTGCTTCTATGTTCATTTTTCCTTGTACTGAAAAAATAGGTTTAAGATGGCCTTTCCTCATCTTTAGTGTTTGCATTTTTAATACAAAATGTGCGCCTAGCTGTGGGGTTTCTCTTCCTGTCCTCCTTTGCCCTACCCTTCTTTCCCCTCCCCCCTTCCCTCTCCTTCCCTCCCCTTCCCTTTCCAACACGGCTACCATTGTATTATACCTGTAGGTAGTGTGGCGTATTAATCTGAAAACTCACATATTTCTTTAATTCTGGAGAATTTTCATCCATTATCTCTTTAAAACTGTCTTGCTTCCCTTTTCTCCATTTTTTTCCCCTTTGGGATTATTAGAGACGTGTTGGAGTTCTCATTTTACATATTTTTATTTATTTTTTATTTTTATTTTTTTTCAAAGATTTTATTTATTTATTTGTCAGAGAGAGAGAGGGAGAGAGAGCAAGCACAGGCAGACAGAATGGCAGGCAGAGGCAGAGGGAGAAGCAGGCTCCCTGATGAGCAAGGAGCCCAATGTGGGACTCAATCCCAGGACGCTGGGATCATGACCTGAGCCGAAGGCAGCTGCTTAACCAACTGAGCCACCCAGGCGACCCTTACATATTTTTATTTTGCTTGAGTTTTCGACTTGTTGTCTCTCTCTGCTGCATTGTAAATAGTTTGTTCAGTCCTGTTTGGCCATCTGGAGATTTCCTAGCCATCGTCTTCTTCTTTTTTTTTTTTTTTTTTTCTTATATACTCAGGACCTAGAACATCTTAGAATTGGTGATTGTGCTATTGGCAATGAACCACAGTGGTCCTCCTTTGATGTGTGGATTTAAATGATGTTATCTTTTTCCTGTTCCCCTAACACTGGTCTTCTTTTCTTACCAATTCTGCTATTTCATCAGCAAAACTGAAGTTAGTGATTAGAAATTTGATAATGAGAAATAAGGTAGCTAGACCAGCAAGATGAATCTGTTGGACATTGTTACTCTACCCTCATGTACACTCTTGACTCAATTGATCCTGTGTTTTCTCTCAGTTTGTCCAATGAAAATATGCAGGCCAGATCCTTGCATTTATAAAACAGTGTGTTGGAATTAAATAGTGTCTCATTTTCGATTCAAAATTATATAATACTGTGAGCATACCAGAAGTGTTGATTAGCTCTGGAAATCCATGGTAGACCCAAAGAACTGAGTTTCTAAGTTGCTTTTCATAACTTGCCTTTCCTGAAGGAGAATGGACTCCCTTCTCTGAAAAATATAAAATAAAACTTCTATTTCCTCTGATTCCCCTTTTCAAAAGGTATCAAGATAACAGATGTGAAGAAAGGGGAGGACTGTATCTTCCGTGGCAGCAACATGTGGACCACAGGATGCTAGGCTGACTGTGTGAGCCTACCTGTCTACAGTGGAAATGCAATGCCCTGCTCCTTGACCCGAGTGAGTCCCTGGTCTGCATACCAGTGAAATTCCCTGGTAAGTGAGAAGCCACCACTCACATTGCTGACTACATGGGTCATACATTTGTTGCAGGACTTTGTGTGAAACGCAGACTTCTTTGCTGAGGACGGGAATCAGGTCTAATTACTTAGGAATAGAAGCAGAAAAAAAAACCCAAGTTTTTTGGAATGGAATGCCTGCTTACCTGATCAGGTTGGGTCCAAGATGCTAATAAACCTCTGATGTTTTGCAATGTGAATGATGGTAGAGGAGGTGGAATAGGAAATGGCTGTCCTCAACTCTGCTGCTGCTTGCGTCTGCTTCAGTGGCATCTGACTCTAACCCATCTTGCCTCAGCTGGATAAAAGGAAAGCCATAGAAAGCAATTAGCAACATTTTTGGCCCTTTGATAACTTCATGGTTATAGTATTGTGCCTCCAATATCCACGGAAGCTCAGCTAGTAACTGAATTTGGTATGTTATTAATCAAGCCACACGTTTTTATGGAGAATTTTCTATGGTCTCAACACTGGGATTTTAGTGAGAGATGGTAAAAAAAAAAAAAGAAAGAAAGATATGTTCTCTAGTAGGGCACATTAACTGATTAATCAAATGCTTCTTGGGATTTACTGTTGTGCCAAGTGCTCTAGGGAAAACACGGGTGTTTAAATAAGATCTCTTATACTGGCAGATACCTAAGTCTTTTCTAAATGAAACAAAAATATTTTACTTTTGATAGTTTAAGTTTTCTTTTCTATGAATAATTTTCATGTTCTTTCATTATGAGGAATTCATATCTCTAAAAATGTAGTAAAACTGAGTACATGAGATATGTGTTCATCTCAGGCCACACAGATTAGGTTTGAAGATGTAACAGTCTTTTAAAGGATTCTCATTGGTAAGGAAGAAATAAGTTTTAAATGCCAGATGGTACAGCACCAAGAGGAATGTATTTATAATAGCTTTAAGTAAGTACTAGAGCAAAAATTGAACAGTCATGAGTAAATTTATATATATATATATATATTTATATAAATGTATTTATACTATTATATGTAAATTTATATAAATTTATTTCTTTATTATATATATATATAAATTTATATATATAAGAGAAATATATAGAGAGAGAAAATAAATATTCTTCCTTATCACTTGCTCACAAATATTTAACTTATATTAAACCTTACTACATGAGAACTTCCTGGTGATTAATTCTCGGGAGTATAAAGGTACAAAGAACTTCAGCAAGTATATTAAAATCATAGTAGCCTTTAATTTGAATATGACAATGGTGTTGTTTTATGAGATGGTTTCATAGCCTACATTTAAAAAAAAATAAGCTTGAAGTTGGAAAAGTTTGGAAAGAGAATTCTGAGCGGCTACCCTAAAGGCAGTTGGCTAACCATGACCAACAGGTAGATTGAGATATGCCACGTGTATGGAAGCAGATAAATTAAACTTTGCTTTAAACAATTTTTCATTAAGCATTTGGCTTATCTCACCTGTGAAGAAGTTCACAGTAAGAAACCTGGCATTGCCACTTGTCCTATGCAACTCTGGTTGGGAGTGCAAAGACAATTTTCATGCTTATCTAGTTTTCTGCTAGAGTCGTAAATATGCCATGTCCTTGGTGCTGTTTTTGCTGAGCCTTCAAAGAGGAGGTGATGTTGTGGCAGTTTTGAAGATGAAACTGTGTATAATCAATAAAAAAATGTTCTCTATCCCCATTGGTCTCACTTAAAAAACTCTCTATATAAATTCTAGAAACTATTTTAGAAATAGCTTAAAATTAAATTTAGATTATTTAATCATGAGAAATAAATTCAAAGTAAAGAGCATCTGAGGAAGCAGACCAGTATTCACCATTCAGAAATTTTCTTGTCTTTCAAGCAATAACCTAGAAGATAACCCATTAATTATTGAAGGACTTTTAAATCTGATAGTATGGATATCTTTAACAAGACTCACTACAACAGGGGCACCTGGATGGCTCAGTCAGTTAAGCATCTGCCTTCCGCTCAGATCATGATCCCAAGGTCCTGGGATGGAGCCCCACACGGGGCTCCCTGCTGAGCAGGGAGCTGGCTTTTCCCTCTCCTCCCTGTTTGTGCTCTCTTGCTGTCTCTGTCTCTCTCTCAAATAAATAGATAAAATCTTAAAAGAAAAAAATCACCATATTTGGTCTCCAAGGAAAACTGATGTGTGTATGTGTGCATGCAAAAACATAATAAATTTGTCTTGAAATTTTTTTAAATGTTTAAATAATGTAAATATAAATATACATAATGTGAATTTAAGATATTTTTAATTTTTTAAATTTTTAATTTAATTTTTTAAAAGATTTTATTTATTTGAGAGAGAGAGAGAGCAGAGTGAAAGCACAAGCTGGGAGGAGAGGCAGAGGGAGAGAGAGAAGCAGATTTCCTACTGAGCAGGGAGCCCGATGCGGGGCTCAATCCCAGGACCCTGGGATCATGACCTGAGCTGAAGGCAGAGGCTTAACCAACTAAGCCACCCAGGCACCGATGTAGGGCTTGAACTCATGATCCTAAGATCGAGACCTGAGCTGAGATCAGAGTTGGATGCTTAACTGACTGAACCACCCAGGTGCCTTAGAAATTAAAATACTTTCTTTTCAAAAGGAGACTTTAAAAACGTTGAGCATTAAATCTGTCTATAAGCAGGCTAAAGCATTTCATTCCGATAATTTTTCTGCATGCAGGTTATCTCATATAACACTTATCCTCCAGTTTCCTTGAAAGTAAAGAATATATGTTAACAACAACAAAAAAAAAGAATATATATTAACAATGGATTATTAAATAATGCAGAAAGCTTAATTATCATTTTCTTGGACTATTCACTAATAAAATAAAGTTGAGATAGGAATAATTATAAATATTTTTAAATATAAATTGATGATCTAACAAAGTTTTTTGCTGTTTATTAAAATCTGTTTTATCAGACTTCTTTTTTTCCCAGTTATGCTGGGGTTTTTTGCTCATTTCCAAATTCACTGTAGTCATGAGAGCAGCTATATGTACTGGGAAAGTCCGATTCAGCTGCCTGCTTTCATGCGAATCACACCATGATTGTGGATCTTTGAAAAAGCATAATAGGAACAATTTTTTTATATAATTGTATTAATATTAGACCCTTGCTGAAGTTAGTGAAGTTGACTTAACTTTAAAAAGGAAACATTAAACATTCATTTTTTTCTTTATAAACTTCATAGCAGCTTTGTAGAATACTTACATTTATAACGGATAATGTGGTTATATTTGTGAATTTTAGAATCTTACCTGTAGTATGTGGATAATATTTTTGTGAAAAACACATATTGTGTATTTCTATCTTTCTGTTCATTTTGAAGAGTAAGGAAAGATTATTCTAAGACCTGGTCTTGTCACTTTGCAAATCTCTTCAGTTTATATGTAGTCCTTCAGAGGCTTGTGAAAAATTGTTCTAAAATGTGCATAGAGGTGATACCCAGTCAGTTGAAGTCCTCAGCCAAGATAAACTTTAGAAGCCAATATACTTCTTTTTTTTTTTTTTAAGATTTGTTTATTTAAGAGAGAGAGGGGAAGAGAAAATCTGAAGCAGACTCCACACTGAGCAAGGACTCGATCTCAAGACCCCAAGATCATGACTTGAGTTGAAACCAAGAGTCGGGCACTTAATTGCCTGTGCCACCGGCGCCCCCTAGAAGCCAATACAATTTTAAAGAGAAAATCTTTATAAAATATACAGAACAATCCTCACACACTGAACATCTAACTGTAGGGAAAAGCATGGAGAATAACAATCATCACCTACCCTC
This sequence comes from Lutra lutra, assembly GCF_902655055.1. Lineage (NCBI taxonomy): Eukaryota > Metazoa > Chordata > Mammalia > Carnivora > Mustelidae > Lutra > Lutra lutra. The sequence goes on from NC_062288.1 coordinate 37,913,943, forward strand.
TTTGTATATGATTGATATGGATTATTTAACTATCAGAAGGTGGAAGGTCAATAAATGTTGCATGAATTTATTCATACAGATTGGAAAATAGGTTGACATATGCAAAATGCACAAATGATCTTCTAAGAGTCCACTCTCATTGAAAAATACTATTCTCAAGTTAATTTACCAATTTTACTCCATATTGCCTAATTTTTCTCCATTAAAATTTAAGTGAGAGGTTCTCATTTAAAAAACAAATACCTAAAAAAAAAAATACCTTCTCCACGCCCCCCCCCCTTTTTTTTTAGAGATAGAGAGGGAGTGAGAGGGAGTAGGAGACAGAGAATCTTAAGCAGGCTCCACTTCTGGTATGGAGCCCATTTGGGGCTCGATCTTACAACCCTGAGATCATGATCTGAACTGAAATCTAGAATTGGATGGTTAGCTGACTGAGACACCCAAGTGCCCCAAACTACTACTTCTATTTTTTTTTAAGATTTATTTATTTGACAGAGAGAGAGAGAGATCACAAGTAGGCAGAGCAGCAGGCAGAGAGAGATGTTGAAGCAGGCTCCCCACCCCAAGAAGAGAGCCCGATGTGGGACTTGATCCCAGGACCCTGAGCCAAAGGCAGAGGCTTAACCGGCTGAGCCACTCAGGCGCCCCCTACTACTTCTTTTATTTTTATTTATTTATTTTTTTTTTTTAAAGATTTTATTTATTTGACAGACAGAGATCACAAGTAGACAGAGAGGCAGGCACAGGGAGAGAGGAGGAAGCAGGCTCCCTGCTGAGCAGAGAGCCCATTGTGGGGCTTGATCCCAGGACCCTGAGATCATGACCTGAGCCGAAAGCAGAGGCTTTAACCCACTGAGCCACCCAGGCACCCCCTTACTACTTCTTTTAAAAGAATATTTATCATCAATATAGCTGGTACACTAGTGCTAGCTTATACCAGCTCATGAGAGCCAACTGTATATATATTTTCACAACTCTGTGTCCAGAGATGTCCCAAAGGTAGCTTGAAATCAAGTGTGGTGGGAATATTTACATCAAAGAGAAAGAAATTACTATAAATCGTACTCCTAGCCCCAGAAAGCTGGTTTACCACTATACCATTAAACATTAACATATAACGAAAGGAAAAGAGAAATTTGTTTGGGGTCAAAACCCAACCTTCCAATTAGGGAAACATTTTAGAGATTTTTTTCAGAGGATATTCTAAAAGATTAATTAATTAATTATCAAAATCCACTATGCTTTATTAAAGTATTATTGAAGTATAATGAAGTTCATCAGAAAGAATGAATGAATGAATGAAGGCTTCAAAAGTCCAAGAATTAAAAAGCATGATACCAGTGCAAGGACAAAAAATTGGATAGAACAAAATACATACTCCAGAAAAAGACCCTATCATATACTATACAATATTTACCTTGAGAACGACTGGTTGGTACTTTGTAAGTTAAAAGCAAAATTATTTGTGCCCCATGCCTCATCCAGTAATTCAGTAAGTGTCAAACTAGAATTTTAAAATATTAACTGTAGAAAAAGTAAAAGGAAACAGAATGTTTACCAACTGTTTCTCAAACCTCTACAGGTAGAAAACTTTCTAAGTTTCTCTCTTCAGATTTCTGCTTCCCAAGTTGATGTCTGTTGCTTTCATTCTAAGAACTCAAATAAGCTAGATACACTGGAAAAATCACAGGGTTTTTGTTGTTTTTTTTAAATCCCATCAAATTGCTGAGGCTGCAAAGAAACCTAATGAACTAAATTCCAGAAACTGGGGACCTCTGGCTAGCAGAGGGAAGACAAAGAGCTCCCCTCAGCCCTAGCAGGATGGTGGTATTGGGGGAGAGGGGTAGGCTGCAGGGAGAAAGTGGCCAAAACAGTTTCAGCAACATGTGGGGGAGGGGCACCGATTAGGTTCCTAAGTGTCCTGCCTGACCCCAGAACTGCCACTGAGTCCCAGGAACCCACTCTAACTTCTTTACAAGGAATGGCACTTCAGTAGCACGGTAACGCTGTGTTACCACTGCCCACCCACAACTGTTACTGCTGTTTTACAAATACAGTAACTGAGGTGGAGAGGCCATTAGCCCAGGCTCACAGGGTGAGTGGGAACCAGGATTTATGCTCAGGCAGGGTGACCCCCTAGGTTTCAGTCTTAGCTACGATGCTATTCTGCTTCCCAGTAAATATTTAGTCAAAGGTTATTCATCACTATAGCCTGATGAAGTTATTTACTGACTGAATGTACCCAAATTATCGAGCACTTTTCTCACACTCTCTACAAGAAAGCAAATTCAATACATATAATTTGAAATTTGAGAGCATTGAAAAATTAGGACAACTAGTTTATTTTTTAGAACCAGCAGCTCTCTATGGGTGCAGGTGCTGGGGTTTTCTCTTCCAGAATTCTGATGTTTAAGATGATGCATATTTGTTTTAGGTTTAATAGCTATTCTCTAATCAGGGAGTATCCATGAATTAATTTCCATGCTAATTTAAATTCTACAGTAATGTGTATAATTCTCCCTTTGCTCATTGTAGAGATCTACACCTTGTGTCCATAGGGGGTGATGCAGGTAAAGTTGCACTTCCTATCATTTGCAAGTGTGTCAGCACTTCTAAGGACTAACTCATGGTGAAATGGAGTAGATACTTTGCAGAAAAATCTGGACATTTGGGAGTTTCATAAATTGTTTCCTGAATTTTCTTCACCAATGTATCACCCATCACCCAAATATATGCCAGTCTTTTGTTGTTTGAATAAAAACTATAATGTGGGTATGTTGCCTGTTCAACTATTATAATCAACTTCCCAGGCACCTATAGCAATAAGGTACTTTTCAGAATTAGCGATGGGTTTGTAATGGATTATAAAGGGTTAGAGCTTTTCCATATTTGATATTTCCCCCAAATTTTGTTTCTGGGAGCACTTTTTACTGGGGGTCCCCCAAGCGGGAGGAGGAAAGGTGCTGCCAGAAGACTCTCTAATGGGGCAGGGACAGGCCCTTCCAGAGGAGCAGTCTGCCTGCCAGGAATCTCAGCCAAGGCAGTGATGAGGGAGTAATAGGAAATGCTGGTTAGCGATCTTAGTTCTAAAAAAAGAATCATAATATAAGAAATGCTGGACAGTGCAGTGATGAGAATCACTCTCGCAGCACCTCAAACCCCTTTCCCTGAAAGTCTCACCTCCTTGATAATATCCAACACTGAAACAGTGTTTTAATACTTTACACAGATTGTCATCTAACAGCCAAAACTTGACCTTGATATCTATCCTTCGCTTGCCATGGCTGGTTTTCCCAAGGCTTTGATCTCATTAACCATTGTTGATTCTCTTCTGTTTCCATCTCATTTTTTCTTTGGCTTTCTGCTCTTACTTTTGCAATTTTTATTATTGACAATGAGTCTTCCCAAGCTCTGACGTCACATAATTGGCACAGCATACACAGTTAAATAATTCTTGAAAACTGAACCAATCTCTAATGGAGAGGCATTTCTGCCTGGAAGTCACAGCATCACCCCGAAGCCTGAAACCACCATACTGTCTTGCTCTTAAAATAAGTCCCTTTTCTGATGTCTATGTTAACGATAGGGAGGACTAATATTTATTAAGTGATTACATGTCACGTATTTTCAATAAATTACCTACCTCTGACAACAATCCTATGAAATAGGTGATTTAATGGAGAAACAGGCCCAAAAACATTGAGCAAGGGAAGGAATGGAGACTTGAACTCAGGTCATCTAACTCAAATCAGTGTCTCTCACATTGTATCACAGGACCTTTGGCCTGTTTTTTTTTGTTTTTTGGGGGGTGAGGGGCTGTTTCTTATATGTGAAGTCACTTAACCCTTCTTAGTTCTGGTGTTTCTGTCAAACAGAGGCCCAAGTGATGACGACAAATACAGCTAAAGACAGGACCCGAACTGATAGGTAATTAGGGATGAGCAAAAGAGCATTCACTCTCTGCAAAATCAAAGATAAGAGACTACAACTAAAAGTATAGGGAATTAAAGAGATTTTTTTTGAAACTGCAGTCATTATTTATCTCATTTGTTTGAAACAAGTTCTGAAATAATACAAATATATTATCTTTCCCAGATTTTGATTGGGACCTGTTTTCAGGACCATTTCTTTTTTTCTTTTTTTTTTTTTTTAAAGATTTATTTATTTGACAGGGACAGATCACAAGTAGGCAGAGAGGCAGGCAGAGAGAGAGAGAGAGGGAAGCAGGCTCCCCGCTGAGCAGAGCGCCCGATGCGGGACTCGATCCCAGGACCCTGAGATCATGACCTGAGCCGAAGGCAGCGGCTCAACCCACTGAGCCACCCAGGTGCCCTTCAGGACCATTTCTTAGAGTCTATGTTTGAAAAAAAGAGAGACTTGAACAAAGAGGCAACAAAGACAATACATTTCATTAAAAATTTTATTTTTTGAGCCCATAAATAGGCAAATTCCAAATGGTAGCAATACAGAGCATTTAAGAACATCTTAATATTTCTTTTTATTCATCTTTGTTTTTCTTTCCATAAACAAATATACTGGATTAAAGCAACAACACTTAACCCCAAGTTCAATGCCCAAGTACTTTCAATATCTATTTTGAACACATAATAAAGCAGAGGCAGTTAATTTTATTTCCATTCAGAGCTTAGCAATTACTTTAGCTTCACATTATTGTGTCACAAATGATAACCAAAGGGCCTACCTAAGTAGCTGAAATCACCAAACTATTATAAGCCAAGTCAACAGTATGTATAAAGTTAAGATAAAACAACAACTAGACTGGTATACATTTGTTTTGGGCCCTAGAAGAAATGTGCCAAAATAACAAGCTTTGGTAAAAGATGAGGTCATTGGGCAGAGGGGAAAGAGGAGTCATGTCATCAAAATTTTTGAGGAAACCTGTAGGTAAAAGGAAATCAGCCTACAATTTTAAGCAAATAGAGGAAGAAAGGGCAGTACATTATCAGGGTTGATGGTAATTCGGGAAAACACATACACCATTCCCTCACAAACTAGTTCACTATCTCAAGAGTTCAGCAACAGGCTCTCCAGGAATTCTGTTATTCTCCCACTAAGTTTATTCACATGGAACATAAACCTACATTTATGCTAACAGCACAGTATCGTATGGCTATTTAATCTGACAACGAACAACAGGAAAAAGAACTGTTAGGGCTAGCGTGACTTCGGGCCATATCAATACCCCTGAAAATAGGGGCAAAAAATGAATTATTAAGCAACAGTATTCAAAGAGCACTGTTTATGTAATGTGATTTATAAACAAATAAAATTCAGTAATCCTCCATGGAAAAAGTCGTAATATTTGAAAATTAGAAATGTTCTGATGCTGATTTTTTACCGAAGTGGCACTCCGAAGCGTTAAGTTGGAACAAATTCCAAACTCACACTTACTTGCATCACCTCAGTTTAATAATCCAATAAATGACAAAAAAGACAAACAATGAAAATAGCATCATATAGCACAGCAGCTTTGTTTGGCTCCCTCTAGATAAAATCTTCAGTTTTCCCATAGTTTTACCTAGAAATCCAGTTGTAGAATCAAATTGTGAATCCTGTGAGGAGAAAAGGAAAATGAAATAGTTAGATTCTAATATTCTACATATGCACATTTAAATAATTGAATATACTGTTATTAGAATACATTTTTAATGATACTTTTAGTGTTTAATCAACTCAGGAACCTGTTTGTAACTTGGGTAATCAAGTCTGATTACGCTGTGCAAAACAGAGTAATTCTCTCAATGAATAAAAAGCTCTTTCATTACCCAATAAACATTTCTTTCAGGACCAGAGTAATTCAAAATCCCAAACTATTTAGGTCTTTTCCCAATCATGTGAATTAAAAAAACATTAACAATAAAGGTATGTAGTTTGTCTATTATCACACAGGTGTTTTCTGTTTTTGTTGGGGCACTGCTCTCCAAGGTCAAATGGTTGGCTGCTTTCAGTAAGTCAGTACAATAACTCATCCAAAATTTAATATGGTTAGCAGTTAAATGTACTTTATTTTTAAGATCTTTTTTTTAGATGGCTGACCTTGAAGTACAGTAGAGTCTATTAAAAGTTAAGAGAAATCATGTAGAAGTGGCAAAATGTGATTAAGAGTACAAATATGAATGGGGAAAACTATCATATTAAGTCCTAAAGATGAGAGGTCTAGGTGTGGATTAGAAATACTCCACTTTCATAGAAATCTCAATATCCTAAGATGTAAAGGTATATGATAGCCTTTGCACAGCTCAAGTTTTATGGAGTTCAATCACTTTAGATCTATAGTTCTTCACCAGGGTTATGTATCACAATGACCTGGGACACTCCCTTTTTTCATAATAAGTATGTGTAAATCCCTTGCCCCTGAAATTCTCTTATCAGTATATTTAAATTGGGAACCAGGCATAAATATTTCCAGAAAGGTCCCCCGGTGATTCTAATGTACAACCTCCATACAAACATTGCTCTCAATGCCATATTTATTTTTTAATGCCATCCTCATTTTTTAATAATACAATTTTAATAATACAATTTTAAAAGCAAGTGGAGAGACTAGGGAAGGTCCAGAGAAGTAACATCCAAAATAAGCATTCAAGAATGGAAAGAGATGCTACAAGAAAAGGTGTATGTTGCTGAGCTCACTGAAAGGCTCTGGGATGTTACTATGTTCAAATCTTATTTGCTCAGGAGTGATCCTGAGGAGATTAAGCAAAAGAAATGTGCTCACATTAAGTCAAAGACATTCAACTGATTGAATATGAGGAGCTTTTTGATTACTCGGTAGTCTGTATTCATTGAGATTTCTAAGAACACTCAAAATAGTCATTTGTCCTGAGTCTTTAACAGTGTTTCTAAATACAAGATGAAAGTTACAATGGCTTCTACCTCCTCCTTCCATTTGTGTTAGGCAAGGTGAAAAATGGGAAAATAAATAAACTTATTAGTTATTTCAAAGCAATGAGATACAAAAGGGCAGGAATCCAGGACTTATGATCTCTAATTTCAAAATGGATAAAAGTTAAAATGGTATTATTACTGATTAAGAGACTAACATTGAGAATATTAGATCAAATTTCAATTTAAAGTCAGAACTACTTACCATTTCAGCTAATAATTTATTTTGATGTTTAACTTCATGGCCTATTTCAATGGAGAGCTATTTTTAAAAAGCACATATGTTATTACTCATATAAAGGTATTTGAGTGTTATAAAGTAAAAATAATACCACTCTAAACATACTTTTTCTCAAATAAAACTGTCTTCTGAAAATATAAAATACATAAACTTTCTTCTGATATTTTTTTCCACTGACATGAAAAGGAAATTTAGAATTTCTACTCCTTCTCAACTATGGCTATTGTCTCCCTGTTTTTCATTTTGATTTCATCTTAATACTTAATTCCATCTTTTAATTTTGATACATACTTCTGATTCTCTTGGCCTTGCATGCTTTTTTCTTCCTCTCTTTATATTTAAACAACAGCACTTATCTGTGTATTTTCTTCTTTACGTTTTAAAAGATATATACAAGTACCCATATTACCAATTCAAATCTACATTAAGTATTTAATATTTTTTTAATGAAATGGGACATTACTTTGAATATATACCTAAACTGGTTATTTAGATTCTAAAGGTTATTTTTCTTTAAAATATGATAATATGGGGACACCTGGGTGGCTCAGTTGGTTAAGCAGCTGCCTTCAGCTCAGGTCATGATCCCAGCCTCCTGGGATCGAGTCCCACATCAGGCTCCTTGCTCAGCAGGGAGCCTGCTTCTCCCCCTGCCTCTGCCTGCCACTCTATCTGCCTGTGCTCACTTTCTCTGTCAAATAAATAAATAAAATCTTTAAATAAATAAATTAATTAATTAATTAATTAATTAAATATGATAATATGGGCGCCTGGGTGGCTCAGTTGGTTAAGCTCAAGTCATGATCTGAGGGTCCTATAATTGAGCCCCACATCAGGCTCTCTGCTCAGAGGGGAGTCTGCTTCTCCCTCTCCTTCTGCGTTCCACTCCCCCTGCTTGTGCGTGCATGCACTTGGGCTCTCTCTCTGTCAAATAAATAAATAAAAATCTTCAAAAATAAAATATGGTAATAAATTGGAAAAGAAAATGACAAGTTTTGTTACCTCCACTCTGAGCTATGCCGAAAGAGGCTGAACCTAAAAGAAATACTATTTATGTGGTTATGGCTGCTATTCAGGCCAAAACGTATTTAATACTTTATATGAAAATTCATCAAAGGCTTCACTTCCAAGATATTTGGATAAATTACAAGCAACAAATGAAAATCTTGGCAAACTGCTGCAAATATTATTCTCAAGTTATCTTGTGTAGAAAGCATATGGGGTGATTCTGATACAAAACCATACCAGAATCTATAGATCAGAACATGAGCTTTTTTCCAAATTTAGCAATTCAGAGGTAAAAAAACAACTATAAAGCTAAATATCCCAAATCACCTAACAACTTTCTACAACTGTCATTCATGCCAAAGAAAGAAATTTCCAGGAGGGAAAAAGCTTTCTTCTAACAAGGAGCCTAAATTATCAACTGGAGTTTAAAAAACAAAACAAAACAAAAAACCCAAAAAACATTTAATTCTTAATTCCCTCTAAATATTGATTTTCTAAATTGTAACATTATACAATATTACTTAGTTCATTGATCAACTCCTTTTGATTTAATACGACTTTGAAAACAATACTCGTTTCAGATGTAATAGTCTTCAGGTTGAATACAATTCTATCTTCCAAAGACTAATGAAATACCAATTAAGTTTTGGCAACATGAGCTTCTACTGAATGCTCTATTAGTGTAGAGCACGTTTAACGTAATACAGAATCAATCCCATACGCTGTTAAGATCACCTTTTTGCAATTCCTTTATTTAATACATATTAAGCTCAGTACCACTAATAAGAAATTATGCTTAGGCGGTATGTAAAAGATAAAAGTAAGTACAATAGAAAAACCCTACATTCTGGTAAATTTCTTCTACGTACCAATAATTCCAATGCAGATCCCTATGTTAGAGAAATGGTACAAATGGTCTTATGATCACATGGGAAAAAAGTGACTTTTGATGTGGTAATCAGGTAAAGCTTTCAAGAAGGAAGGAGTGCAGTGAAGGGGAGCCTTTACTATGGGCAAATTTAGTGAAGATAAGGAGGGATGGGACATCGCTAAGGCAAAGGAATAGCAGGATCAAAGGTATGGGAGTGCAAGTGACAGCCAGCACACACACACAAAGAGTACTCGAGCTGTCTTGCAGAAAATATATACACATTTGAAAAGTATGGGGCATAAGGTCTGAAAAGCTGTGGACAATCTCTGAAGGACCTATTTGATCAAGCTACAGAGCGTGAATTCCATTCTTACATATGGAGACACTGGAGACTTCCGGGAGCATATGATGCATTTTTTTTAAATTAACATATACTGTATTCATACAATTTTAAAAACAGCCCAAGAAGATAAGGTGGCTGTGGCGACAGTACATAGCTCAGAACAGACAGTACAATAAATGAGAAACAAACAGGTTAAAAGGCTCTCTCAGTAGTTCAGCCAAGAAAACCAGGGGATAGTATCAGAAATAAAAAAGAAGAGACAGAAAGAAAGAAGTACTAAACTCAGTTGACTGACCTGGGGTACAAAGGTAGAAATATGAAACACTGAGATGTGTAGCTTAGAATACAAGAAGAAAAGTCAGGAAAAGAGCTGCGTGGGGCCAGAAGATAGACTGCTCTGAGACATTACTACAGACAACATACAGTACTGTAGATGTACCCACACACCAAAAAAGTGGAAGTTTAAAAAAAAATAAACAAATGTACCATATGTTTTGATTGGCCACGTTTTCTAATCTTCTACTTAAATCATGTTTATATTTTGAGTGCATTTTGACCTTTCTGAATAATACACAACTTCGGTAATTGAATTCCTTAGTATGATGCCAATAATAATAGTTTATAATATGTACGTACATAAATACATAAATTTGAAAGTATATAACATCTGTTAAATACTTACAGATTTTATAGCAGTTACTTTGCTTCTCAGACTTTCAGTGAGTCTCTCGTTTTCTTCTTCACAGGCACTATAGCCACTGTTAGCATAGCCATAGTTCCCATAGTTGCCAGGAGGTACTCCTTCACCTGCAAGGATCAGAATCACAGTATAGTTGTAGCAAAAACAAGCCACTTTTGAAACCTTGATAGGAAAGAACCAAAAAAGACCCCTGGAGGGCGTTGCAGACCACGTATGTCTATAATATTCACACTTCAAAGAAATTTTTAAGATTAATAACCAAATAGAGATCAGAACAATTCTAATGCCCTCCTTTAAGCAAAGAATGTTCAATTCATTCTTATTCTTATTTATTGATTGTTTATTGATTGTCCACAAGATGTTAATAGGCACTGATATACAAGGATATTCAGGATACATTCCCTGCTCCACAGAACTACAAATTTTAAAAAGGATCTGAAAGTAGTAGCATCAACTGTCCATTGAAGAAGCCTGGTGATGAAGGAAAAGGGAGAAAGAGGATAAACATAGCAGGAGGAAGCCCATGGCAGGGCGGGGCAGGGGTGGTGGTGGGGGGAATCCTTTACTGGCATCTCTTCCTTTTCAATAGAAGAGAGCTGGAATTACTTACGGACAACATTAGCTGAGAGTTTAGAGGGACACACATTCAACAAATATTTCCAAAACTCCTATGCATCAGATCCATTTTTCTTTCTGGGTACTACTGTTGGGAGCCTATCTTCTAGGGAATTGCACTGAGAATACACAGTCCCAGCGACTGCCTAATAAAGTACTTGGTATTCATCAGGCAATCAAACAGGTGGCATGAGCCTTGGAGAGTGAATCTGTATACAAATGTGCTAGAGGACTGCGACAGGAAAGCAGGGTGTTGTTTAACCACTTTTTTTTTTTTTTTTGAACAATTGATACCGTCAATTTTCTCAGTAAAGGAAGAAATAACACTGTCTTTAAGGAAGGGTATCATCTGGAAAAATCAGTAAGGAGAATAATGGGGGAAAATGACTAGGACTACACAAGTCCTAAGGGGATGAAATGATCCTGGCTGAGGCAACATACTGTGGTGGTGTCAATCCTCCCGGATGTGTGATTTTTCTGAAGAAGTGCTCATCAACCAGTTAGCCTGGGAGAATGTGGATGGTTGGATTGATCAAGAGTTTGATCAAGAGGTTTACAGCGTCAGGGCTGAAGAAAAGAGCCCCAAGAGGCTGAGCTTGCTTGCCAAAAGAGAAGCTGAATATATGGAATGTGGGGACTACACTGGACAGGGATAGAAGCAGTTTCAATGGAGAAATGAAGGAAAGGGGTGATAGAGAGACTAGGTCTCTGTAAACTCAAAGAATAGATGAAGCCAGAGACACAGTGAAAGATGGAAGGACAGGAAGTAACAGTGCTGGTAGCTGAAGGATGGCTGGGGTGTAAATAGGAAGCTCTTTCAAGATATGGCACAAACCTCACTTTCTTTCAAAGGCAAAACTCCCTCTGAATTCTTACAACTCTTAACTACACACAACACTAGTATCATACTCTAGAGGATACTGTAAGGGTAGAAACTAAATCTGTTTCACTCATGGCTGTATATCCCCCACAAAGTGTACTCACATACACACACAGACACACACACACACACACACACACACACACACAATGCACAGTAAGGCACACTAAAAAAACACTCATATATGAATCAATACAATCTGACTTCACTGTTAGTCAACTTTGAATGCGCCTGCCTTTGCCAAGAAGGAAATCATAAACTTCTTTGAGGGCAGAGACAATGTCTCATACTTCTATATTCCCTGTACCTAATGACTAAATGCAGCAGACACTTACACAATTCCCACGACTACAAAAACCACAACAAAATGTTAAACAAGTATGTTCCGGGAGAAAGAGGTGCAGTCCTCAAATTCTCCCTCCATTGCTGATACACTATCCATAAAACTCTAAATATAGCATGAGAAGTTGTAGGAAAGCTAGTGAATGCCAAAAATCACCCTCAGCCTGTGTCTATTTAGACAAATGCTACTTCTTTAGTTTCTACCCTAACTGAGCCAAATCATTTAGAGATTCATGGGAAGTGTGCCACATGAATACCTATCAGCTTCATTATTTATCCCAAGTTTAAAATTCCAGGTCAATTCAATCTGATACTTAAAAAAAAAAAAAAAAATCCAGAATAAAAAGAATCACATCATACCTATGTAAATGATAATAGACACTTAAGTAAGCATCCTTCCACTCAACTACAAGGGAGCTTCAGGGAGTGGGGGGATGGGAAAACATTCTATCCTAGAGATTCTAATATAATTAGTCTGGGCTGCAGTCCAGGTATCAGTGCCTTAAAAGCTCTCCAGGAGATTCTAATGTACAGTCAGGGCTGAGAACCACAACTTCTCAAGTCCCTTTTCTGCAATTTATCATGGCACACTGCTGCACAAAAACATTCAAGGGAGTCAAAGGACCTATTGATGAGATCGAAACTCCTTGGCCTGGCACTCAAAGTTATCTCCTCAGTGGGGTTCTGGTTCCATGTTTCCTATCTCAATCACACTGGCTTAATAATAATCCCATATACACACCATGCTTAATCCTATCCTACAATTTTTCGGGGGTACGAGGAGGGGTAGGAGAGTCTTGCTTCCAACTGGAACGTGCCTCTCTCACCCTCCATTGATCAAGCTCTAGTTCAAGTTCTTATGTTTCTACAAAGTAAGCAGTGCTCTATCTCTGGAATCCCTCAGACACTAGCTCTATAACTTATCTCCTCTTTGGATGTACAATTGTCACCTTGTACTATAATTTATCTTCGTACATGTTCCTACTTACCAACCAGACTTCAAGCTGTGGGAGCACAAACAAGGCCATAATCAACTGTATACCTAGAACTTACTCAAATACACAATAAATGTTTGTTATCATTAATAATGATAAAAATAACATTTAGGCATATAAAATTAAACTGCTCAATATTAGCTATTTTTTTTTTCTCTACAATTTACCTGGCCAACTTTCTAGGATCCAAGTATTCATAAAAAGCTGTATTTTTCAAAAGCTCTTTCTCACAGGGGCACCTGGGTGGCTCAGTGGGTTGAGGCCTCTGCCTTGAGCTCAGGTCATGATCTCAGGGTCTTGGGATGGAGCCCCGCATTGGGCTCTCTGCTCAGCGGGGAGCCTGTTTCCCTTCCTCTCTCTGCCTGCCTCTCTGCCTACTTGTGATCTCTGTCTGTCAAATAAATAAATAAAATCTTTTTTAAAAAAATAAATACCTGACACTTCTGAAAAAATTTTTTATTCCTTTTTCATTTTATTGCAACCACTGAAAAAGGTAACATTACTTTTTTTCAAATATTCTACATATTTTCAGGTATGCTGCACGCTGATTTAACGGTTTTTTTTTTTTAAATACTCTCTTAATAGAGAGCTTCAAAACCCAGAATATGCTGTTTTTATTAGCTGTCCGTTATAATGGCCCCTTAAAAGTCCTTGTGCTTGGTGAAACTGTTTCCTAAGTTTTCACACTGGAACAAGACTCAGATAAAAAAATGTTCTGGGTTTTAATGGACTTTGACCCTGATGTTACATACTACGGCCTTTAACAATAACGACAGGTACATTTACCTTTGTAACTCACTGTTACCAGATTAATATGATTGTTAATAGTGTGCTTCGCATGCAACATTCATTCTTCAAATTTCGCTTCTGAAAAAACTAACATCCCAGGACGAGTGGAGTACAAGAAACCGAAGCCAGACTTGAGGAACTCAGCAGGTTTCGTAATCACTCTCTGACAGTCGATAATACAAGAAAACTTTGGTAGTTCAGCTGGCACCTGTACATACCCCACCCCCAATCCTCCACTACTATCTTTCTATAAATGTGCCATTCAAACTTGGGCTGAACCAAACTAAAGCAAACCCCTAGGATCTGATACAAATGGTGTGTCTACTTGGCTCCGCCTCCAAAGACCCCTCCATACATCCTGCTTTCAAGCCCAGGTTCCAGTGACATAAGAACTGGTCTGATTTCCTTCCGCGTCCCCGCGCCCAGCACGGCCGGTTCTGGAGCCCCCGAACTTCGAACCTCAGCCCTCTTCTTACCCAGGCCTGCACGCCTCATCCTGCCAGAGTAGGGAAGAAAAAAGCAGATGGAGGGATGGATAGGAAGGGGCCAGGGGTCCCCCGGACGGCGTCTTCAGTACCAGGGCCCAGAGAAACACCAAGTTCTTTCCCCAAAGCGCCACGACATCACTGGAGTCTAAACATCGCGCCGGCTGATGGCGTCACCCAGACTTCGCTGCCTTGAGGGGCGGCTTGAATGGCATTCTGGGAAATGTAGTTCACCGTCGACGCAATTTGTGAGGCAGGGGCGTGGCGTGAGCTAGGCTCCCGGAGCGGGCGGGGCTTCCGGAGAGGGCCGGCCCGGGGCTGTGCGGTCTCTGACTCAGGGTCTGAGAGTCAGAGGAGACGCCGCTACGTGGCGTGTACCTTACTCTCAGCTTGTCGCCTCTCCACCCCCTCCCCAACCCCTTCCCCTCCCCATCCTCTCCCTACCCGACCCTGTGCTCCTCCCCCACCCCCACCCCCACCCCCACCCCCACCCCCACCCCCACCCCCGAATTTAACGCCGTAGGTCTGCCTTTCTCAGACCTTGGGAGGATAGTTGATTCATTTTTCCTGATTCCTCCTCTTACTTCCTCTGACCTCTAGAGTCAGTTCAGGGATAGTCCAGGAAAACTTTATCCAAGTTTCTGATCTCACACATAGGTAATCTGAGACCCACAGAAGGGAAGGAAGAGGGTAACAAATTTGTGCTGGGTGTAGTATTGGAAACCAGGTCCCGTGGCTTAAGACTGCTGCAGGGAGGGGCGCCTGGGTGGCTCAGTGGGTTAAGCCTCTGCCTTCGACTCAGGTCATGATCTCGGGGTCCTGGGATAGAGCCCCGCATCGGGCTCTCTGCTCGGCACGGAGCCGGCTTCCCTCTCTCTCGCTCTCTGCCTGCCTCTCTGCCTACTTGTGATCTCTCTCTGTCAAATAAATAAATTCTTAAAAAAAAAAAAAAAAAAAGACTGCTGTAGGGAATGCGGCGGTCAATACAATGAATAGGGTTTCCAGAGGCACTAAAAGAATTAGTTAGTCCCCTGTTAGTGGGTTGGCTGCGTTTCTGGAAATAACCAGGCATGGCTATTAGCTGTTGAGGACCCAAGGAACCCTAAACTCTCTCCCACTTAGACTTTTTAATGTACAAAAAGAATATGGAAATAGTATTTACACATGTTAATGTGCCAACGTAAGCGTTTAAAAGCCCTTTGGCAAGGGTGGGGTGGTACTAGAATTACCAGTTAGGCCTAGAATTGTATCTCACAGGATTATCCTGAAGTGTAAAGGAAATAACAATTGTTGTTTTTAATCTGATACACAGTAGACGTTTTAAAACCACTGGGTGTTTGCGGTTGTTGTTGCTGCTGTATGACAGTGGAATAATCTCCAAACTGGAGACTTCTGAGAATGCAATCTCTGATAATTTCAGTGGTCCCTCATAGTTTCCCAATATGAACATTGACTGTAGTACTGGCACATAAGTCTGTCTAAGGTTGCACACAAAAACAATTTATTTTAAAGATTTTATTTATTTATTTGATAGAGAGAGAGTTTATAAGTAGGCAGAGCAGTACACAGAGAGACAGGGGAGAGAAGACTCCACGCTGAGCAGAGAGCCTGATATGGGGCTTGATCCCAGGACCCTGAGATCATGACCTGAGCTGAAGGCAGAGTCTTAACCACTGAGCCACCCAGGCGCCCCACAAAAACAATTTTTAATAAAAGTAATTAACCTGGGAAATAAACTTAACCCAAGAACGTCTTGAGAGAAGAACAGTCTTCATAAAAATAAAATAAACCACCATTCTTTAAAAGCTATGAAATTAAATGAAGACTGCATCAGGGACACATTTTGCAAACAAACACTAGAGGTTCAATAAGAGAAATGATGGCAAGACTTCCCTTTTTTATTTACAATCTGTGACGGTCCCTTCTTTTGTAAAAAGTACACATGTTCTATAAACAAAACATGTCAGAAAAATCATCTTACTGAAAGAAGGCTTTCTCATATAAATGTACTTTTTAAAAACATAATGTTAAGTTTACCTAAACAGACCAATTAAATTACATGTGTACTTGTCCTTTTATAAACTACTTCCCCTATATGGTAGGGAAATCTTAGAATATAGCCAAGGGGGGAAGGGGTAATAAAATATAGCAAGAATAGAACTCAAGACAGGAAAAATTGGTTTATATTGAGCTTATGACCTAAAAGTCCAAATACATGCAATTGTTTATGGCTACTGTTGCCAGTTTCAAATTACGATGGTAACAATTGAGAAGATTAGGCATTCAAAAGATGAATTGGAAAAGATGGATTTTAATACACAGAAGAATAACTATTAAACGTGACCACAACTGACATAAAGACTACAGGGAATTTTTTCTATTTTATCATTTATCGTTTATTTTTATTATTTTCTTTTTCTTTTCAAGTTAAAATGCCTGACTCTTCATACTGAATGAAGATGAATAAAATTCTTGGAGAAAAATAGCACTTTGAAATTTTTCTCTATTCTCATAGGAAAATTTCGTAGAGAACGCCTAATCTCTGAGGGTTTGAATGACTGAATGACTAAAGAAAGGAGTGATTAAAAATGACTTAAAATAAGTATCCCTAGTAGTCATTACAGAAGCAAGAAAATGAGTAGGAAATGTCTGAATCCTGGTACAAAATTTGAAAACTTTTCCCCCTCTGTATTCTGCTTCCTGTTCATATGTCCTGCCTCTTCCTGACCGGCTAATCCAAAGGACAATAACTCTCCAAGCTCTAAAATAAACATTAACAAATTTTCCTATCTTTAAGCAAATTTAGTATATCTATCTAGCATCATCTTTGAACCATAGGGAAATGTAAACCAAAAGGAGATAGCTCTTGATTTGCAAACAGGCTATAGGAAAAAAGTTTGTAAGTTAGTTATTTGGCACTTAAAACACATTTCTCCTAGAGACAGATGATGGTAAGTTATACAACCCAGCCCTAGAAAACATGTGGTTATTGTGGCTCCTATGTTGGCCAAAGTCTATGTAGCCCATAGTACAGCTGAAATACTAGATCTTTTCCATGAAAATGAGTAGGAAAAAAATGTAATCCTCATGATAAAATAAGGCAATATCATTAAAGAAGAAATAGAATTAAAAAAAAAACTATTTTGGTTATTGTGTTTGAGAAGGTATTAGTTTTACTCAAAACTTCTTGGAAGAGCCAAGAAAATTTTTAAGGAATTTTCAAAGAGCCACAAACTTGATCTTCCCTTTCCATAACTCAGGAATATGGTGCTTGTACTGATGTAATCCTCTCAGCCATAATTAGTAAAAATAAGGCACACAGTTGCAACTGAAAAGTCTTCAGCAGAGCCAGCTGCATGATTTGGGGGCCTAGTGCCAAACAAAAGTGCTGTACCCTTCATTCAACGAATGGGAAAAATGTGCAGATAAAGGTACTAAAAAATAAAGCTTTTCTCTTTTGTCCCAGTGTCTACCACTTACCAACTTATCATCATCTTTTCTTTGTTAAATGCCCTTCTATTAAAAAAAAAAAAAAGAAAATTTAAAATAATCCATCCTTCATCTTTACATTGTGCAATGACAGCGTTTTAAACTCAAACATAATAAGTTTTAAATTCAAACCTTTAGCTCGTGTGAAATCATGAAAATCACACAATTTGGATTTCACTGCTGGTATACAAATAGCTATTTTGTAGACGTACTGCACAAAACTAACTCAACTGATTTTTTTAAAAGATTTTTTATTTACTTATTTGACAGAGAGAGAGAGAGATCACAAGTAGGCAGAGAGGCAGGCAGAGAGATAGGGGGAAGCAGGCTCCCCACTGAGCAGAGAGCCCGATGTGGGGTTCGAGAAGGGTGGGGGGGTGGGGCTCGATCCCAGGACCCCAAGATCATGACCTGAGCCAAAGGCAGAGGCTTAGCCCTCTGAGCCACCCAGGTGCCCAAACTCAACTGTTTTTATTCTATATCTTGATATGCACTATGTCTTGATACTCTACCAACACATTACCTTCAGCTTACTGATGAGTTAGGAGGGACTGAAAAGAAAAGGAATGAATGGATTGCTCTACCTTTTCCATTCCTTTCATGTTATGATTTTCAATATAACTGGCTAATATAAGGGACTCAGATGAATAAGGAAGAATATGATAGAGCTCCTTGGATATTTTTTCTCTCTGCAGAAGAAGTGCTGGTTCAAGAAGAACTTGTGGCCCCTTGGGGCTGTCAGTACCCACACTCACTGAGTCACAGACTTGACACACTTATCTTATATTCACCTGGAGTTTTCTGAACTCCCATGCATTTTGGGTCCGCTGGAATTCTGTGTTCCTGAGGTATGACGAATGTTACACATGAATGGGGTGGTAAGAAACAATAAATATGTGTATTTCACATACCTCTTTTGCTCATATGCAAGCTCCATTGTTCCGTTAGACTTCATTTACAAAGAAAGAGAGTGAGCAAATACAGAATATATATCCACAGAGAGAGATTGATCAAGGTGAAATAACTATGCAGTAGAATTCACTGAGAAGCAAGAAAATGGAGGATTTATGTAATGCCCCAAGCAAAAGGGGGGCAGCAGCAAAAGGAAAGAAGAAGGAGGGGAAGAGGTTGTAAGTTGCATAGTTCTCCCCAAACACCCACCAAGTTGGTTTCTTTCTGCAGTAAGTGGTTAATGAGCCATAGATGAGTGAAATTCTTGTGACTTGGTGTGTACAGGCAGTAGAAAAAAATTCCTCAAGGTGGGCACAATCCCAACAACCTGAGTGATGAGGAGTGATCCCAGAGATGAGGCTCTAGCATTTCACTCCAAGATTTTCACTCTTCCAGCAACTCTGTTGTGTTATTAAGACCTCATTCTGGGAAATGATTTCTTCCTGAATGTCAGCTAATCAGTAACGTTGCGTTGTTGTTGTTTTCTTTGAATATCTGAACCTACAGTAGAGCTAAGTTTCCAAATGGGCACTTTGCATAGGCTGCCCTTTTAATATTCCAATTTTCAAGATATCTTTGACATTTCTAAAACATCATTTTAGATTAAAGACGATAGGTTTAATTTTCATTGCCTAGAAAATATTGGTGTTGTACATTTTAAAAGGCTCTGTGCTGCCTATATTCAAGGCGAATTTAGTCAAGTTGATATACATTTTATTTTAATAGCATTTTTCCTCAAGAACTGTATTGAATTATCATACTGATACATTCAAAGTACAAAAGGCAAAATGAAGTACACAATGTAGTTTTATTTGTGCAGCACTGTTAGACACTTTGACAGACATAATATTTAATTACTTTGCTTGCTGACTTGTTTTTTCCCCATAGTGCAGATTAGTTATATATATCTGTGAGAGAAAACATTTTCAATAAATTGTTCAGTGGTAGAAAATGTTATCAGTTGTTATGTAGGAGGCAATCACCTAGTATTTTTGTTTTACTGCACAGAATGCACACAATGGGCTCACTACTCTTGATTTCTAAAATTGGGCCAAGACTGTGTCACAGATGTACCCAAGTTGTCTTATTTCAGTTTGCCTTAGTTTATTGACTCAGGAGGACTTTGTAGCCAGAGTCTAAAAAAACAAGTTTATCACCTTATCTATTATTAACCATAATCCCATGGTCAGCTGAGATGGTCAAATGTTTATATTTTCAATATTTGGTTCCTTTTATCCTTACAGACTGAATGTAATGGTTTCAGAGCCCTACATAACATTAAAGTGATTTAAATCATGAACCAAGAATCACATTATTTGACACCCAAATTCCAGGACGATCAAGTCTGTTGGTTCCCTTAAAATTCATTTGTGCTTTCAGTAATTTTTTTTCCCTGCAACTGATTTGAGACTTCTTAATTTGCTTTATGGTACTTCTATATCAACAGAACCCAACTTTGTACATTATATATTGTCACTTCACTTATGCAAAGGTGACACTATAGCACAATGGAGGAATTTTTCAATATTTCAATTATTTTTTCAATAAATGGCACTCTTTCCATTTATATTCATATGATAAAAACAACTACCCCTACCTCCTTCTTACCCAAAATCAGTTTGAGGCCTAAAATGAAAGGTGAAATAAAACCTTAAGACAAATATATGCATCTTTGGGTTAGAAAGGATTTCCTAAATAGGACATAAAAAGAATCAGCCAAAAAAGGAAAATTTGATAATTACACTACATTAAAACTAAAAGACTCCTGTTAATTCAGCAACATCATTAGTAAAGCATAAAGACAAGTCACTAATGGAATACGATAATTGCAAAACATGTATCTGACAAAGGACTAATATGGGGAATACATAAAGAATTCCTACAAATTAAAAAGGAAAAGATAGTCAACTCAATTAAAAAATGGTCAAAAACTTGAAAAGCTCTTCACCAAAGAGGATATCCAAATGTCCAATACCTATTTGAAATGTTGCTGAACATCATTTGGTATCAGAATTATGCAAATAAAAGCCATAGTGAGATACTACTATGCCTCCTTCAAAATGGCTATATACATACACATACAATGCCTAGTGTTGATAGAGATTTTGGTGTGAAGCAGTGAGAACTCTGTAATGCTACTGATGGATGTGTAAATTAGTATAACCACCTTGGATAATGATTTTACAATATCTACTAAAGCTGAAATGTACACATGCTTCTGTTCCTAGGCATATACTAACAATAGGTGAACATACGCACATATACAACTGTCCCATGAAAGTTTTAGCCCTAGGTCTCTCTGACCGCTTGGCTTGAGCCCTATAATAATGTGTCTCCGGCAGTTTCCCAATCCTAGTTTCCTGGAAGAGAAAATCTTGGTCAAAGATTGGTCAAAAGTGAGTAAGTTGGGGGCGCCTGAGTGGCTCAGTGGATTAAGCCGCTGCCTTCGGCTCAGGTCATGATCTCAGGGTCCTGGGATCGAGTCCCGCATCGGGCTCTCTGCTCGGCAGGGAGCCTGCTTCCCTCTCTCTCTCTCTCTGCCTGCCTCTCTGTCTACTTGTGATCTCTCTCTGTCAAATAAATAAATAAAATCTTTAAAAAAAAATAAAATAAAATAAAAAAAAGTGAGTAAGTTGCCCATTCCTAGTTAGTTCAATCAGCTGATGATGAGTGTTAGAATTTCCAGAAGTTTGGGCAGAGAAGATGCTTTAAGAACTGGTTGCAAGGGTAGGAATAAATATTATTTATTAGTACATTAAAGCATATATGCAGCTGATCATTGGCATAAAATTTCTCGATCTCTGTTCTGAACAATAAATAGATTTCATGGTATAGCTTAGAAAAGTAAAGGCTATGTGCTCACTCACATCACTGAGACCTTTATCACTATCATAAACTGGCCATAAAAGTTATGGTTTGTTGGTAAAAACAATGATTTGTATTCCTAAGCCAGGTGAGTTTTGCCATCTACATTCACTGCTGTTTATTTTATTGAAAGTTCTTTATTGGGGTCAGAAGACCATCTTCTCTGCAGAGGCAAGGTAAAGGCCTAATTTTATTTGAAACACACTGAGTTCTCTGTCACTCCTGCGGTGGAGGTGAAATCTTAAGCTGTGGTTTCCACACAGACTGTCTACAGAAAGATAGTCTGAATTCCCTCATATCTGTTTAGAACCAATTCATTGTTGACAGGGATTCTGAAAATCCAATCCAATCCCTACACTTTAGTGAAATAGAGGAGTGCATTAATTTTAAATTCTTTTGTAGTAAGTTTTGTTTTTCTTTTCTATAAGAAGATCATTTCTGGCATTAAAATGGAGTCAAAATTTATACTGTTGGGGAGGAGGAAAGTTTCTTCTGTCCAAGGTTCTTCTAGCTCAACTAAGAATTACATTTACATGAAAGAGATTAAGGAGAAAATAAAATTTAATATTGTACATGGGGGAATCCACACAGATGTGAAATTCCAAAGACAGGCAATAAGAGGCTTATATGATATTCTGAGCAAGGAGAGGGTTAGGGATCTAGGGATACAAATAGGAGAAAAGCAGTAGCAGGAAGGTGAGAGAAAATGTTTGGAAAACAAAGGTTACCCTATTATGGAGATAAGTTTATCAGGTAAAAAGGCAACTCTGTTAATAACTCTCTTTGTGGTATAGGCTCTCCTTCCCAACGTAAATTTTGGAAGTGGGGATGGGGAGGTAAAGAGCTTTTCCTAAATCTGCTGGGTTCTGATGGCTAGAACTCAAAATAATTTTGCTAATGTAATTTAAAATTAATGAATTGTGGTCTGCCCTTGTCCCCTACAATAGTTGTTGCTGTAATAAAGTAAATATTTGCTTCATTGTTTACCTGCCCATAAAAGTTGCTTATGGCTAGATGGGAGACATTATGAATTTGATTTCTTCAAATCCTAAGTACTTCCCCCCTCCAAATTCTTTTAAATATGGCCCCAAAGTTAAAAGGTAGTTTGTGACTATTAGCAAGGAATTATGTGGAAATAAGAATACTTACCAAAAGAATTAGAAAATTGATTTCTTAGGAGTAGGGGAGAGAAAATTTGCCACCTCAGTCCTAGCTCCCAAACTTGATTAAAGTGTTAATATGGCACTTCTGGGCACTTAACATGGATGCCTAATTCTAGGCTAGCATGAATTTTTATAGCTCAATTAGGAAGCTTTGAAAGGAGAAAAAACTGTTTTTAAATGGTAATGTGTTACATAAATATTCATGCTTATGCACTCCTCTGAAATTTCGATCATTTAGAACTTTATTCCATTAAAGAATAACTTTTTTTTTCATCCAGGTGCCATCCATTAGAGGAATGGTGGCCAATGACATCCATCATGCATGGCCATGAATATTTATATTGCCTTATCCCTGTACTACAAAGAATAGGAAAAGAGGAGTCATGAAGAGGTTTTCTTCCCTATCAGATGACTGGTATCCTCCCTTAGCCCACCTGAAGAAATTAAGTGGAGTGGTCCTCAGATGTAGCATCATCCCCCAATCATATTCTACTGGGTGAGGTTCAATCGATGAAAGAAGGTGCAGATTCTAATGCTAGTGTAATAATGGAGTGGCTTGCCAGAGTCTACTGAACATCTCTTTACCCAGAAGGGGTTAAGACAAGGCTAGTTTAACATTTCAATCAATGTTTTGTGTGACTTAAGAGTTACTCAAAGGCCACTCTCAACAGAAGTTGTCAGTCTCTGTTAATATCAGCACTTGTCCTCTCCCCTCCATTCCAAAACCAGGCTAGTGGTCTGTGTATGCAGATGATGTTGTAATTGTAACTCAAGGAACAGATGTGAGAGAATTGAGACAGACAGTGACTAGCCATGTGTCATTTGTCTGCAGACACTACTGAATATCCTATTCTATCACTGTAGGACTTGCCCCTTTCTTTACTGCCAATAACTTATTTCTTTGGGCATTTCCATTTGCATATGTCTATGTCATTTCAAACTCAATAATTTTCTCTCCCAAACCAGCTTGCCTTCCTGATTTTCTATCCTTAATTAAAAGTTAAGTCTCAAAGTCTCTGGGTCATTTAGACTCTTTCCCACTTTTCCCCTAGTATCAATCCAGCTGCTAAGTCCTACTGAAATGTCTTTTTGATTTGCCCCTTCTTTTCCATTTACCCCTTTTTTTTCCATTCCCAAACTAACAATATTATTATAAGTTTCAAATACCTTAAATCTTGCTTCTTAAATTCCTTGCTTTTAGGTCCACTCCCCTCACACACACCAGAACTCTAACGTTGTCTCATCACTATTTAATGGCATTTAATGAATTCTCCATGATTTATTGGGGGAATGGATGAATAGTTATGTTTTAGTTTCCCGGAAGTCATCTGGAGATACCACAAAGGTGGGGGCTGTGTGTGATTTTTGCTATTAACACTTCTGAGGAACAATGCAGTAGATATCTGAATCTCTCTAGCACTCTAAACTATTAGTATTTTGTTATTCACATTTATATCTATACTTAACCTGTAATTGACTCTGTTTATGTTATGAGATTGGAATCAAGTTGCATTTTTTTCTGTATAAATGCCCAATTTTCTTATTTTCATTATTGTTGAAAATATTATTTTTTTTCTTTCTGTCCCCTGATCCATCCTCGCAAACTAAATACCTCTATATCTATGGCCTTTTTATAAGCTATCTTATTCCACTTGTCTATTCTTATATCCTTTATTTATTTTTTTAAAGATTTTATTTATTTATTTGACAGAGAGAGAGATCACAAGTCAGCAGAGAGGCAGACAGAGAAATAGGGGGAAGCAGGTTCCCTGCTGAGCAGAGACTCCATCACTGGGCTCCATCCCAGGACCCTGAGACCATGACCTGAGCTGAAGGCAGAGGCTTAATGCACTGAGCCACCCAGGTGCCCCTATCTTATACCCTTTAAAATTTTTTTTCACAGTTTTTATTCTGTATCCTTTCATCAGCAACTTACTATCTTATATAGCTTTACAACAAGAATAAATATTCAGTAGTACAAGTCTTCCTACCCTGTTCTTCTTGAAGAATGTCTTAACTCTGCCCTCTTTCCAGTATTTTTTTAAAGACTTTATTTATTTATTTTAGAGAGATAGAGAGAGCATGAGTTGGGATGAGGGGCAGAGGCAAGGGGAGAAACAGATTCTCTGCCGGGCTTGATCCTGGGATGCCAGGGTCATGACCTGAGCTGAAGGCAGAAGTTCAACTGACTGAGCCACAAAGGTACCCCCCTGCTTTACAGTTTTATAGAATTTTTAGAAAAAATACTTATTAGGTTTTCCTTTAGAAAATCCTCTTGGTATTTTGACTGGGATTATATTGCATTAGGAGAGCAATGATATCTTTGTTTATGTTGGTTTCCTCAGTTTCCCCACAGTAATGTTCTATAGTCTTCTGTGTAGAAATCTTGCATAGTTTTTGCTGTTTCTCTATGTATTGATATTTTTTATGTTACTATAAATAGTACCTTTCTTAAGAATTTTATTTCTGTTACTGGTATATAAAAGTGAAATAAAACTAACTTCTTATAGATTTAAGCCAATTTTTTCTAAAAAGTAAACTATTTTATTTCTTCATTATAATCCCTGGTCCTATTATCTTTTCTATGTTTTTCTTTATTATACTGACCAGGACTTCTAATACAGTGGTAACAGTGGTGAACTTACTTCCAAATTCAGGGTGAAAACTTTCAGCCCTTATAACATTAAGTAAATAGATACTTCTCAAAAATAGTTTGCCAGATTAAAGAAATTTATATTCCCAGTTTGCCAAAAGGGTTTTTAAAAAAATCATTAATAGTTATAGAATGTTATCTTTTTCTGAACCTACTGAGATGATCAGCTTTTAAAATCTATTTTAAATGTGGTGAATTAAATTCATTTCCAAAAGTTAAACCAATTCTCAGAATCAACTCAATTTGGCCATGATATAGTATTCTTTTCTTGTATACTATTTACCTTGATTTGATAATATCTGTTAAAGATTTATGTATCTTTATTTGTAGGAGAAATTTACCTGTAATTTTCCTTTCTTATAATGACTTTTCAGATTTTAGAATCAAGGTTATACCAGCCTAATTCCTTACATTTTGGAAGAATTAGTTGGTGAAGCCTTCAGGTTCTGATGATTTTTCACTTATTTTCTTGAAAATATGCATTATATGTTCTTAATGTATCTGATTTCACCTGTGGGTTGCTTTATAGTGTCTTTTACCTCTTTAAGTTATTGGTCTTGTTTCTTAGCATCTCTATTAACTCTTAATTGAATTGTAGAGTATATGTAATGCTACTTCATAAAATTTGAAATGTTTTTCTTAAAAAAAAAACAAATTCAGCATTTGTTATCTCAGTATATAGTATGTTGCATTCTCTGTTTTGTTCAATGCTTTTAAAACACAGAATGAGCCTGTTTTAAAATATACATGAACTACACAGGGGGCTGAGCATAAAGATTTAAGCAAACGAATGAGAGTCAGTAAAAATGAAAATAGAGCAAGTTAGTATAAAGGGAGAGCATATCTATTATACATTTAAGAAGTACAATACCCATAAAATTGAAATTTCTACAGGTAAAATGAAACTATTCTGGAACTGATCCACCACAAGATTCTGAACTTGTTCTTTCTTTCTTTCTTTCTTTCTTTTTTTTTTTTTTTGAACTGCTTCTTTATAAAGAAAATGGAGGGGAACTAGCAAACTACACCTAAACTTTTAAAAATTTAAATACAACAGAAAGCCAGAGGCTACAAATTTATTTATTTTCTCTACTTTATGCTGAATCTAATATAACTTTTAGGAACTAAGGATGAAATGTTTCAAATTGCTACAAAATAAAAACCTCTTTCATGAATAGTGGAAGGGCCAAGGGTAGGCAGTCCCAAAATGGGCCACTTTAGCATATTGATTATTTTATTTTTTATTTTTTAAAATATTTTATTTATTTATTTGACAGAGAGATCACAAGTAGGCAGAGAGGCAGGCAGAGAGAGAGAGAGGGAAGCAGGCTCCCTGCTGAGCAGAGAGCCTAATGTGGGGCTCGATCCCAGGATCCTGGGATCATGACCTGAGCCGAAGGCAGAGGCTTTAACCCACTGAGCCACCCAGGTGCCCCACATATTGATTATTTTAAATAAAAATTACAGGGGCGCCCGGGTGACTCAGCGGCTTGACCAGCAGACTCTTGATTTCGGCTGAGGTCACGATCTCAGGGTCCTGGGATCTAGCCCCATGCTCCATGCTCAGCAGAACGCTGGTCACAGGGCTCCATCCCAGGATCCTGAGATCATGACCCGAGCTGAAAGCAGGTGCTTAACCAACTGGGCTACCACATCCCAATAAATAAATCTTAAAAAAAAAAAAAAAGTTACATAAGAGACTGCCTGTGCAAGAGGGGCACTCAGACCTTCCTCTGTCAGCCTGAAAGCAGAAAATAGATCTCTCCTGTGAAAAGTAGGCCCCCGTACCAGGAGGTAAAGAGATACCCTTATCACCAGAGATGGATGAGAAGGCTGTATAAACAACACTGGTTACTTCTTAGTAATTTACTACCCCTGTCCAAATTCTGTTTAATATTCCTTACTAATTGAAACTCCCAAAGTTGAGTTTTCTTTGTCCTGTCAATTCCTCAAAGATTGTCTCCATACCTACAAAGTATGAAACTGCCTTGGTAACTTCTTTAGGTCGCAATTTTCTAATTGGGTCTTTGTGCACATGGAATAAAACTTTGATCTTTTTTCTCCTGTTAATCTGTCTCTCGTAAATTTGATTTTTTAGTTTAGCTAGAAGATCTTGAAGGGTAGGAAAGAATTTTCCCTTCTCTTCAATATCCTTACAGCCAAAGTATAGAACAAAAATAGATATTTTCTCCCCACATGCCCCATAGGATTTAGTCCACTTTTAAAAAACGTATTTTTCATGTTTCTATTTTAAGCTGTAGGTATGTACGTGTGTGTGTGTGTGTGTGTGTGTGTGTGTGTTTGTCAGGGGAGGTGGGATTCTATTTCAGACTCAAGTACTTGTTTTGATGGCAGTGATAAACCTAAATTTTAACTCTGACCCTTACTTTCTGCGTGCACACATGGGCAGTCCTAATATTCTGTACACGAGCTGAAATGTAATAGGACGGCAATATAACGGTAAAAGAGATTTCTGCTTTTTTTGCTTCACCCTTCATTTCTAGAATCTCACATTATATTCCTTAAAAACCCATTTTGCGTGAGAAATAGTGTTTACTAAAGTATAACTAGAAATTATTTCTCCCCCGCCCAAAACACCTTCAACACACAGGCTGATTTCCTTCTTATTTGTTAGAATCATTAAATATTTAGTTTCTATTGCTATTTCCTCCTTTAGGTTTTTCCTTTAAAAACAATGAAAGCGGGGGGTGGGGTGGTGCCTGGGTGGCGGTGGCTCAGTCGGTCGGGCGACTGCCTTTGGCTTGGGTCATGATCCTGGAGTCCTGAGATCCAGTCCTGCATCAGGCTCCCTGCTCAGCGGGGAGTCTGCTTCTCCCTCTGACCCTCCCCCTTCTCCTGCGCTCTCTCTGTCATGCTCTCTCTCAAATAAATAAATAAAATCTTAAAAAAAAAAAAAATGAAAGGGGGGATGCCAGGTGACTCAGTCTTAAGCATCTGCCTTTCGCTCGGGTGGAGATCCCAGGGTTCTGGAATCAAGCCCTGCATGCTCCCTGCTCGGCAGGAAGCCTGCTTCTCCCTCTCCCACTCCCCCTGCTTGTGTTCCCTCTCTTGCTGTGTCTCTCTCTATCAAATAATAAATAAAATCTTCATTTAAAAAAAAAAAGGGAAGGTATTTGCACAAAGTAACAAAAATAAGGTGTTTTTTTTTAATTAAAAATGTGATTTAAAAACAAGGAAACAAGCGCATTCAGTGTTAATGAAGAGAACAAGCAGGGAGCATATGTCGTTGGCAGTAGAATGAATTTTTGCCTCCAGTTATACAGTCACATTAAAATAAAGGAATGGAACTATATTTTCATATTAAACACATAAACCAATTGCTTTTTCTACAATTTATATTTAAGTGACAATAGTAAATTCTTCCATTGTAAAAAGTCCAATTCATAACCAAAGCCAGGTCAAACATGAACCTCCTATTCCAGAATTATCAGATTTTCATGGCCCACAAAAGATAAAGAGAAAGAAAGAAAAATATTTTTTTAACATTAAGCAGACGCTGCTTAAGGCATGGCAGTACAAGAAAATCATATTCTCTGGGGGAAAATGATTAATTAATTAATTAAAAACAACCTCAGGACCCTCAGGCAGTTAGCCAGCATTCTTTCAATGTTCTAAGTAAAACCCAAAGTTGAGGGGAAAAGAGAGGAAAATATTGAATCATTCTGGGTTTCCTGTAACTAGTTTATCACTCTAGTCATAACAGATACAGAGAGCTTTTAAGTGGAATTGCCAGATATGATTTTTTTTCAAGAGATTCAGTTCTATTCTGGGAGGTGGTTATATCCAGTTAAACTTTTCTATTTTTCTTTTTCTTTTTTTTTTATTTTTTTTAAGATTTTACTTGTTCATTTGACAGAGAGAGAGATCACAAGTAGGCAGAGGGGCAGGTAGAGAGAGAGGAAGAAGCAGGCTCCCTGTCGAGCAGAGAGCCTGATGTGGGGCTCGATCCCAGGACCCTGAGACCATGACACAAGCCGAAGGCAGAGGTGTAACCCACTGAGCCCCCCAGGCGCCCCTGAACTGTTCTATTTCATCTGCCCTTCATCCTACAGCATAGCCCCTCAAGCTCTGGTTCCTCCTGGGCCTCAGCCATTCCTCTTTGGTGAATTCAAAATTCCGTCTTCCTGACACCGCCTGTTCACTGCGTTCTCTGCTTAAAGTTCATCCCTTTAGAAGCTGCTTTCTGCGTGGTTTCTCAGAACCTCTCACCGCACTTGCACTGGTTAGGGCCAGCAAATGCATTGAGGGCAGATTATATAGAGAGGGTTGGACTCTGCAGGTCCCTTTTTTCCAGGATCTTGGTCCTTCGCGTTCTGGTTGTTTTGGAAGCTCTGAACTCCAATTTCTGTCTCCAATGAGAAGATTGTTGGAAGTTCTAGGCTGTCAATTTCTGCTCAGACTCCACACTCCAGCAGTGAATGGGAAAATAATTTGGAAGAAGAAACAATGATTCATTTGCCCTTTATAAAATTAAAGAAAATCAACCCCTGCTTGCCAAAACATCTCAATGAAGTTATATCATAGATTGTACCTGTCTCCTAGATCTCGTTCATCCTTTCTATATTATGCACTTGTAGATGGGAAGTAACAGCCCAGCCAAGGAAATTTCCCCATCCCACTTGCCACTAGGTGTAGCCACTGAAATTTGAGGGAAGTAAAGTATGCTAACTTCTGGGTTAAAAAATTATAAACTGAAAATACATATTGACAAATATATAAATACATTATTATAATCTGGCATAAGTTTTAATATTCAATACATAGAAGTATTTCGGTAAATACTAGGGTAAAGGCAATTCTCTAAAGAAGGTATTATTAAGTTTACAATAATGTTCAAATCAATTACTGGTGTTCAAAGTGACTACTGATGTTAATACTATGTATTAACAGCAGGATAGGGCATACAGCCTATGAGCTTAGCAAAAAAATTTTGAATCAGTGTCTAGTGCTGACTGATGAGAGAAATGTACAGTCAATGAAGATGTAAATCAATAAAACCTGTATAACAGTTTGTCACTATGTAGCAAAATTTTAGATGATTGTAGATTTCAAGGCAGGAATAACAACAACACTTTTCCTAAGACGAAAATGAGCATGAAAGCATGTAAGCACCATAATGTTCATCATTATTAAAAACTACCTAAAGAAAAAGAACTTCAGGGGCACCTGGGTGGCTCAGTGGATTAAGCCTCTGCCTTCAGCTCAGGTCATGATCTCAGGGTCCTGGGATTGAGCCCTGAATTGGGCTTTCTGCTCAGTGGGGAGCCTGCTTTCTCCTCTCTCTCTGCCTGCCTCTCTGCCTGCTTGTGATCTCTCTGTCAAATAAACAAATAAAATCTTTTTAAAAAGTTAAAAAAATAAAGTTAAAAAGAAAAGAAAAAGAGCTTCAGTGAGATAACCATTAAATATATTGTGCTAGTATCATAAAATTATATGACATATTTTGAGTATTATTCTCTTTATGAAAATTATTTATTCAAATGTTAAATGTACACATTTCACTTATATGTACTTATATTGTGTGTGCATGTGCACACACAGGGGTGGTTTAGTGAGAGACAGAAAATAATCTGGAAAGATATTTGCCAAAATGTGAACAGTGATTATCAGTTATAATGGTATTCCTGCTTTCATATTTATGTCCTTTTGAACCTACACTGACACATCATTATCACCCAGAGTCTGTCCTTTGCAATGAAGTTCACTGTTGGTGGTGTACATTCTATGGGTTGAACAAATGTGTGACGATGTGTATCCATTCATACAGTATCACACAGAACATTTTTATTGCCCTAAAAATTTTATGCTCTTTGAAGTCACATAACTTTTCTTTTAAAGATTTTTATTTATTTATTTGAGAGAGGGTGTGCACGTGTGTAGGGGGAGGGGTGGAGAGAAAGAGAGAGCTCGAAGGGAGAAGCAGACTCCCTGCTGAGCAGAGATTCCCGAGGCAAGACTCCATCCCAGAATCTTGAGATCATGACCTGAGGGGCCGACGCTTAACCATCTGAGCCACCCAGGCGCCCTGAAGTCAGATAACTCTTTGGCTAAAGCCACAGTCTCCTTTTCCCTTCAAAAATGAACATGGAATATGGACCTACATAGATAAACTTGCAGGAGTTCCAGGCTCTGCCTAAGAGCCCCTACTTTGGCGCAGAGAATTCCATTTACACTCGGAACAGTTAGTCCCTTTGAGGTTCCTCCCGTGGGCAAAATAGACTAATTATCTTATATACCCATGATCTTCCTGAGTGTCTCTGAGGATCTTTTGATATGAGAAAGAAAATAATATTTTTACATTGCAAGTTCTGCATTGCCAGTAACGTTGGCTGATAATGATAACTTATCCTTCATGAATTATCATATCAAATAGATAAAAACTGGTTTGCCTGGGTAAGAAAGATAACATGGAAAACTTTCCTTCTCCTACTAGAAGCTCTCCATCTATTATGTAGATTTCAAGAACAGGGACCTTTCTTTTATTGATGTGTCTGGCAAAAAGTTAGGAAACTTGAGCATAACATTAAGCATTCCCAGAAATACATGAATCATTATTGCAAAGCAAAACATGCACTTTAAAACTGAAGGTTGGGTATCTGCACATTACTTGGATAAAAGTTTTGGGATATATTTGCTTTGATATGAGTCCTACATATTTCCGGTGACTTCTTTTTAATTTTGTTCATGTCCTTTGCCAAAATTATAACCTAATTGATTTGTTTGCACATTTATTTCTCTGAAGATCCTACCTCCTAATCACTATCTTCCTTTTTTTCACCATATTCCCCCTCACTTTCTTACTCAGGATACACTGGAGTTTGTTCACCTTTATAAATGTCATGCTCCTGTCACTCGCTGGGTCTCCACAGGTGTTGTTGATGGAACAACACGTGTTTAGAATGTTCTTTCCCTTCTTTTAACTCTGATAAATTCATATCGTCTATAGTAAGCAGAATGCTATCATCAAAAACATCAGTGTCCTCATCTCCAGAACCTTTCACAGCATCTGTGCATATGCTACAGGGAAATTAAGTTTCAGATAGAATCACAGTTGCTAATCAGCTGACCTTAATTAGCCTGGATTATTCAGGCGGGTTCTGTGTAATCAGAAGAGCCCTTAAAAATGGAGTGGAAGAGGGAGGAGGAGGAGGAAATTTGGTTAGAGGACAATGAGACTTTGAGAAGAGAGGCACAGAGAGATAAAGTGTTGCTGGTATGGACAAGAAAAAGAGGACCATGAGGCAACGATGAGAGCAGCCTCTAGAAGCTGGAAAGGACAAGATAACAGATTCTCCTGTAGAGCCTCCAGGAAAACAGAACCCTGCTGAGGCTTTGCCTTTCTCCACTGAGATACATGCTAGAATTCTACACTACGACGACGAAATGGTAAGATAAAACATTTGCATTATTTAAGCCATGACGTTTGCATAATTTGGTACAGTGGCAATAGAAAACTAATACATCTTCCTTCAGACTGCAAGAGAACATCACTTCTTGATTTCCCCTGATAGTCGGATTCCCCTCTCAGACACTTTATTGGCATAGCACTTGTTTCTTTTAGCATTTTGAAGCATGTAAAACAACCACAAACTATGATTGGGCTTATTGTTTATTGTTGTCCTCCCACCCTCGCTGGTCTGTAAACTCCAGGGTTATGGTCCTTGTCTTTCTTGTGCCTGCCACAAGGTAAGTGTTGATGCCTGTGTGTTCAGGGATTGACTCTCCCCTTCTCTTCCTTGCATACATGTATGTCCACGAAAGGAGCTCCGATAGACTCCCCGCCCCCCCAAAATCACAGGACAAAGATAGTCACCTTCCATCTAGTGGAAGATGGACATGCTATTTTAATGGACATGCTATTTTATTTTCCTAGGTAATTAGTTATCCAGATGTAATCCCTGACTAGCAGCATCAGCATCACCTCGGAACTGCTGGATGATAGTTGATCCCAGCAATGGGTGTCCAGGCAGTTCTGAGGCAGACTGCCTGCTGTTGGCCAGATTGTTTTAGTGAATTTCTGATTTAGTAGGTATGGCGTATAACCCAAGAATTTGCACTTCTGACATACTCTTAAGTTATTCTAATGCTGCTGGTGCTGAAACCTCACTTTGGGTATCACCGACCTAGCCAGCAGGTAGGCTGGGCAATTTCTGTCAGTGGAATTTGACAGCAGAGGTCTTGAAACTTCGAAGGCCTTTATCACTTGATGTTTTGTGGTCCATGTGCCATCCTTGAGCAAAGGCTGTCATTGTCTTTAGAGCAAGATAACATAAAATCCGGCTTAGAACTATATTACAGCAAGTGGCAATTAAATTGAACAACCCAATTAATATCTTTAAGAGTATGTAGTTCACAACTGTACATATTTAGTATTGCTTGATATTTTCTAAAACAGAAGAGTCCTTGCAAAAATAAATGCCTAGTGACTGCAAACCAGTTTGTTTTGCTCTACAACCTACCGCATAATTACTTTCCTAGGAATAAATGTAAAATTCCCTGATGTTATTATATTTCTGACATAGTGACACCAATTGCTTATGAAATATTTAGAAATGTGCTTTAACAACTAGGAAAAACAACTTACTGAACACAAATTACATTTTAAGGAATGATTTGCTTTAATGCAAAATTAATAATGTATAGTTTATAGATTGTTCTGAAGTCAGCCTTCACTTAGATGTTTCTGTAACTAAGAAGCATCGTGGCACCAGTCTTATGGAGGGAGGGTCCTCATGGACAGTTAAGCTACTGTCTTAAATCAACGGTGCTTGTGAGACTGAGGCTGCAACGCTCCGACACCTACAGTGACACATGGTGGCCCAACAGGCTGATTACAGGGGCCAGATAGGATCCCCTCGTCCTCTATTCACCTGCCTTCTCCAGGGAACCAGTCCTTCCATTTCACAGCTGAGGGGATCTAGCACTGAAGGCGTCCGGTGATAGGTAGCAGGTTACTTTCCATCCTCCAATAGATTCTGCTAGAAGTAAGGTGGGGTGAGAGCCTAAGAGAAAAAAACGCAACTCCAGGGAACCAGAAGAAGGAAAGTAGATGGAGGGAGAATAAAAACGTAACTAGGCATGAAAATGCTGGGAAACAAATGTGAGCATTTTGAAACAGCTAGTGATTGGCTTATAGTGACTTTAGGGAGGTAATTAGGGTAGAAAATTAAGAATAGGTTTACAGGGTTTTTGTGCCTGAGATTTTGAGATCCTGCAGTTAACTATGATGCAAATTATAATGGAAGAACAGGGGCACCTGGGTGGTTCAGTCATTAAGCGTCTGCCTTTGGCTCAGGTTATGATCCCGGGGTCCTGGGATTGAGCCCTACATGGGGCTCCCTGCTCAGCGGGCGGCCTGCTTCTCCTTCTCCCATTCCCCCTGCTTGTGTTCTCTCTCTTGCTGTGTCTCTCTCTGTCAAAGGAATGAATAAATAAAATCTAAAAAATAAAAAAATTTTAAAAATTAAGGAAGAACAGATAAGGTCAGTGGCATTCCCACCCTCAAGGAGTTTGCCTTTTATTTATTATTTCATTTTAATTTTTAAAGATGTCTTTATTTATTTTAGAGAGAATGAAAGAGCCTGGGGCAGGGGTTGGGGAGGGGGGAGCTGACGCCCATTGAGCACAGAGCCAGAAGCAGGGCTCAATCCCAGGACCCTGAGATCGTTACCTGAGCTGAAATCAAGAGTCAGACACTTAACCAATGGAGCCACCCATGCACCCAAAGAGCTTGCCTTTTAATTGCTAGGACAATATAAAAAATATAAAATATTTTTTAACGGCTATGGAATAACTGGAACCAGAAAGAATCACTACTGATTAGTGTACTGTATATCCTAGGTATGAGGTGTAATTATGACATAATTAACTCAATTGATGTGGCTTATGGAAATTAAAAAAAAAAAGAACAGGTTTAAAAAAAGCATGCAAGTTAAAATGAGGCAATTATTAACTCAGGAGAAAATCTAAACATGATACAACATCTGTTTCTATTGAACAGTATTTACAAAGTTACTTCCACGTATAACGTAATTTTCTGTAACTAAAATCATGATATAATCATGATATTGGCTGGGAAGAGAAAGAAGAGTGGCCATATGTAATTGGGCTATTTCTACCCTAACAGAAAATTCACAGTTAGTGTAAAAAAACTATTAACTCAGAGGGGTCCCTGGGTGGCTCAGTAGGTTAAGGCCTCTACCTTGGCTCAGGTCATGACCCCAAGGTCCTGGGATTGAGCCCGCATGGGGCTCTCTGCTCAGCAGGGAGCCTGCTTCCTCCTCTCTGCCTGCCTCTCTGCCTACTTGTGATCTCTGTCTGTCAAATAAATAAATAAAATCTTTTAAAAAGTTATTAACTCAGAAACCGTAGCATAAGCATATTATTTACAAGTAGAAAAATAAGTACAACAACATAACCAAGAGCAACTGCCCAGCTGAAAGTGTTCAAAGTGATCGATCGCTCTGCAGAGTAGACATAAGGTGAGGACAGAACAGAATACACAGGCTCTTACAATAACCCTTTTACAATATGTTCACGTAAAAAAAAATATGTTCGTGTATTGATAAAATGAAACAGAACACCTTAAAATAAAGACTGTGATGCTTTATTTTCTGTTTTGAATATTTCAAAAGTGACTTGCCAATTTATTCCACTCTTACTTCTTAAAAGAAGAATTTCCAGGTGGTGGGTATTAAGGAGGGCACGGATTGCATGGAGCACTGGGTATGGTGCAAAAACAATGAATACTGTTACGCTGAAAAGAAATTAAAAATAATAATAATAATAAAATAAAATAAAAAGAAGCATTTCATCTTTAATTTACAAAAACCCCCAACAACAAAATTCAATCTGATACTCTTGCTCTTGGGTGTGGAGCTCTTGCTCTTGCTGCCTCCCAGAACCGCAGAGCTTGGGCAGGTCCTATTGTCTTACTTCTCCGACTTTGAGCTTCATCCTGGGTAAGAGTTCCTGTAACAGAGGATTAGATAAAGCTGTGCCTGGAAGGCACTTGGAAGCTGCCCGGCACGTTGTTACATCAGTCATTCCACTCTCCATCTGTCCTTCCTACTTTTCTGAAACTCGTGTCACACACACAAACAAAATAAAACAAAACAAGACAATACAAAACAAACAAACAAAAACAGCTTTTAAGTCAGTGTCCATAAATGTAGAAAGCCTATGTGACTTCTCAGTATCGTCTGCCACATTTTCATTCTTTCTTTGATATTTATAGCATCTGTTTTATTATCTGTTTTACTGCGATCGCCCTGGATGCTCTTAGCTCTACGGCCACATCTCCCCCTTTGATCGTCTCTCCTCCTGGAAGCACTTTCTGAGGGACTCTTCACTCTCCAGCTTCATGCCAGATGACCACAGTTATCTTCGTTCTGTTCACAACCATTCTTTGACAACTGCCATGTTTGCATTTCCAGCACAGACCGAACTGCCTGTCCAGTATCTCCTTTGGAATACTTCAGGTATACCACAAACTCAACCTGTCTGAAACCAAACTGATGATCTACTTCCCCTAAAAGTGCTCCTGCACTGTTTTCCCAATCTCATGGACAGCAATTTCACGCATCCATTTACTACGTCCAGAAACTTCAGGAGTTCCTCAGCACCTTGTGCTTTGGAAATTATATCCTGCCCAGACCCCCATTCAGGTCCACCAACATATTGATTTTATATCATAAATATCTTTTAAAAAGATGCCTCTCCTCTCTCTCTATTTTTAAAGACTTTATTTATTTGTGTGTGTGTGTGTGTGTGTGTGTGTGAGAGAGAGAGAGAGAGAGTACAGGCAGGAAGAGAGAGCCCAAGCGTCAGTCAGAGGGAGAAGCAGGCTCCCTGTGGATTCCCGCCCAGAGTGTTGGGATCATGACCTACACCAAAGGCAGACGCTTTTTTGACTGAGCCACCCAGGCGCCTCTCCTTTCTTCTTGTACCACCACTACCAATACCACTCTAGTCCACGCCACAGTCACTTCACACCCACACTGTTCCAGCTTGCACCCTGTAGTCCACTTTGCAGGGGACATCCCAAACTGTTGCCTATTGCTGTCCTTCCTCTGGTCTGTTGGGAATTTTCAATGCCTATTTTGTTGAATAAATGAATATTTCTCTGGGGTCTACTTAAGTAGTAGTGAATATCACATTAAATAATGCATATAAACCATCAAACGGATTTACAATGTTGCTAATATTGACTCGAATACCTTAGAAGTAAATCCCACTGAGTGCGAAAAGCTCTACCACTTTTTGAGGGTAAACAAATTAGGTTAAAATATATGGGAAAATAAGGAGAAAGATGAGCTGCTACAATACGAGAGGGTCATTTCTTTCACCCTTGCATTTCTATTTGTAATAGTGTTTCTTTTTGTTTTGTTTTGCTTTGCGTTGCTTAGCTTTTTACTGCTATCCTGTTGGGTTTCTGAAGTAGCTATTGATTTAAGACTTTTGATGTAAAGGCAAAAATAATTTATCTTCTGTGATAAAAGGGAGACCATGTTCATTATTTTCACTCCTGAGAGAATTAGAATTCAACTGGGCATGATGAGCTGGCAAATGATCAGAACATACAGCATAAGGAACAATTGGAATGTACAAAAAAAAAAAAAAGAAAAGAAAAGTAAAAGAAAAAAGAAAAGAAAGAGGAGCCATACACACATACACAGTGGGGGTCAGGGGCCAGCTCCCAGATCATGTGAGAGAAGGACAAGAAGAATCTCAGAGTCTGGCTGGACCACAGGAGACCACAAAGCACTACGTGGCTCTGGGGTAAAGTCTGGAGGACCGACTTGAAAGCAGAGTTTGTGGCCACTGTGAAACGATTATTCCATTACGCTCCATGCTGAGCAGACCTAGAATATTCTGCTTTTCAAGAGAACTAGGATGTGGGAGATGTGTGTGGGAGTTGGCAGGAAATCCACAAGCATGAATAAATGCTGAGAACATTAAATCTGTATGGATTATTTCCACATGAAAATCCCGAGAAGGTTTACAAAAAGGAGGACAAAGTCTTTTGGAGCTAAACCTTCCTGTTTTCAGAAGAAACCTCTCCTAAAATCACTTGTAGTGAATCTCTAAAGATACATTTCTTTGAAGTCCTAGTCTGGTAGATTATGCGTGTTGGTGGGGGTCCTGTAGTTTTGCTGGGGGACCTCACTGGAATGAAGGAATACCATAGCTCTGCACTGTGTATGAAGAGTGGCGGGGATGAGGCAGCTCAACGTAGCATTTCTACAAAGGGGGCTGGACTGTAATGAACGTATAGAGGGTAGGATTATTATTGTTCATTTTGCTAGTATTTAAAAGATTTAGTTTACAAGATATGTTTAGATTTAGCTTAAAAGATTTAGTTTAAAAGATACAGCTGAGAAACTTAGTGTTTTGGTTAGTTATTCTGTGGATCCAGGGGATCTAAGAAAATATGGGTCACAGAAAAAAAAAATTGGGGGCCATGATCTGACTTTTGATATCTCTTTTTTATGTCAGCATATTGTCCTGACTAGGATTGGCTAAAGGATGGAAAAGCTTTGATTTCTTTAATTTGGTTACATAGGAACCCTTTGGACAGAGACATGGAATACCTTGAAAAGGGCTGAGAGAGGGCACAGTGTTATAATAAGGGGTTGGTGACTCCATGAGTTGAGGGTCCTCATTTTTCTTTATCTTAAATTTCAATCTTGATTTTT
Organism: Lutra lutra; assembly: GCF_902655055.1. NCBI lineage: Eukaryota > Metazoa > Chordata > Mammalia > Carnivora > Mustelidae > Lutra > Lutra lutra. The sequence goes on from NC_062288.1 coordinate 37,952,957, forward strand.
AAGTTTTTAGTCTATGACAGAATAGAATATGATCCTCTCCTTTGCCAAGTCATACGGATATTTCTAAGTCTTTTCAGGTTTATTGTTCTAATAAATTTCTGATGAATAGTGACCAACCTGTCTCTCTTCTACAGGACACTGTATTGTGCAATGTGATATTCAGACCTTGAGAAAGGTGTGTGATAATGCAAAGTCATGTGCTCTGAAGCAGGGGTATGTGGTGTAGGAGGAGGGAAGGAGGAAGGAAGGAGGCAATGACCTCTCCCTGGGCACCAGGTGCCATCCATTGCCTTTTGGAACCTCTATTTTCTTTCTTCATTCGCAAAAAACAAAACAAAACAAAAACACCCCACAAAATCAAACACAAAAAATAAAAAACTCATACCCTATCATAAAGTTCTGCTTACTAAACATGCAGCCTCAGCCTTCATGTAGTATGTATCTGTGAAACCAGAGGTTGGCTGATTTCTAAGAAGTTAGCAGAGGGATAAGTTCATAGGTGGTATTAATAGAGCCCTAGGGTTTCTTTGCTACTGATGGTGTTTTGCATTTTGGCTTTCATCACACTTCCGTAGGGGATCTGCATTGTTCTTTTACCTGTGAAAGGATGGGCTTTACTGGAGATCTAGTTAGTATTTTGTGTCCTAGATCTGCTACTTGGTATAGAACGATCCTGGGTTATTTCTCTTATAGTTTGAATGTAGTACTTGTTGATTTATGGCTTTTTTTAATGATTTATAGCTTTTTAATGTCTGTAATTAGGACAATGTTAGTTACAGGCTTAATCTTTCTATGGTCCCACTGACTTACTCTCAAGAGAGTCATCTGGCTGTAACATTGCCGTTTCGCTGTTCTCCAGGACTGGTTCAGCTGGAAAGTCAAGAATCCTAATTCTGTCCAGGGCTCTCTGTAATCCCTCATCAATGCTATAGACTTGATCAACAAGGGCAATCTATCCATATAACAGATGCTCTTCAGTATGTACCATCAACAAAAAGAATGTATACTTAACCTAAGTGCATAGTTGGCATTAGTCAGAGTTCTCTTGGTTACAACCAAATGAACTTAATAACAAAAAAACTATCGGCTCACTTAACCAGAAAGTCTAGAAATGATGTCTTCAGGCACAACTGCATCTAGAGGTTCAAATCTTCTCCTTCATGGTCTTCTTACCCTCCGTTCATATTTCCGTTTGTCTCTTCTTCTCTGTGCGTGATGGTCTCTTTACTTTTTGTTATAGACTGCCTCCTTCATGTGGCCAGGGGAGAGGACCACTTCAATCACAACTTCACACCATCCTAGTTTGACAATCAGTGGAAAGAAAGCCCTGCTCTTCTCTACAGCTGCTTATCAATCCTAGGCATCCCCCATTGGGGATGGTGATACTGGGATTGACCGTTACTGAGGCGTAACTAATACTCCATCAGAAACATAGAATGAAGGAAGTATTTCCCAAGGAATCAGAGGATGGGAGGCAAGAAATATGCCACACAATAGAACTTACAGGTTACTACAGTTTGACACATAAGTTATCTCCTCTTAGAACTCTTTTGAACTGAATACCAAGACAATTTATAAGGTATCTGATGACCAACATGCAACCATGATTTGGTTGATGCGGTGACTAATTGTATATGTCAACTTTACTGGACCATGAGATACCTAAATATTTGGTTCAAAGTTATTCTGGGTCTTACTGTGACCCAGAGAATGATTTCTGGATGAGATTAACATTGACTGAGTGAAGAAGATTGCCCTCTCCAATATGAGAGGGCCCCATCCAACCTGTTGAAGGCCCTAGAACAAAAAGTAAAGTAAAGGAGAATTCATTCTTCTGCTTGACTTCTTGGCCCGGGACTCCTGCCTTCAGCTCTGCGTTGTTGGATTTCCTGGGTCTCCAGCTTACCAACTACAGATCTTAGGACTTCTCAGACACCACAGTCACGTGAGCCATTTCCTTGTTATCAACCAACCTCTTTATTTCTCTGTCCATATATATGTATAACGTTCTGCATTTTCCAGAGAATCCTGACTAATACAATTTGGGATATTTGGGTGGCAGACAGGGGGAGGGATATCTAGCCTATAATATCTGGTTGCTGTCTAATGGCTTAGCTTCAGTTTTCTGTCACTAGGATATTTTTTTCCTCACCTGATTCCAGATTGCTTTTTATGGAGTGATTATCAAAAATCAAAGTAAGAGATTTTCATTTTGAGTTTATGCTTTCTAAATGTATAATTTTACTTATTATACCATGCAAGAGAATGAATTCTACCAAATAGCATAAAATGTTGAAAATTTTGTATACCTCCTATATGATGTGGTCTGATTAAAATTCACATTGCTTTTTCTAAGAACTCAAGAGAAATACAGAGGAGAAAATCCAATGCATTAAAATTCCATGAATACTGGAGATGGGTAAATCTAGCAATTTCCTTTCAACTATTTGCTGGGATTAGAATATTATCATGTAGAAAAGATAATTCTGGTTTAAACTTATAACCCATGAAAATGAGTAAATTATAAACCTGGCAAATACATTTTCCAATTTCTAAAAGATGTTTAGAAATAAATTCAAAAGAGCATCAGTGGAAAAAATGAGGAAACAGGCTTACCTTGTGACAAAATAGGAGATAAATGACAACTTTTAAATGTCATTGTGCCACATAACCAACACCTCTTTCATGACTTTTATTAACATGCTTCTACTGAATGTACCTATATAGTTTCTTAGAAGCTCGCGATCTGAGGATGAGATTTGCTATCATTCCTAGAATTATCCAGAAACTAGTAGAGTTGGTTAAAGTTCTTAGGAATTTTTCCTCCCAGACAGGCTAACTTTGTTGGGGGGGGGGGGGGGAGCATTTTTTGCTTTCCTAATAAGAAAAGAAAAAAAAATCCTTTTTGGAGCTGTCTGTGGTCACAAAATTAACCATACCAGAAACACAGGGCGTTAAATTTCCTGTTCCAATTTTTAGAACAAATACGCAATTTAATACTTAAAATTTTTAGTTCATCAGAGTAATTACAATTTACATCAGTGTACACTGTATTGCAGCTTTAATTAATGGATAGAATACCAGGTAGAACAGTTTTTACCACACTAATCTTGGTCATCAATTGGAATTAAAGAGAAAAACAAACAGGCAAATCTTGAAATGATTACAGAAATGGTATCTGAGTCACAGTTGTCAGGTCAAACCATTAAGCCAACCCAACCCATAAATTGTGGGATTATCTAAATAATTCAACTGGCTATATTATATAAATAAAGTATATAAATAAAATTTGGGGTGGAACTTCCCAAATCAGAGCTGCACTCTGATCTTCACTGCCTAAAGTGGGCTGAGTCACTTTACTTTGTGCTTTGTAGAACTGACAGAGGTGGGCCTCCGGAGGGCATGTATTCTCATGCAGTGTTTCAGGCTCCATTACAACAGTTTTCTTAGGTAACAAGCTGAAAGAAAAGGCACGTTGAAATGTATGCCAGCCTCCTGGATTGCTAAATTGACTGAATTTGATATATTGAAAAAGGTTCTTCCTATCTCCATATGGGGAAAAGACAGGGGATGACAAAACAAAGGCAGGGAACATAAAATGTTCCTCAGGAACTTTCTGGCCTGAAAGCTTCCCTGACTGAGACTGGAAAGTGAGAGTAGCATTCCACATGCTCAAGACCACTCCCTTCCTGACACTCCCTTCCAGCCCTAGTGGTTGGTCTTCATCCTGTTAACAGAGTTGATGCAATTTCCTCAAGATGTCTATTAGGTCAAGAACTCTATCATTCTCAAATGACAGTCCATCCCTGCTCCCCTGTCCCACCCCTCACCAAATTTCAAAGTGTTGTGTCAAATATTAAATCATACCCTTGGATCAACATGGCATAATCAGGTAATACTTTAGAAAAAAAAGATTTATTTATTTTAGAGAAGGGAAAAAGAGAGAGAGAGTAGGGGGATGGGCAGAGGAAGAGGGAGAGAGAGAATCTCAAGCGATTCCCTGCTGAGCACAGAACCTCACATGGGGCTCAAACTCCTGACCCTGAGATCGTTATCAGAGCGGAAATCAAGAGTCAATGCTTAACCAACAGAGCCACCCAGGCACCCCATCAGCTAATACTTTTTAAGTAATAAGAGCGTACGTTTGTGTTTTTGTTTTGAGTATCACTTTTATAAGCACTTTGGAAAAACAGTTACATAAGAAAACAACTGTGTGAAGTTTTGAATTTAAACCTGAGACTGGGAAGATAGTTTCTATTGTGCCGTATGGCAGACCTCCATCTGCTCTGGAGTTCACCTTAACTCTCTGTCTAGAAGAGATGCACTGAGAAGAACTGGAATAAACCTAAGCATCCATCTGGCTCTATTTTTGTGGAGAGTTATACTCTTTTGCCTCTAAATATCATAGCAAAGTGGTACATTTCACATTTGAAAGAGCCACTGGAGGCCTGTACTTCCATGCTTTTATTTAGAGAAGGCTTTATGAGGACTGACTTTTCCTATATGCCCAATTTCAAATTCTTCAATCTGATTTTGCTCACATTTATACTAAGATATGAGAAAAGCTAAGTAGCTTTGAACAATACCTTGGAGTATGCATTATTCTTTAGAAGTTTTGTTTTAAAATAATTTTAGATTTACAGAGGAGATGCATAAATAGTTTCCATATACTCTAACATCCAGTTTCCCCTAATGTTAATATTTTATTTAATCTTGGTACATTTATCAAAACTAAACAATTAACATTGACACAATACAATTAATTGAACTATAGACTTTATTCAGATTTTCCTAGTTATTCCACTAGTAATCTTCTAATGTTCCAGTATCCGATTGCACTAGGGGACTGTTTTTTGCTTTTCCCTTTCTACTTTTAAATAACACAATAGACACAATGTTACTATTTTTAAAAGCTTTGATATTTCACAATGATCAAAGGCTACTAATAGCCCCATATTATATTTTAAAATAGTGTTAAATTCTTGCATTATATAGGCTGAACTGCTTTAAATCAGTAAGAAATTTATTGTGTGGAATTTTAAAACTTGAGTATAACTGGAAGATAGGTTAAAAAAAAAAACTACAACCATTTCAAGACAGCATATAATCTCTTTCCTTCTAGCAAAATCCTTTTTACCTAGGAAACAATTTTCTGATAGGCTAGATTTGATTTACTACAGAAAAGCTCTGAATAATTTTTGTTAGGGATTTTCCAGGCCACTTACGGCTTAAACTAGCACTCTCTTATAACACAGATATATTTTGAGGTGCTTGGAGGCAAGAACCTGTTCTTGCTCGTTTTTGTATTTTTAATATTGCCTTAAACTTGATAAATATTTGTTGAATTAATGAACATATGAAATTTCAGAGTCTTCAGGCTGGAGTGAATTTGAAAACTTGACACTCAGGTTAATTAGACTCCAGAGCCTTCACCTCTGACTGCCTTTGGGATGTTTTGGTGTAGATAGTGTCAAAGAGGTTGATAGGTGATGTGTTATAGACAGCTTCATGGAAATGTCATGAACCCTTGTAGAATACTTACTGCCAGAAAACTTGCCAAGTTTTAAATATCTGTTTCTTTTTTCTGAGAGAACTAACAAGAGGACTTACCTTCTCATAAATGTGCAATCAAAATATTATCGAGAAATGTGGTTATAGCACAATGACAAACATCAAATGAAGTACTGGTCATATCCTGCTTAGGTGTAAGCAATTTTCTAGTACTAAAGGTATCACTCAACAAAGCAATCATTCTAGGGCTTTCTATACTGATGTGTGCAGGGCACTAGGAGAGAAATGTGTCCAGTGATCACTCTATTGATCTCAGTGTGTCTGGGTTTTCTGTCATCTTCCTCTCTCAGTTCTGGAACTTTTATTGATAGATCACTGCAAACGTCTTTTAATGTTACATATACTTAGTTGTTTATGTATTTTTAAAATATTTTTGTTAATAATTTAGAGTATTAAAAGAATTTAAGTAGGAATGCCTTCATATAACTGTAAACAAAGAATCCATGCCAAAACCAGAAAAAGTAATAGCTTTTTTTTCTTTTTCTTTTTTAAGCCTAAGGGACTTGAAGTCTGAATATGTTGTCAAGGCTAATCACAGAATTTAAATCTTGTGGGTGTTACTGTCTTATAAGTCTGGTCTATATTTTATCCAGGCAGAATGTCAGCTGTGTCACACAGCGTGATGTGGGCCTCATATGTCCTGTATCACCCAAAACACTAAGAAGAGAGCTTTGGGAGAGGGGTCCTCAGTCTATAGAGCTACTTGAAAAAGACCGTGGCATTGGCCATGACCCTGGAACTCTATACTATGTGAGTAGCCAGCCACATTATTTCTACCCTGTTAATCGATGCTTCTGGGAAAGATTTTGACTTGAACTACTCAGTAAGAGGTGAGTATGCCAGTATACACTTAATAGGATCTTAATAAGCATTGTTGATTTGATTGGGCTTAGGTGATAGCATATGAAGAATTGGTCATAATTTTGAGCAGGAGTGGACTTTTTTTTTTTTTTGGTAAAGCACTGGACAGTAAACACGTTCAGCATTGCAAGTCTCTCAAACAACTCTGTTCTTGTAGCTTAAAAGCAGACATACATACTTTATTCTTTTTTTTAAGATTTTATTTATTTGACAGAGATCACAAGTAGGCAGAGAGGCAGGCAGAGAGAGGAAGGGAAGCAGGCTCCCCGTGCTGATCAGAGAGCCGGATGTGGGGCTCGATCCAAGGACCCTGGGATCATGACCTGAGCCAAAGGCAGAGGCTTTAACCCACTGAGCCACCCAGGTGCCCCAGACATAAATACTTCATAAACAAATGGGTGTTATTGGGTTCCAATAAAACTTTATAAAAACAGGTGAAGGGGGCTGCATCTGGCCCTTAGGCCATAGTTCATCAACTGGTTTTAAAATAACAGAATGTTCTGAGTCTTTCCTAAGGCAAATCCGCATTTGGAACAGACTTAAATGGATTTAGACTCTTTAAAATAACACCTGTGCTAATCAGAACTTGCCACTTTGTTCTGCACTAACTGCCTCCTGGATCTTATTGCCTCAGAATGAGAGTACGGTGAGATATTTGTAGGCGATCTCCTAACATACAACCACCATATTCAATATGAAGGAAGAGTTGATTTTGACTTATGACATCAGTAATTCTGTACCAATCATTTTAATTATAGGGAGGTGATTTATGGTAATGACTAGCTCAAAAATTATTTTATTTTATTCACATGGACACATTCAAACTCAACTTAGTGAGAAATATTTGCAGAATAGGTTTCTACTCTACCAAATTTTTGGTGAATGTTAGGTTAATCAGACACTGATTAGGTCTCATTTTACACTTGACTGGTAAAAATATTTCTCTCCTGTCTTAGTGAAACGTGCTTTAGTTTGCCGTAGGAAGCAGAATAGAGTGAACCTGTTGCACTGTCTTTGCTTACTTGCATTTCATTCTTCCCTCACTTCAACAGTTGTTGTGTGCCTATTGTGTGAGGAGGAGGAAGGAAAGACTAAGAAGCATATGTAAATTAACCACCTTTAAGCCAAGTAATTAAAAATGGCAATTATATATTTAATATAGTCACAAAAAATTCTGTTCTTTGTTTTTAGGTACTGTGAAATGCTTGGGCTGGGTGGAATTGAGAGTTCCTTACAAACATTCCAGTGCTTTTCAGGCAGCTGTTATTAGCAGGCAATTACTTCGTGGTTTCTATTAATCAACCTGGTCAGGTTTAACTTGAAGTCACTTGCTCTTGTGGTTCAGTCTCATAACAGCCAGCATTTGGTATCAACTGCTGAAATGTCTTTTTTTTTTTCCCCCTCTGGCAGCAAATTGAAATTAATTTGGTTTTCTTCCTGCTGTGCTTACCCTTGTGGAACATTATTTCTTCTTAGTTCTTGACATATTGGTTGCTTGATGCATAACTTGTGTTCAAAGTTGTCCTCCAGCAGGGCAGCTAACCTAATCCCCAATGAAGAGACTGGTAACCCAGTATGACACAGCAGTAGACACTGAACCCTAACCCAGATCTGCGGGTCCTCAGCCCCTTTTGCTGTACTCTACCTGCCTGGTTTGGTATGAGATGCTCAATGGGGCGTTGTTAAAACTGTAATCTATGTTAACAGACTATATATATACATTTTGGTAGAAGAAAGGGAGGCTCTGAGATTAGAAAGACTTGGTGTTGCATTTTTAAATTGTTTGACTCTGTGCGGAGAAAGGGGAACCCTCCTACACTGTTGGTGGGAATGCAAGCTGGTGCAACCACTCTCGAAAACAGCATGGAGGTTCCTCAAAATGTTGAAAATAGAACTACCCTATGACCCAGCAATTGCACTACTGGGTATTTACCCTAAAGATACAAACGTAGTGATCCGAAGGGGCATGTGCACCTGAATGTTTATAGCAGCAATGTCTACAATAGCCAAACTATGGAAAGAACCTAGATGTCCATCAACAGACAAATGGATAAAGACGATGAAATGAAATCTTGCCATTTGCGACGACGTGGATGGAACTAGAGGGTATCATGCTTAGTGAAATAAGTCAATTGGAGAAAGACAACTATCATATGATCTCCCTAGTATGAGGGAGAGGAGATGCAACATGGGGGGTTAAGGGGGTAGGAGAAGAGTAAATGAAACAAGATGGGATTGGGAGGGAGACAAACCATAAGTGACTCTTAATCTCTCAAAACAAACTGAGGGTTGATAGGGGGGAGGAGGGTTGGGAGAGGGGGTGGTGGGGTTATGGACATTGGGGAGGGTATGTGCTATGGTGAGTGCTGTGAAGTGTGTAAACCTGGCGATTCACAGACCTGTACCCCTGGGGATAAAAATATATGTTTATAAAAAAAATTTTTTTAAATAATAATTAATTAATTAATTAATTAATTAAAAAATGTTTAACTCCCCCACCCCAACTTGTATCATCTGGGGCAAGTCATAAAGTCACTGAGGTACACAGAGATTAACCTGTGGCAAGAAACTGACCTCACAAGATTGTGGCTATTAGGAGAAAAGCCCCACATCCGCGCCCGGGAATCCACGCATGCGCACTGGCATACCCACGCAAGCGCGCCGGCGTACCCAGGTCTTCCATCCTCCACAGTTAAGTGCTTCTCTCTCTCTCTTTTTTTTTTTTTAGTTTGAAGGGAATGTCTTCCCTGCAGCGTCAGCCCAAGTGAATGCTTGTGACTTTGGGGAAGGATGTCCCCCTAAAGGCGCCCTGATTCAAATAACCTGGGCTGAGTGAAAGGGCAGCGTTTTGGGGGGCCCCTGGGCGCATCACTGGCAATGATTAACGCGTTGTGACAACAACTGTTTACATTTAGAACCACAGCTTGCTGAGGTCAGTGTAAATTTCTGGGGGGTTGTATATTGGCCTGTGTGTAATGCTAACAAACACGAAAACTTCTTTTCTATAAACATGTTCCTTGTGGACCCCTGAGGCTATAGTGCTGATGAGCTTACTTTTTTTAATGAGAAGTAAGACGAACTGCAAGCACCCAATTAGATAGGCTCAGTCAGATCACTAGAAGCTTTCAGGCCTGGACACAACAGAGGAGGTTTTAAGGGGTTCAAACAAGAGAAACCATAATGAGAGAAACACTGAACTTGCCTTTATTCTTAGCAGCAGCTTTGTCCTCTCTAGGCTCAGAGTTGTGTTACTGGGACTGAACTTTAACAACAAACTCTTTTTGTTTCTCACTAGCGGTGCTCTGTGAAAGACTCTTTGAAATGCAGACTTCTTAGTCTCAGTGAGTGCAAAGCGCTTGACAAGGCTACCTCTTCCTATTGCAGAAGACAGCCCCACACCTAGAACAGTTCTACTTCAGGAGCCTCATCCTTGGCATGTTAACAAAGAAAATGAGACTGTGAAAGTGATACTTATTAGATGGTGCTCTTGCCCATGAGTTACAGCTCAGAGACTGCCATATGTGCGTCTTTTAAGATTAGTTTGTGGCTGATGGAGTTGCAAGCAGGTGATAGGGCAAAACATCAGAATAAAAGTTCTTAGAGCTCAAAGCTACCTCGATGAGCGTATATATTCTAAAATTTCAGAACCAAGCCTATTCCAGTTTAGTGCAATTAAGATTAGGACTTTATCTCTTTAATATTTTAGCCAGATCTGAGACTCAGCAGGAATTCTGATTACATGTATCCTTGTCTTTCTCTAATTGTTCTTCCCCTCCTGGTGTCCTAATCATTGGTATATTCCATTTTATGCACATTTATGGTGTATTTTTCTATCTTTTTTTTAACGTTAGAGATAAAGATATATTTGCTTATCTCTTTTAACTTGAGTCTCAAAGCAGAAGAAATACAGTTGATCCTTGAACAATGCAGAGGTTAGGGGCACTGCCCCCGACACAATAGAAAATTTGTGTATAACTTAACTACTCATAGTCTATTGTTCAGCTGGAAGCCTTACTGATAATAGCTAATTAACACATATTTTGTAAATTATATGTATTATATACTGTATTCTTAAAGTAAGCTAGAGAAAAGAAAATGTTACTAAGAAAATCATAAGAAGAGAAAAGACCTTTACAGCACCATACAATGTTTATTGAAAGAAATCTGCAGGTAGGTGGACCAGTGCAGTTAGAACCCATGTTGTAAAGGGTCAACTCTGTTTTGTGAATTCATCTTACTTTCCTAGTAACCTACTTAGTACAGGTGTGTTTACCATGCACTAACACCAGCCAAACCCTTTATCATGTGCTAGGATTCAATGGTAAACAAACCAGGCACAGACTTTTATCGCTATAACTAAATAATTAGATGAATAAGTAATTGTAAACTGTGATCAGCTGCACAGATGAAAGTTCAGGCTATACCAAGAATTTGGGGCTGGGGAGTTGATGAAGGGTGATGCATCACAGAAGCTTTTCTGAGGACGTATGCTTTGAACACAGAGCTGAATAATGAATAAATGAAAGCAAGGGAAGATCATTCTGGGCTATAGGAACAGCATAAGCAAAGATCCTGAACCCAAAAGAATTTGGCATATTGGAAAAAACTGAAAGCAAGAGAGTGTGGCCAGAGACCAGAAAACCAGGGAAAAATGAAAGATGACACTCGGGGTAGTAGGACCACATCAAGTAGAACCAAAGACGTTGGGTTTTATCTTCAATGAGATACCATTGAAGGGTTAGTAAGAATCGAGATATACACAAATTTGCTCATAAAAGATTGTGACTACAAGATAAATTCCATCAAAGATGGGAGGGTTTTAAGGTATGTCTATAAATTCATTGATATTCCTTGCTTCAGGAAATGGAGTTTAATTTTCCTTCCCTTGAGTGTGGGAAGGGCTTAGTGACTCACTCCTTTTCAATAGCACATGATAGATGGGATGGTATAAAATCTCTAAGTCAAGGTCAAAAAAGACAGTGTGACACCCACCAACCCCTCTTTAATCATTTGCTCTGGAGGAAGCCAGATGCCATGTTGTGAGGAACTAAGACCTGACAAGAAACTGGGTCCTCCTGTCAAGAGTGGTGTCAGGGGGCCAAATTGGGAGCACATCCTCTAGCCCTACTCAAACTTTCAGATGATTATGGCCCCCTAACATCCTGATAAAGCCAGAATAAGCCAGTTTAATGGCTCCCAGATTCTGACTCTCAGAAATTGAGATGTATTTATCATTTTAAGGAGCCAAAATGTGGGATGATTTGTTATGCAGTCATACATAGCTAATATAGCAGGTAAACACAAAAGGAGTAGCAGGAAGTTCTTATAGTGGTCAAGGCAGATGATAATGATGGTACCTTGACTTATAGTAGTTTCTAGTAAATGCCAGCTTCACTTCCTCTCCCAGGAATACACCATGGAGATTAAAACATGACCAATAGAAAACTGTAGATGTGGCTATGAATCCAGGCTTTGTTTCTTAGTTACAGGTGATCTTGCAAAGCCTTTCTATGCCAATGATATTTTTATTCATATGATGGAGCTAATAATATTACTTCCCTTTTAGCTTATGTGGAGGTCCATAGTAAGGTCCATAGTAGAGGTTTTGAAACCTAGTAACTGCTCAGACACTATTACCTGCTAATTTGTTGTTTATTATATAGCTAGTAGTTTCTCTGCAAATCTTCTTTGCTATTAGATGAATCCCCATTAAATGTTGCCATGTCACTTGTCTTATCAAGTTGCATTCAGAAATTCCCATTACTTTTTTTTTTAAAGATTTTATTTATTTATTTGACAGAGATCACAAGCAGGCAGAGAGGGAGGCAGAGAGGTGGGGGGAAGCAGGCTCTCTGCTGAGCAGAGAGCCAGAGGCGGGGCTCGATCCCAGAACCCTGAGATCATGACCTGAGCCGAAGGCAGAGGCTTTAACCCACTGAGCCACTCAGGCGCCCCTCTCATTACTTTCAAAATGAACTTTCAGTTCTTTGGCTCTGCATTGATAGTCCTCTAATCTCTAACTTGAAAGACCATCTTGCTACCTACGTAAACCTCTACTCCATGCAAATTCATCATCTATTCAATTTCTTTTTTTTTTTTTGTGGCTTGTGATACTTGGTTGAGTCACTTAATTTCACTTACCCTCAGTTTTCTTATCTGAATGTTATGCATAATAACAGGCCACCTGCCCTTCACTGTTCAGAGAAAGCATAATAAAAAGTTGTTACATTGTGACATCATCTGCAAACTCATTCTGCTTACAAGAAGCTCTAGCAGCCATGTTCTACTCCCTGCATACACATACAGAAAAAGGAAAGGGCCACCAAAGGGCATCTCTCTGGTTCTTTCACCAACCATGAGGAGACACTTTAGACCTCAGGTCTGGGTGATATTAACTCATTTTCAGGACTTCAAGCCCATTGGTCTCACCTCTTGTTTCCAAGCACAAGTTTGCGATGTGATTAATTACTGCTGCCTGTTCAGTCATGTTTTATTGCCTAATTAACCTCAGGCAGTCTCTTGCCATTCACAGGACAATCCAAAGCAGCTGCTTCTCTACACTTAGAGATGATGAAGAGGAAGATTTCCCTCACAGCTGGGGCAATAGCGCCTCCGCTGATGGCTGCAGAGATGACCTCAAGTCCCCAAACTGGTCTGGACCTCGCTGGCCAAAGGAACCTGAGAAATGGGTATGTTGGACCCACATTGCATTCATCCTACAATTCATCTGCAGTTTTAAATAGTGTGTTCTTAAAGTAATTTCCAATTTATAGAATCTCCCCCTACCCCTACTTGGTTCAAAATTATGTGGGCACCGGGGCGCCTGGGTGGCTCAGTGGGTTAAAGCCTCTGCCTTCGGCTCAGGTCATGGTCCCAGTGTCCTAGGATCGAGCCCCACATCGAGTCCCACATCAGGCTCTCTGCTCAGCAGGGAACCTGCCTCCTCTCTCTGCCTGCCTCTCTGCCTACTTGTGATCTCTGTCAAATAAATAAATAAAATCTTTAAAAAAAAATTATGTGGGCATAGTTTTTCCACTGTCCGTCCACTCCAGTAGGAGTTTTTTACTTCTGATGGGATGCCCTCTAGAGTCAGGAAGCAGTGCTTAAAACATTACTTACGGGTCTTTACCCCTCTCCAAGCCTCTTTTAAAAAAAAGAGAAACTCTGAACAAGGATGCTCTTTAATTTGTCAAGGGCCCAGCCCAAAATTTGTTAAACTTTAATTTTTTTCTTGTTTGAGTTAACACCAAAATGAAATCATTTTAGTTAAGCTAAAGTATGGCAGTGACTGCAGTGGGGTATATGATGAGGATTTTTTTGTGGAAATCTTTGCAATTTTTTAATGTTCATGTTTCCAAAGAGATAACCCAAGCTTCTCAGCATAATTTTGCATATGGAATATAATTACCTATAGCAAGTGAATGATTTTGTTGCTCTATTGCATTAGCTATCATCTTCTCATATCTATCCAAATATGAGTGTCACAGATTCTTTATATAATATGATTTTGTGGTGCAGTTGATATTTTGATGTCCTATGAACAGAAATCTTATTCATCTGTATAATTTAGATGTAGCCTGAGTTCCAGCATTTAAAAAATGTAAACATTATATTTAAACAGATAAATAGGAAAGTACATAAATCCTAAGTATATATTTCATCAAATTTTAATAAAATAAACATACCTACATCCAGCTTTTATTTTTAATTGGTTATTTCTTTGTGAATCTTCAAAATACCCCAATAATTTTAAATTTTCATTAAAAGAAAAGGAACCTAATTTGAAGAATGCTAATTGTCCTATTATATATTGATTTTCTTCTTAGATTTTTAATTAAGTTGCTTATACATTGGGATCCCTTAATATTAGTATGTTATATTCTGGGCACCGTTATTACTTATACAGATGTTATATTTTATTGTGGACATATGCATATTCGTGTGTGTGTGTGTACATGCATGCACACATGTGCATTGGGTGGGAGATGGGACTGATTTAGCCAAGTATGAAATGAAATAACTTTAGATATTTATGCTAAAAAAATTTTAAAAAGCCATTATTCTTAGTCCTTCACACAATATCTAAAAAAATGAATTCACCTCAGAATATGTATTTTGGTCATACACATTCAAGTTTTGAGTGTGAAAAGTTACAGTTGGAAGGGACCTCAGGGACCTCATTTGCATGTGAAGAAAACCAAGCTTTTATCTTTGAGTGAGTGACCCAAGGCCACACACTGATTAGTGGTTCACATATGTGGTTAGTGTTTACTGTCCAAAGGATTCAACCCCAGTGTCCTATTATGATTGTACTCCCTATAGCAAACATTGAGAACCAAAGCTCTTGCTGGCCAACACAGAAAGAGAACTCAATTCCATGAATGAGGAATGTCTCAGAGATTTCCCCTCTTTTAACAACTCAACATTCACTCTACTTATAGGTTCCTAGCTGGGTCTGCCTCTTAGATGGGTATATGCTTTCGGGGAAATGCCAAAAAAATACTATAAAAGCAAGATAAAAGACTATTGTTTTGAATATATTTTGTATATAGCCTAAAAGCTATTTTAACGTGACATTCAAAATGACAATTTGGGATTCAGGTTGAAACAGAAAATTGGATTTCTGTCTTTGTTATCAAAGAGATCATAGAATTCTGATGATAGGTATTGGCTATGCGCTGGATGTGCTAAGATAACATGTGACCACATAGTATTTCCATCCCCTGTTTAGCTACTCCGAGGCTGGCGCACCACAAGGGAAATATATTGTAATAGCTATGATCTTTTGCCCTACTCCATATGACATTCTATCTACTCATGCAAATATGATATTTACATTGGTATAGACACACACCAGAAACTTCTTGAATGAGACAGGAAAGTAATAGATTCTTCCAGATCACAAGCGCACACATAACTATGGGAGATTTAAAATTAAGGAATATATAGGAGCTGAAGCTTGTACCTTTTGAAACGTCTAAATCCAAGTCAATATCAGTATAATGAAAGTGTTACCTGTTACCATCTTTCTGAGCAATTTCCTCATCTAAATGTTTCAACAGTACAAGCCAGTGTCGTTTGCTAAAAAGATGTTTGCATTTCTTTACAAATATATTCTACTGGTGATGTTTCTTAAAAGTAGTTATCTTTGATTCATATCTAAATGATTTATCATTAATTAATCTAAGTGATTTATCATCAGATCTGAATGAATTATCTTATATTTGTCCTTTACTTTAAGTTACCTAAGATTGTTTTAGGAAGTAAGCAAGATATAGAAGGGAGGATTTCTCTATCAGTTGCCAGGGTGAAGGGGATAATTCCTTTGTTATTGGGTGATTAGGAAGGTATATGAATTAGGCAATGTCAGGATTCTCTCCCACAAATTGAATTTAGTTGGAGAATGATGATTAGAAATGTTTTGTGGAAGTTTTTAACTTCCAGTTGGCACATTGGACATTACTGTCTCAAAGAAATTATTATAATATATCCTAAAAATGATCTATTAAATCTAAGTTAACTTTTGGTAAAATAAACTTGCCAAGGTTAACGTTGTTTATGTAGGACAATAGAGTCTGAATTTTTAAAAATGCAATTACATGGAAGACTTTGGGAATAATTATCACTTAGGTTTATTTTGGTCTAAGGTATAGTCTTTATTTTATATAATCATTCACTGTGATGACTGAAGTCATTTAATTATTCTCTAATAAGATTTTAGTTAAATTGATAAGACCTTAGAAAAATTTATGAAATGCTTATAAAGTTATCTGAGGTTTTTCTCTGTTAAAAGTCTAGCCATAAATGGTAATTTAAAAATAAATAAATACAAATATTTATTTTACTTGTATTGGCCCAAGATCTTATAAATTTATGGTTTCAGCCATGATGAGTAGCTGGTATTGGACTTATCCTCCCATTTTAAATAGCTATAAGGCCTGGAGAAAACTTATAAAATAAACTGATTGCAGTGATAGGACTAGAGCCAAATTTGAGCCATGATGCTTAAGTTAGGGGTTGGGGGTGTGGGGTAACACAAATGCCAGGAGATGGAGCCTAAGCAATGAGTGTTATATAAAAGACCAAGAACTTTTTATTTTCTTTCTTTCTTTCTTTCTTTATTGACCAAACACTTTTTAAACATATTTTATAAAAATATGTACTTCAACTTCTGCAGCTCAGTATTATATATACATACATGTATATGATTTTTAAATGAAGGATCTGAATATTTTTTCATTTTTAAAATTTTTCAAAATTTTTATTTTTTATTTAAGTTTTAGTTAGTTTTAACATTTTTCACAGTATTGGTTTCTAGGGTAGAATTCAGTGAATATTTTTTCAAAGAAGACATACAGATGGCCAACAAGGACATGAAAATGTCTTTAGCATCATTAATCATCAGGGAAATGTAAATCAAAACCATAGTGAAATATTCCCTCATACCTGTTAGAATGGTTATTATAAAAAAGATAGGAAATAGTGTTGGCAAAGATGTGGAGAAAAGGGAACCCTGGCACAAGGGAATGTAAATTATTGTAGCCCCTGGGGAAAACAGTGTGGATGTTGCTCAAAAAATAAAAAATAGAACTATAAAATGATCCAGCAAGTCCACTTCTGGATATTTTTCTGAAGGAAATGAAAACTCTCAAAAAAATATCTGCATCCTCATGTTCGTTGCAGGAAAAGAAAAATACAAAAATACAGTACCCTTCATTTAAAAATAATGTTCTACTTAGAAACTGAGACTTGACAACTCACAAGCAAAAAGAAACATTTGCTTTCACTGTTGTGGTATAATACCTTACCAAGCATTTCGTAAATGAAATCTTTTCCACTTCACTTTCCATCTTTGATTTCAGGAAGTCTAGAGCTGATGGGTAGGTGGAAGCTTTTAGGTATATACCTCTCATTATCTACTAACGTTCAACTATTTTCTTGATTTCAGTCTCTAAGAAGAATTTTTTCTGTTGAACTTTCATTCAAGGAGTAACTTAATAGACAACATCTGAGTGTGAGAGTAGACAAAACACATCCCGAGATAACTAGATGCATTGGCCTGTTGAATCGGATGCTGAGCGTGTCTACCAAAGTGAGGATTGTACGTTGACTTACTGAGATGGAATAATTTAGGGTAGCAAGGCTACATCAGCAATCCTAGAGGCAGAGTTCATCCTTGAATGACATCCCCCTCCCCAATCTGCTAGAGGCATTAAAACCAAGGAGTAAGCAAGGTTCATCTTCCAGGAGTGTCATTTTAGTTAAAATTATGAGGAAATAATTATTTCTTTTACACTTCAATCTCATAGAGACATACTGTAAAAATGCAAAATATACACAGATTTAAAACACAAGCCTTAAGAAAAGGAGCCTCTTCGGTGCATATTGTTGGCATCCCACAGGTACCTGTATTTATTCCTCACTGCCGCTGGGAAGGAAATGTTTGAGAATGGAGAGTACATGCTGTCCTGTTAGGCTGCAATTCAAATTTACCTCAGCCTCTCACTGAAGTGTCACTTTGGAGATGTTGTCTAAATGCTCTGAGATTTAGTTTTCTCCTATTTAATTTAAGACATGAATTTTTATTAATTATGCTCTTATTTAATTTTAAGACATTAATACTTACCTCAAGTATTGCCACAAATTAGAAAGGGGGAGTAAGAAACTTGTATATATTTAGCTAGATGATATCTTCTCCTCTCTACTCCTGACCCCTAAAACTATGTGAATCATTTAGGCATAAGTTAAAAAGGGGGGAAAATAGGAGATTTATCTGTGTTTTATCACAGACTTGCATTCAAGTTTGCATTTCAAGAGTCTGTTCCTTCCCTGCTTCTTTTGTCTTGATACTGTCATAAAGGCTGGGAAAGAGTCTACCCTGAGAACACACAGTTTGTTCCATATATGGCTCCTGTTAGGGAATCAGGCTTGGAAGTAGTCTTCAGTTGCTTCTGTTTTTTCAGTAAGGTGAAGCTGAGTAAAAACAATGTTAAATTGGAACTCTATCCTACTCCATGAGGAGTAAGACAAGAGGATGCATGAGGGAGCCAGCCAGAGACTCCCAGGGGTTTTGGTGGAATACAGGAAAGAAGGTTGGAGGACGAGTAGGAGCATTGCAGGAGAATCTCTGGAAATGTATGCGGAGAATTTGGGGTCAGAGGATTAGTTGCTGTTCTAGGGCTCTCTGGTATCTGAAGGTAGCCACAACGTGGGAGTGAGATGGAACTAAATACCAGTGACAGAGAAGCCATCTCTAAGCAGTGGTGATCAGCTGTCTTCCAACTGGACGGTTCATATAAGGGCATTTGCAAGCTGAGAGTTGTAATTTGGGGACTGTTTATAGTAAGTTCTGTGATACCTCCATTTATACTGTGTGTACAAATATGGACTCTCTATTAACGATTATTTACCGAATGCAAAGCATACCAAGGACACGAAAATGAGGCTGGACTCTTAAGATTACTTCCTTTAGCAAAACTTGGCACGTACCATTTACTAGGCATTGGGAATATAAAATGAAAAGCCTAGTGCTTGCTCCCCATGATATATATTGTACTTAAGACTGCATATCATAGTCATTTCCTTCAAAAAAGTCTTCATGAAATGCATATTCTAAGTATTCATTTTTATCGATGTAAAAACATTATGTCTACCATATTTGTTGTTGTTTTTGTTTTGTTTTTTCCCAATCTCCTGGTTTCTCAAAGGCTCAGGGACACCTCTGGCATTGTTTTTAAAAAATAAAAAATATTTTAAAATTGTTTGTATATATATAACATTTGGCTTGGTTCTAAATCTTTTGAATCAGATTTTCTGTTTCTGAGGCCCAAGAAACTGCTTTTTTAGCAGACTCCCAGTGTGATCTTCTGTAATTAAAAATTGAGAACTATATAGTCAACTCTCTTTCTTAACATTCTCCTTTATCGTAAGATAGATGACACCAAGGACTTTAAAAGCAAAAGCAAAGAGATCACATCAGCCATGAAATTTCCAAATACAGTCTTTCTAAGTATGTGTTGGTGCATAAACTGATTTGTTTTGACTGATTTTATCAGTGGGGCCAATCCACAAAACAGCCATGTCAATCAAAAAGTCATTTCCTTTTGTTTGTGTTTTAACATTCACCAGCCTGGGGCTTTTCACAGACAAAGGTTACCTGATTACATTACTGTAGCAGGCGGTTGGGTGGCTTCTGTAGGAGCCACACTGGAGACATCCATCAAAGAACTTTTCAGTGGGCAGGTCAGTGCTTAATGAAAGTGTCAGCAGCTTTCACAGAAAAGTTTATCTTGATTCCTGTTAACACTCTTGATAATAAACTTCACACTTTCTCTGATAAATGGTCTTTCTAAATTTTTAAGTAGGCAAAGGTAATCAAGTCTAAGAGGACCAAGTGCAATTTTGGAGAGTGGAAAGGGGCATCCAGAAGCCTTGTTCCCTGGGTTTTTAAAGAAAGTAAAGTGAAAACTGGAGTGTACTAGGGCTTGAAACATGGCTCCCAGAATCAGAGAGGCTCCAATCCTGCTCTCACTATGCCAATTCAGGCAACTTTTCAGTGTAGCCAAGCCATAGTTTTCTCATTTGTATAAGGAAGGAAATAATAACATTTATTGCATGTTATGTACTGTTATGTATGTCTAATCCTGAGCATTTGACATGTTCTAACTCATGGAGTCCTCACAATAACACTGTAAAAGGAGATGATGATATGACCCCTATCTTACAGAGAACTGTAAGCTAGAACTCTAACAGGGGCATAGAAAACAACTTCATAGAGTTTTGGAGAGCATTAACTGGTAATATTTTGAATGCTAAGCATAGAGTCTGAAACTTATAAATAATAGAGATGACTATTAATATGAATTTATTATATTCACTTTTTTTTTTTCTTTTTAAGCCTTCTGTAATAGTAATTTCAAAATTCATAGCCTCTTTGGTCTGGACCCTTGGGCCAACAAGTTAATTAGGATGTATTGTTTGAATGTATACATAGCGCTCCCTCTTCACACTTCAAAAGGGGAGTCCATTGGGTTTCTAACGTTGGTTCCAGGAGATACACTCTTTATTTCCTCAGTATGCGATTCTGAAGAATTATCCTGGGCAGGGCCAGAAAGCACATACTACCAAGGAGAGGTTTTTTCCAAAATATTACTAATCAATCATTATGATTACTTCCAAGGGACACATAGTAGGTGCTTTGGCTGGATTGATGCATCTTGGATAATTGATCCAAATGTGAGTTCCAGTGGTTGGTTGCCTACAGAAGGATAGGGCAGAAGGCAGTGTGGTGTAGGGAAGAAGCCAAATTTCTGTCAGATACTGCGGAGAAGAGACAGACCTGGAACTGGATCCTGAGCTTTTTCCTTTCACCTAAGAATTGTGTGATATTGGGCAAGCTACAGCAAGTACTTAAATTAGATATACCTCGTAGGGCTATTTTGAGAAAATAAACAGGCGAAGTTGTAGAGAGCTCCTAGCATGCTTTCTGTCACATAACAGGTACTCAATAAATAAAACTGAAGTATCAAGATTGTTTTTATTATTAACACTACCAACTAATAATGTTTTAGACACTCTGGATAGGGTAAGTGGCCAATCTTACAACTGGGGAGCCAGTACAGACAGAGATTACAAAGTTATGAATTCTAGTTAGGCTAGAGTATGACTGAGTAGCATACAAAAATAACTTATTTGGAAGGCCATAATCATTTCTTATTTTCTTTCATTGAACCAGTAAATGCTGAGGCTTTTGGAAATGAGAAAGAAGGGGCTGGGTCCTGATACAGTACTGCTAGGTGTCTTGGTAGGGAGTCTTTTTGAGAGCACCTACATAAAGAAATCCCTTCAGAATGGGAAGGCAATGGAAGCTGTGGCCCTAAAAGTTGTGGGAGCTTATTCTCAGCCTCCTAAAATCGAAGGGTGTTGACAGAACCACAAAAGGCATGCCTGTGTGGTGGTATTATGGGGACTAGGCTTTAGAACAAAGATTTCCCGTCTCCATAGTGGTGCCAGGCCCCACATCTGCCATAAAATAGAATGGCCAGACCTAAATGGGCCTTCTGACTTATACATACAGTGGATTTCTCAGTGCTAACCTGTATGGATTGAAAACCTACAATGACTCACTGATACTTTCAGGCTCTGTAGACTTGACCCTCACCCATGATGCAAACCAACCACTCTTGTAACACTGGGGGGAGGTTGGTCTCTGATGGTCTAACATGGTCTCTGATTATATGTCCTGCCTGGGGAGTTGTGTAATGAACAAAAGATATATAATATTACTTGCACACCCAAGTGTAGAGTAAGATTTGTATTTTCGACATATTTTTTCAGACAATTGTTGAGATCTGTTGTTCAAATCAGAAGGAGATATTGAAGGTAGAGTAAAAGTTGCACTATTTATTCCTTCTACCTTCATGAAAAGCTCCATTGTGTCTCATCTGACACCAGAGACCTATGTGCTCCTGCCTGAAATGCAGGTATAGAAGAACCCAGTTGTACCTCTAGCACAGTGGTTCTCAAACCTCAGCATGCATCAGAATTAGCTAGAGGGCTTGTTAAAACAAAGGTTGCTGGGCTTCACTCTCAGAGTTTCTAATCTAGTAAATATAATGTTGCCAGAGAATTTTATTTCTAACGAGTTCCTAGGTAATGCTGATCTTGTTTCTTCAGGGACTCCACTTGGAAAACCAGACCTATGGAAGACAACATAGGCTGGGTTTGAGTTTTCATTCAACCTAATTTTTTAGAGGAAATTTATTTCTTATGTAGCATGAATTTACATTTTTGCTTTATAACACTGTCCCCTACACCCACCCTCCATCCTCCATGTTCTCCACTACACATAATTGTGCAAGTTGGTTTCCAGAGTTTTCTGTTTTTAATGCCTATTATTCACTTCAGGTTTTATGATAGCACTAGATAAAATTATGGTGCTTTTCTTTCACTTTTTAATGCTTTTTTACTGTTAAAATGGAACTCTGAACTTGTTCTTTAGTAGCCATAAGTATTATACATTGAACTTGAGAGTTCTAGGTTCTGAACAGGGTAGGAAAGAGACTGGAATTTGTAAGATATAAATATCTATCTATCTATATATCTATATATAACTTGTACAAAGCCATCATTTTATTTTTTTCAAATACAACCTACCCAAGTCTCTTATCTGAGTTGGTTTTAAGAAGCTATTTTGTGTGAAAAATTGTATCCAATTTTTTTCTTGCGCCCTGTAGATATTCTTTCATGGACTGATGAGCAGAGTATAAAATCTGTTATAGAAATTAAATAGTGTAGTGGGTGAAAGCATGGGCTTTGCTGACAGATATACCTCGGTTTGAATTTCAGCTCTGTCCCTTCGTAAGGGTGACCTCAGGCAAATCAATTTTTCCTCTTTGAACCTCAGTTTTTTTTATGAGGTAACAGAGATAATGCCTTCTCTTTGGCTTGTTGGGAGGGCTGATTTAGATGATGTGAGTACTAAGCATTCTATTATTTCTTAAAGATGGTCCTTTTCTCAAACCATTTTACAACCCCCCCCAACACTCTAGTTTATAGCTTAAAAAGAAGAAGCTCTGTGGAAAATTAAAGAAAAAAATTTATTTCCATATACTAGATATTAGGAGAAGGTTCTGTTATGAAACTACATGGTTTTTACTTGTTATGATAGAATAACTATGTTTGCTTAGTGTTTTCTCTTTTCTCAGTGGTGTTTGCCTGAATCAACATTAGCTAAGAGAATTCACACAGTTCAAATAAATACCAGAGGGCTGGAGAGGACTTTTTTCCAGCCAAGTAGATCATGTTGGAATACTGAGTTAACATTTATACACATGAAAACATTTAGATAATATCTCTTACTGCCAACATAGGATATTCATGGTCTGAAAGTATTTGCAGCTTAGATGAGACAAACCTGAAGAGAATATAATACATATATATATGTGTATATTTATATGAATATAGTGAAAAAATACTGTATACACACACGTATGTGTATATATATATATATATATACTCACACAGTGAAATCATTAGTGCCAATTTTTATCAGCTTTTTTATCTTTTACATGTATTTCATAGCATTGTACTTCTCAGGCTTTAATTCCAGGTCATGTGAACCTAAATGAATCTGTTCAGATGGGGTATAGCCAACAAAAGAAAATGATGCCAGTTAATTTATGTCAAAACCAGATGTGTGTGTTGGGAGGGGCAAAGATGAAATTGGTTGGCAGGCTATAGAGTAGCTCACAAAATTAAAGAAGGTAGTTGACCAGGCCAGGAGGGAACATGAAGCAGAAGAGCTCGGACCTCCTGATGAGCAGGCTAACTTTCTCCTGAGCACCAACAGCTTCTCCATCTGTGAATCATTCTGCTGGAGAGATAAGGGTCCATCCACCTTGCCTAGCTCGGGTCAAGTACTCACCTGTAGTTAGGGGAGGGCAGGGAATGTTGATTGACAGTCCCACATATGCTGTGGCACACAATTTCTAGTGGTGAGGGGGACTACGCCTCCCCCCCAATAGCCTGCTTTTACCACACATAAATGGAATTGATGCAAAAAGAAGCTTATTGGTACAAAAAAACCCTATAAATGTATTTGTTTACATTAGTGATATAGCATGTTCATTCAGCCTGAAAGAAGAGATGCCATAGGCTTAGAATAACAGCTAAAAATATCTTAAAAGTATACCTTTGATCCTCAACTTATCCAAATTCATTAGCCATCATGCTATATACATTGTATTATCTAAAAGTTAGTATTTAATGTAAATATCCAAGATGGCAAGATAAAACTCATTAAATGGAATAATGTTCATTTGAAAGGTTAATTTATTCATACCCAGTGCAATGGCTATTTTGGTGTTCACTTCTAACAGCAGCAGCAATAAAAACTTTGGCAATGCTCTTAATTTATTGAAGGCTATAGCTAGTAAATATTTAATACAGCCCCAAACATTTTAATCTCCTTTCCATTAATATTTTACCTAACAGTTTCTCTCTCATATAATCAATTTAATATTTTTAATGCTTAATATTTTAATTGGTCTTCAATTTGGAAAGATGGAATAGGAATTTAAGCTTAAGATATGAAATTGTATCTACAAGCTAAAGGAAAAGTTAAAAATATGTAAACCCCTTAGGAAATGGAAAATGACTCATTCTAAAATGTGTGCCATAAATTTCATATTAAATGAACAGTGAATCATAAATGTTTCTTCTTTCACATCTTTAATATTCAACAATTATGTCTCTCCTTAATATCCTTTGGCATTAAATGTAATTGACCCTGGTTGTGTCAATTAGAAGCACTTGTATTATTTATGGATTTTTTATGAATTGTCTTTATCAGGTCTGTAGAGCTTTAGGCCACTTGCTTATTCATCACCTTGTTCATCAAATCCTCATCTTACAATATGGGGATTTTTGAAATAGCTTTTAATACAATAAAACATCCACTCTTACTCCTATATCATAATGTAGGTGGCAATCATTTTCTGTAAAGGACCAGATAGTAAATATTTTAGGCTCTGTAAGTAACATACTGTCTCTGTCATTTCTTAGCAACCTTTTAAAAATGTAAAAACTATTCTTCGTTGAGTGGCTGTAAGCTGCATATGACATAGCCTTAGTTTGCCTACTCCTATAATGCATCATTTTATGAAAGGTTATATATCCAAAAGGCTATCAGATACATTTGTAAGTTTAGTAATTTTGAATAAACACATAACCACCATTTAAGAAGTGGAACGTCATAACCAGTGCCTCAAAATCTTCTCATGTGCCACTTTCAGAGTCAATATTATCTTTGGACATTGTTCTAAATTAATGTATTTTTATCTTTTTAGGAAAATTTTTCTTTTAGTTAAATTCCTTTGTAATTTATTCAGCTTGTCAGACAATACTTATTAAGGATGTGTCATGTTCCAAGCACTCTTTTAGGTCCCAAGGAGCTTATATCCTAGTGATGAAGATAAATAATGCAATATAAGGAGTAACAGAAATTCAGTATTAGCTGAAGGTGGGAAATGATGGTGGCTTGAAGATGATCTGGTAAGAATAGGGGTATATTTTTAAAATAGTGCCATGAGACTTACTGATGGATCAAATGTGAAGTGTATAAGAAAGCGAGAAATCAGGGATAACTACAGTTTTGACCACAGCAATTGAGTAGAGAGTGATGCTATTTAATATATTGAGGAAGAATTTGAGAGAGGCAGATTTTATAGCAAAACTCAATAGTTATGTTTGGGGACATGTTAAGTTTTATGCTTATTCGATACCCAAATGAAAATGAAAATAGACACTTGGAAATTCAAGTCTGCAGCCACAGAACTAGATGAAATTATTCAAGGAAAGAGCAGATAATCCAAGTAGGTGAAAAAGGGCTGAGGCTCCAGGAACAAACCCTGGAAGAGGAAGAGTCAGAGGGAGATTGGCAAAACATGCAAGTCATGTTAGGTAAAACACGAAGTGGGTGTGGAGGGGATCTTGGAAACTTAGGGAAGAAAGGAAACAGTGGTCCACCAAGATTTTAAAAAACCTTAAAAACTCTTAGAGGTTGAGCAAAATGAACCCATTTTTTTTTTTTAACCTTGATAATAGCCAGTGTGGAAGAGTGGTGAGGATAAAAACCAAAAACCCAGTTGTATTGAGCTAAGCAGAATGGCAGATGCACCCTTCAAAGGAGTTTGCAGTGAAGGGAGCAAGGAACAAGGAAACAAGGTGATAGCTGAAGGAAGTATGAGTTAAAGGGAACTTTTCAAAAAAATCTAATATGAAATGAGCTTGTGTATAATTTAAAAATGAAAGGACTTCAAGAGATGTTTTAGTGATATCACGCTAGATCTGCACCAGTTATCTCATGCTGTATCACAGATTACTCCACAACTTACTGGTGTAAAACAAGTATTTATTGTGCTCAAGTATTTGTGGGTTGGAGATTTGGATTGGTCTATACAATAGGGATTGGCAAAGGTTTTCTGTAAAGGGCCAAAAACCAGATATTTTAGACTTTGCAAGCCCAGTGGTCACTGCACAACTATTCAACTCAGTCATTACAACACGAAAACAGCCATAGATAATAGATGAAATAAAGAAGGCAGGTGTTCCAATAAAACTTTCCTTACAGAAATAGGTGGTGGGCTGGATTTGACCTGCAGGTCCTCATTTGCAGACTCTGGCCCAGAATGTCTGCGGCCCCACCTTGACAGCTGGCCTGGAATGCTGCCGCTCCTCAGGCATCTCTTTCTACTTCAGTATGATCTTTCTACATGATCATGGAAACATGGCAACTTCAGGTTAGTTACACTCTTAAAATAGAGGCTTGGGGCTTGAAAGTGAGTGTCCTAGGAAAAACTGGCAGAATCTGCATGGCTTTTTCTAACCTAGGCTTGGAACTCATAACTAGGCTTGGAACTGTGCCATATTTTGTTTGTTGACATAGTCACAAAGGTCCACCCACATACAAGGAGAAGGAAAGGAAGGAAATGTTTACCTCTTCCTGGGAGGAGAAAGCATTTATGGATATGTTTAAAACCTCCATACTTCTAAGAAATAAGCAAAAGGTCAAGAAACTTTTTTTTCTAGAAGGGAATTTTGAAATTTCATAATGACTCGGGTGATTTGAAAATAATGGTTGAAAATGGAACGTTGTGGTCACACCGTCATTTTAAAAATTTTCTTGGGAATAGTACTGGAGAAGAAAAATGGCTTCTTGTGGAACTCAACTCTGATGGTGCTTAACTGCATTCAGACTGCCTGTTTTACAAAAGAAGGACACATGTAGTTGACCTCCTTATCTTTTGAGTGTGTAGACCTCAAATTACTTGCTTTGTTGTGGTTTTGGTTGGGCTACTGAACATGAAAATGAATATCTGACTCTTAGAAATTATACATAAGTTTATTCGGGCATGTGGTAGGCCTAATAACGGGCCCAAAAATGTCTGCATCCTGGAAACCTTGAACGATACTTTCTATGGCTAAAGGAACTTTGCAGATACCACTTGGGATGTTGAAATAGAGAAGTTATCCTGGATTATCCAGATGGGCCTTAACCATAATCACAAGTGGCCTTACATGAGGAAGGCAGGGAGACTTGACTAGATATAGATGTGAGGATGAAAACAAGAGGTTGGAGCAATGCAAGGAAGAAGCCACAAGCCAAGGGTTGTAAGTAACCCCTAGAAAATAGGAAAGCTGAGGAAAGAAATTTTCCCTCAGAGCCTCCAGAAGGAAACTACCCTGCCTACACCCTTACTTTAAGCTAGTGAAACGGACTTCAGACTTCTGGCCTCTAGAATTGTCTGAGAATGAATTTGTGTGGTTTTGAGCCATTGAGTTGGTGGTAATATATTACAGCAGTCATAGGAAACTAATGCAGCTTTCTATAAAAGTTCATGAAACATTTGGCTGACACACTTGTTGGCACATGACATAAATTCTAGTGAGTTGGGCATTTACCATAAAACTGTGAGGGTTAAAATGAAATTGTAAATGGAGTGCTTGCTCATAGCAGTTGTTCCAAAGATACAAGTCAAACAAGATACCTGTTAAGTAAATGATTAGAAAGTAGGGGACATGATGTGGTGTGGTGAAACCAGAAGCTGAAACTGGTAAAAGCCACAAGAAGGAAAAGGCACAATGAAGCAAGGGTGGAAACTGGAAAGGCCCCAGGAAACTGAGAATGAAATCTCCCAGGGAAACTGAAGTGCATTATCTTAGGGTCCGTTGGAGGCAGGATGACCCAGTACTTGAGCCAAGCCCCCACTGTGGGGTGGAAAGATAAGGTGTGACATTTATTCCTTCGGTCCTAATGGTGACGTTTATTCACTCAATCCTCATGGCTCACCATGTTCCAAGCACAGGCTCTCTCTAGTCCCCAGGGCACAGAGTGAGGAAGGTTGACCTCAACAAATACACAGGGAGGTCAGAGTCTTCTTGATTATTCTCACTAACTGAAAATTGTTTCAGTTCTTTTTAAATGGCAGTATATTAAATGCCAAACACTAGCTTTAATGCTTTAAGGAAATTTTTACATGGTAGTTCATACAAAGCTAAAGATTAAAGGGGGAAACACTTTCAGGTTCATAATACTTAGGTACTTTACAGCATCTTTGTTTACATTACATCAGCTGTCTCCTAGAAGCAGCAAAGCACAAGGCCCCATAGCATGGATTCTGAAGCAGGAATGCCTGGGTTTGAATCTCAAATTTGCCATTAGATTGGTGAATTTGGACATATATTATTCAACTCCCTCATCTGCAAAACAGAATAATAGCATCTATCACAAATTGTCATAAGAACTGAAAGGGTTAATAATTGTAAAGCCCTAACAGTATCAGGGCACAGTAAGGGCTACATATTTGTTGAGTAATGGTATTAAAAACTTCATGGATGGAGTTCATAAGAAAGCACATTCATTTGCACTCTGTAAATTGCTTAACTTTTCCAGAGGTTAGCACTTTCCTGCTATTTTCCACAGTATTATCCACGGTCACTTTCTAAAAGTCCCCATGACGAATTTCTCCTTACCATTCAACAAATGCCGATGGAGCTCTGGCCTGTGAAAACCAGTGAACCCATATGTTGCAAATGAGTGTCAGTAATGGCGATAGTGAGGGTTTCACAATCTGTGAGTGAGAAGAAAGCTCACAAATGCAATCGGAAATGAGGCACTTCTGCCACTTCTAAATCACTTCAGACCCTTTCAACTATAATAAAGTGCTGGGGATGTGAATCATAGCTTTTGCCTTGGGGTGGAAAGGTGAAAAGCTCACTGGCTTTGCTAGTCTGACAGAACTGCATTCAAATCCTGCCCAGTCCTTACTAACTACAAAGCAGGCAACTTAATGAAACTTTCTTAATCTAAAAGGGCCATGTTGGCTGAGTCCTAAAATAAACGTATATAAACTCCATAATTTAGCAAAGGATCACTCTCCTTGTCTAAGTAGCAACAGACCGTATGTAGTTTGGGTGTTCAGAAATTAGAGTATCTAGGGATCTAGATACACACGTTTGTATTTTTCAGCGGAGAAGGGAAAGCAGTGCTACCTTAAGCCTGTTTTTTTGGAAGCTTTTATTGGCCAAAGCTTTCTGTCTTTACTTTCGTTTAACCTTTTAGACGTTGATAGCATTCAGCCATTTCCTTTGTCAAATCTGACACATACTAAAGAGAGAGGATGTACTTATTTTTCAGTTTTTCTAGTGAAAGTGGATGTGTAACATATAAAAGAATGATGACTAGTCAGACAGCACTTTCCAGTAACAAGGTGCCAGGCACCAATTTCAGATTTTATTCCCTGTTTACCTCACCACTGACCCCAGAAGAGGAACTGACTCTGCTAACAGCTAAAATCATAGTCATTCTCTTCATTTCCTGTGTGACCTTCCCCCTCTCCCCAGTGAATAATCCCATAATCACTCAGTGTCCTGGGTTTATTTTGTTCCCAAGGAACCTGAGAGAGTTTTTTTGTCTTTTAAATTTTGGCCTCTTCTTTCTAAACGAGACAGCTTTTCAGAAAGACTTTCACGGTATCAGGTTAGTCATCTAAACATGGTGATTTCACCCTGGATATAAAGGAAAAGGGAAGAGGGCTGAATTAGGATGAATTACTATGGAACACCTCATTTTTAATTACTTTATATATTCAGTGATAAGAATGGTCTGTAAACTGGTGGTACAAATCACTGTTGAACAAGCATTATTATCCATATTTCACAAATAAGAAAAAAAGAGAAAAGGCATAGAGAGGTTAAATGATTTGTTTGTGGTCACAAAGCTTGTTAGTAGCCAACTCAGAACAAAAACCTAGAACGTGAGATTGCCAAGTTCTGTACTGTTTTTCTTTGCCATCCACTCTTGTTAATTAACATAATCAAAATCTACTTAGAGATATGTGGGTACTACAAAATAAATTATTGTTCCTTTTGTTGGGTGAGTTTGTTTTGACCTGGATATTAAATTTCCCCAAGTCCCAGTGTCTTTTGTTATGTCTATTTTGATTTTCGTTTTCTTTTAACAATGCTTATGGCTTTCAGACTGTTGATTTGTATTTAGGGAGATAGCTTTAGTAACTACCAAACAGGAAGTCATCCAGGTGAATCTAGGACATCCTGTGGAACTCAGAAGCAAGGCTAAATAAGCACTTCAAATATGCAAAGAATGGGGAGAGGTTAAAGCAGACCAAGTGATTTGTTTTACTCTTGGGTTTTCCTAAAGGAAGAAGAATCTCATCTTTTTAAACCCAATTTGGATCTCAAGTTTAAGAGTCAGAGATCTATCCTCCCTGCCTCTCTCAGCCTGCTTCTTTCCAATAGCATGCTCTCTCCACCATAATTCACTCTCTTCTTTATTATATTTTTGTCTTGTTCCATTAAATAAGGGACTTTTCCTTTAGTCTTCTTCTAATATCCCAGGATCAACCAATAGTGATATAAACTGGCAAATGACCTTGGGTCCAGAGGTCTGGTGGGTCATTCCCTAAGACTAAAGTCAGGCTATTAATCTCCTTTACAGTCCAGGTAAGAGGCTAATGGCACCTCAGAATAGTAGGTAATTAGGAAAGTAAATGAATCTTAGAGAATTCTGAATTCCCAAAGCCACATCACTATATTCTTCTATCTCTTTCCTTAAGTCTGTTCCTTGTCAGCGTTACAATAACACTTTCCATTCCATGAAACTAAGACTTGGGAAACAGAACACTGCCACATTATCTGTGTGGAGGCAGAGAAAATTAAGGTCATCCCACCTCAAGTTTAGCTGATGTGGGAAACAGAGGCAGAAGAAAATCATTAAAATTCCTTACCTACTGACAAGCCCTTGAAACAGAGTGGCTCTCCCTTGGGGACTTAACTGCCCTCACCTTGAGGTTTTACTAAGGACAATCCTAGCTTGACCCACCCCCTACCCCTACTGGTCCGACCAGGACCCCGTAAGTCTACTTTAACAATTCCTTTAGGAAACTTTATCTCTAAACCTCCAGGATAGTGTTGAGAATCATTCCCAAGCATATGGCCCACTGATAGACATCTAAAGGGTCTCACGAGAAGATTTTTATATTGGTAATAAATAACCTTTCTCCCAACAATAGCTAGTCCCTCAAGGTCCTGGAGACCTTGCTTCCAAAATTCCTTAGAGATTTACATCATCCATAATCCCCTTTGACGAGTCCACCCCTACTCTGCCTTTAAAAACTCTGACTGTAATCTGGTTCGGGGTCCAATCCCTACTCCGCTGGGTCTGGTATAATTGGGCCCAAGCTCAAGCTTGTCAAATAAACCCTCGTGTGATTGCATCGGTGCTCGGCTCCTTGGTGGTCTCTCGGACGTGAAAACTCGGGCATAACAATCTGGGGAGACTTTATCTAGTAGAGGTTGTTTAGTGTTTTGTTTTGTTCTGGAGTCTGAATTGGGTCACGAAGGGGTGCATGAATGAATGAGAATGTCATAAATTGTCCTGTGATTCTAACTGATTATGCTAAACTTTCTCAAGGGATCTGAATTCTCCAGGGAACTTTGTCCAGGAATTCTCAATTCTTTTGAGACACCATCCAAAAATGGTGACGTGGATAAGAGAACTCAAGAGCTTGCATGCAACTCCAAATGTTCTTCTAGATGCAGCTCTATTCATAGTTTGCTAAAGGTGGTTAATATTTGAAAAAATCCCAGTCCCATGATAAGGGTTTTGATTTTGTTTTGACTATTTATAGCTCTTGATATGGAAATTGGGGAACAATCATTTAATAATGAGAGCTTGACTGATAGAAACACACTCTAGAACCTGATTGGTGGAGCCAGAGAGAGATGCCATTTCCTAAGAAACAGATAATAAGGAGATTTAGAAAGCAGTTGCAGAATGAAAAGCAAAGTGATGATGATAATTCAGAAAGAGAGATGTTGGGACTAGAGGCATAGAAGAAGATCTGGATAGTGATTTTAGACATCTAATAATAAAGGAAAGGGGATCCATTGGCTGAGAATGAAGGAGTAGCTTAGACTTGATCTGTTTGTACCTACAGACCAATTAGCAAGGACCCAACTTTCCCAGGGACCAGATTTAAGAGGAATAAAATTGGTTTGAAAGAAAATAAATCTGGCTAATTAATGTATATCCAGCTAAATTACGTAATTAAGTTGACTATAACTCATTTATTTGAATATATATTTTATAGATAATATATTAGTGTGTAGTGAGAAAGATCTTGTACTATAAACCGTAGTTATGATTTGAATGACTGGCCTGAGCAGGATGTGAAGGAGGATCACGTATCTCTTGTTTGTAGCCCCCACATCTTCCTAAAAAGAAATAAAATGTCTTAAATCTTGGTTTGCAGTAATGGAAAGGATTCAGAGTAAACACAGGGTCTCTCCTATCTGAGTAGTGAAGTATTGTTAATTTATTGTTAATTTATATCAATGCCTTCTTCTAAAGATGCTATAAATTGAGGACCCTTTAATGAATTTTTTTTTAACCTATGGGTGTTAAAGAGTAAACTGTTACAAATAAAGCTCGATCCTGTTCTTGATGATGTTATGTTTTTAGAATAATTTTGCAGATAGAGTGGAGTATAACTGACCATATTTTCTTTCTCATAAGTTGGATTAATTCTTTAAAATAATAGCAAGAAAAATCATGAAAAGTAGCCCAACCAAATACTCTTTCTTCACTTGATGTCTCATTGCTTGGCAATTTTCTTCACTGTCATTTTTCAGTGGAAAAATACCTGAAATTTATCTACTGAAATTCAGCTGAACAGAGTAGTTTAAAAAGAACCAAGAGCATACTAATAATAAGATAAACATTCAAATGCAATACAGCATTTGTTTCTAATTACCACTTCATCAAGTCCTAGTTACAAATTAAGTCTCTTTTATTTCAATTAACAATTTAATGGTGCTTTAGAGAGATAAAGAATGTTCTAAAAAGAACCCAACCTCTGATAAAGCACACCCAATTTTCTCCCAAAAGAAAACATGGTAAAGACATCAAGCTATGAGAAAAAGCCTGGGATAAATGTTTTGTGGACTGTACGGGGCACCACAGGTAGGAGATGTAGATAAGGTAGATAATGTGGTTTTTTTGTTGTTTGTTTTTTTGTTTGTTTGTTTGCTTTGGAGTGTGGGGGGGAGGTTGTTTGTTTTGTTTGCCAGGAACCTCTCTCCTATTCTGCATAAGTTGTCTCTTCTGATATCTTGTATGGGGGAAATACCAGCTAGGCAGCCATGCAACTATCTAACAAATACTTATTGAGCATCTCCTTTGTGCCAGGCACATAAGTGCCCGGTCATGAGGATTTGGTGATGAGTAAGATCTAGTTCCTTCCCTCAGGAACTTCTCTTGTTTAATGGTAGAGACTGATATATAAACTAATAGTTACAGTGTAATGTGTCTAAGACAGTAACTGAAGGAGAAGAGCTATAATGAAGATTGATACATTCCTTTCCTCTAATGTGTTGTATGATTTCATACAAAGGTTTTTAAATCGACAGAGAAATATTCCTCCCCTTCTGCCCCATCTCTCTCTCTCTCTCTCGTCTATCTCTGTGTCACACACACACACACACACACACTGCTATGGGTGAAATTTCAGGTGTATTTAGTGGAGTTGGTGATATGTTGATACTCATATAGGGAACCACAAACACTAACTCTCCATAGCCCTGAGCTTTTACAGATTTGAAATTCAACTTTTGACTGGATAAAGCCATAGAATGTTAGAGCTTGAAGGACTTGCTGAGTATATCTAATTGACTCATTTTACAGTGAGGAAACTGAGACCTAGAGAAACTAAGCCATTTTCTCAAGAAGACCTAGATAATCATTGGAAGTCAACATTAGAAATCTGCTTTCCTAATCCTTAATAAAACATATTGGAGATATTTTGTCTTTATTCACAATGCAGGCTTTTGCTTGGCATTGTCTAATTTGACTTCCCTGCAGACTCAGTGTCCATAATTCTTACTCTCTCTGCTATGATGCTGATGAAACCTTCCATGTCAGCAGCCACATCTGCTAAATGAAGTTAATACTTCACCTTTTTAAAATAGGAACAGAGAAACTCAAGACAGAAATTCTGAAAATTCTTGAGTAGTGTCTTACAGCATTTTTGAAGGATGTCATCAACCTGAAATAAATGTCTCCTGGGCATGTTTTGGTAATATATATTTTGTCTGATTCATGATAGTGTATTAGTTTCCTATGGTCAGTATAACAAATTATCACAAACTTTGTGGCTTAAAACAATAGAAATTTATTTTCCCATAGTTCAGGAGGCCAGAAATTTGAAATCAGTATTACTGGGCTAAAATCAAGATATTGGCAGTGCCCACTACTGGCTGTTGTGCAGAACATGTTCCTTTCCTTTCCAGCTTTTGGTAGCTGCTGCTATTCCTTGACTTGTGGCCAAGGCACTCTAATCTTTCTCTGTGGTAATACTGCCTTCTCTTCTCCAGAGGACACACGTGAATACCCTTGGGATCCACCCAGATAATGCAGGATTATCTCCCCATTTCAAGATCCTTAGCTTAACCACATCTTCAAAGTCCTTTTTTGCCAATAAGATAACACAGGTTCCAGGTTTTAGGATGTGGATATCTGTGGGTGGGTGGGGGGGTCCATCAAAGGTGGATAACAGGTTGTCCATTCTTCAGTCAGAGACCATGACACAGAATTTCTTCTCACTTTTTTCCCTATTAATTTTGCACATAATTACTTTGCTTGGATCTTTCAAGGACTTGTACTAATTTTTTTTTTTTGCTACATTTCTAAAAAATGTCTTATGATTTTTCTCATAGCCTGTCATTCATGATTTTTTTCTTTTCTTTCTTTTTTTTTTTTTTAAGATTTTATTTATTTGACATAGAGAGACACAGTGAGAGAGGGAACACAAGCAGGGGGAGTAAGAGAGGGAGAAGCAGATTCTCTGCTGAGCAGGGAGCCTGATGCAGGGCTCGGTCCCAGGGTCCTGGGATCAGGACCTGAACCAAAGGCAGGTGCTTAATGACTGAGCCACCTAGACATCCCTCATGATTATTTTTTCTAAGTGTTTTGCCATCTATCTTGGTCAGTGCTCTGAAATAATCAAGATCCTTTGGAACTGAATAAGAAATCAGGAGGAAGCATCAAGAGATCTGTGTGTTTTACATGTTAGAACTCTGTTGTTGTTTATGTCTGTTTTTAGAGTTGGAGTAATCTGCTGACCATGGCTACTATATTCAAGGAATCAGTGTTCTTATTCCCAACAATGTAGGCAGATAAGATGTCTGGATGCTTTAATAATCACCATTGATTCACTGTCAGATGGATCCATGCTCTATGACAACTTTTCAATATTACAGACTTTACCAACTAAAAAGGCATTCCCCTCATCCTGTGTACAGAAAAAAACATTGGTGAATGGGGATGACAGCCAGAAGCTCTGTGGCAAGAAAATAAATATGCCCTTTCATGCTGTATAAGAACTCCTGTGCTAGAGGTGGACTCTTCAGTGTGCCTTGTCTGGTTTTCTGATTGATATCTAGGCCTACAAAGCAGCTTTGTGGTAGGACCAGAGGACACCATGAATTGTTATGCTTGAAGCATGGAGTTCAGCAAACAGACCATTCAGGAATAAGATCAAGGACAAGGACAAGGACAAGGACACTGGACTGAGAACCATAATGAGACGAGAGATGTGGCCGCCTCTGAGACTGGTTTCCTAAGCAGAGCGATTGGGTTCCATCCTCATGGGTGGCCCAGTTTGGAACAGAGCTTGCTGCACTTGGCAATGGCAGAGAGGAGTTAGTAGGAAGGACTTAGAACCATGCCTTTATTGACTGCATTAATCCTTACAGCTGTGTTCCTCAACTTCCTACTGACTTCTTTTGTGAAACAAACAAGTTCCACTCCTCCCTAAGAGAGAACATATAGTAAATTCATCTTCATTCACAACACCTCAACTCATACTGTAAAAACTTAGTGCTGTTTGAACTTTTTAATTCCTTATCAAATGTGGTTGTAAGTTCATTGAACATAGGAAAAGAAGAGCCAAGGACTTTAAGTTAACATTTTTTCACACAATGGAGAATAAACAAAGAAGTTATTTTTGATGTCTCTACCATGCCCTCCAAATACGAT
This sequence comes from Lutra lutra, assembly GCF_902655055.1. NCBI lineage: Eukaryota > Metazoa > Chordata > Mammalia > Carnivora > Mustelidae > Lutra > Lutra lutra. The sequence continues at coordinate 37,989,504 of NC_062288.1, forward strand.
GGTGGATATTTTTCCTCTATAAACTCCTTTCCTGTGTAAATGGTACTTAATATTTTTGGAAGGGTAAAGATATGATCATATCTTTTTTCTCCAGTCCAAAGATAACCAGATTTCCCTCAGACTGTAAGTAATTTAGATTTGATACTCTTTCCAGAGAATTTCAGGAATGACAAGTGGTAAGGTACTGCTGTTGTTTTTACGTTGGAACATGACAAGCCTAACATCAAGGGAGAAGAAAGGCTGATTGTGATCTCTGAAAAGAGGGCTTTGGTATATAGCAAAAAGCACGTTAGAATGACTAGAAGCCTTGGTTAACTGCATGACCACAAGGCTTGTCAGAGCATCTGTGTCCTAATAGGTTAAACGAAGATAATACTGAACTTGTTTTGTTGTAAGGATGCCATCTGTTTGCAAACTGGAAAATCCATGGTAGACGTTATCCATGTGGCTTAGTTATAATGGAGAAATGGCCTTCAGCTGTGTGATGATCCTCTTATAAATGAGTAGACTAGATCAACATTTCGTTTCAGGTTCTAGCTTGCCCATAATTTTCCTGGCTCCTTTTCCAAACCAAATGTGGCCGCAGTTGTGACTGAATTAGTTTAACTGCTCAGATACCTGCACTCGTTTGGTCACCCTAGTCTCTTCTCCGAGGCCACATGTTGTCATCCCTTATTCTCGTCAGCGTTGGCTGCTGTTATTGAGCACTATTAGGGCATCAGCTTGTCTCTCAGCAGCTCCAAGGTCAGCACCCTGTCATGAACCTACCGAGTCAGGAACACCTTCCAGGCTTTCTTTTCTCAGAGACTGGGAGGAAAAAACAATTTGCTCAGGGCTGGGAATGAGGAGCTTCAGCCCTGCACAATCTCTACCCTTTGCTTTATCCCTCAAAGGGATAAGGAATGTTGTTATGGCTGCAATGGCCACTCCTCTCTCAGTTTGGTCTCAGGGCAGATTGGATGCAGTATAGATAGCCTTATTGGTTGTTGAAACACTGATATTCTTCTATAATGGTTTATAAATAACAGTTGCCTAGTGCTCTGAGTAACTTATACTGCCCAGGTGGTATTGCAACTTATCAATTCCCTCCCTTATCTCCAGCAATGAAAAGCTCAGCCTGACATTGTAGGAGGTCTCCAGAACTTTCTGGTGGCCCTTTCTGATTGTGAATGGTGATTTGAATACCTCTTCTTGCTGTGTCCTGTGGCTATCAGGAAAATGCAGAAAATATCAGGATAATATAGAGGATATATTGCTTTCCACTTGAAATGTTTAATTTCCATTCAAGAATAAATATTGATCAAGAGCTTACCATGTCCTAGGTATTATTCCAGGTACTGGTGATTTTTCAGATCTACATCTTGTTGTTATCACAGAAGACTCTGGCTCAGTTCACCTCGAACCAAAGGGGGGAAAATTTTTCACAGATATTTATAAATCTGCTATTTTCTACTGATTATGATAAACTTTGCCGCATGACCAACCACATTCATTAACAGATGAGGTCAGAGGACAGCTTCACTTGGACCTTTATTTCCTTCATCTATGAAATCATACTTTATGTGAATTTATGTTTTGAAAAGTCTAGGTAGTTTAAAATTTACATATGATACAGAAGTGAAGAGACAGGAACTTAAAGCCCTATTTTCCTGGGAAAATGTAAAATACAGTGGATGTGTTCCAAAGCTATTGTGGGGAACAGAAAGATAGCCATTGTGCATCCTCCGGGCAATGCAACATTAATTGCTTCCTTCAGAAAACAAGTCATTCTTTGTTCAACCTCAGAAAACTAGAAAGTATGGTGATAAACACATTTAATAAGTTTCCTGCCTGTCCTCATATTTCCCTCTATTTTATTTTTTTTTATAGTGCTAGATTTGTGTAAAAGTAATACTCCTTAACACTCTGTCACACTTGGGCAGACACCTTGTGAATTCAGATGCCATGCAAATTCCAGGTATACTGTGAGGTCTCTGAGTCACTTGATAAGATTTGTATACAGTTCACACCTAATTAATATATGATTAAATGAATATCCAGTAAAATACAAACTAAATTGGCTTTCTATCCACAAACAAGGTTGCAAGAAGAACTTATAAAACCTCCACATAGGTAAAAAGAGCTTTGTCACAATGAGTGTGTTTAGTCATAGATTTTGTTTTAAGATTGGAAATATTCTAGTAAAAGAAACCATTTGGAAGGCTATGGAAAACAACTGGACTATCTCAAGTCCTCAGAGGCAACATTATGATCAAAATCTTTGGGTTGTAAAGGTGTATGCAGGGGGTGAGGGGTGGGGGAGAGAAAGAATGGAGAGAAAGAGAGACAGAAACAGAAAGAAAGCATGCACACTCAAGTCTCCTCCATATAAGTCTGACTTCCTGAATGGCTGTGGGAGCACTGGTCATGGATGCCAAACACTATGATATCCTTTGCATTTTTGTCAAGAAGTTACAGAACAACGCTGAATATTCTCATATCTCTCTGTTCGAATATTCAGGATGTGTCTTTATGACACAACAATTTTAGTCATGTTTATCCAGTGTTTTTCTTTTTCTCAAAGGGAATACTATTCTTTTGCTCTACAGTTTACACAATGTTCCTGTCCCCTGTTGCATACAATCCTTACCTCATAGTTAGTGTAGATCTGTTCGGGTTGGTCATAAAGCTACCAGTAAGCATGGGGGCTTTTTGGCTCCAGATGGAAGATAACAATTGAGCTCATCCTGGAGCTCAGAGCTAGAGGAGGACAAAGCAGGACAGCTGAATTTCTGGGGTTTGGCCAATCATAGCATCCTTTGCCGATTGGATTGTGATTGGGAATCTTCCGATTCAGACATGTAACATCATTGTCCAAAGCCTCACAAAATCAAATGTGGTATGAAATTTTTGCTACATCATGCTACAGCATGGCTCTTGTATTAGAGTTAAGGAATAGATACATTTGTTGTCTCAAAGAGCCATTCTTGTTGGACCCAGAAAATGGTGGTGGTAAAATTGAGTTATGCCATAGACTCTTCCAAATACTCTGTGCAGCCAAGGCTTAGTTACTTCAGTTATAGCCAGTGTGACTGCTCTCTTCAGAGGACTATAAAAATTAGAGAATCATCAAGAATTTGCAAACATAGCCTCATGGAAATGTCTAACTTATGTCAAATATAAATGTTCTTTCTCTGGTAGGAGAATGAGAAAGAAGCATATTTCATTGGATTCTTATGACTGCTGAGAGCTGATCAGATTGTGAATGCTTGGCTTCCATTCACTGAATCACAAAATCTCACAACTGGACAGTGGGTACCTTGAGAGCATCTGGTTCAAATAACTTACATTGCAGATGAGAAAACAGAGGTTCCGATATATCAAATTACTTGCCTAGGGTCATACAGCTTGTTTATGGCAGTGTCAACGCTAGAAGCCCAAGTTTTATGATGCTGTAACTAGTTTCTTTCCTGGAAGTCCAGATGGACCTATAACCTGGAATTAGTATCTAGGAGAAAGATGGTAAAGATGTCACCCTGAGTCTTGACTCATTGGTAGGGAACCCTAACTGCCTGGTAGGGAATCCTGGAGTTTGTGTTAGGCAGGATTTTGGAGCCACATCCAGGCTTATCATAAACAAGCTCCCAAGGTTAAATACAGTTTCTATCGTGGAGAAAAAAAAGGAAGAGAGACCAGATGCCACATGTTTCTGATGTAAGAGCACCTAGTTTTCTTATAGTCATTTTCAGATGTGTTTAAAATATATGTGATAATTGTAGGAATTGACTTTATAAAATTTTAATGAGAGGGGACTGCAAGGAGTAAGTGTCAACCTAAAATTGGTGATAAATATTGTCATGTTGACAGGTGGCAGCTATGTGCTCCAGCTTGTGCTGGGAACTATGGGAGCTGCAAAGAGAACAGAGGAAAAATGCTTATTTTCTAGTAACCTATCCCATAGCAGAATGAACATCATTTAGTCATCCTAATGGTATCATGGTAGTTTTATAGCAACACAGTTCTTTATATTTTCAAATTGCTTCCAATGAATTGTCAAATTATTTTATATAGGGAGGACAAAGGAACATAGGATTGCTTAAATTTCATGGCCCTCTAGATTTTTATGGCATTTGTAGATATTTTAGGGGGAAGAAAGCTTTGAAGGGGAGAGGAGGAAGGGAAGTTTGTTTAAAATATTTAAATGAGAGCTTCTTCAATTAAAAAAAAATGCCTAAATGGAACCAATAAAATTCTCTTCATATCTCATGGTTAGTTGCTTGGCAGTCTAAGCTATGGAGTGGCATGATGCCTTTAAAGTTCTCAACATGTCTAAATGAGAAGTCGAAGTTCAAATAAAGCCATCCGAACATTATTTGAATCATTTGAAATGTCTGCAAATAATTCTCTGGGCTGCTGATGTCTGTCTTTTATTCAGTGAACAGAGAAAAAGAAAACTCAATTGGATCTACATTTCATTTATATTCCACTGGATGGGAAAACTTCCCACTGCCTGAAAAGCATGTCAATACTAAAATATGCCACAGAATGTATTTCACCAGGAGTTATCATCACTGTGATCTTCTCAGTGGCCAGAATGTTACAGGGAATGGAACTACAATCGGTCAGTGTCTCCTCAAGTGGGTCCAGTAGATTCATGTTTCTCAAGATATTGTTCCCAGAATCACTTGGAGTGCTCTTCCTGCTAAAAAAGTTAAGATTAAATTCATTGGATCAGAACCTCTGAAGGTGGCTTCTGGGAATTTAATACCCCCAGGGGATTCATATAGCTACTAAAGTCTGAGAACCATTATACTAATGTCTCCTGATATAGTTTGAGAGATCCCAGAGATACTAGCCAGGCTCTTGTCTACCCTAATAATATGATAAATCAGAAAAATGGCCAGTTTTCTGTGTGTTCTAAAGCCTATAGTTGTGAGGCTGGGCATCAGTCAACTAACAGAACCAGAGGGGTCATATTTTGTTTCCTAAGATCGCCTCTTCAAGTGAGCAAAACATGCTTTTACCCTGAAGCAAGTTATGAACTAGCAAATCATAGTCACTTGTAACACCTGTAATCACAGATTGCTCTCTTTTCTTTGAACCCTGGCCTCTAAACATTCTTGATATGATAGGTAGATAGGAGATAGATAGATACACAGAAAGACAGATAAACAGATACCTTACATCTACTACCAGTGACAGAACTTATTTTGCAACCCAGAAGCTAAACTCATTAGTTTTATTTTGTGAGGATTCGTTTGAATTGCCCACTAGTTTTTTTAAGAGAGAGAGAGCGCGAGAGCGCCAGAGCGAAAGAGCACTTGTGCCTGAAGGGGGGGCTGGGCAGAAGGAGAGGGGGAGAGAGAGTGTCCTAAACAAGCTCCACGCCCAGTATAGAGCCCAACACAGGGCTTATTCTCACAACCCTGAGATCATGGCCTGAGCCAAAGTCAAGAGTCACATGCTCAACGGACTGAGGCACCCAGGCACCCCAAATTGCCCACTGCTTTTAAAGGGAAGCTGTCACACTCTGCATATCCTGAATTGTAGGACTCTTGCTTTTTGTATTTCTTTCTTCATTTTTCTTCTTTTCTGTTACTAAAGAATATTGTATTGAACCAAGGAAACTACTTTGTAGCAAAGAGAGTGTATGGTAGGGTTCTTCAGAGAAACAGAACCAAGAGGGTGTGTGTGCGCATGTGCATGTGTGTGAGAAGTTGGTTGATTGATTATAAGGAATTGGCTCACACAATTACGGAGCCTGGCAAGTCCAAAATACGCAGAGCTAATGTCCTAGTTCAAGAATGAAAGCCAGCAGACTGGACACGAGGAAGAGCTTGATGCCCCCATTTGAACAACTTCAGGCAAGAAGGAACAGTGCCCAGTGTTCCAATTTGAAGACGATCAGGTGGTGGGAGAATTATCTCTTACTCAGTGAAGGGTCACGGCTTTGTTCTAATCAGGCCTTCAACTGATTGGATAAGGCCTACTCACCTTAGGAAAGGCAATTTGCTTTACTCAGTCTACTGGTTCAAATGTTAATCTCATCCAAAACACCTTACAAACAGAACACAGAAACACATAGAATAATGTTTGACCAATTCTCTGGGCACCTTGTGCCCAGAGAAATTAATGCACAAAAGTAACCATCACATAGAGTGTAGCAGTAGGTGTATAACTAACTATAGGATCAACATACACACAGAAGCCGTCAGCTATGTAGAGTAATACATGACCTTTGGATGAAATAGATGAGGCACCAGCTTGAAGATGATGCTCTGCAAAGACAGAGTACAACCTTAAATCAGTGATCTTTACGTGGTGCTGTGTTCTCAATAGACTATCTGGGTGCAGAGATGAGTAGTGTTTTCAGGGACCCATGCTTTCTAGCTCTTAAACTTTGGGAATTTTGGTTTAGAAGTACTGGTTGCTACAGGACCAGATGCTGAAAGACCCCTATTAAACTAGGGTATTAAACTCCTATTAAACATGGTTGCCTTTTGGTCACTTCAGACTCCTTATATCAAAAGATCAACAGACTAGGAAAGAAGTCAACTGAAAGATAAATGATCCTATCAATCAGGTATAAGTGGGTCTCCTACTGGGACAAGAAGCCTTACATGGAAGCAAGGAAGAGTATATTGACAACCTGTAATCCACTGGAATATATCTCAGTACTACGCTGTATGATTTTTATGGCAAATGGATAAGGGCAGGAGTCACAGTATGAAAGGGAACAGTGACAATGGGCTCAGACCATTTCTGAATGAGAGTCTGGGTTCCCTCAATAAACGGACTGATGTAATAAATGAAACAACTCTGTTCATATCTGTAATCCAGAGTTCTTAATGCCAATGTCACATATTAAGCAAATGTGGAAGTAGCCATGCCCTAAGTAAATCTCACATGGTTCATATAGTACTCAGGGTTTTTCTCTAGGCCATTCTGAACTAAGGATTTGCTTAGGTTTGTACAAAAGATGGATTTTGGAGCTATTGCTGCGTTTGATTTATGTTTCCAAAATAGAGCAAGCTCTCTTGCCAGAAGCATTTAGAAATAGGGATATGGTTTTCCTCTTTCCTAGGGGCCAATTTATTGGCTCTTTATCAAAATATATAGGATTATTTTGTAGTCTCAAAAAGGGAGATGGGCAAATCTCACAGTGTGTGAAGTTTAACAGGTATCTCAAACTGTTTTTCAAATTGATTGCAAACATAAAGTCACAAAGCCTTGAGGCAAATGTAAGCTGAATCTCGCTGACTCTTTAAAATACAATACATCCAAATACTGCTATTTTTTAAAATGTCTGGGACAGCTGGAGATATTTCAAGAGGAAAATTGGAAAGATATTTTTTATACCTTTAGGCAAGAGTGAATTATTTCAAGCACCAAGTGGTTCAAAATCCCACTGAGCTCGAGAGGCTGGGCCTTCTTGGATTTCTAGTGGGCACTGCATTTGGCATAATAAACTTCCTCTACTGCTTCATTTCCTCTGCCTCAGATAGCCACATGCCCTCTAACCAGCCCTTGAGACAGACCTCAGTGCTGAATGATGGATAATCGTCATTTTCACCAATTCGCTTTAAGAACTATGTTTCGTTTCCAAGTATTAAAGCAACATGAACGGCTCCCTTAGGAAAACAGTAAAAATACAATCAAAACAGTTTAAATTTCAAAGGTCAAATTCATAATTCCACACCGCAGCCTGGTTTTCTCCCCATGGGCAATGTGGCATTACATACACTATGAAGCACTGCATTCACATGTAAGGATTAGTCATAGGCTGTCAGAGCTGCCAAGGACCTTGGAGATTATCCATTTCTATGCCTTTCTTGTACAGATGAGACACAAGGCTCTGGGGAAGTGATACCAGAATGGAGAGGAAAAGAGACATAAAGTTAGATACACAGATTACTTAAGTTTGTTTGTAGACAAGTTGTGAGCAGCCTACTTAGAATTCTTATACGCAGTGATTTTCCCCATCTCCTTTCCTTGCGCTCGACCTCTCTGCCCTCATTCCCACCCCACCCTGCCAACCCTCAACCTTTTCTGGCCTCTCTCAGCAAGCTTACATCTCTGTGAAGGCTTGCGGTGTTAAAACAGTTCTTAACATTAACGTCTTTTGCATCAACCTCTTTTACATAAAATGGTTGAGAGCAATGCCCCTCTGATGCTGGCTGGACCTGTGACACAGAAACAGGAAGCTGATTGTGTCTCCTCTTTATTAATTACCTTGTCTGCTTTTTCCAGGAACAGTGCCCTCCTTCTCTTAGGCAGAACTGAGGTCTCATCATTGTTTTCTTATCTAAATGCAAGCATTGCAATGCCTGGGTTTACCTACTCTAACCTGTCCTGTAACACTTTCTGTCCTTTCTAAGGCTTCCTGAGCTTTCAACCTCTGTCCCAATATCCCATCACCTCTGTTCCTCTACCTCAACAATATTATTTTCTCAGTGACAAAGTTCATATTTCATTTTTTTAGTTCAGGGAAGTCTTAGACAAAAATCTCTTGTATTCCTGGACAAAGATCTGGGGTCTTGGGGTGGGAGACTGGGATCTCTTCTAAAATGGAGGGTTGAGGGGTCCCTGGAAACTTGAGACTTCTGTGAAAAAGATCAAATCATGAGGGGTCTTTTATACATATTTTTCTAATGTTGCAAATTTTAAATGCTTTGAAGCTGTGATTTCACCACAAAAAATAGTTTTCTATCAGGCATTTTGCATAGGGCAAATAGTGAGATGTACTAAATAACCAAATAAATAGATTAGATATGTTCTTTTTATGACGCAGACTTTGTCACATGCAAAAGAAGCACTGTTTGGCATTGGTATTAGTTTAACAAAAGAGCTGCTACAGTGGTCATTGCTATACCAGATCCATTTAGGAGGCAGGGACTAAAAATCCTGTGCTTCGAAAGGCACTGCCAGCAGGAGGGGATAGTGTGGATAAAAAACAGGGGCCTTGGAGACAAAAAAATCCCAGGTACCAAACCTAATTAAACTACGTCTTGCCTAACCTTGCACAAACAGTGTAACCTCACTGAACCCATTTTCTTATCTGCAAAATATTTTAACAAAACCTACCAAGTGAGCTTTATATAAGGATTCAGTAAGAATCTCTATGTAATAATGCTACATGTAAAAAATTTTGAATTTTACATAGATTTATATTTTATAAAATATTTATATTTTACGTGTAGGCACATATATTAACATATATATGTTTATGATGTCTATAACATGATTTATAGCCAAGAAATGGTAATGATTATTTTTAGTAATTGAAATAAGTTTTTAGAGATTCAAGTTAGCATATACAATGGCAGTACTTTGACAATCTTGAAACTATACTACTAAACTTTTAAGGCATATTCCATTCTTTTTTTTCTATCACTATCAGTGCCACATTAAAAAAACAAACAGCTGTTTTTGCTTTTATTTCCACATCTTCTATTATGGGTAAACAGTCTGGAAGAGAAGAGCTGAAGCCTAGGAAACTCACAGGCTAGATAATTATGCAGTGAATAACTGAGAGTCAACTGAAATCAATATGATTTTTTTAAGTGACATCACAGATTGAGATCACTTCTACCAATCAGATCATAATATCATTCAGTAATGCATTTGATTTCAATTAAAATTTGAGGGGTGCCTGGGTGGTTCAGTCATTAAGCGTGTGCCTTTCGGCCTTTGGCTTATGTCATGATCCAAGGGTCTAGGGATCAAGCCCCACATCAGGCTCCCTCCCTGGTGGGAAGTCTGCTTCTCCCTCTCCTACTCCCTCTGCTTGTTTCCCTCTCTCACTGTCTCTTCCTCTGTCAAATAAATAAAATATTTTAAAAAATTTTTTTAGGAAAAGTCAGGCAGGTATTTTCATTCACTTTATAGGTAAGAAATCTGAGGCTGGATGAGACTGTGATTTGTCCACAGTAAAAGGGCTTGCGAATGCAAGATAATAGCAGGGCATGGACTCAGATATTTTTGTAAAATTTGAGTTAAAAATTTCCTATAGAAAAGTGTACGTACCTTAAGTGTATAGTGCAAAGGTTTTTCATAAACTGGGGTCCCCACTTCCCAGATCAAGAATTGGAATATAACTAGTACCAGGGGGATCTTTTATGCTACTCCCAGTCACTATACCTCAAGGTAATCAAATCCTCACTTCTATCACCACTAATTAGTTTACATTTTTTTAAAAAGATTTATTTATATATTTATTTGACAGAGAGAGAGAGAGAGAGAGCACAAGCACAAGCAGGGGGAGAAGCAGGCTTCCCACTGAGCAGGAAGCTTGACGTGGGGCTCCATTCCAGAACCCTGGTATCATGACCTGAGCCAAAGGCAGACACTTAACCAACTGAACCACCCAGGCGCCTATAGCTTATATGTTTTAAGAATTTATGTAGATTGATATAAGTGTTCTCTTTTATGTCTCATTTCTTCAGCTCATCATTATGTTTTTGAGATTCATCCATCCTGTTACATGTACCAGTGCTGTATGATTCACTGCTGTATAATATTCCATTTATAAATATACTGCAATTTATCCATACTTCTATAGAGAAAACGTCTGTGTTGTTTATAGTTTTTGGTTGCTGTGAACATTATTGTATATCCACTTTGATGCATGTAGGTACATCATTTCTGTTGAGTATATAATTAGAGGTAAAGTTGCTGGCCAATAAGGTATGTATAAAAGAAGCTAGATTTTTTTGACTTTGGAATCAATCTCAACCCATAAATATGCTCAGCATGACTGGACTTTCTTCTGATACATACAGAAACAGAATGACAAGATCTGGGAGTGAGAAAGCTAAGACGGACTAAAAGTCTTTTGGATGCTGTTGGCACTGAGTAGTAATGCACACTACAAGTGCCATAGAAACAATTAACACAGGTCCTGGAAACCACTTTCTTATGCTGGTCTGTTGCTTATTAGGTGCACCATCTTCAGTAAGTCTCAGAGCCTTCAGAGTTGTTGTTCCCTTTGTTCAAATTGGTCATCCCCTTCCTTTTGTCTTGAGTAACTCCTACCCATCCTTCAGGACTCAACCTAATCTCACTTCTTCAGCACAGCCTTTGCTGATTTCCCCCATCCAGATTCAGTTTGCTGTTACTTTGTTTCTCATAGATACCTGCACTTCCCTTTTTTTAAAAAGTGTATTTATCTTATTTGTCAGTTTCTAAGTGATCATTTTTCTAAATAATTGGTTTATCTTCTACATCATTAGATGGTAAGTTCTCTGAGGGCAGAGTCATCTCTTTCTGGCACATCACATGTATTTGAGGTCCCCAACACCACCCTACATTTCAGTAATTTGCTAGGAGGACTCACAGGACCCAGGAGATATTAGTACTCACAGTTATGACTTGTTAGAGTAAAATGCTACTGAGCATAATCAGCAGAGGGAAAACCAGGCACAAGCTTCCTTGCCTAGTGAATATCACAGGTGCAGCTGATTTCCTTAACAAAGCACAGTCACAATACATGTGAAGTGTTACCAACCAGAGAAACTCATTAAATAACAGCGTGCAGGGTTTCTTTTGGAGGTAATACGAGGACCCGAAGCCTAGCACATAACTAAATCCCAGACTTTCAGAAAGAAAGCAAGCGTTCAGTATAAACCACATGGTTTGTAGAAATAGTCAAGGTACAGTGAGCTACTCTTACTAGTTCTGATTGGAAGGAACCATCCTAAAACTCAGGTTCCCAGATATGAGGAAACCAATTCCTCTAAATAAGGATTTAGTTCAGGAAAATATCAGGAGATGTTGGTTAAAAAAAATTCAATACTCTTTTGACCTTTCTATAATTGCAGGAATTTCAGAACCTTTAAGTTGTAAAAATCTGCAAGGTAGGATGGGTAGATCAATATATAATGTGTCCTAAATTCTAAATTCTTTGACCATGGGATATTTTCTTTCCTCTCTTATTTTTAAGTGATGGGTGTTCTGTGAAGAACACGCTGACAAATGCTGTTCTAATTCCAGCCCTTTCTCTCAGGCCAGTCACCTTCCCACCTCAGCATTCTGCTGACAAGTCTCGGGATGCAACAGTCCAAAGCACACCTTTCAGGTTTCATAGAACATATTAGAGTTACAGTTGTTTAGCTTATTAATTCTCTTAGTTTCTTCTCAGCCACTTGTAATCATGACCTGTAATACTCTGTAACACACATCAGTGATTCTGAATCACAGATAATGGAAAATTAAAGGGGTTAAGCATATATATTCACTGATAACAAGCCAATATTTATTTAGCATCCCACCTTCTATGACCCAATATCTGTTTCTTGGCAGAATTTTCCAAAGGTAACTTAGTTTTGCGAAGGTAACTTAATTGAAACTCATTAGCATGTTACTGACCATACAGCACAAATAGTGTAGAACAGATGTAATTAAACACAGTTCCAGTTGAAAACCTACATTCAGGTCCTTTTCTATTTTCTTCACGGCTTTTGGAGTTGAGACTGCTGAGGTGAAGACTGTGTCAAAGAGGTCATAAATAAAGCCACTGCTTTGGATAATATATAGTGCTATGATACTTTTCAGGTTGAGATTATTAATTTTTGATAAAATGCTATGTATATTCATACAGGAACTCATTTAGAAAAATGGCTTTCATATAAACATTAGAGGAACACCTTATTTTTCTTCTCAGCTTTAATTGAGTAATTTTAATACAAGCAAATTAAGTAAAATAAGGTCCAGGCTTCTTCGTAAAGCAATAGTTCACTAAGTTTAGCTAGATGTATGCTTAATGAAAAAAACCTTAATTTTTTCATAGGTGGAGAAACTGAGACAATAGTTGTTTACGAAACAATTCAGACATATTTAGATTTCCCAGGCACTTCTGAATGTTAGTGGGCATCAAGTCTCAACCATGAGCAATGAATGCAAATTGTGCCCCAAAGACTAACAATTTTTTTTCCCAATCCTAAAGATAGGGACCAAGGCTTACATTTTTATAATGAGAATAAAAAAAACTGCCTCAAAAATGGTATTTGACTGTAATCTCTCTTTTTTCCCACTTGTGTGACCTACTCACTTACCAGAGGCCCCATCTCCCAATACCATCACATTGGAGATTAGGTTTCAACATGTGAATTTGGTGGTGGCATGATGGGAGGGGACACAAATATTCAGTCTGTAGCAGGAATGGTCCACAGACTTGGTGCATCAGAATTAATTGGTGGCATTTGTTTTAATGGAGTTATGGAGCCTCATTCCAGATCTGCTTAATCAGAATCATTGGGTATAAGCCCTAGGGATCTACAGTTTTAATATGCTTTATGTATGATTCTTATCACATAAAATTTGAAAATAACCTTTTCAGATGACCACAGATGGACAAGATCATATCCTATTCCCAGGGCCAGGTTAGATGATTTGTAGCCAGGTTTTAAAAGCGGGTATGACTTGAGAGTTAAAACTGAAAGGAAAGGACATTCTAGTTGGAAACAATGGCATGGGTGGACACACACAGGTAGAAAAACAAATTATATTTATGGAATGCTGAGAAGACCAGTTGGTTGGAGACAAGGTAGAATGTAGGGGAGCAGTGAAGAGAAAACTGAGAAAGTCACAGCAGTCAGACTGTGACTGGTTCTTACTGGAAAGCATCCCCTTCCCATAACCAAGAAGATACAGAAGATCCCTTGGGGTATAGTTGACGTAAGCAAATAAGCAAACTTTATAAGTTCAAAGACAGAGATTCTGTTTAGGGGGTGGGGAGTGAGGAGAGGAGAGTTTTCTGCAGAGTATGCCTAGCTTTGTTTTGAATTGTCTGTTTACTTATTAATATTCAGCTTTGATCCAGAAATTTAGGAACAAGCTCTGATGATCTAATTTTGTTCACAGAATTAATAAGTGAGCTTTGTTGATACGTCTGCATTCTAACATCCTCTGATAAAACACTGCTAATCGGCTGCTGTGGCCAATGAAGATAAGCATACAAAGACTGTGATGTAGTTGCCCTCCCTTTTAGTAATTAACTTTTGAATTTGTTGTGCTTTTTAGGGTCTAAAATAAAATGGTAGGCAGTGAAAGTCTGATCATCAGTCCCATTGAATAGTGCCAATGAACAGTTGATCTTGCTATCCTATTTACTATTTTATTTTTTTTTTAAATTTAAACTTCTGATCCTGTCAAACTGTACATTTTTATGCTTTTTCACTCTTAAACTGCTTTAGCTCCAGATTCAGGAATGTTTGCAGATTACTGTTATTGAGTGCCTGGGTTAAATTTTGAATCAGCCATCAAGGTGGGAGGCTCTCCACTGTGAGAACAATTTCACGCAGAGCGACAAGCCCCTGCGGCTGCCACGCTGGAAGCACCCTGTAGCCACACTCGATGATTTTTCCTTCTCAGGTACTTCTTGCATCAAGCTGTGTCTCCATTGCAGTGCTCCCCACTGCCTCCACTGTTCATGGCACACAAGCCTAAACCAGTCTGAGACAAGTTGTTTTTGTTCAGCTGCCAGCATGAGCACATGTCCTGGGTTGAGTGTGGAAGAATAATTGAGGGTCATGTTGGTACCGAACATGGCTCCCGTAGAAGTAATCACCCCTAAGCTCCTCTCGATTTCTCTTGTAAGGAAGTTGTGGTCATGATAGGTTACACTACTGGCCTTTCCAGTACAGGATATTAGATATTCAGCACAGGAACCTTTAGACTCTGGCAACCTAGTGTATAAAAACGGCATACTACATGCTTAAAAAGAGAGACAATTCATCCATGCTCAAATAATGAGGGCTTGATTTTGGAAGTTTGACCATGAGTGACTGAACTCTAATCCGTTGCAGAGAAGTGGCACTTATCTGACTTGAAGCATAAATAGCAGTATAGGAAATGATTTCAGGTTTAAATTTTGTGGTATCAAATTCAGATTTATCAACAAAATATATAAAACCTCCAGGATGATAAATCTGTGTGAAGCTCAATCAGTAGACCATAGAGAGCACAAATTGAATATCCAAGCCTGAATGCAAAAGTGACTCCACAGCTCCAGTGCTTCATCCCCCCGGCAGAAAAAGTGTGATTGAGCAAGTCGCTATGCAGCTGGAGTGACCAGGTCCTTTTCATCACTTTCCGGGATTCTTAGGCACTCTTACTGCAGTGCCGGGTTCTTGGGAGCCACTGCCAGCAGGAGTGGAGCCTGGGCCCTGGGCTTCCATGGCATCCGCGCACAACCTGGGAATGGCCCAGCACGGAGCACTCACCAGAGCTCCCGTGGCTTTGTACTTTTTCTGCTTTCCTACCACAGTTTCACTTCAAATTTCAGATGATGTTGTGACTGAAACAATTGATGAATGCTTTGAAGCCATTTTCGAAAAACATGAAGCAGCTTGTCCTTCTGGTTTAACACCCAAGCTGTTATTTATAAAAAACTGCCTTAACCTCCTGGTTCTCTCCATATTTTCTCTCTGCCCAGAAGCCACATCAACAGCAGCAATCTCTCTATGTCTTCTAGTATATTTATGTCATATCTCCTGCACCAGGCTGGATGGACTCCATTTCTATCCTCATGACTGAGGGAAGTGTGATTTTTAAAACAGCTGAAAGCCTCCTCAAGAGAGGGTGTTTTCCTTGGTTCTAGTATGTTTTTTGTTCAGTACTGTCCCTGCCACGCAGGTCATTTCTGCTCCTCTTTCCGTGTACTAGAAGAAGCCTGAAGTGGCTAGAGGGAAAATCATGCCGTTTAAGATCTGGTGACCAGGTAGTAGTTGGATGACTGTGAGCCCATCATTAAACTTGGTTGCATTTCCGTTTTCTCCTCTGTGAGACTAGGACTGAGTATGAGAAGGCTCTAATGCGGTACACAGCACAGAGCAAGCACTCTAGCAATGGCTATTGATGTCCTCATTATTGTTATCTTTACATATTAGAGAGCCTTTTTTTTTTTTTTTTTTTTTTTTTAAGAAAAGCTGGACAGCACCTGGAAGTCACCAAACCCTCATATCCTGCCTCCCATAGATCTATAAAATAAACCATCTTGGGCCAGCTGTGGGATAGATGGAGTCACTGAATTTGTTCTGGTCCCTGAAGCTGTCCCAGAAATCAGGGTTGGGTTGGAAGAGGTATTGGCCAGTTAGCAAACAATCTTCCTCTGTGTTTGGTTGGGTATCTGAATTCTTGGATTCTAATGGTGATATGCTGGTAAACCTGATGTTTGGGAGAACAAGTGGTTTGGAGTGATTGCCAATTTTTGTGGTGTAAATATTCCCACAGTGGCTTATGTCAAGCTTTCAACCTGACGTTACTAAACACAGGATTAGAAAGAGATGAACACCACTGGTTCCTGTGAATTGCTAAAAACCAAGTCTAACACAGTAGTGGTTCTAGGTGAGTTCTGTCACCTCCAAGATGTGTTTTGTGAACCAAAAGTTATTGTTCCTCTTGTCCTTTCTGTGCGACAAAGTTAAGCCACATGAAAGTTTCCTAATCTGGATGATAAACAAAAAATATATTCTTGGCTCAAAGAAGCTTGGGAAACTGGATTCAGCAAAGTAGGTCAATTAGAGAGGTTTCTTTATAACAATGCCTTAGAAACTTTAATATGACTTTAATATTTATACACAATAATTTATTGTGATTCAGAGGGAGCTATACTATTTACCTTTTCTCAAGCATTTTTTGGTGGTATAGCTATTTACAATAACCAGAACTCTCTACTAGATGACATTCTTGTAGCTCTAAAACCAAAAGGAAGGAAGGAAGAAGAGAAAGAGAGCCCTTAAAGTTACCACCCTCTTCCTCACTCCCACCTTTTAACTTCATACCTTACTTTTTAAGGTAAGGAAGCTAACCTTTGTTAGCCAACTTAGCCAACTCAGGGCTGAGTGTGAAACTCAGCTATACCAAGGTTCTCTCAAATGAACAACTATCCTAAAAACAGGCATTGTTTCCTTCTATCCAATTTCCAGATTAGAAATCTGAGCCTCACTCAGGGTCATTTTGTTTGAAATGAAGGAGGCAACTAATACTTCCAATCAGAAAGTGCCTTTCCCAAAGACACGACTTAAAAACAAAATGAAAGCCACGTTATATATTCATAATCACAACTGAGACTGTAGGTGGGGATCTATTTTAGCAATAGTGACACCTTGTGGCTACATCTGCCTCCGCTAAGTAGCCAGAAAGACGGAAAAAGGGATCCTTTCCTAGGCAGGTCCCCCCTTGAGAGCAATGGAACTGTAGCAACAGGAAGAGAGCTCTCGAGAATTTTGTGGATCATCATTTTGTCATTTCAGAAATAACCCAAGATGAAAAGAATCAGAGCTGTCTTTTCTTTTCGTCTCCTTTTTTCTCCTGTCCACTTCTTTTCTTTGATTCCTATGATAAACTCAGAAGCAAGTCAATTTGTGTTTAAGTCCTACCCCACCCATAAACAAAACAAAAGAGTACATTTTTAAATGCATTGATGACTCTTTGATGTTATGAAAAACACTAATGGTCCTTAATTTTAATGGGACTTTCAGCTTCTGGGAGGCCCTCTGTATGTTGCTTTTATGTGTTTTCTGAGAGATTTTAGATGCTTCTTAATGAGATGGAAAAACAGACATATTTTTCTAAAGCAGCCAGAGTATTATTAGGTTCTTGGAAGATAACAGGGCTCTTGTCAAGTCATTTGAAGAAATGTCTGTAAAGAAATCTTACAGAGATATGAGGGAAGAAAAGACAGCCCAAACGGAAAAATACAATGAAAATGGAAGGAAAACAAAAAAGATTTTCTACTAGCCTTTTATTACAAAATCAAGGCCACCCACTGGATCCTCAGATCTAATAGGGAGCCAAAACACTGTGAAAAGTTCCATTTGAGGGGGTTGAAGACTAGAGAGTTAGAGATGCATGTGGACTTCTTGCAAATTTTCAAGGGTTCAGGTGGTGGGGAGAGGAGGTGTTTAATTTTTCAGAGGCATCGTGACTCACAAGGCAAAATGAAGTAGAAAATGAACACTTGTGACTCATACTTATGTCATGCTGCATCCATATCAGCCCTTGTAACTTCTGTTACGCTAGTCACAGAAAAGAGTTGAATACTGGAGAGTTAGGAGAGTTATTCTAAAGGCCACCTCGAAAGTACTTTGTTTTGTAGGAAAGCTTAGACTAGCTTGGTGGTCTGGTAACACACCTGTGCCTTATCCCTTTAGTCTGCGGGTGTGAGGATGATGTAGGGAGCTCAGAGCAAGGAGCGGGAAGGTTAGATAAGAAAGTGATGTGGTTTTGGAATATGATGTGGTTTTAGAATATAGGGGAGGTTTGGTGGGTCCAGAGCCAACAGCCAAGAAAGAATTCTTGAGACATCTTTGGTGCAAAAAGGTGGTTTTATTAAAGCACGGGAACAGGGCCCGTGGGCACTGGGGTTCGAGGGGTGGCTGATTATATACTTGGGAGTTGAGGGAGGTAAGGAAAACAGAGGTTTCAAAAGGATTTTCATATGTTAAAGAAGACTCACAGGATACCTGAGACCTAGCCATTGTCAAGTTAAGGTTGTTTTTCCATCTAGGAAGGCACTAACTTTAAGACAGTTGGGAGCTCCCAGGAGGAATGTCAAACATGTCCCTTTCAGGAGGAGGGAGGCTGTGGGGTATAAGCTTGGGCTTTGTCTTAGCTTTTTGCTCTTTCGTCAAAACAATGGGAGTAAGGGAGGGAACAAGCAGATGTGAGCTCATCAGCTACATTAGAGTTAGGAGATCAACTAAGCTGTTTTCACTGGGTAAGTCTTGTTTTCAACTACCTGTACAGAAACCCCTCCTCAAATTTCCTGGATAAAGTGGAAGTCAATGAGTACAGGAAGAAGGGCAGGGATTATATATCTCTGAGCTATTTCACATGTTCTTTTTTTTCTTTTTGGACTAGAATGTTCTTCTTCCAACCCTCATCTCTGTCTCTCTAGCTGACCTTCACCTGACTAGTAAGCTCTCTCATTCACACCACAGCATATCACTTCTCCTAAATAATGGCTTAGCAGACATTGCTTGCCAGACCTGCATGAGTCATTGGGATACAGAGAAAATGAAGTCCCCCCCCCACCCTACCTTGTTAAGAGCACCCTGGTTGTGTCTTGTGAAGGAGGGTCAGTGGGGGAAATTCTCTGATTGTCCTTTTATTCATAACACACTGCTGCATTTCTCTTGCTATGCTTACTCTTATCCTTCACAACAGTTGCTTTGTCCCCAGAACAGGTCCCAAAGTACCCAAGGGCAGGGACATAGTTTCACTTCTTGCATTTCTCTCTCTAATCTCCCAGGGCTGTTGCACATAATAGATACCTACTAAATGGTCTTTTTTTTTAAAAAAGATTTTATTTATTTATTTGACAGAGAGAGATCACAAGTAGACAGAAAGGCAGGCAGAGAGAGAGAGAGAGAGAGAGGGAAGCAGGCTCCCTGCTGAGCAGAGAGCCCGATGCGGGACTCGATCCCAGGACCCTGAGATCATGACCTGAGCCGAAGGCAGAGGCTTAATCCACTGAGCCACCCAGGCGCCCCTAAATGGTCATTTAATTGAGTTGAATATCCGACTGACTGAGCATTAAGACCTAGAGCTGTTGCTTCCATTCCAGCCTATTGAGATAGAGGTGGTCTTTTTCTGGCTGGCTTTGGCTGGGGAAAGCCAACATCCAGCCAGCAGAGATTTAGTAGATGGGTCACCTGGGAGTGTCATGGGGAAATAGGTCAGTGGGTAGGTAGCAACAATTCTGATTAGGAGGCAAATAGAAAGGGAAGTGGATCCAACCAAGGGCCACAGCAGGGATAATGGCTGCCTTTGAGCTTGATCAGACCATTCCTTTCCTCTTCTCATGCCAAGTGCACTCCTCATGCCTAAACCCCTGGCCTGCGCTCTTGGTAGAATCACTCCAGCTGGTATTCCAAGTATTGGAAGCTGTCTTCTAAAGAGTAATTTGCCTGTATAAAATGTGTAGAACTGAAAACAAGGCAATACATGATAACTAACACATTTTCAGATGTAACAGCCCTATTTTAAAATAACAAAAAGAAAAAAAGTCTTCATAATTCATCCCTGGAAAGTGAAACTCCTTATAACAAAACACCCAAGCTAACTGTCCGAAGCTGCCATTGCACTGCTCCTTAATGCAGAATAGGTGGAACTGGCGGATGGGGATAAAGAGCACAGCCAGACCAGCTTGTCCGTAGATCCCTGAGGTTATCCCAGAGTGCAGTGTTTACCCATCATGGTTTCTCTGACCCTGATTACAAATTTGCCCTCCAAGATTCTCTTCTCCTGCATCAGGAAAAACAGAAACTGATAAAGTTAATTCATTATATTTTGAAAGAATTTCTGGGATTAGGAGTGGAGTGAAAAGAAATAGCAAGAAACTTTAGCCCCACCCCTCACCCCCTGCTATTGTGTCCAGAAGCTGTGTGTTCAGCTATTTCTAGCTTCTCTAAGAACACAGTCAGCCCTGCCCTGCCACTGCATTATCCAGCAGTTTCTTCCCTAACTGAGCACCAATATATTTGTTCCTCTTTCCCATGCAAGATCCTCAGAGGCATTGTCTGCAGTTTATGGAACATTTTGTATTATTTTAATTGGTATCTAATGATATCTTTAAGCTATCATTATATACTTTTCAGATGTCTTGTAATGCTCTTTCTATGCCTTTTAATCATTATTTTGTTTATAAATTGTTATTATAAATTAGAAATATTCATTCTAGAAAACTATGAATCTTGAAAAATAATAAGATATAGTGGAATATGAAACTTGCCCCAAATCCCACCACCTAGAATGGAGAGTTGAAGCTGCTAATGTTTCTGGATTCATACTTCAAGGCATCTATTTTCTTCCATATATATATATACATATTTGTATATGTATACTTATCTCTATGTCTCTGAATTTGCTAGATGAACATACCTATCCAGTCTCTGTCTCTTACAGGGTCTTCTAAAATGTACCTTATGAGATATAGGAACACAGTATTGGGCGCCAAGAAACGTTTTAAGGCCCCTTTACTCCTGAGACCTCCACTTTGAAGCAGGTTTATGAGGAAGCCACTCCTCAACACAACTAGCATTTAGGAATTTCTTTCTTTTTTTTTTAAGATTTTATTTATTTATCTGACAGAGATCTTTATCTGACAGAGATCACAAGTAGGCAGAGAGGCAGGCAGAGAGAGAGGAAGGAAAGCAGGCTCCCTGCTGAGCAGAGAGCCCTACCAGGACCCTGGGACCATAACCTGAGCCGAAGGCAGAGGCTTTAACCCACTGAGCCACCCAGGCACCCTGCATTTAGGAATTTCTTACCCTATTTAGTTCAACTTCTCACTGGCCTCTTTATACCAATGAACAAGTTGTCGGGAAACAAAACTGCTATGAATGAACAAAGTGACAGGTGCATAAAGTACCAGAATATCTCAAAGTTCATCAAAAATACTGCCTCGCATATGGAAATACAATCAATTTTTCCTTCCCAATGAGTATATGCCAAAAGAATTTCCTTATCAAATATTCATTTTGAGATGAGTAGTGAGACAGAGATCTATAAGCATTTGATTTTGGATGGTTTTTTTTTTTTTTTTGAAGTTTACTTTGGTGGAATTGCCTATCTTAAAGCTATGACAGCCCTTTATCAGAACACAATGAATGTAAATGACAAGCAGTCATGGCAGAGAAAAATTTGCAGTCATAGGAAAAGGAAAAAAATGTACAGAGATACACTGTAAGAGCAGACTGGGTAATACTGGAGAGTCTTCTCTTCTAGTTAGCTCTTAAAGCGAGGGTAGTTTACTTCTTCAGGCTTTTTAATCAGAGTTTTTCAAATTGTCAGGGAGGGAAGAAGAATAAGTCTTCCACAGATAGCATTCCTGTCCTTAGGTTTATTATTATTAACATATAGAGTCTTACTAATAGTATCATAGAATATAGATTTTGGGGAGGGGATATAGGAATTAAGTTAAGGAAATAGGTTTTTGTGATCTCAGCCTAAGGCTGAATCCAGGTTCCCTATATACTTATTGAATTACTTTACCAAGTTGACTGGCCTTGATCTCATCTGTAAAATGGAAAGAAAACTAGTTCTTATTTTATATAATTGCTATCAAGATAAAATAAGGTAATCTAAGCAAATACCTTGTGTAATAAATGTTAATTCTATTCCAAAAGCTCTCCCAATAACTGAAGGTAGGAACCTAGCCCATTCAAACTCTCCCCCACCCTCTTGAGTGCAAATATCCACATATCTGGAGCATTTGCAAATTTAGGACCACAAACTTGAACATATAGGAACAGTTTTCCTTATGTCATCTTTCAGGGCAGTAGAGAATTTTATTTCAGTTATTATAGGCTCTCCTTTTTTCCCTCCTCCCTTGGTTGTACCAGACTTCCAAAGGTTTTTGTGGTAGCTAGAAATGGGAATGGGCTGCTGATGTCCAGTATGTCCTGGTTGCTACTGACTTCTCATGGATTTTGCCTGCTGTAATCCCTTGATGTTCCCTGACTTACTGCATCCCTACTCCTTTAGATAGGAGAATTTTAGCTAATGCTGGAAACCCTATGTCAAAGTTCCCTTCCTGAGATGCCTACTCCCTTAGAGTAACAGATAGCTCCGTCTCAGAGCCCTTTGCCCTTCTACAAGCCCCCTCTCCTCTCATCTTCTAGAGTTCTAACAAAATATCAACTGATGAAGGCTTTCCATATATAGACTGCTTTGGGCCTTTTCTGCCTTTTATCCTCGTCAAATTCTGACTGCAAGGAACCAGAAAGCTTAGTAACTTGCTTCAAATAAAGGGAAACAGGAAAAGCTTAGGGTGGGTAGGACACAGTAATCCTTCAGTTAATTATCCTGCCACATACATAAGGTAACCATCAGGATTGTTAACTCCAGGGTAGTCAAGTGGGATATTTCTTTCTGCTGCATCCAGCCTTGAAAAAAGTATCTTCCAAAGAATGTAGTATGAGAAACCCTCGTGAATGTAAATTGTTTGGCCACCTCCTATGCCTTGTAAGTCTGTTCTCCTAACCATGGACTCCCAGCACAGAGGAACATTTCAGTGCTTCTGCTCACTCATTCCTCAGTTGCATGGGCATTTATTTTCATCTTGTCTCTAGCCTCTGTTTCTTAGTTCTCAAGCCCTGAAACAAATGCCTGCCACCTCCTCCATGCAGTCCTTAGTAATTTTCACATCATCCTCTTCAGGTATAAGGAATCATTTCTCTCCCCTGCAGCTCTGTATTTATACCACTATTAAGCATTTATGCCTTCTGCATCTTGGACTACTTAGTTTTTGTTTCTGCTTCCACAAGGTCATAGCACCTTGAAAGCAAGGTCTTGACAACTTTTTATTGAAAAGGATTTAATCAATTTAGTTAAGCAGAGTGATAATGTAAGAGAATGGGTTGCTATGGAAGTCTGGTAATTTACATTTAAAAGGAAAGAAGGGGGGTGACAGGGGTTGGTATTTGATTTTGTTTCTATGTTTTTTATATAAGACAATGATTTTCAATCTTGGTTGCATGTTAGAATAATCTACATAATTTTCTGAAAATAGCAGTGCCCAAGCTTCACCCTCAAAATTCTGATATAACTGGTCTGAGGTAGAGTGAAGACATTGGTATTTTTTTAGAAGCTTCCCAGTATCTGAATGTATAGACAGAGTTGAGAAACACTGGTATAGA
Organism: Lutra lutra; assembly: GCF_902655055.1. Taxonomy (NCBI): domain Eukaryota; kingdom Metazoa; phylum Chordata; class Mammalia; order Carnivora; family Mustelidae; genus Lutra; species Lutra lutra. The sequence goes on from NC_062288.1 coordinate 38,013,125, forward strand.
GATTAAAGAGCTAATGGTGAGACCCCTGAATCCCATTTTCCTATCTCCTCAGTTTCTTGATTTATTATCCTTTTGTATTGTGTGCATTTTTGAAAGCCAACTCAAATGCTTTGGGGAATAGGCATAGTTTAAATAATGAAGTCAGATAAATCAGTAGTATCTATCTAGACAGATAAACCAGTAGTCACCAATCCAGGCTATTCAATATACTAAGTTGTTTTCATGGAGTCTTAAGGAAAATGTAAAATTTTCAAAATAAATTTTATTTAACTATAAAACTTACTTATCTCTCTTGCTGTTTCCTTTTGCTTAAAGAAGCAGTGGAGGTTTGGCCTGGAGACTGGGGAGGAGATCCAATGATTTTTATTCTTTAAAAATCATAGGTTATATATCAAAACTTTAAGAAGTTTGGATGTCTTTAAAACTTGTTTAATTTTCCTAATTCTCTTACTACTTATTCTACTTCTGAGTACAGAGTTTATTAATTTATTGACTAAGCTCTTTATGAAGAGGGGAAACCTGCATCAGGATTGGATTACTGTAATGGCACAGCTATAGTGCTTCTGAAATTGTGAGATGGAAATGAATTGAGTTGAATCACATGGTTCATCCTATGTATTTGGTCAGAACTCCCTGTTATGTAGTCATGTCTCTTGTTAATGATTAAATATTACAGTAATCTATAATTTTTTCTAGTGAAATGTGAGCAGTCATATTAAGGAATTGGGACACCATGAAATCCTTCTAATACAGGGGCGCCTGGGTAGCTCAGTGGGTTAAAGCCTCTGCCTTCGGCTCAGGTCATGATCCCAGGGTCCTGGGATCAAGTCCTGCATCAGGCTCTCTGCTCAGCGGGGAGCCTGCTTCCTGCTCTCTCTCTGCCTGCCTCTCTGCCTACTTGGATCTTTGTCTGTCAAATCAATAAAATCTTAAAAAAAAATCTTTCTAATATAAGTAGAAAAATTACACAAAATCATCTGTAATTGGTCAGATCTAATTCCATAGCACCAAAATTTACTACTATAATTGAATCAGGACATAGGGTGACTGCCTTTTGAGCACTTCAAAACAATCTCAATATAAAAGATCACAGTCTTGACATAGAAAAAGGAAAAACTGCTCTAAATTGAAACTGAAGTCCAGTAATCCTTTGCTTATTAAAGGTTTATATTTAAATTCAGTTTCTCCCCATTTAGGTTGCACAGAAATTCTAACACCTGATGTTTTGGCTTCCTTTCTGACTGTACTCAAGCATTATCCTAAAAAACTACTAGAAAATAAATCTTTTGAAAACTTAATAAACTATACTTTCCAGAACAAACAAAATAAAGAAAAAAATCGACTATTTTCTTGCCAGATACCTCACAGGGATGTAAGAGCTCCAACCTGATCATATTTCAGGCATGCTGGCAGATGATAAGATTGCTGGAGATGTCACAATGTTTTGTGCTATGGTCTCTCCATTTGTGAAATATGAGAGCATCTTCTGCTTCCCTCCAACTGACATGGAAGTTACATGATACTGAACTCTATTCTTTTTGGTGAAGAAAGAGGAGAGAAGGAAGAGTTGTCTATAGTTTTTACAGTTGGAACATCACAAATATCAAAGTTATATACATTACAAATTAATAGCAGTTTTTTAAAAGTACATTAAAACCTTTCTCCAGTATGTGACAATCTTTGTATGTGTAAGACTTTAAAGTTACAGTAGCAAATTCAAAGTGAATTCATTTTCCCTCATGTGCTCCATCTTGTAACCTCTAGGATACAGCACATTTCTGTTTCCCTGAATTGCTTTTTTTTCTTTTTCTTTTTCCTTAATTGGCCTCTCTGGATAATTCCACAGGATAAAGAAGAAAATAGTCTCTGGGATTAGTAATACTGAACAGGTGCAAAATGTACCATTGAAAAGCTAGTTAAACCTCAAAGGTGGAAGCTCCAACTATAAATTAAATGAGAGACGCATAGCCTCATCAGTGCCCATATGTTGGTCAACTGGGGATGCTCTTATCAGAACAATCTTTGTAAATGTAACAAGCCTGTTTCAATGCTACCCACAGCGTGAAGCTGATTTCTATTTTGCATTGTAATAGATTATACAGCTTCAATTTTCAATGGACATGCCCTAACATATTGGGTCTCTCAGGAGACACAGCGGTGGCATTTACAAGGAGGGGCAGAGGGCTAAGCAGTATCATGCAATATTTAAAATGTTTTTCCTTGACAACCAGCAAACTGTGATTACCAAATAGGATGATTCACCACTTCCAGCTGTCAAAAATAATAGCATCTCCTATTAGAGGCTTGTTACAGAATGACCACCCAAATGTCCAGTTTCTAAAAGATACGTGTATTCACATATTGATTATAAGATAAAATATTTAACTTGTTAAATATGGGAAAAGATGTTGCTCTATAGATTTTCTTTTTATAGTGAGAATGAGGATAAGTGAGAATGTAGCATCAAGAAAACAGACTCAACACTGCACTACAAAAACGTCATGATAACACTTGCTGCTGTTATATCACCTTTGTTAGAATGGTCTCCAGGTAGTCCCTGAACTATGCTGTAAATTAGTTTGTCCAAAATTGAGTGGTTTCCTGGGACTCAGGACTTTCAGTGCTAAGATAAAGAAAGTCCCAAACAAACAGGGACAGGTTGGTTAACCCACTAGAAACTTTTTACTTAATATCAGTGTACACTTTGATCTGAAATAATGTAAGCAGTATAATTACCCAACTGACAGCTCTGCTAGGTGACTCTTCTGGTGGCATTTAAAGGAAGATAAATTAATAGTAGAGTCTCCAAGATTACCCAACTGCTGTATTTTGGCAAAAAAAAAGTTAATTAACTTTGTCACTGTTTTCTGAGTGTGTGTACTAAAGTTTGGGTGTCATGATCTTTGAGGTGAGTGGGAAGCCTTAGCAGTATGATTTCATATCAGATGGAAAGTAACCTTCAAGGGTATTGGGTTGGGTTTGACTAATCTCAATTTAGATTAAATTGTTGATGTAAGGGACACCTGGGTGGCTCAGTTGGTTCAGCCACTGCCTTTGGCTCAGGTCATGATCCCAGGGTCCTGGGATTGAGTCCCACCCGCATTAGGCTCCTAGCTTGGCAGGGAGCCTGCTTCTCTCTCCATCTCTGCCTGCCACTCTGCCTGCTTGTGAGTTTTCTCTCTCTCTCTCTGACAAAATCTTTTAAAAAAAATTGTTGATGTAACAATCTTTGAGTAATATAAGACCAGGCATCACAGACTTGAAAACTGTATTGCATCAGACTAAGATATTCCAACAGGATTTTCCTTTTGGAGGCCATGAGGCAGTCACACACTGAGTTCTGAGTGTCCTAGAAGGAGTGGGAATTCCCATGGTCAGTCACCCTGCAAAGTGGCAGTGCCAGGACAGTGAATGAAATTAGAGAGGAGAAATGTGAAATCTATATCACAGATATGTCTAGAACTCCTGAATAGAAGGTAGTAACATGGATGAGAAGAAAGCTGACCAGGAAGTAGGCAGAGAGGCACATCATGAGCTGCCCTAAAGGAGGGTTTATGTTCTGAGTGGGACCATATTTAGCACTTTCGCAGGACATCCATCTTCTGTAACCTCCCACATTTTTAGTAAATCTTGTAAACACCTGCGGGTTGGTCCCAGGCTATGAGAAATTAAGGGAAAGAGCTATTCCTATACTTGGGATGAAAGGTTAGAGCAGTGTTTCTCAACCTCCTTTTTGTATTCATTACCAGCTCCCTAAGGGGCCTCATTAGGCATTTTCCCCCCAATTTTCTCCTTCCCCATGAAATTTTAATACCACAGATAGACCAGATGTATATCTGTTTATATACTATATGCATTTCTGTGCTTTATACATTAAAAGAGCAAGATGAGTAAGGTGTTTTCAACCCCCCAGGAACCAATTTTCACCCCTGCGGATGCAGTATCACCCCCATAGAGAATGCATGGAGAAGGGATAACAGCTTGAGAGACACTGCATTCTCAGACTATCAAGAAGTGACCTGCATAGTGCAAGTAACAACTCACTGGGCAGAGTAGAGATTAGAAAGCTGATGAGACCCAAGAAGACAGCCCGGATATGTAGAGCACATAAACATTCCCAAGTAAGAACTGGATTCCCTGCGCATGAAAAGAATGCCAGTTCTAAGTCATCATTATATGGTTATTAAAGAAGTGTGATTTCATTTTATAATTATAGGCTTCTAAGACTCAGGAACATTTAGTTTACAAATGTAAATAAAACATATTTTGAGAAGATTGATGAAAAAGATGGGGTTTAAAATTCTTAGTGAAGATGGAATATCATAAACACTGAACTCCACATACAAAGAGGCAAGCATGATGAAATACGGACAGAACATAAGAATTAGGATGATTACTGTGTCTGAAAGCAAAGGTCAGAGTTTAAGTTATTAACTGATAGCAGTGCTGTAGAGTATCTCAATGGCTAAGGCTACACTGGTGTTATGGTAAAGAATAACCAGAGATAATAATATAAGAATCAAAATGCACAGCAAAGATGCATCTAGTATAAATTCTGTCTACTTTCTGTCTTTTACAGTCTTTCAGTCTGGAGACTATGTTGCCTTCTTAGCAGAAAATAACATGTTGCACAGGGGGAATGGATTTTGGTCAGGAGATCTGAGCTCTGTTTCCAGGTATGCTGCCCTAGGCCACCCTAGGTTCTTCACTCACTGGCCATGCCCTATCGTCTGTAAAGTGCAGAAGATAAAGTAGAAGGTGTCTAATATACTCTTCCATTTCCTACATTATTTGAAGATGTAAAATTATGTGCTTTGCTTTCCTGTGCTTCAGATATTCAAATATTTGATGAGCAATTCAACAATCAGCCATGAAGTATTTACTAAGGATCTCTTACTTTCCACATTGTACTGAACATTGAGACAGGGCAGGATTAACACAACTCATTTGACTGACTCTCCTTTTCCTACTCCTATTCCTATTCCTATAAATCTCTAAAATTTGTGGTATACTTAGCAATGCAAGGAGAAGTAATGCAGTGGCTTAAATTCATATCAAGATGTAAATATCAGATCCTTTCCTAAGAGGAAGATTTGCCAAAGAAAAAGGGGAGAAAGATCAGGAGACTCAGAACATTCTGACCAGGAGGCAGGACCTGTGAGTAAGGAGCAACTCTCAGGGAAGAGAACTTTGCTGCTGCTGCTGCTGATGCCCTTAATTTGATACATTTACATATATCCTGAGTACCCCATTAAGCTAATGTGACATATTTGCCTTGGGTTTTATTATATTTGATGTACTTCTCTGAAGATAGCCTCAAATCCTCAGGCAACATTCCAGTGGGGAGGGGGAAATGAATTGGCTTTAATTGGTTAAAACATGGAGTACTGAGTCTATGATTGACATGACTTTCAATAAAATAGAATATATCCAAATTGACAAAGTTTATTGTATAATGTTCTCCCATATATTTCTCTTCAAGCTTTTGTTTTAGTTTTTGTGTAACACTAGTGAAAGTTGTATAATTATAGTAGGAGAAAGGAGTTTGCATTCAAAACCAAAAGTACTAAATAACTAGATAAATTATTTTTGACTTGGTATTTTTATTGGTAAATGTATCACTGGCCATACTTGAGTTAAACCAACAATAACCAATTATCTTGTTTTTAATAAAAAGCAGCAAAAAAAAGTACTAACCTAGCTTTTGTATAACTCCAAAATACAACTAGAAAGAAGATACTTTTGCTTCACTTTTTTGTTTGGCATGAAGTCTGCAGACCACCATTACAGCCATCTTCTATTACATCCTCCCACTGTGCACTGTGACCTCCATGCACAGTGCACAAATGCTGGCTGGTCTCTCAGTCTGTGCCCTGTGTTCATATGGCAAGGTATGTGTCTCTTATCACTTTGTACTACCATTAGCCATGTAACTATCTGTTTCCCCCATGAACTGTGAGCTCCCCAGGGGCAGGGACCATGATTATTCATCTTAGTCTTTCCTGGCACCTGGCACAACATCTGCATAATATATACACTCAATTAGTGTTAATTGAATGAAAGTAAACTGCTTTTATTTTCAGTGGCCTTCCAATTATGTAAAGCAGTATAGTTATAATGAATACCAGAATCCTACATGTACCATAATAGCATATCTCTGCTAGAAATTTTAAAAAGATGAATTTTAATCAAATACGTATTTTCTAACTTACTTAAGCATGAGGTGTCCTTAACTTTTTCTAAGTTTCTCAAGCCTTTTTTTATGTGAATATATAGGAAAATGGGGCTTCTGTTAGTTTTTATTTGTTCTGTTTGGTTTTAATTAGAATTGTTAACATAGAACAAAACATGCAAATTTAGGAAACAGCTAGATGATGTATTTTTCATTGTTTTTATCCTCCCATTTGAAGGCCTGTAGATACAGCCACTTGGTGTCTAAATATTTATTTATAAAATGTCAACAGACAGAAAAAAGTGTAATTAGAAATGCTAGTGATTTTAATGAGAACTAGCTCTGAAATCTAAGATTAACTAGGCATCAAATACTACAAATAAATACTTATTCTTCTGGACCAATACTTATCTGGATCCAACATTAAACACAGAGCTGTGACAAACTTTCTTATGACATTTTTCTAAATAGTGGATAAAAAGACAAATACAATGAAGGACAAATGTTAACACTGTGTTAACACAGTGTTCCCCTCCCCTTCACTTGCTCAGTTCTGTATAATTCGTTATTGTTGTAGTGTCCATAGATAGTATCATGCACTAAAGAACTATGATATGGTTTTGAAGAATTGTTGATAATGCTAGCTAAATTGTTAGGGAAACAACAAGCTCAGGGTGGCAGGTCATTTCGCAGGTCTCAAAAAGGTTGTTTTGAAGTAAAGGATCTGTTAAATTATTTTGGAATCTGTTGGTAATTACATAAAGACTCAATTTGTTTCTGAATATTAATATATTAATGGACTTATCATAAAGTTGTAATGTTCAAATGTGTTTGTAATTCACAACTGTACTTCCATGAACAGTTGAAGTGGTTCATTAAAATACTTATGTGAGATGAACTGTGAAGTCAGTCCAAAGAGGTAAGCAATCATGTAGAGCAGTGGGCACTTTGTCCTCCAGGGGACATTTGGCAAAGTCTGAAGACATTTTTAGTTGCCGCATCTGGAGTGAGGGGAGCTGGGCAGGTGTATTGTTACTGGTATGTATTAGATAGAAGCCAGGGATGCTGCTAAAATGTCCTGCAACTCACAGGACAACTCCTTCTCCTTCCCCAACAAAGAATTATCTGCCCCAAAACATCAGTAGTGTCAAGATGGAGAAACCATGATGGAGAAAGAAGAACAGTAATTATACCAGAAACCAGGTATAATTAATACAACTAAGCATTAAAGGTATCTTTCAGCTACTTGGCTCTTAAGTTACAATATAGAATATTAATAGAAAATGATAATTTTTCAAAGTGTTGAAGTGTTCTCTGTTTTTTGTTTTGTTATTGTTTTTAGATCTTTCACAAAGAAACTCAAGATTAGTTTGCCAGGTGTAAAAATACTATATTTTAAGGGTAGAACTTAGTGAACATATAGTGGTGGTTCTTGAACTTTAGTGTACATAAGAGTCACCTAAGGAGCTTATTTAAGGATACAATTCTGACTTCTTTTTTTTTTTTTAAGATTATTTTAAAATTTAATGCAGTTAATTAACGTATGCTGTACTATTACCTTCAGAGGTAGGGTTCAGTGATTCATCAGTCTTATGTAATACCCAGTGTCCATTACATGACGTGCTTTCCTTAATGTCCCTCACGCAGTTCCCCACCCACACCACCGCCCCCCCCAACAACCCTCAGTTCGTTTCCTGTGATTAAGAGTTTCTTATAGTTTGTCTCCTTCTCTGATTTTGTCTTGTTTTATTTTCTCCTCCCTTCCCCTATGCTCCTGTTTTGTTTTTTTTTTTAATTCCATATATAGTGAGATCATATGATAATTGTCTTTCTCTGATTGACTTATTTTGCTTAGCATAGCACTGTCTGGTTCCATCCACGTTGTTGTAAATGACAATATTTCATTTTTTTGATGGCTGAGTTCTATCCATTCATATGTCAGTGGACATCTGGCCTCTTTCCTAGTTTGGCAATTATTGACATTGTCACTTATAAACGCTGGGGTGCAGGTGCCCCTTCATATTGATACATTTGTATCTTTGGGGTAGATACCTAGTTGCTGGGTCATAGGGTAGCTTTATTTTCAACTTTTTGAGGAACTTCCATGCTCTTTTCCAGAGTAGCTGCACCAGCTTGCATTCCCACCAACAGTCTCTACATCCTCGCCAACATCTGTCATTTCCTGACTTGTTAATTTTAGCCATTCTGACTGGTGTGAATGGTATCTCATTGTGGTTTTGATTTGTATTTCCCTGATGGCAAGAGATGTTGAGCATTTTTCATGTGTTTATTGGCCATTTGGATGTCTTCTTTGGAGAAATGTCTGTTCATGTCTTCTGCCCATTTCTTGACTGGATTATCTGTTCTTTGGATGTTGAGTTTGGTAAGTTCTTTATAGCTCTTGGATACTAGCCCTTTATTAGATATTAGCATTTGCAAATATCTTCTTCCATTCTTTTGTTGTCTTTTGGTTTTGTTGACTATTTCCTTTCTGTGCAAAAGCCTTTTATCTTGAAGTCCCAATAGTTCATTTTGTGCCCTTGTTTTGCTTTCCTTTGGAGATGTGTCTAGCAAGAACTGGCTGTGGCCAGGGTCACAGAGTTTGCTGCCTATGTTCTCCTCTAGGATTTTGATGGATTCCTGTCTCACATTCAGGTCTTTCATACATTTTGAGTCTATTTTTGTGTATGGTATAAGAAAATGGACCATTTTTATTCTTCTGCATGTCGCTGTCCAATTTTACCAAAATCATTTGTTGAAGAGACTGTCTTTTTTCCATTGGATATTCTTTCCTGTTTTGTCGAAGATTAATTGACCATAGAGTTGAGGGTCCAGTTCTGGGCTCTTTATTCTCTTCCACTGATCCATGTGTCTGTTTTTGTGCCTGTACCATACTGTTCTGATGATTACAGCTTTGTAATAGAGTTTGAATTCCAGCATTGTGATGCCATCAGTTTTGGTTTTCTTTTTCAACATTCCTGTGGCTATTCAGGGTCTTTTCTGGTTCCATATAAGTTTTAGGATTATTTGTTCCATTTCTTTGAAAAATATTGATGGTATTTTGTTAGGGATTGCATTAAATGTGTAGATTGCTTTAGGTAGCATAGACATTTTCACAATATTTCTTCTTCCAATGCATGAGCACAGAATGTTTTTTCCATTTCTTTGTGTCCTCTTCAGTTTCTTTCATGAGTACTTGGTAGTTTTCTGAGGTTCTTTGCCTCTTTGGTTAGGTTTATTCCTAGGTGCAATTGTAAATGGGATCAATTCCTTAATTTCTTTTTCTTCTGTCTTGCTGTTGGTGTATAGAAATGCAACTGATTTCTGTGCATTAATTTTATATCCTGACACTTTGCTGAATTCCTGAATGAGTTCTAGTAGTTTGGGGGTGGAGTCTTTTGGGTTTTCCACATAGAGTATCATGTTATCGGTGAAGAGTGAGAGTTTGACTTCTCTTTACTGATGTGGATGCATTTTATTTCTTCTTGTTGTCTGATTGCTGAGGCTAGGACCTCTAGTACTAAGTTGAACAGCAGTGGTGAGAGTGGGCATACCTGTGGTGTTCCTGACCTTTGCGGAGAAGCTCTTGGTTTTTTCCCATTGAGAAAATATTTGTTGTGGGCTTTTCATAGATGGCTTTTATGATATTGAGATATGTACCCTCTATCCTTATGCTGTAGAGGGTTTTAATCAAGAAAGGATGCTGTACTTTGTCAGATGCTTTTTCTGCATTGATTGAAAGGATCCTATGGTTCTTGTTCTTTCTTTTATTAATGTATTTTATCACATTGATTGATTTGTGGATGTTGAACCAACCTTGCAGCACAGGAATAAATCCTAGTTGGTCATGGTGAATAATCCTTTCAATGTACTGTTGCATCATATTGGCTAGTGTCTTGGTGAGAATTTTTGCATCCATGTTCATAGAAAAAGTTTGTTAGTTTTTCTTGCATAGTCTTTCAAATAGTCTTTCTATTTTTTGAAATAGCTTCAGAATAATAGGTATTCATTCTTCTTTAAATGTTGAATATAATTCCCTTGGGAAGCCATCTGGCCCTGGACTCTTGTTTGTTGGGAGATTTTTTTTTTAATTTTATTTATTTATTTGACAGACAGAGATCACAAGTAGGCAGAAAGGCAGGCAGAGAGAGAGAGAGAGAGAGGGAAGCAGGCTCCCCGCTGAGCTGAGAGCCCGATGTGGGGCTTGATCCCAGGACCCTGAGATCATGACCTGAGCCGAAGGCAGAGGCTTCACCCACTGAGCCACCCAGGCGCCCCTGTTTGTTGGGAGATTTTTGATGACTGCTTCAGTTTCCTTGTGGTTATAGGTCTGTTCAGGTTTTCATTTCTTCCTCCTTCAGTTTTGGTAGTTTGTACATCTCTAGGAATGCGTCCATTTCTTCCAGATTGCCCAATTTGTTGGCATATAATTGCTCATAATGTTCTTATAATTGTTTGTATTTCTTTAGTGTTGGTTGTGATCTGTCCTCTTTCATTCATAATTTTATTATTTGGGACCTTTCTCTTTTCTTTTTGATAAGTCTGGCCAGAGTTTTATCAATCTTACTAATTCTTTCAAAGAACCTGCTCCTAGTTTCCTTGCTCAGTTCTACTCTTCTTTTGGTTTCTGCTTCACTGATATCTGTTCTAATCATTATTAATTCTCTTCTGCTGGATTTAGGCTTTATTTGCTGTTCTTTCTCCAGCTCCTTTAGATGTAAGTTTAGTTTGTATATTTGAGACCTTTCTTGTTTCATAAGAAAAGCTTGTATTGCTATAAACTTTCCTCTTAGGGGACTGCCTTTGCTGCATCCCAAAGATTTTGAACAGTTGTGTTTTCATTTTCATTTGTTTCCATGAATTTATTTAAATTCTTCTGTAATTTCCTGGTTGACCCATTCATTCTTTAGTAGGATGCTCTTTAGCTTTCATGATTTGAGTTCTTTCCAAATTTCCTCTTGTGACTGAGTTTCAGTTTGGAAGCATTGTGGTCTGAAAATATGCAGAGAATGAGCCCAGTCTTTTGGTACTGGTTGAGACAAGATTTGAGACCCAGTATGTGATCTGTTCTGGAGAATGTTCCAGGTACATTTGAGAAGAATGTGTATTCTGTTGGCTTAGGATAGAATGTTCTGAATATATCTATATCTATGAAGAATAGATATGGATATGGAATGATCTGAATATATTTATGTATGAAGTCCATCTGGTCCAGTGTGTCTTTCAAAGCCCTTGTTTCCTAGTTGATCTTCTACTTAGATGATCTGTCCATTGCAGTGAATGGGGTGTTAAAGTCCCCTACTATTATTGTATTAATATTGATGTTTTTCTTTAATTTTGTTATTAGTTGGTTTATATAATTTGCTGCTCCCATATTAGGGGCATAAATATTTACAACTGTTAAATCTTCTTGTTTAATAGACCCTTTAATTATTATATAGTGTCCTCCCTCATCTCTTATTATAGTCTTTGGCTTAAAATCTAACTTGTCTGATAAAGATTGCTACTCCAGCTTTCTTTTGATGTCCATTGGCATGATAAATGATTTCCCACTCCATCACTTTCAATCTAGAGGTGTCTTTAGGTCAAAAATGGGTCTTTTGCAGACAGTATATTGATGGGTCTTGCTTTTTTATACCATATGATATACCCTGTGTCTTTTGGTTGGGGCATTTAGCTCATTTACATTCAGAGTAACTATTGAAAGATATGAATTTAGTGCCACTGTATTGTCTTTAAAGTGATTGTCACTGTATATTGTCTTTGTTCCTTTCTGGTCTATGTTACTTTTAGGCACTCTCTTTGCTTAAAGGATAGCCTTTAATATTTCTTGCAGGGCTGGTTTAGTGATCACAAATTCTTTTAGTTTCTTCTCTTTGTCTTGGAAGCTTTTTATCTCTCCTTCTATCTTGAATGACATCCTAGGTGGATAAAATATTCTTGGCTGCATACTTTTCCCATTTAGCACCCTGAATATATCATGCCAGTCCTTTCCAGCCTTCTAGGTTTCTGTGGATATGTCTGCTGCCAGTCTAGTGTTCCTACCCTTGTAGGTTATGAACCTCATGTCCTGAGCTATTTTCAGGATTTTCTTTGTCTCTGAGATTTGCAAGTTTCACTATTATATGTTAAGGTGTTAACCTATTACTATTGATTTTGAGGGGGTTCTCTTTGCCTCCTGGACTTGAATGCCTGTTTCCTTCTCCAGATTAGGGAAGTTCTGTGCTATAATTTGCTCCAGTATAACTTCTGCTCTCCCCACCCCTTTTCTCTTCTGGGATCCCAATTATTATTGCACAGTAGTATCACTTATCTCTCAAATTCTTCCCTCATAATCAAGCAATCATTTATCTCTGTTTTTCTCAGCTTCTTTATTCTCCATCATTTTGTATTTTATATCACTAATTCTTTCTTCTGCCTCATTTATCCTAGCAGTTAGAGCCTCCATTTTTTATTGTATCTCATTAATAGCCTTTTTGATTTTGACTTGATTAGGTTTTAGTTCTTTTATTTCTCCAGAAAGGGATTCTCTCATGTCCACTATGGTTTTTACAAGTCCAGCTAGTATTTTTATAATTGTTATTCTGAACTCTAGTTCTGACATCTTACTTGTATCCATACTGATTAGGTCCCTGGCAGTCAGTACTGCCTCTTGTTCTCTTTTTTGAGGTGAGTTTTTCTCTCTTGCCTTCTTGCAGAAAATGGTTGTGTTTCTATTTGTAGAGTTGCAGCAATTTTTTTTCTTAGATCTCCAGTTGAGTTCCCAGGTGCTCAGAATGATTTGATAGCTATCTAGCTGAATTCCTGGGACGAGACAAAACTAAGGTCTCCTACTCCTCTGCTATCTTGGACTCCTCCTCCTCTAGGACTTCTTGTTGAAAAACTTCTATTTAGTGGGCATCGGCCCTATAGACCATAGTTTTAGAAATATTGATTTAGTGGAATAAATCACTAATGTCAACTTTAAACCAACATTTTCCAAACCTGTACCACAAGTATTTTCTGGGGAATGTTTTAAAATATAAGATATAAAACATACATGTATTGAAGTTATTCCCAGAAATATTGATTCAGTAGATCTTGGGTTAGGACTTATATAACTATGTATATTTTAAAGCCCCCAAGTTGATTCTCTTTATCAACCAGGGAATACATTAGCCACCACAGTCTATTATTATAATATAATTTGGCATAAATTCATTTTTGACAGAAGCTAGATGAAAATCTATTCAAAACTAAATTTCTGGACAGTGTGAGGGCTACATATAGGATGGGCTTTTGATTAATATTTAAACCCCAGTGGCCCAGTTCTCTAGCTTTGTGATCCTGAGTACTTCATTTAACCTCTCTAAGTTTCCTTTTTGGTAAAATGAGAGTAATTATACCCACTTTGCACTGACTTCTGTGGATTGGTTGGCAAAGTACCTGGCATAGAGTAAACACTCAATAAATAACTGTAAGCTTTAAAGCAAACTAGTTGTCTAGATTTATATAGATAAAGCTAATATATAGATATTTATATGTTAGGTATTAGTTATTCTAGTATTATATTAGCACTCTTCATAAAAATTAAAGAGCTTTAAAACTATATCCTTGCCTAGAGAGTTAGATGTCTTTATCAAATAGATAAGCTATGAGAATCACTCCCTAGAAAATACTCCCAATGTATTTACAAATCAGTTTGCATACTTCAACTTCAGCATATACTGTGGACAAATGAAGTGTAATTAGTCCCTAAAATAGTCCTTAATGATCCCTGCCTCCTAGTGTTCACAGCCATTTATTATCCCTTTCTCTTGAGTGAGCTGGACTCACTTCTAATCAATAGAATCTAGGAGAAGTGATGAGATATCATTTCTGAGATTAGGTTACAAAAAGGCTTCTGTTTTAAGTGTCCTCTCCTCCGTCACTTGCTCCAGCAGAAAACAGCTCCCATGTTGGAGCTGCCCTACAGAGAGGCCCATGTGGCAAGGAACTCTGGCCAAAAGACAGTTCTTCTTTCTGAAGTTTGCTTTGGCTATTCAGGGTCCTTTGTGGTTCCATACAAATTTTAGGGTTGTTTGTTCTAGTTCTCTGAAAAATATTATTGGTATTTTGATAGGGATTGCATTGACTCTGTAGATTGTTCTGAGTAGTACGGATATTTTAACAATATTAATTCTTCCAATCTATGGGCTCGGTATCAAGTCTTTCCATTTATTTGTGTCATCAATTTCTTTCATCAGTGTCTTATATAAATGTTTGTTGTTTCAAGCCACTAAGTAAATATTGGGGAAATTTGTTACACAGCAATACAAAACCAATACAAATGATATTGATATTCTGCTTACAAATTCAACGATGTAAATTTAACCTTTGAAAGAAGAAGGGTTATCATAAAAGGGAATTTATATCAAATATTCCTGCTCCTTCTGCAACAGGCATGGGTCAGGCTCTTGCTTGCTCTCTTTCTGCTGCCATCTTGGTTCTGTGTCCCCCTCACAAAATGCCTTGTGAAGTCACAGATACTGTCTCTGCTACAGAGCAGGAGTTGCCACAGCCCTAGGCTGAGACAGGGTCTGGAACTGAATCTGACAGTGTTAAATCGGTATCAGACCTTGAGGAATAGGATTCCACACAGGCAGCCACACAACCAGCCCAGCTGGCAGCAGCCACTGAAATCAGTAAAGAAGCAGTCAGTAAAGCAAAACAGAGCAGGAGTGAAAAGAAGGCATGGAAAGCTATGTCCAAACTGGGTCTTTGACAGGTTAGAGGGGTTACAAGAGTCACTATCTGGAAATCTAAGAATATCCTCTTTGTCATCACAAAACCGTATGTCTACAAGAGCCCAGCTTCAGATACCTATATAGTTTTTGGGGAAGCCAAGATTGAGGATTTACCTCAGCAAACACAACTAGCAGCTGCTGAGAAATTCAAAGTTCAAGGTGAAGCTGTCTCAAACATTCAAGAAAACACACAGACTCCAACTGTGCAAGAGGAGAGTGAAGAAGAAGTTGATGAAACCGGTGTAGAAGTTAAGGACATAGAATTGGTCATGTCACAGGCAAATGTTTCAAGAGCAAAGGCAGTCCAAGCCCTGAAGAACAACAGTAATGATATTGTAAATGCTGTTATGGAATTAACAATGTAACCATCTGAAAAGGAGGACTTTTTTTGGTGTTTCAAAAGAGTAACTGCAGCTTGGTTTGAAATTTGTACTTTTTCTATCATTAATAAAGTTATGGTTTCTTGTTGGATGAAAAAAAATTTCTGGATGAAACCAAGGAACCATCATGGTAATTTCATATCATTTGACATGATATCAAATTTATTATTTGCAATTGTGAAACATAAGCGCTAAACTATAATAGGTCCAGGCCCAGTGGCAGATATAGTAAATATGGAAGTTACTGCAGTAGTACTCATAAGTGGCCACAACATAAGAAAATAGTTGGTTCTAAAAGTGATAAAGAATTGATAAAGAATACAGTGATTTTTTTCAGGGAGTTGATAGCCAAATTGTTTGACTTTAACATTGATGTTTTGAGATGTTGGTGATTACAGAAATTCTAAGGCCATTTGATGTCAACAGAAATCCTAAGGTGATCACAAAGGAATTTGTAACAGGAAACTAGTTCACAACATTAAGAAATGCCTGATATGAAATCTTTGACAGGAATTCTTTACAGTATCTTAGAAATGGTTTTGCTGAGGGCATAGAGGAATATGTTACTTACCTGGCCAGTTAACACACTCTTTCAAGTTGTGCCCTCTCTTGTGGGAAATTAAAATTCTGTAGTGATAATTTGAACTATATGGGCTGCCATTCTGGAGAGCAAATCTGCCCTTACTTACAGGAATTTATCTTTGAGAATATCTTATTACCTTTATACAAAGAGTCAACTGAAAGGATGATGGAGATTGGCCAACAAAATCTGACTGATTTCCTCCTACAATTTCATGTTCAACCAGAGGGGCCCATGTCAGTATTTCAACCATTATTTCATATTAGATAAGATCTTAAAAGATAATAGGCATATACTCTGTACACATCATGGATGTACCCATAATTTTACTTACTTTTAACAGAAGATATTGTCTTGTTTGGAATGTATGACACTGAACTACAGGGTGTTTTAGTGATTAGGACTGGAGGTTTTGGGGATGCCTGGGTAGTTCAATAGGTTAAGCATTAGACTCTTGATTTTGGCTCAGGTCATGATCTCAGGGTCATGAGATAGTTAACCTGTGTCAGGCTCTGCACTGGGCATGGAGCCTGCTTGAGATTCTCTCCCTCCCCCTCTCCCTCTGCTCCTCCATCTCCTCTCTCTAAAAAAAAAAAAAAAAAAAAAAAAAGTTGAGGTTTTGAAGTCAATCTAGTCCAACTACCTTTCTCTGTTTCCCAGCTTTACTATTTAATCCTTTTGTGAGTTTTGGTATCACCTTACTTCTCTAAGTAGATTTTTTCTAGATTTTTTCATCTGTGAAAGGGGGTGACTAAGAACCCACTTCATGTAGTCATAAGGAATAAAATCCAAATAATGTATTTATTACAATGTTCCCAAGTAACTGCTTTATAAATTCAAATTAGCATAATAAAAGTAACAATTATTGTGTCAGATCAGGTATATACATGAATTCGTGTACTTTCCTTTTTGAGCAACTGTGAGTTGTTTTCAGAGTGCTAATGGAAAATTACTTGGAACCTAGAACTTCATGCAGTTAAAGGATTATTCAATTGAGAGGGTGATGAAAGTCGCAGAATTTATTATATATACAGACAGGGTTAAAGCTGAAAGTCTCTGAAAGACTTACTAGAAAACATGCTTCAGTAAAATAAAATAAGTCCAGAAGAATTAGATGCAATATGCAATAATACATAAAGACTAGTAGGACTTATTTTTAATTTTAAAGAGGTATGTTTTTAATCGGTATATTTAGCAGTATACTTAATAAGTGGATTCTTTGTCCCCTTCAATGAAATTTGGTTCTTTCATGTGGATAGATAGTAGATATGAGGCAATGTAGTTTATGAAGAACAACTGAATATTGATATTTGTTTTTTAGGACATGAAAATATAAAAAGGAGAGGTAACTGGTACTCTTGACAGTTCTTGATGTGACTACCTTTAATATTTGTAACTATTTTTTCCAGTGTTCCATACATAATTTTAAATAACTGAGATGTATATTATACATGCAGTATAAATATAAATTTCAGTTGCCACTTGGGAAAAAAAAAATCCAAAAACTGTCAGCATGTGATGTAGGAGGGAGAGATGAGGGAAAGAAGAAGGAAATAAAA
Source organism: Lutra lutra (assembly GCF_902655055.1). NCBI lineage: Eukaryota > Metazoa > Chordata > Mammalia > Carnivora > Mustelidae > Lutra > Lutra lutra. The sequence continues at coordinate 38,030,581 of NC_062288.1, forward strand.
GCATATTAAGTCTCCTTTTCAGAAAGACAATATGGGGACTGATGAAAAGTTGATGTTGATTATAAAGTACAGATTAAGTCATGTGTTTTTAAAAGTTAAGAATAACTACTAGAAAAAAAAGAATAGCTACTAGAATAGTAATATTCTAGGATATAGTTATATAAAAGAAGTTTACAAGATAAAAGATATATATGCAATATTATGCCAATAAGTATGAAAAGAAAATGCATAGTTTACTAATTTAAATTATAAAACTGGCACAACATAAGTAGAATACCTGATTAGACCATCATCCATTTAATATGTTGAAGTCAAAATTAGGGGCACCTGGGTCGCTCAGTTGGTAAAGTATGCGATTCTTGATCTCTGGATCATGAGTTTGAACCTCATGTTGGGCATAGATATTACTAAGCTTTTTTAAAAAATCAAAATTAAAAATGTCTGCTCTGGGGGCACCTGGGTGGCTCAGTGGGTTAAGCCTCTGCCTTTGGCTCAGGTCATAATCTCAGGGTCCTGGGATCAAGCCCCGAATCAGGCTCTCTGCTCAGCAGGGGCCTGCTTCCCCCTCTCTCTCTGCCTGCCTTTCTGCCTACTTGTGATCTTTCTCTGAGTGTCTAATAAATAAATAAATAATAAATAAATAAAATCTTAAAAAAAAAAATGTCTGCTCTGACCCTCAAAAGGTGCTAAGTCCTAATTCCTTTACAGGTGATGTCTACCAAACTTTCAAGGAATGTGGAATTTCCAACTTATACAAACTGTTCCAGAGAATAAGAAAAGATGGAAAGCTACTAAATCAATTTTATGATTCACATAAAGCACTAGAATCATGTCTAACTAATGTTAGCAAATTGAGGCAATTTATAGGACACTCTTATATGTACAAAAATTGATAGTTCATCTAGAGACTTGCATAACCCATTTATAAAGTATAAAAAGGAAAAATATACTGTTTTTCATAGGCACAAAAACAACAAAATAGATGGGAATATAACCAATTAATATTTTAAAATTCATGGAAAAATATAAAATGATACTGAAGGACCTAAAAAATGCTTTAGTATATGAAAAGATATATTTATAGATGCATAAACAATATTTCTGACCATAGATTCTCACCATACTAATTTATGAATTCAGTTAATAAATAAAATCCCAATATAATTTTTCATAGCAGTTGAAAATTTAATTCTAAAATTCATATACTATAGTAAATGCAAAATGGTAGCCAAGGCAATATTTAAAAAGAAGATGGATTGTTTCCTATGTGATCTTAAAACATAAAGTATAGTAATTAAAACTGTGTGGAATTGGCTAAAGAGAGACAAATACATCAGTGAAATTAAATAGATAATGCAGAGCCTGGTTCATGTATACTTGGGAAATTAGACCATGATAGATGCAACATTTCATGTCAATGGAGAAAAGACAGATTATTCAATATATACTTTCCAGGCAATTGTGTCATCATTTAAAAAAACAATTATATTCTTCCTTATGGCAATTGTAATATTAAGTTCTGGATGAATTAAATAACTAAATATAAAAGATAACACAATAAAAATAATAGAAGAATGTATAAATGATTATGTTAACATCGTTGAAACAGGGAATATCTTGCGACAAGACATCAAAAATTGATAAGTTTGGCTGTATTAAATGTTAGGACTTCTCATTGATGAAATACATCACTAATAGAATAAAAAGGTGAGGACATTCAGGCAGGAAATATTTGCAATATAATGATTTGGGGTTTTCATCAAGTGTATACAAAGAATTTCTATCAGTAAAAAAAAAAAATGGCATGCAGTACAAATTAGCAAAAAGAAAAGAGTGGTTTATAGAAGAGAATATATAAATGGTTAATGCAGATATGAAAACTAGTATTGTCCTCCAAGTAAGCAAATAATAAGTCCATTGCAAATTCTACCTATGTAATTAAACATTCTTATTTTTAAAAAAGCAAAAACATGTATTTGGGCTTTAGATTTAAATCTTCTCACTTACTAATGATGTTTTCTTGGACAAATTCTTCTTTTCTTCCCTCCAAATAAATGGAATGTTATAGGGTCATTTTAAAGGTTAAATAAGATTAGATATGTAGATAGTCTGTCTAGTACTTGGTATTTAACAAGTGTTTGATAATTGTTATGTAGTGTTACTTGTTACTATGCTAGGTAGGAATATGACAAAGCCAACAAAACTTAAAAAAACAATGATTATCACTTTAGTTATTAAGGGCCAGTAATGAGTAACTGGTTGTTCTATGATTCAGTGCTAACTTTTCTCTTTTTTTCCCCAGCTTCTACCATTTTATGGGGTAAAGATGATGGTTTGCTAGCCCATAGTAATTTGTCTACAGTAAAGTCTTGTTTCCCTAAAGGTTGGTTCTGTTGCAAGAGGTTGATTGCATGGATGGCCCAAATGATGGTCTCCCTCTCCATACCCTTTATGATGTGAGTTTGAAACTCCTCCTATTAAGAGGTGGAGTCTATTTTCCCATCCCTTGGTTATGAAATAACTTCCTATTTGTTTAAACAATAGAATATAAGGGAAGCAACAGTGTACCTCTTCCAAACCTACATTTTCAGAAGATCTCATGTATTTATTTCCACTTTCTCAAAACCTGGCTTCTACCACCACCAAGAACAGGCCTGGGCCAGCTTAATGAACAACCATGTGGAGAAAGGCTGAGACCCTCCAGTTTCTAGCCAATTGGTGCTTAATTTTGCAATAGGCCTGGGCTAGCCTAATGAGGGACCATGTGGAGAAAAGCTGAGACCCTCCAGTTTTTAGCCACTTGCTGCTTGATTTTGAAGTGGATGCTTACCCAACCTTCTGTTGACTGACCAAAGATTCATGAGTGAGACCCTCTGAAACTAGAAAAATCACATAGCTGCCATAGATGTTTGAGCAATAACAAACAGTTATACAGTGATAACAAATTAATTCACCTTATCCGTAATATGTACTGGACATCCACATATTTGTTTTTTCTTGATAAAACACGTTCAGCTTCCCCATTTCTCTCTGTAATTCATTAACAATAAATATTTAAGTGAGTGGCATAAAAATTCTTAACAAAGAGGGGATTAAATGGTATTCTCTAAATTTTGATAAAACTAGTCTCATCACTTTTGACCAACTTTTGGTGGGCCTTTTTGAGTTCATGAGAAAAGGTTTGTGCCTTTTTCTTGTGTGTTTTGTTGTTATTGTTGTTCAAGGAGAGTATAAATGTACAAATAACCAGGCAAAATATGCATGATTTTTTTTTAAAGTGTCAACCTTAAAACAAAAAGAAAGAAAATAAATAATCCTTTGACTTACTCTCTTTCCTTCAGGAATTGTTTTGTTTTCCACCTGGGATGTTCTCCACAATTTCAGTTGGAATTGGTTTTAGTTGTATTCCCACAACATTTAGCTCTTAGACCAGTATGTGACTGAGCATCTTCTACTTTAATTGATCTAATTTGCACACATAATTCTGATGGAATTATTCATTGTAAAGTGCACCTTTGGGCCTTCCAGAATTCTGCCTTTTTTCTGTGAATCCATTGCATTAATTTACCTGCAAATTCTGCCTTTCTCTAGAGGCTTCTCTTGGTTATGTAAATACTTTTGTACAGATTTCCCATTGCAAACTGTTCTGAAACACTGTTCCTCATTTTTTTCCTGCTTAGATTTGGACATAAGCCTTGGAAGCTTCATAGTTGCAGTACTCAATGATCTTTTTTTCTGGTAAAACAGAAATATTTGTCATAGATCTGATTCATTAATAACATGATTATTATAATAAACACTAAAATGTGGATAGAGAATTCTAGCCCTCAAAGATCCTAATTTCACTTTTTTTAAATTAATTTTTTATTTTTATTTTTTTTATTTTTTTTATTTTTTTTTAAATTTTTTTATTTATTCAGCATAACAGTATTCATTATTTTTGCACCACACCCAGTGCTCCATGCAATCCGTGCCCTCTACCATACCCACCACCTGGTGCCCCCAACCTCCCACCCCCGACCCCTTCAAAATTCTCAGATCGTTTTTCAGAGTCCATAGTCTCTCATGGTTCACCTCCCCTTCCAATTTCCCTCAACTCCCTTCTCCTCTCCATCTCCCCTTGTCCTCCATGCTATTTGTTATGCTCCACAAATAAGTGAAACCATATGATAATTGACTCTCTCTGCTTGACTTATTTCACTCAGCATCATCTCTTCCAGTCCCGTCCATGTTGCTACAAAAATTGGGTATTCATCCTTTCTTTTTTCTTTTTCATTTTTTTTTTATAGCTTTATAAACATATATTTTATCCCCAGGGGTACAGGTCTGCGAATCGCCAGGTTTACACACTTCGCAGCACTCACCATAGCACATACCCTCCCCAATATCCATAACCCCACCCCCCTCCCCCAACCCCCTCCCCCCATCAACCCTTAGTTTGTTTTGTGAATTAAGAGTCACTTATGGTTTGTCTCCCTCCCAATCCCATCTTGTTTCATTTACTCTTCTCCTACCCCCTCAACCCCCCATGTTGCATCTCCTCTCCCTTATATCAGGGAGATCATATGATAGTTGTCTTTCTCTGATTGACTTATTTCGCTAAGCATGATACCCTCTAGTTCCATCCACGTCGTCGCAAATGGCAAGATTTCATTTCTTTTGATGGCTGCATAGTATTCCATTGTGTATATATACCACCTCTTCTTTATCCATTCGTCTGTAGATGGACATCTAGGTTCTTTCCATAGTTTGGCTATTGTAGACGTTGCTGCTATAAACATTCGGGTGCACGTGCCCCTTCGGATCACTACGTTTGTATCTTTAGGGTAAATACCCAGCAGTGCAATTGCTGGGTCATAGGGTAGTTCTATTTTCAACATTTTGAGGAACCTCCATGCTGTTTTCCAGAGTGGTTGCACCAGCTTGCATTCCCACCAACAGTGTAGGAGGGTTCCCCTTTCTCCGCATGCTCGCCAGCATCTGTCATTTCCTGAGTTGTTAATTTTAGCCATTCTGACTGGTGTGAGGTGATATCTCATGGTGGTTTTGATTTGTATTTCCCTGATGCCGAGTGATATGGAGCACTTTTTCATGTGTCTTTTGGCCATCTGGATGTCTTCTTTGCAGAAATGTCTGTTCATGTCTTCTGCCCATTTCTTGATTGGATTATTTGTTCTTTGGGTGTTGAGTTTGCTAAGTTCTTTATAGATTTTGGACACTAGCCCTTTATCTGATATGTCATTTGCAAATATCTTCTCCCATTCTGTCAGTTGTCTTTTGGTTTTGTTAACTGTTTTCTTTGCTGTGCAAAAGCTTTTGATCTTGATAAAATCCCAAAAGTTCATTTTTGCCCTTGCTTCCCTTGCCTTTGGTGATGTTCCTCGGAAGATGTTGCTGCGGCTGAGGTCGAAGAGGTTGCTGCCTGTGTTCTCCTCGAGGATTTTGATGGATTCCTTTCTCACATTGAGATCCTTCATCCATTTTGAGTCTATTTTCGTGTGTGGTGTAAGGAAATGGTCCAATTTCATTTTTCTGCATGTGGCTCTCCAATTTTCCCAACACCATTTATTGAAGAGGCTGTCTTTTTTCCATTGGACATTCTTTCCTGCTTTGTCGAAGATGAGTTGACCATAGAGTTGAGGGTCCATTTCTGGGCTCTCTATTCTGTTCCATTGATCTATTTTTGTCTGTTTATTTGTTTTGTCTGTCTATTTGTGTCTGTTTTTGTGCCAGTACCATGCTGTCTTGATGATGACAGCTTTGTAATAGAGCTTGAAGTCCGGAATTGTCATGCCACCAACTTTGGCTTTCTTTTTCAATATTCCTTTGGCTATTCGAGGTCTTTTCTGGTTCCATATAAATTTGAGGATTATTTGTTCCATTTCTTTGAAAAAAATGGATGGTACTTTGATAGGAATTGCATTAAATGTGTAGATTGCTTTAGGTAGCATAGACATTTTCACAATATTTATTCTTCCAATCCAGGAGCATGGAACATTTTTCCATTTCTTTGTGTCTTCCTCAATTTCTTTCATGAGTACTTTATAGTTTTCTGAATATAGATTCTTAGTCTCTTTGGTTAGGTTTATTCCTAGGTATCTTATTGTTTTGGGTGCAATTGTAAATGGGATGGACTCCTTAATTTCTCTTTCTTCTGTCTTGTTGTTGGTGTAGAGAAATGCAACTGATTTCTGTGCATTGATTTTATATCCTGACACTTTACTGAATTCCTGTACAAGTTCTAGCAGTTTTGGAGTGGAGTGTTTTGGGTTTTCCCCACATATAGTATCATATCATCTGCGAAGAGTGAGAGTTTGACTTCTTCTTGCCGATTGGATGCCTTTAATTTCCTTTTGTTGTCTGATTGCTGAGGCTAGGACTTCTAGTACTCTGTTGAATAGCAGTGGTGATAACGGACATCCCTGCCGTGTTCCTGACCTTAGCGGAAAGCTTTCAGTTTTTCTCCATTGAGAATGATATTTGTGGTGGGTTTTTCATAGATGGCTTTGATAATATTGAGGTATGTACCGTCTATCCCTACACTTTGAAGAGTTTGATCAGGAAGGGATGCTGTACTTTGTCAAATGCTTTTTCAGCATCTATGGAGAGTATCATATGGTTCTTGTTCTTTCTTTTATTAATGTGTTGTATCACATTGATTGATTTGCGGATGTTGAACCAGCCCTGCAGCCCTGGAATAAATCCCACGTGGTCGTGGTGAATAATCCTTTTAATGTACTGTTGAATCCTATTGGCTAGTATTTTGGCGAGAATTTTGCATCTGTGTTCATCAAGGATATTGGTCTGTAGTTCTCTTTTTTGTTGGGATCCTTGTCTGGTTTTGGGATCAAGGTGATGCTGGCCTCATAAAATGAGTTTGGAAGTTTTCCTTCCATTTCTATTTTTTGGAACAGGTTCAGGAGAATAGGAAATTAGTCTTCTTTAAATGTTTGGTAGAATTCCCCCGGGAAGCCATCTGGCCCTGGGCTTTTGTTTGTTTGGAGATTTTTGATGACTGTTTCAATCTCCTTACCGGTTATGGGTCTGTTCAGGCTTTCTATTTCTTCCTGGTTCAGTTGTGGTAGTTTATATGTCTCTAGGAATGCATCCATTTCTTCCAGATTGTCAAATTTGTTGGCGTAGAGTTGCTCATAGTAATGTTCTTATAATTGTCTGTATTTCTTAGGTGTTCGTTGTGATCTCTCCTCTTTCATTCATGATTTTATTTATTTGAGTCCTTTCTCTTTTCTTTTTGATAAGTCTGGCCAGGGGTTTATCAATCTTATTAATTCATTCAAAAACCAGCTCCTAGTTTCGTTGATTTGTTCTATTTTTTTTTGCTTTCTATTTCATTGATTTCTGCTCTGATCTTTATGATTTCTCTTCTCCTGCTGGGTTTAGGGTTTCTTTCTTGTTCTTTCTCCAGCTCCTTTAGGTGTAGGGTTAGGTTGTGTACCTAGACCTTTCTTCTTGTTCTTGAGAAAGGCTTGTACACGCCTATATATTTTCCTCTCAGGACTAGCCTTTGTTGTGTCCCACAGATTCTGAACCGTTGTGTTTTCATTATCATTTGTTTCCATAAATTTTTTCAGTTCTTCTTTAATTTCCTGGTTGACCCATTCATTCTTTAGAAGGATGCTGTTTAGTCTCCATGTATTTGGGTTCTTTCCAAATTTCCTCTTGTGATTGAGTTCTAGCTTCAGAGGCATTGTGGTCTGAAAATATGCAGGGAATGATCCAATCTTTGATACCGGTAGTAGAGACTTGATTAGGACCAAGAATGTGATCTATTCTGGAGAATGTTCCATGTGCACTAGAGACGATGTGTATTCTGTTGCCTTGGGATGAATGTTCTGAATATATCTGTGATGTTCATCTGGTCCAATGTGTCATTTAAGGCCTTGATTTCCTTGTTGATCTTTTGCTTGGAGATACTGTCCATTTCAGTGAGGGGAGTGTTAAAATCCCCTACTAATGATTGTATTCTTGTCGATGTGTTTCTTTGATTTGTTATTAATTGGTTTATATAGTTGGCTGCTCCACGTTAGGGCATAGATATTTAAATGTTAGATCTTCTTGTGGACAGTTCCTTTGGTAGATATAGTGTCCTTCCTCATCTCTTATTCTAGTCTTTGGCTTAAAATCTAATTGATCTGATATAGGATTGCCACCCCTGCTTTCTTCTGATGTCCATGCATGGTAAATTCTTTCCACCCCCCTCACTTTAAACCTGGAGGTGTCTTCGGGTTTAAGATGAGTTTCTGTAGGCAACATATAGATGGTTTTTTGTTTGTTTATATCATTCTGATACCCTGTGTCTTTGATGGGGCATTTAGCCCATTAACATTCAGGGTAAGTATTGAGAGATATGAATTTAGTGCCATTGTATTGCCTGTAAGGTGAGGTTATTGTATATTGTCTCTGTTTCTTTCTGATCTACTACTTTAGGTCTCTCTTTGCTTAGAGGACCCCTTTCAATATTTCTGTAGAGCTGGTTTGGTATTTGCAAATTCTTTCAGTTTTTGTTTGTCCTGGAAGCTTTAATCTCTCCTCTATTTTCAATGATAGCCTAGCTGGATATAGTCTTCTTGGCTGCATGTTTTTCTCATTTAGTACTCTGAATATATCATGCCAGCTCTTTCTGGCCTGCAGGTCTCTGGGGATAAGTCTGCTGCCAATCTAATATTTTTACCATGTACGTTACAGACTTCTTTTCCGGGCTGCTTTCAGGATCTTTTCTTTGTCACTAAGACTTGTCAATTTTACTATTAGGTGACGGGGTGTGGACCTATTCTTGTTGATTTTGAGGGGGTTCTCTGAACCTCCTGGATTTGATGCTTGTTCCCTTTGCCTATATGGGGAAATTCTCTCCAATATTCTCATCCAATATACCTTCTGCTTCCCCTCTCTGTTTCCTCTTCTTCTGGAATCCCAATTATTCTAATGTGTTTCGTCTTATGGTGTCACTTATCTCTCGAATTCTCCCCTCGTGGTCCAGTAGCTGTTTGTCCCTCTTCTGCTCAGCTTCTTTATTCTCTGTCATTGGTCTTCTATAATCGCTAATTCTTTCTTCTGCCTCATTTATCCTAGCACTGAGAGCCTCCATTTTTGATTGCACCTCATTAATAGCTTTTTTTGATTTCAACTTGGTTATATTTTAGTTCTTTTATTTCTCCAGAAAGGGCTTTTATATCTCCGAGAGGGTTGCTTTAATATCTTCCATGCCTTTTTTCAAGCCCCGGCTAGAACCTTGAGAATCGTCATGTCTGAACTCTATATCTACATATTACCAATGTCTGTATTGATTAGGTCCCTAGCCTTTGGTACTTGCCTCTTGTTCTTTTTTTTGTTGTGAATTTTTGCCGCTCTGTCATTTTGTCCAGATAAGAGTTTATGAAGGAGCAAGTAAAATACTAAAAGGGTGGCAACAACCCAGGAAAATATGCTTTAGCCAAATCAGAAGAGATCCCAAGTTGTGAGGGGGGGAGCAAAGGGGATAAAAAAGGGGTTCAAAAAGGAAAAAGAAAAAAACAAAAAGAAACTATTTAAAAAAAGAAAGCCGATAAAGAAAATATAAAAGAGGAAAAATTAATATATATATTAGATAAACTATTTAAAAAAAACGTTAAAAAAAAAACGGTAAAAGTTAAAAAAAATTTAGCAGAAGAAGAGAAAAAGAAAAAAAAATTGAAAAAGAAAAAAAAAATTAAAGTACCTGCAAGGCTAAAAAATCATGGGGAGAAAGCCATGATTTCCGTGCTTTGCTTTCTTCTCCTCTGGAATTCTGCAGCTCTCCTTGGTATTGAAACAGCACTCCTGGGTAGGTGAACTTGGTCCTGGCTGGGTTTCCCGTTGATCTTCTGGGGGAGGGGCCTGTTGTAGTGATTCTCAAGCGTCTTTGCCCCAGGCGGAGTTGCACCGCCCTTACCCGGGCCGCGCTGAGTAGCTGAGTAATCCGCTCGGGTTTGCTTTCGGGAGCTTTTGTTCCCTGAGCGCTTTCCGTAGAGTTCTGGAAGACGGGAATGAAGATGGCGGCCTCCCGGTCTCCGGCCTGAGGAGCCGATAGCCCGGGGCCCCACTCCTCAGTGCGCCCCCAGAGAACAGCGCCCAATGACTCCCGTCACCCTGGCCTCCGGCCGCGCTCCAAGCTGACCGAGCCTGCGACCGGTCCAAGGCAACCCCGAGCTGAGAGTCACTCCTCGGCTCTGTCTCTGCAGCCGGCTTCCCCGTTCTAATACCGGTAAGCTCTGCGACACTCAGACACCCCCGATCCTTCTGCGAGGCCTGAGGCCGTGCTGTCCCCGCCTGGGCTTCACCCCAGTTAAGCCTCTGGAGCGATGTCCCTCAGCGGAACAGACTTTTAAAAGTCCTGATTTTGCTCCGTTGCTCCGCCGCTCGCCGGGAGCCGGCCCCTCCCCCCGTGGTCTATCTTCCCCGTCGCTTTGGATTCACTTCTCCGCCAGTCCTACCTTGCAGAAAGTGGTTGATTTTCTGTTTCTAGAATTGCTGTTCTTCTTCTCTTCAGTCTCCCGTTGGATTTGTAGGTGTTTGCAATCTTTAGATAAGCTATTTAGCTGATGTCCCGCTACCCGAAGTAGTCTCAGCCTGCTACTTCTCCGCCATCTTGACTCCTCCAATCCCTAATTTCACTTCTAACACAACTTATCTTTAATTTTTTGAAGGTGCATCAGTGATAAAGATACATGTTTTTCAAGGTTATTTTACCCTGATTTATTTACCATAAATTAGAGTAATAACTGAAGATTGTGAATAGAGGAAGGAGTTGTGATGGCAACCCAATTTCATTACTTTAATTATGTGTGGCACCAGTTTCTTATCACTAGTAGCTTTTTCTAAGATACTTGAATTGTGACCTTATAGCAGCCTTGTAATTAGCCTGAAGTATGTGGAGACCAGCAACAACATTCAGCCTGTCAGTCATCGTTCACTTTATTATTGCATCATCCTGTAATTCTTTGTTCTCATGTTTCTGTCCCTCACAGACTGGATGCTCTCAGAGGACAGGGATTTGCCTGAAACACAATAGATTATTCAGTTAATTATTTAAAGAAATAGGGAAGTATGAAAGGAAGGAAGGGAGGGGCAAAAGGGGGAGAAGAATTCAGCAGGTGTGCACATATGTAACTGTGACTGTAAGAAAACAATGAAAGAATAATTGTACTGCAGATATTGCAGCTGGACTTAAGATCAGAAGGTTATATACATGAGTGGAAAGGACCAGTCTTTGGTATCGTATGCTGCAGACATCACTCTGAGCCTTGGGTTACAAGTTTTGTTGGTGGGGGGTAGTTTCTCAGGCAGGTAGGCAGGAGGGGAGGAGTAAGTTGTCACAGTTAGCTGTGTGCTAGCAATCGTATGCATACCTCCAGTTCCTTTTGACCCTTGATGTTTACTTTAAGGTCCACTTTTGCTGTCTGGTGGGAAAAGAAGGGAAGAGATAGCTTAAGATAGCCTTCCCTCTCAACTTGCTGCCTTCTTTCTCTCCTCCCTCCTCTTTTCCTTCCTTTCTTCCTGCTTGAAAATTCTGGAAAAATTCTCAGGTTAGATTAGTTACACCTTTTATGTTAAATATACTGACTGTATGCTTGAGAAACAAGTAACTTGGTTCATATTACAGAATTACCATGATTTTATATACAGCTAATGATACTTGAATGCTTATAATCGACTGATTTTAGCAGTTTCTGATCCATGAAGAAAACATCCCAAGGCATCATTTATGCTCAGTAGAATAGACCTGTTTTGAATAAATAGGAAATAGTGTAAATTGGTGAATTGTCCTCATAGTGCCTTCTGATCTATATTGGATTATATCTTGAAATATTAATATTCTGGCTGACAGTGCAGTGTGACTCATAGGCTGAATTGAATATGGATGAGTTTTATTAAGGAGCTGAATGATTTGCAGCAAATAAACAGCATCATAAATGTTGGTGCTTATTTTTGGGACAGATGTAATCATCAGGAAGAGATAAAGCCAATGTGTGTATTAGGAAGGAGGTAGTTTGAAGTATTGCTGGGTAGTGGCTTTTTTTAATTTACTTGATGATATGACATCATACTCTAAAATCAGGATAAATATCTAAAAGAAAATTCTCATGACCCCAACCTTTACAGGTTTGAACATAAATGGCACGTTAAAATGCATTATCTTACTGTCACAAAGAAAACTCATGATAATTCTTCCCATATGGTGCTGTGCATTTAATTCTCTTTAACAGAGCCACCTGAGTATGTGTAAAGTCAGTGATGGAAATGGAAGCTATTTGCTTTGATGGTATTACTCCTGAATCATTTATCACTGCCAATACTCCACAAAACTGCCGGGATCAGATCCTGTTGATAAGTTATTACATTCTGAACCTGCTACCTTATTTCTAGCATGCAATAAAAATGATCTCAGTATCTATAATTTTAATATTAGTTTTCTTCTCTGTTGGCAGTGGTTATCTTTAATGTGTACTATGTAGAATGATGATTGTAATAAGCCAGAGGTGCTCATCTTCTGCTCTGACCTTCTTATCATCCATACACCTTTGCTGCCCTGCAGCCCTGCTCCCCTACCTGGGGACCTCAGAATACTCAAATAGTGCCTTTACTTTCTTAGTTGTTAGCTTCCTTCCACCTTCTCCCACACCTCTGACTGACTTCACTACCCCCTCCAGAAATCTAACCAGAGTCTAGGTCTTTCTTGACCACTTTTTCTATAAGTTGATGACAGCAGCATGGAACTAAATGGAATCAGACGGTCAGCAGTCATATTCCAATGGCTTAACATTGGAATGAGCGATTTAAATAATGTGGCCTCAGATTGTAATGCTAATTCTAACCAAACATGTTAGAAAATCTTAGTTTTGTCAAACTGTTTTCTCTCTGCTCTCCTGTCTTCTCCTTCCTTCTATTTTTGATCTATAGAACTTAGAAATTTTCTGTAGAAAAAAGAGAATATTTTTTGAGATCCTCTCTCTCTGTAGCATCAAGTACCCCCCCAACCCAGATTTCCCCAGATTTAATATTCACAATTCTTTTAGCTCTAAATGATTTCTGTCAATAGTAAAAGAGCAGATAACAGAGAAGTTTCAAAAAATTTAAGTTGGAGAAAATATGCAAAAAGGATTCTATTTCTGATAGCTAGAAACTGGTAGAGTAGTTACTTTTGCCTATAATTTGGGTGCTCGCTTCGGCAGCACATATACTAAAACTTTTGCCTATAATTTGGTAATACAAAATGTCTATTTAAGTCATTGATTCTGACACAATATCCTCAAATTGAGGGAACGTGTTCTTTTTTTTTTTGGAGGTTAAAAAATGCTGCCTAGTGACGTGTCAGGGTCTGTGAGCTATATACTAAATATAAGCTATAATTTATTCCTTTAGCAGCTAAAAAAAATTAAAGATAGGATTCTTTGCATCTGTTGTACATTTTAAACACATATTAATTGAACCCAGTGGTTACTGAGTGTCACAGAAATATTTATTGTGTTTACCTGCTTGTGGAATTGCTGAGGGCAGCGAGCTGAGGATAAAACCTTAAGTCTGAGAGACAGAAGTAATTACCTGTTTTCCTCAAAAGTATATGGAATAAATATGTGTGGAGTTATTATACTGTCTCAAAGTAATTTTGTTTTCTGATTGACGGGTGTAAGATGAAAGAATTAAAATCCAAGGTAGAACAGAAGAAAAGTATGTAGAAAATGCCATTTCCCCAGGCTCACTACATTGTGTTGAAAGGAAAGGTGGGTCTGACTGCCAGTAATAGTCTTAAAAAAAAAAAACAAAATAATCAAACAAGTGGGACAGAGGTGGTGGCCTCACATAGGCTTGAGACTGTTCAGTTATATGGGATGATTTAACTAACGATTATGATGTTGTCAGTGGCTGCGTATTCCATGCCAGACCCTACTAACTCATGTTATCTTGAAAATAACTCCCTTGGTAAGTTAGTATTCACCACAGTTTTTTCTTTTCTTATCATCTCTATTTAACCAATGCAGAAATTGAGATCTCTAGAATTAATCCAGGCTACTGGAGCTAGTTTTTGAAACAGTCATCCTGACTTCCAAGCCAGTATTTTTCAAAACTGTAATGTACTGCTTCTTTTTTTTTTTAATTTTTTTTTATTTTTTATAAACATATAATATATTTTTATTCCCAGGGGTATGGGTCTTTGAATCACCAGGTTTACACACTTCACAGCACTTACAATAGCACATACCCTCCCCAGTGTCTATAACCCCACCTCCCCTCCCAATCCCCCTCCCCCATCAACCCTCGGTTTGTTTTGTGAGATTAAGAGTCACTTATGGTTTGTCTCCCTCCCAATCCCATCTTGTTTCGTTTATTCTTCTCCTACCCCCTTAACCCCCCATGTTGCATCTCCTCTCCCTTATATCAGGGAGATCATATGATAGTTGTCTTTCTCTGATTGACTTATTTCGCTAAGCATGATACCCTCTAGTTCCATCCACGTCGTCGCAAATGGCAAGATTTCATTTCTTTTGATGGCTGCATAGTATTCCATTGTGTATATATACCACCTCTTCTTTATCCATTCGTCTGTAGATGGACATCTAGGTTCTTTCCATAGTTTGGCTATTGTAGACGTTGCTGCTATAAACATTCGGGTGCACGTGCCCCTTCGGATCACTACGTTTGTATCTTTAGGGTAAATACCCAGCAGTGCAATTGCTGGGTCATAGGGTAGTTCTATTTTCAACATTTTGAGGAACCTCCATGCTGTTTTCCAGAGTGGTTGCACCAGCTTGCATTCCCACCAACAGTGTAGGAGGGTTCCCCTTTCTCCGCATGCTCGCCAGCATCTGTCATTTCCTGAGTTGTTAATTTTAGCCATTCTGACTGGTGTGAGGTGATATCTCATGGTGGTTTTGATTTGTATTTCCCTGATGCCGAGTGATATGGAGCACCTTTTCATGTGTCTTTTGGCCATCTGGATGTCTTCTTTGCAGAAATGTCTGTTCATGTCTTCTGCCCATTTCTTGATTGGATTATTTGTTCTTGGGTGTTGAGTTTGCTAAGTTCTTTATAGATTTTGGACACTAGCCCTTTATCTGATATGTCATTTGCAAATATCTTCTCCCATTCTGTCAGTTGTCTTTTGGTTTTGTTAACTGTTTTCTTTGCTGTGCAAAAGCTTTTGATCTTGATAAAATCCCAAAAGTTCATTTTTGCCCTTGCTTCCCTTGCCTTTGGTGATGTTCCTCGGAAGATGTTGCTGCGGCTGAGGTCGAAGAGGTTGCTGCCTGTGTTCTCCTCGAGGATTTTGATGGATTCCTTTCTCACATTGAGATCCTTCATCCATTTTGAGTCTATTTTCGTGTGTGGTGTAAGGAAATGGTCCAATTTCATTTTTCTGCATGTGGCTCTCCAATTTTCCCAACACCATTTATTGAAGAGGCTGTCTTTTTTCCAATGGACATTCTTTCCTGCTTTGTTGAAGATTAATTGACCATAGAGTTGAGGGTCTGTTTCTGGGCTCTCTATTCTGTTCCATTGATCTATGTGTCTGTTTTTGTGCCAGTACCATGCTGTCTTGATGATGACAGCTTTGTAATAGAGCTTGAAGTCCAGAATTGTGATGCCACCAACCTTGGCTTTCTTTTTCAATATTCCTTTGGCTATTCGAGGTCTTTTCTGGTTCCATATAAATTTTAGGACTATTTGTCCCATTTCTTTGAAAAAAAATGGATGGTACTTTGATAGGAATTGCATTAAATGTGTAGATTGCTTTAGGTAGCATAGACATTTTCACAATATTTATTCTTCCAATCCAGGAGCATGGAACATTTTTCCATTTCTTTGTGTCTTCCTCCATTTCTTTCATGAGTACTTTATAGTTTTCGGAGTATAGATTCTTAGTCTCTTTGGTTAGGTTTATTCCTAGGTATCTTATAGTTTTGGGTGCAATTGTAAATGGGATGGACTCCTTAATTTCTCTTTCTTCTGTTTTGTTGTTGATGTATAGAAATGCAACTGATTTCTGTGCATTGATTTTATATCCTGACACTTTACTGAATTCCTGTACAAGTTCTAGCAGTTTTGGAGTGGAATCTTTTGGGTTTTCCACATATAGTATCATATCATCTGCGAAGAGTGATAGTTTGACTTCTTCTTTGCCGATCTGGATGCCTTTAATTTCCTTTTGTTGTCTGATTGCTGAGGCTAGAACTTCTAGTACTATGTTGAATAGCAGTGGTGATAATGGACATCCCTGCCGTGTTCCTGATCTTAGCGGAAAAGCTTTCAGTTTTCTCCATTGATAATGATATTTGCAGTGGGTTTTTCATAGATGGCTTTGATAATATTGAGGTATGTGCCCTCTATCCCTACACTTTGAAGAGTTTTGATCAGGAAGGGATGCTGTACTTTGTCAAATGCTTTTTCAGCATCTATGGAGAGTATCACATGGTTCTTGTTCTTTCTTTTATTAATGTGTTTGTATCACATTGATTGATTTGCAGATGTTGAACCAACCTTGCAGCCCTGGAATAAATCCCACTTGGTCATGGTGAATAATCCTTTCAATGTACTGTTGCATCATATTGGCTAGTGTCTTGGTGAGAATCCCACTTGGTCGTGGTGAATAATCCTTTTAATGTACTGTTGAATCCTATTGGCTAGTATTTTGGTGAGAATTTTCGCATCTCTGTTCATCAAGGATATTGGTCTGTAGTTCTCTTTTTTGATGGGATCCTTGTCTGGTTTTGGGATCAAGGTGATGCTGGCCTCTTAAAATGAGTTTGGAAGTTTTCCTTCCATTTCTATTTTTTGGAACAGTTTCAGGAGAATAGGAATTAGTTCTTCTTTAAATGTTTGGTAGAATTCCCCCGGGAAGCTGTCTGGCCCTGGGCTTTTGTTTGTTTGGAGATTTTTGATGACTGTTTCAATCTCCTTACTGGTTATGGGTCTGTTCAGGCTTTCTATTTCTTCCTGGTTCAGTTGTGGTAGTTTATATGTCTCTAGGAATGCATCCATTTCTTCCAGATTGTCAAATTTGTTGGCGTAGAGTTGCTCATAGTATGTTCTTATAATTGTCTGTATTTCTTTGGTGTTCGTTGTGATCTCTCCTCTTTCATTCATGATTTTATTTATTTGGGTCCTTTCTCTTTTCTTTTTGATAAGTCTGGCCAGGGGTTTATCAATCTTATTAATTCTTTCAAAAACCAGCTCCTAGTTTTGTTGATTTGTTCTATTGTTTTTTTTTGTTTGTTTGTTTCTATTTCATTGATTTCTGCTCTGATCTTTATGATTTCTCTTCTCCTGCTGGGTTTAGGGTTTCTTTCTTGTTCTTTCTCCAGCTCCTTTAGGTGTAGGGTTAGGTTGTGTACCTGAGACCTTTCTTGTTTCTTGAGAAAGGCTTGTACCGCTATATATTTTCCTCTCAGGACTGCCTTTGTTGTGTCCCACAGATTTTGAACCATTGTGTTTTCATTATCATTTGTTTCCATAAATTTTTTCAGTTCTTCTTTAATTTCCTGGTTGACCCATTCATTCTTTAGAAGGATGCTGTTTAGTCTCCATGTATTTGGGTTCTTTCCAAATTTCCTCTTGTGATTGAGTTCTAGCTTCAGAGCATTGTGGTCTGAAAATATGCAGGGAATGATCCCAATCTTTTGATACCGGTTGAGACCTGATTTAGGACCAAGGATGTGATCTATTCTGGAGAATGTTCCATGTGCACTAGAGAAGAATGTGTATTCTGTTGCTTTGGGATGAAATGTTCTGAATATATCTGTGATGTCCATCTGGTCCAGTGTGTCATTTAAGGCCTTGATTTCCTTGTTGATCTTTTGCTTGGATGATCTGTCCATTTCAGTGAGGGGAGTGTTAAAATCCCCTACTATGATTGTATTCTTGTCGATGTGTTTCTTTGATTTTGTTATTAATTGGTTTATATAGTTGGCTGCTCCCACGTTAGGGGCATAGATATTTAAAATTGTTAGATCTTCTTGTTGGACAGTTCCTTTGAGTATGATATAGTGTCCTTCCTCATCTCTTATTATAGTCTTTGGCTTAAAATCTAATTGATCTGATATAAGGATTGCCACCCCTGCTTTCTTCTGATGTCCATTAGCATGGTAAATTCTTTTCTACCCCCTCACTTTAAACCTGGAGGTGTCTTCGGGTTTAAGATGAGTTTCTTGTAGGCAACATATAGATGGGTTTTGTTTTTTTATCCATTCTGATACCCTTTGTCTTTTGATTGGGGCATTTAGCACATTAAACATTCAGGATGACTATTGAGAGATATGAATTTAGTGCCATTGTATTGCCTGTAAGGTGACTGTTACTGTATATTGTCTCTGTTCCTTTCTGATCTAACTTTTAGACTCTCTCTTTGCTTAGAGGACCCCTTTCAATATTTCCTGTAGAGCTGATTTGTTGTTTGCTAATTCTTTCAGTTTTTGTTTGTCCTGGAAGCTTTTTATCTCTCCTTCTATTTTCAATGATAGCCTAGCTGCATATAGAATTCTTGGCTGCATGTTTTTCTCGTTTAGTGCTCTTAATATATCATGCCAGCTCCTTCTGGCCTGCCAGGTTTCTGTGGATAAGTCTGCTGCCAATCTAGTATTTTTACCATTGTAAGTTATAGACTTCTTTTCCCGGGCTGCTTTCAGGATTTTCTCTTTGTCACTAAGACTTGTAAATTTTACTATTAGGTGATGGGGTGTGGACCTATTCTTGTTGATTTTGAGGGGGGTTCTCTGCACCTCCTGGATTTTGATGCTTGTTCCCTTTGCCATATTCGGGAAGTTCTCTCCAATAATTCTCTCCAATATACCTTCTGCTCCCCTCTCTCTCTTCTTCTTCTTCTGGAATCCCAATTATTCTAATGTTGTTTCTTCTTATAGTGTCATTTATCTCTCGAATTCTCCCCTCATGGTCCAGTAGCTGTTTGTCTCTCTTTTGTTCAGCTTCTTTTTTCTCTTTCATTTGGTCTTCTATATCACTAATTCTTTCTTCTGCCTCATTTATCCTAGCACTGAGAGCCTCCATTTTTTATTGCACCTCATTAATAGCTTTTTTGATTTCAACCTGTTTAGATTTTAGTTCTTTTATTTCTCCAGAAAGGGCTTTTATATCTCCTGAGAGAGTTTCTCTAATATCTTCCATGCCTTTTTCGAGCCTGGCTAGAACCTTAAGAATCATCATTCTGAACTCTAGATCTGACATATTACCAATGTCTGTATTGATTAGGTCCCTAGCCTTTGGTACTGCCTCTTGTTCTTTTTTTTGTGGTGAATTTTTCTGCCTTGTCATTTTGTCCAGATAAGAGTATGTGAAGGAGCAAGTAAAATACTAAAAGGGTGGCAAAGACCCCAGGAAAATATGCTTTAACCAAGTCATGGGGGGAGGAAAGGGGATAAAAAGAGGTTCAGGAAAAAAAAAAGAAACAATTAAAAAAAGAAAACGAACAAAGAAAGAATATAAAAAAGAAAAAATATATATATATTGGATAAACTTTCTGAAGTGGTTGATTTTCTGTTTCTAGAATTGCTGTTCTTCTTCTCTTTGATCTCCCGTTGCATTTGTAGGTGTTTGCAATCTTTAGATAAGCTATCTAGCTGATCTCCTGCTACTTGAAGTAGTCTTAGCCTGCTACTTCTCCGCCATCTTGTCTCCTCCCCTGTAATGTACTGCTTCTATAGCAAGATATTGAGAGTAACAGAAAACAAAGAAAATCCCTTTATATGAGTAAACCAGTTGCCTTCTTTTTCTAATTGAAAATGGTATTCTTGAGATTGATCATCTACTTCATCTTTAGTAATGTCAAAATGTTTGCAAAATCCATATCCATTTTACCACCATTAAGCATAATCTGAAAAGCAGTAAGGGAAATTCCAAAGGAGCAGCTCCAAGGTGTTTAAAGCATTTGTAGGCATGAGAGGCACCCCCAAGGTGACAGTTTTGAGGACGAATGTTCTGTTTTTTTGTTTACATCTAATATATTTGTTTAAAAATAAGTCAATATTGTCTTATTAACATGACTTTTAGTGAAATTGTATTTATAAACACCAAGGAAAAGCACCATATATATTTAAAAGTAAACTAAATGCACTAAAAATTTAAGTATGAAAAATAAAAGCTGAAAGAAAATATAGATGACAGCTAAAGGAATAGTCTTTGAGGTCTTGGTTTAGTGAGGCAGTGCTTTCAAAAAATATTTGATAAAAAGCACAAGTATATGGAGGTTGAGAACTGAAAAGTTGGATTACATTAATATTAATTAAATGTTCCAGGGACATCCTTGTTAAAGTTGGCAGACAGGTGAGATGACAGGCTAACAGAAGAAATTTTCAATGTCTAAAACTTACAAGGATTTCATTTTTAGAATATATGAGGGATTTCTTCATATCTGCTAGTAAGATAGTCAACCCAAAAGAAATAAAGAGATAAAGGATATAAGTAGGCATTTGAAAGAAGTGGTTAGTGTGTGTGTGTGTGTGTGTGTGTGTGTGTATGAAGACATTTCCTAACTCTTAACAGAAATTCAAAATGTCATGATCTACTCTTACATGATCATTACATTAAGAAAAACCTGGACAGTTTGAAAACATGGGCAGTGCTTTAGACAAGGATATGAGGAAGCAAAGACCCTTATCCAGGGTTGGAAGAATAAACTGGCACAGGCATTCTGAAAGGCAATCCAGGTATGCTAATCTCTGTCGATCAGCCATTGCTACATTGTAATCTACTACAAAACCTATGGGACCTACAACAGACATTTATTCTTTATGTGATCAAGTGTCTGCTGGAACAGCTCTGCTGATCTCTACTGGGCTCTTGTGAATCTTCCATTGTGAGTCAACTTATCAAGGCTGGACATGGCTGGTGTCCTTTTGAAGCTGAAGGTCCTCTAGTCTGGGCTCTCATTATGGGTTGAACTGAGGACTTCCCCAAATTTCTCTCATCCTTCTTGGACCATCAGACCAGATAGGGCATGCTCTCATAATGGCAATGGCAGAAGCACAAAAGGGCAAGTGGAAGTTTGGGAAGTAGTCTTCACGCCTGGGCTTGAACTGGAACTGGCACACTGTCACTTTTGCCTACAGTCTCTTGGCCAAAGCAAGTCAGGTGATAGTATATACATTCCACTTTAAGTGGGAGGATCTGTTAAATTACAAGAAAAAGGGTGTGGACACAGGGGGAAGCAAAGAAGTGGGACCACTGAGCTAATAATTCCATTTACCATAATGCCTTATGACTGAGCTGCCCTTTTTCTTGATATCTATTTCAGAGCTAATCCCCTCACATGTCTACAATGAAATAAGTATAACAAAAATTACTGCAACATTGTTTAAGTAGTAAAGGTGAGCAGTTTAGGAAACCCTTGCAGAAGGAGTGAATAACTAAAATATGGTATATGCCATCAATGGAATACAATGCAACAGTCAGCAGTAATTAATTAGATTTAAATATAGTAGCATGAACAGATCTCAGTAACTTAATGTTGATTTTATTTATTTTTTATTTTTTAATGTTGGTTTTAAAAAGCAACAAACAGTATGAAATTCATTATATAATGTCAGTTATGTAACCTCCACCACATAATAGTACTCTATATTTTAAAAGTACATATACCTGTTAAAGAACATTTGTTAATGGGGCACCTGGGTGGCTCAGTGGGTTAAAGTCTCTGCCTTCAGCTCAGGTCATGATTCTCAGAGTCCTGGGATCGAGCCCTGCATCAGGCTCTCTGCTCTGCAAGGAGCCTGCTTCCCCCTCTCTCTGCCTGCCTCTCTGCCTACTTGTGATCTCTGTCTGTCAAATAAATAAATAAAATCTTTTTTAAAAAAAGAACATTTGTTAAATAAGAGTGGGTGCCAATAGGAAGCAAGGAATAGAAATGTGTATGGAGAATTAAGGTAGAGGAAAAAATCAACAAGGTAAAACAAAAGTGGGGGCTTTGCAATACACTGAGAATTAATCAAATCAATTTTGTGCCCTATTTTGTGATTTTTTTTCCCTCATGATTTTTAAACATAAAAAAATTTATAACAAAAGACTCTAAAAAATGAACATAGCTCATTTGGAAGATTTGTAAAGAAACAAAGTTTTAAGCAGAGTTTTGGAGTTAACAGACATCCTGGTTTGAGAAGGGATGTTCCAGGGAGGAACATGTCATGGTCAAGGCAGGGACAAGAGAAGGATGTGTGAAAATTGTATGGGGCGGCTTCTGGCAGAAATTTAATGAAAGCTTAACAGGTGTAACAGTAGATGAAAGCATAAGGCAGAATTTCTTGTAATCTGTCATTGGGGCTTTTGTTTTGATCTTTCCATACTTTGGGAACTCTTTGAAAGCACCTGGAAACAATTAAGTGGAGCCTGATAAAAATGAACCCTCTGGAAGAGAAGTTCTTGAACACTTGTATGCTATACCACTATCCTTCAGAAGTCACAGCTGTCAGGGGTTCTGTGACACTTTTTTGTTAAGACACTGATAATAAGAGAAGACTTATAAAAGTATTAGGAATTATTCTCTCCCTGCATATAAAAAACAAACCAACAACAAATACAACAAAACAAAACTTTCCTTTGGTGTTGCAGGAAATGATATCAGCTGTTCAGCCCACATCAGGAGAAATATTGAGGGGGCAGGAATTGGAAATAGACTGTGGGTGGCTCTCTATTTTATTATCTGAGGGTCACCTAACATAGCCTCTAGAATTATTAGCTCCTTTTCTTTAGAGTAAAACCTTCCTCCATTGGAAACATTCTGGTTTAAAAACAAAATGTACTTTTAGTCATTGTTGAAGAAACTGTAAATTGGCAGGCAAAATTATGAAGGGTAATTTGACAATTTCTATTGTTTTAAAAGTCAATATTTTTTAACTCCATAATTTAGCCTTTAAGAATTTTCTAATTCTAATTTCTAAAGGAATAATTAAATATGCACAAAAAAATATATGCATAAAATTACTCATAATAAATAGTAAAAAATGAAAACTAGTTAAATGAGCAAGAACAAAGAATTAAAGGAGTTAGACACTTTTGTGTAATTGAATGGTATTAAGTCATGAAAAAAATCTCAAAATATTTAGTAACAAGGGAGAAACACTTGAAATATATTGGCATGTGAAAAAGCAAGTCATAAGTATATACCAAAATTGAGAAAAATATACTTAATAGTGTTTATCTCTGAGTGTGAGACTATATACAAATAATTTGTTTCTTTTCCAAATTCTCTTAAGCAATTATTTGCTGCTTTTATAAGACAAAATAAGTAATACATGTTATTTATAAAACTTCACTGAATAAATAAGTTAAATATAGTTGAAGCTGGTCATTCAAGAAACTCATAATCATTCTCTTTGTTAAATATATGAGTTCCTCCAGGAACTCTTTATGAATGGAAATTTTAGATATACATCAATAGTTTTGGAAATTCTTGAGGAATATTCGAGGTAAGTATGCTACCTGGACATTGAGGATTTGATTAAAAGGAAATGGCCAAATTAGAAGTATATTTTACATCCTTAAAGAATTAAAGAAAATTGAAAAAACAACAAAAGCCATGTTTTTGCAAAGCATAGTCAAGTACCTTTTTCAAAAGTATATTTAGTCTAGTTCATACACCAGGCCTCAGGATGGATTCACATTCTCATTCACTGCTCATAGTATCCAGGGCACTTCTCAAGCGCCAGGCACACATTGTGGTATTTTTAATAATAGATAGTGAAATGAAGAAGAAGCTCCAGCCAGAAATTAAGAGGGGAATTTAAAGAAATAAATAAAGCTTATGAAGGCAATGACCATAACCTAAACCTATTAAATGCTGGTCATCTCCTATTTTCTTTTATCTTTCCCCCAGGTTTTTTTTTTTTTTTTTGACAGAGTGTCCCCAACTACAGTTAATATTACATTCAGCCATATAATCACCTGCAGAATTTCTGATTAGCAGGGATCAGAGTATTTCCAATGGTAGGAACCAATCCTTTAATCCTCCAAATAGTAAAATGAGCCACAACGTAGGACAGACTTCAGACACAGAGTGTTAATTTTTCTTGCTTAAATGACAAATAGCAGTGGTCATCTAGTGTAATTTCATCAGATAGTTCTGGAAGGCTCAAAACAGCAGTCGGATCATTCAGGTACTCACAAAGGAATGAATTTCAGTCCTGCATGTTCTTTTCCTTGCATTCAGTGCTTCCAAGGCCAAACATGTGTGTTGTTGCGTTCCTTGGAGTATAGGAAAGTGATAGAACTTAGTCCCGTGGTTTGCTCCATCAACACCATGTGCCTGCTACTTCCAAGATTGAGAACGTGCCCTGTGCCCCTTGTTGGGAAGTTTGCTTCAGGAAGTGATCTCACGTCAAAGTACCAACAGATTCGATCTGACAGATACTCTCTATTCCCAAACAAAAGGAAGAATATTTCTCCTCACTCTTCGTTGGAAATTACCAGCCAGAGATCCTATGAGGATGATTGGGTTGCTTCGTGATCTGTCAGAAGAAACGAAAAATAAAATCATTCTTTATGATGGGAATATTTGAATTGCATTTTCACACAAATTTCCCAAATTGCAGGACTTTTGCCACACAGAAAACACCTACTAATTTACTGAGAAGTCAGAGGCCTGGAGTGCACAATGACCTGTTCAAACTGGAAGCAACCCTTTAGGTTGGTGTTTCACTACCAATTCAGACTGGAAGGCATAAAATCAGACATCATAGAGGCCATAAAAAAAATCATATGGAAACCTAATTAATATAAGATGGGCCAGGTCTGATTCAAGGTCTAAAAACCAAGTGAGAATTAGCTATGGCATCTGCAATTTGTTTGTCTTTTTTAGTAAATGGAATGGAATCACTATACTTGGGTGAGTAGAGCAAATATCCTTTGAAATGCCATCCTCACTCCCCCCCCCCCCAATATTGCCTTGGCATACCCTTAGCTTTTCCTTCTAGAGTTAAGTTTGAAGATCATCCAGGGTAAAAAGCTGAAATGGATTAAGTTTTGACAAATAACTAGCTGGAGGAGGAAGAGAAGAATTGCCCTGAACAAGAAAAATAATCAAAGACACAGGGGATGGAACAGGATCTGTTTTCCATCTCTAGTGGAAACTGATAAAGAGAAAAGAATTTAACTGGCAATGGGAAGGTTAAATTTAGACATCTTGAAGATTTTACGGGTTTTCCTGCTACCAACAGTTGCTACCTTTTATTAAGAGCTAAATTCTTTAGATGCATCATAGGTATGAATTTCAACTTCACAAATTCAAGTGTGCAGAAAATGTGATTTTCTTGTTTATCATAATTGTGAGTGCTCTGATCTGAACTCCCAGCCTGCCTCATGTAGGAAACAATTAAGGTTTTTTTTTCTTTTTTTCCAACTTTTTTTTCTCTTTTCAATACAGTGATTTTTTTTTTTTGAGGGGGTGGGTCTATTCATACCTAGAGGGTCAGAAACCTTGTAGTTCAATCTTTCTTCCAGGTGTTCTGTCCCTCTGTCACCCAAAAGCTCACATGGACAAGAGCAGGGGAAGACTGGCACGCTCTGCACTCTTTCTTTGGTCCAAACAACTCTTCTCCTTTTACCCAGGGGTTGGCTTGGTCTTTGGCTTCCTAGGATATCTCCCTCTCTGTCCTTGGCTGAGCTCTCTACCTCAGAGCCCATCTGCAGTGTCCCAGATTCAGAAAACTGAGCTGAAACACTCCGTTGGTTCTGGAACATTTCCTGAACTGTTCTCAATTCATGCCTCTTTTATTTCAAGCACTTTCCTACATTTAATTTTATTCAAATCCCATCCATTCTTCAAAGCCCCAAAATTTCTCCCTGATCCCCTCACATGAAGGGATTTTTCTTTTTTGAATTCATAGGCTGTTACTCTCCTCTGGCCTTTATCACCTTTTGTTGGCACAAACATTCAGCTGGCAAACACTTATACAGGTAGACTTGTTGTTGACTGTTGGCATCTGTACGATTGGGAGGATGTCTGTTCTGATTGACTCTTGGTTAGGTCCTACTGTGTTGTTTTTTTTTTTGCATTTTTTGCATTTTTAATTCTACCTTTTTGCCTTTTAATTCTACCCCCCTAGATGATAATAAATTATATCCATGCTCTTCTCTCCCACTGTAAACTCCTTAAGGAAGGAAATGTTTCTATTTGGTAGCTCATTCAATACCTTGTACATAGTAGGCTATCAAAAGTATTTATTAAATGAGTCCTCAGGTGAAACTAGACTAGGCTACAACATTTTCTTTGGTGTAAGGATGAAAAAGACAGGAGGCATCATCCATCATTGGCATATAAATACATTTACTTGCCAGCATTACTCTCTTCTGTCTACTCCCTGATGCCTACTCAAAGTCTCATAATTTTTAATTTGAGAAAAGAACCAGTGGGGTACTTTGGTTTTAATTTGTGGAGAAAAAAAGAAAATAAAATTATTCAAACTTTGCTCTTCCACCACTGACAGTTAATAATATCACTGTCATCACACTGAGCATTTTTAAAAGGCATTTGAGAAATTCATCTTTTCCCTGATTTAACATTTTAACATTTTAATTTCAGTCCCGTCTCAGGAGGATTAAAACTGAGCAGCACTTTGTCACTTTTATGCTCCTCCATTACTTTGATATAAAAACAGAAATGGTAAATACAGTTTAAGAATGCTTCCAATTCACAAGGACCAGATCCTGAAACCTTCATAAAATTTTGGATTATTATACAGCATCATTGTACAAAGACTTGGCTTTATTTTTAGAACTATTAAGTGAAAATAAAATAAAATGGAGCCCTTCCTGCTGCATAGTAGATACTGAAAGACAATTTTTTCTTTTCTTTTCTTTTTTCTTCCTTTCTTTTTTTTTTTTTTTTAACTTTGGAACATTTAGTTTGTGAGAATAGACAACACCAAAAAGCTGTTGAGATGTAGATGTTGGTTGGAGGGTTTATTCACTTCCTAGCTAAGAGCTGTTGTTTATACGACCTTTCTAGAATATAGATTCCATTTCCTCTCTTCAAAAGTTATAGATGAATAAGCACCTATGAAATAATTTGCACATTGTTGAAACTATGAATGTTAAATCCACAAATGCCAGAGGCCTGCTACCTCTGTTACCAGCTTAGCTCTAAGTTTAGAGTTCTCCGTGTTTAAATGGTTACAGCAACTACTCCCACTCCAATTTCCCTAATGATCCTCAAAAGTCCTGGAGGAGCTGCCAATTCCCATGTCATCCTCAGTCTCCTAGAGCTTAGGGTTCAGAGGAGCTCGGAACTTGGAGTTTAGGATTTGATAAGATCCAGACAGCTCAATGTTGGGAAGGAGCTGAGCTGTGGATTCAAGTTTATAGTCATGATTCTCAGAATATGGGCCAGAGACAAATGCAGATTCTTATTCCTAACATGTGACCTACTGGACTAGATTCTCTAGTGGGTCAACCTGGGAATCTGCATCTTAAACTTCCTCCTTATATGATTTTTTTAGATTGAAAAAAAGTCACAATGTTAGGGGCACCTGGGTGACTCAATTGGTTAAGCATTTGCCTTCAGCTCAGGTCAGCATCTCAGAGTCCCGGAATCAAGCCCCTAGTTGAGTCAGCCCCCTGATCAGCAGGGAGCCTGCTTCTGCCTCTCCCCCTGCTGGTGTGTGCGCTCTTTTTCTCTCTGTCTCTCTCGTGCTCCCTCTCTCTCTCAAATAAATAAAGCTTTTTTTTTTTTTAAGTCACAGTGTTAGCGATACCATGTAAATTTCAGATTGCCCACAGTCCCAGAAAAAGGATCTCCCATCAAGAATAACTTTACTGACCGTTTCAGTCAAGAAGCCAAGGTTGCCTTCCTAAGTAGTGTCTCACCTTAGTAAAAACCCATGGATGGCATTGTAGACCTGCTTGTAGAACAAAATTAAATTTCTAATAATCTCAATACAGTTCACCAACAGTTTTAAGGAATATTTAAATAATTTGTTTGTCTTTCAAAATCCCAAGGAAAGAAACCTATTCATCTGTTCTTGAACTAGACACTGGTAAATCAGGATGACCCAGATGATTATGCATTCATGATGAGATCTGAGAAGGGGGTGCCTTTGCTCAGCTCTGTCAGGTTAAAATTATTTGGATAACTTATAAACAAACAGCATACCCACCGTGAAGATTCCAGCTTCATTTATTGTCAGTAGCCTTGAATGATGATTGCAATAAAAGCATATACTCCTATCCGAAACCAAATAGAAGAGGCTACAATTTTTCACTTAGCGCTGAAAGATTCTATTTTAGAGACAAATTGAAATCTTTTGTTTTTCAAGTAGCACATTATAAACATCACTTGGAGCATTTCCTTATTCAGTTTTGTACAACTAATAGTTTCTTCAAGTTAGTTAGGTGATTGCTAGCAATTAATTAGTAAGGTTAACATTGTTCTTATTGATCAGCCTGACAGCAGTGATTGACAACATTAGTATAATTGCTTTATTTCTCAGAAAACTTTAGCATGAGAACCTAATAGTAGTGGGAAACAGTTGGGAGATAAAGAAAAATAGATTATATGCTTTAGATTGGGCCAATTACCTTAACATGCTGCCAGGGCTTTGATAACTGAATTAAGGGCTAAGGCTTCCTATCCTTAGGCAGCCAAGAGTTTATATTCTGTCCTTCCCCTATACCTTGGATGACAGTGGATCTCCACAGGGGACAGAGAAGTTGGTCAGTGATCTGACATGCAACCCTTCATTACTATTTCAATTATAATCGTGATGAGTAAGTAAAGGAAGAGTTTGTAACCAAAGTTTGAAAATTCAAAATTTAGTGGCTGTGTTTAACATTTTTTTTTTCTTATGAAATAAGAGATTGAAAGGGAAGACACATTTGCTCCACATTCTACCTATTTAAAGTTCCAATGAAGTTACATATATTCCCTCCTAGTTGTCATTCAGATATGGAAGTAATATTGATGATGTTCCAGAATAATTCTGGATCTGGCTGTAGTATTTTTCCCTTAAGTCTTCCTTGTTCAGGGTTACTGGGAAGAGAGGGTGAAACCTAAGGACCAGGGCCATCTTGTGACTGATGCAGAGTTCCAGTGTTTTCTTTGGGAATTTAATAGAAATCTTCAGTCCTTTGTTGCTTGACCTACTACTGCAGAATGACTAGTTCTTTATTATACTCATCTTTCAGAATGACTGTGTTAAACCTTCATAATTCATGGCTGTCAAAAATTTTAAAGATAGCTTTTGTTCTTGTTAAAATGATTAGGAATATAAGTATAGGTTTTGTTTGGATATTTGCTCAGGATGTTAGAGCTATTCTTTTTTTTTTTTAAATCATTTTATTTATTTCTTTTCAGTGTTCTAGCATTCATTGTTTATGCACCACACCCCAGTACTCCATGCAATATGTCCCCCCCGTATAGCTATTCTAAAAGATATTCAAATACATGTTTCAACTTACAAGGAACATAAATGTAGATCCCTTTCATTAGAATTACCAGTTACCAAGAACATTCTATATTCTAGATACCTTTAAGGTAAATTGAATACATTATCTTCAGTTCTTACAGCAAAATGACAAATTGTAGCCCCAGTTTGACAGATGAGAAAACTAATAGAATGAAGGATGAGTACAAGGTCAGGCAGTAATAAGGGACAAAATTCAGATTTATCTGGTTCTACAGCCTGTGTCCTTTTTTCTATAGCAGACATCCACTTGGTGGAAGCCCTTAGGTTCCATTTAACCTTCCTACATTCAAAGGTGTAATTGTTCCATTTATTATGCTCTAGTAGAGATTTAGAAGGTCACTTCTGTTGGTAGTGTTATCAGAAAGAAAAGTAATATATTGGTTGAGATTTTAGGTCTATTGTCAACCTTGCTGGGTCTGAATCTTGGCTCTGACCATCACTTCCTAGCTGTGTGTCCTTATTGTATAACTCTATTTCCTTTTCCTTAAAATGAAAGTAATAAGTGTTACACCTCACAAGGCTGTTTCATGGATTAAATGAATTAATGCAGTGTTTCTCAAACTTCAGTATGCACACAAATCATTTGGGAGCCTGGTGAACCTGTGGATCCCAGTTCCAAAATCTAGGGTAGAACCTGAGATTCTGTGTGCAAGGTACACAGAACAGTGAACAGTGGCTGACATGGAATAAGTTTTCAGTAAATGTCAGCTGTGATTATTTAATGATTCATATGAGGGAAGGTCCCTTGGAGAAAGTACTAACTTTGAATGAATTTTTGAGGGAATGATAATTAAAGGGATCTTACATTGTGCAGGACAGCCCACCATGCCAGAACCTCTAAAAGATTCCATTACTACATGGTTAAAGGGTCAGGTCAGGCCTCCTCCTTACTGGAAATGGTATAATTTTGAAAATTCAGTTAGGAGGAGTAGGCTGTGATGTAGCCACCTAAAAAGCAACTCATTTATTGAACAAATATTTATTAACCTTCTTGTGTTTTAACTGTAAGAAATTTGAGGTCAATTAAGCATGAAGTATATGTCAGGCATTGAACTTGACACTAGGAATACTTGGCCATGCCTTATTTTAAAATGTTTTCCTCCATGGGGAATGTAGCATATACTTCCCAGTACTAGTTGCAAGGTAAATGGTTTTGTTTTATAGGGAGTATCTGTCCTTCTCCTGCTTCGGTGCTCCTTTCCACTTCATATCTGGGATTTCCAGTTTACTCCCTATAATACCTGCATTTCAATCTGTTTATTGTAAGTACATCACTCTTCTGGACAATTCCTGAACATACTCATTTTCTGATCTACCCCACACATTTTTATTGACTACCCAATCCATGTATAACGTAAGCTCTTAGCATCATATGTGTTGAAAAGGATAATTTTTTAAAATATCTTAATCTTATTTTTTTCAGCGTTCCAAGATTCATTGTTTATGCACCACACCCAGTGCTCCATGCAATAGGTGCCCTCCTTAATACTCACCATCAGGCTTACCCATCCTCCCAACACCCTCCCCTCCAAAACCCTCAGTTTTAACAGGTAATTAACCATAATTTCATGGTCTATAATGTTTTTATTTGACTGCCACAAAATAAAACCTTATTTGCTCACATGCCTAGCATATCTGCAAACAAATAAAAGTGAACCTCTAACCCTAAGAATCTACAGTCCACCTTAAAATGAACACTGATACTTTACATTCGTGTTTAACTCTATAATATAAAGATGTTAGAAACTCAGCTGAAAAAAAACTTCCCAAGCAGACTTTCTGGCTTGATAGATGCCTCTTTATGAAACACATTTATATTAATGTATTTTTGTTTCACCTGTCTACCCTAGATCAGCTTAATCTTTGTGGACATCATTCTTGTATTACTTCTTAGGAGGTAATAATAATGGTTTCACATGTTAGAAATACTGACTTGCTAACATAATCCCTATGATTTTCTCATTTGCTATGGAACCTTTGGGGATTCCAGCAACTTTTTGACACATAGTATGCTAAATGTTCAAAAGAATGAAACAGGACACAGTTGTCCTTTTTTCCCCTAGCTTTATTGAGCATAATTGACAAATAAACATTGTAAATATTTTAGGAATACTATACACACACACACACACACACATTATCACAATAAAGCTAATTATCATATCTCTCCTCTCACATAGTTATGATTTTTGTGTATGTAATGAAAATACTTAAGATAACTCTCTTAGCAAATTTCAAATACACAATATAGTATTATCATTATTATTAAAAAAATTTGCGATCACCAAGACAGCATGGTACTGGCACAAAAACAGGCACATAGACCAGTGGAACAAAGTAGAGAGCCCAGATATCAATACTCAACTCTATGGTCAAATAATCTTCGACAAAGCAGGAAAAAAATATACAGTGGAAGAAAGACAGTCTGTCTCTTCAGTAAATGGTGCTGAGAAAATTGGACAGCAATGTGTAGAAGAATGAAACTCAACCATTCTCTTACACCATGCACAAAGATAAACTCGAAATAGATAAAAGATCTCAATGTGAGTCAGGAATCTATCAAAATCCTAGAGGAGAATATAGGCAGTAACCTCTTCGACATCAGCCGCAGCAACTTCTCTCAAGACATGTCTCCAAAGGCAAAGGAAACAAAAACGAAAATGAACTTTTGGGACTTCATCAAGATCAAAAGCTTCTGCACAGCAAAGAAAACAGTCAACAAAACAAAGAGGCAACCCATGGAATAAGAGAAGACATTCACAAATGACACTGCAGGCAAAAGGCTGATATCCGAGAGCTATAAGGAACTGCTCGAACTCAACACACACAAAACAGATGGTCACGTCCAAAAATGGGCAGAAGACATGAACAGACACTTCTCCAAAGAAGACATACAAATGGGTAACAGACACATGAAAAAATATTCATCATTAGCCATCAGGGAGATTAAAATCAAAACCACATTGAGATACCACCTTACACCAGTCACAATGGCCAAAATCAACAAGACAGTAAACAAGTGTTGGAGAGGATGTGGAGAAAGGAGAACCTCTCACACTGTTGGTGGGAATGCAAGTTGGTGCAGTCACTTTGGAAAACAGTGTGGAGATTCCTTAAGAAATTAAATATAGAGCTACCCTTTGACCCTGCAATTGCACTACTGGGTACTTACCCCCAAAGATACAAATGTAGTGAAAAGAAGGGCTAACTGTACCCCAATGTTCATAGCAGCAATGGCCACAGTCATCAAACTTTGGAAAGAACCAAGATGCCCTTCAGCAGATAAATGGATAAAGAAGATATGCTCCATATATACAGTGGAGTATTATACCTCCATCAGAAAGGATGAATACCCAACTTTTGTATCAACATGGACGGGACTGGAAGAGATTATGCTGAGTGAAATAAGTCAAGCAGGGAGAGTCATATGGTTTCACTTACTTGTGGAACATAAGGAATAACATGGAGGACATTGGGAGATGGAGCAGAGAAGTGAGTTGGGGGAAACTGGAGAGGGGAGACAAACCATGAGAAACTGTGGACTCTGAGAAACGAACTGAGGGTTTTGGAGGGGTGGGGGTGGAGGTTGGGTAAGCCTGGTGGTGGGTATTATGGAGGGCGCATATTGCCTAGAACACTGGCTGTGGTACATAAGCAATGAACTTTGAAACACTGAAAAGAAATAAAACGAAAAAAATTTTGAGTATACTTAACATACACAGTTATATTAGTTTCAGGTGTACAATATAATGATTCAGCATTTCTGTACATTACTCTGCTCATCATGGTAAGTGTACCCTTAATCCCCTTCACCTTATTTCATCCATCCTCTCACTCACCTTCCCTCTGATAACTATCAGTTTGCTCTCTATAGTTAAGAGTCTCTTTTTAGTTTGTCCCTTTTTTTTTCATTTGTTTTATTTCTTAAATTCTATATATGGGTGAAATCATACTGTGTTTTTCTTTCTTTGATTGACTTACTTTGCTTAGCATTATACTCTCTAGATCCATCCATGTTGCTGCAAATGGCAAGATTTCATTCTTTTTAATGGTTGATTAATATTCCATTGTATCTACCACATCTTTATCCATTCATCCAACAATGGACACTTGGGCTGCTTCCATAATTTGGCTATTGTAAGTAATGCTGCAATAAACATAGGGATGCATGTATCTTTTTGAATTAATGTTTTCATATTCTTTGGGTAAATACCCAGTAGTGGAATTACTGAGTCATGTACTACTTCTGTTTTTAATTTTTTGAGGAACCCCCATACTGTTTTCCACAGTGGCTGTAGCAGTTTTGCATTCCCATCAACAGTGCATGAGGGTTCCTTTTTCTCCATATCTCACCAACACTTGTTATTTCTTGTGTTTTTGATTTTAGCTATTCTGACAGATGTGAGATGATAATCTCTTTGTAGTTTCAATTTGCATTTCCCTGATGATGAGTGATGTTGAGCATCTTTTCATGTATCTGATAGCTATCTGTATGTTTTCTTTGGAACAATGCCAGTTCATGTCTTCTGTTCATTTTTTAATTGGGTTATTTGGGATTTTGTTGTTGTTGAATTGTATAAGTTCTTTATATATTTTTGGATACTGACTCTTTATCAGATATATCATTGCAATATCTTCTCCCATTCAGTAGATTATCTTTTAGTTTTATTGATTTCTACCTTTGCTATGCAAAAGGTTTTTATTTTGATAGTCCCAATAGTTTATTTTTGCTTTTGCTTCCCTTGCCTCAGAAGACATGTCTAGAAATATGTTGCTATGACTGATGTCAGAGAAATTACTGCCTGTACTGTCTTCTAGGATTTTTATGGCTTCAGGTCTCACATTTAGGTCCTTATCACATTTTGAGTATATATTTGTGTGTGGTATAAGAAGTAGTCCAATTTCATTCTTTTGCATGTAGCTGTCCAGTTTTCCCAACAGCATTTGTTGAAGAGACTGTCTTTTTCCTGTTGGATATTCTTGCTTCCTTTTTTGAAGATTAATTAACTGACCATTCAATCATGGGTTCTGTGTCTCCTGCATTCTAGTCATCTGTGTGTCTATTTTTTGTGATTTGCTTTGATTTCTAGAGCTTTGTAGTATATCTTGAATTCTGGGATTGTGATGACTACACTTTTGTTCTTTTTCAAAGTCGCTTTGGCTTTTCAAGGTCTTTTGTGGTTCCATACAAGTTTTAGGATTGTTTGCTTAGTTCTTTGAAAAATGCTTTTGGTATTTTGAAAGGATTGCATTAAATCTATAGATTGCTTTGGGTAGTACGGACATTTTAACAGTATTTGTCCTTCCAATTCATAAGCATGGACTATCCTTTTATTTGTTTCTATGGTTTTTAATTATTTCATCAGTGTTTTATAGTCTTCAAAGTATAGATCTTTTGCCTCCTTGGTTAAGTTCGTTCTCATGTATTTATTATCTCATGGTACAATTGTAAGTGGGATTGTTAATTTCTATTTCTGCTGTTTCATTGTTAGTGTACAGAAATGCAACGGGCTTTTGTATATTGATTTTGTGTCCTGCGACCTTCTAGAACTCATTTATCGATTCTAGTGGTGTTTTAGTGATGTCTTTAAGGTTTTTTATATATAGCATCATGTCATCTGCAAATATGAGAGTTTGGCTTTTTTAGATTCCACATATAATTGAGATCATGGAGTATTTATCTTCCTGTGTCCATCTTACTTAGCATAATGTTCTCACTATTCATCCATGTTGTTGCATATGGCAGTCTGTCCTTTTTTTAAGGCTGAATAATATTCGTGTGTGTGTGTGTGTGTGCGCATATCACATTTTCTTTATGCATTCATTTGTCAATGAATACTTAGGTTGTTTCTATATCTTGGCTGTTGTCTCTACATTTATTTTGGATATATGCATGGAAATAGGATTGCTACATCATATGGTAGTTCTCTTTTTAATTTTTTGAGAAAGGTCCATACTGTTTTCTGTAAGGCTATCCTAATTTGCTTTCCTACCATATCCGTGAAAACCACAAATGTGCTTTTCTCCACATCCGTACCAACATTTGTTACCTTTTGTGTTTTTGATAATAGTGATTTCTAAACAGGTGTGAGGTGATATCTATTGTGGTTTTGATTTGAATTTTGTTGGTAATTAGTGATGTTGAGCACCTTTTCATATACCTATTGGCCATTCCTATGTCTTTGTTCGCAAAATGTCTATTCATGCCCTAAGCCCATTTTTTTAATCCTGTTGTGGTTTGTTTTTTTTATTTTTGTTTTTTTTTTTTTTTAGTTTTGTTTTGTTGGTTTTGTTTTTTGCTATTGAGATGTTTGTTACTTATATATTTTGAATGTTAACTTAGATATATGGCTTACCAGTATTTTTTACCATTCTGTGGGTTGATTTTTCACTATGTTGATTATTTCCATTGCTGGCAAAAGCTTCTTAGTGTGATGCAATCCCACTTGTCTATTTTTTATTTTGTTGCATGTGCTTTTGGTGCCACATCTTAAAATTCATTGCCAAGACCAATGACAAGAAGCTTTTCCCTATGTTTTCTTTTCATAGGTTAATGGTAACAGGTTTTACATTTAAGTCTTTAATACAAGTTGAATTGATTTTTGTATATGGTGTGAAAAAGAGGTCTGATTTCATTCTTCTGTATGTGGATATTCAGCTTTCCAACATCATTTATTAAAGAAACTATCCTTTCCTTATTGTGTGTTCTTGGTACCCTTGTCAAAGGTCAGTTGACTGTAGATGCATGGATTTATTTCTGGCCACTCCATTCTTTTCCATTGGTCTGTATGTCTGTTTTCATGCTGGTACCATACTATTTTGATTACTATAGCTTTTTAATATATTTTGAAAACAGGAGGTGCTCAAAATTGCTTCAGCTATTCAGGGCCTTTTGTGATTCCATATGAATGTTAGGATTTTATTTCTATTTCTGTAAAAAATACCATTAGTATTTTGATAAAGATTGCATTTACTCTTAATTACGTAGTTGTTATTAATTAAACCTCTTGAGCAACAGATTCCTTTGAGTATCTGATGAATTTGTGGATCTTTACCCCAGAAAAATAATCATATGCACATACTTAGAGACTCTACATATATAGAAAGACTCTTAAAAATATATATATATATATATAGGGCGCCTGGGTGGCTCAGTGGTTAAGCCGCTGCCTTCGGCTCAGGTCATGATCTCAGGGTCCTGGGATCGAGCCCCGCATCGGGCTCTCTGATCTGCGGGGAGCCTGCTTCCTCCCCTCTCTCTGCCTGCCTCTCTGCCTGCTTGTGATCTCTCTCTTTCTCTGTCAAATGAATAAATAAAATCTTAAAAAAATATATATATATATATGTATATAATTTTAGTAGTTATGTAGACTTCCCAAAGTATATTTATCTGATAACTTTGGGTTGAGAATATTTGCTGTAAAAGTTCTCCAGCCAGTCTATAAACATCAGTATATGTTATAGCAAAATCCATTGCTCTGACCCATTCACATAGGGGAAATGGGAATCAGGCAGGCACCAAGTAGCTCCAGAGGAAGATAGGGCCACATTTCACAAATAATGCACAAAACCCAAAAACCGCAATCAAACAGTAACTTGACTTAAATGATCTGAGAGCATGGTTCTGTTAAAGATGGATCCATGTAAACCTTCTCAGGGAAAAGAAAGAAAAGAGCAAATACCAGGCTTCAAAGAAAGCCTTGGGGCACATGGGCTTTTACTTACACATGCACACATGCTTATCCAGGTACAACCTGCCATAATGTCACTAGCACTTTCCTCTTTGGAGATAAAGGCATACGTAGAGCTGTGATGGTAGATGATAGACACAACATCTGTCTGTTTTTAAAGAAAGAATTGTGACTCCAAGCTAGGAAAGCCAGGATTCTTAATACTGATTGCTATTAAATCCACAATTCTAAACAAGTCATTTATTTCCCTTGGCTTGAGTTTATTAATATGTTGAACTTGTGCTATGGCATATGCCTTTAATACCTCAGACTGTTGTAAGTATAAAAGCAAGGGATAAAAGGTGTTTTGGAAGAAATACATACAAAGTTACATAAAAGCACCATACATTATGATTATGTTCAAGATACCATCAAAGTTGTTGGGAGACTCTGCAGTTCTTATTACTGACTCATGTTATTATTACTATTCTTAACAATTATTACTACCCATAATATACTGGTAGGAAGTTGCTTTAATTGCTTTGATATTTAAGTTTCTCTGTTTGGAACCAAGGGTACTAGATAGAACTTCTCTTACATACATATGGAACTGTGTTTTTAGTTTCAAGGGTATGCTTTATTACTGAAGTCCTAAAAGGCTTTTAAGTAGATTAAACTAATTTAGAAAGAGTGTGAATATAATGTTGAATATGTCATTCGTTGTGATTAATAAGGAATCTTACACCAAAGTTCCTCTTGATTGTAAAAAATAATTTCAAACTTCAAATACAAGTTTATCACTTTTTCTTAGGGAAAAAATACAGCAGAGAAGTGCTTTTGCTTCAGATTGCTTTTATACTTAATGGGCAAATAACTTTGACATTGTTCTATTTTCATAGTTTTATTGGGCCTTAGTGGATATAGAAAACTATTGTGTTACCTTATCTAACAAGAATTTTTAAAAAAATATGGTTTTTTTTGTTTTAATTATTTAGAGAGCATGCACATGAGCACAATCTAGGGGAAGGGCAGAGTGGGAGGGAGAGGGACAAGCAGGCTCTGTGCTGAACATGGAGCCTGATATGGGGCTCAATCTCATGACCCTGAGATCATGAAAAGATTCAGACACCCAATCAACTGAGACCCAGGCACCTCCTTATAAGAAGATTTTTTAAAGATAATGACTGTCACAGATCCTGTTTCTCCAATTCAAAGTCTTCCCTGATTATTCCTCTAGTTTGGATTCTGTATAATTATATGGCATTTATATTCTCTCCTCAGTATATTTATATTACTTTTATGTCAATTGCCAGAATTCTTTAGGGCAAAATAAGTTGGGCCTTCATTTCCTTTTGCTGCTTCCCTAGTAATTATTTGAAGAATACTGTAAAGACTTTTTTAATTCCTCTCACTTTGAGGTGAGCCTTTATAAAGGTGGTCATAATGCAGAAAGCAGAGACTGGTACTGAGAATGACATTGTTTCATAAAAATGTCAGTGATTATTAATTCATAGAAGATTTGTGAGGCAAGTGGAAAGACCTGATAAGCCTCATTTCCTTGACCATATTCATTTTTCACCCTGGAAAATAAATTTTGCTAATCACTATTTAAAATTGCATTTGCCTTTTACCCATGTTCATTTTAATTAGTTCAAGTTTGTGGGATATAAAAATGTTTTCCTATTCATCAAGATGTTGCTAGAATAATACTGTCCAGAGTCCTAGGCATTCCTGAGAAAACGGGCTTCTTTGTAACATTAAAGAACACTACTAAGGGTACTTTCTCAAGTATGGGTACCAAGAGTCCAAAAATATGTAATCC
This sequence comes from Lutra lutra, assembly GCF_902655055.1. Taxonomy (NCBI): domain Eukaryota; kingdom Metazoa; phylum Chordata; class Mammalia; order Carnivora; family Mustelidae; genus Lutra; species Lutra lutra. Next base: position 38,069,508 of record NC_062288.1, read on the forward strand.
CAAAGAAAATAACTTATTTTCAGACCTCTTATCCCTGAAAATTTAGTAATTCTAAGGACTAATTACATTTACCTACATTGTACTCTAAATTTTCTCAACCAAACCTCCCAAGAACACACAAGTGCTGTTTTTTTTTTTTTTTTAAAGATTTTATTTATTTATTTGACAGAGAGAGATCACAAGCAGGCAGAGAGGCAGGCAGAGAGACAGGAGGAAGCAGGCTCCCTGCTGAGCAGAGAGCCCGATGCGGGACTTGATCCCAGGACTCCGAGATCATGACCTGAGCCGAAGGCAGCGGCTTAACCCACTGAGCCACCCAGGCGCCCACAAGTGCTGTTTTAAAACTGTCCTATACTAACCCAAAAGATTGTTAAACTGCAAGTAGTATTTCTTTCCAGTACCAAATTCTCACAACTTGCTTTCAAATGCTGGGAATATCCTCTGAGGCTCCTCTGTGCATCCAAAGGTCAAGGAACTGACATTTCGGTATCAGCAACATAACTTCCGAAGCTAGGAGAAAGATAAACACAGTGAGTCACTTGTCCAGTCTTGACAAGTAATATGACTCGTGCAGTGTGAGGCATCCCCAGTGAAAACAACAGATGTTAGTATCTGCTTTGGGTAAGAGATCCTGGCAGGTGATAGCCAGAATCAGAATGAGCATCTTGAAGTCCCTTAAAAAGAGAGAGAGAGAGCTATCAGGTTAAGAGGATCTAAATCCAGAAATTATATCTACCCATAGAATTCATATCACGAACTCTGAGAACGGACAGAATTAAATGCCAGTCTTTGGAGACATTTTTCAGAACCAGAGATATTTTTGTGTCAATCAGTGCTGCAATTGACTTTTAAGTGGATTTGAACCAAAAGTGGAGAAGAATTTTTAATGAAGGCTTTAAGAGGGTTTACATTTAACTTAATAATAAGACTTTCTCCCAAACCTTGCTGAAGTGGTCATTTAAAATACATATCCATTCAAATACGTCTTCTAAAACAAAACTTCTTAAATAAGCTCTGATAAATTCTAAGCTTTTCTAGGTCAAAGAGTTTAACTAATTCATCTTTCTTTCACAGCACCAGGCAAAGTGACTTGTCCAAAATGGTGCTCAGTTCCTATTTGTTGAATAAAGAATGCTTTTAACATATTATTCCCTTGAAGAAAAACCTGTAAGAGACCCCAACCCCATGCCTGTTCTCTTCAAGTTACAACTGTCATTTAGTGTTATTTTTTACCACTCTCCCTGACGGATGTGGAACTTGTTTCTTCATGAAATTCTTGCTACTTTGTGCTTCCACTTTCCTGTTGTCTTTTCACTCCTACTAGCCACTGTCAAGTCCTGACTCAAGTCCTACTTTGTCCATAAATACTCTTATTGCTTAGCCTACAAAGCTCTCTCTATGATTGTTTCACCCTTTAGAGTCTGGTAATTCTTGCCTAGTCTTCTCTAATTACCGAAAGTATGTTAAGTTTGTGATACAATCAGAGGGTAAGGCCCAGATCTTCTTGGCTCTCTTTTCCCTCAGGTTCCAGATCAGAGTGAAGAGTGAATGCAAATGTTTATATAAATAAATAAGAATAAGGATATGATGGTATCTTGAAGCACTGGATTAAGAGAGTCTCATGGAACCACAGCAGTCCATGAAGATTCAGTTCACTTCCATTAATTAATAGATCAGACTTAGATTTAGGTTCCGATCATCAGGGATACTCCAGACCCTCTCTAAATAGGACAGATATGTGATTTTCTTCTGGAGTATTGCTAACTTTCAATAATATATGACCACAAACCCACAGAACTTAGTCTTTTGGGCTCACAAAAATTCTGTGTTAATAGTAATCTCTTTGTCTCTCATTAAAAATCAGATGTACCCATCTTTGTATTGCAAGAATGAGTTGAGACAGATGTTTAAAAATATCTTTTAAAATTATTGGGGAGTGTATGCAATTCCTTTTGGAGAATGAGTTTTGTATTGTTGAGAGGTCCACATTTTATTTCAAACTATCTTCTGTTTGAAGATCTTCCAAAGATCATAGGACGAAAAAAGAAGAATTGCATTGCAGGTTTTCTTTTCCTACTGACTCATTAAACTAAAATTTCCACATAGCAGCCAGTTTCACTCAAACCCAGATGTTTCTGACATTACCATTTGCTAAAGCGAGTCAACTAGACAAAATGGTTCACCATCCCTATAGGAGGATAAGGACTGATAATTTATACAATTAATTGATAAGAAATGCAGAAGAAAATCAGAAGGAAAGAGTGAGGGAGTAAACGAAAAAGAGATACAAGATAAGAATAACATATGATGTGAACTAGAAACTAGCTCTAAGTTGACACTAATATGTGGCTCTACACGGAGGCTTTGCATCTCTTCAGCTAATACAGAATAGGATCCAGTCCTCACTGTGTAAACCTGTGGTAAAGCTCAAATTTTCTCAAGTTATTTCAGACCTGGATTTTAGTATATCATTTCCTTGATGAGAAGCCCATGAGAGACCCCAGCCCTGTGCCTATCCTATTCAAGTCAAAACTCTCCTTCAGTTTTCTTTTCCACCACTCTCCCCTGCTGTTCCAGGACCTGTTTACATATGGAGAGCTTTCCACTGGTCCTGGGTTCCCTCTTTCTCATAATTTTTTTTCCATCATTTTTTTTTGAACTAAGAAGTTCTAAATGCTGATGTATCAGTGAATGAAACAAAGTGTGTATCCTCATGGGATTTATATTCTGTTGAATGACCAGAACCTAAGTATCAGTCAATATAGTAATATTCTTTAACTGAGCAACTTCTAGGTGTTAGATGATTATATGTCACTTCTTTTTTTTTAATTAACATATAATGTATTATTAACCCCAGGGGTACAGGTCTGTGAATTGCCAGGTTTATACACTTTACAGAACTCACCTTAATAGCACATAGCCTCCCCAATGTGATTATATGTCACTTCTGAGTTAATCCTCAAAATAACTCTAAGAAGTAGAAATATATCACTGAACTTATTTTTGTAGAGATTAAAAAAAAAACCTGAGGTTAAGACAAAGCTAAATAATATTTGTAGTGTCACATACCTAATAAGAAGTGGAACTTGGATTTGAACCCATATTCCCCTGACGGCTAAGAAGAACAGCCCAAACTAATATCAGGGTGACAGCCTATGTGATAAGAAAATTACGTACTTTATACATGTTATATGTTACCGTGAAAAGTCCAAACTAAGATATGACTGTTTATATATTAATTTTATATCACGAGTTTTATTTCTTATAGAGCTATAGAGGTAGTAGATGACAAGGTATTTGTTTTCATGTTAAACCCTTTGACTATTAAACTAATGCACTTTTTGCAGCTTCTCACAGTGTTCCCAATTTTCTATAAGGAAAACATTTTGCTTGCCTACAAAGTATAATTTTAAAACATTTCTAAAAATTTTCAAATGTGATGTGATATTCTAGTGATGGAAAAAGACCGTTCAGTACTCTTTTCGCTCTGAGTTCTCTTCGGCTTACTTTTGGGTTGCTTCTTACCCATCAACTTTCTGAGACATCTCTAGCCTTGGTCCAGGGAACCTACTGACTCTGGCAAGTGGAGCTCTCAGCAGTGCTGGGACTCACTGCCAAGCAGGAAGCTGGCAGCTATGAATACCATCGTTTCAAAAGTTTCCAGAAATGAGTACTATTCTCCAGAATGCTGGGATTCTTTTACATGGACAAGTGCTTAGTTGCCTGAGAAGTGTTAATGAGAATTTTGCAAGGAAGTAGGGGAGGCCAAACCTCAGGGTCTTTTCAACTCTCAGCTCCCAGGACCCACATACATTTCTTAGAAGCCCTGTGGGGAAAGGAAAGACAGAGAGCCAGACAGTAAGCACTGCTGAGGACCCGCAGCATACAGAACGTTGTACTACAAACATAAGGAAAACAATGTGTATTGTCTCTACCCCTAAGGATTTTATATTCTAAAGGAGGAAGGGAAAGTATTTTGAAGTACCCAACTCAGTCAAAAAGTCGTATGCCTAATTAGAGCTGTGTAACCACTGGAGAAATGTATAGTAACTATAGCATTCTCCTTTTCTGACAGTTTCTCTCCAGAAGCCACATAATATCATGGTTGAAAATATGACCTCCAGAACCATATGCCCTGGGTTAGAATCCTTACCCTGTAACTGCCTAGTTGTATAGCTTCAGCTTCACTGTATAATCTCTTGTGACATAGTTTCCTTTTGAGTAAGATGGGGATAATAATAGTTGTTCCCTGTAGCACTGTTGTATTAAATGAGCTAATATAGGGGCGCCTGGGTGGCTCAGTCATTAAGCGTCTGCCTTCGGCTCAGGTCATGATCCTGGAGTCCTGGGTTTCAGCCCCACATCGGGCTCCCTGATCTGCTGGAAGCCTGCTTCTCCCTCTCCCACTCCCCCTGCCTGTGTTCCCTCTCTCACTGTGTCTTTCTCTGTCAAATAAATAAATGAAATCTTTAAAAAATAAATGAGCTAATATATAGAAAGTGCTTGTATAACAGTATTTGACTAAAGTAAGAGCTATAGTAAGTACTTCTCTAGCCAGTGTCATATTGTTTGTTTTTAAGACAGAATTGAAGTGCTTCCTCATTCTAGTAGTAGTAGTAGTAATGTCTTCTGTAGTGAACGCTCAGTGTGGAAATGGGACATGTCCTATCCCATTTAATTCTCATAACAGTCATATGTAATCTATACAATTTTAAACTTCATTCAAATACAGAGAAAACAAGGCTTAGGGAGGTTTAAATAACTTCATAGACTCAAACCTGACTCTTCCAGAACCCATTTTCTATTAGGATCTGTTGATTCTTTTCCATCATGAAGTAATGTCAGAATATTCTGCTGTTTGAGATGGGTCGTAATGCTGAAAGAAATTTGGTAAGGGGGTAGAGGAAGGAATTTAATAGCTCTTTAAATATTATAATTAAAAGCAATCGAGGTACAGGTATAGCAGTAGAGTTTCAATGCCTCTAAAGCTTTTTTTTTTTTTTTAAAGAATATGAACCATACATTGGAAGTCCACTCAGATTATATTTCCAATTTCTGAATATCTTCTCACTGATATTTATTATAAGGGGAGAGACTGATTTAAAAGGCACCATTTCTGAGGCCACAGTTAACTAGAATTTTACTCAGGTTTTGATCCAGAAAAATATAAAGACTGGTGGAGCTATGAGAAATCCGTTGAGGCAAGAAAAGGAGAAAAAGGATCTGTGTCTTAGAGACAGATATTCTGCGCTATAATAGAACAACAGGTGGCTCTTTACAATGGATGACTGAATCCTCCATGGTCGGCCCAATCCAGTTTTAAAAGATCTAAATTGAGAAGAGAGCTAGTGATGCTCCAAGAGGCATCAAGTTAATGCTGAAGTTTTAGTCCTTTGGGGAAGAAAAAAGAGATAGGTTTATTAAAATTGCCTGTGTATTATACTATGAAAACTTCTATAAGGATGGGCTTCAATTTGGGCAGTTCTGTTGCTGCATCTTAAAGGCCTTTGATTTTAATATATAGTAATGAATAAAACTACTGGTGGGTATCCTCCCGAGTCATAATATAATCAGAGGAGAATGGCTAAGTCTGGCTCTCATTTCTTTTTGCTATTGAATATTTGCTCTCAGCCAGATGCACCTATGCTGAGAACACAACAACAAATCTACTCTATATATAGTGGAGGAAACCAAGGAGATTTTGTCAGAAGGGAAGTATGCACTGATGAGAGTCAAATAAAAATATGGTTTTGAAATTATTGAGTGTTCTAGAAGAGATCAACTCCAGGTGTCCAGGATCCTCTAAGCAAGTCAAAACTTTACTATAAACCCATTCCCCACCCCCACCCCCAAAGAAAACAAACAAAAAACCAACCACATAGTATATCAGAGAACTGCCAACACCACTCTCTACCAATAGGCCCAGCCCCATGCTGGTCATAGATAACTCTAAAGGTAGAGCTTAACACTAGGATTTAGCACTACGTACCTGTTAAGTGCTCCATCATTGGCTCTGATTACCTAGGCTGGTGATATCTGAGTTAAGGCTTCCCCTTATGATACTAAAGACATTGTTTCCTGAATGGTGGGCAAGATTTCTGTGCGCTCTGCATTCTGTACCTTTCTCACTTGGCAAACTGTGCTGTCTTGGTTGAGTTGGTTTGAAGCCAAATTCTCTTTCTTTTATATTTCTTCCTGTCCCCAAATAAAACCATTGTGTGGCCCCAATTTTTCACTCTTTCTTCTGTGCACATTCTTTTCAAAGTATTTTTACATTTCCTCCCTTCAAATGGTGGAGTTTAATGTTGCTACCCTTTGACTTGACTTAACTGCTCTTTTGACCTGTTTTTTTCAATGGAATGTAGAAGAAAATGTGTAGAATGCCACTTCTAAGTATAGTCTCAAGAAGTCCTGGACGCTTTGGCTTTTTGCCCTGTCTTCGTGATGAAAGTAAGAACAGGCTAGCCTGCTGTAAGATGAGAGACCACATGAAGCAGAGCCAAGTGAACTCACTTGTCCCATCCAAGATTCCAGACATGTCTTTCCCAAATCAGGAAAATCACCTCACTGACTTAAAGCTGACATAATTGAGTATCACAATTAGCAGAACCACCCAGCCCCCATGATAACTCTTGGGGAAGGAGGGAATGATAGTTGTTTTAAACCACTAAGTTTCAAGCCCTGCTTGAATATGAGCTGGTATCTTCAGCTCCTAGCACAGTATTTGACACTCAGTACTTTTCATAGCAAAAAATACTAAATAAGTGATATCTTGGAATTCACATCAGTGGACATTTGGATCGCTCTTTAATTTCTAATCAGATCTAAATTTATTTTTCTTATTAACCAACATTCTCTTTTTTGGACTGTGTCTCTTTTGTATTCTTAATTTGGTGTCCTCTTGGTTTCTGTTTTAACTTTCACTTAGAAATGAATAATGAATTTGAGAGATTAATAAACTTTCTAAATGCCTTTGGTTTTTTTTTGGTAGAAGATTTTAGAAAGTAAAAGGAACCATGTGAAGAGAAGAACAAATAACCCCAAATCAAATGAGAATGGAAGATTTGCCTTGATCATATGAATTTGATGATAAAATTCTGAGTCACAAAATAATTGTTAGGGATATTACTATATCACAAAAAATATTTGTATTTTTATTTATGTGATTTAAATAGTTGTCACCTGTCCTACATTTTACATGTTCTAATAATTTTGATTTTTCTTAAAACTTCATTCAGAAGCCCAGGCATTAAAAGTAACTAGATCTTTTTTATTTGGTGACTAGGTCTTTCTGCTTAGGAGAATTCAGGATATAGTTATGTTTTCTTCCATCTTCTAATAGTTTAAGATCTTCAACCAAGGAACCACTACCACTTTTTTATGATTGACAGCAATATTCATTTATAAAATGTGCATAGATATAGATATGTGCATGAAATCTTTAGATGTGAGGAATTTAGGATGGGACATATACTACAAAAAGAAATTTTTTTTTTGCAATACTTCTCCTTTGGGATAAAATCCATCAAATTCCAATATTAACTTTATGTGGCAAGGCGATGAGCACTTTTGGATTATTTGCCCATTCTCTGCACGAGAAACAGTAGTACATTGTTAGCATTAGAAAATGGTTGTACTCTATGGAGATGTTGAGGATGTTGTTCTGTTGGTATGGCTGAGGACTGGCTGTTTGTTTCCTCTTTTTACAGGGACAAGTGATACTACAATCCAAATGGGCAACCCAGAAAGGGAAGAATAAAAAAGAAGTAGCCTATGTTCTTTTAATTATCACAGTAGACTGCAGCCATTTAAGGTTTGGCGCTTGATTGCATTCCTTGTCTCTCGAGGTAGAGGAACATTTCCCATCATGGCCTGGCTGTTGATGCAAAGATGCTCTGAAAGCCTTGCTCTTGTTTCATTCTTTCTCTGCCTCATTAACTTGTTCATTTTAATGATTACATCTTCATAAAATCTAACATTTCAATATCAAATGTTCCATTTTTAAATTAAGCATTTAAAAATAGGGATGGGGGAAAGTTGATCATCATATAGTCTGTCCGCATCTGTTTCAACACGTGTAATGATTCCAGTTCATTATTTTGGGGGTGTGCAGGGGCTCACGTATCCCTGTGTCCTTACTGTCTGTTAATACAACTCCATTTGTCCTTGTATTCAAAGCACATTTATTGAGCTCTTTCAATGTCCAAGGCCCTGGAGAGATGCATTGAGGGAAAGAAACAAACTTCAAACCCACCTTAAAAGAACATGTATCTCTTTACCTAGAAGGACCAATTTTGAGGAAATCCTGATGAAGAAAGGTAACACATTAGCATAAAGGAAAAAAAGACTTAAATATTAAAGCCTGGAAGACTGGGAGTAGACACAGGAAAGGAACAGGATATTAGGGAGATACACCAGGGCTTGTCTTCAAGAACTTGTTAAGCTCCCTATTTGTATTTATGCACTTTTCTCTGGATTTGTTATATTTGTAATTTAAAATATCATTAAGATAAGAGTATGTTGCTAATACTTCAGAAAGAGAGACATGGGGAATAGTTACCAAAAAATGGTTAGAGGCTATTAGAAAACTAGGGACAGTTAATTTTTACAAAGACAATTAAATTGGTTCTTCATTTCAGTATAAATTAGACCCATGCTGAGATTAGAGTATTCAGGTGCGATTTTATTATTCTACCCAAAGAATATAATATGGCCTATGTATAGGTGTCATAAATTAGCTTTATCTTATATCCTACTCTAAGTGTATATGTCATCCAAGTTAACAGATACTGAATGTTTGATCAATTAAAATATGCTGGTTTACTGTCTATGGGAACAAATACCTCCCTATTCTATACAGTTGATCTTTTTCTTCAAAATTCAGGTCTTTATAATATCTGTAAAAATTTGATCTGCATGATTCCAATCTATATTATTTTTAAAATTTTGATTCTGTTTCAGTTTTTCACTCTTCCTATGACTGTTTTAGCACCACTTAGTAAATTCAGTAAGTATTTATTCAGTGTTTACTCTGTGCTAGACACAGTTTTAAGTGTTGAGGATATAGCAATAAAAGACAAAGTTTCCATCTTCATGGAACTTAAATTATAGGAGAGGAGATATACAATAAAAAGAAGACAGTAAAGTAGATAGTACTTCGGTCAGTGATGTGAATTTTGAAGATACATAGAGTAGAATAAAGGAGATAAGAACTGTAGAAACCTCTAGGTCTTGTACCAGACTTGGGTTTGGGGAGGAGTGATGGTGAGTCAGTGGCTGTAGCAGAGAGTGGAAGAAGTAGGAAATGAATACAAAAATAGAGAGAGAGACTATCCGCTGTAGGGCCTGTGGACCATGGAAAGGCTTCAGCTTTTACCTACCTAAAGTGAGAAGCCATTGGAGAGTTTAAGTCTACTAGAAATGAATGAGAGCTCCATTTGCTGGACTCCTTGGCAACCCTTAAATCTGATGGGACCAAATGACATCTCATTGTTGTTTTAATGTTTGTTGCTTTCAAATTCACTTTTTCAAAAGTTTATTGTCTTTTTGGGTCTTCTCCTCTGTAAATGGCCTGGTCATAACTTTGCCATGTTGCGATTTTGTTTCTCAATGCTTTACACGTAGGGAAATTCACATTAAATTCTAATTTTGTTTTCTTGAGAAGCAAGATCTGGCAATAGTTGCCAACTTTTTCGTAAGGTGACAGTTGACAGGAAATCTTGAGCTAGACCATACACCTTTTGGTTTTCTACAGTTTGAAATACTCCTTATCATATTACCAGTAGCCTACTTTACTCATTTATTTCATCTGACTCCTAGAAGCATCTGAATTGAGGATCCTGTCCCAGAAGCCCATGAACCAGGTTAGGAATCCAAAATTCTCCTGGGTTTCTTTAGAGAATATTGTTTAACAAGACTAAATACTTGTTTAAATGACATACACAGAAATGCTATTCTTAAGAGCAGACAAAAACCCCTTAAGTTTATTTTGTAGACATACTCTCACTTTAGGTAATTCCAAAGCATGAAAGTCCAGATTTTTAAAAGCAGAGGATTATTCTGTGTTCTAAAGACCTTTATAGGTCTATTTTAAAATTTATCAAAACTCACTATGGGGTTTATTTTACAAAACAACCTCTCCTAACACACTTAAAACATACATAATTATTCAGCCAACGTATACTTAATAACCTATAATTATAGCTCACTTTTACATAAAGGAAGTTACATGTACACTTTGTGATAACATTTTCAGCTAATTAAAAAAAGTAATACATTCATTAGCACCTGCCTTACTTAAAGGTTAGGGTGATATAACCCTGGAAAAAATAATGGAAAGCTTGGAATAAGAGGGAGAGGAAAAGTGTGAGGGGTTTTGAGTGGCGATTAACAAATGAGATATTCTGGGGCATTTCTTCACTGATGAGGATCTGGGATGCAAGGCTGATCCAAAGGAAGCAAATTATTTCCCTGGGGCACTATGTCTGCTCTTCTGGTAGCTGCTACCACATAAATATTAATGTCTGTTTTGAGTAGCATAGCCTCAATGACTGTGCTGACTTCAGGCATGGATAATGCAGAAAAACAAGGATATAATACATTATTAACTTCCCAGTGTTCTTTGTACAAAATAAACTTTAAAAGTGATTTTAACTAGGGACTCCTGGGTGGAGCAGTTGGTTAAGCGTCTGACTCTTGGTTGCTGCTCAGGTTCTGATCTCAGGGTCCTGATCTCAGGGTTTGGAGATGGAGCCCCAATTGGGGTTCTAAGCTCAGTGAGTCCACCTAAGACTCTCTCTCCCTTTCCCTCTGCCCATTCCCTCCCTGAAATCGTATGCTCTCGCTCTCTCTCTCCCTCTGTAAAATAAATTTTAAAAAAAATTAATAAAAGTAAATCTCACTAAACTGATTTATACTTTGTGTTATATTGTGGTATTACTGTTATATATTGCTATATTATCAGAACAAAATATGAAAACAAAACCTCCTAAGCTCAAATTGAATACTGTTTTCACTTATTTATTTATTCCTTCAGCCAATGTTTATTGAGTACCTACTATGTGCTAGGAACTAGAAACAAAACCACCAAAAATCTCTGCTTTGTAGAGCTTGTCCTGTGGTCGTACAGCTCCTGTTTTACATGCGTTGCCCATGCACGTGTATTCGGAGATGTCCTCAACTACTGCTTACTAGCACATCTCCATTCATCTTGGAAGCTTCAAGTTCTGTCTTCTGTGCTATTACTTTTTTGCTGTCACTCAACCAGTCCTTGCTGGTGGCAGATGTAGAGGCATGACAGAAAGGTGGGGAAAACATTGTCTAAAACTGGTGCCATTTCAAAAAGGTACAGAACAAAAATAATATAAGCCCATTTCCTATCATACTTTATCTTCTTCCAGGTAGACCTCAGAAAGACACATGCTGTTTTACATTTTTGTATACATTTTTCCTCTGTTGAGCCAAGGCTTTATTAGGGCAGTAGTTCAAACTTTATCTGATGATTCCATCAATTATACTCAAAGTCATTAGAAGATGTAAGACAAAGAAATCCAAGGGAAAGAAAAGTAGAAGGATGCAAACGACAGTTGAACAAACAACAAACAATGTAAATGGTTGTAAAGATTAGGAAGACTAGTAGGTGGAATATTGAATTGGTATTGAATTAAGATATTAGCAGAAGCAAGGTACCTGTGGGCCTGTAACTGAAATGAAGTTTTACAATCTCCTTAATGGAAGAGGGTTGAAGATACTGAATTTAAAGGAGTATTCAAGGATATTAAAGAAGAGTTTGGAAATATCTGAGTTTTCTGCTTCTTACAAACATTTGATTTGGTTATCTGAAGAAACATTCCCTGTATAGAATACCTGAAATGCTTGATAAAATGTAAATAGTGTCTTTTTTAAAAGCATCACTGAGCTTTTGGGAGAGTTGGGGAAATCACTAGAGACCAGAGCTGTAAGGAATCATGAATTCAGAAAGATAAATAAGGACTGGAGCAAGCGTTTATTATGGAGATATCTGAAAATTCCTTTGTGGTTGAGAAGCTAGGGCTTTGAAGATCTGTTCATTCAGTCAAACCCATAGGCTATAGTGGAGACCAAAACTGTCAAAAAGTGACACTCTTGTTGGAAATCAGCAACCAAAAAAATGATGAAGCTGAGGGAAGAGCTCAATATTCTTACCTCAATTTTGGCTCCAGGTGAAGTAGACAGATAGATGGATAGACAGATAAAAATCTCTCCATGGACAATGCGTACCCATGTAATTGTAGGCAATCCAGACAAATTTTAGACAATCCCCATACAAATTGGAATCCAGAGTAATTTTATGGCCAAAAAGCCAGAGGTAAATATGAATTTTAAATTGTTCCAAATTACCCACAAGAATGACACTTTAACTGACATTGTATCAATAGTGATAAAACTGGAGAAACATAAAAAAAAAAATCTTTGAAGTCTTGAGAAAAAATAATTGTCATTCTCAAGTTGAATACCCAGAAAAATAATTGTTTTTATTTGGAATCCGAACAAAATAGAGGCTTTCAAACATTAGTAGCAACAACAAAAACTGAATTTACCATTAACAAACTTTCATTCAAAGAAATTCTAAAATTATGCTTCAGGAAGATGGAAAACTATGCTTCAGCAAAGTCTGAAATTCAAGAGATAATGATGAACTGGTAAAGCTAAGGAGAAAACTAAACGACATTGAGTATTTAAAATAATAATATAATGACATCTCAATGCGGAGTTGAAAATATTGGGAGGAAACTGTCTCTCAAGAAGGATAGGATGAGGGGTGCCTGGGTGGCTCAGTCAATTGAGTGTCTGTCTGCCTTTGGCTCAGGTCATGATCCTGGGGTCCCTGTTTCCTCTGCCTGCAGCTCTCCTTCTGCGCGTGCACACGCATACACACACACACTCTCTCTCTCAGTGAAATAAATAGTAAAATCTTAAAAAAAAAAACAAAAACGACAGAACTAGTGTTATGAGGCACAATATTTACAAAGACCTAACAATTTGGAAGTGCCATATTAACCCATGAAATAAAGCAATGAAACAAGAAAGTAAGTCCAGAAACAGAACAACATACATGTGTAGCTTGATATTTGTCTTGACAGATCAGAGGAGAAAAGATGGACTGTTGTTATTGTTGTTATTTTATAAACATTTTTTTTTTTTATTTGACAGAGACACAGCGAGAGAGGGAACATAAGCAGGGGGATTGGGAGAGGGAGAAGCAGGCTTCCCCCTGAGCAGGAAGCCCAACGGTGGGGCTCGATCCCAGGACCTTGGGATTATGACTTTGGGATTATGACCAAAGGCAGACACTTAATGACTGAGCCAACAGTCACCCCGAGAAGATGGACTGTTTAACAAATTGGTTTTACAGATGGGAAAAAAAAAGGAACTAGGACTATAACTCACACCATACACCAAATTCAGTTCCAGATGGACCTGCATGTGGAAAGAAAACTCTAAAATGTTTACAAGACAATACAGGAGAATATCTTTATGCCCGTGAGTCACAGAAAGATTTCATTAAAACCTTTTTAAAAAGCACATAACATAAAGGAAAAGATTGAAAAATATGTTATAATTTATATCTGGCATTGATTATTATCAAAGACCCCATAAGGAGAATAAAAATACAAGCCTCCTACTGGGAGAAAGTTATTTACAAAATGTGTAACTGTCAAAGACTAGAATCAGAGCATAGCAAAGACTTCTGTAAATCAACCATAGAAAGTCAAACCAAGAAAAAAGACAAAGGCAGTTCATGGAAGAGGAAACATGAATGGTTCAAGAGCAAATTAAAATATACTTAATTATATTAGTAATCAAGGGGAGGCAAGATAAGGTCATCATGAAATCCCATTTCACCTCCAACAAACCAGGAAAACAACAAAATTTCTCACAGTAGCTACTGTTGAAAAATATGTGGGGCAACAAGAGTACCCTTGGAGTACTGGTGGGAGTAGAAATCAGCACGTCCTCCAAGGAAACAATTTTCCTTCCCTTCTGTGTGTTCAACAATTCTTCGATGTAGCAATAACTCTCTTAGGAGTATACTTGACAAGTAGGGAAGAACATACCCAGTTTGATACCATACTTATGCTATAAAATAAAAGTAAAGCAAGAAAACACTATATTTGGTATATTCCATTTGTTTAGGGAGGTGGTGGTTACATGAGTTATCTTATTATTTTTCTGAAATTTGTACCTAAATGTTATATGTAGTCTTTTTGGAAGAAGTGGGGTGAATATTAGAAACTATTTGTGTGTTCAATATTATCATGCATAAGTAAATCAGTTGTTAACTATAATTCTCATTTTATAATACCTTCATAGTATGGATATAATGGTTCCCAATGCTATCTTCCTATAGTCCTTTGTTAAAGATTGCTTCCTTCCAAGAGAGATCTCAGAATTGAGAAGACACCTCCTCCCACTCCAATTCTACCCTGCCTCGTTACGTAGCTGAGAAATAGATTTGTATTCCTGTACCTAGCATAAGCAGATGAAGCGTGCCATTTTCCTAGGCACTAGTCTCCATGTTGAGATGTTACACTTTGTTGATTTATACATACTCAGCCTCACCTCCAGAGCACATATACAGCTAGCATGCCAAGCTATGATCCATGCAAATACCAATAACCTCATAAAACCTTGAACAATTCTCATGTTGGAACTGCTTCTGAGTCTGGCTTCTTATACCAGATGTGGTCTTTTATGGTGGATTCTTTTATAGACATCCTTTTCCCTCCCTACCACCATAACCAGTGTCCTCTACTGGAAGGTCCCTCCACTTCCAAGTATTTCAGTCAATGCACACAGCTCCTGGAGAGAAAGGTTCACTGGTTTCACAACTCAGTCTTTTCTTGGGTCCTACAGGAATACCCCACAACAAAGATAACACCTTTCGTGGTAGAGTGAAATAAGTGAAAGTTTAGATTTTGATTGTATTGGATAAAAAAAATTTTCCAATATCTTCAACTTTATTTCAGCTTTGGAATTGGATTATTTATTAATTCTTATAATTATTTTATCTTTTCACTTTGATGTGTATCATTTTATAATTCTGATCAAGTTGCGAAACCCACATCAAGTAGAATTAATCATTATTTACTGGCAGATGGTTGCAGAGAACATTGGACAGAACTTACAAAAAAAAAAAAAAATCCCTAAACCTCTTTCTACCTTCTTAAAAAGTATTAGTTACACATAAGTTAGAAGCTTTCATTTGAATATGGATGATTCACTGCATCTGTGCCTCTGTAATCCCCTTCACCCTTAAGATTTTCCGTGGTCTGACATCAACATCACTTTGGCCTGCAATAGTAAGTTAGTCATGTTGCTTTTCCAATTTATATAAAGACATACTACTTTCTGAATTGATCCCCCTGGACAGTGGTTTCCAGACTTTTTAGCTTACAACCCTATATTTGTTTGATATAGACTCACAGCTTTCCAAAAAGTGCTGAATGCTACATAAATATTTAAAGAAGATAAAAAGGAGTTTTGAGAATTTGAGGTTGAGTTGTTGTATAGCTATAAAATATGGTAGAAAAATCACAGAGTCGGGCGCCTGGGTGGCTCAGTGGGTTAGGCTGCTGCCTTCGGCTCAGGTCATGATCTCAGGGTCCTGGGATCGAGTCCCGCATCGGGCTCTCTGCTTGGCGGGGAGCCTGCTTCGCCCTCTCTCTCTCTGCCTGCCTCTCTGCCTACTTGTGATCTCTCTCTGTCAAATAAATAAATAAAATCTTAAAAAAAAAAAAGAAAAAAAAAAAGAAAAATCACAGAGTAGAATGCAGACATCACCCAATTAGGATGTCACTGTTTTGGTGTAGAATCCTACAAAATGAACATCACTGTGCCCAACATTATCTCCAGTTTTGAGTTACAAAGCCTGCAGCCCTACAGTGTTGTCCTCTAATCCATGCAGTCTAGGCATTGTTTTATTTTTTTATGTTATTCATCAGTATCACAGTCCTAATCTGATTCATATATCAATCATGAAAAAGAAACTTAGCTATGGTTCTAAAAAAACCATGTCTCTGCCCTCAGCTATGTTTTCTATATTCTTCATAAAATTTTGGATTCTTCACAGTAAAGATGAGTATCAGTTGTAGCATCCTCATTAGGGAGATGCATCTGTTTATACTAGCTTTTTTCAACAAATATAGGAAGTGTATTAAAAATGCAAAATATGATCTCTGTATTTGCCTTTCAGAGAAACTGTTAAATGCTATCATCCATAATGCACAAGCGTTGGTAACTTTTTGCATATTTCCATTTTCTCATTACTTCCTTTCTCAAACTCAGAAAATTAAGTTGGTAAACTGAAATTTATCAAAAGCTTCAGGAGGTGGTTTCTTGGTCTTTGGGCCATTGACTTAATTACCAGCAAATAAACTATAGAAAAAGAAAAGGTCTTGGTGAACATGATTTATATACACAACCACATATGGTAAGTCCCGATCTTCCCCTTTGCCTCAAGTAATTGTTATCAAGGCTCACACAATTACCATGTTTTCCATTCTCCTTAGCTTCATGAGTTGGCTTGTGTTAATTGGTATGAATTACTATTTTTTTAATTACAAAATGAGTCTTGTTCTTTTTTGAACACTTGAAAAATGTAGGAAACTAAAGAAAAATATTAATATCTGCTGAATAACCCACTTGCTAGAGGCAGTAAAAGCTTCTGCACATCATAAGGGGAAATTAAGAAAATGAAAAGATAACCTACAGAATGGGGAACATATTTGTAAACCTTATAGTTATTAAGGGATCGATATCCAAAATGTAAAAGAAACTCCTCTACTCAATAGCAATCAATCAATCAGTCAGTGACCTGGTTTAAAAATGGGTCAAGGACTTGAATAGACATTTCTCCAAGGAAGATATACAAATGGCTAACAGGTATATGAAAAGATGCCCAACATCACTAATCAGAGGGAAATGAAAATCAAAACTACAATGAGATATTACCTCATTCCCATTAGGATGGCTATTATTAAAAAAAAATTGTTGACAAAGATATGAGAGAAAGTGTAACCCATGTGCACTGTTGGTGGGAATGTAAACTGGTGCAGCCACTGTGGAAAACAGTATGGAGGTGCTTTGAAAAACTAAAAATAGAACTATATGATCCAGCAATCCCACTTCTGGTTCTCCAGAAGAGTTGAAATCAGGATCTCAAAGAGAGATCTCTGCTCTCATGTTCATTGCAGCATTATACACAGCAGCCAAGATGTGGAAACAAACTGAGAGTCTATAAACAAATGAATAAAGAACATGTAGTGTATACATACAGTGAAATATTATTTAACCTTAAAAAAAAGGAAGGAAATCCTGCCATTTGTGACAACATGGATGAAGTAGAGGACATTGTATTAAGTGAAATAAGCCAATCACAGAAGGACGAATGATCCCACTTACATGAGGTACCTAAAATAGGCAAACTCATAGAAACAAAGAGTAGAATGGTGGTGGCCAGAAGTTGGGATGGGGGAAAGGGAGGAATTGCTGTTTAACAGGCATAATGTTCCAATTGTGATTGAGTCCAATTGTGATTCATTGTACAATATTGTGCTTGTAGTGCTTCATAATACCATATGACACACTGTAAAAGTTGTTGAGAGGGTAGATTCCATGTCAAATGTTCTTACCACAATAAAAAAGAGAGAGAACCAAACAGATCTCTCTCTCTCTCTCTCTCTCTCTCTCTCTCTCTCTCACACTGTTGGATTTTATTTTGCTTTGTTTTGTTTTCAAAACAGAACTGGAGCTCTTTAATACTGCATTACTGCTGAATTACCTTGAAATAGTTGATACTTTTTGTGAGCTGGCACATTGTTCTTTCTCTTGAATTTTAAAATTTGACTTTGCTGAGGGGAATTTCATTTTCTCTCATCTGAAATTACAAACAGATCTCTTCTGTGCCAGAGTTAAGCATGAAATCAAGGTAATTAAAGATGAGTAAAGCTCAGAGTTCCCTGAGCAAAATCAAAGCAAAGGAAAAAAATAAAGACTGTCGTGACTGAAGTAGCATTACTCATAAATCCTCTGGGGCTTATGCTTGTGATTTTGTTTTTGTTTTATTTTTTTTTCCCTGTTTTCTTTTTCAGTGTAGGATTAGATCAAAATTTGAGACCAAGAGAATGGTCAGAAAGGATTGTAAGCAAGTAGATAATTGCAGTGGTCTCCTCTTCATTTCTGTAAATGTTTGCTTGTTTGTCTAGTAAATGTTTGTTGTGTGGCTGTGGTGTCCCATTCTACAGTACTAAGGTGCCAGTGCATCACATTTAGGCAAGCAGGTGACAGTTTATGACTTCCTAACTTAATACTGTCAGTGCCTTCAGCCAAAGACCACCAGGAACCACCTTGTTCCAGTTGGGTTTATTACTCATTGCAGTGGGAAAGAACACATGGCATGGGGAACTGTGGGACACTTCAGTAAGAGGGAGTTACAAAGAATCTTGTAAAGGATTTGGTCTTGGATTGAGTGATTTGAGAGAAGGTATAAGGAAGAAAAGTTTGCCCTGGACCGGGTGCTGTTAGAAAAAGAGAGCATTTCTGTGTTTGGGTGTTTTATGGGTACACAGTAACCATATTTTTTTTGTCTGTGCTTAGGCAAAATCATGAAGTGGTCTTGTTCTGTTTCATTTTATCATTGTCTCAGGGTGACCTCATCTGAGGTTAGAGATTGGGTATGTCCAACAGGAGAATAAAATGACCTGGCTGTGAACATGAGACCAGCTTGTAATAACATGATCACATGATCTGTGATAATCAGATCAGTTTCAGATGTCAGGGGACTCTTTTTTTCCCCTCTCCTCCCCTCCCCTTTCCTCTCCTCTCCTTCCTTTCTCTCTCTCTTTCTTTCTTCCTCAACACCCCCCACCCTCTTTCTCTTTCTTTTTGTGTTTTCTGTTCTGGCATGACCAGGAATTCTCCTTTCTGGGTACAGCACCGCCCTCCCTCCTCCCCGGACTCACTCTGTTTCTTCAGGCTGCTTTGCTTACAGTGGCTCACTTTCTACCCTTGCCTCTGCTGTGGCCACCTGCCCAGGGACTCCTTTCCTGCACTGTGGCCAGTGCCTAAACAGGAACAGTATCAAGGCCCTTTCACACTGCCTGGATCAGGTGAGGATACAGGTATGTTGCAGGCATACCATATTGGAACTTAGAGGGATTGGGCATCCCGAGCTCTTTTTTTCTCTCTTACTTCCCCCAATTCATAAAGCTCAAATCATCATTTATTCCACAGACTTGCTACCATCGTCTTCCAGTCCATCTCCTTTGCCAATACCTTAGGCCAGGCTATTGTGCAATTTCACTGGCAGTATTAACCATCTGTCTCCCTGTGGTCACTTTTAACCCTTACAACCCCTCCCCTGCACTGCTTCCAGAGTAACCTACAAATGCAAATCCGAGAGTATTACTGCTTACCTGACATGACATTTAAGACAAAGACCAATCTCATTACAAAGCTTGTCACAATATAACCTTTATGTATCTTTTCAACTCGTAGCTTTCTTTGACTTTATCTCCAGTACTCTAGCCATATTGCAGGTTTATCTGCTACTCAAATGGGTTCTATGTGCATATTTCCCCCCATGTCTTGACCTTTATACATGATCGTCCCTCTACTTAGAACCCACCCTTCCTCCTTCTTCCCTCTAAGCTCTAATTCACATCTAACTTGCCCTTAAGACCTCAGTCTAACGCTGCCCTACCTAAGTCCCAGCGTCTTGTTGAGCGCTACCATAGCATGTTGCAGTTCCCTTCATAACACCGTCTCCCTTGATTATGAGTCCCACTCATGTCTCCTTTGCCCACAAGACTGTGTGTTGTAAGCTGATAGGGAACTTATCTGAGTTGTTCACAGCTATACCCACGGCCTGGCATGTAGTGAATGCTCATCAAAACATTTATTGACTATTTGAACGTATTAATCAATTAATTGAATTTGACATACAAATAAAAACGCTACAATAAGTGCTACTACGTTATATATATCACTGTTAGTACTAAGGCTTATTTTAATTTTAATAAACAGAATTATATAGGTTGTCTAGGGAAATTGATTAATATGTCAATATTATTTCCTGGGAAGATGTGTCCAGAATTCTGGAGAAAAGACTCATAAATAGCTTTCTATAACATACCCAATTTCAATAGGTGAGCTGTCCAAGAGGCTCCTGGGTGATACAGTTGACTAAGAGTCTAATTCTTGGTTTTGACTCAGGTTGTGAACTCAGAGGTCCTGAGATCAAGAGCTCAGCATAGAGTCTCCTTGAGACTGTCTCTTCTTGTGCTTCTGCCCGTCCCCTCCATGTGCTCTCTTTCTCAAAAATAAGTAAATCTTTAAATAGGTTGGCTGTCCATGATTTCTCATGTGTTTTTGTATTAAATACTATTTTATGTTGTAGCACTTAATTTCTATATTTTTTGTTTTCTGTCTCTTCAAATGGATCATGGGGGCCTTAAAGACAAGGAATATATCTGTCATTTATTTGTATTTTCCACAAACCCAGTTTCTGACATATATCAGGACTGGAGTAAATGTTCTGTTAGATTTGACTTTTAAAATTGGGCTTAAAAAATTGGGCATGTTTAAGAAGATAATCAGTTTCCATGAAAGGAATAAACGACATCCGCCTCCCCTCCGATCTTGTGAATTATTGCTCATTCATTATTCATTTGGTCACTAAATGTTTATAGGACTTTTGTATACTTGGCTCTGTGTTAAGTATTGGTTGTATAGTGAAATGAAAAACAGCTGCCTTTCTTTAAGGAGTTCATAAGTAAATAGATGATAATAATATGATATAAATGCTAATGGTTGAAGCACAGAAGAAGCATTAACTCTGATTAAGGGAGTATATGGGGTTTTGAAGTATGAGAAAGGAGTGTGCCTAGGTTATTGTTTTCAATAGCTGAGAGCCGTACAAAGCAGGGGAGTTGATTGGCACTTAGGGTAGAGGTAGAAGAAGAGCAGAGAATAAATCTAGAAAGGTAGGTTGGATCTGGCCTGGGATTGTGAGCTATATTAATGAGTTATGATCTCATCCTATTAGGTGGTATGTAGATGCTGTAGTGTGTAGCCCAGATCCTCCTTAAAGAATAAATAACTTAACTTCCCCAGCTGCTGGAAGAGCTACTAAGAGAAAGCCCTTAGCAATCCATTGTTGGCTCCTCAGGGGATTGCCTCACGTGGAAAAAGCCATCTTGTCCAAGTTCATGCCCCCTTCTCACATTGTCCCACATTCCATGATTGATTCACACAAGTGGATAAGGCCTCGTTCTTTTACCCCAACACAAAAGTGTTATCCCAACCTCAGAGTACCTCAGCTGAGACCCCTCTGCTTAATTCTGCTATTTTCCCCTTCCTTTCCATAAGCATAGATCCTAAAATTGTTCCTTAATAAAACTCCTTCTTAGCAACTATTTTCCAAGTCTGTTAAACTGAGGAAACCAACTTACAACAGGTGGTGGTAACGAGTCACCAAGGGATATGAAGCAAGAAAGTGATATAATCAAATATATATTTCTTTAACATGAGCTTTCCCACACATACAAAAACTAATTAGCTTTTAAACAAAAATGCACATCAATTAATTTATTTCATCAGGGATTATTCCTGAAGGGCTGAAAAAGCTGGTATGGCAGATGCAAAAGCATGTAGTGTTGATATTTTTTGATAATGCATCATTTTTCTTCATTATTGACATCATATTCATCTTTTTTAGGATTTTTTTTAAACATCAGAATTCATTAAACTTTGTCGCAGAGCAAAGGAACTACAAAGTAAAATCTTTATATTCAGAACTTTTATAACCAGGAAATTATCCTGATTAAGAAGTAAATATATAGTCTTGGGGCGCCTGGGTGGCTCAGTGGGTTAAGCCACTGCCTTCGGCTCAGGTCATGATCCCAGGTCCTGGGTTCAAGCCCCGCATCAGACTTTCTGCTCGGCAGGGAGCCTGCTTCCTCCTCTCTCTCTGCCTGCCTCGCTGCCTACTTGTGATTTCTCTCTGTCAAATAAATAAATAAAATCTTTAAAAAAAAAAAAAGAAGTAAATATATAGTCTTGATATTTAGGAGATCGTCCTAGATATAAAATGGAAAAGCAAGACATCTTTCACAACATGTACATTAATTTTTAAAACTTTTTTACTTTACTATGACAAAATTAACGTTTGAATTCTACAAAATGGGAGAGTTTTGTTCCACCATCAGATGATTGAAAATTGCATCCTTTTAATTTTGCCTTTCAAATGTTCAAATCCTAAAAACAGATTAGGTAAGCCAATGGAGAATTATACAAATAAGGGTTACAGTTGATCTTTTATATTCCAGTTATTTCTTCCACTTCTGTTGAATATTATCAGATAACCTTTAAATCTATAATTCAATCTACATTCAATCTGTATTGAGAATTTATTATAAGGAAGGCACAGAGAATGGTCATAAATAAAATCCATATAAACCTACTGGAAGACCCAGTCCCTGACTTCCCCTCCACATACATTATTGGGAGTGCCTCACGTGAGTTCCCATGAATCCAACACCATGGGGTCAGCTGCCATGTGGGGTTCCTGTTTCTTTTCTCTTTTGCTCGGACCTCCTAAAGTTGAGCATCACTACATTTACTTTATAGGAGTTTTCCACATTGTGGAAGCACAACACAGGACCAATGAGGTTCCTTAAGGACTCGAAGAGTGAAAAATCTCTTATGCCAATCTCTCCAGATTGTGTGCAGCACCACAGGAAGGTACCAGAGCCCTGCAGTTGACAAAACTCTGCCTTTAGTTCCAAAAAAGAGAACTGTGTTCTTTGTTACACTCTTTAGCGGGGGTTTCCATTTTATTCCTTCAGGCATTAACCATTATGTTATTACAGGATATGAGTTGGGACGTGGACACCGTAAATGCAGACTTGCCTTTCCCTTCAGTGACTAAGGCTCTGTCAGTCTTTTCACATCTGATTTCTTGGGATGACATTCCTTCCAGGAGTTCTCTTAGTTACTTATGTACATAGACTCATATGGGTCTGTTTCATAGTTGACTCAATATTTCTGAACTCTGTGGTTGTCAACATTTAGATTGGGGATACTACAAAACAGTAAGTGATTATGAAATATCTGCTTTAAGATATTCTAGAATTTCTCTAATTGCTAACACGCCTCAAGATGAGCTGAAGTCATCAAATATTTGTAAATAGCTGAGAGAAGAGAACAAATTGCTACTATTTACAAATGGTCTACTCTTTTTTCTTTCAGAGGATCATAAATTCTAGACTTTTCTATTAATATATTTTTAAAAGAATAATTGATTCAGTACTGTTTCAAATTTTGAGAATTGTCTTAATATGTAAATAAGACAATCTTTGTATGAATGAGAGAAACTTACTTAAAAGATTACTGAAAAGTTTGTATAATACTTTAGAGTTGTTCTTGGAAAAAGATGATGGTAAAACATTAAGAGGGCTATCATAAAAATAGAAAGAGGGTTTGTGACATTTAAAGCCAGGTAAAAACCTTTAAAAATTGTATCTCAAGGAAAAATTGTAATTTCTCAACAAGAAAATCCCTATTCATCATTCAATATATCATCATTTAATATGAAAGACAGCAGAATGCACTTATTAAATACTGAATAAATTTGCATTTTAGAGTAATTTAATTTTCATTAACATAATTTGAATGGCTCAAGTGAAATATAAAGGAGTTAACATCATTTAAAGTGTTAAATTTTTTTAATGATTTTATTTATCCATTTGTGAGGGAGAGAGTGAGAGAGAGCAAGAGAGGGGAGAAGGTCAGAGGGAGAAGCAGACTCCCCGTGGATCTGGGAGCCTGATGCGTGATTCGATCCTGGGACTCCAGGATCATGACCTAAGCCGAAGGCAGTTCCTTAACCAACTGAGCCACCCAGGCACCCTCAAGTATTAAATTTATAGGAAAAATATATTAGCAGGTATAACAGGCATTCTTATTCCTAAGATAAATTTTGAACTCTTTAAAATGATAATCAGAAAAATAATATAGTTCCAGTATACTTAAATGATTTAATTCAGTAAGACTTTTTTTTTCTTTGCAAGCATGAGTTTAACTTATGCCTCTAGAACTTTTATTGTTCATAAAACCATTCTGTTTCATTCATAATTGTTTTTTCATATGCTGGTGGTTTATTGCAGAGAATTACACAAGATATTAGGATTTGTTAGAATGGAAAAAATAGTGAAAATTATATTTGAATAGACAGCAACACCAATATTTGTTATCTGGATTTTGAATTCCAGACATTTTAGAGCACTTGATTTTCAGATACATAAGGAAGAAGTCTACAACCTCCCTTTATCACCTCTTCCAGCAACTAACAAAGCATATTGCAGGAAGTTTGACACAAAAGCTTGTTGCAAAATGTGACTTAAGCCATGTTTTCCTTAAAAAAAAAGGCAAAAAAATCTGACATTATCACCTTGTCTTTTCTTTTTTTTTTTTTTTAAGATCTTATTTATTTGTTTGACAGAGAGATCACAAGAAGGCAGGGAGGCAGGTAGAGAGGGGGGCGGGAAGCAGGCTCCCCACTGAGCAGAGAGCCTGATGCGGGGCTTGATCCCAGAACCCTGAGATCATGACCTGAGCCGAAGGCAGAGGCTTAACCCACTCAGCTACCCAGGCACCCCTCACCTTGTCTTTTCTTGAGAGGCTAGAAGACAAGGAGTTAAAGGCCTAGGAGAGAGAAGTTAAAGGATTGGTGAAACCTAATAGAAGCCAAGGTCTTTATACAAAAACTTTAAGAGATTTTTATCTGAATTTTAAGAGAGATTTTATTTAGCCTGAATTTGGAAGTTGTTCTTAAAAGAGGTTAGAGTACTTAAGGACAGGATGATCCGTTTTGTTTTGTTTTTTTAATTCACTTGGAACTGTACAACCATATTTGGAACCACTGGACTAATATTGCTATAAGCAAACTGGTTCTTGTTTTTTTTTTTAATAGCAAGTGGAGTTTGCCAAATCCATGCTATTCGTAGGTTTCTAGACACAGCTATGTTACACCATACCACTTGAATCTATGGTCAGAAGACAGCTCATTCTTACTTTTAGCACATACAGAAGCAGTTATAAATCTAGACCAAAGTAAAAATATATTTAAATTATACATCCAAGGTTTGTAAGAGACCACTTGGTTAAAATTAAGTGTGACTATTAAGTTTTTATTTGGGGGGGGAGGGACATGTAGATTTATACACAGGATACATAAAATATATGCATACATTTGTGACATATATATCATTAGCCTCTAGAATTTGAGACTTAATTTTAGCTGTATTATTTTTGCTTTTTGTCTGCCTGATTTTAACATTAGGTCATGTATAAAAACTAACTGATACCATTTTAGTTTAGCCATTTTAATTTAGGTCTCTATGCCATTTTAATTTAGAAACAATATATCTGAACTTACAGATGTTTAGAGGTAAATGAGGCTTCCTTTTTTCTGTTTAATTTAAATGTCTTAAATACTTAAAGCCGTCAATTTTTTTTTTTTATTGTGTTGAGATCATGACCTGAGGCAAAGGTAGTCACTTAATCTTCTGAGCTACCCAGGCACCCCTCTCTATAGCATTTTAATCACCATCATTTTTGTGGTCTCCTCTGTTGATATATAGTTGACATAGTTTTGAATTTTATAAGGATACTTTATAAGAAGCATGTGCTGAGGGACGCCTGGGTGGCTCAGTGGGTTAAGCCGCTGCCTTTGGCTCAGGTCATGATCCCAGCGTCCTGGGATCGAGTCCCACATCGGGCTCCTCGTTCTGTGGGGAGCCTGCTTCTCCCTCTGCCTCTGCCTGCCACTCTGTCTGCCTGTGCTCGCTCTCTCTCTCTCTGACAAATAAATAAATAAAATCTTTAAAAAAAAAAAAAAAGCATGTGCTGGGTTTTGTTCTTGTGGCCACATATACTTTTTAGTGCTCATATTTGCACATAATTGTCACAAGTCACTTTGTAAAGTAAAGAGACAATGTTAACATAATTTATATTCCAAAAATCTAGGACGTTTAAGCAGATTTAAATATTCACTTTATAACAATTAACAATGAACCTCATGCTGTGGTCAACCACATTTAAATCTTACAACAATTCTTATGACAACAATTTGTGGTGTTATTTGAATGTTTTATCCTTTGTCTATCCACTTAATTTTGGTTTTGAACACGATAAACCGTTATTTCAATTATTATCTTCAGTTATTATGTCTTTGATTCAGTAAGGAGCTCTCATTCTTTGGCCATTAATTCATTAGTTTGATAGGCTCAGCAACTTAATTGTGCATCTCTAAAAAGTAAATACGAAGTTGAAAATATTTTTTGAGGAAAGTGTACAAATATTAGTAAATTTACTAATAATTACTGGTATACTGTTGTTAATGAACTGTTATAGGTTAGATGCAAAAGACACAACTCACACATTACATCTTCTTTCAATGAAAATATATTTCTGACTACTACAAATATGATTTTTTTGGCTGTGACAAACCCTTAATACAATCTGTTAAGTAATGGCTCATTTCTCCTACCATGAGGTGTTCTTGATATCTTACCTAACTTCTCTGTGCCTCAGGTTCCTAACGTGTAAAATGGGGATAATAGTAACAATTCACAAGCTGCTATAAAAATTGGTATTTATTTTCTAATGTTGCCATAACATATTATTACAAATTTCACTTCTTAAAGAACACCCATTTATTGTATCTCATGGCTCTCTGGGTCAGCATTCTGGGTGGAGCATGACTCAATGAATCCTCAGCTTGGAGTATCCTGAGAGCAACATCGGTAAGACTATCTTCCTTTCTGGAGGTTCTGGGGATGAATCTGTGTCTGAGCTCATTTAGGTTGTTGGGCAACTTCAGTTAGTTGCAGTATCAGAACTGAGGTCATCATTTACTGTTGACTGTTAGCTGGGGGTCAGTCTTCGATCCTAAAGGCGGTACCCATTTCTTCTCACCTCTCCAGGTGGCTCTCTCTAGCAATAGTGGGTTGAGTCTCTTTCATACTTTGAATTTCTTTTGCTTCTGCTGCATCTCTCTGATCTCCAGCCAGAGAAAGTTCTCTGCTTTTAAGGGCTTGTTTATGATAAAATTGAGTCCATCCAGATAATTCAAGATAATCTTCCTATTTAAGGTCCATAATCTTAATTACCTCTGCAAAGTCCCTTTTGCTATATATGTTACACATTCACATGTTCTGGGATTTAGGATGCGGACATTTTTGAAGGGCTATTATTCTGCCTATACCACAATATTAGAGAAATTAATTCACGGGAAGTGCTTAAAACAATGTTTGATGAAAGTGGTTCTTATTTTTTATATTGTAATAACTGTGGAAATTAATATATACAATATACCATGACATCATCTGAATTCAACATTTTGTACAAACCCAGCATTGGCATTTATTAGTATGATTGGTTGTGGCTGTCTTATTAGCCTACAACATTTAAAAAATTAGTCTGCCACAATTTTTCTGTGTCACATCATAAAGTCATATTTTAAAATATATTTAAAAGCCAAAGTGAAA
Organism: Lutra lutra; assembly: GCF_902655055.1. Classification (NCBI taxonomy): domain Eukaryota; kingdom Metazoa; phylum Chordata; class Mammalia; order Carnivora; family Mustelidae; genus Lutra; species Lutra lutra. Next base: position 38,097,098 of record NC_062288.1, read on the forward strand.
TAAGGATATACTTTTCAATTGTAAATTATAATTTTGGAAGAGAAATTTTGTATTTAAACTAGGAGAATAATTCAATCTGAGTATTCATCAGATTTTGGGCTATTGCTATCACTTTGACATTAGGAAATTGGCAGCAACCAGGCAAGCTTATCAATGCATTAAAATTTTTTTAAAAAACCTGTCCGCTTGGGGTACCAGCTTGATCAAAAACTCAAATACAGACGTATTTTAAGTCTATAGTAGTTCTTGATTATAGGAAAGTCATCCCAATGTTCTGAAGTTGTACTCTATTAATATTTGCAAATAATTTAAGAATTACAAAATAAAATTTAAGATATCGGGAACTAGAAGATCTTGATGATACATAAAGTATAGCTGGAGAAATATTTAGGCCCGTACTAAGTATTTTTGTAGAAATACAACATGTTATAGTTACTAATGTGAATCCTTTTCTCTGGTTTAAGCTCTTTGAAGAAAGAAACTGTTCTTTTTCACATTTTGAAATAATTCTACATAGAAACCTGCTGTATAAAGTTGGTTAAGTTAAATTTAACATGTTGCTTAATAAACATAGCAAAATAAAAGGAAAATTAGCTAGGCTTCAATATCCATAAATATGCCAGGGTTTTCATTTTTGCTTACATATAAAGTATGGTTAGTTCTTCAATTTCACAGAGAAAAAAAATAAAATGGAAATAAACAGGGAAAATTTCTAAGGTACTGTTTCTCTTCCAGTTTCATCAGAAGATTAAACTCTGTATATCTAGAGTGTTATATATTTCCCAGATGCTTTTCAAGCTCTTAATTTTCTGTTTATTGCTGTTTAGGGCTTGTCATTACTTTGATGCAGCAGGTGAACAGACCAAAATATTCGTGGCAGAGCCAGTAGACAAAACAAAAATATACACACAAAAAGCCCTCATGACCAGTATGGTCCTCACAGACTTTTAGATAAACATCTCCCAAATCCTTTAAGCAACAAGATGGCAGACAAGTAAATACATACCTTTTTAAATACAGTGGCAAACTGACTTGTCCTGAGAATAAGCCTAGAGCTAAGAGGAACTAAGACTCCTGGAGGTTCTGACTCTGAAATTTATACTAAGTGGAAAAATTCAAATGGAAAAACAGAACTCCAGTAAATGGGTTGAGAGAGAACTAAAAAGGAAACATTAAAAAAAAGAAACAAGCAAAAAACCAAAAAGTGTTCAGAACATGCCCCTGGAGCCATTTTTAATTCCTTGGTATAACTTAGTAAATTACTTGTTCCTTAAATATCTGGGCTGTAACTTATCACTTGGTCACATGTTTAAGGCAGAACATAGGACAAAATCAGGATCAGTGTGAATTGGTTCTATGATATACAATTGATTGCTTACAAAACAAGGAGGGTTTAGCCTTATCACATTGTGGAAAAGTGTTTGTCTTCTTCCACAGATGCAGCCATTGGTTAGAAACATGACATATGGTTGGAGGGTAGTTAAGAAGCTGGTGCCACAATTACGAATAAATAAACTGGAGGGTGCAACCACCACTTATACATCCCTCTGTCTCTGCTGGTATTTGTAACACAACTAGGACCCACGAACAGTGGTTCTGTTTAGTAACATTTAATGACATGGGGAACTCTGAGGAAAAAAACAAGTTTAGGTAAGAGAGGAGAGGAAATCCAGAAAGCAGTTTGTACCTGCTAAGTTTAAGGTGTCTGTTATACATTGTATATACTGATCCAGTAGACATTCTATACTCAACTCAAGGAAAAGATTAGGCTGGAGATATGAATTTGAGGGTTATGCATATAAATGATATCTAAAGCCACTGGAAAAGAAGGAGGATACTGGGAATAAGTATAGAAAACAAAAGACATTGAAAATAGAAGATAGTTCTCTTAACATTGGGTATCAAGAAGAGGAGAAAAACCAAACAGGGAGACTGATAGGAAGCAGTAGGAAGCAAAAAGAATAATGCCTTGCAACAATAGTTCAGAGGTATTCCAAGAAGGAGGCAGCAAGCAATAATGGCAAGTGACAGTCAGAGGCAAATTTAAATGAGGGCTGAAAATTGACCTCAGTGCTTGGTAATGTGAAAATCATTTGCGAATTGAAAAGAACAGTTTTGTGGAGTGATGGGGACTGGACTGGGGTAAGAAAGTGTTATATAAGGAAATGAGCATCATTGCTTTTAACAGATGTAAAACATAAAGAGGAGCAGAGAAATGTGGTAGTGACTCACAATGACCTACTGTTAAAAGGGTAGAATAGTAATTTTTTTTTTTAAATTGGAGATTTTGTATATGCTGAATTGGGAGGGAAAGAAGAGAGGGGTAGTCACTGGAACGGCAGAGTTCTAGAACAGGTGAAAATGGTACTTGTGAAGGGATTAGTCCTAAATAAAACAGAGTTCATTGACCATTATAGGAGACCAGTAATTGCTAATGACAAGGACAAGGAGACAAGAATGTCTTGGTCAGTAGGGTGGGTGACTAACGGTGGGCATGAGATCATCAGAAATGGGAATGTGTGGAAATGGGGTGGGGGTACGAGCTAATGAATGAATCATCTTGGCACAGTCCACTCTTTATAGGCAATAATTATTAGAACTTCCCATGGAGTGTTTTAACATACCCATGAGTGAGAACAGAGTACCTCTTGCCTCTAATTATAGCTACTGTAAACTCTTCTATGCTGGCCTCAGTTGTTTCCCAAACTGGTAGTGACAGGACAATTCTTAGGCTGCTCTGAGACAGGAAAGGAAAAGTCTCCCCTCTCTGCTGTGTTACACCGTTTAAGGGTTGGACCTGAAGGTGCTGCTCTCACCTTAAAATCGTATTTCTCCTTGGGGGCTATTCCACTAGGGGAAGGACTGGTTTAGATGACTTTTTAAAAAGATTTATTTGTTTATTTTAGAGAGGGACGAGGGACAAAGGAAGAAGGAGAGAGAGAGAAGCAGACTCTTTGCTAAGCATGGACCTCCACCCCAAGGAGATGTAGGGGGCTCCATCCCAGGACCCTGCCAGCACTATGACCAGAGCTGAAATCAAGAGTCGGACGCTCAACCAGTTGAGCCACCCAGGCACTCCTGGGTACTTCATCTTCCCTCTCCAATATTCAGACCTTGTCGCAGAATACCACTCATTGTGTCAGACTCTTTTCTTACCGTAAGTTTTCTCCCTGGGCCCCAGGCATTGGAACTATTGATGTTTTTCCTACTGAAATAGTACCCAACCCTGTGTAAATTAGTCACTGCAAATATAAAGCGGGTGATACTGGGCGCCTGGGTGGCTCAGGTGATTAATAAGCAGTTAAATAATAACCTGCCTTCAGCTCAGGTTATGATCCTAGAGTCCCAGGATCAAGTCCCACATCGGGCTCCCTGCTCAGGGGGGAGTCTGCTTCTCCCTTTGACCCTCCCCAGTCTCATGCGCTCTCTCTCAAATAAATAAATAAAATCTTTTTTAAAAAAGTGGGCGATACCTGCAAGCTATATTTAATATCAGTTACAGCCCTGCCCATCATATGAGACAGTACAAATACTGGAAAACATGCAGGTCTTAGGGGATACTAGTAGAGCCCAGTGATCAGCATTGGAAGATGCTCTCATGCAATTTCAGAGCACTGCCTGGTGTGAAGATTGCATAGCCTTGATTTTGAAAGTGTCCTCTTGCATATAGGAATAATCTCCTGCCTGGCCAAGGGCCCAGTTTTGACTGGAAGTACATGGGATTGTGAGAAAAATGGGAAACACTGTGGCTAGATAGATAACCTTCTGAATAATAAGTGACAGGTGCTATAACTCGATCACTCTCCCATACAGAAGGCTGAATCCATTCTACTAAGCTCCAGGGGACAGCCAATATGAGAAGCAAAGCAAGAGTTACTGAGAGGAAGGCAGTTTGTTCTGGTCTCCTAAAGATTTCTTGTCTCACTCAGAACTGGATTACAGGGACAGAGACTGATAATACACGACCTTGATTCATTGTTAGTATTGCTGATAAGTCTGGAAGGCAACTGATTAGAGGTATCGAGAAGGAGAAGATAAACACATTAGCAACTGACCTGAAGTTAGAAATAGCATAATTTATGGATATTGAAATGTGTAATGGATATTGGGATGATTTTCAATATAATCCTCCTTAATGAAATTAGGAATCACAGAAAATTGAAGTCACAGCTAAAAAGGTTAGAATTAATTAATTTCCTTTTCCTTTTGGAGGCAATAATCTTAGGCCTTCATAGTTCATGAAGACACCAAAATCTAGGTATACATTTCAATGAATCTCAATTTATGAGACATTTTGCCTAAAGGGAAAAAAATGTATCTGTTGGAAGTGTATCTTTTTTCTTTTCCTTTCAATGGGAAAGGTGCAGTTTGCTTGAGAAAGAAAATATCCAGAAGTCTACACTGGTTCTATAATTCACATTGTGACATTTAACTGTCAGCTATTATTTCTAAACTATTAACTTTTATGAAAGCTATTTAGACAATGATGTTGATGGTTAATAATACTGGTTTCAAAAATATCAGCGGATAAAGGACACAGTTCTCAGGGCAGATTTTTTTTAAAAATTCTAAATCCATTCTCCCCCCCCTCCCTCCCTTCCTTTCTCTTTTTCTTTTCTTTCTTTCTTTCTTTTCTTTTTTTTTTTAGGGAAAATCTGGGGACTAGTTTTGGCATCATCATATATTTTTTTTCACTTTTGGAAGTATTCTTTCTTTTCTCATATTAAACACTGTCAAGGATTGATTCTGCCCTGAGAGCATTGTAAGAAGAATTTAAACTTCAGGTTAGAATGGTCCTTGCAGATGACTTTGGTGCTATGTGCGTGGTGACCCACAGAGTGTCTAGCACACAGTAGGTTTCCAGGAACTGGCTGCTGAAAGAGTTCTAGAAGCTGGGGCAAGTGCTTTATCCCAGTTGAGAGTAATGCACGTGTTAAGAAGGAAAAGCCAAAAGCAAAATCAACACAAAATATTCCTCTTATCGTATTATTTATTTATTTATTTATTTATTGGCTCTGCAGTTCCTTTCACAATAATGCTGTGAACAGTTTCAGCATTCCCGAGCCAAGCCAGTTATTAATTCCTTGAGAAAATTAAATTGTTTTTTTTAAAAAAAGCAAAAAAAAAAAATTTTCAGTCTTGTTAGTAGAGTGATTTAAATCTCACCTAACTAATATAATAATGTAAACGCAGGGATTTTTAAAAGTATTAACTATGGATACTCTTAAGGATATTGGGGATTTTATGAACCATAAAAAGGAGTTGTTGCACTCTAATATTTTTAATTCATTTTTCAAGTGTTAGTCCATTAAGACATTTCATTTCTCTGATCTGATTTTTCCCCAAGGCAAAAAGTATGTATATATATATATATATGTTTATGTAAAGGGATCAATAGAAAAGTGATTCTCAGAAGGAAAATCATTAAATTCTCCTCCCTAGAGATAGAGCTCTATTCCATAAGGCATGAAGTAGTTTTACTTGTTATTAATAACTCTAGATAAATGATTCTTGTTTCTGAATGTGCCTGTATCTCCAGGTTTAAGTTAAAATGTTCACATTCTTGTTGGTGACTCTCAAAGCACAAAAGGGAGCATGGGTTTCTGTGTACCTTCACAGGAAGCCTTAGGTTATTCAGGAGAGCTAATTCCTCTGCTCATGATGGTAAAACAAGCCCAGATTTCCAGTAGAAGAGGCCTAGGGGAGACAACAAGACCATCCCTAACATTTTAAGCACAGAGGAAATTTTAGGGCACTGCCAAGTAGCATTCAGAAGATAGCCAGAAGTAAACAGTCTTCATAAAAATAAGGTCTGCTAGAGGCTGAGTGAGTGGTCTCTGTTTAACCAGGGCATCATTTTTTGTCCCTTATTCTAATCTTTAATAGTAAGTTTAAAAAAAAGTTGAAGAAATAACATCTAGAACTCAAATAGCAACTATGTTTCCAAAAATATTTTTATTGATATCATCCTAATATGATCCTCAGAACATACTTGAAGAGGTATTCTGTAAGTGGCATCATGTTATATAGAACAGTGAAGTGACTGTTCTAAAATCACATGGAAATTGAGTGTCCAGGTGCCATTCAGATTTCATAATTCAAGCATCAGCTCTGTGTATAGTTCAGTGCTGCCCTTTTGCAAGGAAAGAATTTAGAATTCTCGTCTCTGCCCTCTTGACAGAGACATTTGGAAAACACAGACTCACTAATTATCTACATCCTAAAGCAAAATTTGAGTTAATTGTCACCATTTATTTTCATGGAGGAATTTAGTCAAGTAATTATGAAAATTATTTCAAAGAACAAAATCTGTTGGCAATGATGGACTCTAATGAGCAAATATTAAGCTGCTACATTAGTTCTCCAAAATTAGTGCCCTTTCTATTTCTTCCTTAAATGTAACAATTTCTTCAAGAAGAATTAGATATTATTAGTCCTTGACATCAAAAGCCATGGTTGAATAAATATCTTAACTTTGTTGTCTGGCAGGCCATGGCCAACTTTGTTCATGGAAAGCCCCTAAGTAGAGGTAAATAGAAAACACCTGGACCCAATAGGCACAGAGAAAGAAGTGTATAATTGTGGTTGAAGATAGCCAGCTGTCCACAGAACTCATTTCCTCTGTCTGTATGCTATTCACTAAGGTTGCAGGTTCACTAAAGTTGCACATGACTTAATGCTACCCAGTAGAATCTGGAAACAAAAGTGATGGATGCCAGTTTCAGGTCTGGCTCATAAAAACTCCTCCATGCCCTTTCCCTATTTGCCAGCTTGATGAAATAGACACAGAAGTCTTGGAAGCCATGGGCTGAAGATAAAGCCACAAAATGGAACAAGCCCAGAGCCCTGAATCACCACACGAACAAGAGCTACCTACCAATCAGGAACACCAGTTTTGGAAGTTATGTAAAAACTAAACTTCTATTGTGTTTGAGCTATTTCATAGTTTGGAGTTATTTGTGACAGCAGGTAGCATTTCTTTGTCTAATGTGTTTAACTCCCAGCATATGCAAAGAAGAGATATTTTTGCATTTAGAATGTTCAGCAAGATTTCAGGACTTGCAATGTGGAAAGCTTGAGCGCCATGATTTTGATGAATAACAGAATTATTGTCTTACATGGAATTGTAATCACATGGGTATTAGTGTGACCTTTTCAGGAGTGAAGCTTAAAGTCTAGTGTACCTCTCCCTTTTGGTCCCCTTAGACTAAGAAGATTCCTCTTCTTGAGCAGGGCATAGACCTGGCATAGACTTGAGCAGGGCATAGACCAACCTGGGTGCATTCTCATGAGGAATGAAAGGAGGGTAGGGAGGACATGATCACTCAGGGTGTCTGTGTTGATGCTCTTCGTTTTGTACTTGATAAAGCTTGTGAGTAAGACCACTTGGTGATTTCTGCTATCCAAAAACTGAGCCCCAACCTTCTTTGATCATTTATATGTGCAACCACTGCGTATATGAAGCAGAATTTATTGTATAATAACCAAAAAGCAACTTTATTTTTATTTTCATTGCACTTCTGAGAGTACACTGTGAGGGCTCCTTTGTCCTCTGCTCCTGAATTAAATTTAGGGAATGTCTAAGTATTATCATATAATATATAGGTTCAATTCAGTAATTACTATGGCTAGTTAATTCACTTTTGTGATTAAAATTTTAAAATGCCTTTTAAGATTCACATTTGGTCCACTTCATTCTTCTGCAGGATAACTATCTGCAGTGGGAGAGTGGAGCATTTCTTTCCATTCCTTGTACTTGAAACTAGTTAGAAGTGTTTAGACTGAGAGGTATAAAATATCTGTTGATATTATTATGTGGAAATATAATACCTGATATCTAATAACCCAAAGGTATAAAGTTAATATAACAAAAGTGAGAAGGTATACAAATAGAGGAAAGTTAATTTTTTCTGTTAATAGTTACAATCATATCTCAACTACCACCCAGTAGAAACTGTTGAATATCAGCCAAATAATGATTTTAAATTTCAGGCCTTAAATCTTAATTCCATCCAGAATGCTGGTGTTTGATTTTAGGAAAAAATAATGTATTTTCTCACTGAATTATAATTCAGTGTGAGAATGTGTTACCTCAGGCAACCATATGAGATGCTATTAAAAATGCAATTTATTCGACTACATAAAAATAACTAAAAATGCTTCAAATCGCAGAAGTGATGTAAGCAATGAACTGAAACATATTTCAAACCCATTAAATTTCAAAACTTCGTTTATTCTACTTCTACACATAAACTAGCCCTCGAGAAAGTCAGTGTTGTTTATTAAAATCTAAATTTCATTATAAGAAGAAAATATTTGAAAAACGTTGATAATTGTTGAGGCTGAGTGAGGAGTGCATGGAAATTCATTATATGTTCCCTAACTTTTTTGTGTGAAATTTTGTGAAAATTTACATAATAAGAAGTGTTGTGATAATTGTGAGAACTCTACAAGAACAAAAAGTTATTTACACTTGAGCCAATTTATTTAACTGCTGGTAGGAAATCAGTGTGGCTCTTTCTCTAGAAGTCAGCTTCCAAAAGGAAATAAGATAAGTAAAAGGGGTAAAATATACCCATTGGAAATAGTTGCCAATCAAAGGGGAAGATCACTTCTAGAAAGTACAGAAGATTGGGTATCGCCCCAACACCCCAAGAAGCAGAAAAATCTAAAGTTAACACATTAAATGTGTACCTTCATCAAGGTGAAATACCACAAAGGTATTTAAATGTGCCACTGTGTCAATGTAAATTTAAATGGTGGGGTGCCTGGGTGGCTCCGTTGGTTTAGTGTCTGCCTTCCACTCAGGTCATAATCCCAGGGTCCTGGAATGGAAACCCACATCAGGCTCCTTGCTTGGCAGAGAGCCTACTTCTCCCTCTCCCTCTGCCTGCCACTCCCCCTGCTTGTGCTCTTTCTCTCTCTCTCCCTATCAAATGAATAAATAAAATCTTAAAAAGTAAAAAATAAATAAAAATTTTTTAAAAACATAAATTTAAATGGCTACTTGTGTTTCAACAGATTTGCAAGATATAACCACCTATTTAACCACGTATAACCAGAATCCTGACTTTTATGTTAGCCACTACATTGTTTCTTGTTCATTTTACCATATATAGATGCATCCCTAAATGACATATAGCTTGGTTTTATCTACTTCTGAATTTTATGTAAATGGAATGATATGTATGCTTTATTGACTTGTTTCTTTCATGTAAAAAGACATTTGAGAGCTTTATCCAGTGTTGATGTTCTCACCTGCAGTTCATTTATTTTTGTTGCAGTTCTTTGGTATGACTATATCGCCAATTTATTTTTGCTGTTTTTTCATTAACAATCTACTTTTGATGATGAACTTTGAGGATGTGTTACTTTTCCAGTTATTATAGACAATGCCACCTTGTTAATTGTGCAGATATGAACTAATCTAGGATAAATGTAAGTGAAATTGTTGGGTCAGTGGGTATAGGAGGTAAGGGGAATTGCTGGGTCAGTGGGTGTAGGTTCAAGGGTTTTAGGTAGCATCAAACTGGTTTCCAAAATTTTTGTGCCAATATCCATCAGCATGTTGAAAGTCCTATGGCTTTGTAGCCTTACTAATACTTTTCATGTTTTGCCACAGGCGTATTTTCTCTTTTAAATGAAGGAATACCTATGATGATAAATAAGCACCAGGAAAAGAGAAAAATGATGCAGTTCGAGCCCAAGTTTATTACTAGCCTCAAGAGTTTCACATATTTTTCAGACTCTTGCCAATAAGAATTTTAAAAAATAAAAGTAAAGCATACCCACAGGGAGTCACCTCTAAAGTCACTTCTAAAGTAAGTCAGAAGTAACTGTTTGGAAAAGCTACAATTAAGGGAAGCAGAACTTTTAAATGAATAAGAATTAATATTGACATTTAGGATTTATTACTTGTATCAGATCTCTTCCATTTACCCATTTTAGATTAACTTCCACCCTTTGCCATCCTGCTCTCCATCCTGGGAGGCTGACCTTTTCAGGACCCATTGCCATCTGGCTTCCGGTTAGATTCAGCTGCGGAGAATTCCAACAGAAAACAGGAAGGAAAAAGCTCTCTGTTGTGGGACCTGGTCTATGTGCCAGAGGTGTCAGCTCCTCTCAAGGGATCATCTCTGTGAGATCCTCTCATTTTGGGTTCCAGTAACCTCTTACTCCCCTTATCCTTTCAGGCCTAGATATGGTAACAGTGTTGCTGTTACAGTCTCCAAGGTATCCCACCATCTGCTGTGCTTCCCTGGCCAACCTTTAAAAATACTTTCTTTATTACTAAACCTTTCTTGAGTTATCCTAACTTGAATATGCTATCTATTTCTTGCTGGAACACTGATTGGTACACTGTCCCAGTAGTTCTCAGACCTCCGTGTGTATTAAAGTCAGCTACCAGACTTGTTAAACTACAGACTGTTGGGCACCACCTCTGGAGGTTCTCATTCAATAGATCTGGGTTGTGAACTGTGAATTTATATCTCTGATAGTCTCCCATTACGGTTTGATTTTGAGGGGCTAAACTTTGAGAACTGCTGTAATATCTGTTTCAAGTTCAGCAGGGCTTAGCCATTGGTCAAAAAGACACAAACTCCTTTGAGGAAGGGATGTTGCTTGAGTGGAGTAATGTGCCAGAAGCCCTAGATACTAAAGAGCAGGGAAGGAGGTTATAAAGCATCTTAGGTGGTAACAAATACTTTTTTTCTCTCTCTCTCTTTCAATCTCTCTGTGATTTCAATGAATGAAAAAAGAAAAAGGCTATTTCTTTTATTTTACTTTTTTCTTCCCTGAAATAGATGAAATCTATTCTAGTTAGAAAAACTTCATAAAAATTGCTTCTTTAGGAACATAAAAAGTAGCACGTTAAATTACATACCTTGGCACATATTGTTACTTTCTTTTCTCCAAGGGGCAAATGGATGGAATAGGGAGCATGTAAAGAGAAAATTATCCAGGTGAAAAATGTACTGTTTATTTAAAGCACTTTGCCCTATTGGAAAATGGTGGGAGGAAGCCAATATTTTTTTGAGCATCTACTATTTGCCAGTCTTTTATAAACATTAACTCCTTTTATCCTACCCCTACCCATACCAAATCCATGTAGTAGGTATTATGCCCTGCATTTTAAAATGAGGAAACAGACCATGAGAAGTGAAATAGCATGTCTAAAACCACATGGCTCATTATAAAGTTAGTACTAGAAACCAGAAGTATCTCCAATGACTACGATTTTCCCACTAAGCCACACTGACACCAAAGTAGAACTTGAAGACTGTTATGGATGCTAGGTGTCCTTCAGGACTGAAGGACTTTGCCCTCAGTGTCTGAGAATATTGCCAGTTGACAGCTCTCAGCTTCAGTTTTCTGTGGGAATTGCCCTCTGTCAGAGAGAACTGCTTTGCCATTGTCATACTCCTTCCTGCAGTAGCCTGTATCTAATCATTGAGGGTGACACGGAGGTATTATAAAGTCTTACATCCCTTGGTAGACCTTCCTGTAATTGGACCACAGTCCAACTACTCCCTCTACCCAGTCCTTCCTCCTCTTCCCTTCCATAATGGCTGACCCTGACAATGTTCTCTAATTAATTGTCAGCGTGCTAATCTCCAGCTCAGGGACTATTTCCCAGAGAACCTAACCTATGACAAAGATAGACCCTTTTGCTTTTCTAGATTGATGAGACAATAAGGAATGGCTCACAAAACTGTACATTTCCTTATAATGTTAGATGATTTATAATTTGGTGCTCAGAGCTCCATTAAAAATGTTAACAGTGATTTTACTGAAAAGGTCAATAACTCCTGTACCCAGTCTTGATAAATAAATGAGTTTCTAGCAGAACAAACAAAAACCGAAAAATCGAAGACCAGGTAGGATCTTTAAGAATATCTGAATACGCATTTTATTGTCCTATCTCTTTCTCTCTTTTTCTGATTTTTTTCATGTTTTCATGCTCTCTTCCTCTCATCCTTCCCTTCCTCTTCCTCTCTTTCCTCCCCTCTTTCTCTCTCTCCCTTACTCCATTACCTTCCTCTCACATGTTCTATGTTTCTGTCTCTTTGATCTTTTCTCTCTTTTCTCTGAAGCAAGTATCTTGTGTTTCAGATATTTATTTTTCATTATGTTTCTTCTTTTCCAGTTTTTGAAGGGAGGCTCAGCATTTACTGCAGTCATTTTGATTGAAGTAATCTTTATGCCCCTATTAAGTAAATTCCAAAAATAATTATTTTCTTTGTGTTGTGCTGGCAGTAATTTTATTAGCTTCTGTCCCTTGAGATAACTAATCTTTTTCCCCAGCCACCTTAGTTGACCTTACAAATACCAGAAAGAAATACTATAAATGCCAAGGTTGCTTATTTATGGAATATTGATTTGAACCCAGGTAGGGTAGGTGCTCACTTATCTAACATGATTAGAACCAGTAGTTGTTCATTTCATCAAAAAGCAGTTTGAAATGAGTAGGCATACAAGTAATACATATATCTTAAACATTTTAACTTTAAAAATACAAATATGTGTTCATTTGCCAATCTTTTCAGTAGAGCAAATGCCTTTTTATTAAGCATGGATCAGATGATCAGAGTTCCACATATTTCTTTCCCAAACCAGTCACTTATCATCCTCAAGTTTTAGTTTCATTTTCTCTAATGTGGAGCAAAACACTTTAAGACACTTGTGAAGTGTCTTAAAACTTTCCCTAATCACACCCCATATTTCAGTGTTCCTATCCACACCTAATATGACAAGACCTATATAAACAATTCACTTTAACTGAGTATTTCTAAAGTATGTAACTTCGATTCCACAGAAACCAGAACTCTTCAAACTTATATTTTATTGGTTTATTTATACTAATTGTCATAATTTCAATGTCACACATATTTAGCACTAACAGTTTTGGCACTAAGAACCACAGCTTACTCTTAGTAAGTATATGACTCACTTTGAAGTAGCAGAAATATATGGGCAGGCCAGAGAGTGACCTAGTAATCCATAAGCACGTCATATGCCATGGACATCAGTTGGTATGATTTACAAAAGGAATGGAGAGTGGTAGTTAAGTCAGCAAGCTGGTTAATTCAAAGTTGGTTAAAAGAACTGCTACATTTCCACACCTGAAGGGTTAACTGAGTTATTCTCAAGTTATCTGTGCTCTCTGAAAATTAATTAATTTACTTTTTAAAATGTTACTTAAGTTCCATAATTTTCACCCAATCCCCATCCCCACCATACTTGTCAGTAGTAATACCTATTGTGTCTAAAATATTGTGGAAGAATTTTGTTCTATGTGGTCATCACCATATTGTGTATTTTCATAGAATAAATACTTAGAGAATTAGCCAAAATGTGTGTGTGTGTGTGTGTGCACATGCATGAGAGAGAGAAAGAGAGGGAGAGAGAGATATATATTAGTGGGGCCAAATTCAAGAGACATTTCAATCATAATAATCATCATAATACATTTTTAAAAAATTTCTGAATCCTTTTAAGAAATGTTAGTGTTCCCTGGTAGCAGATTCAGTTTTGACATTCTTCTCAGAATTAGGGATGAACTCACAAACTAATTATAGTCAATTTAGGATTATTTTATCACTAAATATAATTTTGCAAACCATGGTCAAGTGCTATCATTTTAGGAAGAGAACCAGTTTTTTTCCTCAAAAAATCAGGATGGATGACAGGTACATACTAATCAAATCCTTTGACTTGGAATTAAAAATGAAATATTTTAAGTAAATTTTTGAGGTAATTTTTTTCTTCTGAAAGTAGAGCTATATAGTAGGATAAAGGAAAGGTAGAGAGAGGTAAGCACCACCTCAATGTTTAGTACATCCCTCTTTCCAAGTTTTCAAGTTGCCCCAAAATATGGATAAAGTTAGGGCAGAGCTTTCTAAGAATCCCAAGAGGAGAAAGATGAGCAGCAGTCCCTCTCAAATAGGTCAAACTGACAAACCACAGCAAACACACACAAAAATGATACCCCTGCCCACAATGAAACCATAAAACAAATTCTAGATAATATATATGTATTATCAGAAATGCATTGCTAGAAAAGATAACTAAGCTTGTGAAAGTTCAGAAGTTCTGTCAACAGAATACATCTGTGTCTGTTTGCTACCTTGATGGTTTCACCTCCCACTGCAAAAGAGAGTATTTTAGCGAGCTCAAAGAGAAGTCTCAAAGGCCCTTTTTACCTTGGATAGCATTTCTTCCCCTAAAGACTGAAGAATGACTTGCCATTTGGAAGACTGCTCTCACAATGAGGGGGCACTCATCTCCCTCTACCACAAGTGAAAGAAGGTTAATGAGACTGTCACATGACTTGGGTTCTGCCACAGTGGTTCCAGTCTTGAAAGAGCACCCACAAGAGTCTGTACCAAGTACATTTATGAAATCTCAGAAGTCTTAGTAAATTATACAAGATACATTTAAAGAATCATTGATGTTAACCTTTTCTTATTCTTTAATATATGTTGGATATTTTGAATTGTCTAAAAATTCTAAGAGGGCATTTGAGCCCTTAGCCAGGGCTCTGTTACTCCAGCCCATGAAAAGGAATTATGAGAAACACACATTTTCTCCTTTCAATACTCATTCAAACTGATTCTTAAAAAGGTATTACATTTTTAAAATGCTTACAAGAGGAAAAGAGATCTATTGGCAGGAAGTAAACAATACAAAAAGTCTTTTAAGACCTGTTGTGTTTATATGATAACCAAATATACCAAATCCCAAATCAGGAGATGCACTGTGATAGATACTAATATATATGTGCCTATATGAAGAAAACAAGCTGGCTATATGAAATTGGGAGTGTGCCTGAACAAACAAATTCACAGAAGACAAAATTATATAATCAAAAATTGGGACTGGGGTGCCTGGGTGGCACAGTTGTTTAAGCATCCAACTCTTGGTTTCAGCTTAGGTAGTGGTCTCCAGGTCGTGAGACTGAGGCTCCCGTCAGGCTCCACACTCAGCGCAGTCTGCTTAGAGTTTCTCTCCCTATCCCCTTTAAAATAAATAAATCTTTAAAAAAAAATTGAGACTAACAATTTTCAGACACCTTTTTGAAAATATATCTTAGCCTGTTTGCAAATTTCACATTGATTTCCAAAATTTTTCAGGATCAGATTTCAATAAACTTATATTTGGTACTTAATTTTAGTTCTTGCTGTAATCGCTAGGAGTCAGGCTCATGTAATAGTGAGTTCTACAATGACAGACCTAATTCCAGATCTACTGATTATTAACCAGCTCTTTTCATCTCGAACAAGCCTCTTAAACACTGCCACAGTTCCTTCCATTTCTAACTAATAATAATTCCTATCTATAAAGTTAGAATGAGAAGCAAACAAAATCTATAAATCTGTTTGAAAATGAATTATAGATACAGAGATATAAAATATTATTGCACAGAAGCCATTTGTTAGGGTGAGGATTAAAAGTTTAAGGTATCTCAACTCGGGATGTGGCACAGCTGGGAGCCTGTGTACATAAATATATCACTTCATCACTATTTCCTTTTCTCCCCTTCTCTCCTAATAATAGAGATCTCACTTTTCCAGTTTCTTCCAAAGCTTCTTTGGTAATCACTATACTTCAAATCTTTTTATTGACACATTGACATCTTTCTCCTAAAATGCTTTTCAGAGACATCTTCATTGATCCTTTAAGTCTTCTTCCACTTGATAGACTCCTTCCGCCTGGTCTCTGATGCTGATCACTCCATATTGATAAGTATGAGGACAAGAACAGCTTCTATGAATTTTTTTAAAAGTATATAGTAGGTCTTTCTCATATTGAGAAAAGTTATTGTGATGTTTTTAAACCAGTACAATTTTACGTAAGTATAATAGGGTATCTAGATTTGTAAACATATTTATTTTTGAACAGGGTCAAGGTCTTGTTAACAGCGCAGGCAGAGCTTTTTCTTAGATCTCAAGCAATAAATCATCCACAGTGATTTAGGATAAGAACCTTAACTCGGTCAGTGAGCATGGGAAGAAAGGGAGATTATGACAAAATCGGAAATCCTATGGAAAATGGAATCAATAATACTGATTGTTATTGTATTTACTGGGGGAGGGAAACACCAGGTAAATAATTTAATAAATGCTAGTACTGTCAACCCCAGTACAGAATACTCAACCCTAAGCATTCAAACTAACAACCCATAAGTTTTCTTAGGTATGCCGTTCTCTCTGGAATCTCTGCATATCCATAAACTGGACCCTTTGCACTAAATATCTTTTTCTTCCCTTGTCTTCCTAGAAATCTCCTTCAAAGTCATATGAAAAGTTTTCATCCTTTCTGGGAAAGTTTCTTTGAGCCATCACACAGCTACAGGCTCCCTTCTCTTGCTTCTAGATCTACTTCTGATACTTCTATTATAATACCTACATTTTGTACTATAATTATTTACAAGTCCATATCCTGTTCCTCAAGAACAGGGCTGTGTTTTACTCATCTGAATGTCTCCAGGGCAGCAAACAAATACCTAAAATGTGATATAGATTCTACAAATGTTTACTAGAAACGTGAGTGGGAAGATAAGTTAGGTTTGGTGTCTTGAGTATGAATGTGGAAATACTAATTATGCAGTTGAAAATGTAGATCAGGAACACAGAGATGGTACAAAAATATGGATGCAGGATTGACTTAGATCATTGAGAAAAAATGTGTGCCTGAGTGGGAGAAAAAAGGAGGGGACAAAGGTAAGGGAGTGAGGGAATGAAAGCAAAAGCAGTCCCCAAACCAGGTGGAGAATCAGGAAAGAGTAGTTTTATAGAAACTAAGAGAGGAAGACAGTCCAGATGGAGGAAGTTGTTTCCTCTTTTAGTTTCTATAAAACTACAATTCACCACCTGGTTTGGGGACCGCTTTTGCTCTCATTCCCTCACTCCTTTTGTCCATTCCTTTTCCTAAGAGAGGAAGATAGACCAGATGGAGGAAGTTGTTAAAGGTGTCAAGCAAAGCTGCTTCCTTCTGTATAAAATGTGGAATATAACACCTAATACGCAGGTGTTGAGGACTGAATAGAATAGGTGACAATGCTTAAAATAATGTCAGGGACAAAATGGTGGCAATAATTATTTCAAAATCAAATACAGTGAAGATGGAGATGAGCAAACTAGTCTGGCAATTGGGAAGTAGATGGAAGTGACCATTGTGGGAAGAGCATCCTAGAAAGGAAGGGACAGAGGCTGAAGGGACAGAGGTAAGCAGTGAAAATGGAGTGAGAAAATAGAAAGCAAAAAGATACTTTCCTTTTAGGAACTGTATTGATGAAGGAGAGTGAGGTTGGTGGCCTCAGGAGAAGGGAGACTTGTGTAAAGAATGTTTAGTTGTAGGGCATGAGAATTTTAAGCATGTACATAGCAGAGGAGGGGGAGCCGTTAGAGAGGAAGAAATATTTACCCAAAGAAGGGCAGAAAAGAGGGTTGGGGATTGGTGTACATTTAATAGAAAATTAAGGGCGGTATCAAGAGTTCTCTCTTTCCCATGGGATAGGAGATTAGGTCTCCTGATATTGGTGAGATTCGTTGGGGGTATAAGAGAAGTCATAAATGGATGAAGTGGTCACCATGAAAATGGGAAAGGAAACTGTTGAAACAGAAGTTAAAAAAAATTATTAAATGGCATTAGTTCCCATCAGTTCCTATCTGCTGCTCTTGTCTTGCCCTTCTAACCACAAGTATTGCCTGCCACTTATCATTGAGAGTCCCTTCATTCTACTGAGGAACATGGATGGATACAGAAGTGATCTTTCATTGACGAGGATCTTGCCCTTTAGAGCCAAAATCACAATGGGTCAGAGCTGTGGGCACTGAGACCTGATCCATACAGGCCCCAGGACTGAAACAAGTGGGCAAATTTCCAAGCCTTCAAGCCAAACGAAGGTCAGCATTACCAGGATTCAAAGCATGGAATAATTTTTTAAAAATCTT
Organism: Lutra lutra; assembly: GCF_902655055.1. Taxonomy (NCBI): domain Eukaryota; kingdom Metazoa; phylum Chordata; class Mammalia; order Carnivora; family Mustelidae; genus Lutra; species Lutra lutra. Next base: position 38,115,055 of record NC_062288.1, read on the forward strand.
TTTCAGTAAAATGGTATAAATTGACCCTCGTGTTTTGAATATGAAGCTCCTAGCCTCCCAAAGATGATTCCAGGAATCTGACTCAAGGCTTCACAAAATCCTTTCTAGCTTTAATTACAGGAAAGTAATTTTCATGTGCTTTGTTGTCTCCAGTTCATTTCAGTTTTCAGCAAAATCTCTGCCACAGGAGTCAAGGTTCCTCAGCTCTTCTGCCCCCTTCTGTAATAACTTCCTGTGGTCCTACTAGGTATCCCTCCCAATCAACTTCAGTCAGGGAACCCTTATGGAAGGTGCTTTAGTTTAGTTTTGTTTTTTTTTTTTAATTTTTTCACTTGTTTTTGCAGGTTCCCAATATCAATAATATCCAACCGATCAGTTGTTCAGGAAATTGTTAAGAATAGATGAAATAAGATAGGCCCATAAGGAGAATATGGCCTACAAGGAGTACCTTCTCCATTCAGATATCCAAAAGGTCCAAAGCTCTTTCTCATATGCATCCAGGCTTTGGTTCACTGTCACAGGCCTAAGCAACTCAGCTCTTTTCTCTCCTTTAGCTGAGGCCAGCAGCCACTCTGTTGCTTGGGTGTCTGGGCCCTCTCCCACAGCTGGATATAGAACTGGTCAAATTCTTCTCAGCTCTTTTCCACTTACATTCTTCTACTCACCCTCCTCATCCTTTCTTTGTTCCATTATAGACAAAACCCCTGTATTCTTACATTTAAGTGTGAGACAACTTAACATTAAGAAATCATGGGTACATTATAAATTTTAAAGTAATTCAGAAAGTTCTTTTAGTAAGTATTCCTGACTCAGTGGGTGAGGTGGTAACTAGAAACCTTTGAGTTTCAGCTCTCTGCTCGAACTCTCTCAAGACTCCATGGATCCCTCACGTCACCCAGCTAGTGGGTGGAGCAGGCTCTTGATCTCTCACCCATCAGGCTCAGACTCCAAAGCCTATCACAGTTATGCTACCCTGGCTTAAGCAGAATTTGAAAACCTGCCATACCATCTTACCTTTATTTACATGACAGGGACTACCTATATTTACATGAGAAGTTTTACTTTTGAGGATGGAAAAATTACCCTACCTTTCACATCTTTCTTCCCTGGTATTACTTGTAAACATAGTTGATAGGAACCCAACTATATGCTGGTGTGGGTCCTCTAAGCATCCTCACATAACTGTACCTTTTGGCCTTTCAGGATGAGTAGGTCTTTCGTTGTCAGAGCAGCTCTGGGTTGTACTAGGGAAACACAGCATATCCCCATGGGCCCTTGTTTTCCCTTGGTTCAACTAAGTGACCCATCTCTAAGAAAATATACAAGTGGACAGGAGTGGGGAGAGGTTGATAGATGCTCTCTCTGCCCCCTGGACCCAAACGAACACTGGACTGGCTCTACATATTAGTTTTCTAATTGCTACTATAATATATTACACAAATGTGGTAGCTTAAAACAATCTAGACTTATTATCTTACAGTTCTTTGGAAGTCCAACTCAGATATCACTGCACTAAAATTAGAATTTGGCAGGACATAGTTTGTTTTTGGCGACTCCAGGAAAGATTCTGTTTTCTTGCCTTTTCCAGCTTCTGGAGGCTGCTCCTATTCTTTGGCTATTGGCCCCTTCCTCCAGCTTCAAAATTCTCTCTGAATCTGTTCTGCCTCCCTCCTCCACTTTTTTTTTTTTTTATGATGAAAAAACTGTATTTAGATTTAGCCAGCTGGACTCAGTTCAAGTGATCCCAATTTCATTGGCAACATTCAAAGCATCATAGTGAGGGGCCAGTCGAACATATGCCTTCTTCTCTCCATCACGGCTAATCAAGGTGTTGACCTTGGCTACAGCAATGTCATAGAGCTTCTTCACAGCCTGTTTGATTTGGTTATCTTTGGAGCCATTGTTCTGCCTATCACACTTTTTCAGGAATCACACATGAAGAATGAGATCATCCGTTCCAGGAAGGTCAAAGACAAAATCAGAGAGTACATAAGGGAGAATTCTGAAAGCAGAAGCTTGACAGCAGAGCATCTCTTACCAATGTTCTTCTCCCCTCTGCTCCCCTTCCCTCCTCTGCTTTCCCATATATGAGACTATAAGGCAATATTCCAGCAGAGAATGTACTTACAGCACAGAGAAATCCAGAGAGAAGCAAAGAGGTGATTCACCTGGAGACGCACAGAGCTGTGAACTGCCTACTTGTAATCAGGGTAGATAATTTGGAGGGTTCATCTTTCTCATCTGTAAACTGGAGCTGCTACCTGCCTCAAGTCTGCATGAGGATCCAGTGAGGTAATAGATGCGTGTACCTCAGCACACTGTCCTATCATATGCTGGATGCCTCATAAGTCTAAGGATGTTACTGGTTTCAGATATATCTAAGGGAAAAAAAAAAAAGAAAGAAAAGAAAAGAAGAATAGGGGGGAAAAAAGATTTTTACTTCTCCACAGTTTTTCAGAATAGCAGAATTTAAATTGCTGATTCCTAAGCAGTGAATTATAAAAGTTTTTAATGAGCGATGACCCAGGGCTTATTGATTAAGGGACATCTTTATTGTATTCAAGTGGAAACAAAAAATAAGTTTCTCTATACACTTAAGAAAAGCCCTATGGCTGGGGCACCTGGGTAGCTCAGTCAGCTGAACATCCAACTCTTGATTTTGACTCAGATCATAAACTCAGGGTTGTCAGATCAAGTCCTGTGTCAGACTCCATACTCAGTGGAGAGTCAACTTGGCATTCTCTTTTCCTCTCCCTCTAACCCTCCTACCACTCACACGCTATCTAAAAAAAAAAAATAAAAAAAAAAGTAAAATCTTAAAAGTCCCATGACAAAGGAAATTTGCATAATCCTTAGAAAAGTCTGCATATAGCAAAAATATGTATTTATCATATTTATCATTTACTAGCAAGCATCTAAAATTAAATCATCAGAGTTAGTAATGATGTTAAAACCCATAATATTCTTCAATTATTATAATAATATCTTACCTTGAGCAAGTATGCTGTTTTAAAGCACTTCAGTTTACATTAGTTCACTTTTAATTTTTTATTTTTTCAGCATAACAGTATTCATTATTTTTGCACCACACCCAGTGCTCCATGCAATCCGTGCCCTCTACAATACCCACCAGGTGGTGCCCCCAACCTCCCACCCCCCACCCCTTCAGAATTCTCAGATTGTTTTTCAGAGTCCATAGTCCCTCATGGTTCACCTCCCCTTCCAATTTCCCTCAACTCCCTTCTCCTCTCCATCTCCCCTTGTCCTCCATGCTATTTGTTATGCTCCACAAATAAGTGAAACCATATGATAATTGACTCTCTCTGCTTGACTTATTTCACTCATCATAATCTCTTCCAGTCCTGTCCATGTTGCTACAAAACTTGGGTATTCATCCTTTCTTTTTCTTTACTTTTTTTTTTTTTTTTTACAGCTTTATAAACATATATTTTTATCCCCAGGGGTACAGGTCTGTGAATCGCCAGGTTTACACACTTCACAGCACTCACCATAGCACATACCCTCCCCAATATCCATAACCCCACCCCCCTCTCCCAACCCCCTCCCCCAATCAACCCTCAGTTTGTTTTGTGAGATTGAGTCACTTATGGTTTGTCTCCCTCCCAATCCCATCTTGTTTCATTTACTCTTCTCCTACCCCCTCAACCCCCCATGTTGCATCTCCTCTCCCTCATATCAGGGAGATCATATGATAGTTGTCTTTCTCTGATTGACTTATTTCGCTAAGCATGATACCCTCTAGTTCCAACCACGTCGTCGCAAATGGCAAGATTTCATTTCTTTTGATGGCTGCATAGTATTCCATTGTGTATATATACCACCTCTTCTTTATCCATTCGTCTGTTGATGGACATCTAGGTTCTTTCCATAGTTTGGCTATTGTAGACATTGCTGCTATAAACATTCGGGTGCACGTGCCCCTTCAGGTCACTACGTTTGTATCTTTAGGGTAAATACCCAGCAGTGCAATTGCTGGGTCACAGGGTAGTTCTATTTTCAACATTTTGAGGAACCTCCATGCTGTTTTCCATTGTGGTTGCACCAGCTTGCATTCCCACCAACAGTGTAGGAGGGTTCCCTTTTCTCCGCATGCTCGCCAGCATCTGTCATTTCCTGACTTGTTAATTTTAGCCATTCTGACTGGTGTGAGGTGATATCTCATGGTGGTTTTGATTTGTATTTCCCTGATGCCGAGTGATATGGAGCACTTTTTCATGTGTCTGTTGGCCATCTGGATGTCTTATTTGCAGAAATGTCTGTTCATGTCCTCTGCCCATTTCTTGATTGGATTATTTGTTCTTTGGGTGTTGAGTTTGCTAAGTTCTTTATAGATTTTGGACACTAGCCCTTTATCTGATATGTCATTTGCAAATATCTTCTCCCATTCTGTCAGTTGTCTTTTGGTTTTGTTCACTGTTTCCTTTGCTGTGCAAAAGCTTTTGATCTTGATAAAATCCCAAAAGTTCATTTTTGCCCTTGCTTCCCTTGCCTTTGGGGATGTTCCTAGGAAGATGTTGCTGCGGCTGAGGTCGAAGAGGTTGCTGCCTGTGTTCTCCTCGAGGATTTTGATGGATTCCTTTCTCACATTGAGATCCTTCATCCATTTTGAGTCTATTTTCGTGTGTGGTGTAAGGAAATGATCCAATTTCATTTTTCTGCATGTGGCTGTCCAATTTTCCCAACACCATTTATTGAAGAGGCTGTCTTTTTTCCATTGGACATTCTTTCCTGCTTTGTCGAAGATGAGTTGACCATAGAGTTGAGGGTCTGTTTCTGGGCTCTCTATTCTGTTCCATTGATCTATGTGTCTGTTTTTGTGCCAGTACCATGCTGTCTTGATGATGACAGCTTTGTAATAGAGCTTGAAGTCCGGAATTGTGATGCCACCAACCTTGGCTTTCTTTTTCAATATTCCTTTGGCTATTCGAGGTCTTTTCTGGTTCCATATAAATTTTAGGATTATTTGTTCCATTTCTTTGAAAAAAATGGATGGTACTTTGATAGGAATTGCATTAAATGTGTAGATTGCTTTAGGTAGCATAGACATTTTCACAATATTTATTCTTCCAATCCAGGAGCATGGAACATTTTTCCATTTCTTTGTGTCTTCCTCCATTTCTTTCATGAGTACTTTATAGTTTTCTGAGTATAGATTCTTAGTCTCTTTGGTTAGGTTTATTCCTAGGTATCTTATAGTTTTGGGTGCAATTGTAAATGGGATGGACTCCTTAATTTCTCTTTCTCCTGTCTTGTTGTTGGTGTAGAGAAATGCAACTGATTTCTGTGCATTGGTTTTATATCCTGACACTTTACTGAATTCCTGTACAAGTTCTAGCAGTTTTGGAGTGGAGTGTTTTGGGTTTTCCACATATAGTATCATATCATCTGCAAAGAGTGATGGTTTGACTTCTTCTTTGCCGATTTGGATGCCTTTAATTTCCTTTTGTTGTCTGATTGCTGAGGCTAGGACTTCTAGTACTATGTTGAATAGCAGTGGTGATAACGGACATCCCTGCCGTGTTCCTGACCTTAGCGGAAAAGCTTTCAGTTTTTCTCCGTTGAGAATGATATTTGCGGTGGGTTTTTCATAGATGGCTTTGATAATATTGAGGTATGTGCCGTCTATCCCTACACTTTGAAGAGTTTTGATCAGGAAGGGATGCTGTACTTTGTCAAATGCTTTTTCAGCATCTATGGAGAGTATCATATGGTTCTTGTTCTTTCTTTTTTTAATGTGTTGTATCACATTGATTGATTTGCGGATGTTGAACCAACCTTGCAGCCCTGGAATAAATCCCACTTGGTCGTGGTGAATAATCCTTTTAATGTACTGTTGAATCCTATTGGCTAGTATTTTGGCGAGAATTTTCGCATCTGTGTTCATCAAGGATATTGGTCTGTAGTTCTCTTTTTTGTTGGGATCCTTGTCTGGTTTTGGGATCAAGGTGATGCTGGCCTCATAAAATGAGTTTGGAAGTTTTCCTTCTATTTCTATTTTTTGGAACAGTTTCTGGAGAATAGGAATTAGTTCTTCTTTAAATGTTTGGTAGAATTCCCCCAGGAAGCCGTCTGGCCCTGGGCTTTTGTTTGGAGATTTTTGATGACTGTTTCAATCTCCTTACCGGTTATGGGTCTGTTCAGGCTTTCTATTTCTTCCTGGTTCAGTTGTGGTAGTTTATATGTCTCTAGGAATGCATCCATTTCTTCCAGATTGTCAAATTTGTTGGCGTAGAGTTGCTCATAGTATGTTCTTATAATTGTCTGTATTTCTTTGGTGTTCGTTGTGATCTCTCCTCTTTCATTCATGATTTTATTTATTTGGGTCCTTTCTCTCTTCTTTTTGATAAGTCTGGCCAGGGGTTTATCAATCTTATTAATTCTTTCAAAGAACCAGCTCCTAGTTTCGTTGATTTGTTCTATTGTTTTTTTGGTTTCTATTTCATTGATTTCTGCTCTGATCTTTATGATTTCTCTTCTCCTGCTGGGTTTAGGGTTTCTTTCTTGTTCTTTCTCCAGCTCCTTTAGGTGTAGGGTTAGGTTGTGTACCTGAGACCTTTCTTGTTTCTTGAGAAAGGCTTGTACCGCTATATATTTTCCTCTCAGGACTGCCTTTGTTGTGTCCCACAGATTCTGAACCATTGTGTTTTCATTATCATTTGTTTCCATAAATTTTTTCAATTCTTCTTTAATTTCCTGGTTGACCCATTCATTCTTTAGAAGGATGCTGTTTAGTCTCCATGTATTTGGGTTCTTTCCAAATTTCCTCTTGTGATTGAGTTCTAGCTTTAGAGCATTGTGGTCTGAAAATATGCAGGGAATGATCCCAATCTTTTGATACCGGTAGAGACTTGATTTAGGACCAAGAATGTGATCTATTCTGGAGAATGTTCCATGTGCACTAGAGAAGAATGTGTATTCTGTTGCTTTGGGATGAAATGTTCTGAATATATCTGTGATGTCCATCTGGTCCAGTGTGTCATTTAAGGCCTTGATTTCCTTGTTGATCTTTTGCTTGGATGATCTGTCCATTTCAGTGAGGGGAGTGTTAAAATCCCCTACTATTATTGTATTCTTGTCGATGTGTTTCTTTGATTTTGTTATTAATTGGTTTATATAGTTGGCTGCTCCCACGTTAGGGGCATAGATATTTAAAATTGTTAGATCTTCTTGTTGGACAGTTCCTTTGAGTATGATATAGTGTCCTTCCTCATCTCTTATTATAGTCTTTGGCTTAAAATCTAATTGATCTGATATAAGGATTGCCACTCCTGCTTTCTTCTGATGTCCATTAGCATGATAAATTCTTTTCCACCCCCTCACTTTAAACCTGGAGGTGTCTTCAGGTTTAAGATGAGTTTCTTGTAGGCAACATATAGATGGGTTTTGCTTTTTTATCCATTCTGAGGGGTGCCTGGGTGGCTCGGGGGGTTAAGCCTCTGCCTTCGGCTCAGGTCATGATCTCAGGGTCCTGGGATCAAGTCCCGAATCAGGCTCTCTGCTCAGCAGGGAGCCTGCTTCCTCCTCTCTCTCTCTGCCTGCCTCTCTGCCTACTGTGATCTCGGTCTGTCAAATAAATAAATAAAATCTTTAAAAAAAAAAGAGAGATTTTATCCATTCTGATACCCTGTGTCTTTTGATTGGGGCATTTAGCCCATTAACATTCAGGGTAAGTATTGAGAGATATGAATTTAGTGCCATTGTATTGCCTGTAAGGTGACTGTTATTGTATATTGTCTCTGTTTCTTTCTGATCTACTACTTTGAGGGTCTCTCTTTGCTTAGAGGACCCCTTTCAATATTTCCTGTAGAGCTGGTTTGGTATTTGCAAATTCTTTCAGTTTTTGTTTGTCCTGGAAGCTTTTAATCTCTCCTTCTATTTTCAATGATAGCCTAGCTGGATATAGTATTCTTGGCTGCATGTTTTTCTCATTTAGTACTCTGAATATATCATGCCAGCTCTTTCTGGCCTGCCAGGTCTCTGTGGATAAGTCTGCTGCCAATCTAATATTTTTACCATTGTACGTTACAGACTTCTTTTCCCGGGCTGCTTTCAGGATCTTTTCTTTGTCACTAAGACTTGTCAATTTTACTATTAGGTGACGGGGTGTGGACCTATTCTTATTGATTTTGAGGGGGGTTCTCTGAACCTCTTGAATTTTGATGCTTGTTGCCTTTGCCATATTGGGGAAATTCTCTCCAATAATTCTCTAATATACCTTCTGCTCCCCTCTCTGTTTCCTCTTCTTCTGGAATCCCAATTATTGTAATGTTGTTTCGTCTTATGGTGTCACTTATCTCTCAAATTCTCCCCTCGTGGTCCAGTAGCTGTTTGTCCCTCTTCTGCTCAGCTTCTTTATTCTCTGTCATTTGGTCTTCTATATCGCTAATTCTTTCTTCTGCCTCATTTATCCTAGGCGTCAGAGCCTCCATTTTTTATTGCACCTCATTAATAGCTTTTTTGATTTCAACTTGGTTAGATTTTAGTTCTTTTATTTCTCCAGAAAGGGCTTTTATATCTCCCGAGAGGGTTGCTTTAATATCTTCCATGCCTTTTTCAAGCCCGGCTAGAACCTTGAGAATCGTCATTCTGAACTCTATATCTGACATATTACCAATGTCTGTATTGATTAGGTCCCTAGCCTTTGGTACTGCCTCTTGTTCTTTTTTTTGTTGTGAATTTTTCCGCTTTGTCATTTTGTCCAGATAAGAGTTTATGAAGGAGCAAGTAAAATACTAAAAGGGTGGCAACAACCCCAGGAAAATATGCTTTAGCCAAATCAGAAGAGATCCCAAATTGTGAGGGGGGAGAAAGGGGATAAAAAGGGGTTCAAAAAGAAAAAAGAAAAAAAAAAGAAACTATTTAAAAAAAGAAAGCCGATAAAGAAAAAATATAAAAAGAGGAAAAATTATATATATATTAGATAAACTATTTAAAAAAACGTTAAAAAAGAAAACGGTAAAAGTTAAAAAAATTTAGCAGAAGAAGAGAAAAAGAAAAAAAATTGAAAAAGAAAAAAAAAATTAAATTAACTGCAAGGCTAAAAAATCATGGGGAGAAAGCCATGAGTTCCGTGCTTTGCTTTCTTCTCCTCTGGAATTCCGCCGCTCTCCTTGGTATTGAAACTGCACTCCTCGGTAGGTGAACTTGGTCCTGGCTGGGTTTCCCGTTGATCTTCTGGGGGAGGGGCCTGTTGTAGTGATTCTCAAGCGTCTTTGCCCCAGGAGGAGTTGCACCGCCCTTACCGGGGCTGGGCTGAGTGATCCGCTCGGGTTTGCTTTCGGGAGCTTTTGTTCCCTGAGCGCTTTCCGTAGAGATCCGGAGGGCGGGAATGAAGATGGCGGCCTCCCGGTCTCCGGCCCGGAGGAGCCGAGAGCCCCGGGCCCCACTCCAGTGCGCCCCCAGAGAACAGCGCCCAATGACTCCCGTCACCCTGGCCTCCGGCCGCGCTCCGAGCTGACCGAGCCTGCGACTGGTTCAAGGCAACCCCGAGCTGAGAGTCACTCCTCGGCTCTGTCTCTGTAGCCGGCTTCCCCGTTCTAATACCGGTAAGCTCTGTGACACTCAGACACCCCCGATCCTTCTGCGACCTTGCGGGACCTGAGGCCGTGCTGACCCCGCCTGGGCTTCCAGTTAAGCCTCTGGAGCGATGTCCCTCAGCGGAACAGACTTTTAAAAGTCCTGATTTTGTTCCGTTGCTCCGCCGCTCGCCGGGAGCCAGCCCCTCCCCCCGCGGTCTATCTTCCCGTCACTTTGGATTCACTTTTCCGCCAGTCCTACCTTTCAGATAGTGGTTGATTTTCTGTTTCTAGAATTGCTGTTCTTCTTCTCTTCAGTCTCCCGTTGGATTTGTAGGTTTTTGCAATCTTTAGATAAGCTATTTAGCTGATGTCCCGCTACCCGAAGTAGTCTCAGCCTGCTACTTCTCCGCCATCTTGACTCCTCCCTCCTATATTAGTTCACTTTTAATGTGTACATAGTTCTTGCCCTAAACTCATTTCCAATTGTCCCATAAATTGATTGATTTATGCAACTTAGCCCTTGGGATTAATCAACTGTTCCAATTGCTTGTGAATTTACCTAAATAAATGGGACTTTCTTGATATAATTAGTCTAATTATTATAAAGCAACATGAAAAATGCATGTTTTCCTAGGAAATATCAGACTTTCAATAGTATAGCCTGATCATTCTTAGCACCCTTCCCCAGCCATTTAGCATTTACATTATATATATAATAAGAAACTATGCCACAACTCCTTATGAGATAAAAGTTCCACATAATATCTGCTCTCACCGATTTAGGATTTTTAAAGACAGAATAAGGATTTGCTACTATATTGCCAAACCCCCTTGCTAAAATAGAATCCTCTAACAGGAACTTCATATACAGTTGAACAAGAAAAGATAGTTCTTCTGAACCAGCTTACCACTGACTGTGGACACCTCTCCCAGAGTGTAGCTAATGGAATGGACTCCTCTCTTGAGTCACAGGTCATTGGAGCTGACCCGGGTCCATTGGAAGGGGCCAATGACCAGCCTGTAACATGTGCTCAGTTTTTGTTTCCTAACCCAAAGTGGTCAGTATGATGATGGAACTCTCTTGCTCTACATCCTGAGTGTTCTCCACATAATTACAAAATAGATATGTGGAATATTTGGCATGTGCCTTTTTCCTGTAGGATCAGTACACTAGGCTGGAGGTGGGGAGAGGAACTGGGATGGGGATTTAGGATCAAGAATGCCTTAGAGCATCCTCAGAGCTGTACCAAGTAGAGGGGTATTTTATCCATTTTGTCAAAAATTACTCACTTTATACTTATGGTTAAAACTGAAAATGGATTCTGTGCATTGCATGGGACATGGGTGCAATGGCATTAGACATTTCATGGAAGGAGTGTGTCAGAATGCTTCTGCATAATAGCTTGACACCCAGTGTTACAGGACTGAAGTCTAGAAAATGGTGTGCATTACATTGCAGAGCATTTAAATAATCACTTAAAAGAACTTCTTGCAAAAGAGCAACATGAATATGAAGCTTTTATTAGCAAACTATACTTCTTATTTTAAAAATTACCTTAATTTTTAAAATTCTGAATAGCCTGTCACCTGAGAGACATTTAGACTACTTGATAATGTTGCTAATTTCATTTCCTGCCCTGTTGCAGGAGCTGAATTCTTATAAATACTGTGTGTCTGAGTTATGAACATATGTACACACATGGATATACACATATGCACATTGAAACAGTTTCTTGTGATAGCATTTCCCTCAGCCATAATTTTTCATATGAAGAAAAATATCCAATATTATATAAAAATAGGATGTGTAGGTAATTATTTTGAAGTTTTCTTATCAATTTCTTGCAAATTTTTCCAAACAATCTAGATTTGTAGCTAAAACACACTTATTTTTAATGTAACTATTTGCTTCTAGACAGTTCAGATTGAACCATTAACAATTTCCCCCCTATCCTCCCCTATTAAACTTAGCTGATAATAGGATGTCATTTTATTGTCTTGTTTTAAAAAAATTTTAATAACAATGCAGGAAGGTGAGAATCCTGTTGTGGAGACTTTGAGAAAAGCACCTCAGGTCAATAAGCTGATACATCTTTTTCCAGGACCTAATTTGAAAACTTGTAACAAACAAGGAAAGTAGGCCTATGAGACACAAATGAGTCACCAGTATCAGCCAGCCATCCCTGACGGGACCAAGAACATGACTCTGGCCTCTGCAGTGCAATCCTGCCCCCCACTCAGTGCCCCTGCCCTCGGGCCTTTTGTTTCTGATGAAATGTAAGAAGCTTCCTGTCCAAACCACATGTGCTTGCTGTTGCCTGATCTCTATAGTAACAATGAAAAAGAAAAGAAAAAAAATTGACTTCACTAGAGTTGACCAGGATGTTAGGAATTCTTTTGTGCTGATTAATCATCTCTCTGCTATTGAACTTTCCTGCCTTTAATTTAAGAAATCCTGTTTGCGTTACTCTGTAAGTGAGATTTCAGTCAGTGAGGTCTTTTGTAATGAAACCAAAAAATTACGTGGAACACAAGGCGTTCATGTAAAAGTTTACTATTTATCAGTGGTGATAATTTGGAGTGGTGATATTTTGCCAAATTCCCTACTATATGAATAGGCAATTTGAGAAAAGCATTTATTTTCTTCAAAATACTATTACATTCAGGATCTTTTTACAATAAGCTTTAAAGAACTGACTCTAAGTTTGTTGAATAAAATATTGTTTGAAGTAGATGGATGATACCTGGAGACATGATCATCATTTTGCTACATGGAGACTTCTTTGGTAACAGCTTTATTGAAATATAATTCACATACTGTGCAGTTCACCCATTTTACGTATACAATTCAGTGCTCTTAGTATATTTAGAATTGTGCAATCATTGCCACAAGCAGTTTTAGAACATTTTCATCACCCAAAAAGAAACTTCTCTACTTTTTAGCTGTCACTTTCACGATTACCTTACAACATCTGCCACCCCAGCCCACAGCCCCAGCTAACCATAGCCCTCTATCTGTCTCATAAATTTGCCTATTTGGAACATTTTATTTAAAGGAATAATATGATATTTAGTCTTTTGTGACCTCCTTCTTTCATCAGCATGTATTTTCAACATTTATCCATATTGTAGCATGTCTTGATACTTCATTTTTTTTTATGGTCAAATAATATTCCATTATATGGATATGCTACATTTTGTTTACTTGTTCATCATTGATGGACATTTGGGTTGTTTCTAGCTTTTAGCTGCTAGGGATAAGGATAGCTATGAACATGCCTGTACAAGTTTTTGTATGGACATGTTTTTTATTTCTCTTGGTTGTGTAACTAGGAGTAGAATTGTTGAATCAAATGATAATTTTTGTTTAACTTTTTGAGGTATTGCTGAAATATTTTTCAAAGTGACTGTAGCATTTTACATTACATGGAAAATTAATTTATGAGACACCTGGGTGGCTCAGTTGGTTAAGTGGCTGCCTTTAGCTCAGGTCATGACCCCAGGGTCCTGGGATAGAGTTCCACATCAGGCTCCTTGCTCAGCAGAGAGCCTGCTTCTCTCTCTGCCTCTGCCTGCCACTCTGCCTGCTTGTGCATGCTCTCTCTCTCTCTCTCTTTCAAATAAATAAATGAAATCTTTAAAAAAAAGAAAGAAAATTAATTTATCAGAATTTGATCTTGTGGGTAGTTGCTGTTTCAGTGTTGATACTTATTCTAACACATCCTAAGGTTCTTTGTGTTATCATGTCAATTATCAAAACTCCAATGAAATCAGAATAAGGGGGAAAACAAGCCCTAAGGGGCCAAAACCAATACCAAATGGTCTACCCACTAAAATTCATATTCACCCCTAGAAAAATCCTATAAGCTCTCACTCCTAGTCAATTTACTCTTTTTTTAACTTCTGATTTTCTGAACCTTTCAAGATTAGAAGAAAATTGGTGAGAGTTTCTGGAGACCAGATTATTGATGGCGACAAGGAAAGACAGCGAAATGTCTCATAGTGAGAAAGGAAACTGAACACAAAATGATAAAAGAAAACCCAAGACCTTTAAACACTGGAACTATTTAGCTTCAGGGGAAGTCCCTACACACTTGTAATTACTCCGAGATGTCACTGTATTGTTTCAGAGTGCAGTCTTAAGTAATCAAAGTAAGATACAATCATATCATTAAGAAAAGTGTGAAAGTTTTTAATACGGTTTGAAGAATACATCCAAATGATGTAATTTTTGAAAATTCATCTCTTAAAATTATAGACTCTCAGGGCTGGACAAGAGTTTAATGATCATATCTTACCTAATGTAATGTCATAGAAAAACCTAATAGGGGGACTATAGGGAACTGGTTGCAGGTTTAGAGATTTGTGAACTTTAGCACAGAATTGTAACTTTGGGTCTAAACTTGCATCATGAATGAGGTGCTGGATCTGAATGGATAATATGCAAAGCTTCTTTTAGATTTTTTATTCTATCTGTCCCTCCCAAGTAAGATTCCATGAAGGGTTAAGCATATTCTAATTTCCCAGAAGAAATAAAAGAATAAAATACTTTGAGAACTTTGAAAAAACTTTGCGAACTCATAGACTATTTAGAAACAATTAGGAAACATTAAGTATCTACAAAGTGTCAAGGTTTGTGATAGGCTCTTGAGACAGAAAGATGAATGAATGAAGCCTAGTTCTTTCCCTCAAGGGTATGCAAACCACTTATCATGTATGGATCATTACAAATGACAGAAGATCTACAGAGGTAATAATGCTAGCTAACGTATCTCATTTACTGATAACTTACTATGTACTAGGAATTATGCTAAGTGGCTTACACACTTCCGTAATTTAATTCTCATAACTCTATGAGGTAGACATTATTATCCTCAGACACAAAGAGGTCAGGTAAGTTGCCAGAGATCAAAGAGGTGGTGGTTGTTCTGATTCTAGAGGGAACACAATAGGAAGAGAGCAGTTATATTTGGTAAGGGCCTAGATTTTCAGTTTCCTTAGTCCTCTGCTAAGCCCTTCTGGCAGAACTACACTGAAAGCATAGGATAAAGGTAGAGTCTACTATCATGTAGAAGTTCAGCTGCAGGTAATAGAAAATATTTTAGCTATTTTAAGCAGGAAAAAATTTTAAAATAGGAAATTAGAAAATAATTTAATACAGAGAATAAAGTATTTATAAAATTGTTAAAAGAGCTGTAGAAGCAGGCTCTACTTGAGCCTCTAGGAATGACTCCCAGAATCACATAATAGAGCTGACCTGCCAAGAAAATTATGACTTGTGGGAGGGAATTCAAGAGCCAACTCCTGATTCCAGAGTCACTCTTGCCTTAGCTGTAATCTGAGTCCAAGAGCCTGCCGCTGCCCCTGTTGGCCCCAGAGTCATGCAAATCTTGCTAAATCAACATCCACAAAATTAGTGTCTCACACACTATGCCTTGCTCTTAGGTTTAATCAGTTCTGAATGCAAGTGTCATTTGAGAGCATCTGATTGGCAGGCCTTAAGTCACATCTGGTAATCCTCACTTCCAACACATCTGGGATTTTTGCCCGGCCTCTGCCTATTAGAAGGAGATTGAAATGGTGTTCAAGAACCAATCTAGCATATCCACTATAACCAAGAAAGAATTCCTGGGCAAGCTCAATAGTATTTTATTCTAGTATTTTAAAAGTCCTTGTGGTTTCCCCTACGATTCTTGATGGATCATCCCACATTCCAAATGTATTTCTTTTGAAACTTGTGGTCTCATTACAACTCCAATTTTGTTTTATTTTATTTTTTCTTAAATATAATGAACAAGCAAGAAATATTTTAAATAAAAGTATCTATTTGATATCTCATCCTCTAAATTCAACTTGAAAGTTAAAGTATTTATTTTTGAAAGAGTAAGTATTTTTTAATCTTCTTTTTTTTTTTTTTTAAGTCACAAGCTGTTATTTTGTCCATAGAGTTGTTATTTGTATTTGAATCTAGCAAGCCACCTGAATTTTTATGACGTCCTAGGTTTGGGGAAAAACAAATGGGAGCAAGTTTCAGGTTTCTTAGACTCCTTTTCTGTGCAGAAGGACATTCCCATAGGGCTGACATCAGTTTTCTAATCCACTCTCAGGACCCTCATCACAATGCCTGGTGTGCACTGGGGTTACAAATCTAATCAGCAGTGCCCCCCACCCGCCCCTGGATATCATTAAGATCCTTCACTATTCAACCCATATTCGTGTGCTTTTACAAGTTCACTTCCTTGACCCAAACCACAAACGTGTTGGGCTCCATATGATGTAGGAAAGACATTAGGGTTCCAAGCTGATGGCCAAGAAAGAATTCTTGAGACATGTTTGGTGCAAAAGGTGATTTTATTGAAGCACGGGGACAAGACCCATGGGCAGAAATAGCTGCAATGGGGTCATGAAGAGTGGCCCATTATATACTTTGGGAAGTTGGGAAAGGGTTGGGGGTAGTATAGGTCTCTAAGGTATTTTGGAAGCAAGGTTTCTAGAACCTTGAGGGAGCTAGCTGTTGTTGGAAAAAGGTCATTTATTACTGTCTAATAAAACCTTAGTCATGAGACCCTTCAGATGTATATCAGTGGGCCATATGCTTGGGGGATGATTATCAACACGTATCTTGAGGGGTTTGGAGATAAAGGAAGTTTCCAAAGGAATTTTTATACATTAAAATAGACTTACAGGATCCTGGTGGTGGGGATGGAGGGGTGGTTGGGGCCAGGATTGCCTTTTGCCCTTAGCAAAGTATTAACGTTGAGGCCCCTGATTCTC
Organism: Lutra lutra; assembly: GCF_902655055.1. Taxonomy (NCBI): domain Eukaryota; kingdom Metazoa; phylum Chordata; class Mammalia; order Carnivora; family Mustelidae; genus Lutra; species Lutra lutra. The sequence continues at coordinate 38,131,368 of NC_062288.1, forward strand.
TAGAGGAATGTCACTCTGCCTGTTTCAAAGACTTGTTAGTGGGCTCTATGGTAGTAAGGACATTTAATAATTTTTCTTCTGCCTTTGTTTCCCACATCACTATGTCTCTGATAAGCAGAAAAATGTATTAACATACAAAAGGCAGAGGCACCACCTGGAGAAGCTCATCCTTATGGAGTTACTGAATTGCTCTCTTAAGAGTACATGGAAAAGAAGACAAAGGTCCCCCAAATCACATTCAAGATCGATGAACTACTACACTTTAGTTTAAACTAAATTTTCATTTAATTTAGATTTTTAATGGGATATCTTCAGAAATTATAAAAAGCAAAATATAATCTGTAGAAGATGTTAATGATAGAAGACTTATGCATAGTCCTAAAATTTGGAAAGACAGTCATATCATTAAAACATAGAAAACCTGAAAATTGTGATAAACTATACTTTTAGCAATATCCTCTTTACTTCTTATTTTATTCTTTCCCTTGATTTTCAAAAAGTTCTGTCAATGACGATATCCGGCATGCCCCTCACACCTTATCTCTGCTGGTATGCGGGAGGTAATAAGGCAGCCAATATGCTATTGTCTATTTCTTGTTTCCTAGCTTTATAGGGCAATTTTAAGTACTTATGCTTGTAGCCAGAGTCACTATTTGCTTCTGATCTATCCTAAATGTCAGCTACCAAAAAAAGGGGAAAAAAAAAAGACTCCACCATTTTTTTTTTTTTAAGATTTTATTTATTTGACAGAGAGAGATCACAAGTAGACGGAGAGGCAGGCAGAGAGAGAGAGGGAAGCAGGCTTCCTGCTGAGCAGAGAGCCCGATGTGGGACTCAATCCCAGGACCCTGAGATCATGACCTGAGCCGAAGGCAGCGGCTTAACCCACTGAGCCACCCAGGCGCCCCAAGACTCCACCATTTTTATCAGCCTTAAAAAACGTGTATCACTATCATCCCAGGTTCTCAGTGCTGCTAAGAAAATTTGGTGCCCTAGGAAACAGTTGAAGATCACATGCTAACCAAATGTTCACGTCACTGAACTTATCATTAAATGCGTATGAACTTGGTTCTGTCCCCATTGTGAATGAAGTTAGGCTGCGTAAATAAAATTACACATATATGTATGTGTGAATCTAACTGGTTGACATGACGGGTTTCAGTCCTGATCTCATATAACTTGGCTCACGTGACCATGGGAAAGCTCCTTATTCCTGCAAGATCTGCACTTGCATATGGTTTAAAAAGGAATTAAACTACATGGTAAGGTTCTATGTGTCCATAACTGAGTATGGCAGGACACCTTTAACTTTAAAAGAGTATTTCAAGGATCCCTTAGAGGAGTCTAAGAGGAGTCTATACCTGAGATGCAGGTTTATCTATAGTGTGGTCTCTAACTGCTTGAATTGTTGTGTAATTACAGTATCTTATAAGCCTCTTCCAATTCAGTAGGCTACAATAGTATCCCAAATTCTTATAGCTGGAAATCCACAAAAGAAAAATAATTTTGAGAATACTTCTACCCCTTTGTTGCTTTTTCTGAAATATTTAAAATAGCCATTAATAACCGCAAGAGCTCCTCTCCTCAACAAACTAACAAACTGGGTTACCTTACTCATAATTTCCTATCATATGATTTCAGTTTTGTAACAACTAGTTTTCAGTGACTTTCATAAACTGTATTTCTCCAAAAACTTAGAAAATGTGCTCTATTATCATCTTAAAACTTCTTCTAGGGGCGCCTGAGTGGCTCAGAGGGTTAGGCCTCTGCCTTCAGCTCAGATCATGGTCTCAGGGTCCTGGGATCAAGCCCCGCATCGGGCTCTCTGCTTAGCGGGAAGCCCGCTTCCCCCTTTCTCTCTGCCTGCTGCTCTGCCTACATGTGATCTCTCTGTGTCAAATAAATGAATAAAAGCAAACAAACAAACAAACAAAAAAAACTTCTTCTAAGTTATGCCTTCTTGATAAATTCAAGTAAAGTGTTTCTGACATTAGTTTAATAGTATCAGCTATTTCCTATTTATAGTTCTCCTAGAATTTAATACTTTTCTTAGGTTGATTCAATGATTCTTTTCTTTCACATAATCATGGTTTTAGTAGCAAACAACATACATTGTATACTAAACAGCATCATTTATTTTTATTTTTATTTTTTTAAGATTTTATTTATTTATTTGACAGAGAGAAATCACAAGTAGGCAGAGAGGCAAGCAGAGAGAGAGGAGGAAGCAGGCTCCCCGCTGAGCGGAAAGCCCGATGCGGGGCTCGAACCCAGGACCTGGGATCATGACCTGAGCCGAAGGCAGCGGCTCAACCCACTGAGCCACCCAGGCGCCCCGCATCATTTATTTTTAAAGAACATTTACATAACAGTTGCCATATGGATATTGAAAACAAGATGGGTAATGTAAGCCTATTATGTTGCTTAAAATATATTATGAGCATAACTAAAGGAAATATTGAGCCAATTTGTCACAGTTGTTTATTTTAAAGTAAAGGAAAAAAAGCTGTTGTTTTATAATAAACAGATGCCCATATCAGCATTGGATTTTTTTTTTTTTTTTGCATTTTTAAGCCTTTGCAGGTTTATTTATTTATTTATTTTTTAATTTAATTTTTTATAAACATATATTTTTATCCCCAGGGGTACAGGTCTGCGAATCGCCAGGTTTACACACTTCACAGCACTCACCATAGCACATACCCTTCCCAATAATCAGCATTGGATTTTAAATTATTTCACTACTCCCTTTTCACATAGCCTAATTTATTCATTGTAGTTTTATCAATTAGGTATTTTTTCTAAGAGGGATTTAATTCAAAAATTCACTGAGTGCTAAAATGTTCACAATTATGGATGTGAACATAATATGGTGATTTCCCATAGTACATTGTTTATTTCAGAGTTGAGCAGATTCTCCCTTACAAGGTTCCATCCCTTTTATGTTTACAGCCTACTTGAACTTCTAAGGCCTTCTGGGCACTTATTTTTTCAACACATATTTGCTGAGCATCTACTACGTGCCAGGCATATTTTGAGGTACTAGAGAATCAATAAATAAAAGGTTGAAAATCCTTGCTTTCATGGAGGTATAATTCTAATGGGGAATACAATCTGCAAGATATATTCTATTTTAGAAGGTGATGAGTGTATAGGAAAAAATAAAACCAGGGACTATGAAATATAATGGAGAAAGCTATTATGGAATGAATGTTTGTATTCCCCCCAAATTCACCTCCAATCAATTCAGTAAGTGGAGCTTTAGGGAGGTAATTCAGTTTAGATAGGATCATGAGGAGGGTGGCTTCCTGATGGGATTATTGCCTTTATAAAAAGAGGAAGACAGGAGAGTTCACTCTCTCTTCATGTGCACACACCAAGGAAAGGCCATGTGAGTACTCAGCAAGGAGGTGTTTCTACCAGCCAGGAAGAGGTGTCTCGCAGACACTGATCCTGACGTCACCTTGATCTTGAACTTCCAGTCTTCAGAACTGTGAGGAATAAATTCCTGTTTTTTAAGTCACCCAGTCTATGGTATTTGTTATGGCAGCCTGAGCTGACTAACACAATGGCAAAGTTTGAAGTTTTAGATAGAGTAGCCAGGGAAGTAAAGATGTGAAGGAAGTAAGAAAGCAAGCAATGCAGATACTGGAGGAAGAGCATTCCAGGCAGAGGGAAGAGCAAGTTCAAAGGTCCTGGGGGGTGGGGGGGTAGGTCCTGGGGAAAAGAGCTGGAATGGGAGAAATAATAGAGAAGGCAGTGGGATATGAGGTCAGAAAAGTAATCAGGAATGTAGCTTTGTGTGAGCTACATTCTACATGTATGAATGAAACTACATGTATGAATGTAGCTATGTCTGAGCCTTGTAGCTTCATAATAGCTATTTTGGTTTTTATTCTGAGGTGGGAAGCCATTAGAGGGTACTAATCAGAGAAAGGAGAGGTCTGTTAAAACCTGGATATGTTTTAACTATATACATCTTGCTGCTATGTTGAGAACAGATAGCAGTAAATCAAGGTCAGAAACAGGGGGACCAGTTTGGATTCTGTTATCACAGGTGTGAAATAATAGTGGCGTAAGCCAAGCTAATGGCATTTGGGAAGTTAAGAAGTATTGGGATTCTTAGTTCATTCTAAGGTAGAGATGCGAGGATTGCATCTGGTTATGCAAAAGAGAAATTATATAGAGAGCAAAAATTAGATTCCTGTATGTTTGAGAAAGTATGGAAGGAAAGCAGCTGAAGGTAGTGAGCATATAGATACCTCTTCCAAGGAGTTTTGCTATCAAAGGGACCATGATATAGGGTAGTATGGGAGGGGTGATTTAAGAGAGTGTTTTTAGAAGGGAAAAGTAATTGCACATATACATATTTTATATATATATATATATATATTTTTTTTTTTTGGTGGTGGTGGTTACAGTAAAAATCTTTATTTAGGTTTGGTCAGTACAGATAAGATATACTGGAGTCACAGAGCAATATGCATTAATAGGATACAACAGTTCATAAAAGCTGAGTAACTATGCACACAAATTTCTTAAACATGTAGTCACCTAAAGAGAAAATGCACAGATGTATGGTAGAAAAACTGTATTAACACTGAACCTACTATAGGACTCCATCAGCAAGTCCAGCTTTTAGTGATAAAACTACTATACTGGACAAACTTGGCAGTCATAAACCCCCATCTACTCTAAGTCTGAATGGTGCATAAGTATCATAACAGCATGAGTAAGAATGCCCTTACACAGCAAAGGTTCTAGGAGAGACACAGATTCATACAGACATCATTGTGCTATACTTTAAGGAAAGATTTCCATTTACAATTTCACATTAACTCAAATAAAAATAATTTGACCCTACACAAAATGTCCTTTTAGGAACATTCAAGTTAATTAACTCTTAAAATTTCCAAAGTGGCAGAGGTATTGAAGTAAAGAAGGGGAAGGAAAAAAAGGGGGGAGGGGAACCACACCCACAAAAAAAGGCAAATTGTGACAGAAGTATGCATTAATTTTCTGGACAGCATCCTTTCCCAAATTAAGTGACACTGTATAAAAATTTGCTGGAAAAAAATATTACAAAACTGAACCCTGTACATTTACACTTGAGTCCAAGCCATTCTGAACGTGGCGGGAACCCGCAGGTCAGTTACCTTTCCCACTCACTGTTTTCTCCTCTTGAGGGTCATGATTGGAGTCTGTGTCATTTGGGTGGTGTGTGAGAGAGTTTTCCTACATCTCCTCTGCCAGTTCTCTCCTCTGAGCTGTTGGAGGCCTTAATACCATTCCTTGGAGAAGAAGGAAAGTCATCTTCGGCTGTGTCACCCTCCCTGTGAAATCCAGACCCGGACGTCCTCTGCCGGGAGGATCTGCCATTACTTGTTCCGTTGGCCAGCCGACTGCAGTGTTAATCTGTGGCCTCAGGCTCAGAAGACTCAGTCCTTCTGGTACTGGGGGCTGGAGCTTGAGACTGCTGCTGTTGGTACTGAGCCAACTGTTGGCAAGTCTCTTTCAGTTGCTGAAAGAACTAGAATGGTGCTCTGCGAACCCTCTGCTTCTTTGTCAAGTTGAAGAAGTCATTCAGTTCACCCTGACTGCTTTTAAGTTCCTCACTGTATTTCTTCTGTTAAGCCAACTCTGCTTCAAGTTGTGCGATACGTCCCTGGGACAGCTGCCTTCCAAGCTCTTGATTCTCCTGGATAAGCATTCGACACTTCACCATTAACTTTTTGCCTGTTTGGCTTATTTAAGTTTTGACCCAGAAGTTCAACAACAGTCTTGAAGTCCACCGTCTTATTGCAAAACTGATATACAGTGTCTCTAAGTCACTATGTTTAAGGTTAAGAGCGATGCGTATTCCATTTTTACATTTTACTGGAATTTTACATGTTCAATTCATGATTTTAAATCTCTAGGCTTTCATTCCTCCAAACTATCTGAAGACACAGTGTGCCACAGACTTAAGACTTCAGTTTCTCCCTCTATTTTCTTCAAACAGAAACATTTCTCGAGTGTTCTAGAAGGGGAATTTTTCGGAGGTGGCTACTTCTTCGGAATAGTCCAACACCATCAGGCCTCTGAAGCAAGGGGAGGGGAAGAGAAAAAAGCTGAAACACAAAGTTCATCTGGTTAAGTTTTACATTAACCATTATAAGCTGGATAGTATAAGAAGGTGGCTTTGGGGGCTCAAAGAGTGTGAGTCTTGGTGTGGAAACCAGTACTTGGCTGTCCCACCACAGCTTTCTCCTAGTGTTGCTGTCGGGGAAGTCTTGACTGGGGGGTGTGACTTGTTTACCTCTCAGGTGTAAACATCCAGGCACTCAGTTCATTTTGGCCTTGTTCCAGTTTGTCTTCAGACTGTTCGGGTTCACGTTTCATTTTTAGGAAAAACACGTTGATTGCTGGGTCTGCCATCGTTGATCTCACTTGGGCAACACTAGGCTGCTGGACTTGCGTGAGGTACTGGATTTGCGTAGTACACTCCTGCATCTCTTGCTCCTGGGTTGCGAGTCGCATTACAAGGATGTTTTCCCTGCGCGCAGACTCTTGCTGCTGTTGCTTTAATTTTTCTTCAGATTCCCTTAACCCAGGCACATCATTAGAGTTAAGATCTGTGTACTTGCCCTTCAAAGCTTGGGCATATGCTTCATATGGTTTCCATCTTAGAATGAACTCATCTCGTGCCATAACTTTGAAGTCTGTTTCACCCAGCCGAACCTTTCTGGGAAGAGGTTCCTCGTTGGTCATCTTGAATCCTCTCCAGCTGGAGGTCACGCCGGTGCCACCCAGTCACACAGGCCAAGGCCGCGCTGCCTGCTGGCCGGCCAGACCTCCAAGCCGCACTACCCCCCGGCCCCTGCGCTCCTCCTCCTGCCGCAGCCCTGGCGCTCCTCTTTATTTGTGGGTCTCGCTGCCACAAAATGGCGCTGAGGGAGGACCAATTGCATATTTTTTTATCTGGTAGGAAAAAATAGAGAGTGAGAAGTTGATGGTGCTTGAGGAAAAGCAAGATCAGTGAATAGGTGAAAGGATAAGCTGTGATGCACATATGCAGAGGCCAGCTCTAGCTAGTGGGAGGGATACTTCCCTCCATAGCATCTGGAGAAAAGAGAAAGTTAATAAGCATAGATGCAAATGAGTAAGTAGTTGTGGTGGTGGGAGTTTTTGGAAATTTGCCTCAAATTTGGGGGGGGTGCGGAAAATGTAAAAAAGCAAGATGATCCATTGATATGTGGATGAGGAAGGAGATATGAATTTAATGTGAAGGAAAAAACTATAAAATAGTTGTCTGGAAGAAGGGGAGAAGACGACAGGCTAATTATGAAAACTGGACTGTGATTTAACATTTTTGCGTGAGTAAAAATGTAATAATAACACAACCATTTGCATAATTAAAAGCTAAATTCAGAACACAAATACCTCAAATCAATTTAAGGTTGCTGGTTGCCCAGATTTTTCCCACTGTGGCCCTGTATTTAGTTTAGGATAAACAGAGCTAACTGTGCCAAGAGGTGAAGTTGTATTTTTGTGTGTGTGGTAAATTTGACATCTCTGTACTTGTATATCCCAAGAAATAGGGATTGTCTAATATAGATTCTTAATATTATAAGGTAATCTGGGCGATTTCTCTTGTTTTACAGATGAGGGAACCAAACCACAGGATGATTTAAGTGTTCCAAAATCTTATAGTCAGTAGCTAGTTCAGGCAAAACCAAGACACAGTTCTTCCAACTCCTAATTCATTGCTCTTCTCCAAGCTGATTTATGTATAAAAGGTGGAAGGATACATGTACAGATATTGTTTATATTTTCAAAAGAAAGCAATTAAGAGAACAAACTAAAACCTAACAAAAATGATTACCTATAAGTGTATGGAGGAAATACAGGACATAGAAGACAGAATTGAAGTTAGACTTAAAAATATATCTGGTTTTATAATTTTCCTTTTAAACCATATACATATTTTATATAAAAAAAATTAAAATGTTAAAAATCACAAAAAATTAAATCTAGTTCTATGTTAATTTGTTTATATAACCATACGGAAAATTAATTACTGTAAGTGACTCCAAAATAGAGTATTTTGACTGCAAATCCTTAATCATTGTAGCCTAAAGACAAAATAAATTGCAAAGTGATCTTGAACTATACTCAGTTAGTTGTAATAATATTTTTGTTGTCTTGAAGCTATTATAGGCGTATTATAAGACTGAGCAAATAAGTTTATTAATATCATTAGGAACCATGATTATCAGTGGAAGAGGAATACAAATCTAAAAAAGAAAATTACGTAATGTCCCATAAGCTTAACTTAAACTTAACATATCAATATTCTTTATCTTTTCTAAAAATGTCTAATTTCTGCTGTGTCCATGGAAAAGCCCTAGCAACAACAATAATAATTAAGGAGGACTGAGCTTCCTCAGTGGCCAGATTCTTATCTTTAAATACTATTTCCCATTCTCACTCCTCCAAAATACCAAAGCTCCTTGGGAAAATGGGTGAATCTAAGTCGAGGGTTAGAAATATATAAAGCTAGCCTAGGACATTTATACGTGCCCCAAAGCACATCTTTTTTTTTTTTTTTTTAAAGAAGATGAAAGAGTCTATTTGAGTGCATCAAAAGAGTAATGCCTGCAAAAGGTTGAAATACATCGAGAATAGGAAAATCCACAAGTTAATAATGATGTAAGTACTACACACACAATTGTCACCATTAGAAGCTTCTTGGAAACCAACCAATTATTCTAAAATATAACCAAAAAAGGGACAGCATCAAGCCGGTCTTTGCTGTACAAAATCTATTTCAGTGTACATCAGTTAGTCTGGTAAGGGAAAGTTCTTTAGATAATTCTAGCTAGTAAATGCAAAGGGAATGACAGAATATCACAGTTTTGTCATTGCTAATGAAATAATGAATCTATATAATTACCAATATAGATATAAAACAATGAGTGAGAAGCATCCATCATATTGACATCATTTGGATCCATCTGGATCTTCACATCTCTTAAACAGGTCAGTCAGTCATTTTGCCAGGATGTACATGGCATCCCTTATGCAACTTTCTTGTCAAAAATTTTTAATTAAGCCTATATATCTACCATTTTACAATAAATGTAAAGAAATGAAGAAATTTAAAATTGCATATGGGGAAGCAATCAGCTGACTTCTGTTTGTGGGAAATTTTACAGTACAAATGACTGAGTTTCTTCAATAAACAGCATTTTTTTTACAAACTGGAAGAACTGTTATATATTTCAAAAAAAGAAACTAAAAGATATAGTGAACCAAATCTAATATATGAAACTTAAGATCTTAATACAAACAAACCAATCCTAAACAGACATTTTAGAGAAAAGTCAGGAAACCTAAACATGAGCTGTGGGTTTTAGGTAATCTTAATAGCTTATTCCAGGTACATTTTATGACAAAGTCTTTATTTGTTCAGTATAGATACTGAATATTTATGGAGTTTATTATATTGTTTTGGGCTTACTTTAATATCCTTGGTCTCCACATCCAAATAAAAGTGCACTCAAATGATAGCACAGGGGTAGACAAATGAAACAAGATTACCAAAATGTTGGTAATTGTTGATACTAGGTGATTTAGTTAATGGTTCATTATACCATAATCTCTCTACCCTTGTATGTTTAAAATTTTTCTATAAAGAAACTGTTTTTTAAAAAAGAAGAAATGCAGCAACAGCAAACTTCGTTGTTCATAAATTCTGAGCTCACATATATTTATCCACTTAGGATAATTGCTTAGAAGTGTAATTAAGTATTTCAAGTTTTGACATATGTTTCTAATTTGTGTTCTGGAAAAAAAGTGTCAGTTTACATACTCCCTCCAACAATACATGAGAAAGTCAATTTCCATTCTCCTAACAGTCTGAGTTTGATCAGTTTTTCAATATTTGCTAGTCTGAAAGGCAGTAATATCTTATTATTGTATTTGCTTGTGTTTATTAGATTTATTAGATTACTAATAAGACTAAGATATGTATATATATAAGATATATATATATAAGATATATATAGGAGATATATATAGGTATATATAAGAGATATATATATCTTAGTCTTATTAGTAATCTAATTTTATATATATATATATAAATCCACTGACCATTTATATTTCTTCTTTGATGCAGGACCTGTCTATATATATAGATATCTATCTACCTATCTATCTATATATATATATATCTCCTATATTTCTTTTCAGAAATCATCTGTTCTTTTCAATTTTAAGAGTGCTTTGAATACTAACTTTTTCCTATCGCATTAACTGCAGATATTTTATTTTCATTAGACTTATTTATGGTGATTTTTGGAATGTGAAAGTTTTCAATTTTTATGTATTCAGCGTTTTACATCTTTAGTTATATACCTTTCTGGCTTTTATTTTAGGCTAAGAAAGGTCTTTACTTTTCAAGATTATAAAAGTATCCATTTATATATTCTTCTGGTTCATTAATAATTTTGACATTTCATCTTTGTCAATATGGAACTTATCTTTGTAAGGACTGTAGTGATGTTCCAGCTTTATTATTTTCTTTTTCATTTTTTAAAGTTTTTTTAATTTATTTTTATTTTTTAAAAGATTTTATTTATTTATTTATTTATTTATTTATTTGAGAGAGAGAATGCCCACAAGTGGGTGGAGGGACAGGGAAGAGGGAGAAACAGACTTCCTGCTGAGCAGGGAACCAAACTCTGGGCTGGATCCCAGGACTCTGGGATCATGACCTGAGCCAAAGGCAGATGCTTAACTGACTGAACCACCCAGGTGCCCCTATTATTTCTTTTTCAAATGGCTAGTTAATTATCTCAAACCATTTATTAAATAATCTATCTCTTTTTCCATCCGTTTTAATGCTGCTTTTACTATATGCTTATTTCCCTTGAGTACCTGGTTCTATTTCTGGGTGCTTGTCTACTTCATTGATCTATTTAATAATTTATGCATCCAACTGACACTTTTAATTACTCTGGATTTATTACATCTTTTAAAATGTAGTAGGTAAGAGTAACTTCCTATAGCTTTCTCTTTTAATTTCTGATTCTCACATACTTTGTGTATATGAACATTGGAATAAACTTGTCATAGTTAAAAAATAAAATTTCATTGGGAGCCATATTGTCATTGCATTAAAATCATAGATTGATTTAGAGAAATTTACCATTTTATAATAATGAATCTTTTTATCCAATAGTAAAGATGCAAGATGAGTTCCTTTCTAGTTAAATCTTCTTTCATATCCTCAGTAGAGTCTTAAAGTTTCTTCATAATTGTCTTTGATATTTCTTGCTAAGTTTATACCTAGATAATCATACTCCATGTTGCTGTTGTAAATGTCACCTTTCTCTTTTATATATTTTTTAAAGATTTTATTTATTTATTTGACAGACAGAGATCACAAGTAGGCAGAGAGAGGGAGGGAGGAAGCAGGCTTCCCGCTGAGCAGAGAGCCCGATGCGGGGCTCCATCCCAGGACCCCGGGATCATGACCTAAGCCAAAGGCAGAGGCTTTAACCCACTGAGCCACCCAGGCGCCCCTCTCTTTTGTATTTTACACAATAAACTGCACTTAAAGTGTACACCTTGATAAGTTTTGATATTTGTGTATAGTTATGAATCTAATCTCACAATCAATATAGTGAACATATTTATCACCCCAAAAAGTTTTCTTGTGCCTCTTTGTACTGCTACCCTCTTCATTTCTTGTACCCCTTCCCAGGTAACCAATAACCTTAGTTTTCTATCACTATCAGTGAGTTTGCATTTTCTCAGAGTTCTATAAATGAAATAATACAGTGTATCCATTTTTTTTTTTTGCCTCACTTCTTTCACTCAGCCTCACTATTTTCTGAGATTTATCCATGTTGTTAGGTGCCTCAATATTTTATTCCCTTTTTTGCTGAGTACTTTTCTATCATATGGATATAACACAATTTGTCCATTTATCTGTTGATGGACATTTGAGTTATTTCCTCTTTTGGCTATAACAAATAAAGCTACTATAAACAATCTTATACATGTCTTTGTATGGGCGTATGCTTTCATTTCTCCTGGGTAAATACCAAGGAGTGCAATGGCTGGATCATGTGTAGGTGTATGTGTGACTTTTTAAGAAACTGCCAGACAATTTTTTAATGGAGTATCATTTTATGCTCCTACCAGCAGTGTGTAAGGGTTCCAGTTCCTCCATATCCTCACTGATGACTTGCTATGGCCATTCTTTCTATTTAGAGCTATTTTAATAATTATGTAATGGTGTATCCCATTTTTTTTAATTTTATTTTTTATAAACATATATTTTTATCCCCAGGGGTACAGGTCTGTGAATTGCCAGGTTTACACACTTCACAGCACTCACCATAGCACATATCCTCCCCAATGTCCATAACCCCACCCCCCCCAAACCCCCTCCCCCCACCAACCCTCAGTTTGTTTTGTGAGATTAAGAGTCACTTATGGTTTGTCTCCCTCCCAATCCCATCTTGTTTCATTTACTCTTCTCCTACCCCCTTAACCCCCCATGTTGCATCTCCTCTCGTGTATCCCATTTTAAATTGCATTTCTCTGTTGACTAATGTTATTGAACATCTTTTCATGTACTTATTTCACATCTGTATATCTTCCTTTTTTTTTTTTTAAGGTTTTTATTTATTTGACAGAGAGATAGAGAGCACAAGTAGGCAGAGTGGCAGGCCTAGGGAGAGGGAGAAGCAGGCTCTCCACTGAGCAGGAAACCCGACATGGGGCTCGATCCCAGGACCCTGGGATCATGACCCGAGCCAAAGCCAGCTGCTTAACTGACTGAGCCACCCAGGTGCCCCGGCACCTGTATCTCATCTTTAGTGAAGTGTCTGTTCAAATCTTTTTTATATTTTGGAGGCATTGTTTTTATTATTAGAATTTTGAAAGTTCTCTTTGTATTCTAGATAAATCCTTTTTCCGATATGTGATTTATAAATATTCCTTCCCAGTCTGTGGCTTGTCTTTTCATCCTTTTTACAGTGTCTTCTGAGGAGCAGAAGACTTTAACTTTTGTTCATATATAATTAATCAGATTTTTTAAATAGTTCATGCTTTTGATTTTCATAGCTAAGAAATTTTTCCTGACCTAGTGATTTTTCAGCCAGAGATATTTTGCTCCCCTGGGAATATCTGGCAAGTCTGAAGACATTTTTGGTGGCCACAACTGGGAAGGTACTACTGACTTCTAAAGGGAAGAGGCCAGGGATGCTACTAAACTTGCTAAATGCACAGGACAGCCCTCCACAACAAAAAACTATCTGGTGCCAAATGTCAGTAGAACTGGGTTTAAGAAACCCTGGTCTATCCCAAACCAAGAAGATTTTCCCTTTGTTTTCTTCTAGAATATCTATAATTTTATATCTTACATTTAGGTCCAGGACTTGTTTTAAAAAGTTGCTTTTTTGTGTATGTTATGAGGTATGGATCACAGGTTGTTATTTGTCCATTGTTGTTTTCCGTATGGTTGTTCAGTTGTTGTTGTTTTTAAGATTTTATTTATTTATTTCACAGAGAGAGACACAGCGAGAGAGGGAACACAGGCGGGGGAAGGGAGAAGCAGGCTTCCTGCCAAGCAGGGAGCCCTACATGGGGTTCGATCCCAGAAATCTGGGATCATGACCTGAGCCGAAGGCACACACTTAGCGACTAGCCACCCAGGGACCCCTGTTCAGTTTTAGCACAATTTGTTGAAAAGACTGTTTTTCCATAGAAGTGCATCTTTGTAAAAAAATTCAGTTGCCAATATACATATGGTATTATTTCTGAATGCTCTATGCTGCTCCATTGATTGTTTTGCCTATTTTTCCTCCAATATCATACTGTTTTGATTACTATAGACTTAAAAATAAGTTGAAATTAGGTAGTTTTTGTCCTCTAAATATGATGTTATTTTTCAAAGATGTTTAGACTATTCTAGGTCCTTTGCATTTCCATGTAAATTTCAGAAACAGTTTGTCAATTTCTACAAAAAATGTTTACTGGTATTTTGATTGTATTGCATTTAGTCCATAAAAATTTTAGGGAGAATGACAATATTGAATCTTCTCACTCAGGGTATAACGCTTCATTTATTGAGGTTTTTTCTAATCTTTTCAGGATTGTTTCATAGATTTCAGTGTACACATTGGCATCACCTTTATCAAATTTACCTCCAAGATTTAATATTTTTGATATTATTGAAAATGATACTACTATCTAATTTCAATTTATGTTTATTGTTGACATACAGAAATATAACTGACTTTTTAAATACAGACTGGAAGACTTGAATAGCAGAAATGTATTTTCTCACAGTTCTGGAGGCCAGAAGTCCAAGATCAAAGTATGAACAGGATTGGTTTTCTCTGAGACCTCTTTGTTAGGCTTTCAGATATCTCTCTTGTCTTTGAATGATCTTTCTTTTGTATAGTTCTGTATCCTAGTCTCCTCTTCTTATAAGGACACCAGTCATACTGGATTATGGCCCATGTTAATGAGCTACATTGAACTTTTTCTTTTAAAGACTTTATCTCCAAATACATTACATTCTGAGATATTGTGGGTTAGGACTTCAACATATGAATTTGTGGGGAACACAATTCAGCCTATAACATTAAGTAAGGTAGAGGATTGAGGGTTTTATTTTGGAGTTCCTACCTAATTAACAAGCTCTTGGTTTTCCCTATCTACTTTTGTTTGGGTTTGGGTTTGGGTTTTTCCTTCCTTCCTTCTTCTCCCCAACTCCTCTCTCTCTCTTATTTTTTTATTTTACCATTGTATTAATTCTCTGTTACAATAAACTAATATTTTAGGCACATTGCTTTCTTTTGAAACCTCAGATTCAATGTTTTGATATGTTTTCACTCATTCTTTCTTACACTTTACCTTTGCATTCTATATATTTTCCTTATCCTTTTACTTTAGATTTTAAAGTAAAATCACTTTGTTTTAGGGCCATCTCTTACAGACAACATAGGTTTTTCCCCCCCAAAACTCAGTCTTATTCTTTTAATTAATGATATTATCCCATTTTTATTTGTTACTATGACAAACATACTTAGCTTTACTTTTTGTCATCTCACAAGTTTTCAGTTTTCTATGAGTTTTATTATTTCCTTTGTGTTCTTTATATCCTATCAGATAGTTACTATGCAGTTGTCATAGCTGTTGTTGTTTCTGTTCCTACCTGAGCAGATTTGGAAGGTGTTCAAGCAGTTTTCAGACCATTTGTAGTTACCTTTTGCTGAGCTAAAAACAACCACTAAACTCTCTATAATGGAAACATGCTCCTTCACAGTCATTATTTCTCACTGAAACCTTTTTGTTGTTTAACTGCAGGGGCGGTTTCTGTATTATAGTCACCATAATCAAGAACATGTAGTCTATGCTTATTCTATGGTTATTACAGCTTTTTGGATTAGGCATTGGAACTTCCCTTTCAATATCTGGTTATGATGATAAAGCATCATTCAAAGACATTTTACATACATCCCATAAAAGAATAATTTTTGCCTTGCTTTACTTTCATCTCTTGAAATACAGACAACAGTTTTTTCCTCACAAAAGAGTTTCAAGGATCTTATCATTTTAAGGTGATTATGGCTTGTTCTGAAATGAATAATAACCATCATGATCTATCTCTAGCCAGATATAAGGGTTACATTAAAAAGAAATATATTCTATATGGTTGCTATCCTGACAAATATTCTTATCAGGCATCTGCACTATGATGAATATGGCTTCTAATATAATTTATCTTTAAAAACTTGTTTTAGCAGATCAACTATTGTTTACTTAGTGAACAGAAATGATGGCCTTGGCTTAACACTCATATAGCTTTTGATTTCTGTATAAAGCTCCATTATCTAAACAGACTACTAATCTCCTGACTCAATTCTCTGTCAGAATCTAACTTTCAAAGAAGAGCATGTGCTGTTTGTGGATAGTAGGGCTATTGTCCCTTTAGGTAACTTCAGCAGTTGTCCTCAAAGCCCACCCAAAGGCTGAAGGTGAACAGAACATAGCAGAATTTAAGAATTTAAAGTTGGCTTTTCAGTCAAAAGTAAGTTGAATAAATTAGCAAAGAAGTCTTTAAGAAAGTTGTCATTTGACAAAGTAGAAGTATTCCATCTTCTCTCTCACTTATACCATGACTTAGAAAATACATTTATATTACAAGACATTCCTTAGACAGTGCATCCAGATAAATAGGTATCAGAAAGTGTACTTAGATAAATAGATATCAGAGTTGGCTCTCTTTCTGCTTTACGAAGTTTTATTTCCCACAGACACATCGACAATGTGAACTAAATGGTATCATTCCACAACTCACCTCTCAGTGCTTAAGTCGGGTTGTGACAATCCTGAGTTTAGCCACCTTGAATAATAGGTTGGAAAAACATACAAAGAGGCATTGGGAGCTGATAAATAGACTCAATTTTGTTATTTCTTAGATGGATGAGCTAAAAAACAAATTAGGCTAATCTGAGACTTCACTTGGGAGTTATGTTAGTTCTAAGTTAAAGCTGCCACTGAATAATGCCTTGCCTAAAAATAGTCTTGCGGTCAGTCCTTTAGGATATGTCTCATTCAAAGGTACTGCCTCCATGCTTTTTGTGCTGGGTTGTGACTGTGATTGAGCTATGAACTTGTTCTCTTTTGCCTCTAGAAATTTTGAGAATTGTCTTAAAGGATTTTTAAGGTCAAGATTATATTAACAGATATTATTCCATGTAGATAAATCCCATGGAAAAAAGGACAAAGTAATGATTTATCAAGACATGTAAAAGAAGAGCAAGATTATAGAAATGTAAAGCGTAACAATACATGTAAAAAAAAAAAGTGAGTGAATGAGAATCCTCATTTTTTAAAAAGATTTTACTTATTTGTCAGAGAGAGAAAGAGCACAAGCAAGGGGAAAGGCAGGCAGAGGGTGAAGCAGGCTCCCTGCTGAGCAAGAAACCCTACGTGGAACTCCATCCCAGGAACCTGGGATCAGGATCTGAGCTGAAGGCAGATGCTCAGCCAACTGAGCTACCCAGGTGTCCCAAGAATACCTTTAAAAAGAAGAATTTTGGGGGCGCCTGGGTGGCTCAATGTGTTAACGCCTCTGCCTTCAACTCATGTCATGTTCCCAGGCTCCTGGGATCGAGCCCACATGGAGCCCCTGCATCAGGATCTCTGCTCAGCTGGGAGCCTGCTTCCTCCTCTCTCTCTCTGCCTGCCTCTCTGCCTACTTGTGATCTCTGTCTGTCAAATAAATAAACAAAATCTTTAAAAAAAAAAAAAAAAAGAACTTGTACTCCAAGAGAAGATAAAGGTGAAAGGACTGGAGAAGTTTCTCCAAAAAAATTATTATAAACTGCTTTACACCATAAATAGAAATATACTTAAACCCTCGACTGATATTTGAAAATTCTTAATTCAGAAATGCAAAATTACGTTTCTGAGAAATTTCTCCAGGGAGTTGATATTTCTCAATAAGGATATCTGTACATCTATTATTAAAGCTTTGAGTTCATAAGTTAGTAGCTGGTCAAAAAAATTGTGTAATTTCTAGACAACAAAAGAATTGGGCCTTTAATACTAATTCCTTCTTCAGTATTAGTATGACAGTAATCTCATGTCTGGAATTCCCTTAAAATGTCACTGGAAATCCCCTGTATAGTTTTTGCTCTGTGAAAAAGACAGGAAATTATGAAGTTATCAAAGTGATATCCGTGCCAATATTTGCTCATCCCAAAACTACATTGCCAAATCCAAGTTCCTTCTAATGTATCTCTAAGAAACAGGGCTTTCAAGAATGGGATTGCATGGACTAGGACACAGATAATGAAGGAACTATGGTGAACGGGGTGGGAAAAGGAAATTCTCAGACATGATCTGATGATCCCAAAGATTTTAATGTTAGAAAGACAGAAGCTTTGGGATCGACTTTAGCTCCACAATTTCTCCAGTGGAAACCTGGAAAATTTACTTGATTTCACCAAGCTTCTTTCTCCTTTAGCAAAATGAGTTTAATGTTATTTATCTTGCTGAGTTATTATGAAAATTAGGCCAAAAATTGCCGTTGAAAATACTTATAAATTGTAAAGCAGCTGCTGTTGTTTTTGCTGTCATTGTGTTCTTGCTGTCTGTGTACACTCTATCCGTACTTCTCAAGCAGGGCTATGCATAAACATCCACAGTGGAACAGTTCAACAGGCACATGCCTGGACTCCATTTAGGTTTTGAAGGTGGGCTCAAACATAACTCATTTGAAAAGACCATCCAGGCAACTCTGGTGTGCAACTCTTGTTAAGAACCATGAGATTTATTATACTCTACTCCCAAGCCTCCCGATTTCCTGGTCCCTAATGTGTTATCACTGCCATGAACTAGAAGGCCACGAGGAGGCATCCTCTCTGTTTACAGTCCCAGGTTTCAATCAATGGTCATTTTAGCTCATAAGTTTCTAGCGAAGTGCTGACATATGACTTTTACTATAACAGTGAAGAATTGTCATTTGGGGAATAAACAATTCAGTAGCTTAAGGAATGCCAGTATTTTTTTCCTTCTAAAACTAGCTAAATATCCATTTCAATTCTATGTAATCTACCTATCACAAAGCCCATTCCCAGATTGTTTGACTGATGGTGGTCTATTCCTAAAGATGAGTCATTCTTCTCTCCATCTTATTAGAGGTATAAAGATGTCAGGGTGCATGCTTCATTTGCTGCTTACTGTCTCTCTCAGTGGAAGACAAAGAAGTTGAAAACTGCCCTCTCATCACACACAATTGCCAATACTTATTTCACTATATCCATGTAGCCCACGTATTATATTACAGGCACTGAACTTTACTTAGGGAATACATGTAAGTTGTGTTTGGTGGTGAGAAATTCCTGTTAAACAGAATCACCAGAAAGCAAATATAAATACCAGCAATTATAATTTTGTGTAGACATGTGATAAAAGGAAAATGAATAATGTCTTCAAGTTAATTTAAACCAAAGGCAGGACATGAAGAGTGCACTAACCATAAAGAAAACCTCACACCCAAAGCTGTGGTGATTAATATTGCTCCTATCCGCAGAGCATTCTAACCCCTTCCAAGGCTTATCTCTGTTTATTTTAATACCATTTATTATTCTTTACTGCATGTAAACGCCCCAATTGATAAGATCCTTTCCCGCCAACCCTATTTGTTCTATTCACTCATAATGGAATTTGTTGCCTGGCTAACTCAGATCCATCCTTTCAGTTCACTTCAAGAGTCTCTTCTCCTCTAAGTCTTCCCTGATATCTACTCTGTTCCCTAAACTTAGGTAGGTACTCCTCTTTAGCTCTTCCTTGCTGCACCCATAGCATGCTGAAAACTGCCTTCTAAATTTCTAGGTTTCATAGTACCTACTTAATAGTTCATGAATATGGAAAATACCTTAATTACTTTAACTTTCTTTTATTCCTAGAATCCTCTTTTTCCTTCGTAACATTTGTCAATTTTCTACATTCCTTATTCTTTACACATTTGGCCCAGTTGTTAGGAGATCTTTAAGCATTTTAGTCACACAATTTATCTTTTAAACTGGTTCAGATTTTGCCAACTAATATGTGACATCACATACTTTCACAAAAAGAAATGCATGAATTGACCTTTTAGGCTTAAAATATTGCTGTGCTTTACACTCTCAAAGAAGAGCATAACTTAAAGATAAGGAAGCTATGACCATGTGTGTTTATGTGTGTGTCAGCTATATAAGCAAAACAAAAAAATTTTCCCTTTTTCAAAATTATGACACCAAATCATATAGTCTGAATCAGTGATTCCAATGTCCTGTGTGGGCCTGTCATCCTAAAAAGTAACATAAAATCAATATAAGAAGATTAATTTATTTTAAGATTGCTATGTGTATACGTATATGCTATTATTTGGTTGATGCAAAAGGCAAAAAAATATCAAAGCAGAAAGTTTATGAAGGAAACTCCATATCCACCACCTTGCAATAACCACTATAAATAGTTTGGCATGCATTTCCAGGCTCTTTCTGCTGTACCTATGACATATACCACACACACACACACACACACACACACACAATTTTACATAAATGGTATCATACATCAATTTGATAAATTATACTTTTCACTCAATAATATATTGTAGACACATTATTATGCCATGAATAATATATATTTATGTATGTAACAGTGGCATAATATGCTATTGAATGTAGTTTAAAACTTTGAGGAAAAATAACAATGATATACTGAAATAAGAGGGCATCAAAATTTCAGGGTGATCCCAGAACTTTGCATGGCAGGAAATTAGTGCATTAAGCCATCTGGGAGGGCTCTATGAGCCAGGCCGATATCCTGTCAGCTCATAGTTGTTCATGCCTCCACTGTGCAAGGCCCCAAGAAAAGAAAGACAGATGCATGATTACACTGCCTAGTTCTGAACTCCCTTTTGTCTGTATTCCTGTTCATCATTCTTGGTTTGACTTAATCATCCATCTTCAGCTTTTAATTGTAATTTTCATTGATACCACATGGTCTTTAAATTAACTTCAGTTTTGCTTTCACACACATAGCAGATATTCATAAATCCAGCTCATATGAGCCTACATATTTTGAAGGCTCCTCCAGAGACAGAGCTAATGGAAACCAGTCCAAACAACATAATCATACTAAATATTCAGTAAAGACAACAGTGAAGTCAGAGGGTACACACACATACACACATACACAGAGGGACAAGTCAGAATAAAGATTAGATCAAAGTCAATAAAAATCAGAAGTTTTTGAAGAATGCCACATGTACAGAAAGACTCACCACACTGAATAGGAAGTAATTTCTAAAAAGGAATGAAAAGAGGAATCTTGGATTCTGTGACTATCTGCTTTCTTGTTTGTAATCAGAAGTTCTAAGTTAGTTATCAGTCAACAAAAGCATATGGAGTTTAATTTCTGGTCTTGCGGTGACCCTTCCAACATGAAAGAAACCCAACTCTCCTGGCCCCTGGACCCAGTATTTGCCTTCGTTTGAGAGTTCTTGAGATTAAAGCCCTTAAATAAATTCCCAACATGTAAGACCTTTACTCTCAATCCTCCTCCACATCATAATCTTCATAATACTGTGTACTTCTTTGCTTGAACCCAGACTCTATCTTTTATACCCTGCCAGTGGGCCTTGCCAAATTACCATTTCAGAATTTGTTAATTCCTCTATATTTTGGCCTCTTCTCTGAATTTGCTGTCTACTTTTTGCTGTCTCTGCAACCTGCTCTTAACCTTAAACTGCCCTCAAGTTTTCTCAAGGGATAGCATCACATTATTTTCTCTCATCCCATATACCCTCAATCTAGAAAGTATGATTGATGTTCTCTTGTTCTTCATTGCTACTTTTAGTTCATTATCTCCTCATTCTCAAGAAGAGGAGAGGGAGGGGAGAAAATGGGAATGGGAATGAAGGGGAGGGGTGGAGGAGGGGAAAGGAACAACTCTTTGAGGCTTACATCATTCAATCACGTCAAATTCTCTACTTCTTAAATTCTGCCATCTTCTGAAGTCAGGATCACTGTCAGTGATCACTAGAGAATTTGATTTTGGGGTTGTTATAGTCCTCACCATTCCCAATAAACATCCTTTTTCCCTTGGGTCACCTGGCCCAATACTTTGGGATCTTAGTTCCTCGGTCTCTGCATCTCCAATGAGTGTGATCTTGCCTTGGACTTCTCTATGTCCAAAGGAGTAATTCAAATATATTTCAAATATATTCTTTGAGCACTAACTCTTTTTCTCTCATTTTAAAAAATTATTTCTGCTATAATAATTCTTTGACTTTGTCATGATCTCCAATCTAATGCTTCCTCTGCTTTCCTCCAATTTATGTCCCTCTTCCTTATTTCCCTTCTGAGACCATTTAGAATACATGCTCCACTGTTTCACTAATACTCTTGACAATGCTACAAATCTCATCGCCTTTCTACTTTATTCATTACTCCCCTCTAAGGAAACCCCATAGCCGAATGTTTGTGCCTCTGCTTTCTTGATGCCACCCTTTAAGGAGCAGCATGCAATCAGAGAAAAATCACACAATAGGCCAGGTTGGCTCCATCATAAACCTGCAGTCACCAACTTAAAATGGTGCCTTCAACACCTCCTAATCTCATCACCTCTCTCCAGTTTGGCTCCTTCACTCTTATGCTCACCTCAAGAATTATGTCCAAAGTTTTCCACTCTCCTAAAACCACTTTCCCTAACTCAGCAAAATAACCTTTTCATAAGATATAGGAACTTTACAAAGAACTGGGAATTTACCTCATTTCCTAGGTATCAAACATCCATTTACATTTTCAATCATTGGAGCTTTCTTTTTTCCTGAAAAAAAAATAAAAAGCTGTCTTTTTTCCCAGTTAAATCTGAATTCTCTACCACCCCTGCTATGGACTCATTGTTATCTTGAATGATTAAGAAGGTTTTGTTACTGACTTTTTTCCCTCTTGCCTAAATATTCGACATCTCATCTCTCAATTGAACTTTTCCATTGAGTCTTACACAGTTTACGTTTCTTTCATTCATTCTCAGCAGTTCTTTATTCCTCTGCGGCTACTTCCCCAGTCTCTTCTTTTCTTCCCATTCAGAGTTCTCATTTTCTCATGTTTCATTTCTTCACTCCTCAGCCTAATCTATCATCTGGTTAAATGACTTCCCTGAAATAAAGTAAATACTTCCCCACAATAAAGTAACAGACCTCTGTAATAATGCTTAATTCAGCTTATATTTTTTATCTTATTTGGTCCTGCGATGCAATATGTCACCATTAACTATTTTCCTTCATGTGATCTCTTCACTATGATCCCTTGATAAATGAGAAGAGGAGAAGGCCTAGGAATTAAACTCAAGAAGCCTCATTATCTGTTGACTTCGGAGGGAAAGATGATCTTTTGAATATAGCAGATAAGGCCTATGCCTTGTGGTTTTTTCACTTACTCAAACTTTCATCCTGGTTTATCTGTATCCACAGCCTTAATATCCAACCCACAGGACTGGAAAACTTTACATCCAACCAGTACATTTCCTCTGAGCTCAGAGTACTATATGGAACTATCTATACATCTCATTTGGGAATTTCAAAGACATTTCAACAGATGTCCAAAACCAAAATATATATATTCCTCTGAATCTGGTAATTTTCCATTGTTTTAAAACTCAGGACATGGTACCACCACCCAAATAATTAAACCAAAAACTTATATGTTTTTTTTCCCTCCATCCTACATTCCATATTCTTTCTCATCAATTTCTATTCATATTTTATCCTAAATATCCCTCAACATTGTCCACTTTCTCCTTCCACACCACTACCACTCTAGTCCAGGCTATTGAGAACTCTCTCCTGGATTAATGCAAAGGTCTTCTAACTAGCTAGTCTCCATTCATCCTAACTTCTTCTCTTCTGTTCTCTGTGGTAAAACTAGTGATCTTTTAATATTAAAAAATTAATATTACGTTCTGGTTAATTCTTCAAGGTCTCCCAGTTACTCTTAAACTCAAAATAAAAATATGTAATATAACCTAGGAGGCCGTGTGTGGCCTGGCTCCTACTTATCGCTCCAGTTGTATTTCATATTATACATCCATTACTCTCTCCTTCAAAGTTATGCTGACCTTTGCAGTCCTTCAGACTGAGCAGAGCCTTTGAACATAGTTTCTCCAACTATAATCCTCACCTACCCTCTCCTTACATAATTAATGGCTATGTATCTCTTACTTCTCAACTCGAGTGTCACTTTCTCAAGGAAACCTTCCCTCTCTTAGTGGGGGTAATTCCATTATCTCTCTATCTTGGCCCTGTTCACAGTTGCATTTATACACGTCTTTGTGAAATTAGGTGATTAATATCTTCTTCCCTGTGTTAGATGGGAAGTGATGTAAAAACAAGTAAAGATTTGTTTTCGGGAAGTGATGTAAAAACAAGTAAAGATTTGTTTTCTACTCATTGTTTTATCTCTGGACTTAGGACAATGTTTAATAGCAAGCAAATATTGGTTGAATGAATCAGTGAATTGCCTGAAGAGGATTGAAACTCTCCTAACTCTGGTGCAGCAGAGTTTTATCCCAGAGACTTATTTTATGAACCCCTGAGTCAGATCTCAATTCTGTGCTTCCGTGACCTATGATTCTGTCCCTCCTTTCAGAAGCAGGCATTTCCCCTCGTTACACTTGCCCATCTGAGAAGCATCATCAGTAGAGAAGATAAGTGAGGAGAAAAAGAAAAACATCAATAAAAGACTACCCCTTTACTCTTCTGTTAAAAATATAAAAGTTAAATTTACTGTGTACCCAATTCAATGTCATCTACTCACTCTGTACTCAGGTACATGGCAGAGGACACTAGAGGCTTTGGGTCTCAATTGGGTTATAGACAAGTTATTCCTCCATCCTGGGGGGGACAATTGAATGAAAATCCATGCATGGCATGTTTAATCTATTATTTTAGGTAACAGTAAGCTTGAAACACTCAGCACTATTTGTCCTTATGATATGGTGTGGGACTCTAAGCTTTGATTGTTTATCTAACATATTTGCAAACTCACATTGCATAAATTTAAACTTTGCCAATCATCACTCCTACTTTACTCATTATTGATGGGCATGGTCTGCTTTAGTCTATTTAGCACATTATATTGGATGACATTCCAAAAGAGTAAATGTGCATTTTCTCTAAGCACACACAATAGATTACAGTCCCAATAGCTTTTTAGGCACAAATGTTGACTCTGGTAATTTAACCATGACCCTATCTCTGAATTTGATTATACAGCCCTTGTACACTTTGGTAGAGCTGTAAGTCTCAAGCAGCCAAAAAGAGGCCAAATGCTAACTCTCTAACATCTTAGTCTTGGAACCAGCCATTTTTAGCAGAAATTTCACAGGAAAGACCTTTAATTTAAAAAGAAAACAAGTGAAGTGCAAGTAGCAATGGGTATGCAATGGTGAACTAGCACTATCCCAGGCTGCTGTAAGCAAAGTCTGTGAGAAGGACATAGGTAGCAGGCTAGACTTCATAACTCCTGCGCTGTAGTGGATGCTTTTGTTTTCCCAGCTCTGACTACCGGCTCATCTCCAAGTGGAAGATAAGCCATCAGCCAGTGGAAATTGGGACCATTTTTCTGGGAGGAAGTGTAGCAGTATGCGTCTAGAGGCTTTAAAATATTCTTTGGCTTTAACTCGGAATTTCCATTTCTGGAGTTTATCCTGAGGAAGGGTTGTGGGAGAAATACAGACATTCTAGTTAAAGCATGGTTTTAAATAGCAAGGAAAACAAGTGGAACAAATAGAGAGTGGTTAAAATAATTATGAAAATGCAAATGATATAATAAATACAAAAGGCCAAAGCCAGTTGTTAGAAAACCATTCATTTGGAGAATATTTAACAAGTTGGGAAAATGTCGTATATGATATTGAATTCTATTGTAATTATGATACTTGCTTAATAAAAGACATGTTGTTACATATATGCACAAAAGGTGTCAGAAAGGAAAATCCTTGAAGTACTAAGTGTTTAAGTGTGAGCAGTAAAATCATGGAGGATATTTATTTTTTTCAGTATACTTTGGCATATTTTCAAAATGTTCTTCCTAAAATAGTATTGTGAAATAGTGTTGCTTTTTAAATAAACAAGAATAATTAACTTTTAAAAATCTCCCCACCACCTCAATATGTATCAGTATCAGCTAAGAAACATGCAAAGTGAACAGAGAGGACCCTGGGCCTATAGCAATGGGGATTATACCACCAGAAAAACAGTAAGCAGGGCCTGACGATTAGGGTCAAGGAAGAGATTTGTCTGTTCATTGAGACTTGCCTATTGAAAACTAAACAAATGCCAAATACTGCGCTAGCTGCTGTGGGTGAAGTAGCAAACAAAACAGATGCCTTCATATCCATGGAGGTACAATTCCACTGCCTGATGGAGGAGGGAAACAGTAGATAAATTGGAAAGAAGATAAAAGGAGGGCAGTATGGGTCTTGTCGTTATCTGGCTATGATTTTATGAATTCTTACTGAGAAATGACTGAAAGTTACTATCAGAGCTCCACTGTAAATTCTTTGTATGATGCACATTAAATGTGTACAGCTTTTATAGAGTTCATTGTTCGGTGCTAGTTCAGCCAATCTCATTTAGTTATCTTGAAGTTCATAATAGAACCACCCTTGGATCTTATTGTAGATGGAATACAAGCACCTGATTTCAGTCATCACTGTAGTTATGATTCCAGTGCCTGCAATGAGTAAACAGATAAACTGCTTTTCTTTTGTTACTGAATGTCAGTTTTCCTCTAGGTAGCCCAAAACTGACAGCAATTGCATGCTATCACAAAAAAGATTTTATAATCTACCATTTTGTTGTTGCATTTTTTATTGTTGTTGTTGGGTTGTTTTGTTTGTTTGTTTTATTTTGTAATCTGCTTACTATTTAAATACTGGATGAAGTTATGGCAGTATTCCCTGGAGGAAATTGAGTTTGACAAACTTTTGAAAATTCCTAGAATAGTCTATTTCTAGCTGAACTTTGAAAACTGAAACTATATTTATCTTTCCAAGCATAAGGAATATTAGAGTTAAGAGCCACATTTGTTTCCTACAAAAATTAACCCATTTCCTAAAGACCATCAAAGATTAGTAAGGGCGCCTGGGTGGCTCAGTGGGTTAAGCCTCTGCCTTCAGCTCAGGTCATGATCTCAGGGTCCTGGGATCGAGTCCTACATCGGGCTCCCGGCTCAGCAGGGAGCCTGCTTCTCCCTCTCTCTCTGCCTACTTGTGATCTGTCTCTCTCTATGTCAAATAAATAAATAAAATCTTTAAAAAAAAGATTAGTATTAATGGCAAATTAAAGATTAGTATTAATTGCCATCACCGTTTATGTCCTCTCTCTTAACAAAGTCTAACAACTTCTATAACTGGCTGGCTAATTGCCTAGTAAACATACTACAGCAATGTGCTCAGTGGTGGAGAAAAGTCAAGTCACTGACTATAATGTAGTCCTAACACGAGCAAGAGACACACATTTGTCATATCAAAGGAAATCTGTGCAATAGGTGCCCACCTTGGACTTCAGTATTTTGGACAGACAGGAGACTCAGAAGAGATTTAAAGAATTGAGAAAAATTCTGAGACATAATTCAGCAAGAGGCATTCTGAATTCTAGTATTCTGTAGTCCCCTATCCCATTTCCTGTATCATCTGCATGGAGTTCTTAATCCTTTCTTTAGAAGGTATAATGCAAGGCAGTGTGACTCTGCTCCAAAGCTTCAAGGCTGTGTTGCCTCCTAAGTCTGGGTGTATAATTGATGACCAGTAAATCATTTAGTCTGCTAATTCTATGTCCAATTGAGTATTCATTTATTCATTATCTATTTGTGTAGCAGAAATGTTTTCCTTTAAAAAAAAAAATGAAAGGGCTACCAGAATATAACAGGGATATACTAACTTCTGTGCTTCGTTAAGGTAACTTGTAAGAACTGGAGAAATATTCATGTAAAAGAAAATAGTATTTTTGGTATCCTGGGGAGAAAGGGCTTTGGGGGACAGTGTTTATCATGAAATGGTGATGAGGGAGAGAGTTAGGGCTTTTCAGGATTACCAAGTGTTCAAGATGACAAGAACTTGAATAGATCTTAATTCCCCCACCCCCGTTTTTGGCAGGTGGGGAGACAGGTGGTTGCAGACAATGTATTTTGCCTACACCTTCTGACTACTTCAAAAAGGCAGGTTCCAGTTTCATAGGTCAGAAATGAATCACTCTGCTAACCTCAAAATTCTATTTTCTTTTATGGGATGGATGCAATAGTTAGGCCCCGCTTTTCTCTAATAACATTAAACAGCAAGCTGCAACTTGAGAGAGAAACTTCTCACTGGAAAATCTTGAGAATTAAATGGTTACAAGTGTAACATATATCTTCTGGGAAATATGCATAATAATCTTAGTGTGACTAATTCTAGAGCCGTAGATGAAATTACCATTTGTTAATCCCATTTGTTTCTAGGGAGAGAAAAAAAAATCATTAATGGGATGGCAAATGTTAGAAACCTAAGACCTATAAAGGAGCATTTTTACCAAGGCTTTCCTGCAAACCTCTGGTTTAGATGGTATTTGGCTAGTTATACACTAGTAAGTAGGATGGAGTAAACAATAGCTTCAGTGATAAGAAGTAAAGAGGACTCAAAAGAGCTTTTCCACCAGGACAGTGTAGTGCCTAAAATTCCCATCACTGATTATTCCTATGAGTGAAATGTTTTGTATCTTACATTACATATTTTTTCAATGACTTATTTCCCACTGTGTGTTTTTGTCTTCATTATAATCCTAATAATTTTGGATTATGATTAATGAATCTTCAGAAGATTCCATTACAAATGACACAGGTGGTAAGACCTATTGGTCTTTCTCTTAGTACTTAGAATTGATTAAAAAAAAAAAAAAAGCATAGATCTTGCAGCCTCTCAGGCTGGCTTTGCATCACAACTTCACCTTTAACTGGTTGATCCTGGACCTCATATTCCTCATCTGTAAATGAGAACTTAAAACAAAACAAAACAAAAAACCTAGGGGCACCTGGGTGGCTCATTTGATTAAGCATCTGCATTCAGCTTTGGTCATGATCCCTGAGTCTTGGGACTAAGCCCTGCATCGGGCTTCCTGCTCAGGGCAAGTCTGCTTCTCCCTCTCCCTCTGCTCCTACCCCCCTTCGCCCCGCTTGTGTTCTCATGCTTTCCCTCTCTCTTCTCTCTCTCAAATAAATAAATAAAATCTTGAAAAAAAAAAAAACCTACATAGAAGGGTTCAAAGAGTAAACAACATAATCCATAGAAAGACATAACATATACAAGATAAATATTAAATATTATCACATACATAGAGAACAATTCCATTTAAAAATCAATGTATTTCTTCTCTATAATTTGCAGAGACGTTAGAAAAAATGCACATAGCTTGGGATTTCATAAATATTCAAAATAAAGAACAAAAAAAGCACCTACAAATAATTTTTAGTTCTTTTCATTCTATACCTTCTAGAGAGGGCACATCTCCTTCAGCCAACAAGCCCTGTCACCTTTCAACATCTCATTTCTCTCTTCTAATAAATGAGATGAGTAGACTAAGTGCACAGGCTTCAAAAGTTTTTGTTTCAGTTGATGAGATGCTGTTCATTCAAATGAAAGTTTCCCAGAAGCTCAACTATTAAAAACGGCTTCATTTAAATTTGGGAATAGGTTAGGAGCAGAACTGTACCTACCCCACTAGACCAGAATAAAATATGTTACTTCTGTTAATATTCTGTGACCCCAAATACAAATTCAAGGTTCTTCCAAACCATACAGGCAAAGATTGAAGGCAATTGCTGATAAATGAAGTGATAAATCATGAAGGAAACTTTAATAGCATTATTTACTTAGTGGCTTGATTCTGCTGGTTATTTAAAACTAGGTTTTAAAGAAATAGGCCAAAATTTCTTATTGCAGGACACTTCCACAAAGCTATGTGTCATCGGCAAATGAAGAGTGTGGCATCACAGAATAAGATCAAGCATTTTTAAGTGCTGTAATTATGGGAAAATAATAGTAATAGTTGATAGATAACTGAGGATCTAGTTATGTACCAAACAGATAATTCTAAGCACTCATATGAGTTAGCCCATTTAATTCCCATGACAATACTATGGAATCACATGCTTTTTATGAAAAAAAAAAAAAAAAGAAAAGAAAAAATGCTTTTTATGATATTCTATTTTACAAATGAGAAAACTTCAAAAATGTTAAGTAATTTGATCAAGATTATATAGTTTAGTAAGTGGGACTTCTGGGATTTAATCCTAGAGAATCTGGAACTCTACTAATATGTCCTTAAAAATATTTCAAAGATTAGATGTGATTTTGATAAAGAGAAGAACCCATAGAAGCATACATTAAATAATGATGTAAAATCATATAAATATAAGTAAAATGCTTTAAACTCCATAGAGGTTAGAGACCTTATTATTAGTTGATAAGGAGTTTTAAACAATTTAGTTTTTCTTTCATGATATCTAATTTTATTTCTATTTCATTTTCTGTTTCGTCTTCATCATTCAGTTTATTAAAGTAATTTTTAAAACAAACAATATTTAATTATAAATGTTTTTAACAAAGCAGATTATTACAAATTATATAAAATATGTTGACCCTTTCAGAGGAAAATTGGACAAAGTGTTAGATTTCATGTTAGTAATGCTTTATTTCCTATAGTAAGCCTATAAATAAACTCAAAAGCATCCACTGTGCGATGTCCTTCCTTTGGAGAAAAGAAACAATAGTAGTTGCTTTGAAGTAAGGACATCGTAGTTTTCCCTTGAAGAGGGCTACTCTACTTTCCTTTGAGGATATCCCCATCTTGTGGAGTCTCCACTGCCCTAAGGGCCTGTCATGTGGAAACTCCCGTTTGCTTTTCAAACTGGAGGCTAGAGAGTTCTCAGATAAATACAGTCACTTATGATCTGGGCAAAAATCCCAACTTCCAAAGGGGTGTCTACACATGTTCAGTGCGTATGTCCAAAGCATGTGCCCCAAAGTCTCAACCAGAGAAACATAGAATTGTTCCAATGGCTCCAAACTGTCTTTTTGAAGTCTTATCTCCTGTGTGTTCTGATTACTTTGGCTTAAAGACTGTTTTTGCTAAATTAATGCACAGGAGATGTGAGGGAGATGAATGTCCTCCCCGTTGAGAGGCAGCAGGAGGGACAGCTGTGGTGGCAGATGCTGTCTGTTTAAATACCTCCGCTCTCAGCCTAAGTGCCCAAACCTTGAGGAAGACTGCCCCAGGCGGGAATCAAGGTTGTCAAACTCCAGCACACTTGCCGCCCTGATGGCTCTCCTGCTTCTTAGCAAGAATGTGTGCTTCCTGGTGCCTGCTCTCTGTAAGGGCATTAAATTCACAGCACAGAGGCGTGATAGTCAGCACTGCGCTAGGAAAGAAGTGAGGTTATCTACAGAAGAATCAGTCCACATTTGAAAAAAAGAAGAAATAAATCAAAACCTTCAAAGAGACAAGGGGGAAGATTTTCTTTCCAGCAGGTCCAATTCAAGTTGTTCCATAACATGAAGATAACCCAGCCACTATGCATCAACCGCTTTAGCGCTTAAGAATAAAGACATTGACATGGATGGAACTAGAGGGTATTATGCTTAGTGAAATAAGTCAATCGGACAAAGACAACTATCATATGATCCCCCGATATGAGGAAGTGGAGATGCAATGTGGGGGGTTTGAGGGGGTAGGAAAAGAATAAATGAAACAAGATGGGATCGGGAGGGAGACAAACTATAAGAGACTCTTACTTAATGTCACAAAACAAACTGAGGGGAGCCGGGGGGTAGGGGTGTAGGGAGAGGGTGGTGGGGTTATGGACATTGGGGAGGGTATGTGCTATGGTGAGTTCTGTGAAGTGTGTAAACCTGGCGATTCGCAGACCTGTACCCCTGGGGCTAATAATACATTATATGTTTATAATAAAATAAGATTTTTAAAAAAAAGAATAAAGACATTGTTCAGGACTCCCAGTGCACATGGGCAAGGGGTGTTCAGTTCCCTAGACAGTAGCTTATGGCTTATTGGTGAATCGTGAAATCAGTTTTGTGAGAAGGGAAAGTCATCCGCTTAAAAAATGAAAATAGATGAAGAATTAAAACATCTTCTAACCATGTATTGTTTAGTATAACATACTAAATACACATACACACATATATACATATACATATAAGTTGTGAAGCAAATTAAATCATGACCCACCCCCAACCCCTTTACTTGAATATTGCCTATCCCTGTATTATGTTCAAAGTACATGTGGGCCTTTCATATCCCATCTCTTGCCTCCCCATCATAGTCCAGAAGTAAGTTCTATCCTGAAGGATGTGTTTCTCATTCTCAATATTCAGAACTACAGTCCCTTATCTGAAAACCCATAGAATCAGATGTGTTTCAGACTTGGGGTTTTTTCCCCCCAGAAAGATCACATAGGTCATATTCTGTGTATGACAAACACTCTACAGAGTCTGGAGAAAATTCTGTAGTCAAGCTCATTATGACATCCAAGGCAAAACAGGCAAATACTCCTTTTATAAAGAAACACCACGAATAGCCTTGTGGGTTATTTTTTGGTTTTGTTTTTGCTTTTTTTTTTTTTTTGCCACCAAATAATAAAGTTGCATATAAAAATAAACTTCTGCGGGGCACCTGGGTGGCTCAGTGGGTTAAGCATCCAACTCCTGATTTCGGCTCAGGTCATGATCTCAGGGTCCTGAGATTGAGCCCTCCTCCTCCTCCCCGCCCCCGGTTGGGCTCCATGCTGTGCTTAAGATACTTTCTCCCTCTGCCTCATCCCCCTCCCTCTCTAAAAAATAAATAAACTCTCTTTTGTAGCTGTATAGATTTTGCAACTGCGGGTAAAGGAGCTTGTGTCTACAGTTAAATTTATTAAACTTTTCTCAGGTACTTAATCCTTTTTGCATTTTGTTTAAGAAAACTTTCCTACCCTGCAATCATAAAGGTACACTTTTAAATCTTTTTCTCTTATTTGTAAAATTTTACCTTTCTTAATATATTTAATTCATCTGGAAATTATTTTTATGTATGTTATGAGAGAATATTCCAATTTCTTCTCCCCCCCCATGATAAATAATTATCACTGTTACATTTATAAGACTCCAGCTCAGTTATGTATCTTATTTCCATGTATGAGATCCATTTCTAGGCTGGCTATTCCACTGATCAATTTTTATCCTTCCACAAATACCACACTCTCTTAATTAGCTTAGCTTAATAGATCTGGTAGCTGGTAGGGCAATTCTTTTAACCTTATTCTTATTCATCAGGAATATCCTGACTCTTCTTGACCCCTTGATCTTCTATTCAAATATTATCATAAGCTAGTCAGGTTGCTCAAAAACCTCTTTTGGGAGTTTGATTGGATTTGCGCTGAAACTCTCATTTAATTTAGAGAAAATTGACATCTTAGCAATATTGATTCTTCCTAACCCTGAATATGAGAATATCTCTGCATTTATTTTCTTAATGTCTTTCAATGATGTTTTATGATTTTCTCCATACTAACATTTCACCAACAATAGAATTGTTGCACTTATTTCTGAGTATTTTATAATATTGTTTATATTGAAAATAGTTCCTTTTTTAAGTTGCTTTCTCTCTTTGTTGCTGGTGTTTAGAAATGCAGTTGATTTTTTATTTGATCTCATATCCAGTCACTTTCCTAATTTTTCTTATTAATTATAAACTATCCCTACACCTGTTCAGATTTTCTGTACAGTTATTTGTAGATAAGTTTTGTTTCTTTCTTCCCAAAAGTTATATTTATTTCTTATTTAAATTTCACTGGTCAGAAACTTCAATGCAATGATGAAAAAAAAAAAAAAAAGGAAGGAGTGATAGAAGTCCTTGTCTTGTTCCTAATTCTAAAAAGAATATTTCCAAAATTTATCATTAATAATGTTTGCCATAAACTTTTGATAAATATTTATGTTGCTAGGTTGGAAAGGGGGATAATCATGAATGGGTGCTTAATTATATGGAATGATTTTCTGCTTCAGCAGTGATGATCAAATGGTATTTGTCCTTTAATCTACAAATGTGGTGAAACATATTAATTGATTTTATGATGTTAAAATGACTTTATTCCTGGGATAAGTTCAATTTGATCATGATATATTATCATTTTTATAATAACCATTGGATTTGATTTTATAATACTATGTTTTTCATTTTGGCATTAATGTTCACAAGTATGATTGATCCATAATTTTCCTTTCACATACAGTCCTTATCTGCATTTGGTAGAAGGATTATACTTATGTTAGAAAAGAAGTTGTGGAGATTTTCCTCTTTGTTTATTATCTGGAAGAATTTGTGTAAGTTTAGAATTACCAGTTTTTCTTAAAAAATTTGAAGAATTCATTGATAACATTGGGCTTGCTGTTTTCAGTGTAGAGAAATTTTTAGCTACTAATCTGAATTTCTGTTTCTTACTGAGTTGGTTTCTGTAAGTTAGAGTTTTCTATAAATCTATACATTCCACCTATGTTTTAGTGAAATTTTTGATAAAAAAATTATTACTCTTGTGCCTTTTCTTTGGATTGATAAATACTATCACAGGTCCATCTGTTATTTCAAAATAACTAACCTTTGGGGCACCGAGGTGGCTCAGTGGGTTAAGTGTTTGCCTTTGGCTCAGGTCATGATTCCAGGGTCCTGGGATTGAGCCCCACTTGGGGCTCATTGCTCAGTGGGGAGCCTTCTTTTCTCTCTCCCTGCTGCTCTGACTGTGTGCTCTCTCTCTCTCTCTGCCAAATAAATTTTAAAAATCTTAAAAAAAATTATTTTAAATAACTTTTCTTTGTTGATTCTCTTCATTATATCTGCTTTCTCTTTCATTAATTTCTCTTACTTATAATCTAATTTTTATACTTTGGATTTATTTTGTTGATTCGTTTCTAAAATCTTAAGCTTAATAATCAGCAAATTAATTTTCAGGCTTTCCTTTTTTCTTTTTTAGCATTAAAGGTTTCCTTTTTTCTTTTTTAGCATTTAGCATTTAGCATACACAAATGATGTATATACATCACCTTCAAAATACTCATTATTCTTTGTTTTATTATGTAGTAGTTTTATTATTATTCTGCTCTAGGTATTTGTTATTTTCCAAATAGATGATGACTGCAAATTTTGTCCTTTAACGTATGATCTCTTCTTAATAGTGTTGAGATCTATATGATATTATTCTTTGAAATGCCTAAAGGTTTAGTATATAAAGCTTCATGTGTAATGCAGAAGAACATGTTTTCTCTAATTATTGGCAGTATGGTTCCATGCATGCCCATTAAATCAAACTTGCTGATATTTTGTTCAAATGCTCTGTATTGTTACATTTTTTTCTTCCGCTTGTCCTAAAAATAACTAAAGATAAGGGGAATTTGTGGATTTGTAAATTTCCCTTGTCATTCTGTTATGTTCTGGTTTTATATATTTTAGTGCTGTTTAGAAAGATCCATACAAGTTTAGAATTTTTATACATTTCTAATGAATTGAACTTTTTATAGTTCTATAGGGATCTACTTTATCTTTAATAATGCTTTGTGTTTTACATTTTGTTTTTGTTCCATTTTTTAAAAGATTTATTATTTATTTTAGAGGGAGAGAGGGGGAGCACAAGTAGTGAGGGGGGGCAGAGGGAGAGGAAAAGAATCTCAAGCAGACTTCCCACAGAGCATGGAGCCTGACATGGGGCTTCTTCTCATTACCCTGAGACCATGACCTGAGCCAAAATCAAGTTGGTTGCTTAACCGACTGAGCCACCCAAGCTGTTTTACCTTGCTTGCTTCCTTGCCTTTTTTTTTTTTTTTACATTCACCAAATTGAGCAACAAAATATTACCAGTTTCCCAGAAGGCCCTACCAATCACTATCCCTCTGTACTCCCCAAAATAATCATTCACAACTTCTTGTTTTATTTTGTTTGACATGTTTCTGGTTATCTTTCTTTTCATTCTTTTATGGTCAGTCTCTCCTGGTTTTTATGTTTCCCTTAAATTTAATTTGATAATCTCTTTTAACTGGTAGTAGTTAAATTGCTGTAATTGGGAAAGTCATTGCATTTTTATTTATTTATGATATAAATAACTTGCAAACTTAATGTAATTACATTTATTGCTCTTTGTATCTGATCGTTGTTTATAAATGTTTGTGTTGTTACCTTCACATCATGGAAGGAGAATACTTGCCCATTCCTTCGATTTTGGCATGGTCACAGGATTTGACTTGGCAAATAGGATGTAGTAGACTTAATGCAGCATAGGACTGAATTATGCTCGTATGTTTCTTTGCTGTAGCCATGAGGAAAACATCCCTAGGTTAGCCAGTGAGTTTTGGAGGAAGATGAGAGGTACGGAGCAGATCCAAACCATTTAGCTCAGGTGCAACTTGATTACCAATCTTCAATCCATCTAAAGACCCATGAGCATAGATGCTTATGTGTTAATTCACTGAGCTGTAAAAGGATTTATTACTAAGAAACTTGTGGCAATAGCTAAATAATATATTCTTATTGATATGCTTATTTGTTTGTTTCTACTATTTTGACTTTGTGTTTCTTATTTGTCCCACTATTATCTCCTTTTCCTTTAGGAAAGATGTCATAACTGAGATTCAGTTGGTTTATTTATTTGCTTTTTTCTCATTGTAATACCTCCCCTATTTCTTTGGAGGTTTTATATTCCTTTTCATTTTTTGATAAATACTCCTAAAATTTTATCATAATTATTAAACAAAGTCTAAAGTTAATATCTTACCCTTTCAAAAAAAACAAACAAATGAGAATTTAAGAATAATTTGATTTTAATCACTTCTTTCCAACATACCATTGTTTTCTAGTAGGTTAGTTATTTCTTTTTTAACTCCCAAATTAGGTCATTAAAATTAATATTTTATACAGGTTGCTTTTTTAAATAATTGTTTAAAGATTTTATTTATTTGAGACAGAGAGGCAGAGACAGAAAGCATGAGCAGAGTGGGGAGGCAGAGGGAGAAGCAGACTCCCAGCTGAGCAGGGAGCCTGATATGGGGACTCAGGCCCAGGATCCTGAGATCATGACCTCAGCGGGAGGCAGATGCTTAATCACCTGAACCCCCCAGCCTCCCTCCCCATGCAGGTTATTTATTTTTTTTTTAAGATTTTATTTGTTTATTTGACAGAGAGAGATCACAAGTAGACAGAGAGGCAAGCAGAGAGAGAGAGGGGGGGTGGGGGGGAAGCAGGCTCCCTGCTGAGCAGAGAGCCCGATGCAGGACTCGATCCCAGGACCCTGAGATCATGACCCGAGCCGAAGGCAGCGGCTTAACCCACTGAGCCACCCAGGCGCCCCCCCATGCAGGTTATTTTTATCTAGTTTTTTTGTCTTTTCTTTTTTTAAAGATTTCTTTAAATAGTTCTTTCTTTACTCATTATTTTTTCTTCCAATTCAGATCTTCATTTTTTTTTTCTAAAATATAATCTTTAACTAAAAATAAAGGTCTTTTAATGGTATATTCTACCAGCGTTTCTTTATTTTAAATACTTTCATTTTACTCTTGTTTTTCACTTAATTTAATTTAATTTTTAAAATTTTATTTGTACATTTGAGGGAGAGGAAGAGAGGGAGTGAATGAGAGAGGGAATCTGAAGCAGACCAACCTGGGGCTCGATCCACAAGCCCAGGATTATGACCTAAGTGAAACCAGGAGTTGGACATTTAACCCACTGAGCCACCCAAGCACCTCATACTCTTGTTTTTAAAACCTAGTTTTGATAAGTCCTAGTTTCTTCCCACATATTGAAGATATTCCTCTACTATCTTTTGACATCTATTATTGCTATTAAAAAAGTCTGCTGTTAGTATAATTGTTACTCCTTCATATGTAATATGTATTCACTTTCTGTTGTCAAGATCCTTTCTTTGTTACTAATATTCTACCATATTGCAAAAAAAATTACTCTATATGATTTATTTTTTATTTATCTGCTTGGAATAAAATGAGGTTCCTATGTTGTAGATTTCTGTATCAGATGTGAAATATTTTTGGCCATTATGTTTTTAAATATTTCCACAATTTAGATGCATCTTAGTTTTTTTTTTCCTTCTAGCTTCCATAATTATGGAACTTTCATATTCCATCTCTTCTTCTTTCTGTGCTGCTTTTTAGGGTGCTTATCTAGATTTATATTTTAGTTCAGTTTCTCTTCAGTGGCATTAACTTTGATTAAGACATCCATTGAGCTCTTAATTTTAGTATTTACATTTTTTATATTTGGAAGCTCTATTTGGATGATTTTCAAATATGTCTATTTCTATATATTCTTGTTTCTTAATTTTTTATTCCATATTTTAACTTCAAAAAATTAGGGTTGTATATTTCATATCAGCAAATTCTAATATTTGAAGTCCTTGGGGACACACATCTGTTGTTTGCTGTCCTTCCAAATCTCTCATGATGGCTAGTAGCTAGTTGCTTTGGACATTTTTACTGTGAACTTATTTTGTTGAACTTATTCGGAATGCAAAATGCCTAATACGGGCATACTTATATTCAGAGAAGATTTGTACTTACTTCTGTTGAGAATCAGAAGTTACTGCTAAGCTAGGACACATTATCCTATTGTCTTATTCAAGGGCCCTGAATTAATGAGAATCTCAGGTTCATCTCTTCTGCTCTACTGCTTATCCAAGACTTATTCTCCGTTTACAAAACTGATGTGTACTTTTGCCTAGAAAACCCTAAATTTCACCTTTGGGGTTCCCCCCTTCTATATTTAACTCACTGCTCTTTTGTTTATTTTTTAACTGTCATTTTGTTTTGTTGATTTGCCTTAGAGATTTCCCTTACTCTCTAGAAAGGGCAATAATCCATTAAAAATTCTAATCAAAAATTTGTCTAATTATTGCAGAACCTAAAGGTATACTTAATGAATGGGACTTCAAATATCTAATGACCCACATTATCCCAAAATATTTTTACTACATAATCTTGTTAAGGCTTTAAAACAATTTTGTTGAGGATGATGCTGCATTATCACCAATATCAGATTAGAAAGTTAAGTCTCAAGTGAATTATGACTCTGAGGACACAGAATGCCAAGACTAAACATTTGTCAAGGCTGGTACTTTGGAGATAAACTGGAATTTATGCATTGTAGGACTCTGACCCAAAGAAGCTTTCAGTGTAATGTGACATTCTTATTTAAATCAATATTTGGTTTTCAAATGAAACAAACTTTTTTCCAGTTAATAATTAATACTGTCCCTTTGATATTTTAAAATTTTTATACCTGCCACCTTTAAAAGTTGTTTTAAATTTTCCTAACTTAACATTTAAAAGTTCCTCAAATATTGCAAAATTTGACCAAATACATCAATAGGCATTAGGATTTAATGACAATTTAGCTTTAAAAATTATTTTTAGCTCTAACTTCATGGAGACTGAGCTAACAAAAAGCTGACTTTTTTTTTTTCTCCAAATAAGCCAGTGTTCCACAGTAAGTGATTTTGAAGCCAAAGTGGGATTTCAATTTCTGTATGGATTCGTAACCATAACTTCTCTGGGGAATTTTCCAAGTCTGCAAAATAATACTTGAAAATAAGTACTTGAAAATCCATAGCACTATTCGTGTGAGCCTGAGCATCATTAAGCTTTACATGACATATTCCATCTTGCAGACATTGATATAGAAACACAGAAGCATTAAGTGATTTTGGCAAAGCCACAAAAGGTCAGCCAAAGCTGAGTCACTAGCAATATATTTCATAAGTATCTAAAATAAGAATCATTTCCAGGGGATTCTCAGGCTTAAGAGACTCTGAAATATCTTAGGATGGTGGTTTTCAACACCATCACCCAGGAACTTTGATAAAAATGCAAAGTCTCAGATGCTATCTCACACCTACTAAATCAGAAACTTAGGATGGAGCCCGTCAAGTCATTCTAGTATACCCTACATTTGAGAACTATTACTATAGACAAAAGTATGAACAAAAGACATGATTTTCCCCTTCCCATTTCCCTGGACAAACTGCAGTAACTTTCAGAAAAGAGATGAAAAGCCCTATAACAGATTGCAAAGTCCATAGGTGCTACCCGACAGTATGGTTTTCTATAAAGATGCTTTGTAGGACGGGTCCTCAACCTTGATGTAAGGCTAAACTGTCCTGATGTTTTTTAAAAGATTTTATTTATTTACTTGACATACAGAGATCACAAGTAGGCAGAGAGGCAGGCAGAGAAGCAGGCAGAGAGAGAGAGAGAAGGAAGCAGGCTCCCCGCTGAGCAGAGAGCGCGATGTGGGGCTTGATCCCAGGATCCTGAGATCATGACCTGAGTCGAAGTCAGAGGCTTTCACCCACTGAGCCACCCAGGCACTCCATAATATTATTTTTGAGGTAAACAATATGTTACTACTAATAAAATAATGACTTTTATAAATTATTAACTTCATGTAAATAGTTACGAGTTTAATTATATCCTTACAATAATGTCTCATTCAATTATGTATATTCTGATTTATTTCTCTAAATTCAAGAGAAATATACAGAGTTACAGCTTGAGTGCTACCAACTTGTCCATATCCTTAGGGTATCTTATCTATGTGACAGTCAATAGTGAGAATCATTAATAAAGCACATGCTAACAGTTTTAGAGCTACAAGATTGTTAGAGTACCATAATTCTCAAAAATTCTGTACACATTTATAGAATTGTTTTATGTCAACAAAAGTACACATTCTAGGCTAGCAACCTCCCACAATCTCCTAATTTGGAGTAATTTGAATGATTAGTACAAAGCAATAAGGGGTATGGAAGAAAACAAGCAAGTCATGACCTGGAAGAAACCAAGTAATGTTCTATTTAGCATGGGGAATTGGGAGCAGAGATAAGGGAATTAAAGATTATGTCTTATATACTTTTTTTTTTTTTTGCCTATAGCAATAGCTCCAAACTTTAGGGTATATCAGGATGATCTGAAGGGCTTGTTTTCCTTTTCTCTACCCCAGCCACACAGACTGCCCCAGAAAAATCATGTGACATACCAAAATTAGATGCATTTCAGATATTGGACAGCATCCTTTTAGGGGGTCCAACCTTACAGGCAAGTGCGGTCAAGGAAGAGAGTTGACACCAACAAAGACCCTGAGAGAGTGAGTCAGGGATCAAGCATGCAAGAGACCACCCATGAGCATAGGATCACCCCCAGGACAACATTACTGAGGAGTGAAGCATGGTTGAAGCTTAACTGTGTAAGAAAATTTGGAGTAAACTGGTCAGAGGTCAAATGCCAAAGGTCAGAGGTAGAAAATTAGTCCAAACCAAGATATGGGAAATAAGATTCTAGTGCAGGTATTATAGAAGAGCAGAGAGGTCATCAGAGATCTCTGAATGAAGAAGATAGAATTTTCTGTAGAGGAAAGAAGAGACAGTGACTACAAGTGAAAGTAATTAAATTTTTGTTGTACTCTCTCATATCTGATTCTCTACTTCTCTTTATTCCTAAATAGAAAGATGGTTCCTGTAGTTCTTAACTTTCTCCAGGTTGTGCATTGCTGTAGATAACACAATCAAAAGTTAAGATCAGGCTCCTGACTCCCGAAGCTTACAGGATAAAGCAATAGCATCCAAATAGAGATCT
Organism: Lutra lutra; assembly: GCF_902655055.1. Taxonomy (NCBI): domain Eukaryota; kingdom Metazoa; phylum Chordata; class Mammalia; order Carnivora; family Mustelidae; genus Lutra; species Lutra lutra. The sequence goes on from NC_062288.1 coordinate 38,172,645, forward strand.
GCTTTGGGCTGTGACTGAGCAAGCAATTGGTTTTGGTTCTACCCTACCACCATAAACTACTATAAAACTCATCACTTTTTTAAAAAAAATTTTATTTAAATTCAATTAGCATATAATGTATTATTGGTTTCAGAGGTAGAGGTCAGTGATTCGTCAGTCTTATATTAATACCTAGTGCTCATTACATTACTTTCCCTCCTTTAAAGTCCATCACCCACTTATTCCATCTCCCACCCTTCTGTAACGCTCAGTTTGTTTCCTATGCTTAAGAGTCTCCTACAGCTTGTCTCCCTCTCTGATTTCATCTTGTTTTATTTTTTTTCTCTCTTCCCCTGTGATCCTGTGTTTTGTTTCTTAAATTCCACATATCAGTGAGATCATAATGGTAATTGTCTTTCTCTGATTGGCTTATTTCGCTTGGCATAATACCCTCTAGTTCTATCTACGTCATTGCAAAAACACTCATCACGTTTATCAGATATCAGTAATTGCATGAAATTGGCTCCATGTTACTTGGGCTTTCTGTTTTAGGGCAATTTCCTGGCCTCAGCACAGAATAGTAAAGCTCACCTGGAGAGCAGTTGTCTTCCTAAGATGAGACAGAAACAGGAGTTTAGTGCTGCTGAGTTGGCAGAAAGTTACAGGAGAGATGAGGAAATTTTACTTTTGGCAAAAATAGCAAAAGTTTGTACGGGGCTTCTGCTAAGGTCAATGACTGAGAACTAGGATGTCATGCACAGTGAGAAATATCAGGAGGCCAACCAGAAAATGTTTGCAGTCAGACTGAAAGCTGAGCAGAGATGTTGGTGGTCACACAGTTCTGGGAGACACTAGAATTCTGTCCCAGCAAGAGTAAAATCCCAGTGGACACCTTAGGCATTCACTTGTTGCCTCAAAAATATCATGCTGGGAAGCAAGGTCATATCCTAGGACACTGAGGACACAATCAAGATATTTAAAAGACCAATCACGAGAATATTAAGAAAATATACCAGTAATTTGGCTATCTATTTGGCTAATTCAACAGTCTCTAAAGGAAGACAACATTATCCTGACTCCCTACCATATGAAATGTACAGTGTTGCGCATACAATAAAATTTATGAGACATGTGAAGAAGCAGAAACTCTGATCTATAATCAAGAGTAAAAGGCAGTCAATAAAAAGGGACTTCAGAATGACCCAGATGTTAGACATAGTAGATAAGGACTGTAAAAGATATATTTACAAATATGTCTAAGTACTTAAAGGAAAAATGAATGTAATGAGAATGCAGGTGCAGAATCTCAGGAGAAAAAAAAATTTAAAGAAGGAATTCTAGAGTTAAAATGCACAATATATGAAATTTAAAAAAAAAAACTTAAACTGGGTATGCTTGCTGGCAATTTGGACACAGCAGTAAAAAAGATCAATGACCTTAAAGATCAATAAAAAGTATCTACACTGTAGAACACAGAGGGGATTAAAGATTAAAAGAATTAATGGATTGTCTGTGACTTATGGGACATACCAAGTATCTTCATAGTCTTGATACTTGAAAGACTTAGAGGAAAAGAATGAAGAGAATGGTATAGAAAAAAAATTTTGAAAAAATAATGCAAAAATATCCCCAAGTTTGAGAAATATGTCTGCTTCAAGAAGATCAACAATCTCCAAACAGGATAAATACAAAGAAAATCATTCTTAAGCATATTATAGTCAAATTGCAGAAAAACAAACAAGACAAATTTAACAGAGAAATAAAGAATGAAGAGAAGGAGTAGCTTAGAAAAAGTGTGAGATTGACTGGGACTGAATTGCTTGCAAGATTTAGTGCATATATCAGAATTCCAGAAACTGTTAATAGGCTGAATGCACATCTCTGTCCTTGCTTAGAGATTTAGATCCTCAGTTTCTGGTTCCTCCTCTCTGGAGAGAACCATGGACCAACCAGAAACAAATCACCACACCGTATTTGACCAAGTATGAGTGAGCCTGCATGCTAGGCACCTGAGCCCTACAGATAATGACACATGCCCCTGTGCTGGTGGTACTGGAGGGGGAGACAGATCCTCTGCTCATCACCATGAAAGAGCTTAAGGTCTGAAAAATCTCCATCATCATTAGCTGCTGCTACCTGCCAGACAGGAGCTATGAAGACTGGTGGGTAGATGAGCTCATCATCACCAACTGACGTGAAATCATCTTTCTAACTGTGCCTCATCCTAGTTTCTGTTTTCATGTTCTTAATACATGTAAATAGTAAACTGTTCAACCTTTCACCCACCAAAAAGAAAAAAAATAAGAAAAATGTATAAAATTCCTGACGGTGAATTGGTTTACAGGCTAATGTCCCCCATTATTACTTCTTGTCTTTGTGCAGTTGGATACAAATGTGTTACAGGGCTGACACTGGGGTCTACACATCCCAGCCTGAAAAGCTAGTAATGCTCCAACAATATTCCCAAATCACATCATAGAAGATTAATAACTCCAGTTCTTGTCACTGTGCCATGATATACCAAAGAACTCTCTAGGATAGGAATTTAGAAATTCTTCTTTAAAGGGTCATCTTCAGGGTGCTTGGGTGGCTCAGTGGGTTAAAGCCTCTGCCTTCGGCTCAGGTCATGATCTCAGGGTCCTGGGATCTAGCCCCATGTCGGGTTCTCTGCTCAGTGGGGAGCCTGCTTCCTCCTCTCTCTCTGTGCCTGCCTCTCTGCTTACTTGTGATCTCTCTCTGTCAAATAAATAAATAAAATCTTTAAAAAAAATAAATAAAGGGTCATCTTCATAGTTTTCCTCCTTGCTGCTGGGCCTATAAATCAGATAAGGTTCCTTGAGCTTGAAGAATATGCACAAACAGTAAAAATAGGGAGCGAGAGACTTGATGTGGTGCTAATAAAGCTTGCTGCTGTAACTGCTGGTCATGGACCATATCTTTGCCAATCAAGTCTTAAGGTAGGGGATGATCTTCCTGCAGTTAATGATGTTTACACTGGTGCAGATTCCTACTAGGATACAGGTGTTCTTCAAGTTGTTATCTCATTCATTCAAGAGCACCTCACTTCACTGACTTGGGATCCAGGGTTTCTGCCTTGTGTTCTGCTTCCACAAATGAAGAGCACTTTAATTCGGCCACCTCTACACAGCGCTGGTAAAGCACCAACACCAGTGCTTACAGTACTCCACACAGAACCTTACTGCAACCTGAGGCCAAAGGACCACAAGATGGGGAGATCATCCAGACAAGCTGAATCTGATCGCAAATCCTTTAAAACATAGAGCTCTAGATGGCCGTGTGAGAAGGATTCAACTTGTCATTGCAGGCTTTGAAGATGGAGGAATGAGGCAATAAGCCGAGGAGGCCTTGAGAAGCTGTGAAAGGAAAATGAATCTCCACAAAGGAGTACAGTCCTTTGATTGTAGCCTTGATGCTAGCCTAGTAAGACACATGAGACTCCTGACCTACAAAACTCTAAGATAATAAGTTTGCATTGTTTTTAACCACTGTATTTATGGTAATTTGTTACAGCAGCAATAGAAAAGTTATGCAGTCTCTTCTTTCTTGGCTAATTGCCAGGCTCTGCCACTAGGACCTAGGACCACCTGGTTTTACTCCCTGGATTTATAACTCAAAATCCTCATTCTTTGAAAGATGAAACTGGTACATTTGGAAACTTTACATATAACCTTTCTTACAGACTCAGTTCAAACCTTGACCCTTCTTCTCTCACGGAAGATCAACTTAGAAGACTGGCTTAAAAACACACCTGAAGTGGTGAGGCTTCAGTAGACTCAATGTTGAATAGTTAGAGAAAGAAGAGACACAGGAATTAAGAGAGGCTGACACAATGGGAGATGGGGAGGGGGCAGGAGGCAAATGATATCATTAACAATTTAGAATATCACTTACACAGTTCAGCTCTTCAGAGAGCCTAAAGTGTCGAGATAAAAAGTGTGCTCAATCGAAGTTCAGCTCCATGTGTAAACGGAGTTTTAGCTTAAAGGAAAAAAAAGTCTTTTAAGCCCCTAAAAGTGATAAATTGCAATCTCTAATATTAAGCTCATTCGTGAATAGTTTGATTCACTTGATTTTCACTAAGCTTTTAAATACGAAATGCATCCACAAAATCAATTTCCCATCTGCATTTCTAGGTAGGAAATGGAAAGAACAGAAGTAGTTTTAACTAGAAGTCATTTATTAAAAAGGGGGCGTGGGTAATAAACTTGGCCATAGAACAGTAATCTGCAAATTTTACATGAAGGACAATTTTTTACATGAAGGACAATTTTACATGATAACAGAAAATTGTGTGTAATCTTGGCCTGATGCTAGAGATCAGCATATTGGTTCAAGTTTGCCACACGCACATCCTTGTTTTTGGAAGTGATTCTCAAATGTGTACTTTCCCATCCATATGCAAATAAATGTTAAGTGTCATCAATATCTTTTTTTTTAATCTAGAGTAGCCGCCTTCCTCCTCCTCCTCCTCCTCCTCCTCTTCTTCTTCTTCTTCTTCTTCTTCTTTTTAGTTTAAAAACAGGGTCTAAAGATTTACCAAAATCCTGAAAACTAAATGATACTGAATTAATACCTAGAAGCCAAAATAACAATACTTACAGAAAACCCAGGAGTGCTGTTTGTTCAAAAACAAACAAAAACAACCAAAAAACCAAAACAAAACAATTAGGCAGAAAAACCAACAGGCGCTCAGGTGAAAAACAAATTAATTGGTTTTACGTTTTGTAGAGTTTGATCCTTCAAATTCCCAGGAAAGGGAAAACATGGACAGGGACCCCTTTGGAGTTTTTAGAGAATGTAGTTTCTTCCCACTGTTGGCTGCAGAGAGAACTTGAGATCCCCAAGGCATTTCAGCACTGCCAAGAAGAATCTCTGTCCCCCACAAACTCATGAGCCCTCAATAGCAGATGTGACCCTTTGCCTTTCCTGGGAGAAAACAAGGGTGGCCCAGGTGGAGCTGAATATCAGAAAAAAAGCACTGTAGATCTTCACTGTCCTAATATAAGTTATCTATCAGCTGAGCTTCCTTTTCCACATATTTAACAGAAAAACTATTGTTAAGGTATGAAATAAAAATTTTTAAAACTTGACACAATATTACATAAAGATGGTCTTACAAGAACACATATATATGGGTGTACATATGGGCATTGTCCACATTTGATGTAATATTCCTCCTCCAAGTTTATTTGAAGAAACTCTTGATAAATCAATATAACCCTACAGTTGTATTTTATGTACATACGTTACATATAAAATGTTCAGGTATGTTGCATTAATTTTCTTTTTTAAAACCCTTATTCTGTTTCAGTTTAATACCTTCTACTAACAAGACACCTGGAGCTTGGGTTCTACTGATTGGGCAGCAGCTATGCACTAAAACACATATGAGGCAAATTTTCCTACCTTTAGAATAACAGAGGTGTGTAACTCTGTGAAGAAAATGCATTTTCTGACCTAGGAAACCTTTCTCAGACCTTAAAAAAAAAAGAGTGGAATTTTTTTCTATTAGAATTTTCTTCTATTATTAGAAAAGTTCTAATATGTTTTTAGAATTTTTTTAAAACTTATCATCATTTACATGTGATGACAGACCAATCATATAGAGAGACTCTATTACTCTTTGGTTTAACAGAGACTTGTGTTCAGAAGAATGTAGTACTAAGAGAGTTGGTCACCAACCTCAAAAGCTTTACACTTTAGATATACAGATACAGTGATATACATACATGCATTATTTTTTTTGAAATGTTTTGATTGTATATTTATACAACCAGTTGTATTTCTGATGTAAAGTAATGTCAGGGGAAAATTACACTGGACAAAATTAAGCAGGCCAGGGAGAGTTTATTCAAGCTATCGCAACAGTGGAAAGAGATCGAACTCTGTTCCACAAAAAAAAAAAAAAAAAAAAAAAAAAGAGTTGGGAGTTTGCTGAGAACCAGGATGAGCTAGTGGAAAAGTACTAGAGAACATTAGTGGAAGGTTGATCATTTGGATTTGTGGAGCACATTCCCGGCTTTACAAATGTTTTCCTCTGTGATAACACCTCCTGTGTTTGTTAGCCCATTGAAGTTTGGCTCCTACCCCTCACTCCTTAGCCCCACACAGAGACCAGGAGACAGAGGTACTCCCTCCTTTGATGTTTACATTTCAAAGACATGGTTCCCTGGTCCTTTAGAAAGACATATCCTGAGTTGTAAAACCAACAAGAAGCTGGGAGAAAATTTATATCATTTCAAAGGAGCTGAGAAAGAATGTATAATTATAAGTTTCCTAAAGTAAATGCTATAAGGAAAGGGAGGTCATGGTTCTAGAGTCAGGAAGACTAAAGTTTCATCAGGGGAAATTGTAAAGCCATCTTGGTCCAGAACAAGAGAAGGGAGACTCTAACAATGAAGAAGTTATTTTCGAATAGTATCTTCAAAAAAGAAAGGCAGTAGCCTCCTGGGAAGGAGGGAAAATGGTGCAAGGCTGAGATGGGGCTTTGCCAAGAGCAAGCTGACAAGTTTCACCCAAGGACTGGTAAACAGAGCCTGGGAGCCAGAGAGGAAAGTCTGAACAGCAGTGAGTGGGGGGTGAGGATGGCCCTTAGTTACAGGAAACCAGGGGGTGAAGGGCCTTGACACCTGTGATTAAGAGTGCTAATTTGGCTTAAGAGGTAATTGGGCATTGGTACAGGACTCTGAGAGGGGAAATAATGCAATCAAAGAGAGGCCAGAGGAAGATGACTGGTGACAGCTGTGAGGGATTTCAGGGTGCAGAGGCTGAGGCAGGAAGACCAATAAGGAGGTCATTATCATGCTGCCTGGATGTTAGATCCTCCATCTCCCCACTCTTTCCTACTCTGTCCCTTTTACTTTGGTGAAACACTTTTCCTGTCTCTCCTCCTTAATTATCTTTTCACACTCCAGTCCCTATGACCACCTTTTAAAAAATCCAACTGCCCTTCTTGTTTCTTTGAAATCTCTCCACAAGGCACACTTCAGCCAGAAGATTTAAGATGTAATTAAATCATCAGATCCTTAAGGCAGAAGATGTGAAGCAGTAATTAAGATACTTTCCCATTGCCTGATCATAAGACCCAACCTGGGATGGTTTTTTAATACAACATGCTTAATATGTTTTGGGGCTTTTTGAAATATAAATTCCTGGGCCCCACAGCAAGCCCACTGAAACCCTATTGTCCAGGGGTGGGATATATCAATCTGGTTTTTTTGGTGTTTGTTTTTTTTTTTTTTTCCCAAGAGAGTGCCCCAAATGGTGGTTATGATCTGGCAGTTTGGGAAATGTGTTAAGGGATAACCCATAGCTGCTGATGGGATGAGAGAGGCTTCGTGGGAGAAGTAAGTGTTTAATGAGTTTGACTTTCTGTTTTGGTTCCCGGTGGCAATAGTACATTAGGCAAGTGGTGGCTACCTAATGAATGTTTTACCTAGAAAACTGGTAAAACACAGTGGAAGTATGTCCCTGCTAACCGCTGATTGGCTTGAGAGAATAAATGTAATCAGAGAAGACAAATCTGCAGAGCATGAGAATGGCTCTGTAGGCAGAATCACCACATTGGGGCTAGGCCAGAGACTGAGCATGAGAGTGAGGTCCTGGACACCCAGCTACTGAAGTACTTTTTTGAAGCTGAATTTGTGTGTCTCTTTAACCCTGTGACAGTATAAAAGGACTATTGTAGGTCAAAATCTGAATGAGGAATTGAATATTACACCATATTGGTACTGCCAGGTTCACTTTTTTAAAAAAAATTGTGAAGAGAGGCACCTGGATGGCTCAGTGGGTTAAGCCTCTGCCTTCAGCTCAGGTCATGATCTCCTCGGATCGAGCCCCATATCGGGCTTCCTGCCCAGCAGGGAGCCTGCTTTCCCCCCTCTCTGTCTGCCTCTCTGCCTAGTTGTAATCCCTCCCTCTGTCAAATAAATAAATATATATATTTTTTTAATTGTGAAGATTTTATTTATTTATTTATTTATTTAACTTACTTATTGAGAGAAAGAGAGACTGCGAGTGGAGGGAAGAGCAGAGGGGACAGGGAGAGTGAATCTTAGGCAGACTCTTTGCTGAGGGAGGAGACTGCTCAACCCTGAGATCATGACCTGAGCCAAAACCAAGAGTTGGAAACTTAACCGACCGAGCCACCCAGGCGCCCCAACACTGCCAGGTTTTTATTGCTGTGCACCAAGTGAATCAACATTGAAAATGCTCCTTTAAAGTTTTGAGCAAATGCAAAACGAAAGTATCTCAAAGGAATAGGATTTAACCTGCAGTATTATTTTAATCAGCCCAATTTTCCCCATTAGGGAAAGACATTAGTATATCCCTCTTGGGCCTTCATGAAAGCAAGTTGAAGGAATCTGAAGGAAAAGTTGAAGGAAGCACTTGGAGTCACACCTAAAACAAGGGGACACTCTGGTGTCATTTGCACTTTTCTGCTAAAGAGCTTACCACCCAGTTTCCCTTGCCTAAGTATACCAGTAGCAGCTGAGCAGAGAGCTAGACAGAAAGGGGCATGCAGTTTGAGTTGGGATTTGAAGGTTGGACGAGAGTAGAACAAGATAGTAACAGCTCTCACCAACATCTATCACTGTCTGGCCAGCTCTGGCGGGACACAGTGCTCATCTGATTGTTCAAAGATCCTATTTGTCAAGGCCACCGTTCTCTCTTCCCAGCTGATCCAGATCATGTCCTGCTGAAACTCAGTTATTTTCTTTTTTCAAAGTGCTATCTTCTTTTGGTCAGGACCATTACCTAATGTTCAAACAGAAACAAAATAATGAGCAGTCTCTACAGAACTTTCCATGTCAAAAGTTCTTATTCTCTAAGCATGTAGGGGAATTATATATGCAAGGTTCATGTACAGAGTGACACGCACGATGCTAACAATAGCCCCATCCTATCCCACAGTGGAGAACCCTTGGGATACTTAATTTGCTTTTCAAATGCAATGGAAAAATTGAGGGTTCCCCCCTCCTTGTATTTTCTTCTAACACAAATAGTACAGAAGAATTGAAATGACAGAGAAGGCAGGATATTGAAGTTCCAATATTACAATCTAATATAGACATATTCTAGAAAAGATGTTCAGCTTTATTGAAGTTTCAGTCGATATGTTGATTTGATATACTTATGTATTGAGAAATGATTACCAAGTAGCGTTAGTTAATACCTCTATCACCTCACTTAATTATAATTTTTTTTTTTTGTAGCAAGAACATTTAAGATCTGGTCTCTTCACAAATTTCAATTATATAATACACCATTATGAACCGTAACCATAATACATCAGATCCCCAGAACTTACTCATCTTTTTTTTTCAATTTCAGTTTTATCAAGATATTATTGACATACAAAATTATAAGATATTTAAAGTGTACATTGTGATGATTTGATATACACATACATACATTGTGAAAGGTCTCCCCCTATGTAGTTACTTAACACATCCATCACCTCCATATTTATCTCTCTCTCTCTCTTTTTTTTGATGAAATCATTTAGTTCTACTCTTAGCAAATTTCAATTATACAGTACAGTGTTATCAACTATAGTCATCATGTTTTACATTAGATCCTCAGACCTCATTCATCTTATAGCTGAAAGTATGTACTCTTCTACTAACCTATCCCTATTTTTCCCATGCCCTTGCCCCTAGGAGCTACCATTTTATTCCTTGTTTCTGTGTGTTGGACATTTTTCTTTAATTCCCCATATAAATGATACTGTGTGGTATTTGTCTTTGACTGGCTTATTTCAATTAGCATAATGCCCTTGGGTTTCATTCATGTTGTCACAAATGCAGGATTTTCTTTTTTAAGGTTGAATAATATTCCATTGTAGATACAAAAGATTTTTAAGGCAATTTGTATATGTGCTGCTGAAGTGAGCACTGTAAGGCAGTTTGAATATTAATGTAACAGAAAAAGAAATGATAAGGTATTAGTAAAAATGGCAATGGGAAGAAAAGTATGTATGTCTGTTGAGTAATATGCTGGATTTATTACAATAATAACTTCTGGCCACTTTTAAGAACTCCATGTGTTCTTCCTTCAGTACCTTGATACTAATTTCTGGTAATTATGGTCTAGAAGATGATGCCTGTTCTCTTATTATTGTGATTAGTAAATATCAAATTAAATTTATTTTAAATGTATTAAATAAATTATTAAAACAAATATGTTAAATCAATATCTTCCTATTAAAGTAAATATGGTATTTGGTTATATTTATGAATAAGGACTATATAGCTTGATTGTGAAACATATGAAAAAAGTCATAAGTAAACTTAAATTGCAAATGACAAGCTTGGAAGAATGTTTCCCAAAGTTAAAATGTCTATATTCTTAGTATAGAAAGAGCTAATACAAATTACTAAGAAATATTATTAACATCCCAACTAAAATACAGACATAAGCAGATAATCCTTAGAAGAGAACTAATTATGAATAGGTTCAATGGCCAATTCCATTTTATACTAATTTGCAAATTAAAAAATGAAATATAATTACTTGAGAATACTTAAGATTGGCAAAGGTGCAGTGATAAAGGCAAACTGTTTTATGTCTAGCAAAAGTATTAATGGGCATAATTTTTGTGAAAATTTATTCGGTAATAGGCACTGAAGTTTAGAGGTTTGCACTCTAAATTCACAACTAGAATACTATCCTAGGCAATAAGTGATGTGAAATGATTCACGCAGAAGGGTAATTCTCATAGAATTATTTGTAATAATGAAAAATAGAAATAGCCCAATTTTCACAAGAAGAATTGTTGTTACAATAAGCTTGTAGAAGATTGAATGAAACAGGGAAATACAGTATATGACATTGTTTAAATAAATAACATATAAAATACATACAGATTATTTGTTATGTTATGATCCTAATGATATATTTTAAATATATTGACTCACAAGATCTGTTACTTCAGGAATATATGCTTTGGAAGTTCTCATATTTTTAAATATTACAGTGGTATATACTTCCCCCAAATTCAGTTTTTATAGCACCTAGAACTCATTATTCTGATGTATACATAGTGTGGGGGATTCTTAGACCCATTTCTATCACAGAGTCAGGTCACTGCCAAATTCCCTTGTCCATTTTAGCTAGTTTAAAATTTTAATTTTCAGGTGCTCCTGGATGGCTCAGTTGGTTAAGTGACCAACTCTTGATTTTGGCTCAGGTCATGATCTCAGGGTTGGGAGATCAAGCCCCATGTGGGGCTCTGCACTGGGCATGGAGCCTACTTAAGATTCCCTCCCTCCTTCTCCCTCTGCCCATCACGCCCCCAAAAAATAAATAAATAAAATTTTCATTTTCAATTGAACAACCATAATTTCTCATACTTTCCACTCTCCCTTCATATTCTTGGCACTAGATGCTGGTTTTCTTTTCAGAAAAAAAAAAAAAGGTCAGAGGACTTTTACAAGCAAATGAGATTTTTCTTACTCTATAAAAGCTAAGAGACTGGAAAGAAATAGAATTTCTTCATTAAGAAGTAAACTTCAATTCATTCTAGAAAACTTTTAGAAAAACTTTGAATCTCAAATGCGGAACATCAACTAATTGAGAATATTCATTCAAAGGGGCTGAGAGGAACAAATTATGCTGTTGTAATCCTGTTGAAGGAGTACTAAAGATTTTATTATTGATTTATATAGTCTTTAAATTTTTAAACAATTAACATGTTTTGTTTAAGTTATAATGTATTATAATTATGTATATGTTTATATATTATATAATTTATGTATTATAATTATCATAAAGCAACCTTTGTTTCTGGCCCAGCAAGACAGTATATTTAGATGAGTGGATAAAAGTAGGAATTCTGGCTCTATTAAGACTGTCTGGGTAATCTTAAATAAGTTATTTATCCTTTCTGTGCTTCAGTTTTCTCATCTGTAAAATGGGGATGATCAGAGCACCTACATCATCGGGTTGTGATGATTAAATGGGTGAAGTAGGTGAAGGGCACAGAGTAGTTGGCAGCCAAATAGTTAAGTGCTGTGTAAGTGCTCACTATAAGTATTTTGTTCTAAATAAGTAGGTTTAGTTATGAATACTAAATGGCCTGAAATTTAAAAAATAGAACCAGTTTTGGATAATAGATATTCCTGAGGACTGATTTAAACATTTTATTTATTTATTTGAGAGAGAGAGAACATATGCACGCACAGGCTGGGGGGACGGTACAGAGGGAAAGGGACAAGGAGACACCCTGCTGTGGTGGGAGCCTGACACAGGGCTTGGGGCTCAATCCCAGGACCCTGGGATCATGACCTGAGCTGAAGGCAGATACCCAGCTGACTGAGCCACCCAGGTGTCCCAAGGACTGATTTAAAAAGCATAATACCACTACTAATTACTTAAATCATTTATTTGGTTTTTACCTTGTGCTAGAGACTATCCTAATCACTTTACATATATTTATTTAATAATCACAGAAAATGTTATAAGTTGTACATTATTATCCCCATTTGTAGAAGGAAACTGGAAAAACACAGTTTTAGAAACTTACCTAAGGTTATAGATGACGGAAGTGAAACACCAGAATTCAAAGTCAGGTCTTCCTGCCTCCAGGATTAATGTTCTTAATGATTAAATTTTTCTGGCAGGTATAGTAAATTAGCCCTAGCTGTAACCAAAATATTGTTTATTTTATAATTTAGTTTGTAATATTCTTTAAAATTTTGTCTGAATATTAGTAATTAAAGATCAGTTGATATTGCTTATTATTTCAGCAAAGAGGTAATTTATTATAAGCAATCAGTAATATTAGCCATGCCTATTAAAAATCTTGTTGTTTAGGGGTGCCTGGGTGGCTCAGTGGGTTAAGCCTCTGCCTTAACCTCTGCCTTAACCTCTGTCCTGGGATCAAGCCCCGCATCTCTGCTCAGTAGGGAGCCTGCTTCCCCCTCTCTCTCTGCCTGCCTCTCTGCCTACTTGTGATCTCTGTCTGTCAAGTAAATAAAATCTTTTAACATCTCCTGATGGCTTACTCTCACAAACTCAACCAATATTACCATGAAAAGATAGAAAAATTCCAATGATATTGTTACAGGCATGAATGCATCATACTGTTTTAGAATTGCTGTTCCTTATGTACTAATGTACCACTTTTTCAAAAGAAAAAAAGTAAATCTGGCAGTTTTGAATATTCAGGTAGTCTAATCCCAGTGGAGTGGAATATCTTAGAAGATTCTTAGAAGGATTCATGATGAGGAATGTTCTTATTCTGGGAATGGGCATCAGGCTCCACTTGCCATTCCCAAATATGTGTGCATTAATGGGGCTTCAAAATGCAGGACTAGAGAAGAAAAAGGCTCACGTACTGCTTTAAACTGGTAATGAGCAGTCAGGGAAGAGATACTCACCTTGGAACATCAGCAACTGCTCTCAAAGATGTGCCAGTATTCGATGCAAGACATTCTTGGAAAACTCTCCATCACTAACAAAAGAAGATGGACGAAGCCTTGAAATTATCTTGTCCCTAATATAAATTATAAACTCTTCATTAAATCATCAGAATATGTTCTAACGAGGAGTGTTCAGCTGAGAGAGGCTGTTCTGCCACTCTCCGTGTTGAGACCATTCCGGGGAGAGTAGATTCTATGATTAAGGTGATTAAGGTAATCAGCCAGGCTGATTCAGACACTCAATCCAGCCGCTGCCAGTGGACCTGCTGGTAATCACCAGAAGAGTGCACTTTGGAGGAGAATTTCTCTCTACAAGTGCTCTTGTGTTTGTTCAAGTTGAAACTAAGTTGGAGAAAAAACCGTGCTTGAAAGTTTTCTAGGCTCTGCAAACTATAACCTTCATTAAAGTGCGTCCCTGACCGGAAGGCCCTGACCACCTACCAGGGATTATGCTCCTGGGTTCTGCATCACGTTCTCACTCTCTCTCTCTCTTTTTTAAAAGATTTTGTTTGTTTATTTATTTATTTATTTATTTGAGAGAGAGAGAGAGAAGGAGATAGCGAGAGAGAGCATGAGTGGGGAAGAGAGGGAGAAACAGGCTCCCTTCTAAGCGAGGAGCCCTATGGGGTGCTTGATCCCAGGACGCTGGGATCATGACCTGGGCCAAAGGCAGCATCTTAACCAGCAGAGCCACCCAGGCACCCCTGGCTGCATCACTTTCTCATAAATTGCTCTGCACACAGTGAGCCCTGGATAAATTGTGATAAAGGGACTAAAAAATCTCCAACTTTCATTAATCAAGATCCCTTAATCTTATGTTTCTTTCATCGTAGCCACCATCTTGATGGTGTGACTTAAGAGTTGATGAAAGCTACCACTCCTTGATAATTTTTTTTTATCAAGTTCTATGATATTTGCTAGCCGTATTGACAAAGTTCATCTTACCCAAATATTTTAGTCCCAGTGCCTTTCCCTTCTTCTAACTACATGGATATTCTTACTTGTGGAAATCCTTCCATTTTTTAAATTTTAGAGCTAGGAGAAAACTGAGAGAGAATTTAATTCAACCATCTCCCAAGTGGACCCGTTTTCTAGTGTGGCAGCCACTAACCACATGGGGCTATTTAAATCTAAATTGATTAAGTAAACTTTAAAATCAGTTCACCAGTTGCACTAGTCACATTTCAGGTGTCCAATACCAACACACAGCTAGTGGCTATCATACTGAACAGTAACAATATGGAACATTTCCATCATCACGAATTTCTGTTGGATAGCACTGATATAGACTAAGGAGGGTACTACTAGTGCTACATGATTATAGGTGGCACACAAAGGATTTTTTTTTAACAGCTATTATTTTGATGTGCACTAGAAATTATATAACTTATGGGTCAAAGCCATTTTTTCCATGGGTATTATTGCTGAGGATAAAAGCTAAAATGTGCATTTAAGTTGAAAATGAGAGTTGGTTCAAAGAAAAATATAGTGCAAGGCTTACTTAGATATGACAAATTTGTGAAAGTGGTAGGTGAATGAAGGAGGCTTGGGAAGTGGGAAGGTGTTAGATTTTAAAATAAAAGTAAAAAAGAAAGGGTAGAGCTTCCATTATTAGCCTGGAGCATCTTATGTCCTCCTAACAGAGATTATCAGATAAAGTAACCTACCAGGTCGACAAGATAAGAAGCGAGATGTACGGAGCAGAGGAGTGTACACAGGGAGGGTAGCCTGAGGGCCATGATAGTGCGAGGGGAAGGAACAGAAAGGTCATGTCTGGGCACATCAGGCACTTGTTGGGGAAAGCACAAACAAGGAAAGAGAGTATGGATTTTCAGTTCAGGCAAAGCCAAGAGCCTCATGAAATCCTTCACTGTTATTTACCAAGTTTTGAGGTTTGATGTGTATAGCAAGTGTCTAATGTGAACATAGTTCCAAAACTCTCAAAACTATAATCTTTCTCGCTACTTTCACTAGCTGTGAAATTTTATTAGAGGAGATTTGAGTGGAAAGGTAAGAGCAATCACAATAAAAGATTATTTAATCTCCTAAGTAAATTTTCGAATTTACTGATCCTTGAGCTAATCCAATAAAACCTTCTCGTCTTGCCAAGTCACATTCTGGGGAGCTACAGGTGTTGATGGTTTTCCTCCAGTGACCTATCAGACAACCACAAGTGTTTGTGACATGGCCAGCATGGCAGTACAAGAGGCTGTAAGTCACATATTCGAATTCACTTTTCAAATCCACTGTCCCCTAGAGAGTGTTTAGTACTTTCAACTAGATTGAAGAAGTCCAAGGAATCCAAGGATCAGACTGACAGTGTATATGCAGAGAGTAGAAGCTGTGTCTTTACAGCAAAAGCAGCAAAAGCAGCAGAGGAGAGATGTCTTCCTAGAGAAGCTGACAGACAAATGTTACCAACAAGATGTCAGCTGGCAGCTGTTGTGGGAACATGAGAGGTTGCCCTGGGAATTCTAGAAACACTTGGATGGATTTTTGGAGGAGAGATTGGAACGTGTGAGGTACAGTGGTTTTGAAGATGAAAGTAACTGGCCAGCAAAATCTGATGATAAATGTTAACACAACCTGACTTGTCACCACAGAAATCTATATTCTCAGGTTGATAGAGTTACACTTGGTCTTAGTCTCGCACAAACCCTGTGAGTATGTTATCTCCTGTGAGGTATCATTGCCATTTCACACTAGAGGATCTTGAGGTTCAGAGGAAATATGTTACTCAGCTTGGTCCATCCTGTGGAACCAAAGGAATTTCAAGCCCATACCCTGAATTTCACTGCTATTTTAAGAAGATGAGTTAGAGCAGGGTGTGAGTAAGTTAGCAGGCACAGTAGATAAAGACTTTGGGTCACTGGGCCTGGGAGGCAATCAGATTGCATTTTACTAAGAATTGGTTCTGCTTCCTAGATGTAAGCACACAGGTGCACCCTTAGGTCCAATGATGGGTATGAAAAAGCAAAAACCAAAAGAATTGCAAAAGCCTAATACCTGTCTCCCCTCTTCCAGAAAATCTTTATCACAAAAGATGGACATGTAACTATGTCCCACTAAACTATGTTCCACTAAACATATAACTATAGGCCCACTAAAGATGGCCTATTTTAATAGAAAAGAACCTATTCTAAAGGGACATCATCAGGAAAAAAAAAAAGTCATTATGTAGTATGATCAAAATGTTTCCCAAAGCTTCAATTCATATTTGCCTAGAAATATTTCTGAACTTGATTATTATTGGGTCTAACATTCACACCAGAAAGAAAGAAACTATTCCTCTTATGAGTTTACTTTTTCTTTTTGGGGGGAAAAAAAAGGCTTTTTTTTTTGGGGGGGGGCTTTTTTCTTTTCTTTTTGGCTGCCTAGCATCCATTCCCCCGCTCTGACATTCCCTGGTCTCAGATTTCTTTAGAGGAATTAACTTCACCCCTCTTTTACAGGCAGAATAGCAAGTCCAAGTGCCTGCTTTCTTGTTATGAAAACCAAGAGACTCCTCCTACCAAAACTCCCTCTCGTCACCAATACCACTGTCCCATGCCACCAAGGAGTGGGCATATGACCCACGGTTCACCAACTGAACTTTCCTAGGATTTTGAATCTTGACTTGAGTTGTCCAAAGATGGAAGAAATAGAGTCCACTCTTCCCAGCTGCAGTGCTTGGGATGGTCAAGCAGTTCCAATCACTGAGACTTTTCAAAACTGCCCCCTTTTCAGTAAATTCTATTTTTCTCTTAAAAAATAGTTATTTGAAACTGTTTTGGTTGAATTATGTCCCTCCGAAACTCATATGTTGAAGTTGTAAACCCTAGGACCTCAGAATATGACCTTATTTGGAAATAGGATCATTGTAGATGTCATTAGTTAAGAAGAGGTCAGGGGCACCTGGGTGGTTCAGTCAGTTAAGTGTCTGCCTTTGGCTCAGCTCATGATTCCAGGGTCCTGGGATGGAACCCAAAGTCTGGCTCCCTGCTCAGTGGGGAGCGGGCTTCTCCCACTCCTGTTCTCAAATAAATAAATAAGATCTTTATTTTAAAAAAAGAAGAAGAAGAAGAGGTCAGACCAGAGTAGGGTATGCTCTGAATGCAGTATGACTAGGTATCTAAATAAATAAAGAAAATCGGATGCAGACACATATGCAGAAAACATGCCATGTGAAGATGACGGCAGAGGTCAGGGTGAAGTTTCTGCAGGTCAAAGAAATCTAGGATGTTGATCTTGATCTCAGACTTCCAGCTTCCAGAACTGAGACAAGAAGTTTCTGTTGTCTAAGTCACCCAGTTTATGGTGCTTTGTCACAGCAGCCCTAGCCAGCTAATAGAATAACCAAAACACCTAACCTGACTTTTCTTTTTTAAACATGAATGTTTCTGAAGAGTTTAAGGGAGCACATTCATATTAAGTTATTGGTTAGGAAAGACCTGGGTGGTCCGAGGAGAGGAGTTGTTAAACTGGGGAAATCTACATAGGAAGATAATAGGCTGAGCTCTAAATTTAGATATGAATATTTCATAAAATGCTTATTTTCCCTGTAGTCACAGTCTAAAATTTTGAGGAGAACAAGCAGATGATTTTGCAGTTGGCAGATAAAGAAAAGGCTGGAAATAAACAATAACACAACTTGAACAGTTTGAGTTTGAGAAAAGGTATATGATGCAGGACTGTGAGGGTAAGTTTCTCTATTACAAAAATTAAGTGTTTTGCTTTAGCTTGTTGTCTAAAAAATGATGGATTATATTCATTATCCTCTCGTTGATACCTTGATATAATGTTAGCATCTGCTCTGAGTCAGATGTTAATAGGGCGTGGGCAGAAGGCCCAGGTTTGATCTGATCAAGGTAACTGACTTTTTCTCTTTAGTGCCTGAGGATTAAATGGTCCCTAATTAACTCTTATTTGTTTCAGTAAATATCTATAGAATATATACTCTGGGACAGGAACAGGATAGGCTGGTGAATAAGACCGGTAGGTTTTCAACTCCACCTTGGAGGGAGCAACAAATGACATAGGAATGAATGGTCTGGTGTAAATTGTGGGGAAGTAACATTTCATCTGACAAGTGAAAGTTGTGAGATTTAGCAGACTTAAAGCAGGGTACATTGTCTGATGGAGGACTGTCACTGGCAGAGTAGAAGTTACTGTGAAAGCCTAGAAGTAGACAAGAATACTTGGGCAATATGGAGACAGTGAAAGAAGTTCACCATGGTCAAGCAGTGAGACTGGGGAGACCAGGAAAGCTAAATTAAGGAGTGGGAATTATCCTAATGGTAACATGAGGCACCATCGAAGAATTTTAATCTGGGAAGTGACTTGATTAGATTTTCCTTCCTTAAGAAATCATTCTAGTCACAGTTTGGAGAATGACACATAGAACAACTAACCTAGATGCGTAGAAACTGATTAGAAATCTGTTGTCATGGTGAGCAAGACCGAGATTAAACTAGGATAGTGGTCATGGAAGAGGAGAGGGTGTCATGTCTGGGAGAGGAAAAATGCCATGTCACCTGACTGAGCAGGGTGCATTTTATACCGGTTTGGCCAGGACTGCCATTCTGGCTTGTTGCCTATGGGTTCTGTGAGAATGTATGGTAGTTCCAATGTGCCTTACTATTAAAGATCAGTGAACACCATGGTAGATTTCCCCATGAGACTTAGAGGGGGACTCTGTGATTTCTGGCAGATGCCCAATAGACTGGCCATGACCCAGTCCTTTCATCACTTATAGTACAGCAGGTCTGGCAAGCCTGTAGCCCTCATCTCATCTACTTTTTCCAGACAACTCTTAGAACCAGGAAATGTTGAATTAAGGAAAACTAGGGTATGTGTCTTAGCCCCAGGCTTCCTTTCACCTGGGAGTTCTGTAACTTCTCTCCTGAATTGCATTTTTCCTTTTTTTCAACAGTACAGGGGCAGGCAGCAAGTCTACTGGCTAAGCAGAAGTCCAGCTGAGAAATAAAATGTAAATGCCGTGCAGCCATCTCAGAAACACTGAGTTTCCTAAAAGAGAACTCTTTCTCTCCACCCAGAAGTCCCTTTCTGTTGACTGGGGGAATGGGGAAGCTGTATTTATAAGGCTTATTTTCTGCAGAAAGTTGTTTGGTCCCAGCAACTGTTGGTCCCTTGCATTCAGAATTCTGGGTACCTGGTACTTTTCCTGCGCAGATTTGGGACTTGCTACAACTCAGAGCAAAAATTAAAATTCTGCTCAACCTCTTGTTATAATAACTCAGATGTTTTATTATAAAATTCCTTGAGGTCCTGAATATGAGAATATAAAATTGTAGCAAGACACTTTAGAAATGGCAGGATGGGTTAGATACCTACCTTCTGAAAGCATCTGATTGGGCTATGTTGTCTTAAGTATTGAAATGCTTATATTTTAGTATATGTGCTGCCGAAGCAAGCACTGAAATGCTTATATTTTAAATGTGGCTACTCACTTAGTAGGCAGCAACTATTATAAGCACTTTAATTAACTAATTAATTAAAATTTTATTTAATGCAATTTAGTAAACATATAGTATATTGTTAGTTTCAGGGGTAGAATTTAGTGATTCATCAGTTGCGTATAACAGTGTTCATTACATCACATGCCCTTCTTAATGCCCATCACCCACTTACCCCATTCCACCACCCACCACCCCTCCAGCAACTCTCAGTTTCTTCTCTATAGTTTAGAGTCTCTTATGGTTTCCCTTCCTCTCTGCTTTTATCTTACTTTATTTTTCCTTCCCTTCCCCTATGTTCATCTGTTTCGTTTCTTAAATTCCACATATGAGTGAAATGATACGGTATTTGCCTTTCTCTGACTGAGTTATTTTGCTTAGCATAATTAACCCAATACCCTCTAGTTCCATAAGTACTTTATTTACATATAGAATATATTTTATATTATATGTGTGTGTGGGGGGTGCGTATATGTGTATATGTGTATAATATATATATGGGATTGGCAAAGAGGCATAATTAATTGAAAGAAAGGCATTTAGGATATGATTAGTCAAAAAGAAAATTGACTTGTTTGGCTCTCCAGTCCAAATCACCAATCTCATTTTTTTAAATTAAGAGTTGATTTATAGACCAGATCAGCCTTTCAAAAAGATATATTTTAGGGTGATTGTTGAATCCACTGAACTTGAAGTTCCAAAACTTTCCACAAGTCAAAGGTTAGGTATCTCACACAAGTGGGCACTGAGTTCTCAATATAATTAAGGCTGCTGCTAATGGCTGTATTTCTGAGGTCACCATGCTTGCGTGGCTGATTAGATTCCACTTCTGAGAACAGATACTAAACACATTCTCAATGACAGCAATTGCTTTAAACTCCTTAAAGCCTTCAAAATAGAGAAAGTTTACTTTAGAACTCTTAGTTAAAATAATCAGCAATTAAGACTTCAGGAAATTACATTTAAATCACTCCTGTAGCATCCTCGAAAACTTCCACACCAATTCAGAAGTTCCTGTACGATAAAAGAATAGATTGTTCATTGTTAAAACTTTTGAACTTCCTTTTTCTCCACCTTTTTATGAAATCTAACGCAACTTGGCAACCTGGACGTAACTCTAACTGAGCACTAAGCTCTGGGTAGGTGTAGTTCCAGGTAAAGAGGCCCACCCACTGGGACATTTTCCTTGGCAATTTGATGAATAATGGCTTCTCCTCAGCTCGTCCTAAAATAGGAATCCACCCCTATCACAAATCCAAAGATTTCAAAACACGCTTCCTCATTACACACAGTAGTCAACTTGGGTTTTTTAAAATTGCTGTGTGCATTTATTAGCTAGTATTAGTTCAGCAAAAAGGGAACAAAAGCTCACAAACACCCTACACAGTTTTACAAGACACATTGTAGGGGGAAAAGGGACTTATTCTAGGGTCTTGGGAGATGCATTCCTGAGGAAGTGGACCTCTAATTCCTGGTGGA
The DNA here is from genome assembly GCF_902655055.1 of Lutra lutra. Taxonomy (NCBI): domain Eukaryota; kingdom Metazoa; phylum Chordata; class Mammalia; order Carnivora; family Mustelidae; genus Lutra; species Lutra lutra. The sequence goes on from NC_062288.1 coordinate 38,194,003, forward strand.
AGCGGTCTCGTTCCTGAGGGGGAGGGGGCATGCCTACTGGCATCCTTCGAGCAGGGAGAAGCCCAGTTGGCGGGCCCATGGGTGATCTCATACCAGGTGGAGGAGCCATAATGCCTGGAGGTGGTGTTACCCAACCCACAGGAGTGAGTGGGGTACCTCCTACTAGTGGGTATTGAGTTGTAGCAGCTGCTACAGTGCCTTTTCCCTCTGGAGTCATTACCTGTTGGGATGGCTCCAAAACCCCTTGGACAAGACCTGCTAATCCCCAGGAACTTGGGGAGTTGGACAGCTAGCTGGCACTCCTCCACCAACTCCAGGGCCTCCTGCAGCTCCAACAAGTGGTACCCAAGCAATGCCGGTATCTTTGGGGGGTGGTCTTCTAAACTCCCCCGTCTCTGAGAAGCAGTTCTTTCAGCAACTGGAATTTAAAAGGTGATTCTGGGAGCTGCCCTTGTGAACTTATGGCAATTCTCAGTCTTCAGTTCTGCTCCACCCTCCCTGTCCACTCTTTCCCCTATTCAGGGTCCATTATTTCCAAGTTACGGTGCCCTTCTGAAGGAAGAAGGATCACTCCAAAGGCAGTGATTTTGACACTCTAGCCCAATCCTGGCTCACCTTTTCCTCAAAACTAAATGCCCTGTGTCCCAAAATCTTTCAGGAAGCCAGCAAGTTGACATGCTTATTTCAACATGTATTTCTACAAAGACATAATAAACAACAATGGCCTGTCTTTCTCAGAAAACATTCGCTGGCATAGTCCAGCCTTCACTACATAAATCTGAAACAGTGACACTCTGGCAAAGACAGAGGAAGAGATACTGTGACACAGAGAAGCCCTTTGGCTCTTCCTCAGTTTATATATTCCAATTACCACTTAGTTTTATAACTGGCTGCACACACATATTTCATAAAATTATAAAACCTTAGAGGTGAAAAGGATTAGTCAACACTTTCGCTTCAAAGATAAAGAAACTAAAACACAGAAAGTTAAGAAAACAGTCCTACAGTCACTGAACAGAGAGAGAAGCCGGCACTCCTGGCTCCAGTTCTGACGCTTGTCCCCTTATCTCTTAGACTCTGTTGATGAGCTTTCCAGAAAAACACATGTGCACAGCTAATTCTGTCTGTGATTTCCAATGGGATGAGGGGAGTTGGGTTGGAGAGAGCATATATAAGCGTTTCCAAAAGGCATGTTCAGATTTAAGAACCATAATTAATATCAGAATATACTTCCAAGTTAGGAAAAGGAAAATGCTATTGCTTCAATAACAAGAATTAGGAGAAATAACTTGTAACAAGATACTGGCAGGGAACAATTCCATCCTATCCATGTCAGTGATTCTCAAAGACTGATGATGGTGGGCAAGGGGCACATCAAACCCTCCACAGGAAGAATGAGGCATCTAGCTTTATCTGAAATATAGAAATTAGTTTGACTATTTATCTTTTGAAAGTTGCGATTCCAATTATGAAATGTTTCAAATACAAAAATACAGAAAAAGCATAATTTCACATATCTCCCCACCATATTCAAAATATATTGTTCTATCACATTTGTTTAATAGGTCTCTTTATTGTTTAAATTTTTTAAAGAAGTAATAGGTACAGGCACAGATAAAAATCCACCAGCAGTATGTCTTCCTTCCCCTCTCTTTGAGCGACAGGCGCCTTGATCAAGTGTGTATGTATTTTTACCTTTTAAGTTATTCTCTTTTAACACACATGCATAGATGCATAAATAACGCATATTATTGTTTGATATATTTTTAAGGTTTATTTAAATGATACTACTAGTGCCTACATCTTCTTACAACTTTTCTTTTTCATTACATATACTACTCAGGAGGGTTTTGTTTTGTTTTGTTTTGTTTTGTTTTGTTTTTTGATATTGACATCTGTAGAGCTAGGTAATTCATTTGACCTGCTGTGTAGTAGTTCTTGTGTAAGTAAACCCAACTTACCTGTCCAGTCCCCTACTAAGGGACAGTTTTATTGTTTTTACTTTTTCACTGTTGTAAACAGTGCTGCAGTGAAAATCTTGACATACGACCTGTTGTGTACATGTGTGAGAGTTCTTCTAAGATGTATAAGTAGAGATAGAATTTTAGGATACATGAGTGTCCATGCGTACTAATTAATGAAACATTGTTTTCCAAAGTGGTTGTGCCAATTTATCCTACTGCTAAAATTACCTGAGTCTTGTTTCCCCACATCCTTACCAACATTGGGTAATATCAGACTTATCCTTCTTACCTCTTGAGGATGAAGTGGTTTCTCATATTATTTTAATTTATATTCTCTATATAACAATGAAGTTGAGTATATTTTCATATATGTATGAAATACTCCAGTTTCCCCTTCTGTGAACTGCTTTTTAATATCCTGTATCTATTTTCTAAAAGTTACTTTTCTTTTCCTTATTGATTTATAGAAGACTTTATGTATTCTGAATACCGTGCCTCTTGCACTTATATAGATAGAAAATATCTTTTCTTAGAGTGGGTTTTTTTTTGTTTTATCTTATTTTTTGCTCTATTTATAGTATATTTTGTCATACAGTTTTTTAATTTAATGAAGTCAAATTTATCATCATTTTCTTTTATTTTGCTATTTTTTTGGTGTTGCTTAAGTAATACCTCTCACTTGAAGTCATATAATATTGTCCTGTATTCTTTCTTCACATTTTTAAAGTTATATAAAATGATATTTGCACTTGTCCAATCCATCTGCAGTTTGTTTTGTGTATGGTGTTAAGTAGGAGTCTGCCATTCCTTCCTCTATGAATTAGCCTGATGTCACAGCACCAGTTAGTACGCAGCCCAACTTTCCCTCATGCATTTGTAAGGCCACTCCACTTCACACAAAGTTCCTACGTAGAGATGGTTCTGTCTTTAGGTACTCTGTTCTCTTCTGTTGATCTCTTTGTCTCTCCCCATATCAATAATACTGCCTTATTCAATATGATTATATCAAAGTTTACTTCTGAAGGGTTGTGTCTCTGCTTTTTATTCTCCTTCTCCTCCTCCTGAGTCTTATTCTTCATCTCTTTCTATAAAATTATTTTAGTCCATCCTTAGTGTTTTTTACTTTTGTATGACATTTAGGTCATTTTATAAAGTCCTGTGAAATTAAATTTACTTTATAAATTAATTAGAAACTTGTCATCCTTTTAAGTCTTTCAGTCTTTGTAGATGTTTTTTTCTCAGTGTATTTAACTCTTCTTTTAGGTCCTTCAGTAGAATGTTGTGATTGTCTTGATAAAGATATTGCACTTCTTTTGTTATATTTACCTTTATGTATATTTGCTACATTTTATGGAGGATATGAAGATACACTGCTGATTCTGTACATTGGTCTTGCATCTAGAAATCTAGCTGAGCCATTTTTGGTACTAATAGTTTATAGATTTTTCTACTTTTTTTTTTTTTAAAGATTTTATTTATTTATTTGACAGACAGAGATCACAAGTAGGCAGAGAGGCACGCAGAGAGAGAGGAAGGGAAGCAGGCTCCCTGCTGAGCAGAGAGCCCGATGCGGGACTCGATCCCAGGACCCTGAGATCATGACCTGAGCCGAAGGCAGCGGCTTAACCCACTGAGCCACCCAGGCGCCCGATTTTTCTACTTTTTTATGAGACAATCATATCATCGGTGATGTCTTATTTTTTTCTTTCTTATTTGTTCACAGTTTAAAAGTTTTAATTAATTAATTTGTCTTACTGCACTGCCTAAAATCTCCAGTTCAATATTAAAATGAAGTGGTGATTTTACAAGGGATTTAAATGGAGCTTCTAATGTTTCTCCATTGAATATCATTTTGTTGTAAGTTTTTTGTTGATATTCTGTATCAGATTAAGGAATTCTCTTCCTATTCTAATTTTACTGTAAATGTGTGGATTGCTCTTTTTTTTTCTTTAACCCTGAATGGGTATTGAATTTTGTCAAATAATTCAATCTGTTGAGATAATTATGCCTTTCATCTTCAATTTCTTTATATAATGAATAAAATTAATGGATTTGTTTATTTAAACCATCTTGGTATTTCTAAAATGAATCCCACTTGTTCATGCTACATATTTTAATACATTGTTTGATTTGTTTTATGAATATTTTATTTATGATTTTACACCATTGTCATAAATGATATTAAGCCAACAGTATTCCTTTGTGATACTGCAGTTCTGACAAGTTGGGGTTTCAAATGTTTACTGTACTCATGAAATGAGTGGTAAAGTATTTTCTTCTTTCTACTCTGAGTTTGTTTAAAAAGTAATTACATATCTTTCTTAAATATGTAGAACTTGGCTGTAAAACCCTTTCTACTTTATTTGGATTTATTTGTAACTACTGATTCAATTTCTTTAACAATTATAAAACTATTCACCTTTTGTGTAGGAATTTTGGTAAATTTGGTAATTTTTCTAGAATTTTTTATTTCTAAAGCTTTCGAATTTATCTCTGTATAGTTTCTGAATACATACATACATACAGATACACACGTTCAGTCTGCAATGAAACTTTATATTCCAGGGGCCCCTGGGTGGCTCAGTGGGTTAAAGCCTCTGCCTTCGGCTCAGGTCATGGTCCCAGGGTCCTGGAATTGAGCCCCGCATCGGGCTCTCTGCTCAGCAGGGAGCCTGCCTCCCCCCCACCCCCTGCCTGCCTCTCTGCCTACTTGTGATCTCTGTCAAATAAATAAATTTTAAAAATCTTCAAAAAAATGTTCAACAATTAAAAAAAAACTTTATATTCCAAATATGACTTATCTGTGCCCACACTCTTTATTTCTTTATTATTGTTGCTCAAAATCTTCTATTTTGGTTCTTTACCACTGTTCAGCTTTATTGACAATATTGTTTTTTTTTTTCTGTTTTATTCATTTCATTATTCTTTAACATTCTAGTCATTTTTTGGACAAATTGTATATAAACTCCTAGGCTTGGAGTTTCCCAGAGTATTGCAAAATCATATCTAAGCTCCAGTGAAGCAAAAGCAAGGGATTGTGATTTCCAGGGGAGATGTCTTCATTTTTACTCAGCTTCTACATTTTCTTTTTATCTTTCCATGCTGCCTCGGTAGATCTTATTAAGGCTGTCTTTTCATTTCTCCAAGAGACTTGACTTCAAGTAGTACTCTCAGTGTTACCTTCCCTTCCTTGTGTGGACCCAAGGCCTCCTCTTCTGATTCCATCTAGGTGTTAGAACCAAAACATCAGGATTTCCAGGGCCCCATATACCTCTTCCCGAGCAGGATTAGCTTCCCTCAGTTGCCATTCAGGTTTCTAGTTCTTTCTTCAGTTGTAACTCATGGGGAGAATTCCATTTCTGTTTTTGGGGTTCAGATATCCAATAATTTTGTTGTCATTATTATTTTATATCTTCCCATTTTCCAGATGTTTATAGCATGAGGGTATGTCTGTTATCCTAGTTGACTAGCTTGTTTAAACAGAAAGTTTTCAATTTATATTTTAAGACACATAAATTCAATATTTAGAGAATTCGTAGTTCTATTTTTCTGTTAGATTATATTATTAAGTACTACCATTTATAGAACATGCAACAATGATGCAAGATGCTTCATTTTGATTGTTGTATTTTGTTTGTAGAAGAACTATTTTCTAGGTGAAAGAAATGAGGACTGGGGTTATTAAATCATTTCACCCAAGTTCACACAATTACTCAGCACCAGAGGATGCAACTCACATCTGTTTGACCTCAAAAGAGATATAGCTGATTCTCAAACTGCTGGGGTTTTCTCCCATCTCAGGCTGCCTTTTTTTGGGGGTGGGGGCTCTTCGATTGTTAAGCATCACTCCTTTCTTATATACATCTACTAGTTTCAGGGATTTCAGTAAAAATCTGAAGGGCAGGAAAAATTCTCTATGACTTTCATTTTAAAGTGCTCCCTAGACACTCTCTTTATCCCCTAAAAAATTAATAACAATGTTTGAATACTAATAATTTATAATTATTAATATTATAATTTAAGGAGAAAATTAAGGAAAGAGAAGCATGGATTTCAACAACATCCGCTGGATCATTTTGAAGGTGAATTCCAAACATGCAAATTTGTTTCAAACCTTCCCTGAGGATTGAGTGCAAAGCAGCTGGCTGGTACTTTTAAGCCGCTCACAGTTCGGCACAGTGGCTCCTAATGCTGGCAGAGCTCCTGTGTCACCAGGATCTGCAGAGCGTGGCAAGCCAAATGAAAGAGGAAGTTTGCAATTAATTAAAAATAAATGAAAACAAAAATCTTCCCCCAGTGGCTTGCTTCTCATCTTGGTTGTAATCCACAATCAACATGTGGAGGCCACGTGGGGCATTTACCAAATGGAAAAGGTATAGGACTGTGTCGAAGAAACCACAGACCGCCGCTCTGGACCACACTAATAATTCTTTTAAATCCTCTCATTCCACCTCGTCAGGAGACACAGCAGCATTTTAAATCTGACTGACCCATATAAATTACCTCTCTACTCATCCGGCTGTGAAATTAACAGTTGAGGAAGACAGGTCCTGTCAAGCTTGCTGTGCCGAGCTGCTGAAGGGTTCAGAATAAATGGGGGGTGGGGACAAGAGACATCGTGCTTTAAGAGAACAAGGAGCCCTGGAGAGCTGTGATCAGCACAGTGGTCTCTGATACGGTGCCTGCTGTTCTGGAGCCTGGTATCAGCTTGGAAAGGGGGTTCATCAGAAAGGCACAAGTTGTGTGGTGCCAGCTGTTGTGCTGAAACACAAAGTGCTGTGAGCCTGGGGGCCTGCTGCCAAAGTGGCTGGGAGAGATACCACTTACCTCAAAAAGGTTAAGCCATTGGAACTTGAAAAATAAACCCAGAAGTACTCTCCGTTCTTTGTGTCACCTAAATTCATTGGTGCCCTGAAATAGGGCACTTAAACCTTCTTGGTCTTGGTTTCCTAAATATTTACGTAATACTGTTTCTAGATGTTAATTAAAAAAAAAAAGTTACCGTCTAATGAAGCTTCATCAGTAAATCATCCTATAAATCATTAAATCATCCTATAAGTTTGTGTTGTTTGACGATGTCATTTAGAAGAGGTAGAATGAATCTCTTACTTTCAAACTCCCATAATTTATTCCACAGCCTCACCAATCTCCAAAATGACAATGCCAATAATTTTTTTCCTCTGTCCTTCCATGTGGATACCTAGTCTGATTAAGGAGAATTGGCTTTATCTTTTGTTCTGCAACAGAAAAAGACGAGTCTTATCATCAAATTCTTATACATTAGAAGTTGAAACACAACGGGGTGGGAAGATGACCTTGCCGGTTCTGCTTTGGGCACATGCCTGCGCACGCATGCCTGCACACACAGAAATCTAGGCTGATGTAAATGCAGCAGCACCTATGCACGTTTTGGCCTGCAGTCTGTGTGAGTTGGACACATGCCAGCTTGGAAGTAAGTAGGCAAAGAATAGCTTTGATAGCACTGCATCCCAATAGACCAGAGAAGCGCAGGCAAGACAGTTACTTCGTGATTGCTATTAACCATTTTATTAATATTATTGATATGAAGGATTATGTTGGTGACCTTTCATTTGTCACCTGATGTTTTCTTCAAAAAGATTTTGGACAGATTTTATTATCCCTCTTTCATAGATGAGCTACTTTGGCGCAGTAATGTCATGTAATATCAAAGATCACAACTTATAAGACAGAACTGGAATTAGAACCAAAGTTTGATGCCAAAATGTCACAAAGACTTTCAACTCCAGAGTCCATTGTAACTCAGAAGAGAGAAGACTAACACTGAAACCGTAATGCCACTAATATTATAGTAGGCAATATACTCCTTTCCTCTTCTCTTTCCCCAAACCCCTACTTCCAAAAGAGAAAATCAAGAACATTCTAGAATGAGTGACTTCTGCTCAGACCACTGAAACTGAAAAACCTTGAAGATCGTTGCCCATATTCTTCTTTCAAATAGAGAAAGCTGAGACTTAAAAATGGTCTCAGTCTCTTATGACAGAGCCAGGACTAGAAATAGACGATTCATATTCCCAGACCAGCACTCTTAATTTCATTACAGAAGAAGAAGGAGAAGGAGAAGAAGGAGAAGAAGGAGAAGAAAGCATTTTCAAAATCAGGAAGTTGCTTTCCTGCTTGTTCACCTGCTTCCATAATCATTAGTCCAGAAACCCTGGCATAATTTGGAGAGTGGCAAAGTTTTCTTTCTTTGTACACCCAATGCATTGAGTGTATAGTTAGTGCTTTCTCTCACCAGGAAGGAGAAAATCAAAGCTATTAGAAAATGTTGTGTCACTTTTCAGAGAAGGCTGTATTTTGACATCAATGTATTTTTCTTTTCATCCTTAGCTCTGACAAGGAAAGTTTCGAATGAGGTCAGTGAGATTAATTTTACTTAATTTTAACTTCCTGAGTGAGTTAGTCTGTAGAGTTTCTATTTTGGTAATTTGAGTTTTAGCAGTTAAGTTGTACTCTGATATTCTGTATTCCCTGAAATTAGACACTGGAGGGAATACATTTGAGACATGAAGAAGTCTCCAAAGAAGAAATTCATAATCTTCAAGCTAGAGAAAATTTGATTTACAGGAAAGTTAAACAACAACAAAAACCCCAAGCAAAATAAATAGGGATGACGGGAGCAACTCTGCCTGTACAGTTACATATGAATAAATAAGCTAACATTCATATTAGAAATTTAATCCTACTTTGAAAATGCAATTGAAATTGATTCATCTTTATTTGCGTTTCTAACCAAAGTTAAGAAAAATGACTATCTAAAAGTAATTTTCTGGGCCGTTTTCTCTCAGTTCCAAATGTATCCTTCTTTATTTTTTACTGTTTTGGGAAAGTAGGGCTGGAGGTCTGCAAAACATATTTCTCCTTTGCTGGCTGCCTTCCTGCTGCATTCCTCAGCTAGGAGGTCATGGAGGGAAGCTGAAGATTGGAGAAGGGGAGCAAGTTATTTCCTCTTTCTCTTGGGTTCAGTCTGAGGCTTCCTTTGGCAATTCTTAGAACCGGGGTCATCATCCTCTTCCCAGGGATAAGAGCATGAGGGAGGCAGTTCCTCAAACTCAGTCACTGAGCCCCAGCTAAGCAGAGGCTGTCCAAACTGCTGTGGGGCCAGCACCAGTGGGCACTACGGCCTTCCCTGTTCCTGATTGCCAGCATCACAGGGCTCTTTCTTGAGCCAGTGAGGTGTGGCAGCAGCCTAGCACCTCTCCTCAGAAGTCTGAGGGCAAGTTCCACAGAGTTCCCTTTTAGGCTCCTGGGAATGGCATCCTCTCTTCAATCCCAGCTCTGCAAGGTCCCCTTCCCAAACACTGGATTCCCCTGAGGATCCCCAGCCCTAGAAAGATAGCTGCATCCTGTAGGGATTACCTCTGTGTGTTCGCTTTTTTTCAGTCCTCCAACTCTGGTTTAACCAGTTCCCTATATTAAATTATTTTGTGAAATACCTTAGCATGTTTTTGGTTTTCCCAGCTATACCCTGACATAGAAGTAAAAATGAGAGGATATGTGAAGAAATAGGGCAAGTTGGTGGCCTAAAGGGATTGGAGTGAGGAACACTAAAACATAAAGCTTATAACTATTGTTTTAAGTCTTAATGAGAACATGAGGGAAGGAATCTCTCATTTTCTTAAATGCAGAGGTCTTTAGTCTTCCAAGACCTGTCATGTGGTGGAGAATCTGTAATAGTACTAGATACCAAGAGGGTAAAACTAAGGGGTCCAAAACAGGACAGCTTGGCAAAGCTGAACTTCCTTTTCTATGACAAAGAACTTTCAGACCGTCAGCAGAATCCTAAACTGGGAAGATCAGTGAATAGGACAATTGAAGAAGAGATTCAATTTAATATTCTCAAAACCCAAGATTCAATGCTTCTAGTAACAGCTGACAATCAATAGAAAGGTAGAGGAGGACTGTGCATTGGAACATCCTTATGCTAGGTTTAATATTCCACTCCAGAAGCAACAGAGACCAATCCCATTCCCTGTGAGATCCAATCGATGACCCAGAAATTAATCTCAAAAATGCCTGGAAAAATGCAAATGATAATTGACTAACATTGTTGCCTCCTATCTAATACACCAAAAGCAATATGAGAAGTAAGTAATTTTAAGAAATCATGCAGGGTTCTATAGTAGAGTGTCATCAGGGGGGCGAACTAGCCAGTGTGTGATATCAAAGACTCTGGAAACTGGAAGCACAACTCTTTAAAAAAAAAAAAAAATTCTTCTAATATTTGAGTGTAACACTGTTCTGAGATTTCCTTGCTCAGTATCGCATTTATGTAAACGTCCAGTCAGGAATATCCAAAGATAGGTGAGGGAGACTAACTCTCTAATCAAGTTTAAAATAGAACAGAAAAGTGAAAATGAAAACACAGAGACCTTCTTCTGGTCGGCAGGTGTTCCTGGATGCTGCCCCTCTTCTTTTTAAAATTTTTATTTAAATTCAATTTAGTTAACATAAAGTGTAGTACAGGGATAGAATTTAGCAATTCATCAGTTGCATAGAACACCTAGTGCCCATCACAAGTGCCCTCCTTTATGCCTATCACCCAGTTACACCTCATCCCACCCTCCTCCCCTCCAGCAACCTTCAGTTTGTTTCCTAGAGTTAAGCGTCTCTTATGGTTTGCCTCCCTCTCTGTTTCCATCTTATTTTATTTTTCCTTCCCTTTGCCTATGTTCATCTGTTTTGTTTCTTAAATTCCACATATAAGTGAAATGAGTGAGTATTTGTCTTTCTCTGACTGACTTTATTTCACTCAACATAATACCCTTTAGCTCCATCCACATCGTTGCAAATGGCAAGATTTCATTCTTTTTGATGGCTGAGTAATATTGTGTGTGTGTGTGTGTGTGTGTGTGTGTGTATCACACTTCCCACTAATTTCTATAAAGTCTTCTCCTCAAATCCATGCACTTACTCCAGTGCTCTGAATATCAACTTTTAAGTTCTGTGATATAAGTTTGGTTGGCCTTTTCCTCTTAGCTCAGGAGTACCTCATAGTATTCAAGTCATGAGAAATTCCCAAATAACAGTGGCCCTTCGAGGTAAAGATAGTTATAAAAAGCCCCAATAACATGTATGTTCAATGTTTTCAAAGGCTATCTGAATGTCATGTGTTGGCCCCTCAGGAAGTTTCTGAATGTAAATAATTAACACAGATAAAGGGGAAGGAAAAAGTCACACGTCTTGCCTTCTTTTCATTCCATCTTTCTGTCATCAACCCCTTACCTCCCTAAGTGCTGTAATTCCCTGAAAGCAGTTTAGAATTTATGCCCATCATAGGACTTTCGTTTGATTTTGGGAAACATTTCTGCCCCCTGAAAATCTGTTGGGAAATTTCAGTTTTCACCAAGAAGCTTAAATCAGAAATCAATGGGGGAAAAGTGGAATGCAAAACAGCTAAAGTTGAGCTCAAACCCCAGAGCCTAAGGATAAATCTCTGTGCAATTTTAACCATACCCTTCATCCAATAAATATTTACAAATACAGATATGACAAGACCCAACCAAAGAACTAGCATTATAATGTCATTTCTGAACAGCTGTTTCTTAACATACTGTATGGTCTAAAGAAGTCTCACTGCTTGTTTGCATCCTTTGGTAAATGGATTGATTCTTCTACATCTCTATAATACATTTACATATCATGGCTCTTTGAAATTTTGTTTTGGTATGGTTCACTTTGTTTATTAACACAGTGGGCTTCAATTTTGAGTTTCCCTTAAAACTTGCCTAGAGAATGCCAAATGCTGGTTTGGGAGACCTGCAGTCAAGAAGTCAGGTCTGCATACCAAAAGCAGAACATAGCTAAATGCAAAATGAGGGAATTTAATCAGCACCGCCACAGATTTGTTAAGAATATGGGTGGTTGGGGCCCCTGGGTGGCTCAGTGGGTTAAGCCACTGCCTTCGGCTCAGGTCATGATCCCAGGTCCTGGGTTCGAGCCCCGCATCGGGCTTTCTGCTCAGCAGGGAGCCTGCTTCCTCCTCTCTCTCTGCCTGCCTCTCTGCCTACTTGTGATTTCTCTCTGTCAAATAAATAAATAAAAAATCTTAAAAAAAAAAAAAAAGAATATGGGTGGTTAGTGGGGCACCTGGCTGGTTAAGCATCCAACTCTTGATTTTGGCTCAGGTCATGATCTCAGGGTTGTGAGATCAAGCCTTGTGTCAGGCTCTGCTTTGGGCATGGAGCCTGCTTGATATTCTCTCTCTCACACTCCCTCTGCCCCTCCCCACCTCCCTACTTTACCCCCAACCCCATTCACGTGCTCTAAAAGAAAAAAAATTGGGGTTGCTAGTTACACTTCTTCATTTAAGCAAAAATGGAATCTTATATGAGTAGCCTGTGAATTCAGAGCCAACCTGCAACTGACCTGGAAGGCAATTGTTGCTTTCCCTAAAGTTCTTACCAACACATTAGGCCACCATGGCCAGTTTGGAGACCCACATGTCCACTGACCTAGAGCTGATGTCACAAAAGGACACAGGCTGAAAGTGATCATTGGAGTTATTAATTTGATAAGAGATATGTTAACCACATATAAAGACAGTGATACAGCATTCTTAGCTTTGATTCTGCAGAGTGAAATTAACTTTTTATCTTCACCTTTGTGAATCTTTCTCATTCTTTAAGACTCCGCTCCAGTTCTACCTCCCCCAAACAAATCTTCTTAATTATACTCAATCAGTGTTCTCTTCATCCCCTGAAGTCTATAACATATAGTACTTGCCTGGGTTAGCAATTATCTTGTCACAGGCATATTGTCACCTCCCCAACCAGGTATTACATTTCTTTATATCCTTTAAAATGCCTAGCATAGTGATAAAGACATAGTAAAAACTCAAAAATACATACTGATTAGATAATCAATTGGTTGAAGGTTTTATCCAAAATCATTTAAAATACTTCCTCCAACCTTCAGTCTTTTTTCTTTGCAGGGAAGATCTGGAATTTTTTTACTTTACCAGTTTGGCTTTCCAGTTTACTCAGGAGTTGTACACGATTTTGCCTTGGTTTACACACTTAGACCAGGGATGATATTCAAAATATTTAAAATACATTGGGGTACAGACCAATCAGAATGCAGCAGTTTCCCGGTGGCCACCTATTGTGTCAGGCATTAACCCTTTGATGAATTACAGGCAAGGCTCAGGGATGTAAGGGGATGGCCCAGAATGGCCAGAACCACTGGAAGGTACCAGCATGGCAAGGTCTCTCTCTACCAACAGAAATGGAAGTATTTTAATAGTTTTCAATAGTTTAACAACTAGTATTGCTAGAATAGTGCAAACTAATTTTGCCTTGGCCTGGCCCTGAAATCTTTGAAAGCAGCAACAGCAAACAGGGAAAATAAGCAGCCATCAGGCGTCTGTAGAGAATTGAGTTCCCACTCTAAGGTGTAGAGGTTTAAAAAAAAAAAAAAAAAAAGAATTCCCCATCCTTTTTCCTAGCTTTGTGTAGCCAGAATTTACAGGTACTTTAGAATTAGTTGAAACTATCATAAAATTTGTTTCTAAATCACAACTTGCAGTAATTTATTTTAGTATCCCCTAAGGCACTTAGTTTTGAATACTCGTATTTGTCATTTTCTATGCATCCACTGACTCAAATGTTATTATGATAACTGTTATCTATGTGCCCTCTACCTTGTTTCAAGAAAAATGCTTAGGAAAATTCCAAAAAGGTCCCATGCAATAAGATAAAATGTTTGTGGTGGATGTGGGATGAACTAGATAAAAGTAAAAGAAGAAAAGATAGAATTAGGAGTGACGCTTGTATTCAGAGTACTTGCTATAAGGTCTGATATATTTTGCAAAAGGCGAGCTATGAATTTGGGCTCCAATCTTTCTAGCAGATAAAATGCAGAGGGAAACATCAGTTATAAAATATACAGAATCCATCGAGATAAAAACAAACCAATTGCTCAGGGAAACACACTGCTTCCTTCTCCTGAGACTGCTATCAATAATAAAGGTGTTTGCTTAAAATGGAATTCTTTTACACAACTATTTTCTTTAATCAAAAGCTTGGTGTAAAAAGCTAATAAACAAAAACCTTGACTTTTACAGGTTTCCCACTTACACTGAACTTATTTAAACTTCTCTTCTCCCAACTAAGTTCTGAAGATGATCCAGACCCTTATTAGTAAATAAGCCAGTCTTACAATTTTGAATATTGGACCAAGTAGTCTAATCCTATTAGAAGTGTTTATTCCCTCTTAGCTGTCAAAACCTGAATGAAATAGATGTAGATTTTATAACGGGTTTTTGGCCCTTAGATCTCCTAAAAGAAAACAGTAGTCAAGCATCAAGGACAAGCTCAGACCTTGTAAATATGCCACAACATTGCCAACCTCAAGCCTGGAGTCCCATTTTGAGCAATTACCAGTAGTCCTGTTTAATTTGAAATTCAGTTTATGTGGCTCTTAATTCTAAGCAACTCTGCTATGAGGGAGAACCTTTTCTAGTATACAGTTGGGATGTGTCCCTTTGTGTTTCTGAAGAAGAGATGTGTTTTAGAACTTCTTTGTGATAGGTTGGTGTAATTGGCTTCAGTGATTCAGAAACAGCATTCATTTCTGAGGCATTTATGGAAAATACATATTAATAAGCAAAGAGTCTCCCTCTTTCTCCCTTCCCCCCACAACCCCATTTCCCAAGAGGCTTTTTGGAGGAAACTGTAAGGTGTGATTCCTTTCAGTCATTCCATCATGCTCTCTTTTCTCATCCGATATGCTAAATCAGATAACTGCAAGGAGCAAAGATAAGGACAGGGTTGGAAAAGACATGGGCTTTACATGTCACTGTGATCACAGCCTCCCTGAAGCCTCAGTACCCAGAAACCCAAAGTCCAGTGGCTGGTACTGCCATGCCTGGGAGGCATGCAATTAATGTGATGCAGTGGTGGTGGGTGAGAAAACAAAATGTGTGTCGTTTTGATCATTTTGCTATCGACCTGCCAAATCATCAAACCGTCTGAGGCTTAGTTGATTGTTATGGTTGGTTTGCAGAATACATGATAAGGCTGAAGGAGGTACATTTTCAACTTTTTCTAAAATTCAGAATGTATAATTAGTATTACCTTGCTTACTTTAATTGTTCTGAAACTATAGAGGACTTAAGGAACTATACAAAATTATTTAGTTTAATGAACTCAGTTTTCAACTTATCTAAGTCACTAATCTTCTTTCCTTTAATAAGGACATGAACAGAACTCCCCTGGCTCATTAATCCTGAAATCAGAAGTCGACTCCAAAGGGAATAGTACTTAATATACTTAAAATGTTGAACATTTTTACAGCCCTTTCTCATACAAAGTCTTATTTAAACCTATCTTATGAGAAAGGTTTTTGGGGGTTTTTTTGTGTTTTTTTTTTTTTTTTTTAGCTTTGAGAGTTTTTCCCTTAGCACAGGTACCCTCAGTGGGCATAAAATAGAGCCTTAACAAGTACTCATTGGCAGAAAAGGAAGGAAGGGAAGAAGGAAGGAAAGATGGAAGGGTAGAAGGAAGGGAGGGAGAGAAAGGTTCATTTTACATGTGAGAAAATTCAGAGGAGTTAGTGATTTGTCAAAGCATATTGGGCTGGTGGGAATAACCTGAAGTCTTTAAATCCACTGTTCTTTATTGCTCAAAATGACTTTTGCTCTGCCTTGTATATAAAATAAAATTTTGCACTTTCTAGAAAATCATAATACCATTATTTGTGATCTCCAAATTGTTGTTCACTGATAACACTTGATTTCATTTCTTCACCAGTATCTTATTCTAATAATTTTTATTATTATTCTACTCACTGTAATGAAATATTAACTCTAGCCGCAAACATATCCCAAAATTAGACCAACATTTTTGAGTGTTACTAGCGGCTTTAAGGCATGACTTCGGTATTTTTACTTTTTATGCTAATTCTTAATTTGTTTCCAAGGCTTTGAGCAGAAATTTCTCATTTGCAACTCAAATCAAAGGGGCATGATTCCTTACTTTTTTATTGTTGCCAGTTTCTCCATGTCACTCATTTTAGCTCCTAAGCAAATAACTGAATTTTTCATTCAAACGTCTCAGAAATATCATAGTGAAAATAAGAATACTTAAAGGTGCAAGACATATACATGGAAGATAATGTAGTTTCCTCAGGCTTAACAGTGAACAATAACTTATATGCTGATACTATTCGTTTCATACTGTTGTTGGTTGTGCAATCCCACTGTTGTAGATTGAACTGTATTCCCTCAAAAGTCGTATGTCCAAACCCTAACCCCCAGTGTGATGACATTTGGAAGGGGGACCTTTGAGAGGCAGTTAGGGTTAGATAAAGTCACGAAGGTAGGACCTTCATTATGGAATTAGTGGCTTTATAAGAAGAGGAGAGAGGTGGGATACCTCTCTCTCTATCATGTAAAGAGGGACACAGCAAGTAGGCTGCCACTTGCAAGCCAGGAAGAGAACTCTATAGAACCAGGATCAAACCAGCCTGAACCTTGGTCTTGGACTTTCCAGCCTCCCGAATCATGAGAAAATAAATGTCTGTTGTTTGTGCCTCCCCGTCTATGGTATTTTATTATAGCAGCCATTGCCAAGAATTTTAATTTAAAATCTAAATTATATTTAGTCCATAATTAATGACATGATTAAGACTGTGTTTTAGGCCTTTAAACATTTAGCAAATGTTTCCTGGTCATCGTCACTATTAATCTTTACCAGTGTCAGGTGTTTACCTGTGTGTTTACCAGTGTCAGTGACATGTTACCAGGTAACATGTCAGGAGTCTCACCTCCTTTTTGTAAACTAACTTGATGCAGGCCGGGCTATTAAAATATCGTGATCGTTTGCCAGATTAGCCACTGAGCCAACCACGGTGACCAGACTTCAACTTGGGGGCCAAAGCTTGTTTCTTCAGACTCACTCAAACTCATCCTTTATGAGTCATAGATTTCTGAAAAGGGCATTCAATACTAAGGAAAGTGGTACAAATTAAATTGCCCCTACCTCCTTGACCCTGGTCATTTTTCTATAAATGACCTATAAACTATAAATATATATAAATTTATGTAAAATATAAATATAAACCTATATGAATGACCTATAAATGACCTATAAACTCTAGGTCCTAAATGACCTATAAACGATAAATATATATAAATTTATGTAAAATATAAATATAAACCTATAGGAATGACCTATAAATGACCTATAAACTCTAGGTCCTAAATGACCTATAAACTATAAATAATATAGTATTATACTTTTACATATCAAATTCTCTCTCCTGGGCCCTGGACCATGTCTTATATGCTGTTGTCTTTCTTCTTAGCACCTGGCATGGAAACTGGCACAAAATGAACCTTTGCAATTGTTTGGTGAGTAAAATAAAGGACTGAATGAAAAGACTGACTAACATATAAATGCAACACGAGAAAGCTATTAAGAGTACGGGCTTTGCAATCAGGCAACATAGATTCAGATCCCAGTTACGTCACATCCTAGTGAGTGACCACACTTCACTAAATTTCTTTTCCTCCTCTGTAATGTGGGGCTGGTAACAGTGCCTCACTGAAGTGAGGAAACAACAAGGTAATGCACATAAGACTTAGCATAGTAACAGCATCAAAGATGTTACGTGCATGAGTTGTCCCACCTCTAACTATCTATGTTGCCTCGACATAGTTTTTTTTTTTAATTTTTTTATTTTTTCAGCATAACAGTATTCATTATTTTTGCACCACACCCAGTGCTCCATGCAATCCGTGCCCTCTACAATACCCACCAGCTGGTGCCCCCAACCTCCCACCCCCCACCCCTTCAAAATTCTCAGATCGTTTTTCAGAGTCCATAGTCTCTCATGGTTCACCTCCCCTTCCAATTTCCCTCAACTCCCTTCTCCTCTCCATCTCCCCTTGTCCTCCATGCTATTTGTTATGCTCCACAAATAAGTGAAACCATATGATAATTGACTCTCTCTGCTTGACTTATTTCACTCAGCATAATCTCTTCCAGTCCCGTCCATGTTTCTTATCCCTCTTTACCTTAATACATGGTGGAAAAAAGGAGGGTCATGAGGTTTACCTTAGAGGAGTAAAAAAATTCAATCAGAGAAGATAGTGAGTTTGAAAATACAATACAAATGCTAGGCACAAATGTTATTATTTTACTGTCCAAAAAAAGGAATCGCTTGGGAAAACTGTAGGAACAAAGTGTAATGAACATCAAAATGAAGTTTGAGAATCAGGTTCTAATCTTGGTTCCACCATTCTAATGCTAGACAAGGAGCATAAATATCCTGGGCCTCTGTCATCTTGTCTAGAAAATAAGATGGTAGTCTAGATCATTTTTCAAATCAATTCTGTGTCTAAAATTGTATAAGCTTAAATCACTGTTATTTATACAGTCTGAATTTTTATCTCTTGCTTGAGAATATGGCTATAAAACATTATCATATCTCTCTAAGGGAGATGAGTAGTCAACAGGTGTTTTAGAAATGGGTAAACTGAAATGCTGTGTGACCAGTCCCTAGTCTAGCAAAAGTCAGTGGTGGAGGACACAGATTCAGACCAAGAGATGCCCATGCCCTGTTCAGAAATATACTTTTCTTTTTTTTTTTTAGATTATTTATTTATTTGACAGAGAGAGAGAGATCACAAGTAGGCAGAGAGGCAGGCAGAGAGAGAGAGAGGAGGAAGCAGGCTCCCCACTGAGCAGAGAGCCCGATACGGGGCTCAATCCCAGGACCCTGGGATCATGACCTGAGCCGAAGGCAGAGGCTCTAACCCACTGAGCCACCCAGGCGCCCCTAGAAATATACTTTTCTACTGAGTTTCAACTGATTCTATATTTAAAATTCTCCTGGTTAAATAAGTTATGGCACCTGCAGAGGAATACAATAGACTCACTAAAATGACCTGATAGAAAAGTTTTAATTAGATATAAAGATATTGATGAAAAAAATTGTCCCCAAATGAACATATTAATATCCATTAGGGACAAAAACACAGGCACATGAACACACCCACTCCACACATTAGTAATAATGGCAGTTTCTGGGCATGAAAGGACATGAAAACTCATTCAGATGGGGGATATAGTAAGAAATTGAAAATACATTAAAAGCTCTAAGGGTCAGACTAATGGATTGAGTTAAGTGTCTCCCTACAGGTGCACAGTTCTCTAATACCTCCGATTCTATACCTTGTTTGGAAGCTATAAATGTGGGAGCTATTGCTTACTCAACAATTTTTTGAGAAAATTAAGGGAGAAAATATATAGTAAAGCCTCTAGCCCTGTGCCTGTCCACACTAAGTGTTGAAGAAAAGCTAATTCCCTTGGATTCTCTGTGTGAGGCTCTACTTAGAAAAGGCAAAAGGGAAAAAAAAATAATCCTTCATTCTTGTTCCGTAATTTAATCTCTTTTCTCAAAATGGCCTCCTGAAAAAGGCTTCTAAATAAACGCACTTCCCTCTTGATTGTAGAGGCTGGGAACAGTAGTTTATTACTCCATGTCTATCTAATTCTGTTTTGGTTTAACGCTACACATTTGTTATCTGGACACATTTTGGGAGAAAGATTGTATGAGATGTGAAAGCAAAGCACTACTTTTTATCTGTGCCTACCATAGGGTTGCATAATATATTGATTTTATAACTCACTTATTCATCTATATCTCTTGAAGTCATTAAGCATTTTTCTGAGTCCACTGATAATCTACTTGTTAATGCTAAATTTTATTTCTGACACAACCCTGCCCACACACACACTTATTCCTCAGTCCTTCTATAGTTTTTCTTTTTCTTCTTTTTTTCAATTGATCTCTTATAAAAAAAAATGAAGATGTTTCAGGCATAGAGTAAATTTTAGAGGTAAGCAAACTGAAGTGGACTGAGTGGGTTACAATATACCATTGTTCATAAAAATATGAGAAGACTTTTATTAATTTCATTGTCTTAGTTACTTTATTTATCTAGGATATTGGGTTCCTGTTTCTTTCCCAGGAAACTACTATTCCTTCTGCCAAGGTACAGCCAATCAGTTCTTTCAAACTCATGACCACACCATCCATTTCATTTTTCAACATTAGCTTAGGTGGGTGTCCCAATAAGAGGTGGTCTGTAGCAACTACAGCAGGTGCAACTGCAATCTGTGTGTTCCCTAAAATATTAACATTTGAATTTCTTTAACATCCAGTCCTCTTCAAAGCTATGTATCAGACCACAGCCAACAAATCATGGAGCAGGAGTAGGATTTGAGAGATTTGTTTACTACTTTGAAAACTTGCCAGCTGCCTACAGTACCTATAGGTCTAGGATATTATGCTAAGCCATACTCTCATTAAAGAAATACAAATTAAAATAATTGTAAGGCAGTAGTTCTGAAGCTTTAGAGTGCTTAAGAATTGCCTTGAAAGTTTGTTCAGCATGGGGATTTCCAGATCCCATCTCAAGAAACACTTTGAGAAGATCTGCAAGAAAGCTAGATTTCTGAAATTTTTAACAAGTATCCCTAGTGATTCTCATTCAGAATCTTCATCTCCCATACTTTGAGAAAAATTCCTTAGTAGTCCAAAAACATGCCCGATGAGTTAAAAAAATAAAATATTATAAAATCCACAGTTGATGGGACCGTGAACAGGAACATTACTAATTGCACAATGAATTTATAATAAATTAGACAATATGCACAGCAAAAACTGTCAAAACAACCAGAATCTGTTGCCTGGTATTTCTTTGGGGGGAATTGTAACCCAAGGAAATATTCTAGAATATTTACTTTAATGTTAATATTTAAAGACAGTGAAGTTCTATTTATAATATAAAAATACTAAACAACAAAAATTATTAATAATAAGGCAGTTTATCTATTAATATATGTTTATTTAGCACTACTGTGAGAGATAAAGTACTAAGCCCTATATGAATATTACCATTTAATCCTTATTTTAAGAAAACCTTATTATGACTGAGCAAATAAGATTTATTAACCTGAACATATACTATATAGATATTTTAATCTCATATGTGTGGGTCATAATGATTCATAGAGATATAAAAACTAACATAAGGTGAAAATGGCAAAACACAATAACCTAATTATAATTTTAAATAGAGATGTAGAGATTATCAAAGATTATCGAAGGACTTCGTGATGTAAAAGAATAGCAGTGTGTGAATATTAGATGTTTAATTAGTCGCTTGACAATTTTTTAAGAACACATAATTCTGTGTATTCACAAACTAAAACAAGGAATGAAATCATTTCAGTGTGTCAACAATGTGAAAATTAGAGGATGGAAATTATAAAACAACCAATATTCAAATGAATGGTAGTACTACATATAAAGAGAAACAACAACAATGAATTTTGTATGGTCTAGATTAAGATCTGAAGTTCTGAGTTAATTCTAAAGGATTTTTTGAAACTGAGAAATATTTTCCAAAAAGTCTGGGTATATTTTAGAAGTCAAATAAACACTGGATTTCACCACTTCGCCTAGTGGTTTTCATCAGCTTTGGCTAGCAAATGCTGGTCATGTTTTTCTTGCCATCAGCAAGACCACCTGGACTCCAATCTCCTAGATTCCCTTCTTTCAGCAATGAATCATGATTTCAGTTATTCCCATACATACTGTCAAATAAAAGCCACAGGACAGCTGTAAAGATAACCCCTATTATGGCTCAGATCCAGAATTACATTTTATGTGAGATCAATCTCTCACTGAGATTTTTTTTTAAGTCCCTTTGAATTGGCACATGGCCAGAAATGGGCCGGTATTCTTGATAGTTGTAGACTCAAAACAAACAAACAAAAAAAGAAATTAAAAATATATATATATATACACAAACACATATATATGTATATGTAAATACATAACAATCAAATATAAATCTCAATATATAAATCTAATTTTACACACACACACATACATATGGATTTGCACTAATATCAAAGTCCATAGGAAAAGTTATTTTAAGTTAATTGACATTTAGTAACTTGGAGGAAAACTGGCAGATTCATTCCAAAATAATTAATTTTTGCTGAAAACACTCAGAGGTCTGTTTTCCCAAAGCAGTCCTATGAGCCATGTGCTTCACTGGTAAGGGCATACTTCATTGGGCACCATCATTGCTTTCCCATCTGGCAACAGGTGGCCATTAATATGAAATGTTATACTAACCCTGAAATGAAATCCATGCATAATCAGTGATTCTGGAGAGGACAGAGTGTTTGAAAGTCTGAAAACTGTTCGTTTCTTTAAACAATCAAGCCTTCATTCCAAACTCTTCATAAAGAGAGAATGAGCCACGCGTATCAGCTATAATGAAGTGGTGTCCAAATTTTTGCATTTATAAAACTTAAATCACCTGGAAAAGTGACATGTAGAATTGGAATCCTTCTCATTAAGAGCAGAGTAAGCTCTGTGATAGCCCGTCACAATAATGGTAGCCCTAGTGGATGCTCTTTGGGGCACATTTTATTGGTCACTCTTCTGAAGAAACCTTTTGGGCTCACCAGGCTTCTAAATGTGGTAGCGAGGGAACTTAGGCAGAGGGCAGCTCATACCCTCCACACTATGAGTGAGAAGCTTTAATGAATAATGGCTTCAGCTCTTACACACATCATCAGTCCATATATCTGGCACACTCAGTCAGCCATGATCTGAACTCAAAATGGGTTGGGGCACAAGTCAAAATCAAAGATTATCCTGAAGAATTTATATCTGTGCCTTTGTTGATTCTGGTTTGCACTATGCCTTACTTTTATCAAGGGTTATTATGTAAAATATACACAGAACTTTTAAACTCAGAATAAGAAAACAAACAACGTGATTTAAAAATGGGCCAAAGGGGCGCCTGGGTGGCTCAGTGGGTTAAAGCCTCTGCCTTCGGCTCAGGTCATGATCCCAGGATCCTGGGATCGAGCCCCACATCAGGCTCTCTGCTCAGCGGGGATCCTGCTTCCTCCTCTCTCTCTCTCTCTCTCTGTCTGCCTCTCTGCCTACTTGTGATCTCTGTCTGTTAAATAAATAAATAAAATCTTTAAAAAAAAAATGGGCCAAAGACCTTAACAGACACCTCATCAGATGAGATATACAGATGGCAAATAAGCATATGGGAAGATGTTCCACCACTTATGTCATCCAGGAAATGCAAAGTAAAACAACAATGAGCTACTACTATATACCTGTTAGAATGGCCAAAATCTGGAACACTGACAACACCAAATGCTGATGAGGACTTGGGACCAGAGGAACTCTCGTTCATTGTTGGCAGAAATGCAAAATGGTACAGCCCCTTTGGAAGACAGTTTGGCAGTCTCTTAGAAAACTAAACATACTCTTATAATATCTAACAATCATACTCCTTGGTGTTTATTTTAAGGAGTTGAGAACAAATATCTACACAAAAACTTAAACACAGATTTTTATGGCAGCTTTATTTATAATTTCCAAACTTGAAAACAACCAAGATGTACTTCATTAGGGAAAGGGATAAACTATGGTACACCCAGACAATGGAATATTACTTAGCACTAAAAGGAAATAGACTATTATGCTATGAAGAGATGTAGAAGGGCCTTAAATACATAGTACTAAGTGAAAGAGGCCAATCTAAAAGGTTAGGTAATACTATGTGAGCATAACTATATGACATTCTGGAAAAGGCGGAACTATGGAGACAGTAAAAAGATCAGTAAAAGATCAGTAAAAAGATCAGTTTGGAAAGTGGGTTGGGATGAATAGGCTGAGCACAGTTAAATACTCTGTATGATACCATAGTGATGGATACATGTCAATATACATTTGTCCAAACCTATATAATGGTGCATAATGTAAACTATGGACTTTGGGTGGTTATCATGCATCATTGTAGATTCATTAATCATAAACAGATACTACTTTGGTGGGGGATGCTTATAATGGGGGAGGCTATGCGAATGTGGGGGAAATTTGTGATATATGGGAAATCTCTGAACCTTCTCCTCAGTATTGCTGTGAACCTAAAACTGCTCAAAAAATCGTCTTAGTAAAAAAAAAAAATATCTAAGCAAAGTAGAATCGTTGGGCTAAGTATCTTATCTTCTCATATTGACTGCTTTAAAATATATCATGCTCATTTAGGTTATCTACCCTACCCATGCCTTTCCATGCCATGCTCACACTACTATAGCAGATCACATATATATTTGATTTTTATGTCCAATGAGCACAAATTAATTTTCTTGAGGAAAATTTGTGAGAAAACTTTACCACTCCCGGCTGTTGAGAACTATGAAAAACAAACTCGAATGTTCTTTGAATCTGTAAAACAGTGTATTCAGTGAACCCTATGTGAAAATATTCTGCCTTTAACCTTATAGAATGTCTTGTAGAGAGCCAGGTTTGTTAAAGTTATGTTCTTTGGTTTCAATACGTCCCTTTCATGCAAATGAGCCCGACTACCTAGCCTCTTGTCTCTTCTCACCAGGGTGCCTACTGCTTATTTCTAATATGTTTGTCTCAAGTTTGAGAACTTAACCAAGATCACAAACTGCTAGACCAACCTTTCTCTTTTTAATTTCCTTCTTTCCCCAACTAAGTCCTTAATTGTCAAAAATATTAAAATGGAGATAATCTCTCACTGGAGCATTTGTGAAAATTACAGAGTCCTCAGTGACTTCCGATGTGACTAGAACCAGCTGCTGATAGTAACTCAGATAACAACGTGTTTCAAACAGCTAATCTAGTGAGGCTTTCTAAAAATATTAATAATAAAATCCAAGTGATTTAATTTCTCTAGATGAGTATAACGCAAGCTCACTGACTCCGTGCGTCATCGGGCTCCGGTTGCTAGGAAATCCATGAATAGAACTTAATATGCATTCAGCAACAGGCTGCAGACGCAATTTATCTCCATGGATGCTCCCTCAATTGCCTTTGAAATGACATTAAGATAACTTTGAAGCATTTGAGACAAGCCAGAGTCAGTGAACACAAAGGAAACAGACCATTTTTGGGCAACCATCTGGACTTCCTGCATAGCTCTTTGAAGTTCACACTCCCTGGGCTGTGCATATCTTAATGTATATTCTATATAGGTAGGGATTATGGAGCTGTGGCCATACTGTGAGTAGCAAATGAGGGACGAAGAATGATGCAGAAATGTGGGCTTTGGAGACAGATGCATCTAAAATCAAATTTCACTTCAGAATCTCACTAGTTTGGGTACATAAACTTTTCTGAGTTTTGGTTCCTTCTTTTATAAAATGAGAGTTACAGTACTTACCTTACAGAATGATCATAAGCATTAGATGTGTGTATCTAAACTCCCTGATATACTATACCATCACAGTTAATGACATAACAAAACTAGCACTGGAGGGAAGTAGCAATGGTAGGTTTAGTAGAATCACAGCAGCACAAGTGCAAGAGTAGTTATTGCTATCAGTACTAACACCACTATGATAACTACTACTACCACTACTACTACTGGGAATAATTTAAAGCTCTGCATGATCACTGTGACCTAAAAACAAGCTAAAGGGGAAGAATAGTTTATAAAGAGCCACAGATCAGGGTGGGCGCCTGGGTGGCTCAGTCAGTTAAGCGTCTGACTCTTGGTTTCAGCTCAGGTCATGATCTTGGGGTCCTGGGATCGAGTCCCACATCAGGATCCCCACTCAGTATGGCATCTTTTTGTTTCCTTCTCCTTCTGTGCTTCCCCAACTTACCCTCACCTGTGTACATTCATACACACATACACACTTTCTTTCAAATGAATAAATCTTTAAAAAAAAGAACCCCAAAATAGTCACTTTCACCAAACTTCACTAAATTTAGCATTATTATTAATATTGTCCTGAGGAGGGCGCCTGGGTGGCTCAGTGGGTTAAGCCGCTGCCTTCGGCTCAGGTCATGATCTCAGGGTCCTGGGATCGAGTCCCGCATCGGGCTCTCTGCTCAGCAGGGAGCCTGCTTCCCTCTCTCTCTCTATCTCTCTCTCTCTGCCTGCCTTTCTGTCTACTTGTGATCTCTCTCTCTCTCAAATAAATAAATAAAATAAAATATTTTAAAAATAATAATAAATCACTGAAATTTAAAAAAAAAAAAATTGTCCTGAGGATATAGGGGAAGAAAACTTTCTCCATCTTCTCTTCTAGGTTCTTTGGCTTGACCTAATAATTAAATTTTTATAAAACACGTTAATGAGAGAAAAGCCAATTTAATTACATATGGACTTGAGCTCCACAAAGACATGAGAGGCTTCCTGATAGGCAATTGAGATTTATATGACATCTTGAGCTAAGCAGAAGGGTGTAGAAAGTCTGGGACTTCAAATAAGAGGAAGACAATTCACAGGAAGATGAGAAGAGTAAATGTTTGGTTAACAAATGTTTGCTGTGCCAAGTGAGAAGACTTTCTCATGTTAAAAAAAAAAAAAAAATCTTGGGACGCCTGGGTGGCTCAGTTGGTTGGACGAGGCTCCCGGCTCCGTGGGGAGTCTGCTTCTCCCTCTGACCTTCTCCTCACTCACGCTCTCTCTCATTGTCTCTCTCTCAAATAAATAAATAAAATCTTAAAAAAAAAAATCTCTGGTCTTAGTTCTCTTCCTGATACAGGCTCTTTAATCTAAATTCTTCTAGGCAGTTAATGGGGAGATTAAAAACAAAAAAAACTCTTCTTGAGTATGTTGGGCCTTAATCATCTTCAGCTCAAAATAATCCACGTGGCAAAGTGGCACATTCTGGGGTAAACTACCCTGATCCCCATCACTTAACAAAGGATGTGGATAATGGTGCCATCCACTGATAGGGCAATTTGTTGATGATGGAATTTTGATTTTTGTTTTGCTTGTATTATGAAGCCCAAGTCCCCTAATTCATGATATGAAGAGGTCCTTGTTTTTATATCGGAGTAGTACTCATGACAGAGATAACAAAGACTTAAAAAGTATATACTCCTTCCATCTGCACTAGGAGGTATCTTTCTCTTCCTTCATCAACTAGTCCAGAAAACATTGTAAAGCACTTGCACTTAACTGTTAATCTATTTGAAAGGACTCTACAAGGTTCAATCAGAATAACCTTCAGGTTGCCTGGGTGGCACAGTTGGTTAAGCATCCAACTCTTGGTTTTGGCTCAGGTCATGATCTTGGGGATGTAGGATCAAGCCCTGCATCAGATTCTGCACTCAGTGCAGAGTCCACTTGGGATTCTCTCTCTCCCAGTCATGTTCTTTCTCTCTCTCTAAAATAAACAAATACATCTAAAAAAAAAAAAAAAAAAAAAAAAAAACAACTTCCATATAATCCGTAACATTTATATAGCCAGCCGATAGGAAGGAAAAGAAGTTAAACAATCCTTAAGATTTAGAAGAGTAAACTTCCCCAATATTTTCCCAGTGTGACTTGAAACTCCATGCACCCATTTCTCTGCTCAGTCCTGGGGAAGTTCTAGTTCTCTCTTCTTTCTAGAATTTGAACCAACATAAGCTTCTGAAAACCCTAAATAAAGACTCATTTGATTTTAATCATGAAAACAAACACTTTTTTTCTTTAAAGACCCCAGGAGATGATACTGCATCAAAATTGTCTATACATGATTGGAAGGATTTTTCTCCAATTCTTCTGCTTCTCTGCCTAGAAATTCCCTCTTATAGCTGCACTCAGCAACGTAACGATTTAAAATGTCTTGGGCAAGCAGTGTTCCATAGGAGAAATATTGCTTAATGAAAGATAGCTCGCCTCCCTTCTTTCCTTATGGCACTGTTCTACTCACATTGAGTGCCGTGTCCTGTCCCCCAACTCTCAGCACATACCTGGGGCACACAGGATCCATCCACCCAGTGTCTTGCTGGCCATACCCTTCTTGGCAGTGCCCTGTCAAAGACTCCTGCCCCCATCTCCTATCTTGTGACACTTTGGGGCCAGGCCAGATAATTTAATAAAGTATTTCATACTAAGGTGTTAAAGATTGATACTTATTTCATTGATTCAAAAATAGTTATTGTCTGGAGGCTGAGGGTATAGAGGAAGGAGCATTGGATCAAATTAAAGAAAGATAATTCTAGCCTCCTCTTCTTGATGACTTGGAGAGATGAGCTGTGGCAAGGAATACAGACTTTTTACACACCGAGGAAAGCCAAAGAATTCTAGGCATTTAGAGTGTAAGTAAAGTAGAATGCATGTTAAATGTATACAACATAGTTGAAGTTTCATTTTGTGGTCACAGGGGAATTCCTGAAGGTTTGGAAGGGAAGAGTTTTATAACCAGAGTTGTAATCTAGGAAAGGTATCCAGAAGTAGAGTACAAAATCAGTTGTACTTAGGAGCATGGAAGAGGAGGACAAGTTAGCTTTGCCTCTGCTCTCTCCATCTGACTCAAAGATAGCATGGAGGTCTGAGCAGATTGGTGGTTATGCAATACAGGAGAACTAAGAGCGACATAGGCATCTCTCTGACTCCCTGTTCTCAGGATGTTTTGGCTACTCCTGCTATCTGTTTCCCCACACACATTTTTGCCTGGTCGGTCCTCAGAAACAGGTCTAAGAACCTCAGAAATACTTGCACACAGGCCCAGGAGAAACACAGGAAGTGTGAAGATACCAGCTCCAACAGAGAAGTATTTCTTTACTATTTACTATTTTCTACTAACAGTGAGCTAATTTGATTATAACAAAAGGACAAGATGGTAAGTGACAGAGCTGAGCAATCACTTCAACCAATTTCCTCAAAGTACAGAAGAGGTAACTGAATGACTGAGATGTTGAAAGTCTTGTCCGAAGTCCCACACTGAAAATCAGAATAAGCCCAGTCTCCTGGCTTCTTCTCGAGTGCCACTTTCAGGCTCCACCAAGAGCTTCCTGCCAGCAAGTTGCACTTTTCCAGTGACAAAGTATCCAAGTTCACTTTAGGATAGAGATTTTCACCTGGGGATAGGGAAAGGAGGAACTAGAGGGTATCAAAAGGCGGTCCCTCAGTTACTACCTAGATTTACTGATAATCATGAAGTTCCTGCAATTCCTGGATATCCGACTCTAAAATCATGTAATAGTCACTTCAGTATTGAAAACCATCAAACTTTATGTTGCATCTGTCAAAACTTTCTCTGCGTGGATATCTGTTGTTAGGGATGATTGAGGTCACAGGCAAGCTGTGTTTGTGCTCAGCCTTATGAAACAGGAGCCTGTTTTCCAAACACACGTTCAGGTTGGTTTCTAATTCCACCACTGAAAATGAGTATTTTTGAAAAATAACCCTTCTTTTTTTAGTAATTAGGAAGTTTTGTTTGACCGTCAGTTTTCCTTTCCACCCTCTGCAGAGAGGGGCATGAAGCATATAAAGAAGCAGGGAGAGCATCAGAGGAGATCTGACTCAAACACGGTTTGCTAGTTCAAGGGTGGCAACTTCTGTTTAAATGCTTTGGAAGTACTCATCCACATTGATCCAAGAAATAAAAAAAATCACAAGTGACATCTAGACAGCTGGTTTTTAAAAAGTGGTTTGGCTTGAAAACTTTCAACTTGATGAGGAAATTGTAGAGCAGTAGAGTAAAATAGCTGTGAGAAAGGAGTGGGTTTGGTCGGGGTCTGGCCTTCCCTGGCAGAGTGGCTGCCTGGCGGGCATGTAGCCTTGCCAAGCTGCAGTTCCCCATCTGAGAAATAAGAAAACTAAACCCACCCTCACAGCCTTCTGAGATCATTCGTATATGTTATAGACAAGAACATTGAACTCTCGGAAATTTCCAAGAACTTGCCAAGTTCACAAAGCTGGTAAGAAAAGAGCCAAAATTCAAATTCAGGTCAGCTCACTTCCAGGATGACATTCTGTACTAATGGTTTTCAACCTGTGCTCTGCGGTCATCCACCAGGTATTGGGATGGGGATGGAAGTGGCAAATGAGTAGGGATCTAGAACCTTCCACTCTGGCTTCAGCGAGAGTAGCTCTGTACGGTCATTTGTATATATTGACATTTCAGACATAACTTTGTTCAAGAAATTATTTTCTAGGCAAAAAACACATTGAAAACCTCTCCTAGATTATACTGCCTTCCAACATATGCCTTTAGTTTCTCAAGCAGTGTTATCCCAATAAAGTTTTTAGTGATGTGGGAATATTCTGTATCTGCCTTGTTCAGTACAATAGCCAGTAGCCATTTGTGGCTATAGTGCACTTGAAATGGGGGTAGTGTTAAAAGCAAATGAATTTTTAATTCTATTAAATTTTAATTAATTTAAGTTTATGTAGCCATATGTGGCCAGTGGCTACTATATCAGACAGTACAGTAATCTACAGCAATAGATGAGGAGGGAAGGCCCTAGGGTTAACCAAAATTGAGCTATGATAATGACAAAACTTTAAGCTTAAACACTATTTGGCAAAGGTAATGAGAAGCTGAAGAGCTTTCACCTCAAAAAAAAAGAAAAGGAAAGAAAAGAAGTAAGAAAGAAAGAATCAGATAGTGTGTCTTCTATTACTGTTTGTTCTTGTAGTTGTTTCCTAGAGCTGATTAAATGGCTGTTCTCATCATTATAATATGCAGGCGAGAGAGAGCTACAATTGAGGATATCTGTGTTCCCTGCATAGCTGTTTGCCTGCACTGAAACAGAAGCTCTGCTTGTCTCCATAAGTTATTTTATATTCATCTTGGTATTTACGAACAGGTGATTTTCTAATGTAGCAATTTTTTCCTGTCAATAGGATAACTGAAAGATGAATCGCAATTTACTTCCTCTCACATGCTTTTAAAGCGGACGACCCTCTTCTCCTGGGCTCTGTTCCTCTCCCACCCGCGCTGGTGAAAGTCCCAGCTCCTGCCAGTCAATTGACCCCACCCTGAACTGAAGGGAGAAGGGCCTGGGGCATTGGGACAGGCCGGGAGAAGTCCCCACCTCACAGCTCACAGAAGTGAGAAAGTCGTCAAGTCAAAAGTCTGTCTCCAAGGGATTATGTTATAGCTGTCTTCTTTCTCAGCCCCTGAATAAACACAAAATCAGAGTTCATTTTTTCACCTGATTCCAGAGAAACCAGTGCATTCATAGTTCAATTCTCTCCACATAGGTGTAGCCTTCCCCCCCACCCCCCCCACACCCCCATAGCTTAGTGAATTAGGAATCAGGCCACCTGACAACAGAGGCTGGAGCAATCATTTCTCATATTGTCATATGATGAATAGTCTGAACAATGCTTCGTTTAAACAAAATCTGAGTCTCACAGCTTCAAGATGCCAGTACCTTTCCCCCCAAGCAATTCCACAGTGGGTCTGCATTAATTCATTCAGACACACTAGAGTTAGACATTAAAATAAAAATATTCGGAACCAAATTATTTCTCTCCATTGAAATAGAAATGGGTCAATGGATCAAACTTGGAAGGTAGAATGTAGAACCAAGACAGAAGACTTGGTAAGGTAAAATTCTTTAAGGATACTGATTGCCTACTTTTACCCACCAGAATCTTGACCGCAGTCTTTAGGCAAGGTCAACTGAACTCAGAGTATCTATATTAATTCTCTCATGTAACCAATATTTACAGTTAATGTAAGGATATTCCTTTATGGCAGGCACCCTGACAAGTCATCAGGTTACTACTAAATACTAATACTGATAGACAGGTTGCTCCCACAGATCTGAGGTTTAATAAACAAGTAAGTAAGATAATTCATGATTTTGTGAACATTAAGAGCTATGAAGGAACAAAATAAAGTGATGTTGAGAGGGAGTATGGCTACCTTAAATGGCGTGGTCCAAGAAGGTCTTTCTGAGAAGGTGAGGTTGACAGTGAGACCTGAAGCAGAAGTAAGTTATGGAGTTTGCTTGGTGATGAGGGTTCAAATGGAGCAACAGAAAGAAAAGAGCTGAAGCAGAGAAGATACTGCCATGATGGAGGAAATGTGACTAGCATGGCCAAGCACAAGGAGGGGGGTGACCAACCACTGAGGTGAGAAGTAGAAACCAGATTCTCCAGGACTCTGAGGGTCAAAAAAGCAGTGTGATGTATTCCCAAGTGCACCTGTGCTAGGGTTATAAGCAGGAGGGTAATAACAGCAACAAGACTTCATGAAAATGACAATAGGGCTTTTTGAGAATGACAAAGGCAGAACTCTGTAGGAGATCATGTTCTCTTCATGAGGCAGGAGGAAACTTGTAGTCTGGGTGCCTAAAGAGAATGTTCTGGATCCAACTGTCTTTGGTTTCTGTGAGTACCACATGTAGGGCTTTCATGCCAGCCTCCTGCAGGGCCTCAATCTTCATACTTGCTCATTGTACCGTCCTAAATCTCTGAGCCTCATGAAGTCAACTGCTGTTCCCTCCATCTGGAATGAGTTTCTCCTACTATCGGCATGCTCCACACTTCCTTGCTTTCTTCAGGTCTCTGCTTAAATTTCACATTATCAGAGGAGTTTTCTCTGCCTGCCCAATCTAAAACAGACACCTTGTCCTTTCCTTTCTCTCAGTTCCCCTTACTCTGCTTTATGCATCTTTATTTTTCTTCATGACAATAATCATTGCATGATGTGTCATATATTTATCTGTTAATCTTTTTTTTGTCAGTCTCGTGCAAATAGAATATAAGCTTCTGGAAGGTAGGGTCTTTGCCTGTGTCATTCATTCATTCATCCTCCATGTCTAAATTAGTGTCTAGCACATCATAGATGACTGATAAATATGTGCTAAAGGAAGTGCAGCCATCGTCCCTTGTCCTTTTATACCTGAGAGCCTGGAATCTTGTATAGGAAAATTTGTCAACATCTTCTGCAGTGGCAGGAGGAAGTGAAGCCTATTTTGGAAAGAAGATCACCTCCTGCTCAAACACTAAACTCAAAACAAATACCCCATGCAACCCCTCAATTTTCCCCACTGAGCAGCTGCTCAGGAGCCTCATTGGATATATATTTCATGCCGGTATCTTCTATGGAAGACATTTTTTCTTGGAGGGTAGAAAGATTAGTATATGGGTCAGCAAGGAGTGAAAACACCCTACTGTGGGTACATTAAAAGCCAAAGAGGAAGTGTAAGAACCAGACTTTGTCCATTACACCATGATTTTCTCAATGGTAGATAACACAATTGTTCACAAAGGCACCCATGGCACTAAGGAACCTAGTAGATTGTCATTTTGTGTTGAATAACAAACACTTTAGTTGAAGGGACATGATTTACACACATAGAAAATCAACTGGAGAGCCAGCCCAGCATGATAGGAGTTGAAAGCCAGAGCATCCCCACTTTATCTAAGCCCTCAAAGCAAAATCACATACAAAGAAATGAGTTCTCTGAAGTATAAGGATTGCCTCCTCCAGCAAGCCTTCCCTAAAACATCTGGCCCAAACAAGATTTGTATTGCCTTCCTACTTGCAGCCACAACTTATGTCACTTAGCAGTTTTTGAATTCTTTAATACAAGGATCACTTCTCTTCAATACTAACGTCTTTGAGAGTTGGGTCTGCATCAGATATTCTTTTACATGCCAGCACAGTACCCCAAACCATGTGAGGAACGTAAGCAGTAAAGGGTATTTTCTAGGTATGTTCTAGTTAATTAACAAGCAATCTTTTTCCATTTCCATTTCTCTAAACCATAAGCAATTTAACCATGTTTTTCCACTCTTATTTGCATATCTACTTACAATGTCATCGTGTTTTACATATATATGTTCATTTTGCTTACACAAAATGAAGCTATTTTTCTGCAATCACCGGAATACTGTTAACATCCAGAGCCTAGACTTTCCCATCTGGTAGCAAATCCCACAACAAAGAGCCTTTTTGGAAGCTTGGTTAATCCTCTAAAGAGATGTATTTCACAACTCAACTTTTATCTGATGTCAACAGAAACATATTTTTGTAGAATATGGTTCATGTGCAAGTATGCTGAATTCCTAGTTTAAAATACAGAAAGATTGAAAGGGTTGTGGGTAAATTTGAAAAGGGAGAGTAGTCTCATCTGTTAAAGTCTCTGAAATGGCCTTCAGCCATGACCCCCTTGGCCAGGGCTATAAAGAAAAGAGCTTCTAGTCAATTAATGGGCCAACGTTTTTCAAGCCCTTTCTCTAGGGAAGACCTCCTGCTGGAAGGTCAGTGAAGGGAGTTCATTTGGAAAAGATCGACAAAAACCAATAGAAGAATAAAAGAAAGAAGAATTCCTTCCTTTTTCCTAGATCACTATTTCATTCTTACTGTTTTTTCCTCAAGTCTCTAGGCCTCCTCCCTACCTCTCACTCTCAACTGAACTGACTTCACATTTCATTCAGGGGGAAAAAAGTAACAGGCAGTGAGAATCAAATTTCTACAAGCACTGCCACAGCCACCATTTTTTACCACCATATACCAAGATATCAGCATCTGGGCCCATTGCTCTGACTTCCCTCCCCATTACAAAGGATAAATGGTCCTATCTAAGACCAACCCCTCTCTTAACTGTTGACAGACACCACTGCTGCATTTGTCCTCTTTCTCACATGTGTTTTCAGGGTTTCTGTCTCTCATAGGTCAGTGCATCAGCATAAAAACGAAGTTAGGATCCCCTACTCTTTTTTTATTAGTTATTTTTATTAACATATAATGTATTATTTGCCCCAGGGGTACAGGTCTGTGAATCATCAGGCTTACACATTTCACAGCACTCACCATAGCACATACCCTCCCCAATGTCCGTAGTCCCCTACTCTTACCTCTTCTAGCCACTTCACGAGTTCTCTGCTTCCCTATACCCTACAACATTAGAAATAATTGTCTATATTTGCTCCCTCCAATTCTTCTCCTCTCTTTCAACTCACTGTCAGGCTTTTGACACTGTAAATTCACCAACAGTAGAATCTCCAAAGGCAAATTCTAAGTCAGCAGCATTGACACAGTTGGGCACTGTCTTCCTTCCTAAAACAGCTTCTTCACTTAGCTCTGTCTTTTGGGTTTCCTTCCCTCTGACTGGCTGCTTCTCCAGTCTCATGCACTAGGTTTTTCTCTTCAACATTCAAGTGTTCCTAGGAGTCAGTTCTCCAACCTCTTCCCTTTTCTATTCTCACTTTGTCTAATGAATTTAAGGCGGGTTCTAGATATTGGCAGTTCCCAATGTACATTTTCTCCTGTATATTAGACCTATATATATCCATTTACCTACATCATGCCCCCGTGTATATATATCCAAATTCTTGATTTCACTCTCAAACTTGCTCATATCACTGTCTTTGTCCAGTAAATGGAAAATCTATTATTCAAGCTACTCAGGCCAAAAGGTAAGAGTATAAGCTTCTTGGGGGCAGGGTTCACAACATTTATATTCATCTCCTATGTGCAGTGATCCCATGTGGTAATCAAATAGCCATTTTCCCACCATCCTGGCATTCCTTTTAGGTGGGGTTCCACCATAGAGGACTTAATCGAAGGTAGTATAAGGACCATGCCAAAGATTGGAGGTGAGAGAAAACTTCATTATCACTAGGTATTCTCTGTAATCAGCTTGGCTTTCAAGAAAGAAAAGAAAATTCACTGTCTCCCCCCTGCACTGCATGCCTCAATCCTGCCCCGATCCTCAATTCTTGCTTGTCCTATTAGTTTTATATTAAGCTATATTATGGATGAAAGAGATTTGGAGGTAGAAGCTAGTTGGAAAACTCAACATCATTCATAGAACTATTAGTATTGAGAAGACTGTGTTGCGTTTCAAACTACAAATTTGTAAGTAAACTTTAGTACTGCATCCATTAACATAGGAAATAGGATTTCTTGTTCTGTTCTTTGTGATTTGTATTTCCACTTCTCTGTCAATTATTCATTATTATGCAGCTTCTAAGAGGGCATGAAGTTAACAATAAAAATTATATTAATAATAGAGTGAGTTATTAAAATTTAGTTTAATAGCCACTATATTTGTGATGATAATTATAGTTATGACTAACTATGATTATAGCAGTCATTGTAATCATAATAACCTCAAGGATAGTTTAATGCTAATTACTCCATCATAAAGAAATGAGAATATTGAACTGTAAGTGAATATACTTATGATTGTAATGCAAAAGAATATAAGTGGATATTAATTACTAGAGATTAGCCTTCTCCATGAAACTGGAGCAAAGAAAAATTTTGGTGAATCCAGACTTGGTTCAGATCTGCTGTAGGTCTCCTGAGGGGGGAAAAATCATTCTTAAAACTAAATGTCTTACATTGAAACTGATTTGAGATTTAGGGAATGTCCTGAAAAGATATTGGGACCTTCTTTAATTCTGAATGGGCTAGAGAAAGAAAATATCATAGATCATAATCCTTGAAGCCCACTAATGGAAGAAACTGCCCCTCCATCAAGATCATATTAAAATACCTACAAATGGAAATTCCTGGGGGGCATTCTTATTGAAAAGACTCCTAAAGCACTCTTGTCTTTGCATGTCCATTCCTACAAGCTCTAGGGGACGTGTCAGTCTTATGAGAACAATGAAGTGTATGTGCCTAATAATTATGGAGATGGATGGGTGAGATTTTGCAATTCATAAATCTTATAAAAATCAGTATACTTGCCCAGTGATTATTTGTCTTGAACTCTATCTCACCTTACTTTTCCTTCTATCCCAGAAAGGTGTCATTTTGTAAAAATTCCATGAATAACATAAGAAAGCTGGTAACTTGGAGTGAATTAGTTCGTCGTTAGGCATCCAAGGTAGAAGAGGACAAACTGAGCCAACATGATCTTTATTAGATAGAAGAAAATGTCAAGCACCACGTTTTTAAAAGAAACACAAGATATATTCATTTTCACACATATTTGCTGCAGATGGAAATTTCATTTCATGATGGCTCGTTGTGGACCCTGGCCAAGGGCTTATAAATACCAACAAGACTTTATTGTATAAGACAGCCTCACTAAAAAAGCAGCCACATAGAGACCCCAAGAACACCACCAGAGCTGGTTTCTAATGAAATATTTGACAGTAATGATGATGTCAAGGTTCTCCATTTGAACCAACATACATTTTTATGGAATCATAATAAAAACTTTGCATAATAAGAATTTTCAAGGCAATTAAGAATAAGAGTAATTCTTAACAGTTAGAAAGGTCCTATTGGAGAAGGGAAAGAAGGAAGAGAAGATTTATTGCCGATCTTCAATGGTATGAAGTTAAATAAGTTTCAGTTACATCATGAGTGATGAGCATAAGAAATCTTGTATTGATTCTCAATCTGTAGTGAATATGCCAGCCAAGAATTTTCCAAAGCTTTGTTGGCTCTCCACACTCAGGCCTCTCAAGCGTCAGAGGCCCTCTCACCAGTAGAGGATGCTGTTCTTCCATACATAGGAAGCACCCCCCACCCCACCCCCCCAGTCGTCCAATCCCATCCAGAAAACCATCCGCACAGGAAGGGATTCCTATCAGGCCATTTCGTAAGTGTGATTTTGCAATTCAAACAAAGAGAAGAGAATCTTTCTCTCAGCTAAAGTTAATTTAAATATTTTCGTAGTGATTTCTAGGTCTGTTATTTGTAAGAAAATGAAAATAATGGAGGGAAGTGGAAATGAAGTACATGTGGCTGCCTAAAATATAAATATCAGCCACTGTTTTCTCTTCTGTGAATTTCTAGCTCCCACGAGTGAATCTGAAAACAATGCATTTCAATGAAGGGAGGGTGCTTCTTGACTTGATCAGAATTTTCCCTCTGGTAAATAATGAGGCCAGAGTAAAGGCTGGGGGCTGAAAAGCAAATGAAAACAAGACAACAAGACAGTCATTCAAATTAATAATAATAATAATAATAATAAAAAGCTGAAGGGGAAAAATTTATCTCCAAGGGAAAATGAAAAAAGAAAGAGAGAGAGAGATGGGATTTGCCAAGAGGGAAGCAGAGATAAAACATAAAGCCCAAGAAAATGAGTATAATAAAAAGGAAAATAAGAAAAGAACTCGTTCCTCTGAAAAGAAGAGATTGTAAAAATACAAGCAGGATAAAATTATGCAGGGACCTTTCTCTCCCAGTAAGTAGCCTTTCATTCATTTGACAAGCTTTTCTTGAGTGCCTCGCACTTGCAGAGAACACTAGAAGTGCAGGCACAGAGCTGAATGGCACCTGGTCCGATTTCCAGGAATCTAGCATCTAAAAGCAGAAATATGGCACATAGAAATGACATTGTAGGGAAGAAAGTAATAAATGTCGTGAGAGAAATGGGCATCAAGTATCACATATGACACGAAGAGGGGGAGTTGTCCCTGTGTTGATGGATGCGTCAAAGAAGACCTCATAAAAGGGACAGGTTTTCAGTTTGACCCTTAAAGGATGAGTAGGATTTCAATAAGAGGATTTGGGCATTCTTTATAGAAAGAAGAAATGGCATGATTAAAGGTTCAGAGTTGGGAAAATAATTTGTTTTTACTGTGAGTGCTTGAGGAGAAAAGGAGTGGGATGCCTGGCTGGTGAGAGGCTCTTAAAAATCAAATTATGAAGGCCTTGGAAAGTCAGGCTAAGAAGTGTAGACTGCACCATGAAAGGCAGAAATAAAAGTAGGGATGGATGCCTGAAAATAAGGAAATCATGAATATTTTATCTAAGAGTTCTAATTCCCACACCCTCTTGCCTCCAGGTTTCTCGGTTCACATCTGTATTACTCTTGGGATCTGATTGTGTCAGCCTGGATCAGTTGCTTCCCCAGCTTCATTCAACTGTGGCCATTGTGGCAAGGTCAGACTATACAGCTCTGGCCACTAGAGGCCACATTCTTTTATGTCAAGGTCAATATCCAGAAAAAAGGGAGACTTTGTGAGCTGGGCAGACACCCTAAGAGAGGGGTCTTCTCTATGTTCTAAATTGTTTTGAGCTATGGATTCACTTGAGAATCTGATTAAAAAACAAACAAACAGGGGTGCCTGGGTGGCTCAGTGGGTTAAAGCCTCTGCCTTCGTTCAGCTCAGGTCATGGTCTCAGGGTCCTGGGATTGAGCCCCGCATCGGGCTCTCTGCGCAGCAGGGAGCCTGCTTCCTCCTCTCTCTCTGCCTGACTCTCTGCCTACTTGTGATCTCTATCTGTCAAACAAATAAATAAAATCTCTAAAAACAAACAAACAAACCAAAAATTAATGGCTTTGTTCCCAGGAGGAAAAAAAGCACAATCACAATGATACAGAGGGAGTTAAACGGGCTCCTTGAAAATTATGCACAAACCCAGATTTTAAAACTTTGGCTTGCAGAGTATGGTGCTAAATTGTTCAAATCTCTTTTGAATTCTGTGAGATAGCCTCAGTATCCTTGCAATATCCTTTTCTCTTTTCTTTGATTGGCTAGCCAGAGTTGATTTCTTTCACTTGTAACCAAAAGAACTTTGATATAGAAACTGTACTTCAAACACTGAAATGAGGCAGTGAGAAAGTATTGAAATGTTGGCACAGAGGCATGACATTATCTAAACATCATTTCAGAAACATTAGTGTTGTCTTTACATTTTTCCTCTATCTCCAGTCTTCAACATCAAATCAACACTATCCTTTATCCATTTTGTCTGCCCAAGATGTATAGTATCCATTCCTACTGCAGCAATCCTGGTTCAGGTCTTAATCCTTCTCTTCATAGACCATCAAAATGAGCTAACTTCAGGCTCTAATCCATTCCTCACAAGGTTGACAAGTGTCTTTTGCAACTTGTGTAAGATCATATGCATCAGCTTAAAAATCTTACCCCACATGTTTCTAGTGAAAAAATTTAAACTCTCCAGTTCAGCATTCAGAGCTCTTAAGAGTCTGGCCACAATCTACCTTTCCAACATTATCAATCACAGATAATACTGTCAAAGTGGTCAGACTCGATTTCAGATCAGATCTTGGACTCCAGGTCTCTACATCCACTGTCCCCAATGTTTGAAATGATATTTCTTTTTTTTTTTACCCTGGTCATTCAACATAGGTGACATCTGTGTTGTCCTTCCCTGCTTTAACTGGGCAAAACTGTTCTCTTCATCCTTTGTTTTCTTGCAGCAGAGTCTTCTATTACATTTCAACATAGTACAGTTGTTTGCTCACCTCTGCCTCCCTTTCTGTTCTATGAGCTGTTCAAGAGCATGTCTTATTTCTTTATATTTAGGACCTAACACAATGCCTTCCAACAGTGGGTACTTGGTGAATAGTTAAGAAAAATGGTGGATGTAAGAATTAATGAAGGGAATAAAGGAGACATTTGGGGAGAGGTATAGAGAGGACCCGGTGTGTAGCATGCTTAATCTCAAAACATTCCAAGAAGAAGGATTTGGTCAGCAGTGTCCGAGACTGGGCAGAAGTTTAAAAAAAAAAAAAAAAAAAAGAGGACTCAGTGTGGGGAAATGTCAGTGAATTCAGTGAAGAGGCAATGGTTATGATATATTCATAATATGAAGAACAGTGGCTAGAGAGGTTAAAATGCTGTTATGTGAGGAGGTGGGAATGAAGCAGAAGAAAGAGAAACAGGTTACTTCTTTGTGAAGTAGGGCAATGAAATGAGGTTTACCTTGGGGAACAGTCAATGAGTGAAATCAGAATGGTCCCACAGAAGAAGGCGGAAGTTGGAGGAGTTAGCATTGTCAGAAGAGAGAAAAGCCTCCTCTTTGAAAGAGGAAATAGGCCTGGATGCAATGATTATTTTGGAAGAAAAACTGGGTTTCTTAAATCCAAGAAAAGAATAAATAGAAGGAACTGCAGTCCCCAGTGTTATCCGTTTTCACTCAGCAGTACAGAGTATTTCCGTTGCCTCTATCAAGAACTCTCCCCCAAGCAAAGTTCATCCAATAGACAGTCAAGACAAAGGTAGAATAACTATAATTTTGTAAAGGAGAGACGTTAAGGACATAAAGACAGCAAAGATCACTTGAATTGTATCCGTTTCACGTCAAGGGCACCCTTATAATCACATTTAGTTACACATGGATGGGCTGTAGAAACAGCTGGGTGGACCTTAATTTAATTTAACTAATTGATTTATTGGTTTCATTAATTGCTGTCAAAGGATACAAATACTGTCCCCAAGGGCCACAGTTTAGTTGGTCATCACTACAGCTTCTAGAAAAGTAATTGGATTTCTTAGTTTAGCCCTCGAGGTGAGCTATCAAAGAGCTAGCAGAATTTAACACTATAGTGCCATTGAAAATAAAGACAGAGAACTACCTATTGATATAAACAGTGCCTCCTTCCTTCTCATTCTCCTCAGTGGCAAAGGTCTTTTTCCATTAATCTTTTTTAATTCCTTTTTATCAGAGTAAATTTCCTTCATTTCTTCTCTAAACACTCTCTCTACTATCCTTTTCTTTGGATTTCACCTTTCATTTTTAATCTTGGCTTTTCTCTAATTATCTTAGGTGGCATCAGATCTTCATACATAAATGGGATATGAATCAATAAATAATTGATTAAATTGTTAACTCAGAAACTGACCCGTTGATTTTCTCTGTTGTGTTGCAGTCTTTGGACATAATGCTGAAGCCCAGAACCTTGAGTTACAGATGTTTCTCTTTCTTTCTTAAGTAAAATTAACACCTACTTGGGTTTTTTGGTTTTTTGTGTTTTTTTAAATATCAAGTGTTAGGAAGAGAAAATGAATTAGAATCCCAGATTTCTTACCATTGGATCTTTTCCCTATGTATATAGATGCTCTGGAATCTCAAGGAGAAAGAGCGCTAAGTAAAACCTTCAAAGGCTGGTTTACTCTGTAACACACTAAGGCATAAGCAGCACTTTTAAGCATGAAACAAAATCAGAG
This sequence comes from Lutra lutra, assembly GCF_902655055.1. NCBI lineage: Eukaryota > Metazoa > Chordata > Mammalia > Carnivora > Mustelidae > Lutra > Lutra lutra. Next base: position 38,235,664 of record NC_062288.1, read on the forward strand.
AGAAAAATGTTGTCTTCCCTCCTTCCATTTTCCCTCTGATCCTCCCTCCCTCCCTTCCTTCTCTACCCAGATTTGGCATGTCTAGACCCTGTGTCAGTTCCCAGTAAAAGTAGCAGTGCCAGCCACAGTAGTTAATATACCTGGGAGGACATAAGCGTCTCTGGGTGGGGAACTAGAATGCTAGGCCAAACAGAGGCTGTGGTGTGAAGCGTAGCAGGATTTAAGGGTAGTTGCTTATGCCCGCACATATAGGAAACATCACCTTGAGATACTGTCCAAATATTTGGGAGAAGAATAAACATTTTGAGTTGCTCAAGACCAGTATCAGTCATATAAATAAAATGAACCAATGAAATTTGAGCCGTGGCCATTGATGTGACCTCATTCATCTGCCAAGTCTTATAAAGCCCAGGGAAATTCAGGTGTTAGGACATTCTTAGACTTCAGGGGCCTAAAAACATTTGTGCCCCATTTCATAATGTGTTCTTCCTTTGCCATATCCCTTCTATAATTGTTGGACATATTCACTGCAAAATGCAGATTCCCTTTTAAATATTGAAATTTTGATTCCCAAATTAACTTAGGACTCCAGTTTTTCTGAGAGCATATATAAAAATTATCTTACAGTGGCAGGATGAATGCAACAATGTGTATTGTGATTAATGCAGGAATAAAGAGGCTGAAGACATAGGGATAATTTCAATATTCCAATGTCAACTCCTAGTTTACAACGAAGGTTCTATAAGAGAAACTCTGTGTGTCCTAAGGACTGCTAGAAATAAACATGCCTGTCTTAAATCTATAGTTCTTAGTTCTCCTATTTAGTTTGTGGTTCAACACTGCCTCCCATGGCATTTTACACTTGAATAACATATATCTATGTTAACGTGTGTGTGTGTATGTGTGTGTGTATCTGGTGCCTTTGCTATTATACCATATTGTTGTTATAACATTAGGGAACTATTGAAATACTAGAGTTCAGTCTTTATAAAATAATAATAAGCTTACTTTAACTGCCTGTAAAATACAATTTGCTTACTATAGTGACATTCACATTGAATTACAGCACAATTTTGCATTGTACAATTTCTTAAGACCCTCAATATGTTTTTAGCTCTATGACTGTGATTTGATTTTAACTGTATACATAAAATATAAATACAGTGACTACAGATGATCTGTTCTATGTAGTGAATCAAATGATCTCTATAGACCAAGGAAAAAAAAAGTGAAAACTAACTCAGTGTTTTCCAGCCAGGGAACTTTTTTTTTTTTTTTTAAATCAACATCACTGTTAATATCATCTTGTCAGTTGGCAGCCCTTTTACAGAAGAACTTGTTAGGCAATGTCTGGTGCAAATATCATCGTAGCAGGGTCTTGAGTAGCTGCGCGGCTACCTAGACTCTCTGGGGCAATCAGCCCTTTTGATAATAATTCTGAAAATGGGTTCATGGGCTCTTACAACTAGAAAGACTCTTAGAGATCATCTTGTACAACCAAACTCCGGCAATTGGGACCTACTTCTAGACACACATGGATCTGGTTCTACCCTCACTATTTCACTTAGCTTTGCTTGGGCAGTACCGCTTCCTGTTCAGAATCTGGAGCTGTAGCAACAGTCTGAATACCTACCCCTGTGAATGCTTCAAATTTTATTTCATGTCCATTAAACTGAAAGCTAGCATTTCTATGGCATAGCTCTTTTTATTTAATGTGAAGAATGGGAGCCACAGAACAGAAGCGGGACAAACCTCGAGGCGATTTGCACGAGAAATTAAGATTGCACAACTCCAAGGACTAGCTGCCCAGTGTGCTGTGGCTGTCCTTGGAAACTGAGGGAACTGAGGGTCAGTCAAAGACCGACGAACCATGAGCTGCTTGCCATACGAGGTCCCTAAATCCTGCTCATTCTTCAAAACCCAGGTTAAATATCCCATCCTTCTTACTAGGATTAATAATTAATATCACTTCCCCTGAGTCCCAAGTGCTTTGAACACATCTTAACTTCAGTTGTCTAAGAGGCTGCCTGCCAGTGAGATTACATAGTTGAGGAAAGTGACTCTATCTTAATCACTTTTGTTATCTTCAGTGCCTAGAATAGAATAGTTGTTTAATAATGTCTGAATGTAGAAGAAAATATCAAAGAAAAACGTGAGGACAGCATACTCTTTTTACTGAACATCAGGGAGCATCAGGAAAGGGATGTAAAAATATAAGAAATCTCTTCTCTTTGTTTGACCCGAAAAGCCTATGAATAGAGTCAGATAATCCTAACCAGTGTAGTAAATTCATTTCTGGAAACGAGGCAAGTTTACATTGTCTCTGCACCCCTGATAACTCTGACCAGTGTTATTTAAGTTGTTTACTATTTGCTGAGGTAATTCTCAGGATAGCGCATCCTCCAGTAATGTTAACCAACTGCACACTCACAATACGTAGATAGATTGTAGAAAAATCACAGTGTTTGCTTTTGTAAATCCCCGCACACAGCACACAGAATTGTCATGGCAAGTCATTTTATTAATGTCATTTGAAAACCAGATTGACTTCAGGAGCTATTGTCTGTGCTATTTTGCTGCTGTTTTCCTCCTTTCGGCGCTCTGTACTGTAGTCTTCACAAAAGAACACTAGAGGGATCAGCTTCATGTTTTTCAGAGGGCTTTGTGTTAACCAAGCCAAGTACAATTATGGCTCTTCCCAGAAGAGGGAAAGAATAATGTTGGCAATAGGGTGTTACCACCCAGAACCACACAAAAAGCTGCAAATGTAACCAAAATGGCTTTCTCAGCCTTTATAAACCCAGAAACCTACGTGGCATTTTCCCTGGCTAGCGGCAGCACTTTAAGAAATTACCTTTAGAAAACTGGTTAGAGGTCTATCGGAGCTTTGAAAAGACCTCGAAACCTGGGGAGGGATTGTAGGAATAAATAAGCAGACTTGTTGTTTAATAAGGCTGCCAATTTTTTTTTTTTTTTTACTTCCAAGGGACAAAATCAAGTAAATGTCAGATTTTTCCCAGCTGGTAAACACATTCAGATTTCAAACTAATAAACCTCCAAAAGGAGTAGGGCTGACAATGACAAAGTAAGAAAATCATGAATTCCTTTTTTTTTTTTTTTTTTTTTTTTTTTCAAAATAGGATAGAGAAATAATTCAGTCATCCTTAATCTGGACATTTTTCCTCTTCACTTCGCCTAAATTGTGGAAGTGAAAAAAGACATAAATGGATGAAACAGTATAATTTTAGTGTTTATGGATGCATAAGAGAACTAATCAAGCTGGTGATCCAAGTCTGTCAGAACTTACACAGTAACTGAATCAAATACAATTAAAGGGGAAAAAAATCCTCTTGTCTATAGTGTCACTCTATAGCTTTAATCTGTTGATTTCAGAAAGACCTTGTCAGCTCCTACACAGATCTGGTTAGTGAACTACCGCATTTGCTGATCCTCTCCCCCCCAGCCCCCACCCCGATCCCTGTGGTTTGTCCTAATTAAAATAAAAACCCACTGCTCTAATAGTTGACCCTACCATTTCTCTTCTCGAAACTATGCAGCGGCTTTTAATTGCACTAAAACCTGGAATCCAATTTAAAATCGATTTGGGGGCTCTAAGTCCATGTCTCAGATGTTCTCATGGAACTGACCCAACTGCTAGCCTCCCTGCTCCACACAGCCAGGGATGTCACTCCAGGCAGTCAGTCTGCTTGACTCCAATAACATCCTGACATGATTCCCCTTGTTCTTGATTCTGCCTTTCTCTTCTCCAATAAATACACCCTCAGCTAGAGTGCAGCCACAATGGCCTATTTCTGTTGGTTATGCCAGGTTGTCATTTATAGGATTTGATGTGCAACATATCTTGTCTTGTTTCTTCTGAAATCAGAAACTCCATGCTTTTTGACTCCTCAATAAGTCCACAGCATCGGGGCCTCTGGAGTTCTTTCACTGGAGGAGCTCTGAAAGGAGGCTCTTCAGTCTCTGTTTTTATAAGCCAAGAGTGATAATGTAATTTCAAAAATTTCTGGAAAGTTGCTGTGATTCTCTTCAGCCATCCCTCTTCATTCCTCACTCCTGATTCGGTTGTGCCCTGCTCTGTAAAAACTAGAAAAAGAACTCTGGCTTTCCTATATTGTGGAACTTTCCAGCAATGTCCTTCCATAAAAGGGATGGGTCTTGTTTCAGAGCCAAAGGATCTGCCTCCGACAGTTTGGGCTGCACGGTGGTAGGGTGTTTTTTTGTGTGCTTTCTTTTTTTTTTTATACTTTTAGACAACGTGGAAGTGTCTGGAATGGTGCCTTCAGTCCTAGCCATCCTAGGAATTACTCAGTGTTTCAGGGCCCTGAGCCAGTAACCACTGCCCAGCCACTTCTGCCACGTTAGCTCTGACAGGGAGGTGGATGAGCTTGGGTTCAGGAAGGCCAGAGTGTTGGGATCTCCTATGCTGAGAAATCCACCACAAGATCAACAATAATTCTGATAGGCAAAAAGCACCCACCCCCTTAGTTCCTACTCCCACCCCCTATAGAACTGTAGCAAGTGAGTGAGTTGTTCAGATCTCACTCCCGTCTGGGCTTCTCAAAGTTTAAGGCACCAAAACTCTTTGCAAGGTCATGACCCACCTATGCAAACCCTGGGCAACCCCAACCCCGGGCTGCACCAATCTAGACAGGGCTCCCCTTTCTTTCTCTCCTTTCTTTCTTTTTCTTTCCTTCCTTCCTTCCTCCCTCCCACCCTCCCTCTATCTTTCTTTCTTTCTTTGTACCTTTCTTTTGGGAGATGGCATGCCTCTTCTCTGCTCTGGTGTTTGAGCCATCTCCCTTGCAACTATCAGGCTGGTAGATGCTCCCTAAAGTCACAAGCTCCTCGACCTAGAACCAGAGAATTTGAACCAGTACACATCAGTGGGGTTAGGGTTTTTCTTTTTTAAGATTTTATTTATTTTAGAGAGAGAACATTGTGGGGGGGGGCAGATTTCTCACTGAGCCACTGAGCACAGAGCTTGACATGGGGCTCGATCCCTTGACCCTGAGATCATAAGCTTAGCCAAAACCAAGCTTTGGATGCTTAACTGACCCAGGGGTCCCAGGTTGAATTTCTAATGAAATTAAATGTGAAGAAAAAGGTGAGGCTTTGTTAGACTGTGGGCTTTTCAAGAAAAATGGATCTTTTTGGTTCCCGGCAGTTGGACTAGGTGTCTTGCTCTAGCTAGCTTTACTCATTTGTGTAAAGTGCTACTCTAACCAGGAGGTTACACTGTCCTTTTTATTTTATTTGAAGATTTTATTTATTTATTTATTTATTTATTTTATTTTTATTTTATTTATTTTTATTTATTTATTTGATTGATTTATTTTTACTTATTTATTTGATTTGATTGATTGATTTATATGAGACACAGTGAAAGAGGGAATACAAGCAGGGGGAGTGGGAGAGGGAGAATCAGACAACCCGCCAAGCAGGGAGCCCAATGTGGGGCTCGATCCAGCACCCTGGGATCAGGACTGGAGTCGAAGGCAGACGCTCAACGACTGAGCCCCCCACCACCCCCCACACACACATGCGCTCTGTTCCCTGGGAAGGGGAATCAAGATGGGTTTCGATCTTGCTTGCTTCTGACAGTTATGACTCTGACATATTATTATGCATGAGTCTTAGTAAGTTCATCTATAAAATGGGGTAGAACTGATGGTATGCCCACTTCTCTCCCTTATAGTCTATGCTCACTTTTCTAATATTTTAACATGAGTGGTCCAAGTCTCCCTTGGTAATCTAGTTGAATGGTTATCGAATGTTAAATCTCTTGGTGGTCTTAGTAATCGAATGTTAAATCTCTGTTCTGGTCATAATGTAACCCTTCTAGGGGCAGGAACCTCATGTCTTATGTTGCTTTGTATCTTCAGTACCTTCAAATGTGCTTGTACAGCAAACATTGGTTGAATTAATGAAAGGCAGGAAAACCTACTTAGTCTCCAGTTTCAACTCTGCTGCCAAAAAGCTGTCAGTAACCTCCAGCAAGTCATCTGAGTTGCTTGCGCTAGTTTCTTCATGTGTAAAACAAAATGTTTGCAGTACAGAGACTTTGGCTCTCTAAAATACTTGTTCTCAGTTAGGAGATTATTGTGACCTCCAGTTCCTTGGTCTCCTGAATTTTCATCATCTTGGGCATCCCCTTGTGATTCAGAATTCAGGCTCCAAGTCCACTGCTTGGTTTTGTATTCCCGCCCTCCCACTAACAAGCTCTGGGTTTGGGGGCAGTCTCTTCAACCTCCCTGAGCCTGCTTTTTAATCTTGAAAGTGGAAATAATAATGGTACTATCTCCGGGGAGTTGTTGGGATGAATAAGTGGCTACATTCATGCGAAGAATCAGAAAAATGTGGGATAAAGAGTAGGTACTCAATAAAATTTCACCTTAACTATATGACTGCCTTTCCTTCCCACATTTTGAATTTAGATAAGTAAAAGTAACTGGTATTTGGGACTTTTGAACAGAATTCCAGTTTTTATTTCAAACTTTTTCTGATCAGTGATAGTCTAAATTCTACACATAACAACCTAACTAGGTGTCAAGTATAAGGAAAATAATTGCTTTTTAAGAAGCCCTATATGCAATAACCATCCCATTTATCAAGAATTTGACTAATAACATCTTCTAAAAACCAGTGTAGTATGTGTCCTTATGCTGATCTAAAGCCACAAATCAATAGACTTCAACCAAGTTCAGCCAGTCTTGGCTTATGTATCTTTATCCTCATGAGGAAGATTTTGATTTGCCTGCATTTAAGATCAGTTTTATTTCTTTCTTCTTTAAGGAGTGAAAAAACTTTTCACTTTAGAAATGAAGAAACATTGATAAAGTCACATTGCTTATTCTTAAAGTTTTTAATTGTTACCATTATTAACCTTGCTTCAGCCACAGTACCAGAACATAATTTTCCCTGTGGTACAACATGGTCATTTTCTCTGTTCTGAGCAAAGTTTGTAAAGACTGAAGTTGAAAGAGCTGTGAACTATGGATAACCCATACATTCCAAAATGGTTGTTACATTATTATTTTTCTCACAATTATCCAAAAAAAAAAAAAACCACCAGATTTATTTAGTAAGGCTCAGAACAATGAAATAAATACAGTACTGATTTCAAATGCAAATGTCATGTCATTCCTAAATGAGTCAACCTTCAAAAGACAATGATAAATCAACCAGATAATTTCTGTGTGTCAAAGAGTTTTAAAGGTGATAGCTAGTAAATTGAAGTACACTTCAAAGTTTCTCAAATAAAAATGTTAAATATAAGTTACTTCTTCATACACATCTAAAACCTGTCAAGTACAAGGGAAAATAATCTGTCTTACCCCCACCCATTAACTGAACAGATCACAGAAGTAAATTGGCATCTTTCCACCTCCCAGGACTGGCCCCAGAGTAGAGTGGCAGCATCATAATTTCAGCTGTGTGGGAGTATCACTGTGTTCTAGCCCCTCCAGTAGCAATCCTGGCAGGGCTGTAATGTGTCCAAATCCAAGTGGCAATGCCCAGCACACAGTGAGAATGCCAGATACAAAAACCATTTCTGGATGTGTCAAGGCTTGAGACTGTTGAGTTCTAGCTTATTGGTCATCTCTGCCAGAAAGGACAAGTGGTGATTTATCAATATAGGTGCATACCCCGTGGCAATGCATTTTGAGGAGGATTCTAGAAAACAGTGAACTTCTTGCAGCCAAGCAAGCAGGGTCTTGAGCTTTAAGATGTGGGTGTTTGAGTTAATGACAACACCTATTTTCACCAGCTCACGAAGCCTGAGCCCCCCAGGTTACATGTGTCTTACGTATTTTGAAGAGAGATTGATGCTACCTGTTGTTAATTTATGAAGTGAGTGGGATGAGAATTAAGGAGGCGGATAAATCGTGACATTCAAATGATTTTTCCTCCCCCTATGGATCAGAACCTTAATCATAAAATAAATATTCTTACTCTTCATGTGGATGATGCAGGTGATCTCAATTCACAAGGGCATGTAAAATCCAAAATGTATTTTCCATTCCCAAGGCAATAAGATTTTAAGTAAACTGTTTCCTTTTTACTGGAATTTGTGCTTATCAATGATTGCCACAAAAACAACACGGCTGTAGATTACGAAGGAGCCCAGTTACTTGATAGCACCCTTCTCCTCTCTTAAGCCAGAGTCCCTGCGCTGTGCCTTTAAGGCGGGGTGGGGTGAGGGGGGGGACTTGCTCCCAACTCGGGGCTGAACTCTGCCCTCCAAGGCAGTGAGTCAGACTCCACAGGCTCAGACAAATGGAATCTCCCCCTGTGAAAGCCCACAGCATTCTGCAGCGAGAATACATCAGAGTGCCTGAGGGAAATATTTCCCCTCCCACCGACTTGACCTCCCAGCTCTGAGTATTCTTTACTGAAAGGTCCAGAATGTCCTGAAAGCCTCTGAAAATTGAGGAAAGTGTAACTCATGACACAAGCAAAACTTTTCCTTCCCCATCATCTAGGACCACCTACAGAAAATATAGGTACGGGCCAATACCAGATTCAGAGCTAAGGGAATAGACCCATAGCCAACTTTCTTTTCAGCCTTTCCATAGTATCTGAAACACACACACACACACACACAGTTCCAAGACAGGGATCAGAAGAGAAATTCTGTGAGAGACTACAGCTCTTCCTCCACAGTGTGTGTGTGTGTGTGTGTGTGTGACAGAGAGAGAGAGAGAGAGAGAGAGAAGGAGGGGAAGGAGAGAAAGTTACATCTAAAAGCTAATTTTTAACAACTTCTTGGAAGAAAAGAGAGATTTAGAGCTGAGAAGGAGGAGTAAGAAAGGAAGTGTGGGGAGACAGGGACAAGGGAGGGAGTGGGAGAGAGAGCAAGATGATAAACTTAACAATCAAAACAAAGTTTTTTCTCCCTTCTTCCTACACTTGCAGTTTTTTTTTGTTTTTTTCTTTTTTTGGCAACTTCCAACCTTGCTGACGTTCCCAACATCAAGTTTTAAAACTTGATACAAAACTGAGTTACAAAACTCAGTATGTGAACACACTAGAAACTTTCTGAGTCTCTGATGGCAGCTCTAAACCTGGGATGTGGAAGAGTTGCCTGTGAATGCTGCTCTTAAAAAGGACTCTATAGCCCTAGGAGCTGTCCCCTCTCCCTCCCAAGCCCCCAGGTAGAAAAACTGGTTGCCCGGCCATATCCACCCAACCCACAAGCCAGTCCCCTGGAATCCAGCTCAGGACCCCCCAGCACTGGCTGGGGAAACCATCACAGACTTTTGTTTGTAAATATTTCTGACCTGTTTGTTCAAATGTGCAAAATAATATCAGAAAGAAACCAAAAAAGTAACGGCTTTTTTTTTTTAAGTTCAAAGAAACATTTCATGTGACACACAGGTGAAGTTCATGAAATAGGACCTTATTTTATATCTCAAATTGAGGAATGAGATAGATGATTTATATAAGGAAAACTTTTTCCTAAAAGCAGAAATTAAAGTTTACTTAAGCTTTACTTCATAAGTGTAGTGCAGTACTAGCTTGTAAACTGACGTTGATATTTACTTAGTTCATGTTCTGTAATGGTAATTTAATTAAATTTAAATACTAAGGTAGAGATTAAAGTTCTGCTAATAATTTAGTCTTAATTTAAAAATGTAATCCAAGAAGATATAACTTTTAATAACTTAGATTCTTTTGGTAACAACACAACCTTCCTTAGTTAATGTTGTTAACCTAGCAAGAAATTTATCCACTGATTAAATATCTTAGATAATAATATGAAAAGATTTAGAAAACATTGCAATATATTATTGATTTTATTTTCCTCCTAAAGAGATTTCCATGGGTTTCCTTTCTCCAACCAATTCTTTAGCCTAGACTCCAAAGCCTTTTAAAAATCTGGTTATTATCTTTCTCCTTCCCTCCCTCCTTTCCTCTCTCCTCCTTCCCTCCCTCCCTCCCACCCTTCTTCCTTCCTTCCTTCTTTCCTTCCTTCCCTCCTCTTTTTTCTCTTATTAATGTCCTTATGAGCTTGGATCCATCTCTTTATGTCCCTATAGCTTTCCTCATGCTATTTCCTTTTTCTGGAATGATTCTCTAACCCCCTTACTCTGCCCATTTCAATCCTGCTCATCCTCCAGAGTCTAAACAGAAATTTGCCATCAATTTCAGTTCTTCCAATTGGATTTTCATATACAGAGGGTTACTGCATGGCCTCTATTGTGCCTGCTTGTATTTTTTAACGCCCCTCAGTAGAAAACATTTTCTCTGTCTTATTCTTTATCATGGCCATACCCCCCTCAACTACACCTGGCATAGTCTCCATGTTTTAAAAAAACAAAACAAAACAAAAAAAAACTAATTCCCTGAACACCCCCCACCAACCTTGCAATGAACAAGACAGAAATCATCAGAGCAATAACTTAAAATTTTTTTCTCAGTCATCTGCTGTGGTCTGCTAACATAGAGATGGAGTTTTCTTTAGCACATACAGATACAATTACAATACAGAAAAGTAAACCTTTAGGTCTCAACCACACAGATCTGTCAAGTAAAATGAGCAACTTGAATAATCATTATCAAGCCAAATTCCCAGAAGTGCTCCTCACCCTGGGTCTCCAGATCACTACCATCCCATACAACTATGGGGATGTGTCTCCGAAAATTGAATTGACTAAATGTGTCCATTTGTCTGATTTGGTTTGCCTAATCAATACAAAACAGGTTTACTACAAGGACCTTTCGAAAGTGTTCTTGTCTATTCCTCTAAAAATCTTAGACCTTAATCTGTTTTCATAGGATTAGCTACTTGAACTCTTCTTTATTTTCCAGAGTCTTCCATTTGGCTTATGAAACACTCCACCAAGTTGCCTAAAGGTAGATATTAATTTACTCACAGAAACTGAACTGTTTTCCCCTTAATTAAACATTGCCTTCTCAACCGCATTATATGCTTTTCAAATGAAAAAGACAAAACAAAACAAAACAAAGCCCCTTCCATTTGCTGAAAGGGTTGAGGACTTTTATGAAGCATTTCAACTGATTTGTCAGAAAGCAATATGCAGTACAGCTGTTCTCTACCCCTAAAGCTGGCCTCTCAGATTTTTTCCAGTGCCTTTTTTTCAACTCTCTCCCCGCCTTCAGGCATACTTTTCTTCTCTGTTATTGCTCTTTCTTGCTTTCTCTCTGCCTTCACCCTTTCATTCCCAACTCCTTACTTGTGTGTCCCAGAGAGGGGAGGCAAGGGTGTGAGTGGAGAGCACAGTCACTTTGGCACACATCCATATCCCTAATGGGCATCAGAATAATTCACTAATAATCACTCAAATGCAACCAGAGTATTCAACACAGAAGAAAATGTATAAGTACATTTTCTAAACAAGTTATCCTGCCCTCTATGAGGTTAAAAAAAAAAAAAGGTACACTGCTTGGGGAAAATAACATATACCTCAGATCTCCTACTGGATATAAATCAATGTGTTTCAGAAGTCTAGATTTTTCTGTCTAGATTTTTCTGCCTAAGCTTCAGAACTTGGAGTTCAGTTTTCATATTCTTAATCAAAACAAACACCAAGTTTAAGAGACATTAACTTGAAATCAGGACATTTCATGGATTAAGATATTATTTTTCATCAGTATTAACTGTTTTATGTTCTTTCTCAGGAGTAAATTAAGAAAACAAACCAAAGACAATTCTCAACCTTTCAAAAATGAAAACTAAAATGCTTGATCTAAGAATTATAAGTGAGAGTCTTTGGTTCAAGGTAGAAAGGGAAGGGGTCAGAATGAAATGACAGTGGCCTTCCCTGAGAATTTATAGGTTCATAAGTGTCAGGGGTATCACAGAGTTATATCCAAATCTAGAGAACAGAGCCAGGCAACAGGTGTGGCATCTTCCTTATAAAATGTGGAATATTGCGGGGGTGCCTGGGTGGCTCAGTGAGTTAAGCCTCTGCCTTCAGCCCAGGTCATGATCTCAGGGTCCTGGGATCGAGCCCCACATTGGGCTCTCTGCTCAGCAGGGACCCTGCTTCCCTCTATCTCTCTGCCTGCTATTCTGCTTACTTGTGTCTCTCTCTGTCAAATAAATAAAATAAAAATCTAAAAAAAAGTTTTTTTTTAAATGTGGTATATTGGGTGCCTGAGTGGCTCAGTTGTTAAGCATCTGCCTCCAGCTCAGATCATGATCCCAGGGTCCTGGGATCGAGCCCAACATCAGGCTCCCTGCTTAGCAGGGAGTCTGCTTCTCCCTCCCCCACTCCCCCTGCTTGTGTTCCCCCTCTCACTGACTCTCTGTGTGTCAAATAAATAAATAAAATCTTAAAAAAAATAAAATGTAGTATATCTATCTATCTATCTATCTGTCCTCTAATCTAATCTAATGAATATATATTTATATATTCATTCATCAGTGCTTATAACAGTCTAGGCACTGTGTGGATTCTGAAGATGTGGGGAGGAAGAAAACAAAGTACCAGTCCTCCTGATCCCTGCCTTCTAGTGGAAGAAGACTGAGAAAGGAGAAATAACCAGATAAATGGTATGGCAGATGGTGATAAGCACTAAGAAGGTAGGGGCTATTTCTTTAAAGAGATTAATTTTAAAAGCTCTCACAGAGATGACATTTGAGCAGAGACCTGAAGGGAATGAATGAATGAGTCACGTAAATAACTGTGGGAAGACTATCTCAGGCAGTGAGAACAGCAAGTGCAAAGGCCCTGAGGCTTGTCGAGTATGTTTCAGGAATAGCAAGGGGACCTGTGAGGCTGGAGCAGAGTAATTGAAGGGGAAACAAGTATGAAATAAGAAAGTCAGAGTGGAGACAGGGCACATCCCATAGAAGGCTGTAAGCATTTAAATGGGCTCTGGATTTCACTCTAGATGAGTGAAATGCCTGAGCAGTGGAAAGAGAGAGTCGCCATTTATTGCAATTTAGGATACAATTGAGTCAGGAGAGGGGTTTCTTTTTTTCCCTCCTTTCCTTTTATTATTTTTTTAATGAGAGAAATTACACCATAATTATTCTGATGGTTATGATCCAATAGAGAAAGAAAAAAGTTACTGATACTGGAGTGTTATCCTCAAGTAAGGGAGAAGGGACAGGATTGGCTTTGGTTAAGAAGCTGGGAAATTCAACTATAGGAACAGGAGTCAAGATAGATATTGGTGGGTTGTTAGAAGTGGTATTGGGAAGTTGCAGACATTTTCTTCCATTTGGTTCTATTTTCTCTGGTCTTTGATGAAGAATTAGGATAAAGGATGTTTCTCACTATCCCCCTCACTTTACCCTGACCCAGTTATCACCTCTAGACCACCATCCAAACCCTTTCCTGTGCGCCCCCCCCCCCCCCCGGAATAGCTTGTCCATAACCAGCAAGCTATTCCCCCCTCCCACTTATTCAGTGTTTTCTTTCAGCCCATCCTTACCCTTCTCCACTTGGATCTACATGGCTGGGGCTGGGAGATTGCAAACATACTTCTGCAGGCCCCCTGCCAGTTGCCTTCCTTCTGCCAATAGAAGACAGTGTGGAGAACAGAAGGTGGGAGGGAGGGAGCAGTTTCTTGCTTCTGGCTCTGACGTGTGGTAGTTGTTGGCAATTGTGGCCGAATTCTGGACTCTGGCAGCCCAGCCAGGGCAGCACCTTCTTCGTGGTTCTAGCCTGGGTGAAATGGATCCCGAACTGACTGTGGCAGTTTCTCCAGCTGCACAGCAGCAAGGGCTGGCTTATGGGCATCAGCAGCTTCTGATCCCTGAGAATCCACTTACCCCTTGTACCGCTTTAGCCACCTCCTCTGTCTCCTTTTGTTCCTCTCATCCTGCCAGACATATTGTAACCAGTTCCTTGAATAAAATTCCCACTGTATGAAAGACACTAAACAGCTTCTCTTTTCTTGACCACCAGTCTCTGTGTGATACACAACCAACACCCTCAACCCCTTTTTAAGGCTTTCCTCCATCTCCTGCCTTAATTAAAATGGACCTTTTCCTCAAGGACACTGTTGCTTTTCAACACACTCATAGGTCACTGTTTATTATCTCATGCCTCAACTAACTATTCCAGGTCCAGGATAGAGTGTTAATATTGTCATCTCTCACTATTGCTGCATTCAGACTGCCTTCCTGCCTGTTTTCTCAAATCCTGCTCATTTAGACCAATTCCGTTTGATTTTACTAATCTTTACCATCCCATCTGTACTGAAGTACAGTACTTTCTTTAATGAAAGGTTTTGGCATCAAGCCCCAAACCTGGTTTTTATCATCCAAGTCCTGTGGAAAGCCTGAATGATCTCTGTGTCTGCGTGGATGACCTACTGACCCATCTAGCATCCTCTGCTCTATATATATATATATATATATATATATATATATATATATATATATATATTGTCTCTCTCAAGTTCTTTTCCACTTCATTTCGGCCCCTCATTCTTGTCATTGCTTCTATTTTACCCTTTTCATAACCAAACTCACTAATTCCCCTTCTTATTCACAAATCCTCCTACCTTTAGCATACTCGATTGGGTACCCCTTGGCCTTTTTTCAACCTCATCAGCACTCCCAGTGGGTTGAGCCCTCTCTTTTCTCATACTTAGTCATTAGATTTTTTTTTCTCTCTCTCTCCTCATTTTCCTCCTGAGATAACCTCATTTCATGATTCATGGTTTCAATAGCATTCTTGTTGATATCTTAACTCTCTTGCTATCTTTTCATTGATAAAGGTCCAGCAAAACCCCAATCCTGAGTTATCCAACTCTTTTTCCATGCCTGTACCTGCATAGGTAAACATAGCTAGGGAGGAAAAAAATCAAATAAAATAGCAAAGTGGTTATTTCCTTTAAAACTTCAGAAGCCCAATCTCAAATATGCTATGAACTTAACCAACTCTGACTATCTTAATATCTCTAGTCTACACTATCTCACTTTTTCCAATGACTTAAATTTTTTTTTTAATTTCCTTAAGTCTTTAGCCCATCCTTCAGCGCCTTTGCTTTCAGCACCTGGTGATTTCACATGTTAATTCATAGCAAATACATGTCCTAATAGGGGCTCTCCTCAGTTTCTTGACAGCAAATGCACAAACCCATATATAGATGCCCATCTTTCTTACTTCCTGACTGTCACCACAAAGGGGCTATGAAAGATTATTCTAGATAATCTTTCTATTTTTGCCTTAATTTTATCTCTTCACAATTCTCAGAAACCTACCACTCTTTATTAATGCTTTTCTCTGCTTTTCATCTCAAGTTTTTCAGGTACTTCCTCCCTTTTAAAAAAAATTGAGGTAAAATTGCATAACGTAAAATTAACTATTTTAAAGTATGTAACTGAGTGACAGTCAGTACATTCACAGTGTTGGGCAACCATCTCTTCAGTCTAGCTCCAAACATTTCATCACCCCAAAAGAAAACCTGTTTCCACTAAGCAATCATTCCCCATTTCTCCTTCCCTATAGCCCTTGGCAACCACTAATCTGCTTTCTAGCTCTGTGGATTTACATATTCTGGATATGTCACATAAACAGAATCCTGTATATAGGACCTCTATATAGGACCTCTGTGCCTGGCTGTTTTTTTACTTAGCACAATATTTTTGAAGTCCACTCAAATTGTAGTATGTATCAATACTTCATTCCTTTTTATGACTGAATAATATTCTTTGTAGGAATATACCACATTTTATTTATCTGTTCATAATCCGATGGACATTTGGGCTTTCCCACCTTTTGGCTACTATGAACAGTGTTGCTATAAGCTGTGTATAAGTTTTAGTCTTAAACACTTGTGTTCAGTTCCACTGGATATATAGGAGTGGAATTGCTGGGTCATATGTAATTCCATGCTTGATTTTTCCAGGAATTGTCAAGTCATTTTCCATAATAGCTTCCCATCAAATTTTGAACATGCTCGTATCTCTCTAATTGGAAAAACAAAATCTAGGCCTTAGGCCCTTCTTCAGCTACTAATCTTTCTCTCATCTCCTCGAAGAGCAACTTGTTGGAAAAAGTTGTTTATAGGCTTATCCTTTTCTCCCCAGATATTAAATGTTGACATTCCTCCAGACCCAGGCCTATGTAATTTTTTCTTCTTTTCTCTATTGTTTCCTCCATTGATTCTGGCATCCCTCCAATTTGTTTCCCAAACTGTAGCCAGTGTGACCTTTTCAAAATGCGAATCTGATCATGCCACCCTTGTTTTAAATAATCAGAAGATTTCTCTTGCTCTTGGATAAAATAAAAATTCCTAACCTACCTGACCATGCCTGGTCTCATTCCACTTCCTTTCTAGTTATTCCTCCCACCAGGTGCTCTGTTCCTCTAGAAACCTAGCCATATGTCCTCCTTTCCCCCCATAGGCTTTGTTCTCACATTTTCTCCTCCAAGACAAGACCTTTCTCTACCACCATATCTTCAATTTTTATTTCCATCCTTCACATTTTTATTCATCCAGCAGTTCTTTGAAGCCATCCTTGACTTCCACGATTTGGTAAAATCTCAGTTCTTATGGCACTGTTGTCTCGGTCAGTTCAAGCTGCTATAACAAAAATATGGTGCCTTAAAAAATAAACATTGTTTCTCACAATTTTGGAGGCTGAGAAGTCTAAGATCAAGGCACAGGCTTATCCCATCTGGTAAGATCCCACTTCCTGGCTTGCAGATAGCCACCTTCTTACTGTTATCCCCACTTTGCCAAGAAAGGAAGCAAGCTTTCTTATGTCTCTTATATCTCTTTTTATAAGGACACTAACCCCATTCATTTCATCTCTGTGACTAAAGTACCACCCTAAAGCCCCACTTCCAGGTACCATCACATTGGAGATTGGGCTTCAGCAAATAAATTTTGAGGGATACAGACATTCATCCCATAGCAACCGTAATAAATCGGCAGAGTGGTGATCCTCCAAAATTCATATGTAAAAGTCCTAATCACCAGTAACTCAGATTATGACTGTATCTGGAGACAGGGCCCTTAAGGAAGAAATTATGGTAAAATAAGATCATATGGGTGGGATTTAATACAATGTGTTCTTATAATAAGAGGAAATTAGGGCACAGACAACATACAGACCAAGGAGGGAGGTAACCATGTGAATATACAGGGAGAAGCCTGCTATCTCCAAGCAAAGATGACACCTCAGAAGAAACCAAACCTGTTGGCACCTTGGACTTCTACCCTTTAGAACTGTGAGACAATAAATTTCTGTTGTTTAAGCCACCATGTGTGGCATTTTTTTTATAGGAGCCCTAGCAAACTAATACAATCACCAAGAGTCTTTCTGTTTTGATCTTCAAAGTCACCTTGTAGTTCAAGATGCAGCTGGGGGGGAAAAAAGCGAAAAGATAAAAAGGACTCTGTTTCCAAATAAGTCATTTTCCCTTAGACAGCTCTCCTAGAAGTCACACACAACACTCACTTCATTGGCCAGATGTTGATCTCATGACCACGCTTAGATGCAAAAAAGGGTTGGGAAATGTAATTTCTCTGGCTCACTGCTACCCTCAATAAAACCAAGATCACTCTTGGTAAGGAAGAAAAAGATACTAGAAACTGTATGGCAGCTAGCAATCTCTGCTACAAGTGGCTAAATGTCAGTATAACCCTAGGGAATTAGAAATAATTGATGAAGCAAACTAAACGGGTAATATATAAACATAATCTATGTATTTTTCTGTTTTTAATGCATAAGAGAATTTGGTATATTAGAGTACCCAGTGCATTAGTTTTGTGATTCGCATTTAAATTGTATAATTACATAATTTGTTAAACTTTTTATTTTCATTTCAAAGGCATGGAAGAGTGTACTCAGTTTATAAATAGTACCAAGGCATTTTAAAAGAACTTAAATTTCATATTTCAAAGTTAAATTAATTGGACATCTTAAGATTTACTTAAGTACTTAGAAAGATTTTTCTTATTAATTAGACAGTTTTGGATCTTTTAAAAATCAAGTATTTTAAATTTATAAATTTAATTTAAAATGCTTAAACAATTTTAATTAATTAGGTTTAAAGATCCCCTTGAAAGTGGTTGCCAAAATAAGCTACATTGTTAATAGAATAATAAGATTCCTAAGTTGAATGTAAAAGATTAAGGAAAAATTAAGTTGGATCCATAATATGTCAAATATTAATTGAAAATCCAAAAGAATCGTTAATAGTTTTTTCTGTGCATAGAAACTGCTCTCAAGGACACTAGAAAAACTTCACATTGACAGGCACATGTTTGTGAAAGACTCAGATGAGTCAGATGATGAGTTCTGAGTATTTGGGTTCATTGGAATTTTTAGAGCAAAAGAATGTCATGATCATGTTTTTGTTTCACAAGATAATTCAGATGGCAGTGAAATGTCCTTTCCTACTTTTCTGCCAGGTGGTCCCTACTCAATTCTTCAAGCTCCAGCTCCAAGGTCACCTCCTCCATGAAATCTGAACCAATGCACAGCCCCCAAGCAGCACTGAGGGCATCTGTCCAGTATGGTATTGCATTTTGCTCATCCTATATTATGACCATTTTCTTTTATTGAGGTTATTTGTGTCTGTCTCCTCTAGAAAGCAATACTGCCTTACTCATTTTTAGATTTTTTCGTGTGCCTAACATAGAACCAGATACATCATAGTCCTACAATATATATTTCGATTGGACAGAATGCAACTGAGATGCAAAACTTAGGACTTGATTCTGAATTCAGATTAGACCATCCCACCCAAGTATAGACATCACATGACACTCTACCTCAGAAACAGATGATGTCTTTTTTTCTGCCATTTTCTAATTTTTATGGTAATCATAATTAAATAAATAAATAGCTAGTCATGATTATTAATTATTTATGTCCAAGACATATCTAGCACCACAGAAAAAGAACTGGCTCTTCCAGAATTTCCTATCAACAGGTTTTCAGCTGTGTACTCACTTGCAAATGATTACACATTCGCAGGAAAGAAATGTGTTTTAGTTGGAAAAAGTCCCAGCAGGCCCATTGGGTGGGCATTTGATTCCTTGATAAAAAGCCAAGTCCTGCTGTCTGGAAAGGAGGAAATTAGAAAAGGGGCAAAGAACCATTTGCTTCAGGGCCTGAAATAACACCAATTTCAGCAAGAACTATGAGCAGCAAGATAGCTGAATTAAATAATGGAGAGAAAAATTGCTAAGACTTCTTTAGCTATGAAATAACTTAGAAAATAACTTCAAAATAATTTCCCAACCCATGACAATATTTTGACCAAGAATATACTGAAAGGCAATTTAGCAAGATGTTCTGGAGGACTTTAACACAGTAAAAGATCTAATCTTTTTAGATCCAGGAGAGATAAATAAATATCAATCCAATAACACACAACCTTTCAGGTACCTTTTAATCCTGAGAATATATTTTGTGTTTGTGAGTTATTTTCTTTGTGTATATATGTATGTGTCTCTTCCCATCCCATCTCTCTCTCTCACTCTCTTTTAATTATACTGTAAAAATCAAGCCAGCAGGAACTGCTTCTTAACATTGAATCATTATCTGCCCTAGCTGTTGTAAATTTTTTTTTCTTTCCTTTTCATGGAGAAATTTTTCTTTCTATTGCCTATACTTCTTCCCAGCACATTAATTATCTTTCCTGTGACAAGCCCCTAATCCATTTTTTTCCCCATGAAATCTGTAGCACTTAATGAAGATTATTCTCACTTTGTAAAGGCTTTAGAAGGGACTTTTCAGATCCTGTCTAAATGAGGGCCTCTTAAGTCATATGATGAGCTGAGATTGGAGCCCTAGTCTCTCAGATTTGATTAGCAGGTCCCGATGGCTTGCTCCTACTTTGCTCAGCTCTGTGATTTTAGCAAGAAAAAAAGCAAAAAGAAAACAAGAGTAGCTATCTGGGTAATAGCAGGAACAAGTCTGAGAGGCGAACATTCACCTACCATATGCACTATAACTGAATACAGTCATTAGCTGCAGATGCCTGGTGATTTGAAATGGGGGCCTTTTTTGCCTCTTATCCTAAGTAGCCTCAGTGTTGAGATCAGTATGTATAAATAATAGCCTATTCATCTTCCACTGGGGCTTAGAATTAGTGATTCTACCATGTGGTTTTCCCTTCCTGTATCTTCACGACCTCTCTGCCTTTTAAACAATCAGCACTTCATGATTATGGTATGCTTAGGTCTGCTTTCACTATGCTCCCTCAAGAAGAAAAAATATATAATGCATCAAATCCCAGTTCTGAGAAAACAGGGTCCAGGTCTAAAAAGCAGATGTCATTGTGACTGTCACTAAGGAGGTCTGATGACAGTCTCCCTTCTTCTCTCACAACTCGGGGGGAAAGCCATATTGCAGCCTTACCCTGTCAGAAACAGAGACACCTTACCAGATGTTCGTTAGATTTGGAGTTGTCATCACTCACATAGTCCCCCAAATTAGTGACAAATACACACCCAGGGGTTTTAAATCCGGGCTATGCATCTGGCGATTAAGGACTGCCCATGGTTAGGATGGTAAAATCAAAGTCTGGGAACAAGATTCCATGATTCTGAAATCAATGTAAAGAATAAAGAATAAGAGAAGTGATGGCTTTTTTCAGTAACAGTGAATAGACTGGCTTCTTCTGAACCCCTCTGAATCCGATGAGATAGGAATAATAATGACAAAGACAACAGTAACAATTGACATTATTCAGTGTACTAAGGTGTTCTTCTCACTAATTCTTTGAGTCATCATAAGGAACATCTTTTAAATTACGGCTTCCATGTAAAATGTATATGGGGAGGAAGTTGTAAATTTGTGTTAACTCTCCCAAAGTCTTATATTTTGGAAGTAGAAAAATTGCGTTTTGAGGATTATGTCAGTGTGTATGTCAGAGCTGTACTCTTAGTTACTTTCTCTTCTCCACTGGGGCCTTATCATCCTAGGGCCCCGACCCTACCAGAGCTCCAGGGAGAACTTTGCCCACCTCCCTCCTTCCAAGTCATATATATGACCCAGATAATATATGGTCATAGAGTATATGGTCATATAATATATGGTCATAATATATGACCCAGAACACAAACAAACAGAAATACTACCTCCTGTAAAAAGTCCATCCTTAGCCTGATGCCCAAGGCTATCAAGATCCTGGCATATAGCCTGAAACCTTTTATCTTCCAGCCCTCACACACGCTTTCCTCTGCCTAGAAAATTATTTTATTCCCCTTTCTCTGCCCCACCTCAAAGTTGGCTTCACTTGGAGACTCTTATTTTTGCTTCAGATACCCTAAAACTTACTTCCTCTAACAAGTCTTCCCCGAGCCCCTAATCTAAGCAAGAAATCCCCATAAGGGTCTCCTGTGGCCCTCTATATTTTGCTTATTATAACATTTATCATCATTCACCATATTTTCTTTTATCCTTTCTTCCTTTCTAGATTATAAAGACCCTGGAAAGTGTTAAATCGTATTTGCCTTATTTCCTAATCCATGGTAGACCCTAATAAATAATTGCTGAATTTACAAGCTAGTAAATAAATGAAGAAGCAACACATCTCTTGGCAGGACAGACCAATTCTGAAATACCTTTTACAGATAAAAGATAGAAGTGTTCTTTCCCTGAAAACCCTAAAAAGCAAGATCGGTAGTTATCTATCTAAGATGAGCTTAGAGTCCTTTCTAGGTCCCTTCTAGTCCCCTAATCCACCTACCCCCTTTTTAATAGCAAAACTGCCAACACAATCTTTGGATGAATAATAGCACTGTTGTCATTATTTCACCACTGCAGTGGATGAGTGCCTATAATGGACGTGAATAGTGGGACTGGCCTTCGTCTTAATCAAGCACTGAAAAGCACTTGTCTCCAGGTGTGATGGCAACCATTCCACTTCTCAGCATTATTGCCATTAGACAAAAGAGGCAATAAAGAGATTTCTGTTAAGTAGAAGTCTTTAATCTGTATAATTTTACCCTCACTGCTGATTAATTTACTAACCTTACCTCCTTTGTTCCAGGGCCTACAGATTAAAAAGAAAAAAAAGTTGAACTCACACGTTACCTGTGTGAATTCTGCACAAATATTTTACTCTGTTTATCTGAAACAGAGATAACTAATTCACAATATGCCACTTGAAACAATTACCTCTGCCAATGCTATTGATTCATCTGCAGGTTCTCATAGAATCAAAATAACCGGACTGAACAATGCAGTAGATACTTTTTAACACAGAGTATTCAGCACCCTTTTCTAGATTGATTAGGGGCCATCGTGTATGGAAATGTATACTATTATTTTTCCATATGACCAAACATAGGACTCAACAGCTTACCATTGAGATCTTAAACTGAAATACTCAACGAAAATAAAAGGAGGGAAGAAGGAGCATCAGTCACTAACATAAAATACTCCAAAATTCTCATATTCCCTGAAGGAGCCACTTGAACCCATTTAATTTATGTTAAATGAGAAAACCAAGGCACCAAGAAATGAAAGTCTAATATATTTCAGGAACCAGATAAGTGAATGAATAAACAGTGGTCTGTGCCCGTTTTCCTTGGATTAATGTTCAACATCCTTGACAGGGCTGATGAGGCCCTTCCCTTAACGCTTCAGTGTCTTCCCTCACCTGGGGGTGCTTTAGTTTCAGCTTAAGTAACGCTTCCTCGGGGATGTCTTCCCTGGCCTCAGTCAGCTGCTTTTTCTGTGCATCCCCAGTACCTGCATTTCCCAGTGCCAGCACCTTGGCCACCACCTTCACGTTGCCTATCTGACTCTAAGTCTCCTGGCAGACTTCATGCTCCAGGACAGGCTGTGTCTGTTTAATACTACTCAGGTTTCTTTTTGTTGCAAGTGACAAAAAAGCTGCTGAAACTCACCTAAACTAAAAGAAAGATCTGGTAATTAAACAATTGCCCCTTGCACAACATGAGGGTTAGGAGCACCAACCTCCCACCCACCCCTGTGCAATGAAAAATCCAAGTGTAACTTTTGACTCACAAAAACTGAACAGGTAGCTTGCCTATTGATGACCAGAAGCCCTACTGATGACGTGAACTGGTATTTTGTATGTTATATGTATCGCATAGTGTATTCTTACATAAAGTAAGGTAGAAAAAGGAAAAATGTTATTAAGTAAATCATAAGGAAGAGAAAATGCATTTACAGCACTAAACGGTATTTATTGGAAAAAAAATCCATGTATGAGTGGACGTGTGCACTTCAAACTTGTGTTATTCAAGGGTCAACTGTACTATGTTTGGTAAAAGATATCCAAAAGCACTATACATAAGGTCACATCACAAGAATATCCAGTGGAAGGTTAATGTATTTTGATGATTACATAATGTCCTGTCCATAATGTCCTTTAGGCTCCTAAACCTATTCCTAAATGCAGGGAAGCCTGACTCGCAGTTGTGCCTACAAATGTCTCACCCTCAAGCTCAGGTCTACGTTTATTATATAAGGGCCAATATGTATTCTAAGTAGGGGATGGTATACATATATCTTTATTTTTATGGTAATCTATCTCAGAATTGAGTTGTTCTTCTGCCTTTACTGCCTTGGGGCTAATATCTGCCTTTTGTCTCGTCTGAGGCTCTGTACACCTTAACCTGACCTTAATCATCCTGCCTTTGTTTTCCTTCATGCTGGGACCTCAGAGGTAGCATCCCTCTTTGTTTACTTAAAATTACCTTTGATTCTCAGACTTTGGATAAATTCATGCCTGCTGGACTTTTTTCATCTTCTGTTCTATTACTTGCTGGGTTAAAATGGTAAATCTTAAAAATCTCAAAATCTGGATCAACTTACATCACTGTACTCAATTTAGTTGGGTCCCTTCCCCTAAAGAGATTTGCTCATCCTGAATCATCTTTACATGCTCACTATTCACAGATGAATAGCTCTCTCGGACACAGACTTTGTTTTGACCCATAGATTTGCCTGGCCCTTTCTGTTATGGTCTATTTTCTAGCTATTCATTCCAATTGAGATAAATGATAATTTTCCAGAAAATTCTATCTCATTTTGAGCTTCTAGAATTAGTAAATAGAGATACATTAAATAATGACTTCTATTTATAATCTAGCATAGAAATTTACCACACGGAAAGAATAGAAGGTTTATCACACTAATTAGTTTCCCCAGTAGGATGGCACATTGTGCCATTTGACTCTGAAATGCCCTCATAAAAAAATTGTAGTCAGGTCAAATACTTCCTTACCCAGGAAAGAAAAGCCTCAATGATTACCACACAGTGTTTTATTAAACACTAATTTCTTTAGTCTCATGAGGACACAGCATTAGCTTTCAATTATATCCTTAATATAATCCCCAGAATGTGCTCATTTCAATATATGTTTAAATGTTTGTCTGGCCATTTGTGTTATACTGTTAAACATACCATCCCGAGGTGGCTCTTTCTAAAAATCACAAAAACTTAACAGTTCCAAAACCTGAATGTTGATGTAGTTCCTTATTTTTGTAGTCGACACATAACTGACAGAAAAACCAAAAAGTAGCCACTAACCTAAATATCTGGAGAGGAAGACTGCTTATCCATTATGTGTCAAAGTAATAATTCCAGTCATCTGTCAATTTGAATTTCCAAGAGAAAGAATAAGCCACCTTGTTTTTCTTACTGTTTTCAACATGGGCATCTAGCAGGCAAACTATGCTCATGCATTCATTTGATTTTATATTTGTAATCATGCCTATCAGCATTCATCATTAAAAAAACAATGGATGCCTAATATATATCAGGACAATGCTAAACACTGCTTATAATTGTCAAACAATCGATCTTGAATCCTAAAAGTCAATACTCCATCTCACCACTAAAAAAGAAATGCCAAGAGAAATTTTCTTCTCCTATCACGTAGTGATAGAATTGCAGTTGCTTACCTTTAGTATGGCTGATCTAAGGAAATCGATACATGTCATCATTGTCATGACTCAGATTCACACTGTAAGTCTCATACATGAAAAATCTGATACGTACATATTTCAGAATTAATTCACTAAACAATTAGGCATGAGACAATGTGTCAGCTTTCTTGACGTTTACTCTTCCTAACTCCTTAACAAGGTATTTTGAATTTGGACTGAAGAACCCACAGTTAATTTTATGTAAAATGCTCAGATGATTCAGGAATATAATAAAAGGATAAACTTTATTTTGCCTCCTTGGGATGACTGAAATGATATAGCCAAAAAGAAGTGCCCCAGGGGTGCCTGGGTGGCTCAGTGGGTTAAGCCTCTGCCTTCGACTCAGGTCATGATCTCAGGGACCTGGGATCGAGTCCCACATCAGGCTCTCTGCTCAGCAGGGAGCCTGCTTCCTCCTCTCTCTCTCTCTGTGTGCTTGCCTCTCTGCCTACTTGTGATCTCTCTCTCTGTCAAATAAATAAATAAAATCTTTAAAAAAAAAAAAAGTGCCCTAAATGTAGGTATAGGAAAGTTCCAGGGATTTCTCTCTGGATTCAGGAGGGGTAGCTATCACGCAGGACCTGACTCCTTTTGCTTTCTCTCCCCTTGGTCCAATTGCAGCACATCTGTTAAATTTTAGGTTTGGTTCAGGTAAAACACTTAGTAGGGAGAGGCTGAAAATAAGGGCTAAAATAAGGATTGAGATTATCTATGAACGTAAGTTTTGCTTTTTGCCAGGACCACAAATAATGAAGAGGATATTTTTAAAGGTTAATAATTAAAGGCAACTCCACCCCCCTTTCCCTTTGGTAAATAGGGAAAACAGGCAGTAAGACAGTGCAGTCTGCAATATTGTGGTTCTAAAGGAATGAGTGTGCTAACGTGGCCTCCTCCCTCTTGGAACCAAAACTATATCATTTGGAAAACGTTTATTCATTATGCAGAAGCTAAGAGACACACACTATTCCAGCTGGTTTCTGAAACTAATGTTACTAACAGCCACGTCACCTTCTCTCCCTTTCTCTTTCTCTCATTCCTCTTTTTAGTTTTCTCTCTTCTCTTGATTTTTTTCCTTCCTCCCTCCTTTCCTTTTTTTCTACCTCCCTTCTCCCTCTCTCCCTCCCTTCTTCCTTATTTCCCTTCTTTCTTTCATTCCATCATCCCTTTTTTTCCTTCCAAAGGAGTGAGTTTTCATTTCCCATTATTCTTTATTTCCATACCTTGTGCTTAGAAAACATTCTTTTTTAAATGATGGCAACCAAGTGTTACTGGAGTTGTTCAAGGACTGGGCTTTTTTTTCCCTTCCCCATCAACTTGGCTTGGAGAAGTTAAAATAAAGGCTAATAAATCCCTTTTGAAAGGCCATTGCCCCTTTTCTAGAAAGTTTGCCCCTTTGTAGCAAGAACAAGGAGAAACACCCTAGAGAAGCAGCATGCTGTCCCTAAGGAAAGGGGACTACCAAGAACAAGGCAGCTTGCTCAGGCCAACCAGATGAAATACCTCCGGTTTCTGCGTGGGACCCCATCCTCAACTGGAGGAAGGAAATGAGACCATGACATAAAATGATTGGTCAAAAATGAGGAAAAATTCCCTATAATTTTAAGACTGTGTGTTCATGTGTATTAAAGAGAAGGAACCTTTATAAGAAGAAGGGAATTTTAAAAGAAATTAAATTCTGGCTACAAGGGAATACAAAATCCCAGAAATTTATAACTGAAAGTGTTTCTCAGACTGTACAACTACTCATGAGTTTTTAGTCTTCTTAAAAACCTCCCTAGTAATAGAAAAACATCATGAGTGTCGAGTTTCTGTTCTGCAGCTGATGCTAGTCTGCCTGCCTGGAAACACAAAGAGTAGTGACATATGATTTCAATTAAGTTCACAGTTCCACGAAATATCCTTCCCACAAAATGGAAAAAGAGCTAGAATAGGTACCAGTGTTACTGAAGGCCCCTGGGTTTATCCTTGAGCATTTTAGTGCATTGTTCCTGATAGATTTCCAGTAACAAGACAATCACATTCCCAAATCCTTAGCAAAGCCTAACTTGGAACAATATATAGCTAATAAATGAAGGAAGGAAAGAACGAATGGCATTAGTCACATGACTCAATAAATCAAATGTTGCATGATTGAGTCTAGAGAATTCTTCTTCCATTTTCTAGGCTCTTCCCTGTGGACAACATGTTTCAATATTATTTGTTTTTCATTCTCAAAGGAACTTTGTGAGAATTTGTTGGATAGCACCTCAAAAACATTTTGAAAACCACACAAAAGTATATTTCAAAACACTGTGCTCCCACGTACCAAAATTACATCCGCTCTTGATTTTTTTGTACCTTTCAACTACCTAATTCTCTTCTTTGTCCCTAGTTTCATAGAGAAAGAAAAAGAACAGAAAATTTCCTTTTTGTACAATCCTTCTGGCTAGTCACATACTCACACCCTAGAAGGTATAAGTAGTCACACATCTAGAAAGTACTTAAAAAAAAATCATTTGCCTCAATTCCATGTAGAAATAGTCTTTACTAATTAAAGTTATAGTTTAATAATTATGTTTAAATAGAATTCACAAAGAGAAAAACGACTCCCTAACTTGATAATTTAAGTTGGTTATTATTCACTAGTATCTTTCATGAAGGAAAGCATAAAACTGATTTAAGCACATCGACTAAAAGAACACCTTTCCCTCCAAAATGTTTTGGGTATTTGCATTAAAATATTCAGATAGCTGTGATCTTCCGACCATTATAGTCAAGCATAACAGAACTCTCAGTTGTAATGAGAAGTTTCCCAATACTTGGGGACAAAACAGATGCTGTGTTTATGCATTCTACTTTGTTTTTCTGCATAATTATCTAACACTGAAAATAAATGTAAAGGATGTGTCCTGGAGTTACATCCTCACTCACTCTAATCTAAACGCCAAGGCCTCTGTAGGATGACTAGGCATATGAACAGCACTATAATAAGAAATGCCTACAATTATACTCAATGGGAATGGCGCCATGCTTCCCAAAGCCAAGGAAGTGATGTCTCTAGTCACTGAGTTGCATATGAATATTTCATACAACTAGATGAAGAGTTGTGACAACGAGGGAAAGTGTGTGATTTCCTCCTGTTAAAAGAGAGTTCCAAATCTAGAAGAGAAACTGGAGATCATCTGGCACGATATCTTCATTTTATGGATGAGGAAACCAAGGCTCAAAGAATTCAATCTCCTTTTCTAAGGCCTCCTAACTATTTAGGGAGCCAAAGCAAACTGGAACCAACAAAAACAAACATCCTTTTAAATAGGACTTATTTCTGAAATGTAACAGTAGTCTTAGCAAGCTATATGGGTTATGTTTTCATATTTCCCACAAGAACTGAGCTTCTAGGAAAAGGGGTCGGTCTCCTTCACTGCTAATAGACTTTCAAGCCTGAGTCTAACTAGTTTACCAGGGCCAAATTAGTCTCACAGAATTTTTTAAATTTTAGAGCCCAAAGGGCTTTATGGGACATTTTACCAAAACCCTTAATTTATAGTGGGGAAAACTGAGACCCAGAGAGAATAAACACACTGTCCAGAACACAAACAGAATGTATGGATGCTGATGCAAGATATGCCCTTCCTCCTGTTGAGGCAGAGACAGTGGTAATCAAAGGCATCAGAGAAGGCCATGTTAAGAAATTGCCACTGGAGGAAAGACGTGAAGGACAGGAAGTGAACTATGCGTGTTATCAAAGAGAGATTTTTCCAGGCAGAGGCATTTTACAGGAACAGGACTTAGGCCAGTGTGGCTAAAGCTCTGTGGACCAGGTAGAGAATAGTTGGAGATAAAGTCAGGGAGGTATTAAAAGGCTAGATCATGGAGAGCTTTGACAACCATTTTAGGGACCTTTGCCTTTACTCTGATTGGAATGAAGAGGTACTTGAGGTTTCTGAGCAGAGGAGTGGTATACCTCTTTTTCGTAAAGGATTGGCCTGGGAGCTTTCTTCAGAATAGATTGCAGGAGGACAAAGATTGCAGCTGAGAGGCCACTCAGAGGCTCTTCCAGTAAAATCTGGGCATGAAATGACAGAGGCTCAGACCTGACTATAGAAGGAGGTGGTAAGAAATAGTCAGATTCCATGTGCATTCTGAAGCCTGGCAGACTGTGAGGGAAAGGGAAAGGTCAAGTGTAATTCCCAAGTTTCTGACCTGAGCAACTGGAACGGATGAAGTTATCATTAACTGAGGCGAGAAAAGCCACGAGGGGCCCAGGGGTAAGGGTGAGAAAGAGCTGGGACAGGCGGATTTGGTGTATCTGTTACACATCAAGTGAATGTGTTAAGTGTGCTTCTGGACATACAAGTCAGCAGTACAGGAGAGAAGTCCAGGCCGGACATGAACATTTGGGAACTATCAGTATATATTTGGCACAGGTGGTATTCAAAACACTTTTCTTAAACTAAACAAATAGAAAAACAGTATGTCATAACATGAATTGCATTTAGCTATAATTCCATGTGCGCTTGAACAAAAAAGTAGCAAAAACGTAATGAAAGAATGACTCAAACCCTACTAAATTTTAGGCTCACTTTGTGATTGTGTTTCTTTGTGGTTCTCAATATTAGGAAACTTCAATTTTTCTGGATAAAAGTATAGTCAGTCAACAAGATACCATAAGGTTGCCTTCTTATGATTCCTTGTACATTATGATTCCTTGTACATTTCCTTGTATGTATACATTTGCTTGATTCTTGGTATGATAGTTATTGTATCAAAGACGACCTCATTCTGAGTTCCGCCACAAAGTAATCTTTTAGTTTGACATTTAATGATGGTTTTCTTCACTTTTCATGATCTGAGAAAATGAAGAGACCTAGTCTGGGATATTTGGGAATGGGACCCTGGCTGCCTTACCAATCACTGACAAGGTTTGATTTACTCTAAGTAACATCTTGCCTCTTCCCTAGGAGAGTACTTGAGAAAATACACAAAAGATGTGTTTCATGAGTATGTAATACCCATTAGCAAACAATTTAAGGATCAATTAATTAGTCATTAAACTTTCCCTATTAAGCATTTTGGCTTATATCTCTATGGTAAAGCCACTAATGAAAGTCACATATGCTGAGGTTTCATTTCCCTTGAGAGAGTACATATTAAATCGTTTAAATTAGCTCTCTTTAAATATATTTAAATACCTCACATTTAGAATATTTTAAATAAAACTTCCCGCCTAGGTTTAGGAATCTCCTTTAAAAAAAAAAAAAAAGTGAGAGGAGTCTTATTAATATCTATTCCTAGAAAGAAAATCTCCCTACTGATTTTATTCTAAACTGGGAAAATAATGAATAATTAGAAGCTGTTGAAGAAGATACTTAACATGCAAATAATCTTTGGGGGAAAAAAAAACCTGAGGTAAGTTAGTTCCACTGCTAGACTCTTAGGAGTAAATTTTTGTGTTAAGACAAGATCAACTGATTTTGTCTGCTTTCTCTGCAAATTCCTGCCTCCCCCACAAAACAAAACGTACTTGGGATATATTTAAAGTAGATAGGAAACTATAAAACAATACTAAGGGCAACTGAAGTGGAGGCAGCTGTTGGATTTATTTTGTTTTGGCAGTGTAGAAAGGTAACTAGAAACAGAGAGGCATATGGATGGGAAAAAAAAAAAAACACAAAATTTACAAAAGGCATAAGCCATCTAAATATCCAAAATAACACACTAAGAAATCAAAACACTTTATGCACAGACCATCATCAGCGAATAAACAATCTGCACATGACATGTGTTCCCCTTTTCTATTCTTATTGTGAGAGTCTCAACTGTCATGCATTAGTCATTCAGTCAACAAATGTTTATAAGCACCTCCTCTGTCCCTGCCCTGTGCTGGGCACCAAGGACACAGCAGGGAATAAGCTTGTAGAGCTTTCAGTCTAGCGGGAAAGATGAAGACTGGAGCAGGCAACCGAAGTAGGGGAAGAGCACTTCTGAAGGGGAACCTTGGTTTCCCCTTCTCCTTATCACTCTCTTACTACCATTGCCTTCATAAGCAGCTCTGCCTCAAGTCTACTGTTCCCCGCCCTCTGCCCAGTAATTACCATCTGATCATCTAAGGGATTTCAGAACCCAACTGCTCAAGCCCATGAAGGTAAGCTGCTTGTCTCCTGGATGGGACTCGGCATTAACTGCTCCTACAAATATTTTAGTTCATCTCATACATACCTATCTTCTTCTATGTATAAGCCACCGGAGGACCCAGAAAAAATAAATCATGTTCTCTGCTCTCGTGAAGCGGACCCTGCTGAGCCAGGACAAGTATGAACATGAATAACTCTAACACAAGGGACCATATGATAAAGCACCCAAAGTCATGCATAAATAACATCATTTGGAGGAGCCAGGATGGTGGAAGGAAATATTCCGTTCACATCAAGAAAAAATGCCCGGCTAGGGGCGCCTGGGTGGCTCAGTGGGTTGGGCCGCTGCCTTCAGCGCAGGTCATGATCTCAGGGTCCTGGGATCGAGTCCCATATCGGGCTCTCTGCTCAGCAAGAAGCCTGCTTCCCTCTCTCTCTCTGCCTTCCTCTGTCTACTTGTGATCTCTCTCTGTCAGATAAATAAATAAAATCTTTAAAAAAAAAAAAAAATGCCCGGCTAAAGAAAGATATCTGAGGTGGACCATAAACAATGCTTAGAATTTCAATTCAATTCAATAAACAGAGAAGATAAAGGACAGTCCGATCTAAAGGCAAAAGATAGAAAAATCCCAGAAAGGGAAAATAACATGAGAAGAAGAGATGGCAGGTGGCCTGGAAGAGCTGGGGCATGGAAAAAGCACGTTGCTTAGTCCATGTTCATGTTTGTTCACTCGTGTGTTTGTGGAGGAGCATTTTTTTTGTGTATCTCTTGCATATTGATACCCCATCACAAATTTTCAAAAGTTTTTAGGTATCAAAGTACTGGTCCTGGACTCAGGAAACCTAGGATCCAACTTTAGTGTCTGTGTGGCTGTGGGTATGCCCCGTCTTTGTGATGTCAGGTTTTCCTTTTCTGTGAAATGAGGAGAGAGTCTTATCTTCAAGAAGAGTCCAGAGGTGCGGTAAGACAATACCTTTGAAAGAATCCCATGTTGTAATTAATGGTTGTGAAAATGCTCCAGGTCTTTCCTGATACTTAACAGGTCCTCATAAAGGGTTTTGCTGTTTCATAAGTCAGTACAGCTATAGCCAGTCTTTATTTAATTTCAAGTTATCAGTTTTGCTTGACAGTTTCACCAGAGATCATTCTGTCACAGCAAATTGAACCCACCATTACTCTTCCAAAAATATTTAGTCTTCACAAAATAATGACACTGATATCAGCATCATCTGTAATACTTAACTGTATTTTAATTTGGGGTTTGGGATTTCTGTTAGGGAGAGATGGTATATCACTTTTATTAAAAAAAATCACAGCATCTAACATGGCTGTTATCACTTTCTGCAGGAATATTACAGTTTATGAAAGTTCAGGGTAGCACGATAAATTCTTAAAATTAAGGAGGAGAAAAAGAAAGTGCAGAGGAGATAAAGGAATAGTTAAGAGGTGATGCTATTTCATTTCCTCTCCATGTCTGGAAGACATCTCCTGGAAAGTACATGTGAAGTTCAAAAACTGAGATAAGAAACATTGTTTTAAACCCACATGTAAATGAAAACTTAAAATCTAGATTCAATAAAGACTCTGTTTCTGAAATTTCCAATTGAAAAGTTTGTGTTTTCTCCCCTGGAGTGGCATTTTGGTATATGAAATTTACCAGAAACTCACAACCACTTAAGAGAGTAGTACATATTAGATTGTCTCTGTGAACTTCTGTCATTACCAAATGCAAACTGGTTTTCTTCTGAATCTCATATTTAAATATCGTATAAAAAAATTTTAACGCTCCCTTGTGTCTGCAAGAGGATATACTAAAATGTATTCAATTTTCTTTTTTGAGTATTCCATTGAAGGAGAGGGTCTACACCTCAATGAAATAAATGGTATTTTGTATATACCAAGCTTTCAAAAATCTGTGCTAATATGACTTGGTATGAGTAAATAAAAGTGTCACCTCCAAAACTGACCCAGTAACTCACATATGAGGTAAGGACCACCTTGTCACTGGGCTTGCAATGACAACTAACGTGATGGATAAAAAAAATCCACATTAGGTAGGAGACTGTGGGATGTCATGAAAAGAGCAGTGGTTTGGAAGCTAGAGAACGTGAGCAAGTCATTGAACTTCTCTGGATTTTGTTCCTCATTGACAAAATGAGGAGCTAGCCACAGACAGAGTTTTTAAAACAAAAAGAAACAAACAAAAAAAAAAACTATAATTCTAATCATCATTTACTTAGCAGTTACAAACAGTTAAGATGCACAGGGGCTCCACAGTAAATCATCTCAGAAAATTAACAGAAATAGGGGCACCTGACTGGCCCAGTCGGTTGAGCATTTGCCTTTAGCTTGGGTCATGATCACAGGGTCCTGGGATCTAGTTCCACGTAGGGCTCCCTGCTCAACAAGGAGTCTCCTTCTCCCTCGGCACCTCCCCCCTGCTCATGATCTCTCGCTCTCTCTCTCTCAAATAAAATCTTTAAAAAAAGAAAAAGAAAATTAGCAGAAACAATCGGGAAAAAGTCATGACATAAAGAACTACAAGTCCTGCTTTCCTCAAGAACTACAAGTCCTGCTCCCAGCCATACTGGGAGATGGAGGGGTAGTAAAATGGAAAAGAATTGTTGGAGCAAGACTGTGAGAGAGTCCTGAAATATCTTAGAAAAGGATAAAGCTGTTCATTTGGTTTGTGTTCAGTTCCAAATGGACCTCCTATAATCATCCATTTCTGTGCCTAACTCAGCAGCAGCTGAGTCTGATGGGGACCCATCTCTCTTCTAGGTCAGACACAGCCCTAAATTGTCTCCATGGTGAGTTCTCCTACCTCTGTTACTCTCTGAGCATTTATGTATAGTGACACATTATTGCAGGATATTTTTAAAGTATAAACATTTTTTTTTCTCAGATAGATTGCAGATCCCACTTTGAGGAACAAAGCAAGCCCATTGCATCCTTCTCTGCACTTGAGGCCCTGCTGAAACTGTAGCCCACAGAGCAGAGCTTTTTAACATAGTGACCTTGAATAAATATTTGCTTATTAATTAATAAATTAGGTAGGGAGATTCTGTAATAGCTTCCAGTGATCCCTCCTCCTGATATTCTGCCCTGTGTTATCCTCTCCCCTTGATTGTGGGCTGGACTTAGTGATTTGATTCTAATGATGAGATTACAGGAAAAGTAAGGAGAGAGCAGTCCCAAGATTAGCTTACTTCCCTTCCAAAGAATGTGACTTCCATCTTGTTTGCCATCTCACGCTCTTTCTGAGACTCCTTGATCTATGGGAAGTAAGTGACCAAGGTCTGCATTGCCCTGTGAAGAAGGCCACATGGCAAGGGACTGATGTCTCCAGCCAGAAGCCATCTCGATCATGCTAACAACAATGTGAGTGTGCTTGGAAGTGGATTCTCCCTCAGTCAGTTCTCAAAATGCCCAGAGCTCTAGCCAGTGCTACGATTGCAGCACTGTGAGAAACCCTGAGCTAGAAGGCCCAGCTAAGCTACATCCAAATCTGTGAATAGATTTTTGTTGTTCTTAAGCCTCTATATTTTGGGACAAGTTATAATGTAGCAATAGATAACGGATATGACTAGCAAAGCAGTGAGAATGAAGAAAACATTCAGGAATCTGACATTCAGGGATGTATAATCTTCTTGGATTAATTTGCTTTGAAGCCATGTTGGGGGAAAAAAATCCCATCCCCAGTATTCTTTACCATTGCCTCCCCTCACACATACCTTCCATTAAAACGAACTACAAATCCATTTCTACACTTGTCGTAACTTTTTGTTGTTCCATACCACATGCATGCCATTAGAAAAATCGATCTTAAAAGAATCAAATAGAGAATGGTGAGGTTCATATACAATCTTGACTATTGAAATAATTAAAGCTGTGATTCACCCACAAGCCCAGTCCATTGTAGTAACCCAGACGAAGAAGCTGAATGGCTTGTGCTTCCTTTGTCCTCACAGCTGGTCAGCAGCTGAGTGTTTGTGCCCGGAGCGCTCTGCTCAGTCCTGGGGAAAGCAGTGGGGATAATGTACAAAGTAGCCCACTCCAATTCAACAGTTCAGTCTCAACATGTAGAAATATGTTTTACACTAATTCTTCTCCTTTGGGTCAAGCCTGTATTCCAGAGGGAGGAAAAATTAGGGTTGGTAGGGTTGGTAGCAGTCGGCCTGTAGAAAAAAGAAGAGTATATTTGGAGGACACCATGAAGATTCAAAACCTATAAATACACTCTGGGAAAAGGAAAAAGGAAAAGAGCATCTGGGTTTCTCAGTAAGTCCAACATACTCAGAAGACAGGCCATTGTCTGCCAAGTTCTGCTACCATATGCGAAAGAAAGGGTTTTGTTTTATTTTATTTAGTGGGTTTTTTTTTTTTAACTTTTTCCGCTCAGTGCCATATACCTTACCTATCTGGGGCACTATCTGGTGCATATGTGCAATACTGTGAAACCTAAATCCAGGTTTTAACACCTTGAGAAACAAACAGCAGTACCCCCAAGCATAACAACCATGGCTTCCTGCTTTCTTAAATGAACAGGAAGTTCCTCTTTCTCCAATGTTCCACTAATCTTGCTGTGCACAAAAATCCTGGAAGTAAAAGTTGGTTCCCCTTGGAGCTGGCTCCTGGAAATCCACTCTAGAAGCCATATGTGCTAGAAGCTAGTATATGGGCGGTTAGCAATCAGATCTGGGCCCTTGTGCAGAGATCTGCACGTCATGGCCCAAAGGGCAGAGGAGACATTCTTTCTTACATACTCAGTTAAAAATGAGTAGTAAGTTCATTCTGGAGACATTTCCCAAAGATCCCAGGCCTACAGAGACACCCCCTTGCTCTCACCACCACATCTTGATTCTTCTCTTTTCCTCATACACCTTACGAATCCAATCCTGTTGGCCTACCAGAAATGAGGCCAGGATAGATTTTGGTATCACATACCAAGAGAAACCAGAAGCAGGGATTCAGCCCTTGACCTTCAATATAGAAGACACTGAACACATACCTTCTCCCCCAAACTTTGTTCATTCATACCTCATAAAAAGAAAAACAGTACTCAAAGCAAAAAAATTTGGAGCCCTGATCATACACCTATAAGTCATGCCTGATTTTTGTACTGGTCTATAGAATCAAATACACATAATTGTGCAGTACAGTCTCCCTACTCCATGTATCAATGGGCATATTAAAGTAAGGCAGTATATACCTATACAACCCCAAGCCTTTGAATGAACCAGAATTTTCTGTTACCCATGGCAAAAATGGATCTTCTCCAAAGTGTGACATTAGCAGATGTTCCTGATTGGGCAAGCACTTTAGAATAGGTCCTATGCTAAACACAGGGAATGTGAGCATAAATAAGTGATCATCTCTGCCTCCCAGAGTTGACCTTCTAGTAGGAGAGACAGATTAGTGATATGAGTGATAAACCCAAATATGTGCTAGATAAAAATTTTATCATTGAGCAAGATAAGGAAACACTTTATAGAGGAGATGGTTAAGCTGAGTGGGAAGCTGCTGCCAGGTCATTTCAAGCAAAAGGAACAGCCTGAGCAATGGCCTAAAAGAGCCTGATTATTAGTGATATTTATCACTCCTGCCTCATCCTGCAACACAGCTCCCTTAGCCACTTCTGCAGTCACCACAATGAAGTACTTTCTATTCTCTGAATATGAGTAACATGTACTTTCTCACCATTGCAAGTGATGTTCTCTGAAGCATTTACTCCTTGACCTCAACCCCTAAGCCTTGGAGCCGAATACCACCTTCTCAACCTTCTGGTCTTGACTTGGGTATAATGAATTCTCTGATCTTCCCAGGTCTGAGTTAGGTGCCACTTCTATGTTCCCTAATGGTATTCCATTACTTCCATACCAAAGAGCTTAACATACTCTAGTGTAAGTTCCGCAGACTTATCTATATCCCCTGTAGATTACATGTTCTCGGAGGACATATCAAGACTCTATCTTTTTTTTTTTTTAAATTTTTTAATTTTTTTCAGCATAACAGTATTCATTATTTTTGCACCACACCCAGTGCTCCATGCAATCCGTGCCCTCTACAATACCCACCACCTGGTGCCCCCAACCTCCCAACCCCACCCCTTCAAAATTCTCAGATCGTTTTTCAGAGTCCATAGTCTCTCATGGTTCACCTCCCCTTCCAATTTCCCTCAACTCCCTTCTCCTCTCCATCTCCCCTTGTCCTCCATGCTATTTGTTATGCTCCACAAATAAGTGAAACCATATGATAATTGACTCTCTCTGCTTGACTTATTTCACTCAGCATAATCTCTTCCAGTCCCGTCCATGTTGCTACAAAACTTGGGGATTCATCCTTTCTTTCTTTTTTTTTTTTTTTACAGCTTTATAAACATATATTTTTATCCCCAGGGGTACAGGTCTGCAAATCGCCAGGTTTACACACTTCACAACACTCACCATAGCACATACCCTCCCCGATATCCATAACCCCACCCCCTCTCCCAACCCCCTCCCCCCATCAACCCTCAGTTTGTTTTGTGAGATTAAGAGTCACTTATGGTTTGTCTCCCTCCAAATCCCATCTTGTTTCATTTACTCTTCTCCTACCCCCTCGACCCCCCATGTTGCATCTCCTCTCCCTCATATCAGGGAGATCATATGATAGTTGTCTTTCTCTGATTGACTTATTTCGCTAAGCATGATACCCTCTAGTTCCATCCACGTCGTCGCAAATGGCAAGATTTCATTTCTTTTGATGGCTGCATAGTATTCCATTGTGTATATATACCACATCTTCTTTATCCATTCGTCTGTAGATGGACATCTAGGTTCTTTCCATAGTTTGGCTATTGTAGACATTGCTGCTATAAACATTCGGGTGCATGTGCCCCTTCGGATCACTATGTTTGTATCTTTAGGGTAAATACCCAGCAGTGCAATTGCTGGGTCATAGGGTAGTTCTATTTTCAACATTTTGAGGAACCTCCATGCTGTTTTCCAGAGTGGTTGCACCAGCTTGCATTCCCACCAACAGTGTAGGAGGGTTCCCCTTTCTCCGCATCCTCGCCAGCATCTGTCATTTCCTGACTTGTTCATTTTAGCCATTCTGACTGGTGTGAGGTGATATCTCATGGTGGTTTTGATTTGTATTTCCCTGATGCCGAGTGATATGGAGCACTTTTTCATGTGTCTGTTGGCCATCTGGATGTCTTCTTTGCAGAAATGTCTGTTCATGTCCTCTGCCCATTTCTTGATTGGATTATTTGTTCTTTGGGTGTTGAGTTTGCTAAGTTCTTTATAGATTTTGGACACTAGCCCTTTATCTGATATGTCATTTGCAAATATCTTCTCCCATTCTGTCAGTTGTCTTTTGGTTTTGTTAACTGTTTCCTTTGCTGTGCAAAAGCTTTTGATCTTGATAAAATCCCAAAAGTTCATTTTTGCCCTTGCTTCCCTTGCCTTTGGTGATGTTCCTAGGAAGATGTTGCTGCGGCTGACGTCGAAGAGGTTGCTGCCTGTGTTCTCCTCAAGGATTTTGATGGATTCCTTTCTCACATTGAGATCCTTCATCCATTTTGAGTCTATTTTCGTGTGTGGTGTAAGGAAATGATCCAATTTCATTTTTCTGCATGTGGCTGTCCAATTTTCCCAACACCATTTATTGAAGAGGCTGTCTTTTTTCCATTGGACATTCTTTCCTGCTTTGTCGAAGATGAGTTGACCATAGAGTTGAGGGTCCATTTCTGGGCTCTCTATTCTGTTCCATTGATCTATGTGTCTGTTTTTGTGCCAGTACCATGCTGTCTTGATGATGACAGCTTTGTAATAGAGCTTGAAGTCCGGAATTGTGATGCCACCAACTTTGGCTTTCTTTTTCAATATTCCTTTGGCTATTCGAGGTCTTTTCTGGTTCCATATAAATTTTAGGATTATTTGTTCCATTTCTTTGAAAAAATGGATGGTACTTTGATAGGAATTGCATTAAATGTGTAGATTGCTTTAGGTAGCATAGACATTTTCACAATATTTATTCTTCCAATCCAGGAGCATGGAACATTTTTCCATTTCTTTGTGTCTTCCTCAATTTCTTTCATGAGTACTTTATAGTTTTCTGAGTATAGATTCTTAGTCTCTTTGGTTAGGTTTATTCCTAGGTATCTTATAGTTTTGGGTGCAATTGTAAATGGGATGGACTCCTTAATTTCTCTTTCTTCTGTCTTGTTGTTGGTGTAGAGAAATGCAACTGATTTCTGTGCATTGATTTTATATCCTGACACTTTACTGAATTCCTGTACAAGTTCTAGCAGTTTTGGAGTGGAGTCTTTTGGGTTTTCCACATAGAGTATCATATCATCTGCGAAGAGTGATAGTTTGACTTCTTCTTTGCCGATTTGGATGCCTTTAATTTCCTTTTGTTGTCTGATTGCTGAGGCTAGGACTTCTAGTACTATGTTGAATAGCAGTGGTGATAACGGACATCCCTGCCGTGTTCCTGACCTTAGCGGAAAAGCTTTCAGTTTTTCTCCATTGAGAATGATATTTGCGGTGGGTTTTTCATAGATGGCTTTGATAATATTGAGGTATGTGCCATCTATCCCTACACTTTGAAGAGTTTTGATCAGGAAGGGATGCTGTACTTTGTCAAATGCTTTTTCAGCATCTATGGAGAGTATCATATGGTTCTTGTTCTTTCTTTTATTAATGTGTTGTATCACATTGATTGATTTGCGGATGTTGAACCAGCCTTGCAGCCCTGGAATAAATCCCACTTGGTCGTGGTGAATAATCCTTTTAATGTACTGTTGAATCCTATTGGCTAGTATTTTGGCGAGAATTTTTGCATCTGTGTTCATCAAGGATATTGGTCTGTAGTTCTCTTTTTTGTTGGGATCCTTGTCTGGTTTTGGGATCAAGGTGATGCTGGCCTCATAAAATGAGTTTGGAAGTTTTCCTTCTATTTCTATTTTTTGGAACAGTTTCAGGAGAATAGGAATTAGTTCTTCTTTAAATGTTTGGTAGAATTCCCCCGGGAAGCCGTCTGGCCCTGGGCTTTTGTTTGTTTGGAGATTTTTGATGACTGTTTCAATCTCCTTACTGGTTATGGGTCTGTTCAGGCTTTCTATTTCTTCCTGGTTCAGTTGTGGTAGTTTATATGTCTCTAGGAATGCATCCATTTCTTCCAGATTGTCCAATTTGTTGGCGTAGAGTTGCTCATAGTATGTTCTTATAATTGTCTGTATTTCTTTGGTGTTCATTGTGATCTCTCCTCTTTCATTCATGATTTTATTTATTTGGGTCCTCTCTCTTTTCTTTTTGATAAGTCTGGCCAGGGGTTTATCAATCTTACTAATTCTTTCAAAGAACCAGCTCCTAGTTTCGTTGATTTGTTCTATTGTTTTTTTTGGTTTCTATTTCATTGATTTCTGCTCTGATCTTTATGATTTCTCTTCTCCTGCTGGGTTTAGGGTTTCTTTCTTGTTCTTTCTCCAGCTCCTTTAGGTGTAGGGTTAGGTTGTGTACCTGAGACCTTTCTTGTTTCTTGAGAAAGGCTTGTACCGCTATATATTTTCCTCTCAGGACTGCCTTTGTTGTGTCCCACAGATTCTGAACTGTTGTGTTTTCATTATCATTTGTTTCCATAAATTTTTTCAATTCTTCTTTGATTTCCTGGTTGACCCATTCATTCTTTAGAAGGATGCTGTTTAGTCTCCATGTATTTGGGTTCTTTCCAAATTTCCTCTTGTGATTGAGTTCTAGCTTTAGAGCATTGTGGTCTGAAAATATGCAGGGAATGATCCCAATCTTTTGATACCGGTTGAGACTTGATTTAGGACCAAGAATGTGATCTATTCTGGAGAATGTTCCATGTGCACTAGAGAAGAATGTGTATTCTGTTGCTTTGGGATGAAATGTTCTGAATATATCTGTGATGTCCATCTGGTCCAGTGTGTCATTTAAGGCCTTGATTTCCTTGTTGATCTTTTGCTTGGATGATCTGTCCATTTCAGTGAGGGGAGTGTTAAAATCCCCTACTATTATTGTATTCTTGTCGATGTGTTTCTTTGATTTTGTTATTAATTGGTTTATATAGTTGGCTGCTCCCACGTTAGGGGCATAGATATTTAAAATTGTTAGATCTTCTTGTTGGACAGTTCCTTTGAGTATGATATAGTGTCCTTCCTCATCTCTTATTATAATCTTTGGCTTAAAATCTAATTGATCTGATATAAGGATTGCCACTCCTGCTTTCTTCTGATGTCCATTAGCATGGTAAATTCTTTTCCACCCCCTCACTTTAAACCTGGAGGTGTCTTCGGGTGTAAGATGAGTTTCTTGTAGGCAACATATAGATGGTTTTTGTTTTTTTATCCATTCTGATACCCTGTGTCTTTTGATTGGGGCATTTAGCCCATTAACATTCAGGGTAAGTATTGAGAGATATGAATTTAGTGCCATTGTATTGCCTGTAAGGTGACTGTTATTGTATATTGTCTCTGTTTCTTTCTGATCTACTACTTTTAGGGTCTCTCTTTGCTTAGAGGACCCCTTTCAATATTTCCTGTAGAGCTGGTTTGGTATTTGCAAATTCTTTCAGTTTTTGTTTGTCCTGGAAGCTTTTAATCTCTCCATCTATTTTCAATGATAGCCTAGCTGGATATAGTATTCTTGGCTGCATGTTTTTCTCATTTAGTACTCTGAATATATCATGCCAGCTCTTTCTGGCCTGCCAGGTCTCTGTGGATAAGTCTGCTGCCAATCTAATATTTTTACCATTGTACGTTACAGACTTCTTTTCCCGGGCTGCTTTCAGGATCTTTTCTTTGTCACTAAGACTTGTCAATTTTACTATTAGGTGACGGGGTGTAGACCTATTCTTATTGATTTTGAGGGGGGTTCTCTGAACCTCCTGGATTTTGATGCTTGTTCCCTTTGCCATATTGGGGAAATTCTCTCCAATAATTCTCTCCAATATACCTTCTGCTCCCCTCTCTGTTTCCTCTTCTTCTGGAATCCCAATTATTCTAATGTTGTTTCGTCTTATGGTGTCACTTATCTCTCGAATTCTCCCCTCGTGGTCCAGTAGCTGTTTGTCCCTCTTTTGCTCAGCTTCTTTATTCTCTGTCATTTGGTCTTCTGTATCACTAATTCTTTCTTCTGCCTCATTTATCCTAGCACTGAGAGCCTCCATTTTTGATTGCACCTCATTAATAGCTTTTTTGATTTCAACTTGGTTAGATTTTAGTTCTTTTATTTCTCCAGAAAGGGCTTTTATATCTCCCGAGAGGGTTGCTTTAATATCTTCCATGCCTTTTTCAAGCCCGGCTAGAACCTTGAGAATCATCATTCTGAACTCTATATCTGACATATTACCAATGTCTGTATTGATTAGGTCCCTAGCCTTTGGTACTGCCTCTTGTTCTTTTTTTTGTTGTGAATTTTTCCGCCTTGTCATTTTGTCCAGATAAGAGTTTATGAAGGAGCAAGTAAAATACTAAAAGGGTGGCAACAACCCCAGGAAAACATGCTTTAGCCAAATCAGAAGAGATCCTGGATTGCAGGGGGGAGAAAGGGGATAAAAAGGGGTTCAGAAAGAAAGAAAAAAAAAAACTATTAAAAAAAAGAAAGCCGATAAAGAAAAAATATAAAAAGAGGAAAAAATATATATTAGATAAACTATTTAAAAAACGTTAAAAAAAAGAAAACGGTAAAAGTTAAAAAAAATTTAGCAGAAGAAGAGAAAAAGAAAAAAAAATTGAAAAAGAAAAAAAAATTAAATTAACTGCAAGGCTAAAAAATCATGGGGAGAAAGCCATGAGTTCCATGCTTTGCTTTCTTTTCCTCTGGAATTCCGCCGTTCTCCTTGGTAGGTGAACTTGGTCCTGGCTGGGTTTCCCGTAGATCTTCTGGGGGAGGAGCCCGTTGTAGTGATTCTCAAGCGTCTTTGCCCCAGGCGGAGTTGCACCGCCCTTACCCGGGGCCGCGCTGAGTCATCCGCTCGGGTTCGCTTTCGGGAGCTTTTGTTCCCTGAGCGCTTTCCGTAGAGTCCGGAGGACGGGAATAAAGATGGCGGCCTCCCGGTCTCCGGCCCGGAGGAGCCGAGAGCCCGGGGCCCCACTCCTCAGTGCGCCCTCAGAGAACAGCGCCAAATGACTCCCGTCACCCTGGCCTCCGGCCGCGCTCTGAGCTGACCGAGCCTGCGACCGGTTCAAGGCAACCCCAAGCTGAGAGTCACTCCTCGGCTCTGTCTCTGCAGCCGGCTTCCCCATTCTAATACCGGTAAGCTCTGCGACACTGAGACACCCCCGATCCTTCTGCGACCCTGCGGGACCTGAGGCCGCGCTTACCCCGCCTGGGCTTCACCCCAGTTAAGCCTCTGGAGCGATGTCCCTCAGCGGAACAGACTTTTAAAAGTCCTGATTTTGCTCCCTTGCTCTGCCGCTCGCCGGGAGCCGGCCCCTCCCCCCGCGGTCTATCTTCCCGTCGCTTTGGATTCACTTCTCCGCCAGTCCTACCTTGCAGAAAGTGGTTGATTTTCTGTTTCTGGAATTGCTGTTCTTCTTCTCTTCAATCTCCCGTTGGATTTGTAGGTGTTTGCAATCTTTAGATAAGCTATTTAGCTGATCTCCCGCTACCCGAAGTAGTCTCAGCCTGCTACTTCTCTGCCATCTTGACTCTCAAGACTCTATCTTGGTCACCATCCTGTCCCCAGCATCCAACAAAGTGTCTGCCATAGAGCTGTCAGTGCATGCCGAATGAACCAATTGTTCATAGCTGGAGAAAGGGTAGGTGATAAGATGGAATTTATAGATAAGGTGTAGGTGATAAGATTGAATTTATAGATAAGAATTAAAGCTCAATGGGGGCCTGGGTGGCTCAGTGGGTTGAAGCCTCTGCCTTCGGCTCAGGTCGTGATCCCAGGGTCCTGGGATCGAGCCCCACATCGGGCTCTCTGCTCGGC
This sequence comes from Lutra lutra, assembly GCF_902655055.1. NCBI lineage: Eukaryota > Metazoa > Chordata > Mammalia > Carnivora > Mustelidae > Lutra > Lutra lutra. Next base: position 38,279,600 of record NC_062288.1, read on the forward strand.
AGGAAGCCTGCCTCCTCCTTTCTCTCTGCCTGCCTCTCTGCCTACTTGTGATCTCTCTCTGTCAAATAAATAAATAAAATCTTTAAAAAAAAAAAAAAGAATTAAAGCTCAAAAGACCGCATGTGCCCTGCAGTGTATATATGTTATCCTTTATTCAAGAAGTCATGAAGTGTTATAAGGAAGAGGAGAGTGTGACAAGGCAGCAGTAAGAGGGCCTGGAATAATGGCAGGGGGCTGGAGACAAGAAGACTGATTGCAAGAGATACTGTATTTAAGAAGTTATATTTCCAGGACCTGATGATTTATTACAAGCTTAGGTAAGGGAGTGGGAGAATAGGGATGAGTCACAAAATTGGTAAAATGAAAAGATCTATGGGGAATATCTTTATCTTTCTCTTACATAAGAAAGATGAGTAATGTAAACAGTAAGATGGCCCTGGGTATTCAAGACTAAAAACATGTTTACAGCTTATTACTGCGTGTCTTGATATTGTCAGCTCAATAAGCTACAGAGAATTTGTATGCTCGTGGGTGGAGAATTCAAAATTTCAAAGGACTACTTCATAATTAAAATAGGAAAGGAATAGGTAGGACGCCTTTTTATAATAACACAAAATTAATCATCTTTCAATTCCTTAAGAAATGGGTAGTAAGTGGAGGTTAAATCACTAAATCTTGACTTAGAAAAATGACCTATTATCTGCCTATTTTCTTATTACTCTTTGCCTTCAGATTACCAAAAACTTTACCAAGGATGAAAAACAAAAACTCTAGCACACAGTGTCTTCCAGGAGATATTTATCCAACTGGAAATACTGAAGAAACAACATTGTAATAGAACAAGGGGAAGGATATGCTTGATAAGTGAGAGAAACCGTCAACGTCAAGGGAGGAAATGGTTCTCAGAAAACATTTTGAAGAGATAAGGGAGGGCACCAGGCAACAACAAAATGTCTTCATGTGGCTGGGGGATAGGGATTGGGAAGAAAACAGAAAATCAAGAGAGCTGAGCACAGAGAGAATCACTCACAAGAAAGATGAAAAAATCAGAGGGAGAAATGGAAGCACACATGTGGTTAGAGAAAACAGTTACAAAGAATCCTCCCATCCCCCAAATTTCACTCTGAGCTAGGAAGCACAGAAAGATCATGAACAGGATTAGAATTGGGTCTGAATTCCTTACCTCGGTAATGCGAGCCTCAGTGTCTTCATCTATAAAAAGGGGTTACAATTATGGTTGTGTTCGTCGGGTCAGGCCGTCATAACAAAATACCACAGACTAGGTGACTTAAACAGCAGAAGTATGTTTTTTTCACAGTTGCAGAGGCTGGAAGCCCAAGATCAAGGTCCAGCAGGGTTCCTGGTTTGTGAACTGTGCCTTTTCACGGTGTCCTTAACATGGCAGGGAGAGGGCTCTCTGCTGTCTCTTATTATAGAGCCACTAATCCCATCAGACCAGGAGCCTACACTTAAAACCTCTTTTACCCTTAAAGACTTCTATAAAGGCCCCATCTCCAAATACAGTTGTTTTGGGAGTTAGTGTTTCAACATATGAACTTTAGGAGGACACAGTTTGGTCTATAGTAAGATTGTCATAAGAAATGTGTGAAATTATGCAAAGCACATTGTGCCTGGCACATAAGTAAGTGCTAAATAAATGTTAGCCAGTGTTAGCTATGAAATCATCATCACTGCTGGCATCATCTCTGAAGTTACTTATACTTTTATATATGTGTGTGTGTGTATGTATATATATATACATATATATACATATATATATATATGTATATATAAAATTTTATTTATTTATTTCACAGAGAGAGACATGGTGAGAGAGGAAACACAATCACAGGGACTGGGAGAAGGAGAAGCAAGCCCAGTGTAGGGCTCAATGTGGGGCTTGATCCCAAGACTCTGTATCATGACCTGAGCCGAAGGCAGACACTTAATGACTGAGCCACCCAGGTACTCCCCCCCCCTTTTTATAATATATATATCTTTAAAGGACTGCTACAGCTGGGAAAGACACCTGTTCCTACTGCCCCTGAAAACTGCCCAGCTGCCTAGCACACTAAGATGTTCTCAGGCCTGTTTTATAAATATCGTCCAAGGCAGAAGTAGCTATAAAAGGAGTAGAGAGATGGTGAGACAGTGGAGGAGGACTAAGAAAAGGAGAGGTGGGGAGAGAGAAGACCAGGGAGGACAGGATGAGGAAAGACTGAGATCCTGTAGATTCTGTCTTCTTCAAACACAGTCACAAGTGTGCATCTAAGCTCTCTAATGAAAGAAGGAACATTAGAACTACTACCTCCAGGGATGTTCACTGCGGATCTCTACTGAGAAGGAGGCAAAAATGCCATTATTTCAGTGCTAGTGTCATGCTAATCCATTCAGAGAGACCATGGTAAGGAAGAGACTATGGTAAGCAAATAAGACTAACATCTCAGGTGGTCACAAACTTAATAGAAAGATTGTTTTGACCTAAAACATCTTTGAGTTTGCAAAACATGCTGCAACTTTTACTCAAAGGGAACTGTACATGTTAGGATCAAAGAATAAGACCAGCTATGGACTTAAAGTGTCCGTGGAAGCAAAAGAAACACTGTAAAAAGTGCCATGAATTTTCCATCCCATATTCTAGATTTTTAAATAAAAATATAGATAGAAAACCTTTGCATTACAAAGCCAGGAAAATATAGCTTGTTTGAATCACTTAAATGATCACAAATCTTCATGATGTATTTTAAAACTATCTACCTTCTATAAGGTGTGACATTTTCTAAGTTGAAATGATGCCCCACTTGGCACTACTATAAACAGAATGACTGATACTTATTTAGTGCCTAGAATGGCAGGCACTTTACAAACACCATCACATTCATGTATTCCTAAAAAAACCTCTTGGGGTTGCTATTATTTTTACCATTTTACAAATAAGTAAACCAAAGAGTTTGCCCAAGGTTATACAACTAATAAATAAAGGTTAGAATTCAAACCATGTCTGACTGCAAATACATCTTCTTTCCTTTATACCAGACTTATCATCATCCTTAGGGTGTTGGGACATATGAGCATGACTAGGAAAAATGGGCCAGGTTGGAAAAAAAAATAAATGTTGGCATTGATTCTGAAATCAATGTATTTTTTCAATGTCATTCTTATGAGTATTTACTTAATCGGATTTTTAAAATCACCTGCAAATGCCTCAATACTGGAAAATCGCTCTACTATTCTAATTCCTTGATCATATAATGGGCTTTTTAGACTAGATTCTAGAGCAGAAGATATGAGTTGCAATTCAGTGTTCCTCGTTCTAAAGTACGTGATTTCCAGCAAATTGCTTATCTCCTCTTAGCATCTATTCTCAAGGGAACATTATCACCTATGTCACAGGGAAATTTTAAAAATTACATAAAATAAAGTCTGCAAAAGCATAGTCAACTGCCACATTAGCACTCGGTGTTTATATTTAAAAAGTTAATGAAAACATTGCCGACATCTCTTTTTCTGAATGAGAGTAAACAAGAGAGACTGTAAGGATTTTTACAAAGAACCATAATGCCTGGGAATTAGGACTCATTACCATGTAAACTCCAGACATAATCAAAGTGGTTTTCAAGCTTCATTGTTCCAACCTAGTTTATCTCCCCCCCACCCAGTTATTTTGATGGGTTTTCACAAACTATGCAGACTTCAATAACTCACTCTCTAATAATATACTCTGGATAATTGTTAGCTTCATGAAATACAATTGCCTATACTTTAAGTTATAATTAAAGGCATTACTTAAACCCTCAAATGGCCTTTGGAAATCTGAAAATGCAACTTGAATTCATAAATGCTAGGGAAGAATAGGAAATCCCAGAACCCTAAATCAGCAGACTCAAATTCATGTGAACTTAACTGAAAGAGAAGCCGCCTGATGCTTTGGTTATAACCACCAGACTTATACTGACATTAACACCAGTACTAAATGAGGAAATTGGGCACACTGAGATTGGATCTTCAAAGTTAAGTATATTTACTGATGAAAAAGCCTTTATGATTCAGCCAAAGGAAATGCAGTTTTAAAAACAGACCTGTTGAGTAAGGGGCAATTCTAATCATGAAGAAAGTCTAAATGTGTTTCTGTGGCATCTGACTGAATGAGAATGGTGAGTTTTGCAAATTAGGCATCTACGATCTGATTTCGTCAATTTGGGACCATTTGCCCCTTTTCTCATATTATTGGCTGCTGTCAAAGAATGATATGATGAGCTATACAGAAAGACCCAAGTTGCTGCCATTACTGAGAGCTTGAGCAATGTATCGTTATTTTTTTTAAAGTAATACTTCACCTATGTTTTAATAACATTATCAAAAGAATTCTGTTGTATTTGATACTCCAAAATGAAGTCAAGATCATCTCACCCCAAATTTCTGGTCTTTGTTTCCATCACTGCTTAAGTTTAAAAATCATATATATATATGCATGTGTGTGTATGTGTATATAGGTATACGTATATACAAACACACACACACACACACACACACACACACACACACTCTCATATATATCATATCACATAAAACCTAAATTCTGTTCTTCCTGACTACCTATAAAGATCATAAAAATGTAAAACCTGGGTTTTTAAGTATAAGATTAAACTCCCCTCTCAATAATGAATGATAATATTGATTCTTCTATTAAGTACTATCTAATACACTTTTTTTTAAGTTTTATGACCCAAGAATTTGCTATATTTAGGGCCATATATACACAGATAAATAAGCCATGAATCCTTCCATCAAAGATGTCACAAAAGAAGTCAAGTTTACATGACACCTCTACTTTATGAAATGAAGATGGCCAACGGTTCATACTGTTCCCATCTTTCTTTCAAGACCTATAGTCCAAGGGTTTTTTTTAGGTTATCTCTAGATACATGATTCCACTAACATTATTGAGTGTCCCACTTTCTTTTCTTTCTTTTTTAAAATTAGAATCAGATTAATAGAGCAGAAAGTGACCTCAGATCATTGAGTCCAAACTCCCATTTCACAGATTAAGAAAATTAAGTCTTCCCAATTCTGATAACACAGGCAGTCGAAGAAACAGGAACCCATTTCTGTTAAACCATGTAGATATGTATGATAAAATGGAATGAAGTAAAAAACACTTCAATACATAGCCTGGCTCAAAAGAAAGAAAGGGAGATTCCTAGAGCCAATGGGAGAAAGAAAATTCCTTTTAGCAGGAACAGTAAATTTCAAATAACACTGCCTCAGTTCCTAGAGGTTCTGCACCTCCTGATTGGTTATATCTCTGGCTGCCTCAATTCTTTTTCTGGCACTGTGGAGCTCACAGTACTTTCCCTGGCTGCCCCCAGCCCCTGGCTGAGCATAGAAGACAGTACGAGAGCCAGTGCATTCCTACCTGATACTGGACTCTTCCAACCAGCAACCTTTGGTTGAGGAGTCCCCATCAGCCTGGAGGATGTTTTCTCAGAACTGTGCTGTGGCCAAGACTCTTCCAATCCAATCCTCTCTTTGCTCTTTTCTTCTACAGGTGTCAAATCTGAATTGACTTCTAAAGGCTCTCCTGCCCGGGCCATCCTATTCCTTTCTCCTTTATCCTTAGCAAACATTTTCCAAAATAAATCCCTTATACATCTATTTCCCATCTTGGTCATCTACTTCTCCAAAAACCTGAACTGACACAGATCTGAGTACTTTAATGTGGTATGGTACATCAGTTGGGAAATTGCAAAGCTCTGGACTGGAGAAACTTCCAGACATGTACACAAGGAGACATTATGCAATGATGTTTAGTACAGCATAGTTTGAGATAATAGGAAATTGGAAACAACCTAAGTGTTCATATATACGGAAAGGGAAATTCAAGGTATATTTATTTAATGGTACAAGAGGTAGAGAATAAATCGAGCTACAGGTATCAACACAGATGAGTCTTCCAACATAATGTTAAGTGAACAAAAGAAGTTGTAAAAATATCCTCACAATATGGCATCGTTGGTTTAAAGCTAAAAACATATAAACAGTACTCAACCTAGTTTTTGAAAATGTTAATAATTTGGGTAGCAAGAACAAACATCCACTACAAGAGGGGAAATCTCTGGGATAAAAAGGATGCAAAATAGGGTAAGGTGGGTTTCAACCCTTTTCTGTGATATTTTATTCCTTTTTTTCTTTCTTAAGGACAACGACTGTTATTGATGGATACATGGGTATTTGTTATAGTTTCCTCTGTACTTTTCCATGTGTTTGAAATATTTCCAGATTTTTCAAATGAAATAAAATAAATATTTGTTGAAACCGAGGCCCAAAGAAATTGTGACATGACGAAGTTCACATATTTAGTTCATGGCAGAGCAGATATTCTTGGCTCTTGGATTGGTTCTCTGGCCACCAGATTGTGCTGCCTCCATTGTCATGTGTTTGTCTAATAGGGAAGACCATGGTTGATAAGTCTTTTGTATCCTGCACAATGTTTGGTAGCATCATAGATGCAAGAAAGCACTTAAAATCTACTAGATCAAATTGAAAAATGTAGCACTATACCTCAAATGCAAAATTATTTTATCACTGGGACTATATCAAGAAAAGTAATCTCATGCTATAGTTCTGACTGCAAAGTGTTCAGAAATGTGTGGGTCAAGCATTCAGCAGCTCTGGAGGGCCTAATTGCTGATCCAGATCTTGTCCAGAAGCACCAAAAAAGGGAGGAGGTAGTTCTTATCTAAAGAATCAGAGTTAAGCTGCCCAGTTGGAAGACAGTTAAAGTACACCCATACCATGTAGGTGATCTTGGAGGGCTTACAGTTTTCCTCTGTGGATTCACATTTACAAGAGCCTCACTACCTGCTATACTCAGAAATCCCTTTGTTCAGAATCTGGGAAATTCAACTAGCTCTACTCTCTCTATATTGTAATGATAAGGTAGGAAAATTCTTCTTCTGAACAGGAAATGGGGACTTTACTGACCCTTGATTCTGTGGTCCTACAGAATCCAAATGAAAACATCTAAAAAAGTAAAAATAAATTAAAAAAGAAAATATGTATTGTCTGTTCCCAAGAGCTCTCCAACAGAGGAAAGGCCCAACAGCAACCAAAACAAAACACACTTAGGTATCTTAAAACTGAAATGTACCTGGGATAATCAATAACCACAGACAGAAAAGAACAATTAGGTTATACATTCATTAGGGTCCTTTTTATATATTTCCATTGTGAAAGGCAATTATTTTTCTGACTTTAGTAGAACCTAATGCCTTTATACTAATTTCAATAGCATGAAAATTTGAGGTGAATATGTCCTTGAGGGTAAGCTTTGTCTTTTTCATCAGTATATTTTTAAAAGCTGGCAAGTGCTTGGCACATTATTAATGTTTGTTGATTGAATGAAAGGAGGAATAAATGAATATAAGTGAAATTAAGACATATTTCTTACTGACAGACACTAATGACTAAAAAAGGGTTCCAACAAATGAGCAGAGTTGACAATTAAAGTGTAAATAGGAATCTAATGAATGTTTTAATTGATCTTCCCTGCTTTAAAATGTAGCCAGGATTTTTTAACCTTGAGATACAATGTTCAGCAAATTAGTAGACTGCCTTTGTATGAAAATCTCTTTAATCAATCTAATAGTTTGTCTACTCAACTATAGACTTTAAGACCTCTGCCAAACTAATGTTTTGTTTTGTTATTCTTAACAAGAGTTGTCTCTTAATAATAGATTCATATATAGAAGTTGAGTTTAGCAGTTAGACATCTGTGAAAATTGAGAGCATATGTTAAATTAAAAAACAACAACAACAACAGCAACAACTCTTCAAAGTTAATAAACCTAGCAGGGAAAAGAAAACTCTCATTCTTTCTTGATGATTCTACCACCGAGAAAACAATACACCTTTAGTGTCTGAATCAGGTCTTAACAAGATTTTTTAAATGGCTCCTTTCTCCTTAGTTTTATAGAGGTCCCAAGACAATGGGTGCTAAACATTTCTTTTAACCATTGAAAAGTGTGATACCATCTATATAGGGCTGAGATGTAGTTAAATAAAGAAAGAAATAGGCAAGCAAGCCTGATCAAGCCACCCATCTCTACCATGTAATGGAGGATGGAGGCTAAAGGGGAATTGAAATTTAAAAATAAGATTTGGTAAGGGAGCTGTTCATGAGTGTTGGGTCCCTCTCGTTCTCCATGACAGGAAAAGTTAGGCATGATTTCCCTCATCTTGAACCCACAGAAAGTGGCTTCGATGGAACCACTTAAGAGAGTTCAAGGTGTGCCCCAGGGTTGACAGAGGACAACAGAATAGAAAAACTCTAGCAGACAAGCAACTATACTCTGATGGAAGACAAGAAGGATTGCTGCAAAGAAAGATTACAAAAGTTTTTTGTGCAGAGGAGTGTGAAAGTTTACGTGAAAGCAAGAGAATAGAGACAGCCTTAAGGTCCTCTAAATACTGCCCCAAATGACTGCCTCGAGGCACACAGTAACTCTTACAAAGGACTGTATGCTAGATTCCCAGGGACCCAGGGAGAATATCAAATAAGCAAGCATCTGCAATGATGAATTTCCCAGTACTTCAAGAGAACTGCAGGTCAGATACCCCAGTGATTTGGGGACGGAGGGTGGGCAATTTTCAAATAATGCACTCAAGTTTGCCAAGAGGAAATGTCAGCTTTAAAAAAAAACCTGCCAAGTACAGAGAACACAGACATCAGCTCATTTCACCACTGATCCAATAATACCTTTCCTTTCCTCTGACCTCCTCCCTCTCTCTCAGCCCTCTCCTATGGAGTTGGAACCTGCAGTAGCCTGGTGGAGAGGGAGGAGGGGGCATGGAAGCAGGAAGTGGTGACTCTGAGATGGAGCTCCCCAGTCTGCCTTCCCCTGCAGGTCACCTCTTACAGACCTAAGCTAAGAAAGACCATAAGCCTCAACTTCCAATAACATTAACATTATTACATGGAAGTCAACATTTTAATAACTGAAATAAGATCTCTTGGGTGACTAGAACAGCACAAAGGGTTTCTCACTACCTAATACACCAAAACAGTCACTGTGTTCTTCCTGGAATTCTTCCAGCAACAAAAAAGAGTTTGGGGGGTAGGGGGTGGAGCTCAAAGTTGTCTTGTTATTCCACCCTGCCCATCCACTGTAGCGAGGTTACTCTGGCACATCAAAATTCTATTAAGTCCTGTATTCTGATCTTTATAATAAGTATTAAAGGGGGAAATGAGGACGAGCGCAGACGTCCTTGTTTCATATTGATGCGGTTGAGAGGGAAGAAGAACTGGAGACAGGTGACGAAAGAACCCCCCAGTCTCTCCAGCCCAGTCCTACTAAGGTAGCCCAGTGTTTCACCAGCACTGAGTGAGGCAGGCAACCATCGCGAGGATTCATTTTGCCGCCGGAAGTTCAATACCAGCCGAGGCTGTTTGTTCTCGCACGGCCCACCGTGGTCTCTCCTAATGCCTCATACGAACTGACCAGTTTGTGTTCTGTGATGGTAATCTGCTTTCCTGGAGAGACCTGGACCCTCTGTCCTACACACCCTACCAAGAGCCAGGGTCATTCTCCCGACAGACTAATCTCCTAGACTCTCTGTGCCTGCCAAGCTCTATCCATCATCTGTGCTTCCTCTGCCCTGCCTCACTGACCAGATTCAAGCTCTTTATAGCAACATCCGCCCCACCCACAGCCACGCTTTCCCAGCTCTGATCCCAGCCACTACCCCTCAGCCTTTGCTGCTGAATTCCCTGTATGCCTTGCAGCTGAACCCATAGAAAGTTGGGACGGAAAGAGAACTTGAAGTGACTCATTTGCAACTATTTCTTGTCATTAAAAGTGGCACGACCATTAAAGAAGAAAGGTGGGAGGTAAAAATTGGGGCCTTAGAAAGTAGCCTTCTGTTATCATATAAGACTAGGAAAGTAGCCACAAAGTGTTCGGAATGTTCCTCAGTGGTTATCATTTCAAATCAGACTCAGACCAGGAAGATGCAGGGATAATCATGAAATATGAGGCATGGTGGTGCCGAGCACCAGTTAGTTCCAAATGTGTTCATTTATTCATTTGCAGTAACAGCCTCGAAAATCAGTGGAGTGGTCTCTAGGAAGTAAAAGAGTAAAATAATTTTCCAACTCTCATAGTCAGAGGGCTAATTCAAGTTTCAAAAGCAACACTAACTTGCTTAAAGTACCATAAAAAGAGAGAGAGAGTGGAAATTCCATCCTGCTTTAATCACTGTCCACTGCAAGTTTCCTTAATGATTTCCAGCTGCCTCCATTTAAAAGTTGTTGCTTTGACAGAACTTTCATACAAACTTGGAACATGCTCATGTCCAAAAGGAAAAAAAAAAAATCTTACTTTGCTCTCAACTGCATTCTAACCAAAAGCAGATTTCTCTTGGATTATATAAGACTATGATGAGCTGGAAGGGGTGGGAGAAGGGAGAGGAGTCAGACTAGGCCTCTTTTTTTTGCAGTTTCCACAAACCATTTCACAAGAGACACAAAGGAAAATGTGAAACCCCAGGGAGAAAGCCCACACCCTTGGGAAAGCCAAAGTATGCTTCAACATACCGCTGAGTTCTGATGTGAAGAAACACAACTTAGAATTAAGCTAACATAAAATAATTGTCTCCAAATTCCTATCAGTTAAAATTGTATGTGTATGTGTGAGTGTGTGTGTTAGTGTGTCTAAGTGTGTAGGGAGTTAGTGAAGTATTTACAGCCAAAATTGTGCTGGTCAGAGTCTGTAACCAAACCTATGTCATCCATTTCTTTGCTTGGGGAGGGGAGCCCAGAACAATGGAAACCATGCACCATACGATAAAAGGTTAGATGTTAACAATTGAATAGCTATTTTGTTACAAATCATGAGCTTGAGGTTTCAAGACCCTTTACGGTCATCTTTCTTTCATACAAGTGTGTATGCTCTTTAAAAGCAAAGAACAACCGTTTCTCAGTAATCTTTTCTCCCCCCGTAGTCCCTTGCACTAGCATCTGCTACTGCAGGTCTTCAACGAAGACATGTTACAATGAATAAAGGAAAACTTTCAGAGATGGTTGTTAGTTAAGCTATAGGATATGTGGAAGGGGGAAATATATACAGCTTGATGATTAATGAAATAATGATTCGTGAATCTATAATTTTTTCACATATCATTAAGTTTTCCAAGTAGATAGAGTCCTATATTATTACCCATAGGGCAGGAAGGAACTTGGATAGGTCTTCAAATTACTCTCTGAAACTATCCCAGCCTACTGAAAATCTACTCTCCTTTTGAAAATGAGTCCTATAAGTTAACTGGGTAGTGTTTTTTCTTGTCCACCACATCAATAAGGAAATAATCTGTCTACCCCAAGTCCTTTATTTTGCACATTGGATCCTTCGATGGTATAGGGCCTTTCATCCCATCCATTTTTAACAATATTAACAAATTCATAATAATTTTCTTTTTAAATCCAAAAGACGTGCAGAGGAGGGACAGGAAATAAAAGCTAAGTCAGTCTTGGAGTCACTTCTCTTGGAGTCATCTTCATTCATTCTGACAAATATCTTTGAGTACTTAGGGTGAAGCAGATGCTGAAAGTCCCATAGATATTCCTCATAAATCTTATTTCCATCATTTAGGGACATGTGGAGGCTTCAGAATTTCTACCTAAAAGGGCACTGGGGGTAATAATCTGGTTGGCTGGCAGGGATGCCAACTTCTATCCTGAATCAGCCGCCTGTGAACGTTGAGCACAGTTTTACTCACACTGCATCTTTATGGGGGGTGGAGCAGGGTGCTTGGAGGGTTAGGTGCCCCCAAGCCATTTGGTACTGTCCTTGTGAAGGACTTTGTTTTAATCAATTTCTGGACTTTAATTCTGGTTCTTCCCAAGCTGTCTATATTATTTTCCAATTCTAGTACCAAAAATTATACAGAGGACTCTAATGTGGGCAAGCACAGAGATAAACAAATTCATCATTTTTTAATTGCTGGGTTTTGCCTATTTGTAAACCTCAGTAATTGTACTTGCTATTTGAACAAATTCACTAAAATTTCTTATGACTAGATAATTTTAGCTGAATATCACTGCAGTCATTTATATTCAAAAAAGGGTTCTGCAAAATGAAAGCAGGCGGTAATATAAAATGGGAGCCTGTTACGTCTGTACCGAGCCTTCTTGTTGCCTCTCTTTTAATGTATTCTTACTCCTATTTTTTCTCTTATTTTTCTTTCTATTGAATATGTTAATATATAAAATACTATTAGTAAATATTCCCATGACACATTTTTTTCTTTTTTCATAGTCTGTGTGCTTTACCTCCTTTACTAGGTTGTAAGTTTCTTAATTATACATTGCCTAGTTCATCTTTGCATCTCACTGTCCCACATCTGGCACCCAGAGCATTAAGAATGGTTTGTTGAGTGAATAAATGAAGGTACTGAACCCTGGACCCTGGAAAAAAGATAAAAAATAAATCTTTCAAACTTTAATAAATGGATTCAAAAGCTGTTTCAGATAAACTATTAGCAAGTTGTCACATCTAACACTTCTAGAAGGCCCACCAGGGAGGGTCACCATAACCCCATAAGGGTGTAAACACAGCTGTTGTTCTCTTCAGGATATGATTAGTTTTGATTTATTGCACATGTCCACCTGGAAGGCTTCTCAGAGCACACAGAGTCATAATCTCCAAAGTCACCTAGTGACAAGTGAGTCCCTCAGCTCCATTGCTCACCTGGATCAGCGGCTCTCATTTATCTCTCAGGCAGCTCGGAACTGCTCCTAGCCCCAAGGCCTGCAAACTTAGACTTTGTCAAATCAAATGGGCCATAATTTACAATATAAGTATCTTTTATAGAATAGTGAGTTATTTCTCTTCTTCTTTGTCTTTTTTTTCCCTTCACAAAATAAAATCCTGGAATTACAGACCACAAATATAGTTAGTGCCTTTCTTTTTTAAAAGATGAGTGCATATTCCTGTCATGGGTCGCAAGGAAGATGAGCTAGGGAATTGAAAGGATTCGAATAAACATAACAACATTTACTCTAAAAGGGCTCAAAGTGCATATGATAAACTGCAGAAGACTCCAGAAGAAAGGAGGAACATCATAAAACTCAGTTTTGAAACTGAGGTGGAAATGTAAACCACCAATAGCAAAGGCAGAAGAATGTCCACCAAGGAAACCATGACACCACCCCCCCAGGAGTTAAAAATGCTAAATTCTAATTAAATCAGGTTAATTCTAATTAAATCAGATCAGGTTACCCCATGTACCTATAAATTTCTTCTGTGAAGTTTTTCTTATTTCCCACTAAAATAATGCATGGACAGTAAATACTTGGCCATGTGCAGAGAATACCATAAATGAATGGGGAAAAGGAAGTTATCCTTGGAGTTATCCTGTATTAAGAACACCACTTAACACAGGATCCTTGAATTGCCTTGCAATTAATACTCTCATCCATACAGGAAGGCTGTCCCCCTCATTCTTTTTTTAGCTGCCTCTGCGAAGAGAAGGGAGCATCTCAAAAACTTACTTACTTACTTATTTATTCCATTTTATTTTATTTTATTTCTTTTCAGTGTTCCAAGATTCATTGTTTATGCACCACACTCAAAAACTTATTTAGCTACTGATTCGAATAAGCACACCCACCCCATCCCACAGAAACAGCTACTAGTGTGGAGGTTTCAAGTGATAGCATGAAACTACCTACCTAATTCTACATTATTGGGAAGCCAACTTTATTTAGTGAAGAACACTGAACTGAGAATTAAAATTCATGTTCGAATCCTGGCGCAATCCCTTAGTACGTATGTGATTTTCAGTAAATTACTTAAGATCTATTTTTCTCAGGGATTAAATGAGGGATTAATGATACTTGCCCTAATAACCTCCAATATGGCTGAGATAATTAAATGTTACATTAAAATGTGCTTTGTGAACGTTAAAGTGCTATGCAAATGTAAGATACTGATTGAATACATTTGATGACACAAATGTCTGTCGGAAATTTTTCTACCAACCTGTGACAGAAAACAGCTCTGAGTCTTTCCTATAGCAAGAGAGCATATAAATACATAGCTATAATGTTACATAAACAGCTTTTCCATGTCCACAAACCACCTGTCCCTACTAAAAACAGCTACTAAAATTATAGAGGCAGGCAAATTCTTCCAGGTAGTTTCTTTCTCTTGCTTTCATTGAGCTTTGGGGAAATATTTTTTAACTTTTAGTCTATTCCTCCTAACTGGTTTCTGATGTACATATGAAGGATAACTCTCTAGATGCTCACTCTTTCCAGAAAGTATTTACTTAGAGAAAATTAGAATTTAATTTATACTGGATGATCAATACAGACCTTTATGCATGCAATACATCTAATACACTGCAGCCAGATTAATTTCCCTAGTCAGTGATTAATTGCCTTCTCTGTCCCAGGCGCTGGAGAAGGTGCCTGAAATTCAACAGAGAGCATGATGGGCAGGGTCTCTGCCCTTCTAAATGTCAAATCCATAGTTTCGTTTCAGAGCTCATCTTTCTCAACCTCTGTGACATTTGATTGTGTTGCCAATTTACCCTCTTGAAACTTCCTTCTCTCTCAATTTTGAAGGCATAATTCTTGCTTAATATAGCAGATACTATTGGCCAAGTTCCCCAGCCTGAGTTTCCAAGTCCTTCTCCTTCATCTCCTTCCAGCTAGGGTGGTTTTGCCCACTTAGATGTAAGATGAAGTCTATGCTAATGTTCCTACAACAGATAGGCAGCATTCTTTCTGCTACAGTGTAGATGTGTTAACTAGACCTGAAGTCGCCAACCTGCAGCCATGGGGAAACTCAAGAGAACGGCTTTGTGGTAGGTACTGCTTAGGAGTAGATTACACCGAGTTACCTCTAATTTATCCTCAGTCACAACTTAAGTCTCCTTGAAGAGACCTCCCGAAGCCTCCCAGTATAAATTAGCACCTCCTACTAGATATTTTCATGGCACTTTGTGATTTTCCTTCATATAACTTATGTATTTTTTAGTTCTGTATTTCACTGCATTAGTATTTATTTTACATCTTTCTCCTCCTCTAGAAAGCAAAGGGATAATTAAACCTTTCTGTAGCTGTTCCATATTCAGTGTCTCACAGATTATCTAGTATGTTTTATATGCCTCACAAATATGTGTTGAAATTTGATGATTTCTCCAGACTTAGGTTTCAAATTATGCTCAGGGTATCTCTACTTGAATGTTCAGCAGGTCCCTCAAAACCATAGGCCCAAAGTAAATTATATCTGTACTGAATTTCTTTTCCCAGGTAATAGCATCACCTGGTACCCAAGACCTGATTCTACAAACTTAGTATGTCTTCACCCTCCTTCTCATCCTCTTGGTACCGTTCCTTCCTTAACTTCAAGCCTTCATTTTACCTGCAGTTCTGTGGTATTACTATGGTAGTAGACCGCTCATTCATCTTCCTGTGTATTTGAAACCCACTCTTATTTTCTACTAAGCTACTCTTCAACTAACCTACTCTTACACCCATCTTAGAGATCAGAAAAATGAAACTTCTAAGGGTTTCAGAAACTTCTTATCTCAGGTCACTCAACTAGTAAGTAGCAGAGCTAAAATTTATACTGGTCTATACCCCAAAGTCAGGAGACCTGGGAGAGATCTTCTAGACTTCAGCATGACCAAAAGCCTCAGTTCAGGCATCCTGAATTAGAAGAGTATGCTTATGTATGGGTTTACCCCTCAGAAGTTTGCATATTTCCTGAGAACCAACAAAAGATCTTCATTTCATCCCTTCTCATCACACATTACCCACCCCTTCCCCAGCACGCTGCATAGTATCTGCTTTACTGAAGGATATCAGAGGATTTTGGAAACAGAAATGGACAAAGGAAAAAAAAGGGTGGGCGGGGATAAGGAAGGATTAATCCAAGGGGGAAAAAAGAGGACCCAAGGTGATAAGACATGAGCAAGAAACAGATAGGAATAAGAAATATAATTCACTTTGTTTAGACTCTTGTTCAGAAGTAATGCCTTTGCAAAAAATGTTGGCTGGAATTTTGGCTGATGTTTTACCTAGTTCAGCACAGGGAAAATTCCAACTTGGCCTTTTCCCTCAGGAACATTTATGAAGAGTTAAGAGTCCTATGATGATGTGAAGTAAAGAAAGTCAATTCACATATACCCTTCTTCAAAGTAAAAGTTAGCAGCTAAGTGCCACCAAGTAAATCACCTCTCCTCTAAAAGCTCTGCCCTCTCCCCTTCAAGACAATTATAGTCTAAAAAGCCAGTTTGATTTGTCACAATTTTTTTTTACCATTTTGTGCTTTAAGAGTAATTTGGGACTGTATTTAGGGCTGCAATTTCTCCTCTAAAGCAACTAAAAGCCTTATTCTTTTCAGTCTGATAATTAACCTACCATGCCATTTCACCCAAATAATCTTCTGGAAATTTAACAACATACCCCCAAATCTTTTGTAGGCTGGGTTTGCTTCAGCACCACTAAATCACTCAGTATCATGTTCCTCATAGGCGGCGGCTGAAATGAAATATGCATACTATGTAATTGGAAAAAGATTCTGTCTCATTTGCCTCAGCTGTTCTTCCTTGTTGGAAATGCAGGGGGAAAGAAGGCAGCGAGAATATCTTCCTGCTGTCAGTTTAGAAGAAAAGCCATCACCACAGAGCCACATCAGCAGGGGCGGGCCTGAGTTCTCTGCAGGCTTCTAACAAGCCCCTTAGACCTCCAGACACTCATCACGCTCCCTTGACACAGAATGGGAAGAGTTTCGATAAAACAATATGGTGTGCAATTACAAACGCATCTTAAGTGCCCACTACTCATTGGCTCTGTTCCATTTCCAAAATGCTCTAGTTCAGCCTCTCCAAAAAAAATAAAAAATAAAAAAGCACCTCCAGCCAAAGTGCCACATGTGCAGAGAAAGAACACATTCTGTTTCTATTTTTTATGTGTTTCCATAATCCTCGTAATAAAACATATTAAAATGAGAATATTCCTCATTAGGCTATGGTTTCTATGGGAGGTGATTTAAAATTTTATAAATTTACTATCACTTTTCTTTTCAGTTCTCTATTATTCAGAATTTAATTGTTCAATGCATGAAATAATGATAGCTAACACTTACTGGGCTTCCCACGTGCCACACACTGCTCTGAGTGCCTCATGTATATTAATTTGGTCCTCAAAAGGATCCTGTGCCAGTGGGTACTCTTGCTATCACTCCCGTCTTTACAGATAAGGTAATGGAAGCGCACAGAGGGTTAAATACGCTGCTCCCGTCCCCCCCCCCCCCAGGAAGTGGTGCCCACACCTAGTGCCTCTTACTCATACAGACCATCATTAGTGTGTTCGCTACTTCTTTTTTCCTTCCTCCTGTGTTTTCTTGAAGGCCATTTTCATCACGCATTCTTGTAGAGAATGCTTACCTTTAGAGAATGTCCTCAGTATCTGGGGGGAGGGGGAGGTGCCATGAGGTATACCCCAAAGTTGTGGCAGTAAGGGAAATAAAGTGGGCTCAGAGAATCCATCAGAAAAAAATCCCTGAATATCCACGGGACTCTCACTTTTTCAACTTCCCTTGCAGTTGGAAGGAGCCACGTGACTAGTTCTGGTCAACAGCCTTTGAGCAGAAGAAAACCGGACTCACATAAGTGTACTCGGCGGACAGAGCATTTGATTGTGTCGAATGCCATGGACAGGTCAAATATTGTGCGACTTGAGAAATGATTCTGAGAATTAGCAATTATGGGATTTTAGGAATAGGGAGATCATTGTTGAGCATGATGAGAACGTTTCTCTGCAGAAATTCATTAGTGGCCTCATTCAGTCAGTAATTTAAGAGTATAAGGAACTACTTTGCTAGTGGGTATAGAATGATCGGCATATGGTTATAAAACCTAGATCCTCCTTCTCAGTCCGATGCTGTTCTCTTTCCTAACTGACTCAGAAATCTCTGTTGCTTTCTTTCCTTGTTTCATTATATATGCACATGCTCACACACCTATGTCAAGTTGTCATACATTGAACTATTAGTCCAGAGTCTTCTACTCTTTTGTAAAAGTGCTATACATCTGTATTTTTTCCTGTGATCTTATGGTAAGTAGACTCCACTTCTAAGCCCCTTAACTTTGGGCTTGGTCATATGATTTGATTTGGCCAAGGGGGCATTAGCAGAGATAACCTGTGCATAAAAATAGAAATTTGCTTGAGCAGCTGGACTTGTTGTCTTATACACCTACACAGCCCTGAGCTAGTCCACAACTGCTCCCACGTTGACAGCCAAAACTAACCTGCAGCCTGGATCCCACTTCAGTCCACATCAGCCAAACTTCAGCTGACCTGCAGAAGCATGCGTGGGAAATAAAGGACTTTATTGCTAGAAGCCACTGAGCTTTGCAGTGGTTAGTATATGGCATTCTTGTGAATATAGCTGACTGAGACAAAATTTGAATTCCAGTTCTCCCAAATGACCTTAAAAAAGGAAGGCACGAAGTTTTGCCTGGACTCTTCTCTAATTATAAGCTTCAGATTGATCCCAAAATGCCATGAAGCCACTCCACCCAGTACCCACACCACACAGAAAAATTGGTTCGTCCTCCTCTTTAAAAATCAGACTTTAGGAATTGGAAGAGATCTGAATAGTCACGTCCAACCACCTCTTTTTACATCTGAGAATACCAGGAGATGAAATGATATGTCAGATATCATACTGCTAATCACACAGAGAAGCTACCAGTATCCAGAGTCCTGTCTGTTATTTCAGTACTATTTCCACTGTGGTACACACTGCCTGTCTTAATTCCAAACTGAGAACTCTCAGGTTCAAGCTATATCCAGAAACAAGAAATCTAGGATATAACATTATAAATACTCATCCTCTTGTCACCTGTGGTATCCTCTTTCCCTTTTATGAACTCATTTCTCTCCAGCATCTGAACCACTCCAACACACACACATACACACACACACACACACACACACACACACATACACACAGAATTGAATTCAGGCTTTAGTCTTTGACTATTATCTAAAAATCTCGGGTCCATCAACAGTTAATATAAAGTTATTGAACTAACCATTTCATTTTACAGTCAAGGAAATTGAGTCCTAAAAAAGTAAGATGACTTGCCCAAGGTCATACAACTGGATAGTGGAAAAGAAGATTCTAGATCCCAGAATTACTGCCTCCTCTTTAGCATCTACCTCCCGAACTCTGCCATTTATAATCAACAATATAAATACATTTGTGCCTTTGTGGTTTTTAATCTCATTACTTCAGGAGAAATTAATTTTGGATTCTTTTTTCAACCTATTAATTCTTGACATCTTTTATCTGGAATGGAGATAGAGGTTTTTGCTTTAGAATGTAATCCAAATAAATGTTCTTGAGGGATTTCAAAAGTCAATATGACTTTTACTCTTTCAAAAAAAATCATCTCTCAAGAGGGTAGTGTCTTGCCTTTGCATTGCTGTGCTTTGAAACAAAAAGATAATCTGTATATTTAAAAGGTGCCTTTCATCTTCTCATCTGTAGAGCTTGGTGCTTACAAAAACAACTCATTAATTGTTTCTTCACCTTTTGTCTCTTCAGAAAAGAGGAGAAGCACAAACACCCAAAAACTAAATCATGTGGCCAAGGCTGGACAGGGAGGCATTAATTTAACACATTGCCTCTACAAAGTTCTGGTATGAACTTTTGTATATTAGTGATACTAATCATAACTCCCACAAAACTAACATTCACTGAAGTTATACTGCGTTCTGGGCACCATGATATATGGCTTTTATATGCATGAACGTATTTATTCCAGATCATGGTAATCTTTGTGTATAATACTATTATCCTCATTTCACAGAGAGGAAGATGAATCTTTGAGTTAAATAATTTCTCCAAGGTAACAGCGGAATGAACATGCCCTATTTCTGGCAAAGATGCCTTGTCTTCCTTACAAAATATCACGGGGTCGGGAGTGGGAAAGTGCCTTGACTCTAGCACTGAAATGGTGAACAAAATAGCTTCCTTATTTGAAGCACTGCGAATTTATGAAAAAAGATGGATTTGAGCTACTTCGTAAAGGTAAATTAAAAATGAGCCTTTGTTTTTAGAGGTCTCGGTTGTGGTTTCCTTTGAAGAAGGAGTGTTCGTGACTTACAGGGAAGCCCCAAGGGTCTTGTGCGGTATGAGGAACAAACACTCTGTGTTTTGTTGTGGGAGGTTGTGTAGGTGAGTTTACTTCGTGAAAATGCCCCGAGCAGGATGCATGATTTATGCCGTTTTCTGTGCGTATGTTATTTAGCATTAGATCTCCCATTAAAATTACCCTTTGAAAATGTCTAAAAACATATTGAGAATAGAAGCACTGTCTGCCTCTAAGGGAACTTTACATTTACCAACTGTGAAGCAGGTGAGGCAGTGCAACAGAGGTTATGCTTATGAACTTTGAAAATGACAGGTCTTGTTCAGTTCCATTCCAATTAAGGGTTTCTAAGCTTCGAAAGCCTTGCTTGTGAAAAGAAAGGGACCAAGCTCAGTGAGATCTATTATAGTAGTCGCTATATTTCATTGTTGCTTCATCTCCCAGGGAAGGTTTCTGTTTACTTTGTGTATTAGTCCAGAAAACAGACAATAAGATGGAATTAAAGGTGCAACAGATTTCTTGGGGGAAACATCGGAGGAGGCTGAGAGAGTTCTCAGACTGCAGTGTTAAATCTGAACTTCGTGAAGGTGAGAGGGCAGGGATCATGGAAACAGATAATGCAAAAAAGGAAACAAGTTTGGGGAAAGGGAGAAATAATGGATTCGGTTCTGATGTATTGAGCTTGAGGTGTTTTAAGACATCTATCCCGAAATGTCAAAGGGAAATAAGGGGTCTGGAGTGTGCTTCAGCTGCACATGTGTGAGTCATCTGCATATCGATAGTAAGAGAAGCCGGAGGCATCACGACAGAGCTTGGGGACAGAGTACCAGATAAAAAGAGAAAAGGACCCTGAGTATTGGTGAATTCTGGTACTTAAAGTCAGGAAAGAGAAGGATGAGCCTGCAAAGATAACAGCAAGTCCGCAAAGAGGAAGCAAGTGGTAAAGGATTGTGTCCAGTCAAGAGAAGAAAGAAATGATCAATAGTGACAAACACCACAGGGAGGTCAAGTAAGAAGCAGCCTGAAAATGTCCATTGGATTTAGAGACATGGAGGCCATTGTTGATCTTAATAAAAACTATCACAGTTCAGTGACAGGGACAGGCCAATCTCCCTCTATGATGGTGGGGGTTGGGTAGGGAGGAACTTGGGACTGGGAGTACAAATGTAAAGGGCAAGTGAACAGATTGGGTTTTGAGAGGATGCAAACAGCTCTTCTATTAAACAGGAGGAAAGAAGAATAGATTAGATACAGATGTAGGCAGAGATATGTTTGGAAATGGGAAGATGAGAGCTCATGATGTTATCTAGTAGTTTCCATTTTCTCGGTGAAAATGCCCTTGGCTGAGAGCAATGGAAAGGGTAGAGAAGTTGAAGGATCCTGAGAGGAGTTTGAAAGTCTTTTCAGAAAACGGGGGTGGGAATTGGGCAAAAACGTGCAACAAGTTATAAGGCCCTTTTGCAGTTGTTGAGTATCCATTTATGGCAGATCCTATGGCCCTGCTGTTCAGCCCACTACTGCCAGGATGGATTGTGCAATGCGAGCTCAGGAAGGGCAGATCTATGGGTGACCTGGGGAAGACTTTCTAGCCCTCTGGGTGCTACAGAAACCCAAAGGTGAATGCATTTAGTGGTAATGGCCATAGTGTTATTGAAATAATACCACATGGACTTATGGTTGAGGAGGAAAGTTAGGAAAGGAAGGGAATGGTGTATTGAAAGATGTAAGGAGTCATGGAGAGAACCCCTGCCCTTGAACATTTTTGTCCTTTAAGCACCTCTTCCAAAACCGGTTGCTTTTGTTCCCAGGAAAAATAGTCATGTAGCAAATCTTATATTTGAAAAATCAGCCACATTTATGGTAGCCAGCAAAACCAAAAATATTTCCTTCCCTTCATGAAGTTATATTGTAATGAAGTCAGATTAACAACATTTCTTCTAGAGCAATACTGTCCTCTAGAAATGCCACATACGTAATGTTAAATTTTCTAGTATTCCTATTAAAATAAGTAATGAAAACAGGCAGACTTGCCAGATTTTTTTTTTTTTTTAAAGGAATATACTTACACTAAAAAGTCATTCCTTGTTTCTCTGAAGCTCAAATTTAACTGGGCATTTTCTTCTTTTATTTGGTAAGTCTGTCCATCTAAACAGGGAAATAAATCTTAAGATTCTGCTTCTTATCACTTCAACATGTAACCAATGTTTAAAAAATTGAGATATTTTAACTTTTAGTTAATTAAATGTAAATAAAATTTTAAAATTCAGCTTTTCATTCACCCTTGCCTCATCTCACGTGTTTGGTAGCCATATGTAGCCACATGTTGGACAAACTGTAGCTACTGTATTGAACAGCACAGCTCTATACCATAAACTCCTGAAGTCATAAATGATGTTCACCTCTGTGATCTCCCCTATGAACTAGCATAGGAGCAAGGCTCTGTAATTACCACCAACAGAAGGAGATATATTTGAATAGAAAGAATAGACAAAAGGTAGACAATAATGAGCAGAGAACAGAAGTAGTATATGAATTGGACAAAAGGGCCTTCTAGAAGCCCAAGAAATTATACCCTTTGGACAAAAACTTATATGAAAAAGATGGTCCTTAGAGAAACAGTTTCATAACCAACAGGAATCTAATTTTAAAAGAAAAATATATATTGTGTACCTCAGCAATATATACAGAGACAAGGAAAAGGTGTCTTTCAAGAAACTTTCTATCCCACCATGCACCAGACATTTCTTTCTCTGCATTTTACATGGAACTTAATTCCTAACATGAATATATTTCCCACAGAAACAGCATAACAAATTCCATTGCTATAAAAACAGCAAAGACAAACTCTCCCTCAGAATTCCATAGAGCAAAGAGTTGTGAGGCTGGGTATCTCTGATGAGCATGGCTATTTTCTCTAAATTCTCTCAGGGTGTTTTCTCTTTTCCAAAATGAAAGCAACCTGGAAATTATTTACTTCACGGTGGAGACCCAGAAGAAGAGTAATGGTAGGCTGAAAGCTCACAAAAGAGAAGGCTGAAGCTGTCCTTTTCCTCAGGGAAAAATAATCTGAGTTTGATGCAATGCAGTCATTTTTTCCCCGCCATTCTTTTTATCTGCCAAAGCTGCGTTCTCTGAGAGCATTCATCAGGCTGCTCTTTCTTGGTTAGCAGAGAGACTCTGTATGAATTCTAACCCTGCTATATGATCCATCTTGGAAAGAGGAAAATGTAATGAAAGGGGAGGGGAGATCATTCTTGTATTGATATTTACATTTCCCAGAACATATAAAACTATCGTTTAAAATTAATTGCTCACCAGACCACACTCCCACTGAGAAAATGTTGTTTTATTCAGAGAGGTGACTGACCCGAGCCCATTTGAGTTGGAGACACTGTTTTAATTATCCTCCTCGCTTCACTCCTCAAACAAGCCCCCTTTAATGGTTCAGTTTGTGCAAAGTTCCCCTCCTTTGTATTTTTAGTCAACTGAAGCTTAGGCCTTATGTATCATTTTTAATTAGTTAAAAGATTACTATTATAAACTTCTGAACTGACAAAACAATAATTGCTTTCCAGGCTATAAATGGTGGTGGTGGTGGTTTCTGGTGACAATCAGAGACCGATTTTTGAAGTTAGCATCTACCTATTAGTGGTGAGGTTAACGTCCTGGTTTGTGGGGAAGAATAGTATAAAAATGTTAATGATCTTACAGTGGTTGGGTAATGTTTGACCATTGGAAAGATGGCACTCAACTACACTACCCACTACTAGTTTATTGAGGCACGAACCTAGGAGCAATAACCTGAAAGGTAACCATTCAGTGAAGAATCATTAACTTCTACAACTTAGCATTTATTAAGAACTGACAAGTTAGGAGTCCTTAAATATGTTCACACTCTCAAGAACAATTCTTCTTATCTTTTTTTTCTCTTTAACCTCCCAAACTAGTCTAGCAACCCTACAGAAGATAACATGGCCTAGGATGGAGTTAGAATCCTGGCTAGAAATAATTTAACTCTCCTTCATCCTGAAAATAATGTTTTACTAGCTCTGTCAGTACAAGTACAAATTGTTGGGAGACAATTCTTCGTGGGTCACACACTTCTGCACATTTTGCACTACAAGTGCTGATTGCACTTTTATTCTGGACTGTATTTTCAAGGATGTTTGTATAGTCAACAGCCTTGGAAGAAAAAGACAGTATTTCCCTCCAAAACAAGGAGAGATACTTTGCATGTTTAGCCTCCAGTGCAATAAAGATAATGCCTCCCTGAGAGCAAACACGGAAATGCGTACTGCCCATTGTAAAATATTCGGGTTCCCTAAATTCAGAGTTCCACCTGTCTGTCCCTTGGACCTCATTTCTGTTTGTTGGTTTGTTTCCATCACCCTGTGGAACTCAGGGAACTAGCAAAAGAGAAAAGAATGCTCATTTTCTGACCATTGCTATCACTGTGAGCAATAGTCTTTTGTTTCTTACTCAGGAATTTTTTTTATTTTTTTATTTTTTTTATTTTTTTTTTATTTTTTTTTTTTTGTCTTCTACAAGTATCCGTGAAACAGTGTGGTCTCACTGGCTAGCTTGCAAGTAGGGTCAAAATCTCAAAGCCTTGACAGTTCTTAACAAGAATCAGTTAGGAGGAAGTGCACAGAGATGGAGGCTTTCCCCCCCTCACATACCTGCTCCTGATGCTTTCCTTCATGCTGAGGCTGCAGAGAGCAGAACGTGAGGGCTTTCTGGGGTACGGGTTCTCAGTGCATTGTAACACACTAGTGCACTGCAGACCCTTCCTCAGTGTAGAGTTTGGGCTCAGTAGGTAGAATATACTTGTGCGACAACTGCGGACCCCTTCGGGTGGGGTCCATCGACGGGATGCTGGGCTGACTGACCATGCAGTGCAATATGGACTAGGGTATTCCTTGCTGAAGGTAAGAGATTAAACTCAGTCTAGCAGGAAAGGGAACTGAACATGCACTGGAACACGTGGGGATCTTGCTTCACAAAGGGAAAGTATTGTCAGAGCATTCAGAAACTGGATTCAGGCGGGGACTGGAGCTGAAGGCCAAAGTGTAACTAGTTGAAGAGGAACGTCACTTCAGTAAGTTTTTTCAGTTTTCCAAAATTGTCCTCTTTTTTAAACTGATATTTACCTTTTCTTCTTTCAAAGGGCGCTGCTGCCCAATTTAGAATTCATTTCTTTTGGGTGCCTCAAAGACAAAAAAGTTATGAACTACAGATCTAGAATGTCCCCAGCAGCCGGTTGGGTTGGTGCTGCCAAGCCCAATGTCTGCAAGGAATCCCCCACCCCCACGCCCAGGAGGTTTATTCTCACAGGAATTGACAGGTTACACCAGGGTCTAAATATAGAGCTGAGCAGGGATGCATCAGTGGCTCAGTCAAAGTACTCTAGGAACAGACTTAGAGATTTATTTCTCTGGGGTCAGCCCCAGACCTCACACAGAAAGCTTTGCCAGTCACACCCAAAGGATAAGATAAGAGAAATGCATCTCATGGGTCCTTGCCAGAGGCAGAACTCCAGGAGGAGGTCTTGGGTCTCTGCAGAGAAATCGCAGGAGAGGAATTCCACATACCACAGAGGATAAGTGACAGGACTCAAGGAGGACCAAGGATAAATGGGCTGCACTTAAGCCTGCCTCACTCTGTGAAGAATGTGGGAGAGCTTCCTCCCTGCCAATCCAAAGGACTTGCTGCCTTCAGACGTTCTGGTTTCCTCCCTTATGGCAACGTTAAAAAATGGCCCCAGTGCCTATGAAGCCCTAGAGGTTGAGCTATAGGGAGTGACCTCTGTCAATATCCCGAGAGCAAAGAAAAGTGATTTCTCTTAGGAAGAACCTCACTCTTCACCTTTGATTAAAAATAAAAATAAACAAACATAAATATTTTAGGTTAATGTGCTAATTGACCACCTGCTATGTTCAGTTATCCTCTGTAAAGGAAAACCCAGCTGTCTTTCTATTGAAGATGCGTTAAATAAGAAAGACCTTTCTAGAAAGTCTAATTTGAGGATGGCTCTATGTTCTAACAAGGACTTTTGGCCCCTGGGAAATATAAGGAGGAATATCCAGAAGTAGTGATAATAGATTTTCTGTTTTTTAATCCTTATGGGAAAGCTTATTTTGAAGAATTTCAATTCTTCATGCAAATATACAACAGATGACAGAACTGAGTAACTGCTAAAAGCTCAGCTCCTCCTGGACAGCATTTCCAGGTTCCGATTTCCTATTACAACTCAATTCTTGGGGCACCTGGGTGGCTCAGTGGGTTAAGCGTCTGCCTTCATCTCAGGTCATGATCCCAGAGTCCCAGGATCAAGCCCTGCATTAGGCTCTGCACTCAGTGGGGCCTCTGCTTCTCCCTCTGACCCTTCCTCCTCTCATGCTCTCTCCCTCTCTCAAATAAATAAAATTAAATAAAATCCATTCAATTCTTAGGTCCACTTAGAGAGAGAGGAAGGAAAAGAATGTCTCTTGCTTCAAACTCATAATGGTATCCAGCTTTGCTTTGCCCACTTTAGGTAGATTGCTTGGTTTGGACACTTACACTATTTTTTCTGGAAACCACTCGTACTTCTGGGTTGCACTCCGAAAACCACTAGAAGTCGTCTGGCTGAGAAGGAATTACAGTCCAAGTACTTTTTTTATGGCTTTATTTTACCTGCTCCTCCTGAGCACCCTGCACTTTAACAAACACAGAAAACACATTTATTGACAACTTTTACAATGATGTCCTACAGGAAGATTTTGATGTTACCCACTCCTTCCCGACTTTTACTGCAAAAGAAGTCCTGCTGAATCCAGCTGGTGACTCCCATGGAAAAGTTTACCACAGAAACATTTGCAATCAGTTAAAACTTTTGTCCCATAATGCTCAGCAAAGGAAGTTGAAGACAATTTAGAATGGAAATAAAACTCTATATGCCAAACGTTAGAGCTAAGTTGTAAAGCATCACCCTTGGAAGACGTGTGTTTTTCTCATTGTTTGGTGCCCAGTGAATGGAGATGAGTATGTCTTTAAGATTTTTATTCACTGGGTTTGTGTCTGCATCTGTATAGAACATTATCTTCCCCTTGGCAGGTCACCTAGACTTGCCCACATCTGGTTCTGCTTTCATTTCTCTTACCCTATTCCTTTCTGGCCAGCACTCAAAAAGAACTACAACTTTATAGGTGCCACGGAGGCATATGGTTGAAGGGAATATTTTCCCTTTTACCAAGCTCCTATTTCTGTTTTGATTTCTTCCCCTTATTTTTACTTAATTAGGAAGAATTACAATTGAGTAGAGGCTTTTATTAGTATTTAGGAAAAATGCCATGTTAAAAAGGCATTTTAGAATGATCTGAATGCTTGGAAACTTTCTTTTTACTGCTGGCCACAGACTATGTGGAGAGGCAGTTTCACCGATGGACCAGGGGCTTCAGTGTTAGGCAGAGTTGGTTCCAAGTCTACTTCTGCCACTTGGTGACCCGAATCCTGGATTTTTGCATCTGTATTTATGTGATTAAAGGAAGTCGACATGTTTAGGTTGTTGTGAAGATTAACTCTACATGCATGATAAGTGCCTGGTAAAGGGGAAGTATTATTAACGAAGAGTAGCTCTTAATACTTGGTGGCAGTAAAATGCAGCATTCTGATCACACTCAGCCATTAAAAGGAAAACGTGCTGGTTTTCGTCTCTGTGAGAGCTCATTATTATGTAGTGGTTTTCCATTAGGCCCCATAGAATGTCATTGCTAATAATAAAGGCTGTGAAGGCTTACTGAGCCACAGAAGTTTTATTTGCTTAATGTGAGACAATAGGCCCAAGGACAATACATTCATGGTTTGGGAAAGAGAAACAGATTACTAGAAAAACAGTAACATGCTGAACACGTCAAAGAAAAATACAGCACTGATAAACATGAAAATAAGTCCTGGTACCAGGAATAAGGTAAAACCATGATTATTTACTGAAAATCCAGGGAGCTCACCCTCTAAAACAGACAAGATTAGCCAAAGGAAACCATTGTCTATCTTTCTCCTCTATTCTCTTGATTATAATCAACTTTGGCTCCCAAGTGAAGGGAAAAGAATGGCTCCAGCTAGGTGAGACCAATGCCAATCTCAGTTAACCATTTGAGTTGGCCAAGTGGAGTCACCTCAGAATGAGGTGTTACTGTAAAATGAAACACCTGTGAGCCGTAAGATCAAGCCCAGAGTCTTCTCTACACTCACCCTGGGTAGTCCTAGACATAAAGTAAAATGAAGTTTAAAATAAAGAATTTGAACAAGATATTTAAAGATGACAGATTTGTGGTAGTTTTTTCACTCCTGGAGTCAAGTAAGATACATTGTATGATTCTCATGGGATTTACATAACTGGCTGGATGTCAAGTTTGCTTCCTCTGTGTGGGTGATGGTGTTTGCTGCAGCAGGGGAGAAATCTATGATTTGTAACTTTAAGGCAGCAATTATCTTCTATACTTCCTAACAATTTCCCAGGCACCCCAAGACAGTCACACCATCTCTCTGTATTCTGTAAAAATATTTTTTGTTTCCTCTCTCTCTCTCTTTCTCAGGTGAGGCTGACTTTCATAAGGAAAGACGGGGATGGTGGTAAACATTGGAGTTTGTCTTTAATCAGTTTTCCTGTCTCCCATTTGGTATCGCTTACTTCCCTCTGGGTCATTTCAATGAAATTAGACTTTACCATGCCATCCTAAATAAAGGAAAAGAGGAGTATGAATTAATGAAGTTTGGGTAATATAATTCTTTTAATGAAATTCAGGTTTATTGCTTTAAAGAATCTATGGTAATTAAAACTAGACTGAGAACTGCTTCGTTGAGATTCAAATTTAATAAATAACGAAGCAAGATTTGCAATTAGATTATCATATCCAGGCGCCAGCCCAAGTATTGCCGATGTCTGCTTATCTTGTAAGTATACTCTTTTATTCATTTATTCATTCATTCTTTCCACACAGACTTATTGAGCACGTATTATTTGCCAGGTCGATGCTAGATGCTAGAGATAGAATGGTTAACAAGAGAGAATTGCTTCTTCACCTGATTGCATCTTGAATATCTGGAAAAACTTTTCTTCTAATTAATCTTTCCCCTTATGATCTTATTTACATGATTCCATATATTCATATAATCACAGACTCACAATAAGTCTAACTTAATGAGGCTTTATCCTAGTATTCCCCCCCGAAACAAGGGCAGAAACTGATCAGCAACTCTTTTCTTTTTCTGCAGCCGTGTGTCTTAAGAGGTAAAAAAAACCTGTCTCAATCTGTGTTCTTTTTCTCTGACAATTTGCAGGAAATAGGTGACTTTTGATCTGAAGAGACCCATAAGGTTAGTCTGTTCTTTATTTCTGCTGTACCAATTATTACAAAAGTTCTAACAAGCAAGCTAAGAGAAGTAATATGAAATCAGGCGAATATTGTTCAGTAAAAATGTGGCAGAAATCCATTTTGATGGAAAGAAGCTGAAACCTCCTCTAGGTCACCGTAATATAGCTGTCTCAGGTGGAAAGTGACATTGGAAAGTCATAGTTACGCTCACAAATGTTACATAATGTTTAGTGTTCAGAAGTACATCTTCCCCTCAGCAGTACCAGTAAAGGGCATAGAGTCCTGTAAGAACTGAGTCTGGCCGTCCCATGTCTGCTGTGACCTTGGTCAGTGGCCTCATCACTTAGGATGCAGGATCCTCAACAGCACAGTAGTTAAAATCAGAAACCTGATTTGTGACTGTGGGCGAAATTCTTTCCATCAGTGGGCTTTTCTTTCAAAATGATGAGGTCAGGCCAGAAGTTCTCTAAAAGACTCTCCAGTGTTAGCGTTTTTCATTTCTAGAATTAGAGCTAACACCAGAGTTGTTTCCCAGGTTGGGGGTGGGAAAAGGCTTTGAATGGCACCTGCTCACTCAGCACTCTTCCTCACGCTAGTCCTTTTGGGATCGTCACACTGGACCATCCAAGGGTGGTAATAAGCCCATGTCATGGGTTGAATTGTGTTCCCCACCCCCAATTTGCAGGTTGAATCCTAACCCCCAGTACCTCAGATTGTGACCTTATTTGATGATAGGGTTCTTAAAGAGTTAGAAAGGTTTAAAGAGTTGAAATGAAGTCATTAGGATGGCTGTAATCCAATATGACTGATGTCTTTATAAAAGGGAGAGATTTGGATGTAGAGGTATACACAGAGGAAAGGTGATGTGAAGACACAGGAAGAAGAAGACAGCCATCTATCTGCAAGTCAAGGGGAGAGGCGTGGAGCATATCCTTCCCTCTCTTAGCCCTCAGAAGCAATCAGTCCTGCCAACACCTAGATAGAACTCAGATTTCCAGACTCCAGAACTGGGAGCTGATAAAGTTCTATGGTTTAGCCATGCCGTTTGTAATACTTTGTTAAGGCAGCCCTAGCAAACTAACACACCCTATGAGCTAGTTCCAAGAACACAAAAAGGGGTCTGGCTATCTCAGATAATTAAAAGCTTGGATCCTAGACTTCTTGCCCCTTCTAAACACACACCCCAATTAGCATGGTGCCGCCTCATAGCACCAACTTTTGTTCCACTCCCCAAAGCTGTCAGGGATTTCTTGTCTGATTTGCCCACCCTCATTCTCTGCCTCAGAATGGTCTCCCAAATGGTTGGATTTGATAGTGAGGACCCCTTTTAGCTATAGTATCTGCATAAATGTACATAGCAGGTAATAAGATCCACTGAGACAATTTAAGAGAAGGAATGGATATGAGTAATATGGTGCTTGAGGAAGATCAGTACTGACAAGGCCAAGGAGGAATTAGAAGGAGAGAGAAGTAGAGGTTGAGAGACAACAATCATTGTAATTGTTCAAACTGTCGGTCCATTGATATGACCAAATAGTCAACAGAATTAGATCAATGAGTGATTCTCAAACTTGAGTGTGAGCTAGGATTGCCTGAAGACTTCTTAAAACAAAGATTGCTGGACCCCACCCTTAGGGATCCTGTGTCATTAGGTCTGGGGAAGACGACCAGAATTTCTATTTCTAACAGGTTTCCCAAGTGAGACTGATCCTACTGCTTTAGAGACCACACGTTGAGAATCACTGGGCTGGACTGTCACAGCTATGACATTAGGGAATTTGGCACCAAGTTCTAGTTTAAAAAAGTTTTTTTCGAGTTTGGCTTTTGATAAAAACAGGGTTTATTTATGTTTTCGATTTTGTTTTTGGCCTGAATTATCCAAGCTGTTAAATACACAAGAGTACCAACTCAATGATAATTGATCGTGCAA
This sequence comes from Lutra lutra, assembly GCF_902655055.1. Taxonomy (NCBI): domain Eukaryota; kingdom Metazoa; phylum Chordata; class Mammalia; order Carnivora; family Mustelidae; genus Lutra; species Lutra lutra. The sequence goes on from NC_062288.1 coordinate 38,311,058, forward strand.
AATTCTGTCTGATGTGAGGCCATATTAACCAGGAATTAGAGGCAACAGATGCTAAAACTGAAGGGGAAAGATCTTGAATTCGTGTCCTCAAATCTGGCTACAGTCTTCTTTTAAGTTAAAAATGTAGGTGACTACCAATCATATTCCTCCGGCTTTCTTACCCCAGTTGAGAATCACTGATTCATAATTTGCAGAGCCTCTGCATTTGATTTTCAAAAGCATTGGTGAATTCACAAATAATGGTTCCGTTCATTGTTCTATGTATGTAGGCCGAGAAAGTATTACTCCCAACTTACAGATTAAAAAATGAGGCTCAAAAAGGATCTTGCCCCTCTTTGATTTTTGTTCTTTCCAGGATTTTAATAATTTTCCAAAAAAGATTAATGTTCCAGCTCCAGAAGTTTCTCTTAACTTATGTAATAGAAACAATATTGGACTGATCATTAAATTCACACAAGCAATTTAAAGCAAATCGCCACAGAATTAAGGTCCATTAAAAACAGCCAATCAGCCCGAACGGACTTCTCCATTCGTAAATTATGGATTCTGCTTGAATATTCATCCTATCATATTGATCAAATTTCTGTTTCTTTCTTCTCTGTCCTTAGAATTAATTTCATAGAAAGTGGCTTCAAGCCACAGATCCAGCAAATCGTCCGTTGTTAAATGAAGGGAAAATAAGCTGCTTGTTTCTGATTTTCTTCAAGTTCACAAAGAGAAAAATCCCAAGAACTGTACTTTCTATTAAACTGAGCAGAGAGATATGTAATGAGGAAAGAATTTTGTTCAACAATAGCAGCAGTGCCACATAGCTGACCAGCTGGAGCCCCGCCCAGCTGCGGCCCCACAGAAGGAAGCCAGCGTGGCTCAGCAGAGGCGCTCTGACAGAGGGCGTTTGCCCTCAGCCTTCCAGCCAAGAAGACAGCCAGCCCTTCTCTAGCAGTATTTATGCATTTAGAAAACTTTAGCGTCTCTTTCTCTCTTTCATTTCCCAACTTCTGTCTTTTAAATCAGTTTCGTGGCTCTCAACAATGAGCATTGTAGTGTATTGGGTCCATCCAGATGATCCTTGGATTTCACGGAGAAATGAGTTGTTTTCATTTCCTTGGGGACTTCATGTTACTCAAGAGATGGGGGTTACACATTGACACTTGACCTTCATGAGATAAAGCAAGAGAAAGACACACACAGACACACAGAGATGGGGGTGGGGGCATTCTGAGATGGACATTTCAACCTCTCCTTCCTAATTGCTATTTAAAGCACTTATTCTGACTTGGAGAAAATGTAATATATAGTTCCTTAATGTGTTTAGTTAAGGACCTCATGAATCATGTGGATTTCTCCACAGCCTAAGTGGCTATTATGCTGACCCAAGGGTGTGCCATTTTGTGGACACTTCATTTGCGTGTCCCTGTTTATTTGTAGCGAGCAAGCGCAGTTCTGTAAGACACTGATTAGAGAGGCAGTGGAAGTTGTTATCTACTCTAAGTTGCATACAGCAAGAAACTGCCAAGCGGTGTTCACATAATTGAAGACGCTGAGCTCTCAGACTTGATTGTGATTTTGGTTTGGGGCTTCCAATTCTAGCTCAGGCTCTCAATAAGTCCAAGACTACTCTTTATCCTGAATGATTCCTTTTCAGGAACAACACTCCCAACCACGAATCCTGGAGATTGCATACCAGTTGGTGCATTTAAAACTTCCTTTTTAACTACAACAATCTCATCCTTAGTCCTCTCAAAACTAATGAACCAACGCTGCTTCCCTTGTTTACCACTGGATTTCAACTTTGCGAGGAATTTTACTAAGTAGAGAGAGGCAGTGGGGGTTGGTGATGGCGGTGAGTTAGCATGAAGCAGAGCTTTCTTAACAGCTGTTATACATCAAGAAGACAGGCTTCTGTAACCCTTTCCTGGCATACTAGTGCAACACAAAAGCCAGACGTTGCGTGCTGATAAAGATTTTCCCTTGAAAACATACACACACCATAACACCATGAACTAATTCATATTTAAATATGATTAATAAAATGTGACACCGTTTGTGTCCGCGCATCGGATAACCGCAGAGAAGTGCGAGAACACAGAGGCACTGAACAGTGTTGGTACCATTGACATCCCCACATGGCGCTGCTGTTTGCTGGTTTCTCAAGAAAAGCCACTCTTTTCCCACTGAGATGTAGATCAAGAAAACACCAATCTGAAAAGTATAAAGAAAAAGTCTAGGGTTGGACCTGACCTTGGTCACATCTCAAAAGTGTGTTCAAGAGTTAATTCCAGGGCACCTCCCAGGAAATGACAAATGTTTCCGCAGCCCAAGTTGTGCTCATTCCCCAACCCCCAATATCCAGACTTCCAGGCTTCAAATAGTTAGAAAAAGTGTTTGGTTTGAAATAATTCCTGAGGTTTAGCTTGCCTCACAAACCACATTCTTTCTGCCCTCCTCCCCCAGCCCAGTTTTAAGAAAAGAAATAAAAAGAGGAAAAGGAAAATGGCTTGGAATTCTGATGACAGACTTTCATAAAATTGTCCACGTTGCCTGCTGAGGCAAACAGTGACAATGACAACAACAATAATAAATCTAAAACATAGGGTTTCTGTAGTTGCCAAATATTTGTCTTAACTTTAAAGATATTTGCCTTCTTTTACACACCTTGAATTCTTACTGTGGTTTTCATTTTGCAGTTTTCCATTTTAACTTAATTCCATTTCACCCTACTCCTGTGAAGACACCAACTGTTTTGTGAAGCCCAAGTTTCCTCGATGTACCAAAACCCTTAAATCAGTGTCTGTAAACTTTTTTTAACTTGCAGATGCCAGGGCCCAACCCCTAAAAATTCTGATTCTGATCTGAGGCATTACAAAGTGTAACTGGTCTTCCAGTGATTTTTAAGTAGAACGAGGCTTGGAAAACACTGCTATATAGTGTATCCCTATACACACACACACACACACACACACACACACACACACCCCTCCCATTTAGTGATTACTATCAGAGACTAGTCACCTTTAAGAGTTCTATTTGGAATTCTGCTGCAGAAGATATCCACTTTTTCCTTTATGCTAGACTTCTATAAAAAGTGGCCAGTCTGCCTCACCACTTCTTAACCCCACTGCCCACTTCCAGTGGGTATAATCTAGCTTTCCTCCTCATGATTCCTTGATCAGTGGTCAGTGGTCTTCTTTAGTCCCTTCCTTCTTAAACATATTTTCAGCCTTAATACTTGACCATCTTCACCTTCTTGAAGCCCTTTACTCCTTTGCATTAGGAGCTCTGTACTCCTTCAGATGTCTTCTTATCTCTTTCTATGTTCTTTCTCTGTATTCTCATATTCCTTCTGCTGCAAAAAATTCCTCCCAGATCTGCCATTGGCTGTTGTACTTTCTATCTCCACAAATTCTCATCTGGCAAGCTTATTCAACCCCATAGCTTCAAGATTCTTCCCAGATTCTTCTAATTCTGACCTCTGTCCCATCTCCATTCCTCACCCTTTATTGTTTGCAAGACTCCCTCTTCTGGCTCTTCCCCTATACCCCCAAAGCAACGTACTCAAAAGGGAATTCATCTTTTCTCCGAAGTCCACTACTTACATGGTGTTTTGTGGTTTCATAAATAGTAGCTCCATCCTCTCATCCACTGGGGCTCTCAGCTACAACATCATCTCTGATTCCTACACTACCAGACCGCAACATTCAAACAGGGATCTAGCCCTGTTGATTCTTCCACCCAGATGTCTCCTTCTTAGTCCTACTACCAGGCTAGACATAATGTTGGATTTTCAATAAGGGGAAGATTTTTTGAGAACAAGAGATTCAGAAAAAGACTCAAAATGTTCAAGATGAGACTTGAACACTCCTTGAAAGACAAAGAGAATTTCAGTAAGTGAAAGGAGCTATGGAATGGGATCTGGTGGAAAGAACATGGGTAAAGGTACAGATATGGACGTAAGTGTGGCATGTGCATGTACACTGAGGATTCGTTGGACTAAAGCCAAGTGTGCTTATTAGTCTCCAAAAGTGACTCCCTGATAAATCATTCTTCTAGGTAATCAGACCTTATCCCATCCCATCCTCTTGAATCTCATTTGGCACTGAGGTTCTCTTTGTGATTTTGGGATGTAGTGTAGGTGGCACTGTGTCACCTCCATTCATGGCTAAGATAGAAGTCATCTCGCAGCTTCTGCTTTAGTCTCTTAGAACACTGTACGGGAGCCAAATAAGAAAACCGACTGCTGTGCTGGAGCTGCCACATGTAGACATTTCTGTCAACAGTCCCAGTTGAGCCCCAGACTTTCAGTCATCTCTGTTAAGGCAACACATGTACCACATATATGAACAGAGCCATCTTGGACCCTTTGGACCAGAGCAGCTGATGGCTGAAACCTGAGTGACCTCAGCTGATACAAAGTAAAACAGAATAATCACCCAACTAAGGCTCACTTGAATATCTGAGCCACAAATCAGAAGTTTGTTGTCTAAAGACACTAAGGTTCAGGCTGGCTTGCTAGGCAGCAGTAGATAACCAAAGCACAAAGGCAAATTTTGTTGAGTAGTAGAAAATAAGATTAAATATGTATGATGTTTCCAAATTATGGAGAGCCTTGAAAACATCAAGCAGAATGGCTCTTTCTGGATAGTAGGGAGTAAATGAAAGTTTTGAGGAGTAGAATGATAATCACAGCATTGTGTGAAAGAGTTTGGCAGAAACACAAAAAAATGCATACATGAATGGCAAGCATTTGACAATCTGATATAAAAGATCTAGGTTCTAAAGTTGGTTTTGTTGATATAAAAAAAACTTATTGAGCTTGCTACTACCTCAAGGGATTATTGGGCTGGCTAACTCGGTCATACACAGACAGTACTGGAAAAGCTCATTCTACATACCATATAAAATAAATTCTTATTAGCCAGACGAAGGAGAGACTAGAGACATCAAAGCAACTACAAAGTTGGAACAGCAATCTGCAAATTGTGTGAAGCATTGCTTCTTTAGGATAAGGGATTTGGTTTCTTGCTAGCCTTATTTCCCACCACTTCCTGCCACATAATTTGTACCCTAACCCCATTAACCATGGAGGGTTGCCCTGGCACTCTGTTTCATACTATACCCCCTACCTCTATATCTTGTCTTTCTCTTCTTATCTACCACGCCATCCTATTCCTCTTTCAAAACTCACTGAGAGGTTTGCTTCTCTTACTGAGTTTTCCTTGATTTTCACAGTTTGAATTAATAGCTCTTATTGTGGCCTTCACTATACATTACACTCTACAGTAATTCCACATCATATTAAATGGCATTTGTTGGCTTATGTATTTATATTTCCAATGGTACTACACTCTGAGCAGCTTTGATTATCTGACACACAGTATGGGGCTTAATCCATATTTTTCTTTTCTGTTTTTATTAACTAGAACATTTGGGATAGTAATTTAGGAAGGTTGAAGCAAGTGGCATCTTAAAGGAAAAAAATAAGATGTTACGATTGACTGAATTTTAAGAACAAAGACTATGGAAAAATCATGGATGATACTGAGATTTCAAGATGTACAACTGAGAGACCATTATGGTACAAAGAGACTCAGGAAAATACAAAGATTTTAGACATAATGAAAGAATTTTGGAAAGCTTAGATGTGAATATGTTAAATTGAGAAGATGGCAAAACATGCTAATAGAAATACCCAGAATTAGTTGTATATTTAAGGCTAATATTGAGTTCATAGAACAAAAGTCAAGATTGCATGGTGGTGCTTACATTAGAATGAGGATATTCAGTTACCTCCCCGTTAAAAGATCTTCTCACAGGAATAGTGTACAGAGAAGGGAGAAGGCCCATCTACAGGGACCAAGAGAAAGAAAGAGGCTGTAGAGGGAAACTGAAATGGGTCAGTATTCATAAGGCTACTTGTGGTGATTTCACAGAAACCAGTAGCAGTTGCCTACCAGTCATCAGCAAATAATGTCCTAAAATATACCAGGTACAATTCTAAGTTAGAGTTACAAGTCTGCCTTTCTCCCTTCTTTCCCCGTATTTATTAGACACCATCATCCACTCAGTGTTCCAAAGGACATTTAGGAATTATTCACAATTCTTCTCTTAATCCTAGTTCTCTCAGCAAATTCTATGAACCTGCCCTTGAAACACAATTCTCCTTCTCCTCCTGTCCAACCCACCACCACCATGTTATGTGATACAATTGCTTTTTAATTGCCTGCCTCTAATCTCAAGTCCCCAAGGTCCATCCTTCCCACTGCCAGAATAAAATTCTTCTAAAACACAAATCAAACCACAGAATTGCCCTAGTGAGAGTCCCTCGATAACTCTCCATTCCCTGTAAGATAGACCTTTGTCCTCCGTGACATGGATGCTGCCTACTTGTCTACTTCTCTTCGGATTCTTTACCATAAACAGCTCTCATGTTCCATCCATGGGAATTTATACACAGGTATTTCAAAAAATATGCTTGAAAAGGAATTTATCATTTTCTCAGGCTTAAATGCACTCTTCTGCTAGGATTCTGCCTCAGAAATGTTATCACGGGACACCTGGGTGGCTCAGTTGGTAAAGTGTCTGCCTTTGGCTCAGGTCATGATCCCAGGGTCCTGGGATTGAGTCCCACATTGGGTTCCAATTGGGCTCCTTGCTCAGCGGGGAGCCTGCTTCTCTCTTTGCCTGCCCCTTCCCCTGCTTTTGCGTGTGCGTGTGCTCTCTCTCTGGAAAATAAATAAATAAAACTTTAAAAAATAAAAAAAGAAAGAAAGGAATGTTATCACAAGGTAGAAAACTCAGAGTCACATTTGATTTTCTCTTTTCCTGATTCTTATAACCTAAATCCACCTAATTCTCTTCATCCCCGATATTACCACCCCAGACCCCACTACCAATCATCTCTCATCCAGAAGTATCTCTTAAAGTTCTCTTAAAGAGTCTTGTGCCACTCAGCCCTCTCCAGTCCATTCCAGAGAACAGAGTTGTCTTTCTAAACAAAAATCTGATTGGGGTTAGAGTTAGAAGGTTAGGTTAACGTTTTACTTAGGGCTTAATATTCTTTAGTGGATTCTCATTGCTGCTAGAATAAATTTCTTGAGATGCCTTTCAAGAACCACTCCCCGCCCCCGCCCTGCCTCGCCACCCAATTGTCTTCTGGCTAACCTGGAGCATCTATGGACTCAACCCGTACCTTACCCAAATGGCACCCACTTGTTATGGACTGAATGTTTGCATCCCCACCAAATTCGGCTGTGATGAATAACACCCCAATGTGATGGTATTTAAACATGGGGCTTTTGAGAGATTGTTAGGTATAGATGAGGTCATGATGGTGAGGTCCCCATGAAGGGATTAGTATCTCCATTCATGGAGAGGCAGAGAGACCAGAGTTCTCGCGCTCTCTCTTCCATATGAAGATAAAACAAGAAAGGCAGCCATTTACAAGACAAAAAGTGGGTTCTTACCAGAAACCAAATCTGTAGACACTTGACCTTGGATTTCCCAGCTTCCAGAGCAGTGGGAAATAAATGTCTGTTGTTTTAGCCATTCAGTCTATTCTTTGTTGTTAATGGCAGTCCAAGCTAAGTCACCATTGTCATTCTGAGTTTGGTATTTCCCCAGAGTCCTTCCCTATGTCGCATGGCTAGGTCAGGGCCCCTGCCATGTACTTCCATAGCACCCCCCATATTTCCTGTCAGATTCATCACAGTTTTTGGTGCAAACTTGTTTAATGTCTGTCTTTTCTGTTAGACTATAGATCATGAGAGCAGGAACCCTCTTGCCTTAGATTATCAGTGCCTGCCACGGTGCCTGAGACATAGTTGGCATAAAATACTGAGGTAGAGTAGACATAAAGTATTTAATAAGTAAATGGATAAATAACTTGATTGCACCATACTCCTATGCTTTTACATATTCTTGTTTATTTCCTGCAGTGCTAATCTAGCAAACCCTCACCCATCAATAATCATCTTTTCCTCTTGGAGCTCCACCTTAATATTCTCAGACAAAGTTAGATACCTCATTTGTTTCCCTATAGAAAGACCTCTGTCATATTGTATTGTTTCTGTCTCACACATCCCCACTAAATTATGAGCAGCTTGAAGGCAATTATCATCTTAAGCATCCATTTCTCCTCAGGCTTATGATTCAAGACATGTTTGCTGAATAAATGGATAAATGATTCACTTGAGAAAGAAGTAGGTTAAGTAATATTTCTTCCACTATGGAGGGATGGAGCTATCCTAACTATTCAGTGATTCCAGTTCTTCATTACCATATTTGAAAGGCATCATAAACATAAAAGGAGCAATAGTCTATTTTTTAAGGTATTTAAAGATATGGAAAATAAAAGTGTTAATATAGTCACTTTACATTATGAATATACCCTCAGTTAATTGTGAGACTCCTCCACCAATTCCTTGTTGTTCACTACAGTACATCTTTTAACCCTTTCTTTATTCTTAAAAACAACTGAAGCAGTGGAGGTTCCTTAATACTCTTTGGGGAGAAAATCCATCTAAAACATTAGAGGTCATTCTTAAAGAATTGTTTTTCTATTTGTAACTCTTTGAATTACCACTGTCATTCTCTGACTTCACTTTCTACAAATATTTTGGAGACGAAGTCTGCAAGAGATCCAAGTTCCAAGAATCAGTGAACTATACTATTTCAGACCTTTGTCGTTGTCTGGTCACAAGACATTGATGGAACCACTTTATGTCTCTGGAATAACTCCATTATGCTTCACATGAAGTGTGGTAATCAGGCCTGTAAAAATAGAGCAAATGGTCTCTTAAATCCCTTTTTGCTCCTCGCTCCTGACATGGGCTTTCATACCTGCTGAAGCTTTATCTGGAAAGTTTCCTCAGCTTGAAGAACATTTTGTATTATTTGAGACAATAATAGATGGTTCACATTGATTTGCCATATTTTTTATTTGTCTTTCTTTCTCATGAGATTGTGAACTTACTTTAAAAATTGCTTGAGGTAAAATTCACATAAAATAAAATTAATCACCTTAAAGTGTAAAATCCAGTGGCATTTAGTATCTCTGCAGTGTTGTGAGACCATACAACTCTATAGTTCCAGAACATTCTCATCATCATAAACGGAGACCCATGCCTATTGAGTACTCATTTGCTGTTGCCCTTTCCCCCAAGCCCTTTGGCCACCACCAAATTGCCTCTGTGGATTTCTCTATTCTGGGTAATTCAAATAAGTGGAATCATACATTATGTAACCCTTTTGTGTCTGGTTTCCTTCACTCGGCATAATACCTTGGAGGTTCATCCGTGTAGCAGCATGTATCAATACTTTATTCCTTTCTGCAGATGACTAAAATTCTGTTGTATGGATATACCACATTTTGTGTATCCATTCACCCATCAGTGGATATTTGGGTTGTTTCCATCTTTTGGCTAGTGTGAATAGAGCTGCTATGAACATGTCAACTTCTTAAGGACCGGAATTATTTATTTTGATATCCTCAGTGCCTGGATAATTGGTTAATCAAAAATCTGTTGAGTTTAATGATGTAAGTTAATGTTTTTAAAGAATATACAAAGACAAGCTCATAAACACACACCCCCCCACACACACACACATCCCGTGCTTCTCCTCCTGTCTTCCTCATCTCCAGTAATGATACCAATGCCCACTTAGTAGCCCACGGCAGAAACTTCTCCATTTTCCATATTTAACTGATTATCAAGTCCTATTAATTTTAATTTTAATTAATTTTAAGTCTTGAATATCTCTCAGATATGCCCTCTTTTCTCTATCTTTACTGCTTCAGCCTTAGGTTAGGCCTTCATCATCCTTGTACATTACAACGCCTTTCTAAATGACTGCCCAGACTCCTGGCTCTTTCTACTGCTCCTTGATAGGGCACAAATCGGAGGGTATCGAATTGCTGCTAAAAACCCTCCAGTGATTCTCCGCACACTATATATTAGAGGAAGCCTCCTTAATATGGCACAAGATGCCCTTCATAGTTTTTCTTTCTTTTTTTTTTTTTTGAGAGTTTATTTATTTGAGAGAGAGAGAGAAAGAATAAGAGAGGAAGAAGAAGTAGAGGAAGAGGGACAAGCAGACTGAGCTGAGGGCAAAGCATGATGCAGGGCTCGATCCCATGGCCCTGAGATCATGACCTAAGCTGAAATCAAGAGTCTATTGCTTAACAGACTGAGCCACCCAGGCGCCCCTATAGTTTTTCTTTAACTTACAATGGTCTTGTTTTTTCACTGGTCTTTAATTATACCCTAACTTCTAACTCTGCACATGTATTTCCCCTCCCCCAGTATGTCCCCTTCTCTTTCATCCCTCCATTCATTCAACAAATGTTAAGTTAATATTACCTGTCCATTGACACTGGGGTGAATAAGACAAGCTAGGCAGTATTGACATCTGAAGTGAATAATTATGTGTTATGGAGACTGTCCTGTTTATTGGAAGGTATTTAGCAGCATCTCTGGCCTTTATCCACGAGATGCCAGTAGTGCCCCCCCAACCCCTGTGATGGTAAAAAAATATCTCCAGATAATGCCAAATCTCCTGGGGCCAGAATTGCCCGGGTTGAGACCCAGTATTCAAGAGGGAACTTTTTACAGTATTAATTATCTTTTAAATAGGGACTATGGTAAATGTCATCTGTCTCTGCACATGTTGTACCACCTCCCTAGGAAAGGTTTGCCTTTCCTTTTGGCCTGATGAATTCCTCTAAGAGTCAGTTTTAGTGTTTCCTTCCCCTAGTCAGCCATCCCCAGCAGAAGCAGTTACTTCTTCTTTGATCCTCCTAAAGACTTCCTGAGATCTTAATACATTGTTCACTGAATAAACACAAAATATCTTTATTTTAATGAGCTAAATGTGTAGTTTTCTCTAGCTATGTAAGGCATTTTCTCCCCATACATAAATTGTCCCTATTTCAAATTTTAGTAAACAAGGGATTTCAGTGTATGCAGATTTAGTTTTGTATACTTTTTCCGAAGCACAAAATTTTAGTTCCCATATATAAGAATTATAAGTCACTCCTGTTGAGGATAATTAGGAAAAAAAAAAAAAAGAAGAAATTGGGTGTCAAGAATAAAAAAGTAAAGTAAAGCAGATGGCATAGCAGTAACAGAGGTTTTTGCCTTGAGGCTTTAGGAAATAAGGGAATCTGAGGAGACATAAACCAGGACCTTAAAATGGCACTCCCGCAGCTGCAAGGAAGCAGGGAAGTGATATTTGTGTAAGAGGGGCCTGATGGCATGTGCTTTGGGGAGTTATCTCTGGGACTGAGGATTCGGGAGTCAACAATTCCAAATCATGAAATCAGAAAGGCATTGCACATTTGGATGGAGAACCAGATACAGGGAGAAAATATGCCTTTCATATGCATATTATCTTCAGCAAAGCAAAGCAAATTTATGGGCATTTCATTGAAATGGCAGGGGAGAGAGACCCTGAGAAATTTCTTTTGAGCAAAAGATGGTAAATGGAAAGCAATTGTACCATAACCATTATTAGTAATTTAAGACGTGAAAAATGTTACCGATACTCTCTTTATTTAGCATGCTGTCTTGATGGTTCTACTTTAGGATGATACAAAGATTTATAAGGGTTTGCATTTAGTCCTTCCAAAACCTTATTTTCGCCCCTACATCTTAAGTACCTTGAACCGATATATCTCCTTATCCTCACAATTGGGGAGAATCTGCTGTATTTGTGACATCTCCTGAGACTGGAAACTATACCTTATCCTTCTGTCTATCCCCACATCTGCACCTGGCACATAACTGGAACTCCAGCACTGTTGAGCATACAATCCAAAACAAGATGTGGCTAGAGGAATGGCAAAACCCATTCTCTTCTCTCAGATGGAGACTCAGAGAAAAGTGGCGATTGGGAGCAGGCGTGGCAGGAATGGACTCAGCTGCAGGCAGTAGCTGGAAGTCAGAAGCAGGGAAAGCACAGAGATAATGAGGATGTGCCAGGCCCAGCCAGGACTGCCGTCAGTGAGGTCCTGCAGGAAGAAATGCAGGTGTTGCCACAGATGTTGGAAGATAGAGCCCTGGGGAATCACTATTGCAGATCCAAGCAGGCAGGTCTGCAACAGTATCAGACAGGAAGGTAGAGACCCGGTGCTGAAGTTAGGGGCATGACTCTGGTCTTCAGGGTGTCAGGAAAGGGCGGTCAGGGGAGGATTGCCAAGAGCATGTCTCACAGCCAGCTCCCAGCACTCTGTCCTACACGGAGAGTAACAGATTCACAGAGTGACTGAATGAATGGAGTGAATAAAACCAGTCATTGAGGAGATAAGTATATTATCAAAAAAGGAACTTGGGTACAAGAAGAGACAGAATCTATGTTGTAAGACTGGTCATAACATTTAGACTGGGCTTTAGCTATATTAAGCCCAGACAAAAGGAACAATGTAGAGAGTCAAATCCAAAGAATGACAGAAAATGCTAGAACGGGAGCTTCTTAATTTCATCTTATCCAAGGACAGAGTCTGGGCAGGATGAGGTCTGAAGATGTGCGTAAGTGGCCACAGTTAAAAAATCGGGACACTGTCAGGAAACCCAGCGGGGACTTCCAGGCAGGAACAATGACTTCTGCGTCGGCTTTAGTCTAGCATCTTGCACATTCTGGAGCTCTGAATAGAAAGATTTATTTGCTTACTTACTCTCTTGGGTGCTTCAGAAGGAAAGTCCATTTTTTAAGGCTCTGAAGTGCCGTTCTAATTCAAGTATCAAAACATGACTTGGGGACCATAGGGAATAGAAGCATATGTCTGTGATGTCAATATATAAATAAAATGTTTCAAAACATCATCTGGGCCTTTGGGGGGTGCGCATTGTCCAAAATGAGTCATGGATTTGCAGTAAACCATGAATCTTTCCTGCCTCACCTGAACTAATTATCCAGGGAATTACATCCAGGACCACAGAGTGGTGAATTCCAAGGTAGTGAAACAGGAAGAAGTTAATTGGTCCACAGAGGGACTGTGGCTACAGCCCAGACTTTATTAGCACCAAGTTCCAACTATGAGGCCAGCCACACTCAGCTTTCCCCAAGAGTTCACATCTACTCTTCCTCACACATTTTCCCACTATAAATGCTATTTATCCAAATAAATAGAGTTTGGATCAGCAAAACAGGATTGAAGCATGGTCTTCCTTTGATGTTACAAATACTGTAAATAAAAAAATAATTGCCTTTCAGAATGTTCAGCTACCCATTCCCTTTAACCAAGAAGAATTAAGAAAAGAAGCAGCAAGTCAACAGATATATTGGAAAGAGAGCAAAAGTAGATGTGAAGGGGGCTTTCTTTAGTGAAGGAGAATAGAGAAAAAGAGTTATTATTTTCTTTTTTTTTTAAGATTTTATTTATTTATTTGACAGACAGAGATCACAAGTAGGCAGAGAGGCAAGCAGAGAGAGAGAGAGGAAGGGAAGCAGGCTCCCCGCTGAGCAGAGAGCCCGATGCGGGGCTCAATCCCAGGACCCTGAGACCATGACCTGAGCCGAAGGCAGAGGCTTAACCCACTGAGCCACGCAGGCGCCCCAAGTTATTATTTTCTTAACTGGACTCTCCCACTTTTCTATCTTGTCACGTTCACCTCTATTCTCCATGATGCTAGATTTAGATCTAATTCAAGCTTAGCCATAAGTTACATTCCTCAATACTAAATCACCTGGAGGGCTGTTCAAACATAGACTACTGCTAACCCATGTCCAGAGTTTCTGATATAGTAGGTCTGGGACAGGGAGTATGATTTGTATCTCTAACAAGTTCTAGGGTGATGCTAATATTACTACTGGTACAGGGATCATATTTTGAGAACCACTGACCTGAAGACGTTTAACTTTGTTGAGTCTCAATTTTATCCTCTCTAAAATAATTAATTTTCAGATAATTGTAAAGGCTAAATGCTTAAATATTCCAGGGAAATGCTAGTTGTTATTTTATTTAAAGGAAAAATCAAGACACTGGGAATCAGGAAACCCTCTGGTCATAGCCTATAATAAGGCAGCTGGTCATATAACCTCTCCAGACCTGTTTCTGCATTTGTAAAATGTATTAATTCATGCAACTAAAACTTACTGAATACCTAATGTGCCTAACATTAGCCAGACATTAAAGGTATGGTAGAAAACAAATCCTGATTCTACACATTTAGAATTATGGTTATGTTTTGAATGAACCCCTAGTTGTTTTTCAACTCTAACATTTTGTGACTTCATAAGAAAAGTTAGCCTTTTCCTGTTTTTCAATCACTTTGTTCTTTAGTGATTAGACTTAACATGTTTATATCAAGGAAAAATTAGGTGCTACTATTGGGTGAATAGTCTAAAACACATTCATGTATTATTCAAGTAAATTTTGTGTGTTGACTGCCACTCTTGCCTATCAATAAAAAGAAAATTTTAAGTGTGTGGATTCGATGGTAAACCAACAATGAAGAAAATAAGCACAACTGATATTTAAGGTCCTTGTTCTCCAGTGACATCATGCCAAATCTGTCTTCATTAACTGAGCAAACAGTTGTTGAGCATCTAATATTTAGCAGGCGCTGTGCTAGGATAAAGGGTTGGAAGTGTGAATAAAATGGGCATTGTCTCTGCTATGCTAATGTACCTCACATTTGGGGCACCTGGGTGGCTCAGTGGGTTAAGCCTCTGCCTTCAGCTCAGGTCATGGTCTCAGGATCCTGGGATTGAGCCCTGCATCAGGCTCTCTGCTCGGCAGGGAGCCTGTTTCTCCCTCTCTCTCTGCCTACTTGTGATCTCTCTCTCTGTGTCAATAAATTAATAAAATCTTTAAAAAAAAATGACCTCACATTTAAGGGGGTTAGTCAATGGAAAACTAACTCATTTCATTAATAAATCAATTGTCATTGTGAGAGCTACTAGATATTAGAAATACAAGCCATTAGAAAATGTACAACAGGAAGATGTTCATCATCACTTATCATCAGAGAAATGCAAATCAAAACCATAATGAGATAGCACCTCACACTTGTTAGAATGGCTAAAATCAAAAAAGAAACAACAGGTGTTGGCAAGGATGTGGAGAAAAAGGAACCCTTGTGCACTGTTGGTGGGAATGCAAACTGGCGCATACTCTGGAAAACGGTATGGAGGTTCCTCAAAAAATTAAAAATAGATTGACCATATGATCCAGTAATTCCACTACTGGGTATTTACCCAAAGGATACAAAAGCACTAATTTGATAAGATATATGTACCCCTATACTTATTGAAGCACATTTATGATAGCTAAATTATGGAAGTAGCCCAAAGGTCTTTTGATAGATCAGTGGATAAAGAAGACGTCCTGTGTATACACACACACACGCACACACACACACACACACACGGGAATATTACTCAGCCATAAAAAAGATGAAATTTTGGGATTTGCCACAACATGGATGGATCTAGACAGTATAATGCTGAGTGAAATAAGTCAGACAGAGAAAAACAAATACATAGAATTTAAGAAACAAAACAAATGAACAAAGTGGAAAAAAAAGACAAATCAAAAAAGACTCTTAACTATAAGAGAATAAACTGATGGATACCAGAGGGGAAGTAGATGGGGGGGACAGGTGAAATAGGTGAAGGGGATTAAGAGACATTTCTATTAAAGAGCACTAAATAATGTATAAAATTGTTGAATCACTATATGTACACCTGAAACTAAATAACACTGTATGTTAACTACACTGGAAATTAAAAAAAAAAAAACAACAACAAAAGAAAACATACAATGGAGACTTGACTCATTCTGAGGTATCCAGGAAGCCTTAGACAAGTCACTTCACATCTCTTAGCATTCGGTTTTTCACTTATAAAATCGGGAATAATTAAACATATCTCTCCCTGAGATTTAGATAATGATTATTAGAGGTTTGAGACAATTTATGTCAAATTCCTAGCAAAATACTTAGCACACAATATAATAGGTAGTTATGATTGCTCATTAACTAACTGAAAGATTATCCATGCAAATTAAGAATCCCAAAGGTCAAGATCGAATTTTAAACTCTAAAGAGTTCGTCAATAATACTGCTAATTTAATTTGCTAGTTACTTTTAAAAGATGAAATATAAATTATATAAATTCTAAATATGGTATCATATATAATTAAGTCTTTATAATTGTTTTTCTGTATGCCGTGCAGGAACCAAAGAGGATGTATCTCGATTCAACTTAATGGGTAAATCAATCACCACCATCCAGATCTTTCTTGCAACTAAAGTGAAAGTCTTTTTTATTTTTTCCAGCTACTTGAAACAAATTGAAAAATATGAACCTGGAAACCAAGCCAACCAAAGTTCTAATAAGCCAGAGTGGACTTTTGGACGGCATCAGCATTCTGGTCCTCTTCAATTTAAGGATAGATTTGGAACTAGCTGAAGAAATGTAATCAGCATCTTCTCAAAGAAAGAGGTGGACTTAATTGAAAGCTGAAATTTGTGTGCCCTAATATATTCCTTTGGAATTATGAGGCTTAGAATAGACAATCACAAGATACCACAAAACAAATATATCCATATAATCTGTACACAAGAATACTGGGAGTCCTGCAGAAATAGTGATTGAAATAGAAATAGTGATTGTCCCCCCTCTCGTTACCCCACCCCATCATCCCCCCCCATGCCAAAATGCTTCCATTCCTCAGAACTGGCACATTTTCTAATGCCTCTTCACCTGGGTCTCCCCCACCCCCATCTCTTCTAAATTGTATTCATATTTAAGTCTTGAGCTTGCTGCATTCTCCAGAGAGCCTTCCTTGATTCTACCCACCTAAGTCTAGATAAGGTGTCCGTCTTAAATCCTCTCATAAACACAAAAGCTTCCTGTCCTCCCCCATGGCAGTCCTCTCCACACTCTTCTCTATCCTCCAACAGACTATCAGCCAGCCTCCTTAGGGCAATGACTATGTCATTCTGTTTCCCAGTTATAAACCTCCCAACTAGTACAGTGGCTGGCACAACACTCAATATTATTTAAATACTATACATTTAAATGGTCAGTGGGAACTGAGCAACCCAACTGACAGGATGTAGGGCAGGAAGCTCATGCCTTCCAAATATCACAGCGAGAAGGCAGCCCTCCAACCTTTCCAGCTACCATCTTAATTATGAGCTCATCCCTTCGTGACAATTGTTTAACAGCAACTCAACTCGAACTCAAACTAGAATGAGAGAGGATAGTATTGGGCTTTCCACAGGGTGGAGCCTCAACAAATGTTTAAAAGGAGACATCATTCCAATGGTTGCTTTGATCCAAGAAAAGAAAGGAATAAAAGTGTAAGACAACAAGGCTTTATCAGACTGTTCGCATCCCTTTAGCAGGCCAACTCTCATGTCCTCCTTTAAGGTGTGGCCCCTTTTGAAATCTGTGGGGTGTAGGTTGCTGAAGAGACCATCTGTTTTGCAACAGAGAATACTTTAGGAATAGGAGTGCAGGTGTTAACTGTCAGGCAGCTGAAGACTGATCTCTGCCTCCCCTCCTCCACCCCTCCACTCCTTAGCCCTCAGTGGCTCCCCCTTCTACTCCTTCACTCCTTTCTCCTCCTGCTCAACCACCAGCCACCACAACAGGCCCCCTACACTCACACCAGACAACCATCATCAGGACCATCCTCTATGCTTTGGGATCAGCTCCCTTCCCAGTCCCTCCCCTATCCACACAAAAAGCTTCTCTCTGAGGCACAAAATATTTACCAGAGATCTAACCGTAAACACTCACTTCCCCAATGAGTGGTGAGTAAGAAGGAGTCAAAATAATGTATAAAAATGGCTGGGATGGCAATCAGTCTTCTGCGTAAAAAAGAAAAATTCCCCTTTGGTTTTAACCATCTTCATTGTTCTGTCTAGTCCCAGGGCCTCCCACCCAAAGCTGATGACTGCCTGCTTCAAACCCTGCCACATCAGCAGGGAAGGAGCCTAGCGGCATTTGGTATTTGCATCAGTTTCCAGGAATGTGTTTCAAGTTATCAGTTTACTCTGCAGAGATATTTTTCCTTTAAGTTTATAAATGTGTGCTTGAACTGATACTTCACTAGTTTTCAAAAACTAGCTGAGCATTTTTTAAACTAAAAAAGAAATGACAGTCATGCTTCTACAAAATGTTCTCCCGTTTAAATGATCAGATTTGACTGTGGATTCCTCCTTGTAAAAACCCTCCTAGAACTGACCAGATACCCTTTCAAATTCCTTCCCTCCGAGTTACTTCAAAAAGTCTTTCTGAGTTATCCCCCAAGTCAGTGCCCTTAAGTAGAAGGGTTTATTATAGTTCTGTTTTCTCCCTTTTATTTCCATTTACCTGTTTGTTTTTAAGTTTAGAGAAAGCAACCACTTTAAGAATATTCAATGCCTTTGGTTTATAGCAGCTGCTGATGGAGTTAACTTAGGCAGAAATTTTTCCTTAAAGCACAGCCAAAAAAAAAAAAAGAAAGAAAGAAAGAAAGAAAAGAAAGGGGGGAAAAAACAAGGAAGGGAGAGATGGGGAAAAAAGAAAAGGGGGTTGGGGAAAGGAGGAATTGCAGCCCACTCACTTCTGTTTGGCACAGAGAGAATTGACCTAAAGATGTCCTTTTACGTTGACTTCTGGGAGCCCTTGGCATTCTGAGTAGCACAGGACTGCCTCACTGGGGGTGCAGAGCAGGCAGAAGTGCAGCCCCAGCCTTATGGGCCTGGAATGACATCTCAAGAGAGTTGAAAAAAGGGCCATCCACTGAGGTTGACTGCACCCAGTATTTCTGCACCCAGTAATTCTCAGGAGCTCTCACTGAGGGCTTTCACCCTCAGTCCTGAGCTCAGGGTGAAGATCTCAGTTCCTCCTCTGCCTGGTGGGGAGCAAAGAATGGGATGGGGCTGAAAGGGGAGAAGGAAGTTGGGTGTTCGGGAGGGAGTTAATATCCACACTGGTGAGGACGCTGCTTGGGGTGTGACCAAAGAAGACTGCCCCATCTCAGAATCGAATTGGAAGCCCCTCCAGGTGGGCTAGGTGTTTTCCCCAAGGTGTAGAGAGGAGCCAGGAGGAAGCCAAGAACGTGCTTGGGCGTTACCTATAAGAGTGGGGTCAGTGAATACACAGGGAGCTCGGGGCACTGGGGGTCTCGTTGGAGAGTTATCTGAGTCCAGGCTCCTCATGGAGCTGATTAATCCAGACAAGGCATCAGTGGAGAAGAGAAGGTGGAGAGTGGAAACCCCAAGGGGGAGAGGATGGATTCTCCACTGCAATCTCAGAAAGGAGAGACCCCGTAAAAGAGGCGTCCAGGTGGTCACTTGCAATCTTTTTGCTGGGCCCGATAATCTCCAAAGCCGAAGCTGAGAGTGGCCTCAGTATAGGAAGGGAAGGACTTCCCGAATGGCGGGGCCAGTCTGGTGTGCGCAAAGCATATCCTCCCCAGTGCTCAGTGCCACGCTACCCCTCGCGTGTTCCCCCCTCTCCCCAATGGCAGGCGTCCTCGGACTCCAACCCAACCCTGCACAGACAGAACCCCCTTCTCACCCTCTCCCGGAGCCAGGAGAGAGCGTTACTGCTGAAAAAGTGGGGGCACACACGCCCCAAAGCTGGAAAAAGCTGGGCGCGGGTGGGGGAGGGGACAGGAACAGGGGGCGGGGGGCGGAGGGAGGGCGGCCTCCCGCTGCGCCACGCTGTCGAATCCCCACTCCCTCTTCCCTTGCTTCCTCTGCGCCCGCCGCGCGCCCTCCACCCTGCGGGTGGCCTGCAGGGCACAAGGTGAGACAGGGCTGGACAGCTCCTGCTTTGATCTCCGGGCTCCCGTCCTTTCTACAGCTGCCTGGCAGCCCAGAGATCTGCAAAGTGTGCCCACGTTGGTGTCTACCGAGCGCTCCGACGTGTCCAAAAGTGTTTCCAAACTTGGAAAGGGCGGGGAAGGGCGGGGGGATGGGGAGGGCGGAGGTATGCAGACAGCGAGTCAGAGTTTCCCCTTGAAAGCCTCAAAAGTGTCCACGTCCTCAAAAAGAATGGAACCAATTTAAGAAGCCGGCCCCGTGGCCACGTCCCTCCCCCCTTCACTCCCTCCTCTGCGCCCCCGCAGTCTCCTCCCAGCTGTGGCTGCCCGGGCCCCCAGCCCCAGCCTTCCGATTGGTGGAGGCGCTTTTGGAGGCACCCTCCGGCCAGAGAAACTTTGGCCGTATAAATAGGGCAGATCCGGGCTTTATTATTTTAGCACCAAGGCGGCAGGAGGTTTCGGCTAAGTTGGAGGTACCGGCCACGACTGCATGCCTGCGCCCGCCAGGTGATACCTCCGCCGGTGACCCAGGGGCTCTGCGACACAAGGAGTCTGCATGTCTAAGTGGTAGACATGCTCAGCTTTGTGGATACGCGGACTTTGTTGCTGCTTGCAGTAACGTCGTGCCTAGCAACATGCCAATGTAAGTGCCTTGAGCTTGTTTGGGGCGGCCGGGGGGAGAAAGTTTAGATGGGTGGGCACCCTGGTCTGAAAAATGAAATCCTACAGTCAAGTCTAGGTCTAGCTTGGAGGCAAGGCTCCCTGGCATGTGGAGAAAGGCAGGCATGTATGAGAAACGTGGAAATTATTTTAGAAATGAAAACAGAAAAGACTCAACCCTCCCCCAAAGTTAGGGAACTTTTCTCTCAACTTGAAGTGAGTCTTAATTTTATTTGGATCCTCTGATCAGTGAGGCTCAAAAGAGAACGGAAAGTCTTTTTCCTAAGGGTGAGATATTGACAACTATCGGGCCCATGGCTGCACTGATGCCCACCTTGTAAAATTTGAGGCCTGCTTTAGAAAGCCCTTGAATTTAGTCATGTAGAACTCACCCCCTAAGGGCTTTGCTCCTCTGGGCGGTTTAGGCTTGCCTGCATGATGAAGATAACTATGAGGCGCCCTCTGGAGGGAGGACAGTGAAAGCACAGGGGACCAGGCCTTACGCTAATGGAATCCCCATGAGAGAGACCCCTACAGGTTTACAAAGGGAGGTGACCTGCGTTTCTGATTAAAGCCATTCCCGGTGGCTAGTGAGTGTATCCTGGGAAGGAAAATGATGTTACTTGGAATGGATACAGTCTGAAGAGTAGAATTAGCTTCTCCATTTATTATCTGGTCATGGACATGGTGACATTACTTAATTAAAATCTGTTTTGCCTTTCGTTGAGCCTGCAAGTTACCTCTTTATCATGTTCTTAATGACAGTCAGACATTCTGAACACAGCAAGCTGGAAAATATCAACACGGATCTGAAACTCAAGAGACCCGGGGTTTTCCAATGACTTGGCCACTAATTTACCATGTGACCTCGGGCAAGTCCTACTGAGCCTTTTCTAAAATGCAGAATACAGATTAGATGGACTCTGAGGCTACTTTCAGACAAAGGTTTCATGACCAGACTTCAGTGTCAAGATAGAAAGAAGAAAATCGGTCCTTCTTAAAAATGGCTGCCTAATTACCAAAGATACTGACTTGATAGAGTCGGAGGGGTGTCTGGCCACACCCAGCACTCCGAAAAGTTTGCTCCACCCACATGCCACGGTGTCTACCATTGCATCATTGTCGATGCATTTGTGTGTATGTGTGTGTGTTTCTCCCTTTGTCCACTTTCAGTATTCACACTGTGGATACTAATGAGTGATTGTATGGAACAAATTCACATTACCAATTTTGTTTTTATGAGACCTGAGGATGGGGGGAAAAGTTGGCTCCTAAAGGAAAGATGAAAACAGACCTAGGGAAGTCTGAAGGTACAAAAAGGCAACTCACCTTCTGACCAACAGCCAACGTCAGTCTGGAATAAAAGTTACCAAACACACAGTTCTTCAAAATGGCTCAGTCTGAGTAATGAAAAGGCAAATTTCCAAAATCATAAGGAGTTCCGTTAATCAGGCCTGGGCATAATTCTTCTTCCTACTGATGGACACAATGAAGTAAACATATCATTTTCCTTATTTAAAAGTAATTCTCATAAATTGCCCTTAAATATCAGTGCTGGATGTGGTCCACCCTCCTGAATTGTGACTCTTGAAACAGATGTTCTCACTCCAAATGACACACTTCTTGGCCACCTAATTAAAGCAATTTTTGGGGGGTGATTCATCTCGTTGCCAGCTTGGCCACCCTCATATCCTGTGTTAACCTATAATTTTTCTACCGTAGGAGAGGAATTCAGTCTTTAAGGTCTTAGAGCAATTATGGCAAAGGGGGGGGATATTACTTCAGTGTGTTTTTCCCATTACTTCTCAAGATCTTTCGTTTTTCCATTTATACAGAGGCAATTCCTTCTCAGGGACAAAAGAGATATATATTGGTAAAATGACCTTACCTAATTTAAGTGAACCAATGTAAAGCAAAATTTCGGATGTCTAAATGGCTCCATTTTCATGGTGATTAATTTGCAAATTAGACCTTTTGAAAAAGGACATTAAGAATGGTATAAACTCAATGAAGCACTAG
Organism: Lutra lutra; assembly: GCF_902655055.1. NCBI lineage: Eukaryota > Metazoa > Chordata > Mammalia > Carnivora > Mustelidae > Lutra > Lutra lutra. The sequence goes on from NC_062288.1 coordinate 38,333,499, forward strand.
GTAACTTTTATAAAAAATGAAATATTTAGGTAACAAAGTTCCCGAAGTTTTCCCTTTTTTAGAGTTTTAGGTATCAAAAACTATCTACACCATAAATTATTTCCTCATCAGTGTACTAGTCTTACATTCAGCCACCCACCCATTCAGTTTATCAACTTAATTACTATGCATTGGAAATATCCTTTGGACACATTAATATTTCACAGCATTTATAAAATAGTAAATAATTAACAATTTAATTCCAAAATATATTTACATATTAATATTGCAAACAAATCACCCTGCTGATCCCTGCCATACTTTTGACCTGCATAATTTCCAAGTCATTAGAATATTCTTAATAAAAAATACACTTGATCCTTTAATTAGGTAAGTCAATTTTATAGGCTAATATGTCTATTTGTTAATTGCTGCTACGAATCAATGAAATGATACTAATGATTATTTACCTCTTTTCCCTTTCCTCTACAGCTTTACAAGAGGTGAGTAAAATTACTTTTAGAATTTGTTTTTTTATACTGGGATGGTTTTGGCCGCGCTTATGCCTTCTCTGGGGAAGGAAGAGAAGGTTATAGTGGTGTGGAACAATTTGGATTTCCAAGAAAATCCTCAAGAGTTATGGTAGTCAAACTTTGCTGGCTGCCTAGAAAGTACCCACCCCAATTTCCAAAATGGGCGGTGCTATTGAATGAGACCACAAGAATGCTCATAAGAAACAGAATAAATAATCCAGTGGAAGTTTGGGTTTTAAGCATCCACTACCACGAAGCAGGAGACTTCACAGAGCTAGAGAATCTTGTTACTCCCTTGGAATCATTTGCAAGAGTATTAGGAACAAATTCTTAGCTCATGAATTGAATTTGAGGCATAATTAGAGATAAGTTTGCATTTTGGTTCTGAACATGTTATTTAATTTGTGGGTAAAATTTAAAATCATACTTTGAAATTTTGGAATAATGGTATGCATGATGTATGTACTCTTAGATATATTTGTATACTATACAGAAATGGGAGCCATTTTAAAAAATACACAATTTTTCTCATAATTATTTCTTATTCTTTTCTAGGAAACTGCAAGAAAGGTAAGAGTCTAATACTTTTCCATAATATCTGAAATGATCAGAAATAACTTCTAATTTAACTAAATTTATAGCAAACTACAGAAGGAAAATACTTTGTCAAGATTTTGCTCACATGGATATGCATTAAGTAAACCATAAAATAAAGTAGCTTTGATTTTTAAGATAACCAAGTTTTATTATCTTCCAGAATTATCTCTAATTATATTATACAAACTGGTGATTTACATACTAAAGAAAAAAAGACTTAATTCTGGAGATGGAAGGAGTATTATGTTAATTATAGGTAGTAAATGAAAGTTTATTTTAAAGGGCTTTTTAAATATACTGTTAACAGTGTAACAAAATGATAACTTTATCCACAGAAATCATATTTCTAAAAATAGTAGTTATAGTATTGGCCTAATGACTGGAGACTGCAGCCTCTAGTCTCCCAGGTTGAAAACATTACATGTAATTATAATAAAAACAATGTATATTTTCTATTGTATTATGCCATTTTTACAGCTACTTTCTAATAATACAGTGTTTAGATCAGTCTTACCGACTAATTATTGTCAAGACTGCTTTCTCGTTCACTGGAAATTGCTTAGACATTTATTATTCTGCTGTTTGTATCTTCCTCACAGGGCCCAGCTGGAGATAGAGGACCACGTGGAGAAAGGGTGTGTAATTTTTGAACTATTAAAAAGCTTTGGACCATATTTGAATAACTACAGATTAGACAGTTCATAGGATTATTATGTATTGAGATATTTGCACCAACTTTTAAGCAGATAATGCCCCGCAGAAGAGGAGAATGAGAATTATTATATATAATCACTATTTTTCTAGATCAAGATTATCTTTTTAGAAAGCCAAGATGTTAAAACCAGCCATGTTCTTTGCATTGGTTTGTCTTCGTTTTCAGTACACTTGTCCAACTTATGCATAATGGACATGCATCTACCTACACCCACAGTCCTCTCTTTGCACATGTTTTGTTTGCTTTTCAAGCAAGATCTCTTACAAAGCCCGGGAATAGTGAAACAGCAGTCAACAACATGCTTCCGCCTAAATTCATAAATGTGCAAGTTAGGTTTACGATTTATTCATGGTATTCTTAGATCTCTGTGCTCTGCTTATTTGGCATGTACAGCTACATTATAATGACACTTTTGCCAATATATAAATACCTATATCTAATATCTATTGGGAAGCGCAGTCTAAAATGTATTCCACTCCCAACAGTCTAGTAGAGGTCGCATTATGTCAGTAAATTACTGTAACGACATGAATAGTGTTAACGGTAGGCAGTCTGCAGGATTTTCTACCTTGTGATAAAGTGACTTTATCATCCTATCAATTAATCTACCATTCATACATAGTATACCAAAACAGTTGAGTAAGTTCATCAATCTGAAACTGACAATCAATATACAGAGAACACCACTGTGCACTGATCTCCATGTGAAATTTATAGAATTATAAATGGTAGCTATAATTTCTATCTTTATTTGAATCCTGGAGCTCCATTTTGAATTAATATTCAAAGGCTGAGCTATCCCTCTTCCAGCGGAACTAGTCTGCCCGGTGTCGTCTTTGTGTATCAGTCACTAAACCTCCTTCTAAGAAAGACCCACGTCATAAGTGAAGTTCAATCGATGACAAATATGGCGTATTAAATTTCCTTACCCCTTGCATTGAAAGGTCTGAACCACTGATCTTACCACATATATTAGGTCTCCTTTTATGTGTATAGGTTTCTATGGGGGTCTGTCTAACCATGACCGAATTTGCTTTTTACAAAACAGGGTCCACCAGGCCCACCAGGCAGAGATGGTGACGATGGTATCCCAGGCCCTCCTGGTCCACCTGGACCTCCTGGCCCCCCTGGTCTTGGCGGGGTAAGGCGTCTTAAGTACTGCTAACTTTTAGGTCACTTCAGTGTCTTCTACCTCTATTGATAGAAGGCTCATTGTGGAGCTTATTTTTAACAGTTAAGGGAGAATCTGCTATTTGGATATCAGTACATTTTATTTCATTTCTTTGGTTTCTTCATTCAAGATTTTGCTTTGCCTGGTTTCTTTGTGAGCCCTTGTCAGTTACAGAACTGGTCTTTGTGTTCACTGAAGGTAGCTGCAGCCCTCACGACTATTATTTAATTTGGGGATTTAATATCTTTCATCAGTAGGGCACAAATAAGAGGTGTTGCATTATTAAAGAGTTTGATTAGATTGAATTATAAGTGAAATCCCTGGTCTTCAGCAATTTCACAAACATCCTACTCTTTTTATTCTCCTTGGCTTGAAGTCTGCTGAACCAACATTCAAAGTAGTTTTAGGTTTAATTTGCTTGAAACTAATTTGAGAAAAGTACATTTCCCTTTTTCATTAATATCTTCTTTTAGCTTTATGTCTTTAACAATGGTATGAGTGCCAAATGGCCTCACTGCAGGAAGGAAAACATATTTGCTTAATTGGTTAGCACTATGAATCAGGAGCCTGATTCTAATATCCAACTGTATGCCAGTAAAATAAGACCTTTCTCCCCCAGAAGATCTTATTATGATTGCTTATCTACTGAGTGCATTAAAAAGCACCTCCTTTAATAGATCTACTACTATAAGAGAGATCTTTAACAGTAAAGTTATTACTGTGAACTATTTTTTAAAAGTTTAATCTTCCAAGGGCATTTTAATTTAATTTTCCTCTAAACTTGAAAACTCTTTATATCCTTTTTTGAAACTCCAGCAAGAAAAAGGCCTCTCAGTCACTTTTGTGTAGTTCTGGAGGAGCAGGACAACAGGTGGAAATGCAAAGGTGACCTCTCGGTCTCTGCTCAATTTCTCAGGAGTCTCCAAGGACTTAAAGTTTAGAAAGCTCCCCTTTCTCAGTGTAGAGCTAGAGGGTGGGAGAGGGGAGAGGTGATTGGCAGAGCGGAAAGGGTTTGAAAAAATGAGGTGAGGAAGCTTCCCACTTCAAACCAGGTGGGGATTCCATTTTAAACTTATATTCTCTCCTGACTTTTTAGGAACTTAGCTCAATATGGAATTATAAACTAATACGTTTCTAAAAATATCACTCCTTTTTTTTTAAATAACAACATAAAAATCTGCACAAGTAGGATGAGAAAATGAACTACAGAGCTGGTAATTTTTATATAATGTGTTTTTTTCTCTCTAGAACTTTGCGGCTCAGTATGATCCTGGTAAAGGAGTTGGCCTTGGCCCTGGACCAATGGTATGCTTCCCTCTTTTTAATCTCAGCTAAAAAAATTACTGAATAGAGAATTTGTTTCTATGTAAAAAATTTCACATTGCCATTTCCTTAACTACCCTAGGTTAACACTCAATACTTAGATCAGATAACGGCAACAAGTCCTTTTGTATTCAAATCTACAAGAATCTAAGCCTAGATCTGAGGGCTGAATTTTCTCTACAAACATGTGTCCAGTGTGTAAATAATCTCTAGACATAGTAACTATAATTTAGATAAATCAATTTAATTTGAAAGAGTGATCACTCTGATTAATTTTTTTATATCCTTTAACATTGCTTAGAATTTTAAGCATCCCGTAGAGATGCAGAGCTATTAAGTTCTATAAACTTGCTGGAAAGGAATAGCAAGTTCTAGTCCAGCCCATTTTTTTAAAAAATGCTTTATTGATTTCTTTCTTTATATATGTATTTGAGTGGGGGATGGAAGAGCAGAGGGAGAGGGACAAGCAGATTCTGTGCTGAGTATGGAGCCCAATTCGGGGCTCAGTCCCAAAACCTTGAGGTCACGACCTGAGCCAAAACCAAGAGTCGGAGGCTTAACCCACTGAACCAGCCAGATGCCCCCGCCCATTTGCCCTACACGAGAGAGTTTAAACTTTACTAGGGCCATGGAAGTGGTTAATGACAAAACTAGGACTTCCCTTCAGGCAGGATATCTGATAATCAATGACATCGTGTCTCAGGTATCTAGTACTTGAATAAAACATCAATTTATTCAGCAACTATTTATCAGACGCCTTCTGTGAGCTCTTCAGAACAGCACCTGTACTAGGGCGCTAGGGATGTAGCCGCGAATATGGCAGAATCTCACCCTCCCTCAAGGAGTTAACAGTACTGGAAATGTTTCTTTTAATACCTTTTGATTAATACCTTTTTAGTCTATTATAAATCCATACAGAAGAGAATAGGAGTGTAATTTAGCATTCATATCACTCAGCACAAATAGTCAGCAACATATCCTATAATTTGAGTAATAGCTAGAAAAGTTCCCTGCATGATTACGATGATGATGGTGTATCTTTAACAAGCAAGCCTTCCAATAAGCATTAATAAGATGTGTTAGAAAAAAAAAATAATATGAGCATGCACAATATATACTAGTATGTATAAAATAAAGGCAAAAATGGCTGGAACTAAAAATATTAAGTTAATTAAACACTGCAGTGTAACGTTAACATGGTCTATAAAGTATGAATTTCACCTGGACAGTGCATTCAGTGCTCTGTCTTCAAAAGAAGATGTTCGGCTGGACCTAATGGTCCACAGTAAGCTAATCCACTGTAAGGGCAAGATAATATTTTGTGTAAATTAAAACTCTCACTTGAGAAGTAATGTGCCTTTAATTGATGATTTCCAATTTCCTGATTTTTCTGGTAATTTTCAAACATCCATATCTAAAATGAAGAAGTAGAGATTTTCTTTGGCTTTGTTTGTATTGGGTATTTGAAATTAGCCATTTCAGCTAATGCTGAACATTAGTCAGCTTTAAAGCAGTACCTATGTCTCAGGAAGAAGCTAAAGGGGAAAAAAAAGTAAAACGCTAATAAAATAGCCTACATAAGCCCAGAAAATTAATATGGATTTCAGATTCCCCTGACTTTGGAACATTTTCTGGGGGGCACAAAACAGAGTGTTTTACTTTTAAATATCAGTGAAATATAATTTAAGCTTGCACCATCCCCACACAGTCACAGACATATGTAATCAGCAGATATGTGGTTCACAAATAAGAAAGATAGGCAGCAATAAAGTATTAAAATAATTTTCCATGTTGGAAAATCAATAACTCTAAAACCCCACAGGGTTCTTCTCTGAATTAATGAGTAATCATCGTCCGTCTCACAGCCTCCACAAAATAACTGCCTTTTATGTAAATGAAATTGTTGCAAATATGCGGAAAAATGAATAAATATAATTAAAAATTCATGGTGTCAAAGAAAATTATTTTTAATGTATACCTAAAAAATTATTTTGATTGAAAAGTGACAGTTTCTTTTAATGTGGAAGCAATTTCTAAAACCAAACAAATAATTCTTATAATTAAGATGAGCTGCTTTTTAATAAAATCCATATTATTTCACTCTAGGCATTAATACCGTGGGGCAGACTTGCCTGCAGAGTCCCCATGGTTGATGTGTCATGAACAAATTACCCTAGACTTGCCTATGCAATATTTTCAGCATGAAGGAGCTGGCCCCTACAAGAGCTCTTGCACAGACCTGCTTACTGCAAAGGGGAGTCAAGAATGTGGATTTAACTCACAAACTAGTAACACTGTCTCGCTCTACTTGCCTGTGGGACAGAAGGAAAAACAAAAGGAAGAAGCATCTGCTGTGGGTGTGGGCCACATTTTCAGTAATAACATTAGAACCTTCTAGGAGGATGTTTCAATAATGTTTCATTCTTCCTTCACCCCTCACTACCTCAGCTTTGGTCTGACATTTTCATCAGTCCCCAGCAGCCCTAAAAGGAGCTATAAGGTTACATAACAAACCTCCCTCTAATCATTAAGAAGGGCTGTTGATCCTTTTCAATTGATGCCCCTTGTGGCAAGAAAAATATCAATTTCTTCGCTAAATATGACAGGGGGAGATGACCTATGATCGAGGCAATCCGAATGGAAATGCTTCACCCACTGCCCAGAAGGTGGTTGTATATTCCATACTGTGCACACGGCTCCAATTCATGGCTTTAGAACAATCTGGATCAGCCCAGTTGTCTGCAAATTTAAGGAACCTGTGTCCACCCACCCAATTGGGTTCTGCTGATTTGGCTAGGAGAAAAGGCAGAAGCGAAGACAGAGAAATAGTGGAGGAAATGTTGGTCTGTAAGAGCCTCCCTGGCGGAAACAAAAACTGTGAAATAAAACCAGGACAATTCTGTTTGTCTATCACAAAATGTCGGTGGCACTACTATGCCAGTGCTCTCCAACTCAAACCAAAGCCTTCTCAGTGCTAAGACTTGTCCTCTTTCCAGGGCTTGATGGGACCTCGAGGGCCACCTGGTGCGTCTGGCGCTCCTGTAAGTACCCACAGCTGGTAACCTTTCTTATGGAAAAAGCCAGAGTTAAAGAGATGTGTGGAGTATGACGTACTGGTTTCTTTTAGGGCCCCCAAGGTTTCCAAGGACCTGCTGGTGAGCCCGGTGAACCTGGTCAAACTGTGAGTACATTTTCACCCATTGTGGTAGATTATGTTTCTTCAAGATGTTTATTAATACAACCTCAATGAAATGATTGGTCTCCTGTTTTCTTCAGGGTCCTGCGGGTGCTCGAGGTCCACCTGGGCCTCCTGGCAAGGCTGGGGAGGATGTGAGTATTCACTCATAAGCATTTCGAAAATGCTATTTAAACACTCCCTCCTCGACAAGACTTTCTGGATTCAAATGAAGTATTCGGCCAAAAGCTGGATATGCCCGACATAAGTCACCCCATGTGGAAGATGTTATTTTCATGAAATCTTAGTTTGTATTTTGGGAAATTCATTGTCCATTAAGTATGTGTTCGGACCCACATCTTTATAGAATGCCTTTTTCCCTCATCTTTAAAACCAAGATGTTCCAACTTTGATCTGATGGCTTAGCAAGAAAAGGCTGACTCTACGATGCTTTCATGTTTTAGGGTCACCCTGGAAAACCTGGACGACCCGGTGAGAGAGGAGTTGTTGGACCACAGGTAAGCTTTTTATCCTGGGGTCTCCAGCCCAGACGTCAGAGGCATCTCCCATGCAAGGTGGACAGTAAAACCGGTATCCGTCTAAACAGTTACCTAGATGTTGGATTGCTTGTACCACTCACTGAAAGCATCTGACTGAGCAGGGAGCCCAGTCAAGAATGCATACAGTGTTTGTTAGTGCGAGGAATGTCGTTTTAATGACAGCAAGCTTGCCGTAAGCCAAACCCTGTTTTGTTCAAACAGCCTAGTGTTACTCAAGTGAGAGCAAGCGGATGCGCTTAAAATATCCTAGTCTTTGATTCCAAGTTCGAACTTCAATGGGAAGAAATACTTTGGAGGGAAGAAATCATTGTTTTCTAATTTAGAATGAAAACATGACTTGTCCTCTTCTGTGTTTCCTTTTAAGGGTGCTCGTGGCTTCCCTGGGACCCCTGGACTTCCTGGCTTCAAGGGCATTCGGGTGAGCACATTCTTTACCCAGAGAGTACATGCTTTTAGGAAAAGCCTCGACTATATTTAAACTCCTGGGTGACACATACTTGCTTCCAAATTCCTGGAATTCGCCAGAGAAAAGAGAGTTAGAGAAGAGTTCAGATGGCTGAAAAGTATGGTGGGATGCACTTTGCTCAGTGTGCTCCCAGCTTCCAAGAAATGAGGATCCCTACAGAGAAAATTGTATAAAAGGCGTACGACTTGAAGAGGTACTTAAAACCATCTGAAAATGGTAAAAATTATTTAAGAGGGAGAGGCTGTGAGAGAGCATCTAATTCTATTTCCTTCCCTTCCAAGTGCAGAGAGGAGGCTTACCTGGGACAATGGAGCAAGTCTGCCCCTTGCAGCCGGCTGGCCTGGCCGGCTGGACCCTCCCTTGCACAGAAGGGGTCACCCCTGGGTGAGGGCAGGATTTGACCAAGCACTGTGATGGAATGGCATTTTAATAATAAGGATTTGCATTTCAGGGACACAATGGTCTGGATGGATTGAAGGGACAGCCCGGTGCTCCAGGTGTGAAGGTAAATACTAAGCCAGAACATTGTTGTTGTTGCTTTTTTAAATTGACTGTAATTCCCCATGACCATCAGAAGGGATATTTTTAGTGAAGACTACTCATATTCCAAAGAATATCTTATTTCCTCTTCATTATTTCAGAGCCTCAGTGGTGAGGCTATGGGATTCTGTGACAAAAGTCCAATTATTAATACCATTTCTTTAATTCAATAGCTGTTAAACAGTTGAGATAAAAATAATGTCAATAGTTTCTTCCTTCATTTCCTATCCTCCAATTTCAGCTGATCTCTGTAGCCAAAATAAAAGTAAATAAACATATCATCAGATACTGGAACACTATGTTATTTTAAACTGTAAATTCTCCTTTGCCATGCACTAATTAGATAGGTACATTCATGTCACAATACACTTTTCAACCTCTTTCCTGTGATTTATCTGTGCACACTCAAAAAATTTTTAATTAGGTAATTAAAGTCTCAGAAGTGTGTTATCTCTTGGCTAGGCTCTTCTCTGACAGCGTTTTCAACTATAAAATGTTCTCTCTCCTATTAAGGAGATAATGTGATATTAAAGTGAATACCAACGTAATTACAAATTAATGAGTAACGAATACTAGCGGGACTAGAAATGAACATGAATATGGAGAATCTGTTCTAACTTTCCAGCTGCCACACAAATGGATAAGGTCAAACTCATTCTCCCTAGAGCCTAATGTAATAGCTCAGCCTACTAGTCCCAGCATCATAAAATGTTAGCACCGAAAGGAGCTCATTTTGCAAATGAGGGAAACTGAGGCACAGAGAGAATGAGTGACTTGTCCAGAGTCACACATCTAGCAGTTAGGAGGGCAGAGGCTAGAAGTTCTGACTCTCAAAGAACAACTTTGTGCTTATTCCCAAAGAGTACACTTGACGTAGAAGCCTAGAAATGAATGGTTCCTAAAGGGTCTGTGAAATCTGTTTCTTCCAGACCCTAATCAGATTCCTTAGTAGCAAAGTTCCTTCACATGTGCCATTTTATTAAATGACTGTTCCCCCTCCCCTGCCGGTACCATGGTTTTTACTCAAGATAAGAATATGGGTTGGAAATAAATAAGACAGCTGTGAAAAATATTAGAAAGCTTTACATTTCCATGCATATTTTACAAAAATGAAAACACTGAGTGTAAGAATAACTTGAAAGAGGGTAAATACAGTTCTTTTGAAAGCAATTTATTCTCTGCCATCTCTTTTTATGATATCATTCCTAATACATAAGCCTAGTCAAAATCATACCCAAAATCTAAGGGGAAATATTAGAGCTGGGTTACATAACCCTCAAATGACCACATCTCCCTAGTACTCTGGTATCTGCTATTATCTATATTAAAAACGCATATTTTAGAAATTTAAAATTTTATGGATTGGCGTAATTGAGAAAGTCTATCTGTGTAAGAAATGTTACAAAATATATAAATGATTCAAATTAAAATAATAGGGTAGGGGCGCCTGGGTGGCTCAGCGGGTTAAACCTCTGCCTTTGGCTCAGGTCATGATCTCAGGGTCCTAAGATCGAGCCCTGCATCGGGCTCTCTGCTTAGCGGGGAACCTGCTTCCTCCTCTCTCTCTGCCTGCCTCCCTGCCTACTTGTGATCTCTGTCTGTCAAATAAATTAAAAATTTTAAAAAAAATAATAAAAAATAAAATAATAGGGTAAAAATGACTCAATCAGAAAAAAAAACTGATACCCTGAAATGAACAAAAACTCAATCCTTCTTTTCCACATAGGGTGAACCCGGTGCCCCTGGTGAAAATGGAACACCAGGTCAAACAGTAAGTATGGATGACTTGATTATAAATCTAAATGTATATCCTCTGTGCAAGCTGGAACTTCTTTCATGTTTTTGCTAATTACCATTTCCCTTGGCATTGTACTCTTTGATATGTTTCTAATAACCTTCTGCATACTTAATTGAAATCCATTACCTTTTAGTTGGAATTAGAACAAGACCTATTTATTTCTAGTGGATTCTTGTGCATGTTAGAAATTGGACAAAGCAAATGATGCCTGTGACATTTCTTAAATTAGCATTGTGGATGTCATTGAAAATATTTCTGCTTCTAGGGAGCCCGTGGGCTTCCTGGTGAGAGAGGACGTGTCGGTGCCCCTGGTCCAGCTGTGAGTGCTTCCGTTTTTGTCCCTTATCCTTTTAAAAATTGTTCTAATAACTGCCACTGAACTTTCCTCTGACTTTGTCTCCTTATTTTCTTCATAGGGTGCCCGTGGAAGTGATGGAAGTGTGGGTCCTGTGGGTCCTGCTGTAAGTTTTGACACTGAAGAATTTGGGAAGGGTTGAGAATTGGGGATGGAAACTATCTTCTTTATTAATTTGTAAAAATAATACCATTTTAGACACCTTACCAAATGTTCTATGTGGTTTCTCAAAGGTTCTATTTATAAGTACTGTGGCCTCCAGGGCTCTTCGTTGCTACATAAAGTAAAATCTACCTTCCCTTGGATACTTGAATGTATCCCCTTTGGTATTAATGGCAACAGACTGTCCATTTTCTCTTTGCCAGGATTAAATAAGATCAAGCCACTCTAAGCCACTTTAATTTTCTGGTCTTGTTGTGTTGTTAACTTGCTGGGAAGCAGTTTCTTACCATATTCTACTTCGGTTTCAGGGTCCTATTGGGTCTGCTGGCCCTCCAGGCTTCCCTGGTGCTCCTGGCCCCAAGGTAAAAACACTGCCAACCATTGTCATTACCTTGATCCATTTCTTACTGTGATGTGAAAGGCAGGCCCTGTGTTTGCAGATAGGAAGCTACACCACAGGGAGCTCAATGAGTGCCCCTTTCAGAATGGATGTAGAATGACCCGTTTTCTCACTTAAAGCTTGATGTGGATCATGTCTCTGTACTTGAGCTCAGGAACATAGATACAGAAGCCAACATAGAACTTTATTTTATGGGACCCCTCTGGGATATACTCCCAAACTAGTGAGGACTGACTAGCCGAGAACCAGAGTGTCTATCACAGAGAGACAGAGGTAGGTGAAGATGGTAGGTACCCAAGATGGCAGAACAAGGCCAGGAAAATAGGAACCCCAGTCCAAATCTGTGGTACCAAACGAGATGAGGGAAATGATTGCAGTTCCGAAGAAAGTTCGTGGAACTTGGGGGCTTAAAAATGGAGATACGCTGTTTAATTATCTGCAGACCAATGCCTTGGTGTCATTCCCTCTTTTAGGGTGAACTCGGACCTGTTGGTAACCCTGGTCCTGCTGGTCCTGCGGGTCCCCGTGGTGAAGTGGGTCTTCCAGGTGTCTCTGGCCCCGTTGGACCTCCTGTAAGTAGCCACCATCATCAGCCTCATAGAGTGGAAGCAGGCAGAAGGAGTGAAGGTGGGGTCAAAGAACAGAAACACTCCCATTGACTGATGACCTTCTCTTCTCTTTTTCCTCACAGGGCAACCCTGGAGCCAATGGCCTGACTGGTGCTAAAGGAGCTGCTGTGAGTATCTGGCCACCCTGGGCCACTCTGCTTTTAGGCACACTTGGGCGCATGCCCCCTCGTCTGCTCAGCGCCTCAGGACCCACCACACCACATTGTCTCCACAGGGCCTGCCCGGTGTTGCTGGTGCTCCCGGCCTCCCTGGACCCCGTGGAATTCCCGGCCCTGTTGGCGCTGCTGGTGCTACTGGGGCCAGAGGACTAGTGGTAAGTGGTCATGGCTGCAGCTCCCACCATCTTGAAAGGCCAACTCGGCTGTCATTTTGTCACCATCTCAACTTCTTGCGGTCTTCACATTTTTGTTTTTTTCTTTCCTGAGCATTTTTAGTGTGTATTACTTCTGTGAGTGCCTGTACATGTCTGGTCTGTCTATGTGTCTGTGTGTCTCTCTCTCTCACACACACACCCCTCCTGCTATCCTGGAACACTCCCCAGATGTCAGTGAGGTAGATTTCTATATTGCTCTTGTCTGTTCAGTGAAGCCAGTCCCCTGTCAGCTATTTGAATGTGAACCTGGACGCACATTTCTCTTTACCTTGATCCATAAATATTCCAAGATGTTTGTCTGTGAGAGAGCTGTGACACCTGTTTTTCCTTTGACCCCCATTTTGTATTGAACCCTAGGGTGAGCCTGGTCCAGCTGGTTCCAAAGGAGAGAGTGGCAACAAAGGTGAACCCGTAAGTAGTTCTATGACCAAATTTTATGGATTTATTACTTGTTCAATCTAAAAAGTCATACTTTTACTTTTTTAAAAAAAATTACTTTTTCTCTGGCTAGATAGGACATAAAAATGATTTTTCCTATTCTCTCCTCTTTTGCTTTTCTCATGAAACAGGGCTCTGCTGGGCCCCAAGGTCCTCCTGGTCCCAGTGGTGAAGAAGGAAAGAGAGGCCCCAATGGTGAAGCTGGATCTGCTGGCCCCTCTGGACCTCCTGGGCTGAGAGTAGGTTCCAGATGCTCTTGACACCCTGACTTACCAGCGGGATCTGAGGACACCCTTTCATTGGGAATTGGTCAGAACTACTGAGTGCATTTTCTAGACAAGGAGAGCATCTGCTTTCCATCTTCTTTATTAAATCAGTGACTCTCAGTTTGGTCTGGAAACAATGCTGACCTACTTTTGTAGAATGCCTCCTCTACACATTCCTTTGAGGTTTGGGTAAAGTTTTCTGGCTTGGTTTTTTTGTTTGTATCTCTCCCTTCAGGGCATCAAGATTTCTTGCATGCAAGCCATGTCTCAGTAAACACTGCCCTATGGGATTCAGGGGTTTTTCCCAATCCTTCCTGTTTCATTTACTTTCTTACAGGGAAGTCCTGGTTCCCGTGGTCTTCCTGGAGCTGATGGCAGAGCTGGTGTCATGGTGAGCTGTCCATTACTCACTCCCGGGGAAGGAATCTGATGCTTCTTTTGGTGGGGCTGTCATTCAATTTAGCATCCTCCCCTCTCCCTTCTGTTGAATAGGGTCCTCCCGGCCCTCGTGGTGCAACTGGCCCTGCGGGTGTCCGAGGTCCCAATGGAGATTCTGGTCGCCCTGGAGAGCCTGGCCTCATGGGACCCCGAGTAAGTTTCAGATTGATTTGGAGCAAGTCATACCTGGCACTGTTTTCCTTTTTGAAAGGAATGATTAATATTAGAAGACAAAAAAAAAAAGGAACCATCCAAAGTGTATCTGTTAGTAGATTTGCTGATGGTTGCCTTTTTAATTTAACTTTATCAAAGCCCAGAGATATTTTTACGAATTTGGTTAGTTCATCAATTTCTTATTTATTACTTGATCCAATGGTTGTGAGGTTTTTTGAAGAGTAGATTTGTTTTAATATACCCAAATTAGGTTGGTTCTCCTATCAGCATGAATCTTTTATCTCAATTTGTGAGTTTTATATAAGGTGTCCATGAAATGTATTAGGACTATACATTATCAGTGTATTAGATTCATAAGTGAAATCATTTTTCCAGCAATCACAAAATGCTTTAATGTATTCAACATCACACTAGCCATGGAGAAATGACCTTTAGATTCGTAGACACTCTAATCCATAGCAATAGAGTGATTTTTTTTTTGCCTCCATTATCTCTTATGGATGAATATCATCTGTAATTGTACCATAAACAAGTAATAAAGACACCAAATGTAGCAATAAAAAAATCCACTTTGAAAATTGCTTGCTGAAAGTATTTGTTTTTCTACTATGAGGTAAAGAACATGATACATTTTGCCCATAGAGTATGTTGCTTCCCAGTTTCTTGAGATCTCCATAAATGAATCCATTGCACTAAACTCCAATGAAAGGAAAGGTATAAAAAAAAACTGAGAGGAGAAAGATTTCAGAGCTCTTTTCATACCTCCCAGCTAGTGGCTAATACCCCTATTGGTTTACCCTAGGCAACGAACGAAAAGTCGGGGGTGGGGTGAGGGGAAGCGCTTTTGTGAGGTTTTCATAAATTGGAGTCTCGAGTATGTAAGTTGAAGTGCCGACATGAAAGCATCCTCATTTACTTTATAGGGTTTTCCTGGGGCCCCTGGAAATACTGGCCCAGCTGGTAAAGAAGGTCCCATGGTAAGAGTTGCTCCTCTTCCATTATATTTTCAAGGACGCTTCGTGCGCTCTTATCAAGTCTATTCTGCGGCTTATTTATACATGCACACACTGAAAATAAATATCAGCCACATACATCATCTGGGAATGCAAAGTAATAGATTGTAATTATGGAGTCCAGATGAATGCCGGACGGGAAGGAGGGAAGGGAAAAAAAAAAACATGGCAGGGAAAATTGAAGAGGGTGACGAGGGTCTGGAAAGGGAGGGGAAGGAGGGAATTGGGTGCATCTGAGATTGACTTGGCTGTGTGTGTACTGACATCCTATTTAGAAAAGGAAAATGGATTCATAATTCATTGACACTTTATACCAGGAAGCTCTGTGTGTTGCGAGGATGATTCTGTTTCTTCCTACGGGAGCATCCCCGGCTTGAGGTCGGGAGACCCCAGTCGATGCTGAGTGAACTTTAAACAAACTCTGCTTTCAGGGCCTCCCTGGTATTGATGGCAGGCCGGGACCGATCGGCCCAGCTGGAGCAAGAGGAGAGCCTGGCAACATCGGATTCCCTGGACCCAAAGGCCCCACCGTAAGCACAGCACACCCTCTTCCCTCGGCACGTTCACCAAATCCTGGCTTCCCGGCTGCCATCCATCCACTCCACCTCAAGGGCGGGGGGGTCCCTTTCACCACAAGAACACTGCAAGCCCCTTAGCACAGTGGCAGCCGCTCTCCAGGGTATCACTGCACACCTGATGGGGATCCGCCTCCAGAGCTTGCGTCCCTGCGGACGCAGGTGGGCCTCATTGCACTTGGGAGTTGCGAGATGGTGGGACGTGCCCTAGCGGACAGAATTCAAAGACTAGGAACCTAAGAAAAGAAAAGCAAGCAAGAAATTAACCTTTCAGAATTGTCGTGGTTAATTTGACATTGTGTCCTTTTTTTTAAAATGTTTATTCTAGGGTGATCCTGGCAAACCCGGTGAGAAAGGTCATGCTGGCCTTGCTGGTGCACGGGTAGGTGCTGACTTCGCGTATCTGCCCACGTAGCTTTCCCTCTGGAAACACGCGTCCTCCGAGGCCATCTGATAGAATTCTGTCCTTGTCTTTTCAAAATGGCATCCCCAGAGATCCTTTTACAGTCCCAGAATATCTTTTTTCTTTTTCGATCACACTTATAAGGCAGTGGAGCGCCAACAAATCAGAATGTGTATTAGGTCAAAATTATTTATGGGTGCATTTGATTTTTATTTAATCTATGATTAAAAAGCTATGCAGATGCTAGTAGCATTCTCAGGCCTTCATAAATTGCCCTCCATTCGTGGACTTCCCACAAGCCATATCAAAAGTTGGCATTTGGGCAGGGGACCCACAGTGAGTCATGCTAAGATGGGACATGTTGAGAAAGTAATGTATGAGGCTTTGAGTCTTCTTAACCTCACAGGTAATGCTGTACCTCTCTGTGACCTATTGTAGGGGGCTCCAGGTCCTGATGGAAACAATGGTGCTCAGGGGCCTCCTGGGCCACAAGTGAGTATTTCTCCCATTCTCGTCCTTTGCTGCCCCAAATGAAGCTAGTCCTCCCAAATGACCGTCTCCTTTTTCCTGTGCAAAAGTTGTCTGGGCAGACAGCAATGGTGCCGTACATCTCTACTTAGGCCCTCTTTACTATTACTTTCAGGGTGTCCAAGGTGGAAAAGGTGAACAAGGTCCTGCTGGTCCTCCAGGCTTCCAGGTAAGTCAACAGAGACAAACAGAATATTGCCTTTGCTTATACTAGCTGGTTGTAAATCCCCAGAGCACACCCCCAGCACAGAGCATGATTTCAGAACTGAAGTAAAGAAGGGTCCACCTTTTCAAGGCAAACTTTTGTGTAACTCTTTAATAACCTAGAATAGTTCGTGATCGTGTCGATATCAGATAGCGTCCAGAAAAAAACAATTATTCGCAAATCCTCTGACTAGAGTCACAAGATTGAGATTTGTGGTTTTTTTCATCTAGGGTCTGCCTGGCCCCGCAGGTACAGCTGGTGAAGTTGGCAAACCAGGAGAAAGGGTGAGTAAAACAAGGGATAGCAGGCTCACGGAAATTTGGGACTTCTCCCCCACCCCCATCCCAGGGAACGCAGGACTGCACTGCAATTATATTATGCAAAAAGAAACTTTCTATTTCATATGTTAATGATAGTGTTCTACTTACATTGGTACTTTGGAGAGAATAAACCCAGTTACTCGCACTGTCTTGGAATAACAACTCCTTTGTTTTAAAGACTGAATGAAACACTGCATTATGAAAGGAAAATATATCAATGAATATTCCATTTAATAGCCTTACTTTCTGTCTTGTTCTTGGTAATGTTAACATGCAAATTATTTCCTTCCCCATAGTGAAAAAGTAAATGCACTGCTTTTCCACCAAACTAGACCCTGAAAAATTGCATTTAATGTTTTTCTTGGCATTCAGACATGACACTGCTAGCCACAATCAGGGCAGGAGTTCTGAGTCATTTTCTCTGGTAATTGTGATGAATGTGCCTCAATTCAGTTACATTCTGTGGCCTGGTTCCTTTGTCAACAGTGGGGCACATTAAGGAGACAGCTGGTCAGTAATAAAGGAGATACACTTGGGTATACGATTAACTAGGTAATGTGCAGAATATGATCATTTCTATTAAGAAAGCAGTCTGTTATATAACTAAAAATAGGTAACGTCTGATATTGTTCATCATTTATCATATTATAAAATGAGATAATTTGTTTTAAAGTAATTAAGTAATGGAAACTTAAATTTTCTGATACCAGGTTCTTGCATAGAAATATCTTTGATATCAGTGGAATTCTCACTTTTTGTATCTGTCCATATACGACTGAAAATTCTCTTGTTCCTAATAGCCCTGTACTTTTACACACTCAGGGAGCTAGAGCCTAGCTGGCTTTGTTTGGCTATTTCAAAAGCTATCTAAATATCTTAATCATAAGTGGATTTCAAGAACATAGATACATTTCATGATTTATTTCTATATCATATTCTGCCTAGGGTCTCCCTGGTGAATTTGGTCTCCCTGGTCCTGCTGGCCCAAGAGTAAGTATTATTTAATTTACTTTCATAAACTTCAGTCAATGTATTTTTAAAATAAGTAGTGCTTTCTCTTAAAAGCTACAGACCTTGCAACAAGTTCCTGACACTCTTCTGTACTCAAATCTGTAGAGATCATTTGATTTCTAAATTGAAAGTAGACTTTTTAATTACTCCTATTTCGCAGCCCCAAACCACACAGTTCTAAGAAACATAAATGAGCTAATATATGTATTCTATTCAGTAATTTATATAGACAAGTTATATTTATGAAAGTGGCTCAAACTGAGCCAAGGAAAAGTAATATCTTACTAAGATTTTAAGTCACTTCTGCGATGTGCATTGATGTTCAAAGTCTAAAGCTGAAATCATGAATCAGCTCTTATTTAAAAAAAAAAAAGATTTAATTTGTGTGTGGTCATTAGAATAACTGGAATGATGAGTTTGCCCCAACCATAATTATAACAAGGGCCTTTGAAACAGTCGCAATGTGGACAACATGCATGTTAAATATTCTGGCCCGTGGAGTACCCTGTCATGGTGGTGCTGACGTGCAATTGGGACAAATGTAGATTGACAGGTAGAGAGATTGATATACACATGCAGACACACATACACATGTAAATCCTGTTAAATATTTTAACTGTTACACTGCTGATGCATAAGATTACAAAAGGGAGGGTGGGTATGAGTATATCTAATCCTATCTACACCTAGCATTGCTCTGCTAAAATGACAGTCTTTCCCTAGGACTACCATGCATAACCAGCATTTATTTTTACCTATGGATCTATTATAAAAAAAACAAAAACAAAAAAAATGAGTTCCAAGTTTGAATATTCTAAAAGAAAAACATTTAGGAGTTGTAGCCCCCGAACATGAAAGCCGAATGAAACTTTAGAGATCATCTCATCCCCTCCATTCATTTTGCTAGTAGAGAGATTAAGGGAAAGTAGTTATAATTTTATAATGGCAGAAACAGGATTCAAAAGCTTAAAAAGTAAGAACTCTGATGTGTTAAATGGAATCCCTGAAAGTGATGAAGAGTGCAATAGTTTAATCTCTCTCTCTCTCTCTCTCTCTCTCTCGCAGGGGGAGCGTGGGCCCCCTGGGGAAAGTGGTGCTGCTGGTCCTTCTGGTCCTATTGGAAGCCGAGGTCCTTCTGGACCTCCTGGGCCCGATGGAAATAAGGTAAAATTTTCTGTTCTCTATTGCTGCTTTGGCCCACTATGCTCTAGAGTAACGAGATCATTTACAACAGGAAATGAATTGTTTTTCAGGTGTTTTTTTTTTAAATTTCCTACTCTGTAATGATTTCCATCTCCGTAAATGACAATCTGATTCCAGTGGACCTGAATTAGTGTAAAGGAAGGGAAGTCTCAGTGTTCTACAGGCATGAATGAGTTAGTATGGTTCTTACTCTCACGTCATCATGCCGCTAATACTTGGATTTTAATCTAGAAACATCGCAAACAATTGGACACTTTTTATTTTTAAAGATTTTATTTATTTATTTGACAGACAGAGATCACAAGTAGGCAGAGAGGCAGGCAGAGAGAGAGGAAGGGAAGCAGGCTCCCTGCTGAGCAGAGAGCCCGATGCGGGACTCGATCCCAGGACCCTGAGATCATGACCTGAGCCGAAGGCAGCGGCTTAACCCACTGAGCCACCCATGCGCCCTTGGACACTATTTTTAAGAACAAAGTTCCACCTTCTACTTAAGAGAGAAAAACTTCCAGAGGCAGTCTGAGTTTTCATGATAAGAGAGGTAAAAACTGGACAATTCGTTCATCTCCCAGACAGAAGCCTGACAAGCTGGGTTTCAAACCGGAATCTGGTTTACATTTTAAAATAGGTGGAATGACACATTTCTAAAAAATGGATTACTTTGACCACAATAAAGAGAAGGCAATTCCTGTGACTCCTGATTCCTATGGAGGGGGGAGCAAAGATCAGTTGCAAAAAGCCATCTGGGGAGGTGGAAGGATATTAGAGAAAAAGCTAAGAGGGAGAGAGGAAACAGGAAAGAAAACACGGTCCGGAGGATAGTACTCTCGGTTTTCTCTTAGAAGTTGGTCAATAGGTCTGAAGTACATGGAACTGTAGGGTTTTTATATAAAGTGGGAGCTTGTACTCCCCACCCTTAAGGAGATTCAAATGTAAACATCTCCCCAGCTGACAAGGTTTCTCTCCATATCGCCTGCGTGGGCTGAGCAACTTATCCTTGAGAAAGGTTTGTGGGCCAACATTTTTCACTCTGCGCGTCCTATTGTCCGGGCCTCCTCTTTTCCATGGCTGCCTGCCCGCCTGAAGAGGACCAGGAGCAGGTTA
Source organism: Lutra lutra (assembly GCF_902655055.1). Taxonomy (NCBI): domain Eukaryota; kingdom Metazoa; phylum Chordata; class Mammalia; order Carnivora; family Mustelidae; genus Lutra; species Lutra lutra. Next base: position 38,353,950 of record NC_062288.1, read on the forward strand.
CAGAAAGCTCACGGCCACCCACTCCCAATTCTCTTCAGCCACCGCGTCATTAAGAGCGTCTCCCGCGGTTACAGCCTCCCTGCTTTTCAATAGCCCTCCTTTGTGTCTCTAAGCAGGCAAGAATGCGACCTATTAAATGTTAAAATTGGAATCCTTCAAGAGTTCGAGTTTCATTTTCTTCTCTTGCCGCTGACATAATTGATTTCACGTGTGTTTGATTCCAGGGCGAGCCTGGTGTGCTGGGTGCTCCGGGCACGGCGGGTCCGTCTGGTCCCGGTGGGCTCCCGGGAGAGAGGGGCGCTGCCGGCGTCCCAGGAGGCAAGGGAGAAAAGGTACCCTTTCACTGTTGCACCTTAACATGTGCTGTTGAGGAACTTGAGCCAAGCAGGCCACCCAGGGCTGCCCGGTTTGTTTTGTTTTGTTTTGTTTTTAAAACAGTTCCTGGGAGGTGGTCTGCTAGAGTTTTGAGACCTATCTCTACACATTTCTCTCTGCCACCTAGCACCTACGCATTTCTAAACTCACTAATCTGGCAAAATTCCTTGCTACCATGGAATTTCACGCAAACAGATGGTGTTGAGTAATACATGAGGCTCATTTTAATGCCACTAACAATAATGCCTCATCCTGCCCTAATTAATGGGAAGACGCTATATTGAACAGCTGTCAGCCGTGCTGCTGCATTAGTTACGCCGTAAGAGCGATCGGGCACCGAGGCCCATTGTGATGTCGCCTTAGAATTCTGTCCACGTGAATGTGTACCTTGCTTGATTATGCTGCAGGGGAGTGTATGGAAATTAGAAAAGAATATATTTCACGATAATCTGGAGAGGGCCCTGAATTATTTTTCCCTTACATTTTTTCTTCCCCTCATTCAACAACCCAGAGAAGGGTAGGGACTCAAGACGTGACTAAATGTTACAGGACTAGAGGTGTGTGGGATTTTCTGTACAAGCACTGCGGATTCGTTTTGATCCAGAAATTGGGCCGGAAAACCAAAAGTTGCTCTTGCTTTATACTTTCAGGGTGAAACTGGTCTCAGAGGTGAAGTTGGTAACCCAGGCCGAGATGGTGCCCGTGTGAGTAGAGTGTTGTTGTTTGTACTCAGACTGTTGTTGTGTTTCCATTTCATTCGGTTTGAGTTGAGCAGCTTTCCAAGACAGAACTGACAAAAGGAGGATCCGGGTTTAATAAGAATCTTCCTTTCCTTCCTGAATCTATGTACGGTAGGATCATTTAACATGTTCCAAAAGAAAGATTGAACAGAACTTATCCCTTTGAAAAGCATAACCTGAATGACTTTCTACCTTCCTCAGTGTTAACTCTACTGAGTACAAACTATAAGCCAAAAGCTCTAGGTTTAATAGAACATTAAGTGATTATTATAGGACTTTGGAAAAAGACCAGGAACACCTGCATTTTAAGAAGCCAGAACCTCACACAAGGTGCCATTTATTCAAATATGTGGCCTAAGAATTTTTCCCTCCAAGAGCCACCCCCGTGATTAGCTGTTAATGCCATGGAGAGGCCAAAGATCATGCCATGAAGGGATAATAACCCTGCCTGGAGAGTTGGCAATGTGGCTCTTCCAGGCCATTGGCCACCTTGGTTCTTCTCCTCACTCCCTCAGAGCTGACACCTCTGTCACACTGAAAATCGTCCTCTCTCTGAATCCCCTAGCCCTGGCGGTTTCAAACAAGGCTGCTCATTGGCTGCTCTCCGGGAAGCCTGACAAGAGCAGCAAGTTCAGATCTCCCCAATTCCTAATGTGCCCTTGACTTCCACATTCCCTTGATCACTGGGGTACTTTCCTCCCGAGAGCTGCTTCTAATGGTTTTGATAATTAGAACTGAAGTGCATCAAAAGCTTTCTCCATGTCCACCCTGAGTGTGCAGTGACAGCATTCGGTCACGGTCTGAGCACAGCAAGGGGAAATGGCAGGGGTCACCTTTGATGGCCTAGGGGTGTAATTAATAAGATTTGTTTCTTTTCGGTGCTAGGGTGCTCCTGGTGCTGTAGGTGCCCCTGGTCCCGCGGGAGCCACTGGTGACCGGGTAAGCATGCATTCTCATGGAGTCATGGCTCTGGGAGCCACTAGCAGCATCGACAGGTTTGCTGCCTGCCCCCGCCCTAGAGAGCCCCCGCAACTCATTTTTATGGCTTGGTATAGAGCCTACTTATTTAAAAACCTATCTGTTGTGATGGGGCCGCCCGAAACAAATGCTCTGTGTTTAAAGTTCTCTTTCCCTTCCTCTACATGAGCCAGCTATCTGATCTATACTTTAATCCCTATCATTTGTTTTAAAGACTTTCCCCATTGCCCATTAACAATATCCTAATGCACTGAGCCTCCTCAAAGCCTTCAATTGTAAAAAATCAATAAAATACATAGTGTGCCCATTTCACATTGAACAGTCCACTTAAAATAGACCTTATTTATTGTACTGCACAGATTGCAGCAAATAGATCAGCTCTGTGTCCATCTAAAAATTAAAATGTCCTCCTCCTCATATTGTGGGCACTGATTTATAGTGTTTTTGCAAGTGTATGACCAATACCACTTCCCCCCAAAATGAATACAATATTAAGCACAGTAAGAATCCATTTTATTTTACTTCCTGAGATGTGGTTTTCTCTTCGGACACAACTGCAAATTCTGCTCTCTATCACCGGTCCCTCTCCTTACTGCCTCTGTGAGCACTGATGTGACAAACTCCTCTTTGATCCCATTATAGGGTGAAGCCGGTCCTGCTGGTCCTGCTGGTCCTGCTGGTCCTCGAGGTAGCCCTGTAAGTGGAAACCTGGGTCATCCAGGACACTCATAACTTTTAGACCTTAATAAACCTAAGATTGCTGTGCCATTCTTAATATCCCTCCCCCCCACCCAGGGTGAACGTGGTGAGGTCGGTCCCGCTGGCCCCAATGGATTTGCTGGTCCTGCTGTGAGTATCTTAGGACGCAACTTAATCTGAAAACATCCTCAAGCTGGCACGTAGAGTGAGCTGGGACACCCGGACACAACTCTTCCTCTCTAACAGGGTGCTGCTGGTCAACCTGGAGCTAAAGGAGAGCGAGGAACCAAAGGGCCCAAGGGTGAAAACGGTCCTGTTGGTCCCACAGGCCCTGTCGGATCCGCTGGCCCCTCTGTAAGTTGAATTCACTGTACTCGACATGGCCTGTGTCATTACCCATGAACTCTTACAATTCAGCATAGATCAATCAAGTGCCTGCTGTGTACCAGGAACATACTGGATAGAAGATGATTTAAAAAATAAGAATTAACATTTGCATTCCACTTTATACTTTGTAAAGTTTCATAAACATCATCCCCTCTTACTTCTTTAGTATAACCCATGAGGGTGGTTGAACTGAAGCGAGGACATTTATTTCATGACACAGATGATCATCATTTTTAATTTCTGAATTGGTCTCTAATAGACATGTGAATGATTACCTTTGAATAAAAAAGCAACATTTATAGGAAATGTCTTGTGACTGGACCCCATGTCTTTCTGGTTTGTTTCCATTTAGGGTCCAAATGGTCCCCCTGGTCCTGCTGGAAGTCGTGGTGATGGCGGTCCCCCTGTGAGTATTTCAAGGGACTCTGATAACATGTCTTTCTTTAGAATCTATTAAAAACAACTTGAAAGTTTGGAGATGTTTGGTTAATTCTGAACTATACTCAGGAGACTCTTGAGATCCAGGTTCACTTTTTTCAGAGGAATTCTGATACTGAAGTTAAATCGTGGGTTACTAATCCCAACTGGAACTCCTACAGTGCATGTTGCTACCGCCTCACCTGAGGTAATAACCAAAGTTAACCCCAGTTGTTGAATTGTGAAATGGGTAAAAATAATTTCTCTGGTACCCCCTGTCCTTTTGCTGATCCCCCCCTTCTCCTGCCTGACCATGCTCTTTCTCTGACCTGCCCAGTGCTGTTACACTGACTCCTTCAGGACCCGAACCTCCCTAGGAATGAGCTGCACTCACTCTTTCCTGCTCTCACTGGACCGCAGTTAATACTCTTGGTCTGTTCTTGTACCTTCCTCTGGAAACAAAAGTACTTCTCCAGTGTTCATTTCTTTCGCACCCAGCCAGGTGGTTAAGATAGCATGGTATAAGACATTACACATCAATGTGTAATAATGGCATGGTGTCTTGTCTTCTTGTTCTTAGAAGCGTCAGGTTATATGGTAGCATTTCAAAAAGGACCATCAGAGCCTTAATGCAAAATACGAGTGTTGTGACAGGGGCATGCTGCTGGGAGAGAGGTGCAGACATGGAAGTCTTCGGAGTCCTTGTCAAATAATACCCTGTATGAGGCTGCCCTACGTGCTCCTTGGTCCGTCCTCGGTCACGTGTATTAAGGATTGGCCAGAGGAGAAATTGCCGTCTTACCCAAATCCCTAGAGTTGGTGTTGATTGTAGAACTTCAATGTGCTTCTGCTTGCTTCTTAGGGTGCTACTGGCTTCCCTGGTGCTGCTGGACGGACTGGTCCTCCTGGGCCCTCTGTAAGTAAATCACTTCAAAATATGTCATTTACTCTAGCCAAAAGGCCTTGTTTCTAGTAGGAAACTGGTAAGAAACTCTCTGGAAACCTGCTACTAATATTTTGCTATTACTTTTCTGGTCTGAAATCAGTTTTCCTGAAACATTAAGGCAAACCCATCACAGATTATATTTTATAAGATCAGCTTAAGAGGCTTTTATTCATGTGAACACAAGTCCCCTTTTAGGGGCATGGTCTCTTCGTTAAAAATAAAAAAACAGAACAGTTTTAGTCACATATCAGATATTTCTATATCTAATTACCCTTTATGGCCAACATTCTGCCTCCGTTGTTAAGGTATAATTGTTCCTGAATTTAAAGGTGGTTTGGCCTCTAATTTAATTCTGATTCAGACTCTCCTGTCAGGACTCAAGAGAATTTAATTAATTACCAAGGATTAAGTCTTCCGGTTAAGGTTTCAGGGGAAAAAAATAGCAAAGATGTTGATTTCTTGGAATCCTTTTACAGGTTCATAACAGAAAAATCTTCATTCCCTGTAGGCATTTAATTAAACCTAGTTGAGAGCATATCTGATTCCTCAATTATGAACAAAATGCCAGTATTGGTTTTCTTCAAAAAGAAATGAGCAGAGTCCTCCCAAACCCAAAGTCCCATTCATTTACGACCCACTCATCTCACTCTCCAGAGTTCTCATTCCAAGATGCCAGGGGCCTGGGAGCACAGCATTTCTTCTCCTCACAGACATTTGCCGTAGCCTTGAACGCAATTAGTCACCTTCTCACAGCCTCGGGAGGAGGAGGACAGGAAGTTGCCTCTCTCCATTAGAGGGAATGTGACAGAGCCTCAGCAGAGCCCCGGGATGGCCAGGATATCATTTTGTCGCTTTCAGCTATTTGCATCTTCCTCTCTAGAACCTCAGCAGCTCTCTCCTGGGTCTGCGACCATTAACAGAATAAATGACTCGGTCATTTGCTCACAGGGTATCACTGGCCCTCCTGGTCCCCCTGGTGCTGCTGGTAAAGAAGGACTCCGTGGGCCTCGGGGTGACCAAGGTCCAGTTGGCCGAACGGGAGAAACCGGTGCACATGGTCCCCCCGGCTTTGCCGGCGAGAAGGGTCCCTCTGGAGAGCCTGGTACCGCTGTAAGTGATTTCAAGCTCTTCTCTGGTAATACCTCGTACTGAATTACAGTAAAGCCTTTACGCAGATCTTCAGGTGGTGTGTATCTGCTGATGAGTACGGCAGGCTTTCACGTAGAGCTCAGTCGAGCCAGGAAATCTGTCCAGCACACACTGAGCTGTCAGAGCTCTGGCAGTTGCTTAGAAGACACTAGACGGGGATGACGATAAATGAAGGAACTCACTGTTTGATCAGAAGGGCACCTCCCTGGTCCTGGGATTAGAACAGAAGCCCACTGCCATGGCCATCCTATTGAAAACGAATCAATCTCCATAAGCTACCGATGTCTTAAACACGCTACGTCTGGTATTATCGTTGCTCTGAAATGTGCCTTTATGAGACTGGGTTCAGTTAGAGGCCAAGGTCAAAACTTGCTTCTTGGCCTAGATTCTGTAAAAACTCTATTGTACCACCCTGGATGACTTCATTAATCTCGGTCACATTTTTCACTCTTGTCCCATTGGTCCAGGGAGGAACCAGTTACAAAGAAATATACTTGCCAAGCCAACCTGTATTACCACCTCGTGGCTCCCCAGTGATAGTATTTTCCCTCTTTTTCAGGGCCCTCCGGGCACCTCAGGTCCTCAAGGGCTCCTTGGTGCTCCTGGCATTCTGGGTCTCCCAGGCTCTCGAGGTGAACGTGGTCTACCAGGTGTTTCTGGATCTGTGGTGAGTGTTTGACACCATTCTTCTTCTCATTAACATAATAAAAGATTTTAAAAGCTGCCACTTCAGATGTGACAGATTGATCACTGAATAACTCCACTTAAGATTTTTTATTCATGGCATTTTCTTTATACAGATCACATGTCACTTATCTGAGAAGCTTTAATACCACCTTCCTTAGACACACGCTATAAAGATACAGCTTAACATTATGCAGAATGATTTTTGTTCTTTTTACATGCTTAAGAACTATATAAGCTCTAATTGCATTTACTCCTCTGCAGCATGAAATGCTGGCATCATTTATCCTGTAGGAAGAATGAAACTCTGAAGTTCTGAATCATTCCATTAAATCTGATACATGACAGCAACTAGGAATCCTCTCATCTCCATAAACTCTCTCAACTTTGTGAATTCACTTCATTGGCAATATCAGATGCAACCAGGCTCACCTAGTATGGGGCGACATTCCAAAATTACACGAAACTGGCCATCTGAGTGTGGAGGGCGAGGGGAACGCGAATGATGCTTCTTGCCATCCTGTGGCCCATCCCCTCACTGCACTTTCTCTTTTCCAGCCGGTATCTCCTAGCCGGGATTGTGCTGGGAGGGTGAGATTTGTGCTCAGTCCAACAAGAGGAATGTTTCGTCTTCTTTGCCTCTAGGGTGAACCTGGACCTCTCGGCATTGCTGGTCCACCTGGGGCTCGTGGTCCCCCTGGGGCTGTGGGTGCACCTGGAGTCAACGGCGCTCCTGGTGAAGCTGGTCGTGATGTGAGTCTAACACGCTGTCTGGACAACCAAACCCAACTGTGTTCCGCTGTGCACAGCTTCATGTCCTCAGCTGAGTTCCTCTTGTTCCAAGTCTCTGAACAAGATGGTCTGTTTCTCCATGATATTTATGTGTCCTGACCATTCCTGCTATTGAAAATATGAAAAATTACTTGGGCTGGGGGGTGGGGGGATGGCTCTTTAAAACACGTCTCAGAAAACAAGCCTGGCAAGTTCTAATTGGCAGGTCCAACTGTCGGTCTGACTGGCAGTTCACTGTGGAGCACCGGGAGGGATGAAGATGGGGAGCTGAACTCTAGGGGCTGGTGAGGTAAAGAGCCTCCCTGAGCACCTTAACTGGTATGGTATCTTCACAGGGCAACCCTGGGAATGATGGTCCCCCAGGCCGTGACGGTCAACCTGGACACAAGGTCAGCACACCTCTTTGTCTTTCTCCAATTTAAAAGTGAATAGAATCCAGGCCAGCTGGATACTAAACTTCACTTTGCTTCTGGTAGGGAGAGCGCGGTTACCCTGGCAACATTGGTCCCGTCGGTGCTGTGGGCGCACCTGGTCCTCATGGCCCTGTGGGTCCCACTGGCAAACATGGAAACCGTGGTGAACCTGTAAGTTCGTAAATACCAGTCCCTTGGTGCTGTCCTCCTTGGAGGCTTCACTCTGACCTCCCCACACTCGAGAACTGTGGGGCTTTAGCCGGGGGTGGGGGGTGGTGGGCAGGATTGGGCTTGGCTGACAAGTTCGGTTTTGCTTCTCCAATTGGCAGGGTCCTGCTGGTTCTGTGGGTCCTGTCGGTGCTGCTGGTCCAAGAGGTCCAAGTGTAAGTACATGGTGAAAATTTCTTTACAGATTAACATTTAAGGAAACTCAGTCCAGACTGTCCATGAAAAAAAATAATGTATAGGCTAGATTTCATATTTTTCAAAAAATTCAGTCCATGTAGAGAATTGCTACAACTAGCTTCTAAGTCTCTTCTATTCCAGATCTCCTCTGCCTGTTTGTATTAAATAATCACAAAAATCCAGCCACTTAAGGGAGGGCTCAACTAAAGCAGATCAGGAGAATGGATGGCTATAACACTCATATGGTTCTCAACCCTCTGCATGTCTTGAGTTCGCTCTGTAAACAGATTAAGCAATGTTTGTGGGAAAGTGTCATTTTCAAAGGAAGGTAAATTGTCTCTGTCCACCTTTTTCTTTGCAGGGCCCACAAGGCGTTCGAGGTGATAAGGGAGAGCCTGGTGACAAGGGGCCCAGAGGTCTTCCTGGCTTAAAGGGACACAATGGACTGCAAGGTCTTCCTGGTCTTGCTGTAAGTAGAGTGTGCCCTTCCTGCATGTATACGGGTCTTAAATGATCTTCCTCAAATTTTCATTGCTCTCGCTCTAAAATGAACTCCTATCCACTTCCCCTTCTCTGGCTGACTTCATCTCACAGAGATAATGCTATTTCATCCCAACACAAAAAGGTGCGGGTTAGGGGAGATCGAAATATCCATATATTAAAATCTCCTGGCAACAATGTCCTTCAACCCCACTTAAAATAAATATAATTAGAGGAATGACTAATATGGCACAGCTGAAATAGCTTGTAGAAAAAAAATATAATTGAATATAATAGACATAATGGGAGAAAAGAGCCCCATTTTACATTTTCAATTTTCTCAAACCAGAGTCCATTGAAACTAAAGTTTTCCATTCAATTTAAAAAAAAAAAAAAACAAAACTGTTTGTCGACATGTGTTCTGAAAGTGTGATTTTTCCTGTCCTCTCTTTCAAGGGTCAACATGGCGATCAAGGTGCACCTGGTTCTGTGGGTCCTGCCGGTCCTAGGGTAGGTCAACCTAAAAGACCTTGGTCTCTGAAACTGAGCTTATGGCAGGGAGGGAGCCCCAGGCTTCTCCTTCCTTGTGGGGTTTTTACTGACTCACTCAGACCTGGTGTCCTTCTTCCCTAGGGCCCTGCTGGTCCTTCCGGCCCCGCTGGCAAAGATGGCCGCACTGGACATCCTGGTACAGTTGGACCTGCTGGCATCCGTGGCTCTCAGGGGAGCCAAGGTCCTGCTGTAAGTACTGTTCCATGAAATAATAAAGAGCATCATGGGCCTGAGGAATATTCTCTTCAGACTAGCCCAAGACGGCTGTGACCACACATTGAAGTAGTTCCCCCCCCTTCCATATGTTTAGTTCTAAACTGTGTAAAGATCATACAGAAGGAGCTGTACGGTCCCTGCAAGTATGCCTGGGATCAAGTTACTCTTTTTTCCTTATTAGAATGTGCTTGTGTGTAACACTCAGCTGAAAATTTGCTATCCCGACGTCTCTCACTATGACCAAATATGAAACCTCCTCTTTCTTGCTCTCACCTTTGCAGGGCCCTCCTGGTCCCCCCGGTCCTCCTGGCCCTCCCGGCCCAAGTGGTGGTGGCTATGACTTTGGTTACGAAGGGGACTTCTACAGGGCTGACCAGCCTCGCTCACCACCTTCTCTCAGACCCAAGGATTATGAAGTTGATGCTACTCTGAAATCCCTCAACAACCAGATCGAGACCCTTCTTACCCCTGAAGGCTCAAGGAAGAACCCAGCTCGCACATGCCGTGACTTGAGACTCAGCCACCCAGAGTGGAGCAGCGGTAAGTCAGGATGTCCGAGCCGGACCAGCCCTTCTCACGAGCTGGGCTTTGCAAAGTCTGTTCCCATGGACATTTACAGTGAAAAATTTTGGGGTAAAAATTGCATTATCTGGAATCATACCTAATTAATAAAGCCTTTTCCTCTCCCAGCCAGCACCCAGTCCCAGGGTCCTCTTCATATATATTTTTGCCTTTTTTGTGGTAATACACTCTGATTTTTCATGGAGGAGAGGAGAGGAAGAACTGACTAATCCTAAAAATAGCCATCCTCTTAAATGTGGGGTACACAGTGTTACTTATGGGAATTAAAATCTTTCTCTACTAATTATTAGAACCTATGCTCTAGTCAAGGAGAGGCTTTCTGAGCTGGGTTGTTTTTTTTTTTTTTTTAAAGGTTACTACTGGATTGACCCTAACCAAGGATGCACTATGGATGCTATCAAAGTATACTGTGATTTCTCTACTGGTGAAACCTGCATCCGGGCTCAACCTGAAAACATCCCAGTCAAGAACTGGTACAGAAATTCCAAGGTCAAGAAGCACACCTGGTTAGGAGAAACTATCAATGGTGGTACCCAGGTGAGGAATCTTACAAACACTCCTTCTCTCCTAGCTAAATAATATTAAAGTTGTTCACTTTTTAATGATCTGCATTTTAATTCTTTACCAAAATGGGGTTATTAAAAAGAACCTGCTCTCTTCTTGGGTTTTGGTTCTGTGCTGGACTGCACACTAAAGATGGAATGACTGGACATATCCAGACAATCTAAAGTTATTATTCAAATTGGACTTACCTGATAATCACTGATGAAACTAATGCCATTCAGCATAAGGAAGTGCCAGCCCGCATACTACATATGCCCATGCCTGTGTAGTCTCAGGACATGTGCTCTTCTGAATTTTTAATCAAATGTCTTCACCAACTTTATTGAATGCCTACTGGTGGGAATCAGAAAAAGAAAGAGGTCTGACTCTGTCTCCTTGCTCTCTTATTCTAAAGAAGAAACGTACACATAAAGGCTTATCTAAAACAGGTGCCTTTTGGAGATCATCTTGCCTCAGCCTGGTAGTTGCTGTGTACCTTCTAGGGAACTAATATTGCACAGACAAGGGAATTGAGTTTCCTTTGTAGAAGCATCTTTTCCCCAAGATTCAGATCTGAGTCCATCATTCCTCCCCACAGCAGCCTTTTTTTCCCCCATCTCTTTTTTGACTGTTAGTATCTGAGTCCCTCTCCACTTAACTAGCATTTCTTATTCTCTGTAGTTTGAATATAACACTGAAGGAGTAACCACCAAGGAAATGGCCACTCAACTCGCCTTCATGCGCCTCCTGGCCAACCATGCCTCTCAGAACATCACCTACCACTGCAAGAACAGCATTGCCTACATGGATGAGGAGACTGGCAACCTGAAAAAGGCTGTCATTCTGCAAGGTTCCAATGATGTTGAACTGGTTGCCGAGGGCAACAGCAGGTTCACCTACACTGTGCTTGCGGACGGCTGCTCTGTAAGTCATAGCAACATCTGGGGGAAGGGGGGGCTGCAGTTCTAGCTCAGACCACTGCATGAACAGGTGAAGGAGAGACCTACCTTATTCAATCCATTTTTGTAAGTGTATTTATTTAAATTCAGATGGCAAGTCCAGAGGAATTCTTATAAGATCTTGCCTTCGGAAATTCTCTGAAAAGCTGAACTACATACCATGGCCGCGCATTAGAGTTTTTCTTTAAACATGAGTTTGTTAAATGATGAGGGCTTCCTGGAACTTAAAATTACTTGAGGTTAAAAGGTCCCAAGGTATAATTTGTAGTGATATGCACGTTATTTGACTTAATAGTATTGTCTGCATATAATTTGTCTCTATACTGTGCTATACATTGAAGAAAAATTAAAATATACTCACAACATACCCACCCAGCTCTCCCTACTGAGACACACACCCCTCAAAAATGATACTGTAGCAATAAACCACTTGGAATATGTAAAAACGCCCCTGATGCTTCTGGTTCAAAGATGAACATGGTGATCTGGGACACACTTCATAATGAACACGCCCAAAAGTGGTTCTTAACTATCTCTATAGTGCTACATTATTTATACACACACACACACACACACACACACACACTTATATATACACACATATGTAAATATAAATATGTTACATAAACACACATATACATATATACATATATATACATATTTTTTATATATTCATATACATTTTTTTCTTTTTCAAACAGAAAAAGACGAATGAATGGAGAAAGACAATCATTGAATACAAAACAAATAAGCCATCCCGCCTGCCTATCCTTGATATTGCACCTTTGGACATCGGTGGTGCCGACCAAGAATTCAGGGTGGACGTTGGCCCAGTCTGTTTCAAATAAATGAACTCAACCTAAATTAAAAAAAGAAAAGAAATCTGAAAAAACTTTCTCTCTTTGCCATTTCTTTTTCTTCTTTTCTTAACTGAGAGCTGAGTCCTTCCATTTCCTCTGCACATCTACTTGCTTAAATTGTGGGCAAAAGAGAAGGAGGAGGATCGATCAGAGCATAGTGCAATATGATTTCATTCATTCCCTCCCCCACCCCCCCAAAAAAAAAGATTTGGAATTTTTTTTCAACACTCTTACAACCTGTTGTGGAAAATGTCAACCTTTGTAAGAAAACCAAAATAAAAACTGAAAAATAAAAACCATGAACATTTGCACCACTTGTGGCTTTTGAATATCTTCCACAGAGGGAAGTTAAAAACCCAAACTTCCAAAGGTTTGAAACTACCTCAAAACACTGTCCTGTGAGTGTGATCCACATCATTAGGTGCTGACCTAGACGGAGATGAGCTGAGGTACTTGTTTTGTTTTGTTCAGAATACAAAGGTGCTAACAGTATTTCAGATACTTGAAGACCGTTGATGGTGCTAGAAGAATTTGAGAAGAAATAATCCTCTGTAATGAGTTGTATTGTGTATTCTCTTTTCATCTGATTTAGCATCAGTATTTTACATCTTGTTCCCAAATAAAAGTATGCAGATTACTTGCCCAACCTTGTCCTCTTCTTTAAATTCAGCATTTGTTCTTTGCCAGTCTCATTTTCATCCTCTCCCGTGGTACCAAAAAGAAGCCTTGTTTCTCGGACAAGCAGAAAAATTGTACACACTATTTTGTATATGTGAGATGTTTAAATAAATTGTGAAAAAAATGAAATAAAGCATGTTTGGTTTTCCGAAAGAAAATATCGAGTAGAATTCCTTGCTTCGATGCTCTTTGTAATATAAATAATGGATTATAGCATCTCTACCAGCCATTAGACTGAGTGTTTCTCATTAGGTAGAAACTATGCAAAAAAGGCAATTTGGTACAGTAGAAAGAGCAGAGAGGAAGGACCCAGGAGATCTGAACTCCAGTTGTGAATACAATTGTGGCTGAGTGACCTCGACCACTCCACCTTTCAGTGTCTCAGTTCCCTACCTATAACATGGGGGGAGATTCCCTCTCCGAACTATAAAATATTTGCCTTACTCAAAATACTAAGACTTAAGCAAATGGTATTGCAGACCTAAGTTTATTTCACGTGGAGATCCACAGAACCTTCTGGTTTGTTATCTATTAAGCACTCTGAAACAGTGGCTGAAAGTTGGTCTATGTACAATTAATACTATTAACTAAAACAGTTTCAAATATTCAGTAACAATGCCATACACTTAAATCTGATGCAAGTGAGTACAATGCCTGTGAGGAGGTAATGTGTGTGCCGTCAATCAGCAGAGACAGCTGTGGATAATAGTACCATGAACACCTACCTGCCAAATCAAGTTCATTTTCCTCCCCTACACCTTTCAATGACATCTTTAATACACTTAAACATAGTAATGTGTCAAGTAAAATGTTAAGATTCATTTAGAGCTTATTTCCTGTTGCAGAACATAATTGTGATTGTAATATTTGCCTCCTGAAGTAAGTCATCTCAAGATTCAATTAATTTCAAAAGCAAAAGACTGAACATGGTGAAAACCTAATATCAGCTCTAAAAAGTCAGCAAGGTCTACTAACCAAATGGTAACTTCAGATTATGGTCTGTCCACCACCCGAATCGGAACACAGGGATGCTTTTTAAAATGCAGATTCCCAATTCTCAACCACCAAATTACGATTTAGTAAGGAATCCATATTCTTATGCACCTTGCAAAATTGTGTTGTACATCCATCCACTGGGAAACCACTAGATACGATGATTTCCACAGCCCTTCAAAGTTCTAACAGTTTGTATCTGGCAAGAATGAAGCAATATTCCTGACCAAATGACACAAAGAAAACAAAACCCCTGTAATCAGAATATGAGTGCTCCCGACAAATGAACTGAAATGGCCAGCGCAAACTTACTTGATAACCAGTTAGAAATCTCTGGGTTTCTTCAATCTGTTATGCCCTCAGGTCCACAGTCCAAGAAAGCTGGCTTAAAGAAGGCTACTAAAGTGAAGAAGGAAGAAATCATTTCCTGAGTATAAGCTGAGAGCCAAACACTATGCTAGATGTTAATAATGCTTTGTCCAACTGAATTCAAACAGGCAATATGCGTTAATAATCACTTAATCCTGAGTGTGGGATTACAGGAAATAGTTCAAAAAACAATATATATTGTATATCTGATAAGTACATACCTGCATATCTGATAAATAACAATGAGGAAATAAATGATGGTATATCCAATCAATACTTTTTAAAAAGGAATAAATAATGGTATGTCTAATAGACAGCAATAGGAAAAGAGTGAAATCTATCTTGATATCCCAATAAAATTTATGAGGATGATTAAACAACAAAAAAAATGCTTAGAATGGAATGTTATAATCTTTAAAATATCACATTCAAGTACATTGTCATTAGAAATCTATCAAACATACAGATTAAAATGCTAAGAGTAGATGCATTCATGGAGGAATGATAGGAACGACTTTTATGCCTAAATTTTCCAAATTTGCTCTAATATCACCATCATTTACAACAGATTAACCCTTAAGATATAATGAAAAGAAATAAGCAGCAAACAAGTGAAAACAACCATGGCTGAGGAGTGGCCATCTCCAGGGCAAGCGTGGTCCACCTCCCACTCACTTCTCTTCTGTAAGAGAAGGAAAAACCCAGCCCCCGAGTCATCACTTACTGTGACCCGGCCACTTACTGTGATCACTTACTGTGGGGCCCCAGGGAGGGTGCACAAAGCTATACGTTCCAGGCGGCAGTACCCTTAGGGGGTTCCATAGTACGGCTGGAGAGAGAGAATAAAATGTGTGAACACAGAATTAAACAAAGTGTCCTCTGAGGATAGCAGAGGACACAATTAATGAGAAGGAATCACAGAAAATGAATCTTAGCTTCATGCAGCAACAGTGACATTTGGGTTTAGCTGGGTAGCTTTTGCCAGAGAGCTCATTTTACTTTCAAAGCCTCTATCTGGCCAGAGGCTTCTTCTCTGGAAGCCACATATTAGAACCATCTGGTACTTACCAAACCAGGAGGTCCACTGTGAGTGTTTCCGGGGCCTGGGCCGAGCACTGAAGGCTTGACCCTTGCACAACCAGCCCCCTGTCTTTAGAGGCTAATCACCAGGCCCGAGGGACCCCGCTCACGACATTTCCTGACCCTTGGTCCGATGAAGGTCAGCCGCCTCTAACTCGTGCCAGTCTGAGAGGGAAGAAGATTGTGTATGAGAGAAGGAAGGAGCAGGTAGCCAAGATTGGAGGATGAGACATTAATCAAGTCTGGTAAAAAGGGCCATTTAAAATTCTAAAATCAATACAGCTAATGCATTTGGCAAAGAGCAAGGACACCTGACCAATGCAGAACACATTTACTATCTTTAATGCCAAAATACTGTTTTCTGCTATTCCACTTAATATCACTGAAAAAGAAGTTCAGAAATTGGATTATATATAAGAAAAGTTGGAAATGTCATTTTGGGTCAGAACAACAATCCATCTAGATGAGTACTTTGCCTTTGACAGTGGCACCAAGGGAAATTTGGGAGAAAGAGTGGTTGGCACTTCCTGAGAAACCAGCCTCAAAACTCCCATTTAATAACCCATTGTAAATCTTTTTTGTACATAGATGTATCTAAACCCTTCCAGAGCCCTCTATCTGTTTTGAAATATGTTGGTATTACAGTACCAACAGGAGAGAGCTAATGCTGAATTGTTAGCTCGGCTTCCTGGCCCTCTGATCAAGTAGCTAAAATGTGCTTTCTGTCCCCGTGCCTGGATCAGCCAGGGACTCAACAACTCAGTGTCCACAGGGAACGGTGGTAACAGCAGCTTTGAGGCCATCGACAGCCCATAACGATTGACTTATCCCCACTGTTGGGCCAAATAAGCACATAATTTGTGGTCAGCAGCCGAGGTTATGTGCACCACCGCTACCACCAACTGGCCAAGGGCACGTGGGAAAGTCTCTTAAGATCTGTAAGAATTTGGAGAACATGCCTGCTCTCAGAGATTTCCATTAGCGCGTCTGCTCTACCTCTAGCCCACGGTACCACCGGGAGGACCAAATGGGGCAGATGCGAATTGCTTCGTGAAGTGGGGGCAAATGTTACGTACCATCATTAGGTCCAAAATTTCCAGTCACCTTTTGAGTTAATCTCCTACCCTTGGCCCTCCAATGTACGGGGAGCAGAGTCGAAAATTTAAATTCAGTTAGCACCACTCTTCAAATTGGTAATCAATCAATTTTGAGTCATGCCTCCCCATCAGTAAAAAATGTGAGCCCTTATAATTAATTTTGTTACTCTATTTATATATAAATGTTATGCACATACTAGGTACTACAGTGCTAATATACGATGTGCAGTGTAAAACCTACATGGGGGAAAAAAAGCCTTTAAAAGAGAGAAAATAAATACAAACAGGAAATTCCATATTCCAATAGATCATTTTACACACCACCGGCATGCCCATTCCTACCCTCTATTAGAGAGACTAGTGCCCTAAACAAGGATTCATGATGGCATTCGGGGGAGGCAGAACATCAGTGAAGTCCTGAAATAGGGTGTTAAATTTTGTGTGTACGTGCATTTTTCTTGGGGATGGATCCTCAACTTTTTTCAGATACCTCAAAAGGGTTCATGACCAAAAATCATGTTATGAACTACCACACAAAGGCAGATTACTTATTTAATAAACCCTGGGCTTTCCTGAACTAGGACTTTCATATCTCATTTTGGGTCTCACACCTAGGAAATGCTGCTTCTCCTGTTCTAAGGCCTGGGCGAACCAACCAGCACCGACCCACATTAAAATCGAGGTTTGGGCGCCTGGGTGGGTCAGTTGTTAAGCATCTGCCTTCGGCTCAGGTCATGATCCCAGAGTCCTGGGGTCGAGCCCCACATTGGGCTCCCTACTGGGCGGCAGGAAGCCTGCTTCTACCTCTCCCACTCCCCGTGCTTGTGTTCCCTCTCTCTCTGTGTCTCTCTGTCAAATAAATAATCTTTGAAAAAAAATTTAAAAAACTAAAATTGAGGTTTGTTTTTCATTCTTCCACTTCCCTGCCATGGGCCCTCTCTCCCGCATTTTAACAAGGCTTGGCAGATGCTTTACGACCCAGAGTTGGACTTTCCAATATCAAAGTGCACCTCTCCACAAACAAATAAGAACAAACAAATTCAATAATGGAGACTGATTAATGAAGTTATGTTATTAAGTTATTAATGAGTTATTCTTTTTAGGTAAAATATGCATATGTTAATTTTTTTTAAAAGAAGTTTAACCACAAAGAAATTGTAATTCCTGGTACGATAAAAGACTGTAAGGACAATAACTGGAACATGTTCTTCAGGGACCTTCAAATCCCCCCAGAACCAAATGTCTCCTTCTCATCTGGCTCTTTCTAAACAGAGCTATTATTTCCCCAAGCTATAAGAATTTTGGCCAGAATTAACAATCCTCATGGACTCTAGAAAGGCATCCTTAAAATTGCAATTCATTACATATTTAAAGAAATTCACAAACACAAAATGCCACTAAAATGAAATTTTTCTAGTGTAGCATTGCTCTTGGTGCCCAATGACTTAATTAACCATCAACAGCATGGGGGGTGGGGGGAAGCAGAAACAATTTTTTTCATGGACTCTATTAATGCTAGGCAGAATAAGAACACCTACTCATACACCACCGTGCTGAGTAGATGGCCTTTCTCTCCCTACGGGATGTCACTTTCAGTTCACTGCTCCCCCTGCTGACTGGATAATAGAACACCCCAGTCTTCGACTGCAGCCCCAGGCACACCATCCAAGAAGGAAAACTCAGATTTCAGAGTTGAAAATAGAACGGCCTCCTGTGCTTATTTCCTGTCTGCCCAGACACACAGCCTTCCCTCCAGCTTCTGTGGCAGCCTACCTTCATGTCCTCAATGCTCCCGCCATTTTTTTACCCTTTTAAATCTATCCTTAATCTCTCTCCCATGGAGAGAGGTAAAATGGAAGTCACAAGTAGGCAAATGTAAGCTCAAGGGGAGAACGGGAGAATGGCCTTCTGGGTGAGTAGAGCTGTCCTGTGCTACTAACGTTGCCCCACAATGCAGTGAGTAACTCCAGGAGTGAAGCAAGGAGTCTTGGGGATTACACAGAATGGATACAACAGGATGTGACGGAAAGAACAGGGGCTTGGGTGGCAGGGCTGTCTGCCTACGAGCCCTATCTCCACCATCTCCTCCTCTGTAAGATGGGGATAACGATGAACTGCCCACCGGATGGCTGGGATTGGAAACGGGAAGGCACAGCGGCTTGGGGGTGGGTGGGCAGTGAGCAGGCAGCACCACTGTGGCCTCGGCCCCAGTCCCCGAAAGGCTGCATCTTCCCTGCAGCCTAGAGCACCACCCTCGCCCTTCCAGGAGCGCCCGCTTCTCTGAGGACAGTGGCCAAACCTCGAGCACATCTACAGTTCGGTGACACTTCCATTTCTCCCACGACAAATGGATTCCAGCAAACTTCCAAACCCTCACAGTTCTGGTGAATCCATCTCCACAATCCAATAAAAAAGCAAACAATGAATCATGGAACACTACATCAAAAACTAATGATGTACTGTATTGTGACTAACATAACATAATAAAAAAAAAAGTACTGAGCTTTTATTAGAAGCCTGAAAATCTTCTCAATTTTTTATGAAGAAAAAAAAAATCCCACCTCAACAGTAAAAACACAAAGTAAAACTTCTGAAAAAAATTTTTTTTCTAATTCAACTAGGCTCTGCCGTATGCTAATAGGTTCATCCGATTTGGGAGACAAAGCTTTCTGAGCAGAGACAACGGCACTTTGCTTGCTTGGAAGCCCGTTCTTGTACACAAATGGACTACAACTCATACATACATGTTGAATTAGCCAAACTCCTGACACTTAATTTTCACAATTCGAGTTTCTAAAACTTTGTCTCTGGCAGCAGAAATTTAACTCAAGAGTTATCAGCACAAGCGATGATCATAATTATTAAATCCATGTCCTCGGGGAAATTTCTTGGCCTATATGAATTTACTCAAGGGCTTTAAACATCATTAAATCACCTATTATAGCCAGTGCTTTGAATGTCTATATGAGTATTATTATAAGTGGATCCTTCAAAGAAGTTGGATTATAGTCATTTCCAACATGGTTTTTCTATCCCTGATTATAGGTCTCCTCTTCCTTATAACACAAAAGTCTAAAAAAATTTAAGCCTTATCAATGTCACTAAATTAAAGTTTCCATCAACTACTTTGCTCATCATAAGATATGTTCCTAATCAAAAGAGTAAAAAAAGACTTTACTCAGATAACATCTAGAAAATTATCTATATAACCCTTCCTCTGGGTTTATTCATAATGACTATTTATTTCTCATTAAATATTACAATATAGTATATTCACATTGGCTAATGTGAAGTTCCGCATGTATTCTTAGATTATCTTCAACTAAAATGTCACAATAAACACTCACCTTGTCACCATAAATTATAAAAAGAGTTGCTTTTCTTCTCCCAAGCGTGGGAGGGCTATCTATCAAACAGAGTACAAAGTCCACTAAATCCTTTGAACCTTTGAAGAGAAAAAGACAAATCAATGCCAAAAATGATGGGCCTTCTCACCAATACACAAATTAAACTGTGTATTTTGTAAGATTTACAGGGTAAGTGGGCTTCTTTTTATTATCACTTTTGCTAGGTATCTGTCAAGTAGTCTAATTCAGTAAAATAGATTGATTCATTGGGGGAAAACCTCTAATCTCCATTCTGGGTTGGGGGAGAAAACCATGCAGACAGTTTAGTCACCCTACACCACTCATATTATGATTTAATTGGTCTGAAATATTGTTTTAAAACTCCCTTTGTGATTGTAATATGCAGCCAGCGCGGTAAGGAAAACTGTACTCAACTAATGCCACAGGGTTCTGAAATGCTCCCTTAAGATCACTGGTGAAGTTGGAAGTGGGTGCAAATGTGCCTTTTTCTTGGAAGATTGGTGTGCAATACTTAAAGGTTTTCTAGAGCCCGTACAGTATCTACCTAACCAGAATTGCTGGGGGGAGTCAAGGTATCTTCATTTTCAATGACTACCACTGAGGTGATTCCCATGTATTCTCAAAGTTTGGGAACCACTGGTTTAGTTGTGTCACTGTATTACTGACATATTCTTGGATGATTCTGTGACCCTCTCCCTGAAATGTTTAGGGCCACAGCTTAAAATCATGGGCTCTAAGCTGCTTTAAATGAGAACATGTAATGGCTCATTGAACTCGTGAGCAATTAATTTGGGAACAGTTGCAGTATTATAAATGTGATTACTTATTGCAAACCCAATTAATCCAGTCAGGAGGAATGTTAATTACAAGGGAGTATGGAAATTAGCATGAGTGCATGACTAAATGCCTAAATTCTGACCTATTATATTGTGGTCTGGTAACTTACTTTAAAAAATACTTCCACAGAACAACTCATGAATATATGTGTGTGTGGGCATAAGGTAACATTAGTCCACACTCCAGGGCTGATGAGTGAACTTGGAGATACCCTACTTAGGAAAACCCAAGCTTTAGAAGCGGCTGCTGTGCCATTTCAAATGGGCATTGCTGAAAGCTACATCAGGGGATATATTAATTAGCATAAAAGATGTGAAAAGTAAATTTTTATTGTTGAAATAATGGTTGTTAAGATAAGTGACTACTTAATATTTAATATTAACAAAATTTGAGCTAAGCCTTGCTCTACTAGCAGCCTGCCACTTAATAATAAGATTGACAAGAAAAGACAGATAGTCCAATTGGTCTCCAACCACTAGAAGCTACCTATATTTATCTAAAACTCCTGAATCACTAAACTGGTTTAGATCAGGTTAGAAAATGACTCAAAAAAAAAATTTTTTTTTTGAGAAATGGCAGGAGATGGCCAAGAAAATAATAGGCAAAGCAAAACTGTATTTAATTGATTTAAAAAAAAAGAAATTGCATACAATAACCATATTTCTCTTACAAGCAATGGAATATCAATCAAAACAAATCCAGACAGAGTAGAAAGCAAATGGGAAGGCTTTCAAAGCTCCCCCAAAATGATCTCTCCTAATTTGGGAACAGCTAAGATTTACTAGGTCTATGATTTTATGGCCCTTTCCCCTTCCATAACTGAAAAAATAGAAGAGGCAGATCCTTAGCCACATGGGCCATCTGACTCCTTTTTCCTGAGAATGTAAAACTTGGAGTGGAGAATGACAGAGACTGGGAGCCACTGAAGTTGAGGCATGCTAATGACAGCACTCTAGGGGTGGCCATAAACTTCTGCTGATGAGATCGTAGAACCATAGCAGGTTTTGGGTTGTGCTTTGAATTATGAAATAACCCAGTATCCTTTCACTATCTATTTCACCTAAGTTAGAGGAAAGTTGATTTCTATTACATAAAACAAAAATCTTTAACTCATACACCTAGTAAACAGATATAGAGTGAACAGCAAAAACAGAGGACTATAGGGCTATCTTAGAGTAAAGAGATACTTAGAGTTAGTATAAATAAGAACCAGAAATTTAAATGGCCCAAAAACATTACCAGAGAAAAAATATTGTAGGGAGACAGTGCCACAAAATATCTTGCAGACAAAGGTACTGATAACATTTGTTCTGGACTAACTTCTCAAGGATGTTCGTAGAGTGATAACGAACAGCCCTGAAAGAGGGAGACAGTGTCTCCTTCCAGAGTGGAGAACAGGTTACTGTCCAATGTAATAAAGATAATGTCTCCCTATAGGGCAAATGTCTGGCAGGTTTGCTTGCAGTCCACTGTAAAACATTCGGGTTCCCTATGCTTTGTGTTCCTCTGTTGTGGCGGGTCCAGCTGGGTTGCTCTCATTGCCCCCACAGGCCCTGGGGGCAAGGGAACCGGAAGCAAACATAAAGCTTCTGTTGCTTGCCTTGCTGTGAGTAACATCTCCTTTATCTCTGATCTAGAAGTTGTATGTCTTCTGCCAGCATTTGTTAAACTGTAGCTGGCTAACATCTCAGCTTTAAAGCAGAGACAATTTCAGACCCTCCACAGTTCTTGACAAACATTTTGAAGAAAAATACATATCAGAATGGAGCTACCTCAGATCTGTATTCCTATCTTTCAAGTTGCCTAGCAACTAGTTGGTCACCATTGATCTGACACTCTGCAGTAATGAAAGACCACACTATGTAGAAAAGTATGATGGAACTGTATACTTCAAGATCACAGAGATTGTTTGATTCGTCTCCGTATCTCCTTTATCACCTAGCCCAAAACCTAATATAGACTGTATGCTCAATGATTTTATGTTGAACAAATTGTTAAATCAAAGAATTAACTAAAAAATGACTCTGCTGGGATATGTATGGAATTCTAACTGAGATAGTTTTAAATCTGTAGCATAAGTACTTTGCCTCGGAATCATTCTGTTTCTTCAAGTTCACTTAATTGTGAATAATAGAGATGACTCAGGGAAGCTCATGCAGCAGGGACATAGAGTGGGAAAGGTAAACAGCTTTGCTGAAACCGGAGCTGGAAAATGCCTCTTTATTTAAGGGGGCTCTAGAGATCTCAGGAGCAGGAATTTGTGACTCTTTTCTCTGCAGCAATCCCACTAATCTGGTTCATTCATATTCCACATGTTTGTCTTTTTAGGTCTACTATTAATTGGCAGCTTTTTTTTTTCCCCTTGCTACCCTAATTCCTTAGGAAGAGATTTCGGTGCAGTTCATAAATCCCCTGGCAGCCTACTAACTGATGACCTTTGAGCAGACATCCCATCAACTGTGATCATTAATGTCATGTTGTATAACACCTGGCCACCTAGGCATCAGAAGCCATGGGTGGGGTGGTTTTTCAAGAGGGCAAGGACATGAAAGGCCATAAACAACATCTCTATTTGGAGGTATGCAGCCTATCTATCCTCTCACTCTTTTCCTGTCACTTCTTCCTCCTGAAAAATATGTACCTTATTTCATGTGGTTTGAGTACTTTGTCTTCAGATAAGAATGTAAAACACAAAAAGTTCTTAGACATTAAAAAAACACGTACCTATACCAAAAAAACTTGGGTGGTGGGGACACCACATTTTTTTTTTTCTGGAAAAAAAAAAAAAGACAAAATGTCATTAAATAAACAAAAAAAATGTTCAACTTGTCTAATAAAGAAACAAAAAGTACAATCTTAACTGGTCAATGACTATCCTTCTTTTTTTTTTTTTTTTTTTTTAGATTTTATTTATTTATTTGACAGAGAGAAATCACAAGTAAGCAGAGAGGCAGGCAGAGAGAGAGGAGGAAGCAGGCTCCCTGCTGAGCAGAAAGCCAGATGTGGGGCTCGAACCCAGGACCTGGGATCATGACCCGAGCCGAAGGCAGCGGCCCAACCCACTGAGCCACCCAGGCTCCCCGACTATCCTTCTTTTAAAAATAATAGTGTTTTAGCCAAAATATCAGTCTTATGTACAGCTGGCATGAGTATAAATCAGTACAAAATTTCTGGGGAGCAATTTATCAGTATGTACCAAAAGCCTTAAAAATATTTTTATACTTTTGAGCAGTTATTATTCCACACCCTGGAATGTATCCTAGGAAATGAATCCTTAATTTTTCTAAAGACTTTTGAGCAAGCAGAGTTTGTATGAAGAGTGAGACTCTAATTTTCTTCCCTTGTCCAAATCTAAGCACATAGCTGTCCTCTCATGCAGCTGCCCAGAGCAACCTAAGCTTGGAGAGGGAGCGCTATACTGGTATGAAAGACAAGCCCATGAATCACAGAAGTCTTCAAACTTTGAGAAATGCCATGGCTATTTGCATCATGAAGTTGACAAAACCAGAACCCTGGAGCTCTCAAAAAAGCCACAGCAAATCCACTCTTTGAACTGGCTCGCTTGCCTAAGTGCCAATCCAACCATCTGAACAGAAGGTGTCCTGGTAAGGAGTCTCCAAGAAACACCAAAAGGCTGTACTCATAAATATATGTCTGACTACCTCCTCTTCCACTGAAGTCGATCCCCAGCTGGCTATGGTGAAATCACATTCTCCCGCCTCCTATATCCTATCAGCATGAACGTGATAGAAGGGCCTAAAGGGAAGACACTACAACAGCATAAGTATAGCACAAAAATAATGATCATATCTCAGGCGCAACAGTTGTCATAGCCTTATTATAGCAAAAGATTGGAAATTAACCAAATGTCTAATAATAGTGGATTGGTTAGAGTAGATATGGCACATCCAGATGATGTATTGCAATGCGGTTATGAAGAATGTTCTCCAGGAATACTCAGTGATATGGGGGGAATTAATAACTATATACTAAAATAAACAAGTAGATTACAGTGAAATTGCCTCTCGGGCAGGAGATAGGATTTTAAATCACGAAAAAAAAAATCTCATATAGTTAACATTATCCTTGAAAATCTCCAGTTTGGAGAGCAAATACCATAACTGCATCATAGTTTTTCTTTTTAGCATTAGAATAGGTCATTGTGTCTGTGATTGAGCATCAAAGCAGCTGGTCTGAGTTTAGACCTTGTTGTAGGAAAAAATATGTATTTTTAACCACTGGAGTCATGGTCACTGTAGCAAGATGCACATACCATAAAAGATACACAGGAATTGAGAGAGACTAAGGAAACAGTAAATTCCTATCACCCATCTCATGCTTATTCTGGGGCATATACTTGTGAACAAAATGAAGGGGAAATTTTTAAAAATCTATTTAAATTGTTGTCCTCTCACATGCACACAGAGTAAAATTCACATAAGTTAAATGTGTGTAATGGTTATCTGTATAAAATCACTATCTACAAGTCCAAGACTGCTTTAGAATTTTCATTTTATACAAATATGCATACATGATCCAGAAAGAGTATATGCAAAAACTGAATAGCCATCATCTCTAAAGAGATGATGGGTATTGTCGGAGTTTTCTCCTCTTATTTTTCTGTATTTAAAAAAAAATTTTTAAATGAACATTTATTGCTTTCATTATCAGAAAAAAATAGTGACTGTTTTTAACTGGCACTCACAAAACATAGATGCTATCTTTAAAACCAAGCCTTATTCTATTACAAATCCTTAGCAGTATATAGCATTTGATGCACAATCTCTGTATCAAAAGAACAAGCACTTGGTTAAACAAACTACTGCTAAACATGACAGAAACACGAGAACATACATGGAGTGCAGGAAGTCTCAATCAACAGAATTCTATTAGTCTACCTCAGGAAAGCAGTGTTATTAGGGACTATTGAATAGGACACAGAAGCAGCCTCCTAATATTGAACTGGACATTAAAATGTACTTGTCAAAAGAAAAAAGAAGGTTCTGTCTAGATATGGATTATGTAAATATGCAGAGTCTATAGTAAATTACGTTAGGCGATGCCTTCTGAGCTTCCCTGAATTCCTATCCTTTATGCACTTGCCTAAAATTTCATTAAAATACCTATTATAGCAATACACTCTCTGCTCCATTCATTAAAAATGCATAGACGCATTCATGTAATAAAGGAAATTTCTCACCAAAACACATATATCACTCTGGTAAGTCTGTTTTAGTGACTGGAAAAAATAAATGTCTCATAGGAGAAGGATTTAAAAGACAGGTCAGTTAAAATAGTTCTTTGATTGTGTAAAATTACTGGTCATTGATCCATTGTGTCAGATGTGAAATGAGATTAAACTGTAAGAGTCGGTTTTAAATTCTCAGCATTAAACTGAATTAATACATTGAGCAAAGACATGGTTCAAGTAGGATTGAAAGGTTCTGCTAAAACCAGACTGTTTAGATCCATTAGCAACACAGCTATAAAGAAAGAATATCTTATCAAAAAGGAGTGTAGGCTGTGGAAAATTAATAGAGAGTGCGAGACCCAATCTTGGTGTCGAATTACATGGAAGGGATTAGGAAGTGAGGGGAAGGTAATTAAGTAGAAAGAACAGCCGGAAAGAACTGAAAAGCGAAAGATCAGATGGTCTGAGGTTGAGCCCCTCACCATCTGTTGGCAATCATCAAAATTTATTTGATCTTATTGTGTATTTACTTTGTCAAGGGCGGGGGGGGGGGGGGGGGGGAGGGACTCATTCTAATGAATGAATAGGTGGGATACAAGGTGAATGCCCATTATAACAGACCTCATTATTGCTGGAGTAAAATCATTGCCGTTGCAACATAACAAATACAATTAATGCAACCTGATTGTTCCATCTTTGTTCATGTCTCTGACATCAGCTTCATAAAAAGGTTCTTATGCTTTCCTGCCTTTTGTGATTTAGTTGGAGGGTTTTGTCTGTAATTTTACTGTCATTGTTTATTGTATGTCTGTCTATACAATTTGCTCTTGTAAAATTTCTGAGTGACTGCATGTCTCCATTAGGAAAGTAGGTCAACTAGCTACTTATGTTTCCCCCTTCTCATCACTATCAGCACCTGTGATTTCAATATCAGTTATACAAAGAAGAAAATTTAATTCTTTCCTCGACTTTACCTCTGGCTCCCATATTCACTCAACTACCAAATCCTTCTGAATGTTTTTCCGACATGCTTTCCTTTTCAAAAATTTTGGTGCTTCCTCTCATTTTTCCCCCCCATATTGCAACTTGAGGCTTTCATGGTCTTTCACCTTAATTGCTACCTCTCTTTCTGTCTCCCTCAAATCCATCTGCTATCACACAGAGAAAACACAAATCTGACCTTTCAATCTCCTGTTAAGAGATTTCTGTTTCCACATCACTTACAGGATAAAGTCAAAAGGCATCTGTGTGGTATATGAAACCCTTCACTATGGTGTCCCCTGACAATTTCACCTCTCTAGCTCTGCTCTCCCATCTCATAGTTTATACCCTTCAGCAAAACCAGAGTGATTTATAAAGCAACTACTAATAAATAATTAAGGAATTTTTATTATAATCAACCCATGACATGCCTCAGGGATGAGTATTTTCATTCATTCTTTATGCCTGTGCCATGCATTACTATTTTAAAATTAGCTGCTTGGGTTTTCAAGTGCAAGCCTTACAAGTAAGGCAGAAAGGACGACGACACTGCCAGCTGTCACACAAGAGCGTCAGGACAAGAGGTCTCAGCAGAGCTCAGCAAGACTAGCAGATACATCATCGTATCTCCGGACACATATTAGTATTGCCCACCAGTCGAGCAGTGTGCAGCTACACAGGAGAGTTATATATTTTCCTTTATTAAAAAATGATTGAA
This sequence comes from Lutra lutra, assembly GCF_902655055.1. Taxonomy (NCBI): domain Eukaryota; kingdom Metazoa; phylum Chordata; class Mammalia; order Carnivora; family Mustelidae; genus Lutra; species Lutra lutra. The sequence continues at coordinate 38,381,439 of NC_062288.1, forward strand.
ACAGTGTCGTTCTTTGTCTAGTATCATCTTTCACATACCTAGCAACACACTTTTAACATGCCGGATATTTGAAAGCTTTATCAGAAAAGGCTGGCTGCCTCAAATCAAGGGTTTTATTTAATTTAGCTCTGAAGTTGCTGGAGGAAAATAAATTGATGTCAGGTTTTTAATTTTAAAGTTACATTTGCATTGCAGATGGACTATTTAACAGTTCACATAATCAATAAAATTACTGCTGAGGCACAGGATGCGTTAATGAGACTCTAATATCTGAGTAAGTTGTTTCCTTCTGAAAAGTCAAATCATGTTTGTTTGCTTGTGTAAGTTTGTTAATTATAAGAAATCACCTTCTTTCAATGGAAAAATAACTGTTTCCACAAGGTACTTGGCTCCTTGCACATGATAGGGATTAACATTATCTTGATAAGCAGAGATATTCCACCCCACACCCCCTACCCTAGAAAAGAACGTGCAGATCCAAATTTGTGTAAACGGTTTTAAAATGCTGATTCATTACGGTGCCAAATGCCAGCGAAGAAATAATTTTAAATGTCTTGAGTATTCCACATATCTACAAATGGGATGAAATAAACACTGGGCCGTTAAAAGTAATGCTACATTTTTTAAACATTTAATTTTCTTTTCAGAAAGAAAAGATGAGAACTGTTTCTGTTCTGTTACTGAGCAGTTTTAAACTACATATTTTAACAACTTTACTGAAGTATCATCAACACAATAAATTGAACATACTTAAAGTATAAAATTCAATGTATTTATTTGATATATATAGATAGACTTTATTATTTCTAGTTAAGAAGTCAGAAAGATAAGAAAACTATCGACTATATTCATAGAAATACAATCACCATTAAACCTTTAAAACACTGCCCTTCCAAGTTTAAAAAATCTATTCATATATATGTTTGAATAAAATAGATATATGCTTCTACTTCTACCAAACCACTATACTGCATATGTTCCCTCGTTTAACTATTAAATTCTCATGAATATTTTCCATGTCTTTCCTGATCGTCCTAAAGATGATCTTCAGTAATACAATGTACATTTTTATCAGTAGTAAAATAATTACAAAATGAATGATGAAGGAAATAATCACCTATAACCATAGAAATATAAACAAATAACCATACAAATAATCACTATTAAACTCTAAAACAATTTTAATCTACATAGATGAATTATAAATAAAGATATGTATATATATACATATGCTCTTATTTTTATTAATTAGTAATCAAACTACCTGTATTATTTTGTACTCAAGTGAATTTTAATGAGCATATTGTATATTTGTAATTTGTGCTGCCAAAAGTCAAAAAATACAGAAACGCACAAAGAAGGATACTATCACCAATAACTCTAGTATTACAAAAAATTACTATTAAAACTTTGGAATAATACTTTTCTGGAGAGCTATAAACTGCATTATTATTTAATTATTGTTATTTGTAAACTATATTTGATATGGGCATTTTTTCATGTCATTAAATACCTTTTTAAGGAATAATTTTAAATAGAAAATAGCTCTATAGTTGACATCATTGGTATTTTTTAAATCTTGGCCAATTTATAGCTAAATTTTTCATCTCAAAAAAAAGTACAATCCTTTGATTAGTAATGAAGTTTAACTTTTTTTTTTTTCAAATGCTCATAGGCCTTTAAAAAAATATTTATTTTGTCAGTTCTATATGCTATAAATATTTTTTCCCAGCTTCTCCTTTGTTTTTATGGTAATATTCTTATACAGAAGTTTTCAATATTTTCCTTTATAATTTTTCCTTTGGATTTTTGCTTAGTTTAAATATTCATTTCTGTATTTTAAAATTTATTTTATGTTTTTAATTTTCACATGTGGAATATATTTGGTAAATGATGTGAGGTAACCAAGCATCCTTGCACATGAAGTTGAAATGGCATCTTTATCACATAATAAATTCTTATGTATGCATTTGAATTTAAAATTTGTGCTAGTGGAGTGATGAAAGCCGCAGTTCAATCTCAGAGCTTTTGTTCCTTTTGTATCTGTTTAGTTAAATGTGGCATTGATTTAGGGTGGTGCTTTTTTTTTTTTTTTAACACTCTATAAAGTGCTGTTATTGAAGGCTTACATTTCGATTTATATACACACATATAGTTATTTTTCCTCTTCAGATTTATATTTTCTGTTAAATCAATACAAGCTTTCTGCAGAAAAAAAAAACTAACTAAACAAAAGTATAAAGAAGCAACAAAAAATCAGTTTAATCCCTCTTAATCTTAGTATTCAACAGCAACCACGGATAACACTTTGACATAATTAATTCTAAGCTTTTTTTTTTTTACCCACTTCACCACTTTGTAGAGGCTATGAGAGATATAAATAAAGGTTTCTAAATGGTTTTATAACAATGGCTTTTTTGTTCTTTCCATAAGGCTTTAAATTGTTTCATAATAATGAAATTCTTTATTCTTTTAATGGAGTATAAAATACATTTTTTAAAGAACCTATATGTATAAGCCCATACTCTAAAAACAGAAAACAACTATGTTTTCTTATTTGGTGAAAATGAAAATTCTCTGTTTCACCAGCGGGTGGCAATCTCAACATATACCCGCTTTGGTGATGGTAATGGAACTTGTTCAGGCAAAGGGGAAAACTAACCTAAAATGTCTGACAAACCTAACTCCAGCAGCTGTTGTTGCCCTTCAGTTGTGTGATTCAGAAAAGAAAACAAGAAACCTGCAGAAATAATCACAAGTGAGAACATTACACAACATGGAACAAAATTACCTTGGCTTAAAGAGGGCTCGGCGAAAATAAAAGCTATGTGTTAAAATATTATTCCTTAGGCGCTTCCAAAGAACACAGTGTTTTAAATATTCCCAGGTAGGACTAAGAGTTTACATCGAACAAACATCCTACAATTACACGAATTACAACTCTTGCTGAAAAAAAACAGAACAAAACAAAAGGTAATGGAGAATATTAGTGTAATGGGAAAACAGCAAATCTGAGTTATTGGAGAAACACCCAAACACACAGTTGAGCCGCCATGAAAGGTAGTCAGGAAGGTAGAAGGCTTATAAGGGCGGAAGAATCCACATGGGGATGGACTTCTCCACATGGGGAAGTAATAGCCAGAAATCACACTTACCTCTGATTTCGGAAACAAAAATGAGCAGAAAATCAAAGTACTTGGTTTTTCAGGTGCAAGATTCAATTATCCCAAACATCAGATCACGAAAGAAAGCAGTTCTTGGTACTTTCATTGATAGTTTTGACCAACACATTTAGATACTTAGTCTCTAAGCCAAATATAGCATAAATATGCCAATTTTTTTTTAATTTTGTAGAAAAACCATATTCTTTTTTGCATTAATGATTAAGAAAATAAAACAGCAAACAGACATATAGCACAATCACTTGAGGTGGGGTGGGGGTGGGGGGGGGAATCTTCAAGGTGTTGGGCAGTCTGAGATTGAGGATAGGGCTCTGTGGCAAAGCCGAAGGGTGTGTCTCCAAACTCAAAAAGATAGAGCTCTGAATCCACTCTGTCCAACCCAGTTCTCGCTTCCTGACCAGGAATCCAGGCCTGTTGGCGATCTACAGTCTGTTAGTTCCAATTTCCCTCTAGTTTCCATCCAGTGCTTTAGAACCTATGGAGCTGTGGGGAAGCAGGGCACAGCAGGAGTCTGATTCAGGATTCAGCAATGCTGAGGGCCCCTCTGGCAAACTGGTTAGGTGCTACCAGGGCAAAGAGTGAAGAGCCTCTAGGGAGCACTCTGGGGGCGGGGAAGGGAAGGACAATGAAGCTGACCTAGACCTAGAAATAAAGCCATAGTGGCTACAAGAGTATTTCTTTTTCTTTTTCTTCTCTTTTCTTTTTTTTTTTTAAGATTTTTATTTATTTATTCGAGAGAGAGAGAGTGCGCGCAGAGGGAGAGTGAAAAAGGGAGAAGCAGACTCCTGACTAAACAGGGAGCCCGATGCGGCACTGGATCCCAGGAACCCGGGATCATGACCTGAGCCAAAGGCAGACGCTTAACTGACTGGGCCACCCAGGTGCCCCAAAAGTAAGGGCTTCTAAAGTGTGGTGACTTTTTTTTTTTTAAGATTTTATTTATTTATTTGACAGAGATCACAAGTAGGCAGAGAGGCAGGCAGAGAAAGAGGGGAGAAGCAGGCTCTCCGCTAAGCAGAGAGCCCAATGAGGGGCTCGATCCCAGGATCCTGGGATCATGACCTGAGCCAAAGTCAGAGGCTTTAACCCACTGAGCCACCCAGGCGCCCCTAAAGTGTGGTGACTCTTGATGGTAACTACCCCCAACCCAGCCTCGGGGATTTCTATTAAAAAGTGACTATAAATAGAAATCTAAAAACTGCAAACCTCTCCACTAGTATCAAACAGCAAAAAAGAGACACTTTTATTCCCTGCCTTATCCAGTCTTTTCCACCACTTCGCATACAATGTAAGGTTGCCAGATGCCTCCCCGCACCCCCCCCCAACTTGCTTCCGATTATCAGTGTCACTCTCAGGGTATAGCTTACCATAATCAAACCCAATATCCTATCAATGAGGAATAAAGCAGGACTTCTATAAACTGGACCTCTTTCTGCATTAATAAAACACAATATTCCTTTAGCTTTTTTCGTATTGACTTAGAGCTCTGAATAAATATTTATCAGAGGTCAGTTTGATGTGAACAGCGCTAAAATAGGCAATCTGCTAACTTAAACACTATGCGAAGCATATTCAGCACTCCGGCGGGGATTCAGGTCACCTCAGTAGATGGTGATAGATGAATTAATGCAAGATCAAGTGCCACCAGGAGCATGGCAGATTCCAAGAGCTTTAGTAGTTCAGAGTCCAGAAGCAGTTACAGCAGACAGGACTTAACAGCTAACATTCACTGAGCGTCTACTCGGTGCCAGGCTCTGTCCCGTGTTCTCTCAGTAGCATGATCTCACTTAATCCTCACATCAACCCTATGAGTTAGACACTATTATTATCTCCATTTCACAAGCAAGGAAACTGAGCCTTCGAGATGTTAAATAATTGATCCAAGAGTACGCATTCGTAATTGGGAAGAGCTGGTTCTTGAACCTAGACAGCCTGACTCCATTCTGCTGTGCCTTCTCCCTCCGCAGCTGTGGCGCCGTCGGTTTCTCAGTCATGCCCGAAAAATCAGAGGTGTCTCATTTAGCTTAGTTCATGGTGGCTGCTTTCTGATCTTCAGGGACTGACACTTCTAGGCTCCCTTTTTTATGTGAAACCAGGCACACTGGACATAATGAAACAGTCTGAAGCTTTGTCACATCTGAGTCCACCGCATTCATGAGGATCCGGCCCACGCTGGCAGGGTAGAGCTTCGTGAAAATGAGCAGCATAAACATCAAAATAACCCACAACGGAAGATGTATGAGAAGAGCTAATATTATAATCTATTTTTGATTTGGGGATAGTAACGTAGATAATTCAAAACTATTTGAGTGAAAACTCAAATAACAAGCATGACAGGCTGCATCATGTGTGCAAGGTGTTGCAAGAGATACTCTGGGTATTCACGGCGGGGCTCTGGGAGATGCTTATGGATCTCTGGAAGCTGATATACTTCTTAAGGTTTTTTCCCTTGGGACTTAAGTTTTTAATCCTAAGCATGCAAAGCTATCACGACAGACGTGAGTATGAAAGATACTACATAACACCAAAGAGAAATACACCAAAAAGTAAAAAGCGTTTCCCCAACATTAACTGAGAATATTTATATTAGTTGAATGCCAAAAACTCCAAGCCTATTATGATTGTATTCTCAGCCTCAGGAAGACAGTGCTGTGAATAATGATAAAGTAGAAAGAATTCCTTCCATAGTAATAAAATGTTTGGACTTTTTATACTGTTCTGAGGACAGGGAGCAAAACAAAACAAATTTGTCAATAAAAATATGAATAATCCCTATTAGAATAATGAAAATGAAAAGTGATTTTATGTTCTTTAAAAACTTAAACATTTACCTAGACAAGTACTATATTTAAGGAGCCAAATTCTGCCTCACAGGGAACCAGCTGGCCATGAAATATAATCTCTAGCTGGATGGAGGATAAACAAAGTTTCCTTCTTCGTGCACAACATGCAATGAAGATAGAAAGCACACTGCCCTGGGATTTGTCCGGAGCAGGTGTCAGCAGCCTCTGTGAAATGGCTGCCAAGTCTTTATTTATTCACTCTCTCACGAACTGGAAGAGGGAAGGATTCTAGTATCTTTAGGTCATTCACACACACAGGCCCAGAAGTGGATGCACTTTGAGGCAGTGAGGTTAAATCTATAGGCAGAAACTCTATGAAAAACACCTGGCCTATGTTTGCTGCTCTACTGAAAATGTGGGGCTGGGGCATCTCCCCCAAAGAACCTCTCCTTCCACAATTCCAGTTACTGCTCCTAGGGCTTCTTTGGAGTCCTTGAGAATTTCCTTTTATAATGCAAATACCCTTAACAGAGACCACACCTTCTACCTATCAGCACAAAGCCTTAGGACATTGAAAGATACCAGTCAAGCATACTTAGGATCTTATGATAGGAGAAGAGAACATTTCAGTTTCACGTGTTTATCTGGTCCCACTGGTGTGGGCAGGAGAGGCAGAGTGGCAAGGAAAGGCCTAGAGTGTTGTTGGTTATGAAAGGGAGTAGTAGCTGCTTATTTTCTGGCTGTTCTGCTTGTCTGCATTAAGATCTCAAGAGGAAGGTGCAGTAGATCAGCTTTGAGGCTGGAATACCACATTACAATCATATTTTACATATATTTATGCTACTGAGTGGGTCAGTAAACAACAATAATCGTGTTCTGACCAGAAGCAGCATACTGTATTTGGGATTTATGAGAAAAACAAAAAATATAGTGTGGTTTACCTCTAGATGGCTAGCCAACAGAATTTTTACAATGATTTCCCTACTCACCAGAGACAACTGGAGCAATGCAATTAGTCCTCCAGATCATCATGTTAAATAGTCATAAGTGCACCTGGATCAATTAAGGAAACATTCACTTTTTTCTGTTTTATCCCTATATAATTTTTTTCTTTTCTTTTTTTTTAAGATTTTATTTTAAAATAAAATAATAATCTCTTATTCCCTGTGGGAAGTAATCTCTTCCCACAGGGTGGGGCTTAAACCAACAACCCTGAGATCAAGAGTTGCATGTTCTACCCCCCTGCCCTTTTTTTTTTAGTTTGATCCTAAATAAACTGTCTTTAGTGTATATATGAGAAGAGGGATGTTATGTAAGATTGATGATAGAGAACTAATTAATGAGAGAGCTTTAAAAATTTTCATAACTCGATAAATTCTGTTATCAAACAGAAACTGAGAGCCACCTTCAGACTCTACAATTGGGAGCTTTTAGTCTATTCTCTCTGTCTTCATATCCACCCATGTCTCTAAGATATTTTGTTGTTGGTCTTGACTACCCAATATTCATATCCTACTTCTTCAAGGAAACTGCACAGTTTTCCGTGGCAAACTATTTACCTACCTCTCAACAATCAATCTGTATATTTGGGGTGGCATACCTGGTCCCTGGCCAGTCAGGGCAACAGATCCCCCAGGAAATTGGGTGGGGATCCCATGACCCAAGATGGTCCCATTACAATGGTTCCAGGGATTTGTGAGGAAACTGCGAGAGAAGAGACACTCTTGCTTCTCCTCTGGACTTGAATGCTGGAGAAGTTAGGTCTAGAGCTACCCTGAGAAAAAGCAAGCCCAGGAGATAGCAGATTTCAGAGAAATGGCAAAACTAGGCCCTGATGATATCATTTGAGTCCTGTATCAAACCCCAAGATTCTCCGTTCCATGAGCCAATACGTTCTTCTTCTTAAGCTATTTGGAGTTAACCTTCCTTTCCCATACAATCAGAGGACACTTATCTGATAGACAAATTTATTTGCTTCTTCTTACCTTGTGACTATTGTGTCTTTTTCCCTTCTCCAATTCAGTATATTAGATATTTAACAAAAATACCAAATTTCCTGGACTAAATAAAATTTTTTTTTCATACTTTACAACCAAAGAAACTTTGAGAAGTGATGATGTAGCTGGCATTGCCTGCACATTGACAAAACTTATCTAAGTAAAAGAAGAGCCTTGTATCGAGTTGGGATCTTTTTTTGCACTGGTGTCACACATTATACAATTGCACATGACAAATTCAGATTCCAAATTTTCATTTAAAATACTTTCAAAATGACTACATTATGAAATAGCACTGAAATGAAACATTGCAATAGCAGAAGATAAAGATTACCTGGCAGAAGTCGGGCAACGCAATTAAAGGCAACAGAAATTGCCAAATCTTTTTAATAAATCATCAAATTTTCAAAGCTAGGAGAGATTGGGGCAAACGATACATGCCTATAAAGAATCAGAGCTGGGCCTCCAATAGTTATCTGTCAGAAATATTGGCTGACTTTCAAGAGAGGTTATTTAACTTCTAGAAATGCTTAATTCAATTACAGATAAAAAGAATGTATGAGTTTAATCAAATAGGCAACGCTTACAAAATCCTAGTGCTCTCCAATGTTATAGTGCCCATGTATCAATCCTAAACACGTTAAAGAAGTTAGTTTCCTAGGAAGTGTTTTCCATATGACTGTCCATAGATGAGAATGATTCATAAGAGTCTTCAGACTCCAACTATATAGATTCAATCTCTATGAAGCCAAAGACAAAAAATATCATTGTTTACATAAACTAACATACAGGTACTAAATTTTATTGACAGATTCTGGTTCTATGATACGGACTAACACATGCTGATATCTCTTCTTCACACATAAAACCAGAGAATAACAGAAAGAAGGGAGGGAGGGATGGAGGGAAACCTTAATAGGAAAGGAAACTCTTGGTAGGTGTAAGCCTGTGAGGTATCACTGAAAGAGACTGGCAGCTATAGCAATGAGCCAAAGTTACAGCCATAAGTTTAGGAGGCATCCAGGTTATTGTTGGAAGTCATCATAATTGGAAGTCATTATAGGCCAAAAAATCTTTGGGCCCTCTACATCTGGAGCATGTCACAGTTGCTGTGCTAAGGCATTAAGACAGTCATCCTGAAAGGATATACTGCCCTTGCTATAGCCACATCGCGTTCTATCAGGAGAACTACATCAACCAAACTGAGAGTCAATTCGGATACCATTAGGAGAGTGCCACAGCCTAACATATACGCAGGAGAATTCTATCATGGGAGATAAATGTCTAAATGAGATTTATTAATCCCACAGCAACACCATGAAAGACAGCTAACAAGCTCAGCCCCTCAACTCACAAGAAAGAACTTACACCTGAGGAAGTGAGTTAATAGAAAGTTAATAGAATATTTAATCCTATAGGAGAAATAAAGCAGGAAATTTAATCAAATGCCTTATAAGCAAGAACAAATAGTTACGAAACAAGAATACACAGCAATAAAAATAATCAGTTAAAGATTTTTAAAATGAAAAATTCCCTCATTAAAATATACAACTTAATAAACAGACTGAATAACACTGGATTTATCGCAGAGTAAATTGCTGAGCTATCATATATTGCTGAGGATTTCTTCTAGAACATAAAACAGAGGCAATGATGTAAACTCTGGAGGAAATTTTAGGAGATATAGCAGATAGATTCAGAAGTTCTAATAACTGATTTAAAAAATTTTCAGAAGAGAAGACGGAAGACAAAAAGGAAGAGCAATGCTTGGAGAAACAGAGGCAAAGAATTTCTAAGAACTAAGTGATGAGTTTTCCTTGTTAAAAGTGCTCACCAAGTGCTACCAGAAAAATAATTCAACAAGAAAAAAATCCAAGTTTAGAAACTTCAGAGTAAAATTTCAGACCATGAAAGATAAGAAGTAAACCCTTCTATTTCTCCTCTTTTCCCGTTACCTAATTAGTTTCCTTTCTTCCACTTCTCTTTCTTTGGAGGTGTTAGCATGGCCGAAAGCACAGGAGGCAGTAGTGGGCCCGGAGCTGAAGAGGTGATTGGAGCATGGGGCCAGCAATGTATTTGAGGAGGTCCAGTGAAGACAGGGACCACATATGCATGAGGACAGGGAAAGGGGAGTAATGAGGGGATGATGGTGAAGCTAAAGGCCAAAGATATGGCTCCTATGGTCAAGAGATTAGTTGCATATAGGAGAGTTGAGGGGAAAGAGTAACAGTATTAAGGATAACAGGAGCTAGATATAACAGTGTTAGAGAGGTGAATTATAAATATGAAAAGGAGGAAGGCTAGAAAGAGGCCTGAGCTGTGAAATTGGAATTGGAAGTACCAATGTGAACTTCTGTTTGTTTGATATATTTATGTGGGTAGATACACAGATATAGAGATGTATGTATCATAATATTGTGTGTGCATGTTTATATATGCATATATATTTCTACCTTCTACTGAGAGACTCTAGGAGCAATGGCACTCTAGTAGCTAACAATGAACATAAGGGAGTGCCCAGATCCAGCAGATTCAAATAAGTATCAACAATGTCTGAATAACACAACTTAACATTTGCTAATATTTATAAATATATACATGTATATCTATGTATACACTTACATATGTATATAATCTAAATGATATATACATATATATCAGAGCATGAGTGTATATATATGTATACATACAAACACACACATTACACACAGAAAATTAACTTTTTTTAATATAAATAAGTTTACAACAACAAATAACCATGTGCTACCCACAAAGGTTCAACAAAATACAAAAAGAAAAAAAAAGCCCTGATACTATGAACATCATGTTCACTGCCCACATGCAATGAAATTAGATGTAGAAACTAAGGCAAAAAACAAAATAAGAACACATAAAATAATAGTAAATGAAACATTTATTTTCTGGTTTTCACAACTATCAGTAAATGGATAGGGCATAATTGGTGACATCTTACAATTGAGGAAATATAAGCCCAAATCTCTTATTCAAAATTGCATAATCCAGAAACCTCTGAAAATCTAAAGCAATTTTATATTTGTTTGGTATCAAAATAGAATCTGATCTGATATCATTTAGTAGCAAAAGCAGATCTAAATTGACAAGAGGCCATTTAAAGACTTTATTCTACTAAGAGTATGGATATTCCTATGTTAGTGGCAAAAAAATCATATTTTTGAGTAAGCAATGCTGACCCAGGTCCCTCTGGGAGATGTTACATCATAAATTCACATGTGGTATTGTAAGGACCTATTTAGCCAGAGCAATTCCATCCAGTTAAACAGTGATTTTGCTGTTTATGCAGTAAAACTTAAACTGATCCTGTCCCCGCCACCACCCAGGGGACTTACTTAAAAGCATGTCCAGGAAACCAGTCCCAGGTAACAGAGCCCAAATACAAGGGTGGATCAGGCCAGGTGGAGACATCCAATCAGTGGGGCGTGCATACTGTCTCCCTAGCTACCAAGGAGTATGGGCCCTGCCTTTTGGGTGCCAATTCTGACCAAGGTGATAGGCTAGTTCAAATATCTACTATAGGGTAAACTGTGATTCAATTGGTCACTTGTGTGTGACCTAGCATGACTATACAGCTTTCTCTGTGTGTTGCAATCTCACTGGTCACCTGTGTGTGGCCAGGTTCAACCACATGGCCTTTGCCCTTTTTTTTTTTTTTTTAAAAGATTTTATTTATTTGACAGACAGAGATCACAAGTAGGCAGAGAGGCAGGCAGAGAGAGAGGTGGAGGCAGGCTCCCTGCGGAGCAGAGAACCAGATGCGGGGCTCGATCCCAGGACCCTGGGATCATGACCTGAGCTGAAGGCAGAGGCTTAACCCACTGAGCCACCCAGGCGCTCCGGCCTTTACCCTTTAAAAGTTAGTCGGCAAGGCAGGGAGGGGTCGCCCTCTCTGTAAGAGGTGTCCCCGACCGGTTGGTTTGATTCTCGATGCTTGGCACAAAATAAAGCTTTGCTTGACCTTTGCTTTGTATCAGTCTCGCTCCTTTGGTTACGGACCCATCAGTATATGGATTTATGGTACCATTTTAAAATCTAAAAATTTTTTAATTCTGAAATACCCATCAGACCTCAAGTGGTTTTTACAGGAAATATAGACCAGTACAGTATTTCTTCTGCATTCTTAACCTAAGAAAAGGGATAAAGAGGGGAGCTGCTTAGTTCCAATATCTATTTTCCACCTCCTAAAGTTTCCCAATCAAGCATTTTTCTGTGGCAAGACTACAATTTTATGGCCATTATAATATGCAAACTCGAACTGTTTAATTTTTTCTTTCTTTTCTTTTATGTGGAGAATGATGGAATACAAACATTTCCCCTCACTTAGAGACAGGTTTTGATATCAAGAAAAAGAACTAATGTTTTGGTTGTTAATGATTCAACCTCCAAGGGTAATGAATCATCAAAGTTTATGGAGTGGGGGGAGGGAAACAGGAGAACTACATTTAAGGAAAGGGAAGATGCCTGTGAGGGAAGTCTGAATAGATAGGAGTGGGCTTTCCACCACCTTCCCCCATCCCTGGCTAAAAGGAAGATGGAAAGAAGTGAGTAAATGAAAGGAAGTACCAGAAGTAGTCCCAGGAGCCTACAGCCCAAGAAAGAGCTTGCCACATGGGAAAAAACAAGTGGGTAGATCTAATTAAAGACTATTGCCAAGAGAACTATTCTAGTGCCCAGAAAAGAATGGAAGGTGAGAAGCAAGCAGAACTCTGTAGTGAGAATGTTACAACTCCAACTGATCCTCTCTTTAGCAAAGATAAAGGACTTAATTAGAACCCAGTATTTCGCCAACTGATTTTAAGCAGGGATGCTGCCTTCTGGGTTATAGACTTCTACTAATCTCTTTCTGAATAACCCATTGAGGAAATCTCCCTTGTGAGTATGATACTCCAGGACTTCTCTAAAACCAAGATGGGAGAGATAAAATCCTGGACAACTAGTATAGTAGTAATGATGGGGAAATTACTCCCTGCATTTCTGCTGCAGGGGAAAGGGTAAAGAAATGAATAAAACTTCATTTTGTAAATAGCCTAAAAGACTGTCCTACAGCTGAAGGATTTGGAAACATGATAGCTTATGCCCCTAGTTATCTCAACATCTCTTTATTGATAGCTGTTATCAGAAGTGTGGGCAGTTTTAGCTACTGAACCAATTTACAGATTTTGAAAAAAAAAAGTACAAGAAATCATATCAAAAATAATTGCAGTGGGGCGCCTGGGTGGCTCAGTGGGTTAAAGCCTCTGCCTTCGGCTCAGGTCATGATCCCGGGGTCCTGGGATTGAGTCCCGCATCAGGCTCTCTGCTCAGTGGGGAGCCTCCTTCCTTCTCTCTTTCTCTCTGCCTACCTATGATGGCTGTCTGTCAAATAAATAAATAAAATCTTAAAAAAAAATAAAATAATTGCAGTGTAACAGATTAAATGCAAAAACAGATTTTGTATAGGCACTACTAAAACTAAGAAACAAACTCCAACAACAACAACAAAACCCCAGGCAACCTTTATAATCTTACAGACCTATTTCCCTTTTTTTTTTTTTAAGATTTTATTTATTTATTTGACAGAGAGAGAGTGAGAGAGCACAAGCAGGCAGAGCAGCAGAGAGAGAGGGAGAAGCAGACACCCCACTGAGCTGGGAGCCCAATGCAGGGCTTGATCCTAGGACCCTGGGATCATGACCTGAGCCAAAAGCAATTGCTTAACCAACTGAGCCACCCAGTCGCCCCCTGGGATCTATTTCCTATGTTGACTAGGTCTATATCTTAAATTTCACCAGAGGCAAGCTCTTATCTTTCACAACTTCATAGACCATCATTCTACCCATTCAAATATGCCTAACTCCCATTAACACCTGAATGCCCTAGGAGTTTCCATAAATGAAAACATAAATCAAAACTATAATGAGATATCACATTGCACCTGCCAGAACGGCAATAATCAAAACCACAAGTAACAAGTGTTGGCGAGGGGGTGGAAAAAAAGGAACCCTCCTGCACTGCTGGTGGGAATGCAAACTGGTAGAGCCACTGTGCAAAATAGTACGGTGGTTCCTCAGAAAGTTAAAAATAGAACTACTTGAGGATCCAGTAATTGCACTACTGGGTTATTTATCCATAAAATAGAAAAACACTAATTCAAAGGGAGACATGCATCCCTATGTTTATAGCAGCATTATTTACAATAGCCAAATAACGGAAGCAGCCCAAGTGTCATCATAGACGACTAGATAAAGAAGAGATGGAATTTTATTTAGCCATAATAAAAGAATGAGATCTCACCATTTGAAATGAAATGATCGGAGCTAGAGTATTACACTAACTGAAATAAGTCAGTCAGAGAAAAGCATATACCATATGACTTCACTCATGTGCAATTTAAGAAACAAAATAAGCAAAGAGAAAGAGAGAGACAAACCAAGAAACAGACTCTTGACTATAGAGAACAAACATGGTTATCAGAGGGGAGGTGGGAGGGAGAATGAGTGAAATAGGTGATGGGGATTAAGGAGCACAATTGTCATAATGAGCATAGGGTGATATATGGAATTGCTGAATCACTGTATTATACACCTGAAACTAATATGACACTGTATCCCATATTACTACTCTGGAATTAAAAATAAAATAAAAATAAATAAGAGTTTCCATAAATGAGCAAGCCCAAGGAGTAATTATGTTAGATGATAATTTTCAAAAGAAGATAAAACCAAGACTCTCATACAAATACAAAATTAACATATGCCAAAGGTGTTATTTAACTCGTTAATTAAATGAGAGACCCATTACAATAGGTTCAAAAGGAGACCTCAAAGAAGACACATTCATGAATCATGAATAATATTGACATGAATTTGCAAAACTGGCTTTTCCATAGGAGGAGAAATGTTTTCCTTCTATATGCAAAATTTCTGTGCCTGTCTACAGACAAGAATTATTTGCAATGTTAGCCATTTTTCTACAACTTAACTTTACTCTGTACAGAGTTGTAAAATAACCTAGAGACAAGGTTGCATATTCCTATAGGTTCAGATAATCACCAAAGGCTCTGTATTGTGTTGAATATATAGACAGAAGTTTTCTTTGCTTATTCCAAAGTCTTAAATTTCCCCTTATAAGTATTATTTAAATACAATTTTCAAACTGTCACAGCTATTTCTGCAATTCTATAAGTCAAGCTGAGGATTCTGTTTTAAAAGAAATGTTCATCATTCATGTGTATAATAAATGTCAAGGCTTTTTGATAATTGTCAAAGTATCAATGACAGTGAGTAGGCAGAAATGATTAGTTCCTGTTCTGATACTTACTAGATATACTTACGGGTTACAAAAACTTAGGCAAGGATAAAGGGAGAGAAAAATATTTTGTCAATCATTACTTTAAAAATAATGTTCAGTAGAAGAAACATCTTGATAGTCATCAACAGCAATGCCAATAAATATTTTTATGTGTGCTGTAATATATCTGGGTAGAATAGAGATCAATAAAAGGATTCTGTTAATCTTTGAGAAAGGTTACTGAGAGGAAAATGTAGCAAGTAGTTCAAACTTTATTGGAAACATTATAAAGAGACCTAGTTTATCCAAATTATAATTCCTGAAATACTTTCTGCATTCTAAGACAAACCTATAATGAACTAAATGCTAGTGGTAACCACCATATTAACTGTGGATCAACATATTGATATAATAAGGTTTTTCTTGAATATATTACATATCACACACATATGCTAAAGTTCCTTATATGTAGCAGAAAGAAACCCAGAGCTATTTTCACAATTTTAAATTATCACATCTGTGTAAATGTTACAGCATTCATGGGGGGGTGGTTCTCTTTAGGATTTACTTGGTGCCAAGTCTTTTGGTCACAAAACCCTAAATTAAAACACCAGGAAAGTACCTGATTTTCTTAAAAACATTACTTACTGATATGACAGAATTATATTGCAGCAAAATATAGGGATTTCCTTATATATTTTTCCAAAGAAAGATAGGGAAACTCTGCTTCTGGCTATTATAGAAAAGCATACATCAGAATACTCTTCTTGCCAAAATCAACTACCAAATGCATGCAACAAGAGTTTGACAACAGCAGAGAGTCCTGATGGCAGGCAGGACTTGAGAAGCAGCAGTCCTGCAGGAAAGATAAGCACACTGAAGTGAGCCAGTTCCCCTCCAGGCATCTGCAGGTTTGTAGCAGAAACTGATGCTAAACAGAAAGACAAACCCAAATTGCAGCATGCTTCCTGGGCTGAAGAGACAGAATTATGTAGTTGAGGGCAGCCAATGGGGTTAAGGCTTGAGAAAGAAGAGGAAATACATAAAAGTGAGCTTGAAATCCTGCATGCAATTTCCCTGAAAAGAGTTCACCATCTCGAAAGATGCACAAACACAGGGGAAGACTCCCAGGAACCTAGCTGACATAGCAGTATGGTAAAGAGCTAGACAAAAATTTTAGTAGTATGGTGTTACTGAGGACATACAGATTATAATTCAGGGATCACAAAAGTAGAAGGGATGTAGGACATAACTCCATGATACATTTGAGAGCATACAAACCTATGCCTTAGAAATAAGCCTATCTATGTCCTAGGAATGAAGGCAAATTAGTAGACCAGGCCCATCAGAGTAGAAAATCCACTCTCAACCAGTTTAAGGGGATCTTCCATGTATCTATCTTCCTGTCAAAATGAAAAGGGAAAGACATCATCATGTAAGACTGCTAAGAATTTTTATTCAGGATGCCCAATACTCATCACATATTAATACAGAAAATAAGAAGTTGGAATGTATAACAAAAAATTTAGGAAACATTTGAGAATAGAAGTAGAACTAAAGATGACCCAGATATTGGAATTATCATTGGAGACTTTAAAATAACAATGTTAAACAGCTACATGCTAAGAAATGAAACTGGACCACTTTTTTTACACCATACACAAAAATAAACTCAAAATGAATTAAAGACCTAAATGTGAGACCTGAAACCATGAAACTCCTAAAATAAAACATAGGCAATAATTTCTTTGACATTGGTTATAGAAACATATTTCTAGATATGTCTCCTCAGGCAACACAAACAAAAGCAAAATTAAATTATTGGGACTATACCAAAATAAAAAAAGGTTTTGCACAGTGAAGCAAAACATCAACATCAACAAAACAACAAAGCAATCTACCAAATAGAAGAAGACATTTGCAAATTATATACCTGAAAAGGGGTTAAAAGCTAAAATATATAAAGAATTTGTACAATTCAATACCAAAAAATTTCAATTACAATGGACAGACGACTTAAGTAGACATTCTTCCAAAGAAAACATACAGATGACCAACAGACACATGAAAAGACTAATCCTCAGGGAAATGCAAATCAAAACCACAATCAAATATCACCTCATAGGGGCGCCTGGGTGGCTCAGTGGGTTAAGCCGCTGCCTTCGGCTCGGGTCATGATCTCAGGGTCCTGGGATCGAGTCCCACATCGGGCTCTCTGCTCAGCAGGGAGCCTGCTTCCCTCTCTCTCTCTGCCTGCCTCTCTACTTGTGATCTCTGTCAAATAAATAAAATCTTTAAAAAAAAAAAAATCACCTCATATACGTCAGAAGGGCTAAAATCAAAAATATAAAAAAATAACAAGTGTTGGAGAGGATGTAGAGAAAAAGGAACCCTCATGCACTTTTGTGGGAATGCAAATCAGTGCAGCTACTTAGGAAAACAGCATGAAGATTCCTCAAAAAATTAAAAATAGAATTATAATGTGATCCCGTAATTCAATTACTGGGTATTTGTAAAAACAATAAAAAACAAATAAAAAATGACTAATTCGAAAAGATACATGTACTCCTATATTTATTAAATTATTTACAATAGCTAAGGTATGGAAGCAACCCAAGTGTCCATCCATAAATGAATGGATAAAGAAGGTATGATATAGCTACAATGGAATATTACTCAGCCATAAAGAAGATATGATATGGATACAAGGGAATATTACTCAGCCACAAAAAAAGAATGAGATCTTGTGCAACAATACAGATTGACATGGGGGTATTATGCTAAGTGAAATAAGTCAGTCAGAGAAAGAAAAATAACATGATTCCACTCACATGTGGAATTTAGGAAACAAAACAAAGTAAAAAGAGACAAAAAAAAATCAGACTCTTAAATACAGAAAATAAACTGGAGGTTGAGAGAAGGGAGGTGAGTGTGGATGAGTGAAACAGATAAGGCGATTAAGAGTACAGTGATCATGCTAGGCACAGAGTAATGCACAGAACTGTTGAATCATTATATTGTACCCCTGAAACTAAAGTAACACTGTATGTTAATTATACTTGAGTAAAATTTTAAAAATAAAATAACAATGTTCAATATATTCATGAAAGTAGAGAAAACAAAGAATTTACAAAAAGACAGAAATCTACCAAAAATAAAGCAGAAACTGAAAAAGATAACTGAAATTAAAGATTCAATGTGTATGTTTAAAAACAAATAAGGCAAAAGTAAAGATTAATAAACTGGAAGAGAGGAACTGGAAAACCTCTACATGAAAGTCAGAAAGGGGGGCGCCTGAGTGGCTCAGTGGGTTAAAGCCTCTGCCTTCAGCTCGGGTCATGATCCCAGGGTCCTGGGATCGAGCCCTGCATTGGGCTCTCTGCTCAGCGGGGAGCCTGCTTCCCAACCCCCGCCTGCCTCTCTGCCTACTTGTGATCTGTCAAATAAATAAATAAAATCTTTAAAAAAAAAAAAAAAGTCAGACAGGAAATTCAATGGGAACAATTCAATGAGAAAATAGTCCTTCTAAAGGTGGCACTGAGACAACCTCATATCTACCTGCAAAAGAATAAAGTTCAACCTCTATCTCAAAACTAACTCAAAATGGATTATGTGAACCTAAAGCCATAAAACTTTCAGAAGAAAATACAGGTATAAATCTTGAAGACCTCAGACTTGACAATGGTTTTTTAGATAAGCCACCACAGCACAAGAGACAAAAGAAAATAGATAAACTGGACATCAGATTATCAAATTAAAATGTTTTAGCACATTTTAGTACAAATGTTTAAAGTACAAACTTTAAAGGATCTCATCAAGAAAATTAAAAAACCCTCCCACAATGGAAGAAAATATTAGCAAATCATATATCTAATAAGAGATGCATCCTAAATATGTAAAGAACTCTAACAACTCAACAATTAAGAAAATAACACAATTGTAAAATGGGTCAAGGTTTTCAATACTTCCAATATAAAGTATAATATTTCTTCAAAGGTCATACAAATGACCAGTAAGCACCTGATGCTCAAAATCATGACCTGAGCTGAAATCAGGAGTTGGACGCTTAACTGACTGAGCTACCCAGGCACCCCAAAACAATATTTTTAAATGCATTGCTACAAAATAGAAAGAAAATAATAAAATATACTTATTAATTCAAATTAAAGTTAGGGAAAACGCAAAAGGAGGACCCAAAGCAAAAGGAATAAAATCAAGTCTAATATAGTAAATTTAAACACAAATATGCGACTAATTACTACAATTAAAGGGCAAAGTTTTAAGAGATTTTAAAAGTCTGTACGCTGCTTACAAGATAACTACCTTAAATGTAAAAAAACAAAAGTTGGAGGAAATATATGGAAAAAGTGGTAAAATGCAAACACTAACCATAAAAACAAACCACTAAGATCCAATAAAGTCATCTTTAAGGCAAAAAGTAATAACTAGAAATAGAGACATAGAAATATAATTTTTAAACAGTCAATTCAAAAGTGCACTATCACAAAGGCATACCTTGTTTTACTTTGCTTTATAGGGCCTCGAAAAACTCTTGGGATGATGTCTTTTGGACACCTTCAATTTTAAAAAGCTGCGGATAGTATTTAACGTAACAACCCGGGCGGGGGGGTAGTTAGCTTATAATCAAACATATTAATAATTCTTTAATCATACATAAGGATATTCACATAAAGTGGGATAAATAAAATCTATAAATTGCCACAGATCAGCTGTCAGATCTTAACCACTTAAGGAGTTTTCTATAAGATGTGCCATTTCCCCCCACACTTTTCAATTTTAGAATGGCAAATAAAGGATTGTGGACCTGTGATAGCAAACAGCCAAATTGCATTTATCATAAGCCAGGAATATTCTAAGTGCTTTATATATCAAAATATTTTATCCCAGCAAGCACTATGATTAGTGTCATGTTACAAACGAGGACACTGAGGCACAAAGAAGTTAAGTAATTTGCCCAAGTTATGTTACCTACTGAGATGCAGAATCAGGAGTCTGTTCCAGAGCTTATTCCTTAATCAACTTGCTATGGTGGTTCTCTGAAATCTAATTTAAGTCCTAATTACCTGTAAAGCAACATTTAAAGGCCATTCGAAATAACAATTTCTAAATTCAGCTGGATATCAGTCAGTTTCTGACCAAAGGGACCATTAGGACTGTAGAAAAACTCCCCTGCTCTGTGTGCATTCTTGCACTGTGAACAGAAATAGAAAATCTTATTCAAAGTACCAATATGTACAATATCCACCAACATGTACCAATAACCACATTTTTTTTTTCCCTGCCATGCAGGCAGTGAAAGAAATATCAGGGAGTGAGAAATTGGTGGGGGAGGCAAGCAGAAGGGAAAATAACATGTGAAAATCAATAGGATCGGAAGTGGGTAGCCTTTTGTCATCCCCACATGTTCATCCTTCTCTTGAGAGAACAGGGTAGCAAGTTGTCTGGGCTTGGCTAGAAGTCACATTGCATTGGGTATCCTAGATCTCCTCTTGAAGAATTCTATAAAAGTCACGTTAGAATGCTGGTTATTGATTTAGAACATTTCTTACCTCTGATTCACTCAATGTAGTAAATACAACTTGAAAAGCTTTACCAGAATTTTCTGTAACTTAAATTCAACTGCAAAAATACAATGGCTTCTTTGAGGTCTCTGCAGTAACTTTAGCAAGTTATTAGCTTTTCTTTTTAAATCAGATAACCAGCATTTTCCAAATTAGATTTCTTTATAGATACATAGTAACCATACTCTGTCCAAATATCCTCTGCTTAGGCGATTGGCTCTGCAGTCTAGAATATAACTGTTGAAAAAATGTTTTTTTAATGAGATGTTTTCAACGTTAGTCAAAGAAGCAAGGTATTCATTGTGTCCCTGGCCATCCCAGATAGAGTCAAATCTAGGCTGTGTCTGTAGGTTGAAAACCATTTTAATTATATGTCTATATTCCTGTTGGAAAACAATCTGCCCTATTTTATACTCTTGTTTTCCTATTCCCATATCATGCCTTGGGCCCCCCAGGTAATCACAGTGTTGGCTCTTACATTTGAAAAACAAGTTTAGTGAGATTAGATTTGATTCTCCTTGATAAAAATGTTGGCTCGCTGTAATATTGTAGTTATGGCATTTGAGGCACATACAGAAGGTAAAGAACTCTAAGAATCAAAGGGTCCAAGAAGTTATTTAATTTTGAAAAAAATGAAAAAGCTAAGTTAGCTGAACACATCTTGAAAAATCCAAAAAACAAATGAGAATATAACAATCAATGAACTACTTCCAAACCCCAGCACTGAATGGTATCAAGTATTCAAAAAAAAAAAAAAAAAGGCGTAAGATCAAATGGACAAAAGTGAAAAAGGATAAAACTATATAGATGAAAGTTTCAAATAACTTAGTAGCGCCTATTATCTCTCTCCCCAAGGGCAGAAGGGCCATTACTGCCGCTGTGGGACAGTGACATATTCTCTTCATTGCTGAATTGAACCAATCTCCTCTCTTACGGGTGATCACAGCAAGGGTAAGTACACTAAGTGAATCAGGAAAAGAGATTGCTGGCGGGGATGTCTGCAGACAAGGCGTGAAAGAGCGCTTCTCTGGGTCTTACCAGGGCAATCACATTATGGGAAGAGAAACTTTCAATCAACTAGGAAGAAAAGGTTATTATCCGGGAAGTCCTCTTTTTTTCACCTGGTCACTGTTAAACATCATGGGTTAAGAAGAAAGTAAGTGGCATTTGAACACACAGTGGCTAAGGCACCTTGATGTGTACTTTGTTCCTGTGATCTTCCTTGTGACGTAGATGTCTTTCTCCCTCATGAGACCCAGGAGACTATGGCAGAGATGCTAGGTAACTTGTCCACAATCACTTAAGCAGTAAGTGATCGTCTGGGATTCAAACACAGGGTTGTGGGACTTAAAAGCACGAGGTCTTTCCCCATTTAGAAAAGTTTCCCTCTCAACAAATAGGTTCCCTCCTTCTTGCTCTTGCTCTTCTTGGAAATATATAAACTCGTTCTCTTCTCCCTCACCTGAGGCAAGAATTCTTTGAACTGGAACAGAGACTATTTCCTCTCAGACAGAGACTCCTCTTCAATCAACTGTTTTCCCTCTAATATCTTTAGGGAATCCCATCTACACAAACACTTGGGACTGGGAAGCAGCAAAGCCAGGACAAAAAGACAAAAATCCTTTTAAAATGTGCTTTTGAAATGGAAGGGATAGACACTGTTTTTGTTAGTAATACCAGTGCATCCTGGCAGTTTGGGTTTAGGTCTAGGATCTAGAGAACCCCTCAAAATGACCCGGGTGTGGCCAAGTATCCGGAGTGACTTAAAACACCTAGACTACAGGCCTCCTCCGTGCAAGCGGTGCCACAAGGATCTCTGCCTCTGGGGACGGGAAATGTGGAAACAGACACTGAACATCCTCAAGTTCTTCACGTTCTTTGTCTACCTTCATGCCAGTCTTTGCTGAACACGTAAGGGAAAATTAAAGTGGGGATGGGGTACACGTATATAATAGGACTTTTCTAACAGAAGCCCATCAGACACAACCCCCAGCAGAGTTCAATTTCACCTACCACAGTTTGCCCGATTTAGGATACCTCTTTTGCTGCTACCAAGGTATGTGGGGGCCTGGACCCCAAGGAGAATTACAAGCACAGTGTTTATGGATATTTTGTCCAGTTTATAAGGAGGCACGATGAAGTCTTCTCACCATAGAACACTTCTTTAGAGACGGGAATTTGTAAGATCTTCAGATTCAGGTCTCTCTCCTGGACACACCTTCCTGGCTTGCTTTAGCAATGGGTAACAATGAATGTATTGTTTGAGAGAATCGGTATTCCTCAATTTTTCCTCAGCCTTCTGAGAATACTTGTGACTTCTATGTGCTGTCCACATACACATTTTTAAAACTGTGCCTGTAATCTTAGTTTATGCCTTATAAATGACACCCCACTAGAGGAAAAGTTGAAAACAGAATTCTCCTGAACTCAGGATTAAAGTTCTCCCTAAGGCTGGGAAATGAGGGAAGACGGCCCTAAAATGGTTAAACTTAGCCCGTTATGACTAATAATTGAAGATATGAAGGAGAAAAGAAGAGCTGACTGTGTCCTGAGTGTGTTAACAGTTAAAGAATGTTTGTTTAACCAATTCCCTGTGTTCTGATTTCATATGCATCACATAAGTTTCAGGCTATAATTATCTACAGAAATAGAATGGACTGGTCATAGACTAGAGTTCTCTGGTTAGTGTGACAACTATACTTCCCATTAAAAATTAATAAATTGGCATTCAATTTTAGATATCAATCTGTGAGCTTGGCTTACATCGAAGTGTCACTGAGAAATGCATCCATTCTTGTTGATTTAAAACTTCAGAGCTTCAAGCCTAGACAAGTTCAGGGCCGGATCACTTATTGTGATAAATTCACCAAAATAAAGCCTTCTTATAGGGTTCTGTAAGGTGTCTAGAAAGCCAGCCGCTGGCTTGGCCCTGACAACATACCTCTCACAGATGGGGCCTGTCTTCACATTTCTATTACTTTTGTGCACTAATGTTAACCCAGCAACCCATCAATTGCCGGCATCCTAGTCAGCCTTATGTGCAGGAATGTACCACAAACAGAACACACTCCTTACAACTAACTGGGGAAAATACACTTCAGTTGTTGTCTCATCCCACTTGTGTCAATTGTTGATTTTCACTTTTAGAAGAAAAACGAAATTAAAGAAGGGAAAGTCGATAATTGTTGTCCTCCTCTCACCACCAAGAACACCAAGCTAATGCACAAAAGATAACACTTAAAAAATATTCTGGACTTATAGGCTTTTTCCAATTTACTATACATGTTTACTTTCACCGGTTTTGATAAGGAAATACATGATTTTTTTTCCTGTGCAATTTTTCTCTGTCTTGGACATCTGAAAGCAGACAGATTTGCAAATCCATCATCAAGGTAGGATACTGTAAATATATTTTATTCATGTTTACCCATGTTATCTAGAGAGTTGTTTGCTTTCCTACTGTTTCTGGGGAAAAGTGAGAGCTCTACTTCACAGGACTACCACAAACAACAGTAATGTAATTTCATGACAGCCAACATGAAGAAGCACTTCTCTATCAGTTTCTAGATGTATTTTGAATTAAATCAACCAATATTTATTGAGTTCCTAATATGCATGCTCAGCACAGAGAAATCCCCAAGTTTATATTCATGAAAATGCTATATTTGAAGGAGGTTTTATGTGTTTATTTGAAATTGTGTCGAGACTGAGAAAGAGACAGGTGGGGGTCTTCATTTGTTCACTCTTGTTGCTACCATAAAAAGTGTGTTTTCCTTTTCCTGTGAAAAGTGAAATAAGATCTATAAGCCTCGGTTCTCACTCTATTATGGGTGAAGGGGAATTAAAATTTAACTTGGACATCTCAGCCACAGAAGTCTAGGTGTAGTCCACAGATCACAAATAGCCTTTGAAACTCGGTAACACAGGGATGGCTGTTGCCCTCCACAGCCACACAGTCCTGTGGAAAGAGAGGACGCTTCTGCTGCTAGAAACTCTCAGCGCCATCACCACATGAACAATCCTATTTCCATTCATCAATAAAATGCTGGTGAAAAGGGAGACAGAAAAACATCCCACAAATAATTAATGATAACCGTAACAAACGTGTATTATTTCTTATCTTTTGTATTAGCTCTTTTTAAATACATTTTTGTGCTTACTGTTTTTGTAATGTAGAAGATGAGGTATTTTCTGAATGGGTTGGGGAGACTGAGGAACCTCGGTGTCTCAGCGGCTTGGGACAATGTCCCGGGAATGCATTTTCAGGATGCCTTTGGAAAAAGAAAGAGCGTGCTCTCTGATGAGCAGATTGAATTTTGCAAGGTTTTGGTGAATAAACTATGCTAAGAGTTACACTGTTCTCTTTCCCAGGAGTGAACATAAAAGTCTCTGAGAATTAAAAGGTGCAATATTGCTGACTAGAAGTAATACTGAAAGTTCCACAGATTGAATTTTGGTGGCTTAGATAAATTTCGCTTGTATGTGTGTACGCGCATGTGTGTGTATGTGTGTGTTTGCTGTTGTTGCTTCTTTCTTCCTTTGGTGTAGCTTTTTTTTTTTTTAAAGATTTTATTTATTTATTTGACAGAGAGAGAGTATAAGTAGGCAGAGCGGCAGGCAGAGGGAGAGGGAGAAGCAGGCTTCCCGATGAGCAGGGAGCCCGATGCGGTGCTCGATCCCAGTATCCTGGGATCATGACCTGAGCCGAAGGCAGCCACTCAACTGACTGAGCCACCCAGGCGCCCCTGGTGTAGCATTTTTAATCTCTCTCCACAGACCTCAACTTTTATTTATTCATAAAGTTTCTCAATAATTCCAGTATAAACTAAGCTAGCTTCTCCAGTCTCTGTGATTGAATATACGTGGGGATGATTATCATTAACCATTCTACTTCAAGGCACTCTAATGTCCTTTTAGGGATCGATTTCCCCTTTTGGTGTACGATCGTAGTTGGAGGGTAACTATAGGTGCCTGTCCTGCTGGGTTCCCAACTCTAAGGACAGCTGGAGGATGGGCACATGACCTAGGGTTACCCATTGAATGTTTTCATCCTACACTCTGAAGCTAGCAAGTGAGGCAAGGAGAAAACGAATGGGTGACAGTCATATGCAGCAGTGTCCCTCTAACAGAATCCTGACCAGACTGTTTCAGCCGTGCTATGCTGGCTGTACTTCCTGCTTCTCTGTTCTTCAGAACTCTCTGGAATATTCTCCATTCCCAAGCCTGGCCCTCTACCTAACCTCCAACTAATTTTGAGAGCCCCCTGATACTTTCTGAAGTAAGTTCAATTGTGCTTAGTCAGTGAACTTCTGTTGTGTGCAACTGATATCCCTTACGAACATAGCATAGAAGTCAGTACTCGACTGTATGTTTTCCCGTAATTTTTGTACTTTAGTTTTGTCTCCCCAGCAGGATTTTAAGTCACAGAGTTAATATTTACTAAGTGCTGAAAATGTTAGTAGAGCAGAAAATATAAGCTGAAGGGGATTTTAAAAAAGAAGTTATAGACGAAGAAACAGACCCTACGGCTAAAGCAATTTGCCATAGTTCACATGCTCAGCAGTGGGATCAGGACTAGAGCAAGGATTACCTGCTCTGCTGTTTATTACTCTTTCCACCAGAACAGGCTTCCTTCATGTTCATTAAGTCATTTTTTGGGAAACATTAAGACTAAACTATGAATCATATTCTCAGATAATATTCAAAGAGAATATAACGTGCATTCAAACAAGGAGCCCCAAGAGCAGTTACAGAGCACTCTAACAAAACAATAGAACTGCATCCGTCATTTTAGGATGTCATCCCGCGGAGCTAATGGAACACAGGAAATAATTCCCAAGAATGTGCCAAAGAAAGTAATTTCCCATAAGAACCCAAGGAAATATACTCCTATAATGATGACTGCAATAACTGATATACTATTCATAAGCCTTCATCTATCATGAGCTTTATAGAATTATTTCCATACTGAACAGAAATTTTTCTCTCAGTTTCTTCCATGAGACAGCTGCAATACTTAATGTCCCAGGATTAACCAAAAGGTATCATGTTGGATTCCGAGTGACAATTTGCATAAGTGTCGCAGGGAGAAGTTTAAGAATTGTGCTGAGAGGTCTGTAATTCACATTAGAGAAGAAGCCAGGAACATTGCTGTAAGAAGACCGAACACACGTCCCTTGCTGTCTGTGCATTCTTTAATGTGGTTACAGAAGAGCTGCACTCTAATGAGACACAATGCATACTGCTCCTGCCAGATATTTCCATCTCTGGAGTTTAGAGCTCAGTCCAAGAGGAAAGATTTCCTGTTCTGGGGTTTAAATCATAAATATCATAGAGCAGAACCTTTAGCTGCCATGGTTTCATTGCTTTGCATACGTTTTCTATGTTAACAAATTAATAGTTTGTTCTTTCTTTTGGCATGATTAATATAAACTATTTATAACAACACTTAAATCCATAACTTCGACCTTATAACAAGCAGATATATCATCTAGAATCTAGATGTCAATTACAACTACTTAAGGACGGGCATCCCCCTGATGGGCAAGGATTTAATCCTTGGGTATGAAGAGCTGAGTGACAGAAAACCTGGAATAACACAAAGGAACTTTTCATAACTGCCTTGATATAGTAGTAGCACTGAGGTTATGAGCACAGATGGAAGATGTCTCAGTAGTTTCTTACCTCTGAGGCCAGAATTACTTAGAATTATATGGTATATGTGATCCATTAAGTTAAATTAGGTTAACAAATCTACAGGGAGGTTAGGGCCAAAAAAATGCTTGAAAATTTTTTGAGAAAAGCATAGCCACCATCAAAATATTTCACCAAGGCCTACAAAGCCCTTTGTTAGTTGGCCTCTGCCCTTTGCCCAAAGTATCTTCTATCACCTCCAGCCTCACTCACTAAACTCCATCTATACTGACCTTCTTTCTTCATCTTATCTTAGAGCATTTTACACGTTTATCCCAGAATTTGGAATGAGTGCCTCTTTCTCATTAAAGTTTTCAACCCAAAGAGCTTCCCAGACCACCGCAGCTAAGGGAGCCTCCTATTCCCCGCCTTCTTCAGAGTTACTTTCTACTCAGTCCTCCATTGGCTTCATGGCACTGACCCAAATACAATTATCCCACCCATTTGTAACCCGTTCACTTATAGTTAGTACTCTATGGGGGGAAAACATGAACAAAAACAAATGAAAACACATTATTTTTTTCTAACCATTGCCTTCAACCTTGCACTGTTCAATTTTCCTTTCGTGCCTTTTAACAATAACTCAGGCAGCTCTCAAAGCTGTTGGGTCACTTTCAGTTATTAAAAATCTAGACCCGCTCATTTATAAACCTCAAGTCTCATTCTCCTTCTCAGGATATCTCTTCTCAGCATCTTCCTTCATTATTCCTCTCCAATTCTTCTGGTATTAGGGCTTCTGGAATTGGGGATGAAAAGGAAGAAAATACAGCCAAGATCTTACATAACTGTTTGTTGGTGGTTCTCTCTCGGTCACAGAGGTTTCTCTAGGTAACACCATCTAGCCTTTGATGCTCTCCCTCCAGCAAACCTCCAAAGGCTAGTTCCTCAGAAAACTCTGAGTGATCCCTAGCATAGGCAGTCCCATTCTGGCTCACTTCTTTCAACTTTCCCAAAGCAGCTACCCTGGAGGTATGCCACAAAGTTCTTGGTTGTCAAGATCTACTCCCCAGGTAAGGTCACCAGGAGGACAACTTGAGTCCATCTACAGTTATAGTGTCGATGTGAGCTGGGGAATATATATATTTGCCATGCCAAGGTGAAAGGACAGGCTACTTTCTCTATTCTGCCATTTTTGCTGATTTTTTTCCATAATGTAGAAATAGCAGAGAGGCAGATCAGAGAGGACATACATAAGCACCTGACCCAACAGAAAACCAGATGCAGTCTTGCTTTCTTGCAGACACCCCCAATCTCTCCGGATGGCTATCTTGAAGTTCCCCCTCTCTTGGCTTTTGGGGTTAAACAAACATTCACTTGACTTTTAGGGGATATCTCCCCAACTCTGCTAAGTACAGCAGAAACAAATGGAGTAGAGGAAAAGCCAAACACTCTCACTACAGGCAACCGATTCTTTCTTTCTCTATCCCCTCTCTAAGAGAAGTGGAATGAAAATGGAAAGAGGAGATGGCCAGACACTTGGGAGAATTAACTCAAGCAACCACAGCCTTTCGGGGATATCTGTCCCCACTTCTTTGCTGTTGTCTTCAGAATCTGGAATACTAAGCACATGTTTTAACCTCAGATTTGGCTATTGCCATCAATCTAGGAGTTTCTAACCAGTGAAAAAGGTCCTTACTAAGTATCCTGTATTAAATCATATTTTACTTATGTGTGTACATTTTTAGCCCTCCCATCAGAGGAAAAGTTCAAAGAGGGCAAGAATGCTCTAATTCATTACCATATCCCTAGCCTCTAGTATAGGGTTTGGCACATGTGAGAGACTGATTATTGAGTGATTGATAGTATAATGAGAGAATAATGGGAGTCTAAGGAAAGTTGTAGTTTGGGGGTTTTATTACTACCCCATGCGCAGAATAAGAAAAGACATCCCAAGTTTACAATAGTGACAACTCTATGGTCAAATAATCTTCGACAAAGCAGGAAAAAATACACAGTGGAAAAAAGACAGTCTCTTCAATAAATGGTGCAGGGAAAATTGGACAGCTATGTGTAGAAGAATGAAACTCGACCATTCTCTTACACCATACACAAAGATAAACTCGAAATGGATAAAAGAGCTCAATGTGAGGCAGGAATCTATCAACATCCTAGAGGAGAACATAGGCAGTAACCTCTTCAACATCGGCCACAGCAACTTCTTTTAAGACGTGTCTCCAAAGACAAAGGAAACAAAAGCGAAAATGAACTTTTGGGACATCATCAAGATCAGAAGCTTCTGCACAGCAAAGGAAACAGTTAACAAAACAGAGAGGCAACCCACGGAATGGGAGAAGATATTTGCAAATGACACTACAGACAAAGGGCTGATATCCAAGATCTATAAAGAACTCCTCAAACTCAACACACACAAAATAGATAATCACGTCAAAAAAATGGGCAGAAGACATGAACAGACACTTCTCCAAAGAAGACATACAAACAGCCAACAGACACATGAAAAATGTTCATCATCATCAGCTATCAGGGAAATTCAAATCAAAACCACATTGCGATACCACCTTACACCAGTTAGAATGGCCAAAATTAACAAGACAGTAAACAACAAGTGTTAGAAAGGATGTGGAGAAAGGGAAACCCTCTTACACTGTTGGTGGGAATGTAAGTTGGTGCAGTCACTTTGGAAAACAGAGTCGAGATTCCTTAAGAAATTAAAAATACAGGGGCGCTTGGGTAGCTCAGTGGGTTGAGCCACTGCCTTCAGCTCAGGTCATGATCTCAGGGTCCTGGGATCGAGTCCCGCATCGGGCTCTCTGCTCAGCAGTGAGCCTGCTTCCCTCTCTCTCTCTACCTGCCTGCCTCTCCGTCTACTTGTGATCTCTGTCAAATAAATAATAAAATCTTAAAAAAAAATTAAAAATACAGCTTCCCTATGACCCTGCAATTGCACTACTGGGTATTTACCCCAAAGATAGAGATATATGAAAAGAAGAGACATCTGTACCTCAATGTTCATAACAGCAATGGCCACAGTCACCCAACTGTGGAAAGAACCAAGATGCCCTTCAATGGACAAATGGATAAAGAAGATATGGTCCATATATACAATGGAGTATTATGCCTCCATCAGAAAGGCTGAATACCCAACTTTTGTATCAGCATGGACAGGACTCGAAGAGATTATGCTGACTGGAATAAGTCAAGCAGAGAGAGTCAATTATATGGTTTCCCTTACTTGTGGAGCATAAGGAATAACATGGAGGACATTGGGAGATGGAGAGAAGTGAGTTGGGGGAATTGGAGGGGCAGACAAACCATGAGAGACTGTGGACACTGAGAAACAAACTGAGGGTTTTGGAGGGGGGGGGTGGGGGGCTGGGTGACTCTGGTGGTGGGTATTAAGGAGGGCATGTATTGTATGGAGCACTGGGTGTGGTGCATAAACAGTGAATTTTGGAACACTGAAAAAAATTAAATTAAAAAACAATTCAATAGTGACCAGACTAACTGCTATAACAAGCTAGTGACCAAACTATAACTACAATCAGGGGTCCCCCCCATTTTCCTTTTCTTTCTCTCCCTTTCTCTTCCTTATTCCCGAATTCCTGTTGTCCCTTGTCCTTTTCTCCTTTCCTCCTTTCCTCGGTCTCTTCTTTCATAAACAAG
Source organism: Lutra lutra (assembly GCF_902655055.1). Lineage (NCBI taxonomy): Eukaryota > Metazoa > Chordata > Mammalia > Carnivora > Mustelidae > Lutra > Lutra lutra. Next base: position 38,412,605 of record NC_062288.1, read on the forward strand.
GAACAAAGCAATAGACTACCTCATTTCTATGTATGGATAAACAGAGGAGATTATATTAAGGTGAAATTTTGAAAAACCAGAACAGCAAGTTAACTAATTTAGAGCAGATATTTGACATAGAACTGAATTTCAAAGGACCTTAAGCTAAGCAAACAGTTAACATGTCTATAGACAAGAAACCTCATGTTTTTCATATCTTTAATTTGAAAAAGATCCCTGGTTATATTAATGCCTTTTCACCCAAACTTTTAGAATAGAGGATAATATTTCTCCAATTTCTACACCTACTTTTTTCTTTCTCTCCCTCTTTCTCTTTTTTCACTCAGAATATTCTCTAATCAAATTCACACTGGAAAGAATACTGAGCAATGTATTCCTCGGTTCATTTCAGGACTTTCCTAAATTCCCTCCTGACTTTTATCTGCAGGTTCACAAATGATTCCTAATCAAGTGCATCAGAAAAGGTGATATATTTTAAGTCAGTTCCAAAATGGAAAGCCAAAGGACTTATCCAGGGGCTATCAGGCCAAGCAAGCATACTACTTTACTTAGATTGCAGAACTACTAGAGGGAATCATTAAAGAGCAGGGTCTAATGATAATGGGAGTGGATGGCAACCCTCCCTCTTCCAACCAAAAGGCCTCTTTTGACTGTCACAGAACTTGAGTTTCTAAAATGATCTCTTATTAAAATATTTCCTCAATTTTCCCTTTGTTGTCCCCAGTGCCACGCTGGTCATTATCCTAGCCCACATGAAGCACCCACTAACCACTTTGGCAACTGCCACACTTAAAATGAATGATCTTTGAATCTTCCTTCCCTCTTACTACATCTAAGCAACTACCAAACTGTACAGTTTCTATTCCTAAGGCATGTCTCAGGTCTGGCCCACTACTTTCTATTACCAAGTCAGTCAGTCTCATTGTAGGGGGATATTATGCTTCAGTACAAAAAACAAAACAAACAAAAAACCCCAAACTATTTAGTCATACTGTTCCAAGTATCTGATTCTAGTTCTTGAGTTACTTTATAATTTTGTAAGATATAGATAACCAAGAACAATGCATAATAATTATCATCTATAACTGTATAAATTCTGTCTGGTGAGGAGTCAATTTTCTTCCTTTCCCCCCCACCCCACTCCACCATGAGGCCAGTTTTACCTCCATTTGCACTTTTTTTTTCAATATTCTTGATTCATGAATATGTCCTTTTTTTAATAATTCCCCCTTGAACTTATGACACCTCACCAGTTTCATTAATAAGTTAAATAAAATCTTTAACATCTACTCAGTTTTATATCTGTATGATGTTATGATTTTACCTTTTTAAAAAGAAGTATATTTTGGGGCACTTGGGTGGCTCAGTGGGTTAAAGCCTCTGCCTTCGGCTCAGGTCATGGTCTTGGGGTCCTGGGATCGAGCCCCACATCAGGTTCTCTGCTCAGCAGGGAGCCTGCTTCCCTCTCTCTCTCTACCTGCCTCTCTGCCTACTTGTGATCTCTCTCTCTCACTCTCTCTGTCAAATAAATAAATAAATAAATAAATAAATAAATAAATAAATAAAAATTTTTTTTAAAATAAAAAGAAGTATATTTTGTCCTCTCACTGCAGCCCCCGCGGTAGCAGCCGCTGAGCCCGCCGCCGCCGCCGTTGAGCAGAAGATGGCCGTGCCTCCCACGTATGCTGATCTTGGCAAATCTGCCAGGGATGTCTTCACTAAGGGTTACGGATTTGGCTTAATAAAACTTGACTTGAAAACAAAATCTGAGAATGGACTGGAATTTACAAGCTCTGGTTCAGCCAACACTGAGACCACCAAAGTGACGGGCAGTCTGGAAACCAAGTACAGATGGACCGAATATGGTCTGACATTTACAGAGAAATGGAACACTGACAACACGCTAGGCACAGAGATCACTGTGGAAGATCAGCTTGCACGTGGACTGAAGCTGACCTTTGATTCATCCTTCTCACCAAACACAGGGAAAAAAAATGCAAAAATCAAGACAGGGTATAAGCGGGAGCACATCAACCTGGGCTGCGATGTGGATTTCGACATTGCCGGTCCTTCAGTCCGGGGCGCTGTGGTGCTGGGCTATGAGGGCTGGCTGGCTGGCTACCAGATGAATTTCGAGACTGCGAAGTCTCGAGTGACCCAGAGCAACTTTGCGGTTGGCTACAAGACTGACGAATTCCAGCTCCACACTAACGTAAACGATGGGACAGAGTTTGGTGGCTCCATTTATCAGAAGGTGAACAAGAAGTTAGAGACCGCTGTCAATCTGGCCTGGACAGCAGGAAATAGTAACACTCGCTTTGGAATAGCAGCCAAATATCAGATCGACCCTGACGCCTGCTTCTCGGCTAAAGTGAACAACTCCAGCCTGATAGGTTTAGGATACACTCAGACCCTAAAGCCAGGTATCAAACTGACGCTATCAGCTCTGCTGGATGGCAAGAATGTCAATGCTGGTGGCCACAAGCTTGGTCTAGGACTGGAATTTCAGGCATAAATGAATACTGTACAATCGTTTAATTTTAAACTATTTTGAGCATAGCTACCTTCAGAATTTAGTGTACCTTTTAATGTTGTATGTCTGGGATGCAAGTATTGCTAAATATCATGTTAGACCTCCAGGTTAAAGATGATTCAGCTTTAAGGTGTTACCCTTTCAGAGGTACAGAAGAAACCCAGTTCCAAGAAAAGTCCTTTGAGCTGTAGACTTGGAGGAGCTTGGGGCCCCCTCTATAGAGTTCAGGTTTCTTTTTTATCTAGAAATGGCTGCAAATGGAAGCTGATAATTTGTAGGCACTTTGTTCATTGGTATTGAGTACATGAATGAAATTATGACTTCTTGAGAATTGAACTGGGTTTCCTGTCTGAAGGAAGGAGAGACTCATGGGTGGTAATGTACACACTCATCTGAAAGAGACTTTTTTAGACAGATTTTCCTGACCTGTTTCCACTCCAGTCCATCACCTCTTTTACACCAAAAGTAGTCTGCAGGGTGTGGTAGCTGTTTCTTTTGTGCCATTTTGGGGGTGGAAAAGTTGGATGTGATGAAGCCAATAATTCAGGACTTAATTCCCTCTCATGTTGTGGTTTTCTGCCCTTGCACCAGAGTATGAAATAGCTTCTAAGAGTCCTAGCTCTGAGCTGGGAAGAGTCTCTGTGACTGTAATCGCATTGTGACAACACTCGGAATCGAAATTGGACTTGTTATATTCTCGCCACTCAGTTTATTTTTTAGCCATTTAATGGGTACATTTTAGAGTCTTCCATTTTGTGTGGAATTAGATCCTCCATTCAAATGCTGTAATTAACATCACTTAAAGTAAAACTTGAATAAAATATTGAAACCTCAAAAAAAAAAAAAAAGAAGTATATTTTAACATCAAACAGTGATAACATTGTCACATCTTAACATTCAAGGTCATCAGTAATATGGTCCCTTTGGCCATCCTACTCCCCATGTAAACTTGTCAATACTAAAATAGCCTAAATCATTATGAGTACATGGTGGGAGCTTTTGTTTCCTTTTGCTGGTTCTTGGCCAAGACTATTCATCTGTTCAGGTCTTGCCTACCTCCACAGCTAGACCCAAGGACCACTGGGTGCATTGGACCACTGGGCCAGTCTTAATTTCATGGTCAAGAAAGTCCCCTGTGTATATGTAAGTCTGGTTGCTGTACAGCCAACAAGTTATTCCTCACTGATAATAGCAGTATTGGGGAATCTGGTTTTATGATCTAACCGCTAGGTGATTCTGTCTGGACATAATGGGGATCTCTTAGGTGAGAGATGATGAAGAATCTGTTTTGTTAACCTTTTTCTTGGTTTGTCTGTTTGTTATGTGTGAACTCAGCTCAGTCAAGAAAACATTTTATTCTCACTGAAAGTAGAACATCCCTTTGAGATCTGCACTTGTGGGTTGTCGTGGTTTTGTGTTTATTGTTAACCTAGGACTGAGGTGGAAGAGTTCAAGCTGCAAGCTCCCTGCAAGTCCAGGCCTCTAACCAAGAAAAACTTTTACCTCTCACTGTGTGTTTGATGTTCTCCTACCTCTGGAGCATGTAAATAATAAGGTCTCTCAAATCCAAACTGCTCCATTCTAATTGGTTCATAAGGAAAAATAAACACTCATGTAACTCTAATATTCCTAAATTTCTCAGAAAATTAAAAAAAAAAAATGGACACGAAAAACTAGCCTTAGGGGTGCCTGGGTGGCTCAGTGGGTTAGAAGCCTCTGCCTTCAGCTCGGGTCATGATCCCAGGGTCCTGGGATCGAGCCACGCATGAGGCTCTCTGCTCAGTGCGGAGCCTGCTTCCCCCCTCTCTCTGCCTGCCTCTCTGCCTACTTGTGATCTCTATCTGTCAAATAAATAAATAAAATCTTAAAAAAAATTTTCTCACAGGAACCTCAAGGTTAGAAGCAGTTTTGTCACAAGTTCATGTAATAAAGTTGCATCTTTTACAATCTAGGTGAGTTTGATAACTTTTGGTTTGAAAATAGCTATCTGATTCTCCACCGGTTTTATCACTGCAATTGTAATCGTTTGCTATTGCTGCATGACAATATTATCACAAACTTCTACGCTTAAAGCAATACACATTTATTAACTCACAGTTTCTGTTGATCAATCAAAGCTAAGTTCATTAGGCCTACTGCAGGAAGGGATAACACCACCTTGAGAGATCCCAGTAATGTCTCAAAATGGGGAAATTAGGGGAGGATAATTATAGGGCTCGGGGACCTGGACTTAAGTGGTTGAAGGCAAGTTTGTCAAGACAGAAAACTAATTGACACGGGGGACAGTCCTTGACATAATAGTTTAGGATTGAGAAATATAGCAAGGTCTGCTTCTTGACATGAGTCTTAATAAGTAAATGTTTTTTTTATAAGCTACCTATTTGGCCAAGTGAGCAATTTATTATCCTGATAGGAAACAGAGCGGTTTGGCCAGATGAACAAATCATATGGATAAATTGCTTTTCAGGAATTTCCTAAAGCAAATAGTAAAATTGTTTATTGGTTTATATCTTTATCCTCCTGAGCAAAAATTTCCTGGAACAAGTATTATTAAGTCAAATTGATACAGGGAATCTCAGCTCTCACTCACAAGCTCTGTGAATATAAAGGGCCTAAATTCTTAAATTTTAATTCTGATAAATGGTTCTCTAAGTTGTAGCATGTCCACTTAAGCAAGATACTTATTTAAGTTTAAAATCCTGGGCTACTCTTAAATGAAGTTATTTAATGCCTAACCTTAGACACTTAGACAATTTCTAGGTGAACTATAATACTGAAATGTGGTCAGTCAACGTATTTTTAATATCTATGCTTTTGTTTCTTACAGTGGGTATATTTGTTGGTCATGTTAATGCTTGTGTTCATTTTGCTAATTTAAAATGCAAATTAAGTGTATGTGACTCTAGAGAGTTTTATGTGTGCCTTCAGGAGTTTTGCCAATTTGCTAAAGTATACGATAGATACTACTACATTTCCCTTCCAGTTTTCTCTACGAAATATAAGTTAGCTAATTTGACTGAAAGTTATCATCCATACAGATAATCAAAGACCAGACCAAAGCAATTGTCGCAGAAAACGACAACTATGAATACAAGGCAATGGAAGGGCACATATGGCCCTTATCACTACATCTCTATCTTTGGGGTAAATACCCAGTAGTGCAATTGCAGGGTCCTAGGGTAGCTCTATTTTTAATTTTTTGAGGAACCTTCACACTGTTTTCCAAAGTGGCTGCACCAACTTGCATTCCCACCAACAGTTTAACAGGGTTTCCCTTTCTCCACATCCTAAACAATGAATCTTGGAATGCTGGGGGGAAAAAAGAGATCCTAAACAACCAACCAACCAACCAACCAAAAACAAGGCAATGGAAGGTGTTTTTGTTTTCGAGGAAAGGAGAGTAGCTTTGTCTTAAAAAATTTTGTTCTTCCAGGGCGCCTGGGTGGCTCAGTGGGTTAAGCCTCTGCCTTCGGCTCAGGTCGTGATCTCAGGGTCCTGGAATCGAGTCCCACATTGGGCTCTCTACTCAGCAGGGAGCCTGCCTCCCCTTCTCTACCTGTCTCTCTGCCTACTTGTGATCTCTCTCTCGCTCTGTGTCAAATAAATAAATACAATTAAATTAAAAAATACATTCCAGAATGTAAAAGAGGATTGTGTGAGACAAACATTTGATACAGAAAGTAACAGTTGGCAGAAAAAAAAAGCAAACTATTTGTCTCAAACTGCAAGCTAGAAGTCTGAAAAAAATAAAATGTATTCAAGTTTTGACAAAGTTCACTCAGTTTTGGTGGTTTCTTTGTAAGACAATTTAAAAAGTAGAGCAGGGAATTAATGAATCCTTTACTGCTAAATAGAATATTAATGCTAAACTAGATTTGGTTTTCTAAATATTAAAATGACAGTTTACCTTGAACTATTTGTCCTTCTCTTAACAAGGGATAGTAAATAGTTATTCTTTCACATTCTCTGTGATCTGTCTGCATGGCAGAAATTCCATATCCCATCAAAACAGTCTTCTGTATTTTATGCTGACTTTGTTAAGCCCTTGATTATTAAGCAACAAGAACATAAAGTTCCTCATTTCTGAAATATGTAAGATTCCTTTCAATTGTGTTACCTTCTTGTCATTTAGAATACTATATTGTCACTTTGAATAAGAGGTAGCCAACTGATGGTTTCTCAGGCACACCTGATCCTGTCATAATCGGTGATCTAAAGTGCTCTGATAACTCTTTTGATTTTGCTTTCCCATGATCATATCCCAGATTCGGAAAAATTAAAATTTCAGGATTTTTCTTTACATGTAAAACTTCTTTGAAAATTTCCCACAGCATCCTAGAAGTTCATGAAGATTTGTTGTTTTGCCTTATAAAAGAAGTGATGCCCCAAATAGTTGTTTTCTTGATATGTTCTGTATTTCCTTGATTAGCTCAACACTATTGTAAGAACTAATCAAAATAGCAGTCAAATTAAAAGGTAAGTTTTATAGATAAGACTCACATACATGTTTCTGAGATTGTACATATAACAGAATGAATTAAAAGGTCCTGGAGATCTGTCAGCTCTCTCACTGTTCATAATACAATCTTATTCCTGGGAAAAATACTAATCATATTATTACAAAAAATTATGTCCTGCACTCAATACAGATTGTACTCATTTCAATTTTGGCATTGTTCATTACCATGGTAAAATAACCATAATCACTTAGTCTCATGATTCCTGTTATCTTCTGAAACTTGCCAAAAGGTACAGAAGTTAACATTTGTATCTTCACCAAAGAAAGAGAATCTCAGAATTTCACAGAAAGGACTATACTGTGTTCTTTTAACTGTTGATATCAACAATTGGCTCAGGGGTTGCAACTCTAGAGCGTAAAGATAACACTGCCTGCACAGTTGTCAGGTATATGTGGGAATGGTTGGGATTTCCAAGACCTGTTCTACTTCAGAAGCAGATGACTTCACGAAAGCAGCCTGATGACCCAAGATGTAGCAGAACAAGAAATAAATACATAAATGAACAAAACGAACTAAATTTAACCATAGATCCTTGGTTTGGAATACTGATGGTAGTTATTTGTTATCTATTTTCTGATATTTGTATGAAGAAGTCCTTTCTTTTACTTGGTAACTTACCTCTAACTCTCTAACTCTCAACATCAAGTGAAATATTTTAAAAATAGCTTCTAAGACTTAGTGCCTCCTTCAGAATTTAAAACCAATTATGTATACTGAGCCTCTATATCTTACATCAAAATAAAGTTACCTGCATAGGGTTAATAAGAAACTGTTTTCCTTTCACCAGTATCAAATTCTTATAAAAAAATTTTGTGTGGGACGCCTGGGTGGCTCAGTTGGTTAAGCAGCTGCCTTCGGCTCAGGTCATGATCCTAGCGTCCTAGGATCGAGTCCCACATCGGGCTCCTTGTTCTGTGGGGAGCCTGCTTCTCCCTCTGCCTCTGCCTGCCACTCTGTCTGCCTGTGCTCACTCTCTCTCTCTGACAAATAAATAAATAAAATCTTAAAAAAAAAAATTTGTGTTACCCCAACAGAGAGTTTTTACTGCCTTCAGTTGTGACACCATCACACAAGGTCCTAACCGGAGAGTCATATATGAAAACAGGTGACATTTTATCAGTTATGAAAATTCCATCATTAAGGAGCAAGTGTACTTTATGTGTAAAAGCAAGAAACCATACACCAGGTACCACCCAAGAACACTGGTCTGATACCTGTTTTTTGGTTAAAGCTTCACAGATCATAGGCAGCATCACTCACTGGCTGGCCAAGAACTAGAGTATTTGGGACTTCAAATAGAAAGGAATTCTCCGGGGGTGCCCGGGTGGCTCAGTGGGTTAAGCCGCTGCCTTCGGCTCAGGTCATGATCTCAGAGTCCTTGGGATGGAGCCCTGAATCGGGCTCTCTGCTCAGCGGGGAGCCTGCTTCCTCCTCTCTCTCTGCCTGTCTCTCTGCCTGCTTGTGATCTCTCTGTCAAATAAATAAATAAAATCTTTAATAAAAAAAAAAGAAAGAAAGGAATTCTCCGGAATCTATAAGCAATGAAGATGAAATCTTGGGACAGGAGGGGAAAAAAATAAGATGCTTTTAAATGACTGAATCCTATATCCCTTAGTGAAATTATTCAGCAGCATTGAGTTCTTTGCCCTGTATAGTTGCTCAATACTGAATGCTCAAGGAGGCACATATGGTTAGTTAATACCTTTTGCTGAACTATGTAAACAAACACAATGAAACCAGACGTGTGTGTGCGTGTGTTTGTGTGTGATCAAAAACAGCCTCTAAAGGTTATTTATGATCAAAAGAATACATTATTAAGCAAAATTATTTAAAACTTGGAAATAAAGCAAAAACGTGGATGGCAGGACCTTTCAATAACGTACTGGGGTACCACTTAACAGATTAAATCAAGTATTATTTAATTATCATCTAAAGGAAGGTATCTGTTCTTGACTATTTTCTATTAAACACCCAGTCTCTGTGACATACACCTTCAGTGATAGATATTGACTGGTAGAGAGCAAACTGAAGAACAACGGCTTGTGAATTTACCAGTGACAATGAACTTTGAAAGAAGAAAGAATCTTTTACTGAGCATCACCTAAGTGTCAAAAACTATACATTACTCATTACTCATAAAAACAATCTTGAGTGATAGGTATTATTATCTTCCTTTTACAAGTAAGAAAGTTGAAGTTCAATAGGCAAAATGATTTGCCACATTATTTAGCTAGTAAATGGTGAAGCCAGATGTCAAACCCTGAACATTCTTTCAAAACCTACGCTCTTTTACATTATTCTACCCCCGTAGTAAAAACTTTTTTCCTAACGACCACAAAGTTAGACCTGCCACTTCTGCAAACCAAAAATGATATCTAAATGTCACCAAAAAGAAAAATATGATAGTTAAAAAGGCAGAATTTCAGGATGGGAAATGTAAGTATATGTTCTGTGTGCATAGAGTAAAAGATCTATGAGTCATCTCCTGCAACCCACTAAGTGTTTCGTTGAAGATTGCTCTTCATCATCTAGCTAGATGGCAATTAGAAGCGTGTGAGACAAAGTATCCCTTAGGAAAAACTGGCTCAAGAATAAATCATTTAAAGTGCTTTACAGACGTTACCTAATACATTTTCACACATCCCTGTGAGCTACACAGCCCCCCACAAAAAGCTATTCTAATTTGTTTACGGACCTTCAAAGGTGATACAGTGTAAAGTGGAAGGCCAGGGTGCTACTAACAACATTAGACTTACCTGAGGCCTAGGGCAGTTTTGGCCATTTCAGCTGAAACACCACTAAGTTAATTAACCTCTATTGTTTTCCTTAACCTGCTTAATGAAAATGTCAGTACCATTTGGGCCAGCAGGCTGTGAAACCAGGCAGGTCGTTTAGTATTTTTTTCTCCCCATCAAGCTGCTCCATTCTGATCTGATCAATGGTTAACATCCTTCACCTTAGAAACGGTGGGAGATATTCATATTCTCCTTCCCTAAGGGACAGGGTGCTTTTTAAAAAGCAGTGAACTGTGAATTTCCAGCTAATTTAAACAACTCTTCTACAGAAAGGAGAATTTGTCTTAGCCTTTGAGGCTGTAAAATAATTGTTACACTACCATCCCTCTCCCCCCCCCTTTATCTTTAAAAACTGTTTACACAAAAAATGTTGATTTCACCTGGGAAAAAAAAGGTGTACAACTTGGAATGGAGTGGGAGATGCATTTTTTTTCTGCCCTAGAGAAAGGGTGTTGAGAGTGGTGGGTGCAGCAGAATTTCACACATGAAAATTTAGTATGTACTATATTTTCTGGGTTTCAATTTTTAAACACACCCTTCAGTGTAAAGAAGAAAACACTGAAAACAATGTTATGATAATCTTTCCTAAGCTTGCTGCCACTTCAGTCTCCCGCATGTTGGTAATGATCCCTGAAGCCACCACTTAGTTGCTCAAGCCAGAAACAGAAGTCACACTTGGTTCTTCCTCTTCATCTCCCACATACAAACCATCAGCAAATGTTGTCTATTTTACCTCTAAAGTTTGTCTCTAATCTGTCCACCTTTTTCTCATTTCCTCTGATTTTACCCTTGTTGAAACCAGGAAAGTAAATGAGAATCCAAAGACAGGTAGTAAAGCGCTTTCTCAGAAGTACAGACATTTGGAAACACTACAATTGGAGCAGAAGGAAAGAAGATAGAAGCTGGAAAAGTGGGAGAAAGATAACACAACTGGGGTATGTGGAGAATTTAGACAAAAATCCACCCAGAAACCTGAGGTTGCCTCTCACACATTTCCCAATCTGAACACAAGGTTAGATGTAAACATAAGGTACATTCACGATGAGTTTGTTATATTTAAGACTATTATATCATGTTTGAAACTTTTACCTTATATAATTTCCAAATGATTACTGAGATTTCTGTATAATTTTTTCAAGGTGAAATCTTCCAGATTAAAAAAAAAAATGCTACGAAAAACATATGATAAGGTAACTGAGGAATAGTTTAGAATTTCTTATTCTTTTTTGTATCAGTTTTTGAATACCTGAGTAAACACAGATTGGATATTTGGGATTTGTTTTGGGTACACTCAACTTAATCACAGAATCCAAATGCCAATATTTGAATTCACTGTAATAAAAGTAAGTTTTAAATCTACCATAGGAAATTATTCACTTGTCCAAACAAGCCAAAATTCAGTTTGGAAAATATTTATCTATCCCATAGTCTCAAAAATTTTTAGAAGAAAAGTGTATCAATTTTCTCCAGTGTTCTTCATTAAATGACTTTTAATTTAGATTTAAGAAACATTAATTACTTATTAAGTTCAAGGCATATTCATGTATCAAAAGATAATTTTTAGAAGAGGATACAGCATGACTTTCATACAGATATAAAATGAACATGTGTCTAAATTTTTATTTAATTCATTAATTAATGAAGGAACCAGAAGATATTACAATTGGTTCAAAGGAGAATTAAAAGAACCACACATATATGGCATTAGGAATGGTGAAATAAATTTGCTTAACAAATGTAAAACTTCAAAACTGCTCAATATCCACAGAGCAATAATCAACTGAATCCCAATGAGATACAATTTGCATTTCTATGGACAAAAATCATTTGCATTACTATAAGTATTATATAACTTAGAGGAATGTAAAATAACTCAAAGACAATAAAAGATTCAGAGACCCGATAGAATCAGATAATCTGGACAATGCCCACTTTCCCATTGAAGACAACCACAATATCTTGGACCGTTTCTAAGTCTTTCACAAGTTTTCTCTACAAAATACAAAAAGTACTAACTCCCTGTGCCCCAGTGCATAAAATCTAGAAGGAGGGGAATGAAGAAGACAAAGATAAACATAATAACTGAATAGATTATAAAGCACAGTGGGATGTATCCCAAAAGACTGAGCTGATAATTTCCCAATACACACAATCTGCACAAGCACAGAAGATATCTGTTCTGATTGGAGGGCGCCTGTGCTGGGTGCATACTTAAGCACAGATAGAAACAAAGTACCATGAGAAATCTGAGTTATGGGAGCCATTGCCTTACTTCATGGAAGAGACAAAATGGGGCAGTCTTTAAAGGAGAAAATTCTTCTGATTGTGGTAATCATTTCACAGACTGCATAGATCAAATCATCACATTGAACACTAGAAATATAAACAACTGTCTCTGTCAATCACTCCTCAACAGAGCTGAAGTAGGGAAAAAAGAAGACAGGTTTTAAACAAGCAGAATGTGAGATGCAGGGAAAAAAAAGTATTTTAAGCAAACGTTAGAGGAGGAGCAAGGCGACAGATATATAATGTCCCTGGCTTGTAGGTTAGCATGGTTGAAGGAAATGAGAGCTAAATAGAAGACATGGTGGTTTAGGCCAAACCACAGACAACCCTCAATGTAAGAGGCTGGGAATTCTGTGTGTACTGACAGGGAACCCCCAAAGTTTTAAGCAGGGAAATGACAAGACCAAACAGAAGCCTCAGACAGATAACTCTAGCAGCAATTAGCAAAAGAAAAAAAGAGAGAGAGAGAGAGACTGAAAATGTGAGCTATTAGAAAAAGGAGCAGTAGGAACCTACTGCAATGGTCAGGCTGGAGCCTGAACCAGAGCATTCTGGGAGAAGGAAAGAGCCTTAGGAAGCCAGAATAAGCAGCATACGGTAATTCACTAATTAAGTGATTTGGGGGTTTTGACTGTGCACTCAATATTAGTTAAAATTTGAGCATACACCCCTCCAACTAATGCATATTTATTTAGTCATAAAAAATGTACTGGTCTATTAATAAACTAATATAATACATGTAATTTGAAACATTCATACGTGCTCACAAACTTTTTTTGGTCTTAAAGAGAGTGGTTTAATTCGTGTTTGGATGCTTAACTTCTAAACGTCTTGTTAATTTCCATGGCTTCATATTAGTAGTAACTCACCTCCAAGCACCACAGATTTATAGCAAGATCTGTGGTTTACAATGAGCAAATGTAAATTCTCATTTCAAATAATCGGGATAATTTCAAAATTTTTTCTGATTTCTTACAGATTTAAAGTTATCCATGTCTACGTATGTCATGGATGATACATAATCTATGTATATATCTGATATATCTATATGTGTGTATATGAAAAATAGACATTTTTTAAACAAGTAATGTAGTTGATGAAGAACTTGTTATTAGCAGAAGATTCAATTCTATACATTCTTGTTTGCTAGTGCTTTTATAATTAGAATCATCTTCAATTCACGTTTACCATAGGGATTTTTAAGTCCTCTTCTATTCTGTGAGTTTAAATAAAAGTAGATAATACAATCTGTCAATCCATTTGCTAGGCTTATAGGTAAAATATGCTTAAAGTCAACTAATAAGTGAGCTATTGCTGATCTCTTCACAAATGTGAATTCCCACACTCCCCTCAGGATTCCTCTCCATGTGCACTTGACATGACTCTACATACAGAACAAGTTAGAGTACCAGGGAAGCATTTACATGAAATAGTAATAAAACCTTATTTTATTGTAGTTAGGAATATTGAAATAACTTCCTAGATCTATGATAAGCCATTCCTGCCCAGACATGCCACATCAGCAAATCAAAAATTATCTAAGTTTTGTGTCTCTGTAAATGCCCCCACTTAACCAGAAATGCAGTGAGCCAATATGCAAACGCCAAGCTAGCTCTGGACCGTATACTTATTTTCTTGTTTCTTTTCACCCCCAAATTGACTATGTGATGCCAGCCAATTAGATATTGTCTCTTTTTCTTTTCCTTGGTTCTTTATTTTTTTATCCAATAAAAATTCCTTGTCTTCCATCACATTTTGCAATTCTGTGAAAGGAGCTATCCATTTCATAAGATGTTAAGTGAGGTTTGTTTTTATCACCTAAATTATCTTTTAAAATCATTTTTAACAGGAATTCACTAGAAATAGAAGTTTTAGTACTTTGTTCTGACTCTCTAACGGCTCATCTGTGATCACACACCCAACTAAAAACCCATACTTGCTAAGGCAGAGGAGAAAGATGAGTCAAAAATTAGGAGGCATGACTAGAAGACAGTAGTGTCAGTAAACTAAATGGTAAACATAATAGAATGAATGGGTTTCGAAGTTATATAAAGCTGGTTTCCAACACATTGAATCTAAGGTACCAGGAGATACTCAGTGAAGCTATCCCTGAGATATATGAACAAGGTCTAGAGCACATGAGAGGAATCTAGGTTGCATGCACGGATCCAAAGTGATAGTTGAAGCCAACTTGTAACATAGGTTTCCCAAGAAGAAAAGTAAGCAAAACAAGCAAACTCTGAAAAGTACTTACATATAAGGATTTGAAAAAGCAAGAGGATTCTTCTTGGAGATGCGTGAGAAAGGAGAGAGAGAGAAGGCTGTAGTGTCATAGAAGTCAAAAAGAAAAGATTTTAAAAAAGCAAATATTCCAACAACACTGCTCAGGGAAGAAGGATAAAGCTAGGATAAAGATATTGGATTTGGTCACTTAGGATGTGGTTGACATTTGAACAAGTGGTTTAAGTAAAGTAATAGGAGTAGAAGTCAGTTTTCAAGTTCTTAAAAATCAATTAAGCAGTGAAAGAAAGGAAGAAAAGAAAGAAAGAAGGAAGGAAGGAAAGAAAGAAAAAAAGGAAAGGAAAAAAGAAAAGAAAGAAGGAAGGAAGGAAGGAAGGAAAGAAAGAAAGAAAGAAAGAAAGAAGAAAGAAAGAAAGAAAGAAAGAAAGAAAAGAAAGGAAAAGAAAAGAAAAGAAAAGAAAAGAAGCAAGGGAAGGAAGGAAGGAAAGGAAGAAAAGAAAGAGAAGAAAAGAATGAAAGGAAAAGAGGGTAATCACAGATTGTTCCTTCAAGAAGTTCGATAGGGGAGCACCTGGGTGGCTCAGTGGGTTAAAGCCTCTGCCTTCGGCTCATGATCTCAGGGTCCTGGGATCAAGCCCCGCATCAGGCTCTCTGCTTGGCAGGGAGCCTGCTTCCTCCTCTCTCTCTCTGCCTGCCTCTCTGCCTACTTGTGATCTCGATAAATAAATAAAATATTTAAAAAAATAATAATTAAAAAAAAGTTCGATAGGGAGAAGAGAGATTGTGTAGTGAATTAAGAAAAGTGTTTTAAATTGGAAACATTTGAGCTTATATGTAGGGCAAACAGTGAAGAGGAATAAATTGAAGATAGAAATAAAGAAGGGAAACTTATGAGACCAAGTTCTCAAATAGGGATATACCAAGACACAGATGAAAGAGGCAGCTTTAGGGAGAGAAAGGAGGAATTTTTCAAATCTGAAAAGAAGTATAGTTAATAATACTATGTTGGGTATTTCAAAGTTGCTGAGAGAGTAGATCTTAAAAGTTTTCATCACAAGAAAAAATCATTTAATTATGTATGGTGACTGATATTAACTAGATCATTGTGTAATACTTCATATATAAATATATATAAATATATATAAATGTCAAATCATTACATTGCACACCTAAGATTAATATGTTAGATGTCAACTATACAATAAAAAATTAGATCAATATAAACTAATGAATGGATATAGTGAAACAGAAACAGTTTATACCAGAAGATTCTCACCTCAAAATTGTGCTCCTTCTACTGTTCTGGCTGCTCCATTTCATCTCCTTTTCTTGTCCTCTTTATCCCCATGACCTCCTGTGGTAAAATGAGAAATAGATATTTGGTTAGAAGAAGAGGGATAAATGTTGTAGTTGTTTCTGTTTTTAAGTAATGCACATCTGTAAGTGTTCCTAGCAGATGATTTCTCTTTTTATCAGATTATTAGGGGGTGAGGTAACCTGCAGAGCATTACTAAACATTCTGGATGGTTTAGGGGTACGCAAATGAACATGGAACCACCACCTAGTTTTTAACATCATCGGATTTGAGCTTTGAAAAGTTCAGTCTGGTTAGAGGTATGGCAGAGAAGCAGTAAGATTGGATTTTTTTTTTTTTAAAGATTTTATTTATTTATTTGACAGACAGATCACAAGTAGGCAGAGAGGCAGGCAGAGAGAAAGGAAGGGAAGCAGGCTCCCCGCTGAGCAGAGAGCCCGATGTGGGGCTCGATCCCAGGACCCTGGGATCATGACCTGAGCCAAAGGCAGCGGCTTTAACCCACTGAGCCACCCAGGCGCCCCAAGATTGGATTTTTGAGCCAGAATTGAGGAAGATGAGTGAAAGGAATAGGAAATTCAGGCAAGAAATCATGCCTTAACCAAGGCAACAGCAAGACGCTAGAGCACAGACCTCATATTTGAGAGTTATTTAGAAGGGAGAAAGGGAGTGGAGCCAGTGGAGACCTCAAAGTCAATTACTCTTTCTAGATACTTGTCATAGAAGAAAGAGAAATGTAGCAGTAAACACACAGAAATAGTCCCTGAATATATTTCATTAAAAAGAGAAACTTATTGGTAGAAGAGGAAACAGCCAGGAGAGAGGGAGAACTTAAAGAAGACACAGAGAGAGGACGATTGACATAGGGATGACTGATGGGAGTCATCAACACCCCAAGAAAAGGGATGGAAAGAGATTTAGAGCAGAGGAGAGGGATTAGCTTTAAACTAGGGGGAAGGAAGAACGAAGTCCACAAGCTATTTACAATATTTCAGAAAGCCTTCTGGAAATTGCAATTAAATAAAATGTCAAGTTTCTTTACTTTTGGCAGGCATTAAATCAATCCTGCGGGCCAACACTGGTTATCACACGCTGATCAGAAATTCTAATTTGCTGTTGATGACATCATAGAAATTGCTAGGATGTTATTGGCGGACCATATGCTGTTAGCAGAGTTATTTATCTGGTTTTTATAATATCTGATTTAATTCCTCCAGCATGTGATCAACCTTGGATCAGAAGAGTGACAGCCAAAATTAAGCGACCATTTCCAGGGAACAGTGCCTAGTGTTTGTACACTTATTTAACTTTATTGCTTATTAGCATTACATCCATGACAGTGATGTATGTGATTTCATTTAAGTGACAAAATCTTTCAAGATATGGGGTCCACAGATGAAAACATAATAAAAGGAGTTCTTGGATGAAAAGAGTTGGGATGACAAGATCTCAATAGTCCCATCAAATCTTACATTCTATAATTTTAAGAGGGGTTCATAAACACAAGTTCAGGAACGGCTGAATGGGAAAGTTGTAAAGAATACTTGAAAACACCCCACCTAACCAGTGACTCACTTTAAACAAGGCAAATAGATAGGAAAGCAATGTAAATAACCATTTCCATCTGGAGGGCAGCACAGGAGAGACCAAAAAAAAAAAAAAAAAAAAAAAAAAGTGGGTGAGGGCTAACACTTAATAAAAGCAAAGGCATGCTTGCTTTATCGATAACCACAAAACATTAACCAACTTTAGGAGCAGGAATGATTGTCATGAGCACACTTTTTAATGTTTGGCGCATCCACTTAGCCAACCCTTACGTAAATACAAATGAAGAGCGAGGATCTTTTCCCCTCAACACCTACACCAAGCTAGGCTCATTCTGTACCTTCTACTCTGTACTTTGGTGTACCTTCGCCCACTGGAACTGGGCAATTTTTCTTTTTTTAAGTTTCAAGAGAAATGGAGCAAGAAAGTAAGTTTAAGAGTTGACTGGTCTTCTTCGTGGGTTGGGTGCTCCGGCTATCAGCCATTTCAACACCTGGCAAGCATCTAGGATCAGCCAGACTGACCAGACGCCAGGAATATCACATCCACCTGGTTAGGTTCGCGGGGGGGGGGGGGGGGGGGGGGTGCGTAGAAAGGTAAGGAAAAGGGTCTGTTGGGGAAGGGGGGAGTAGAATAACGTGACCTTTAGTTCTGTTACCTCCAACCTGGGCTCAGGTAGTGGCCAGAGAGACAGGAGAAAGCCCCAGGACTCGCTTTTGGGCTAAGTTGGACCCTTTGTCCTCTCTACGCACATCCTCATGTCCCTGCCACCGCCGCCGCCCGCCAGGGCCCATGACCCGGTGACCCCGGAGAGCGGTCTGGGGCCCACGACCCCGGAGCACTGGGCATCCGGACCCCCCTCGCAGGCGCAGCCGCTATTAAGGCAGGAGGCTAAAGGGGAGGAGGAGGAAGGGGAGGAGACAGGCGTCCAGGGCGCCTGGGGAACCGGCACTGCCGAGCAGGGGTGGCGAGGCTGGGATAAAGCCGCCGAGGCGGCCGCGGCCGAGGAGGGGCAGGTGGAGGCCCAGGGCGCCGCGGCGGTGGGGTCAGGCTCCCCGGCGGGAGGCGCGGGTGGCGGCCGCGGGGGCTGGCGGCGGCTCCTCGCTTGGCTGCGGCGGCGGCAGCCCCAGTGCTGCCCCTGTGCGGCGCCCCTTCCCCGCTCCGCCGCGCACTGTTGTCATGGAGGAACCAAGATGGCGGCTCTGGCCTACAACCTGGGCAAGCGGGAGATCAACCACTACTTCAGCGTGAGGAGCGCCAAGGTGCTGGCGCTGGTGGCCGTGCTGCTCCTCGCAGCGTGCCACCTCGCCTCCCGCCGCTACCGAGGTGAGCGGGCCCTCCCCCTGCCTGGGCCGGCCGGGGGAGGAGGCGACGCGGCGGCTGGAGGCCGCCCCCCTCGCCCAACACACGCCCACGCTCACGCGTTCGCCCGCCCGCCCGCCAGCCCGCGCGCCGGGCCGGCGGGGAGGCGGTGCCCCCACGTGCCCCCAGGTGGCCCCGGCTGCGGCCCGGGGGCCCCTGGCCGACTGAGCGGACCCCTGTGCGGGCCGCCCCCAGAAAAGGGCCGGTGGTCCTGGGGCCCCAGAGCCGCCAGCGCAGCGGTCTTGGCAGCAGATCCGGGCCTGGCGCGAGCTGCTTTCGGTGTCCGGGCTCCTGCGAGAGCTGGGCCGGGGATCCGCGCCAGGCCCGGGCCTCGCGTGCACCAGGTCGGACCCTCGGACCTCGGGGGCCAACCGGGGACGCCAAAGGCGGAGGCCGCCCGGCCAGGGGCACCTTTGCCAGAGTTGGGGTCGTCTATTCTGAGCCCTAGGGGTCAGGCTCTTTGGCTTTTGTTTAATCCGGTCTCTGCCCTGTACTGCAGAGCCGAGCTGTTGTTGGACAGCGGCAAGGGCCGCCCCATTTTCCTCAGCTGGCAAAAGATGCCCTTGGCCAAATGGAGGAGGTATCACCCAGCCTCTGTGATTCAGAAAGGTTTAAAGGGTTTGGTTGCACACTTTTTACAAAGTAAAGGCGCTGGGGCAGATAGAAAAGAAGTTTTGGGTTGACAAGAGTCGAGGTGGGCAAGGAAGTTACTACGTTGGAAGCAGTTTGAAAGGAGGCCTTCCGTGTGGGTTTTGAAATTGGTGTGAAGGGTAAAAGGAAATATGACCTTATTTCAAAACGAATTATCTTTCAGTAATCAAGGGATATTTACTTGTCCTTGTTGATTGATTTTTTTTTTTTTTTTAATTTTCTCTGTTAAAATGCCACTAGCAGAGAGGCTGGCAAGCTGAGGGAAATTAATAATGATAGGATCTTTTATTTTTGGCTCTTAGTATTATCGAAGCCATTATCTGGACAGCTCTGGGTGACTATGAGATTAATTGGTCAAGATGTAATGTGTAATGGACAGGTGCACATTTAACGCTATTCCCATTAAACTTTGCACCCACTTTGGCAAAATATCCAGTAAGTGGGGTATTGGGGAGCTCTGTTCTCATCCCAGGAGATCTTTCAAAGTGTAGGGTATTTTGAGCAGTTTTGCTACTTTTTTTTCCCTGCAATTCTTGAGGATTATAAATCTTTAGTACTGTACTGGATGAATATCTCTGTATATAAATGCACTGAACCGATTTTAAAAGATAAATTCTTTATACCCTTTGGCCTTTCTCTTTCACCCTCCTATAGGTCACAGCCATAGATCTGGCTGGGCTTTAGTTCATCCTGGGTGGGTCTAACAGAAGTCAGACACTTTCACATGTAAAGTGAAACTAGCAATGTTGATGCACTCCAGGTTGTTTTGAAGAGAATTTCCTAACTACTATTAATCCTTTTATGTTTGGTATAAGATGACAGTAACCCAACTCGATTTTGTCTGTGTGAGGGTAAATGTTCTAACTGTGGTGCCACAGGGCTAAAGATAAATATCTGGTCCCCCCCCCCCTTTCTTTTTCTATTGTGCTTTTGTCTTTTGATAAGCTTGGGCACTAATTATTATGGTTAGATTCTGTATTTCATCCTTTCAAGATCTGTCATCAGCAGAGAAAACAGAATGTCAGATGGAACTTTATGAGTCAGTGTAGCAATCTGGGGTTGTTTATAAAGCCTCGGCCAGAAGCTAGTCATCAGCTTCCGTAGGTGCTTCGGTGTCTTCAGTGTGAAGCAGTACACCTGGTGTGTGTACTTGCCCAGACTGAATGTCAAGAACTTGAGCCAGAGACTGTTTGGGAAAAATAATGATCCTACCAAGAAGTTTTTAGACATCCTCCTGCTTTGGCAGAGTCAAACTGAGTGAGATGTAATGTTCTTCACACAAAGATAACCCTACACTTGAATCGCATTATCATAAATCTTTAGAATAAAAAAGGACTTTACAGTAGATACAGAGGTTTATGCTTTATGTTAAAATCTCCAGTGTGTGGGTGTGCAGACACCTCAGGCAAGGTAGAGTGAATGCAGCTCGAATACCCATCTTCAGTATCTCTTGCTTTACAAACTATCAAAAGGAAAGAAAGAATTATGTACCAAAGAAAGTAAAGCTTGGTAAACACTACATGCTAACTTTGAGTACTTGTCATATGCCAGATGCTGCTCTACTAAGGGTTTTACATGTTTGAACTCCTTTTGTCTTTACAACCATTCCGTGAAGTAGATGAAATTACCATATTTCTTCCCACCCCACCATTTTTGACATCTCTGCAATCAGGACAAATTCTTAAAACTTTATTACATGTCAAAGTTTAATTGATAACATTTTTTCCTAGTGTTAAATAAAATAGTGATGTGTCTTATAATCAGTGGTCTTAGATCCAGCGAATTACGGTATTATTTACATTTTAAAGATGAGGCATGAGAGGTTAACTTGCCTAAGGACACACAATTAGTCAGTGATTGAGCTAGGATTTACAACCCAGTTAGTCCGCCTCATGCCATTATGTTATAGACTGCCTTTCTCAGAGCTCCTTAGACAGTGGTGATGTATAGAAGATGGAGTGAGAAAGCATTTTCCAGAGGGACATGGATTAAATCATTTAGAAACACTAATTCAGCCTCACAGTACCAATCAAGAGTTTTCCTTTTCTTTTTCAAGTAAAATGGTTTTCTAAAAGTTGAATTTGTAAAACTTCAAAATCTGACCAGCTTACTTTTTATAACCTATGTTTATCTTTTCCCTTCTTTCTAAACTCCAGTCTCACAGTCTAAGTATGCTTTGCCCTTTTATGCATCTCACAGATACCTAATTTTCTCTGCCTGCAGTGACCTCTCTCCTTAAAAGAAAGTGCAGATTTTTCTTTCAGGGTCTGATTCAAATGTCACCACCACAGAAATAAGAATTAGGAATCTAGTGTTTCTATGCAATGAGTACACACTATGTTGTATCATATTAATTTGTATCCATCTTCCCCACACAAACTGTGAGCTTCCAAGGGCATTTTATGCATCTTTAAATCATCTGAGCTTAACATACAGAAGGAACTCCATAAACCATAATTGGACAAGTAGATTCTCAAAGTCCTTATTTCCTTCTGTTTTTCCCCTTTTATTTGGTTCTTTGGGTTTTCATTGAATTTCATGTTCTAATAGTATGTTCTGATCTCAACTTTAGAAGATAGAGGGGTTTTATTTATTTATTTATTTATTTATTTGACAGAGATCACAAGTAGGCAGAGAGGCAGAGAGAGAGGAGGAAGCAGGCTCCCCACGGAGCAGAGAGCCCGATGTGGGGCTCGATCCCAGGACCCTGGGATCCTGACCTAAGCCAAAGGCAGAGGCTTTAACCCACTGAGTCACCCAGGCACCCTGAGGGGTTTATTATTAATATTACTTTCATATAAAGTAGTAGAATGACATTTTAAATAATAATCCTATTAACTATATTTTTCTGAATTTTCTCAATCTCTAATATTACTAAATCACAAAATGTCCATTAATGTTGTGATTACAGATTAAAAACATAATTTCCGTGACAAGAGGCCAATAGCTATAGCCTTAAGGGTAGTTCCAATCTGGATAAATTTTAATTTTTTATTTGATAAACTTGTCTCAAATGCCTTAATTTTCTTGAGATCTAATTCCTTTCTGTCACCAGGCATATTAAATGCAAATATTAAATATCATGGCATGTTTGGGAGAAAAATGAGTTCAAAGTTCAGAAATTAAAGTAAGAAGGAAGCAACTCTTGGTCTCTTAGCCTTTTCTTTCTTTGCCGGAAAGATCCTGATCTATATGACAGCATCTGTAATAGAGGCCACTCCTAGTTTGTCAAAAGAAAAATGTAAAAGGTGATTTTTCAACACAGACCAAAGTGTGACCTTGCTGAATTTTGGGCAAACAAACATTACACAAATCATGTTAAAAACTTTGTGGTCTGATATTTTCATGGTTGGTAGTATGAAACAGATAGCTTTGGTAGGATGATTTAGGCAGTCTAAGGTGCAGAATGCCAGAGGTATTCTATTGAAAGGGAAAAACAAGTTATGGTTTACTTAGCACATTAGATGTTTTCTTTAGTTGTTATATTTTGTTTTTCAGCCTTTTTTTTTAACACGTGTTTGTCTTTTTACTTACTTGGGCCTGGCGCAAGCTGCTGCTGGGGTCCGGGTCCAGGTCCAGGTTGTTTTTAGTATCTTTCTATTATAGAAAAATTAGACATAAAAACCTGAGACTTTGGATTAACAAAATGCTTATGGTTAAAATAATAGACTGAGGAGGAGGACAGCCATTCATCTAGATAATCTTAGTATTGGAGATAGCTGAAGTAGATCGTTCTCTCCCTTTAGTTGTATGTGTGTATATTTTTTTGTATTTTGTTTTGTTTCTAGCTTGATTCCCCCGAGCACTTGGCAACTTGCATCTCATACTAGTTGTTTTAAACTAGCTATCAAAATTATATGAGACAAATGAAAAGGATTTTTCTGGGATTTTTTTGTTTTCTTTTGTTTGGGGTTTTTCTGGGTAGATTTTGAAAGGGAAATATGTGCCAGCAGATATTTATGTATACTTAGTATACATGATAAAGATGTGGGACTTAAATTTATTTTAACATCTAGATTACATTTAGTGATTTGGTCCAAAAATACCTCTCAGGAAAAGGGAGCTTGTTTCAGAGTCTGGAGTTTTGTGGGAGTTTTCTTTTTTAGATTAGGTTAATTTATTTTCAATTAGATTAAATAGTAGTTATTATCACCACTACTTATATTACTTTTCAGACAAGTATAAGAAAGTCTCTTGCCTTTTCGGTTGTCTAGTTAGCAGTTCTTTTACTTTTCTAACAGTTCTTTATATTAGATCCTATCTATTAAAATAGCTGATAAACATTCTATCCTCTGACGGAACTTCAACCAATACTATACAGAGGCTATCGATTTCAGATACAAAGATTACTAAAAAAAAAACTTTGCATCATAAAATATATTAAGAAGCGTCATCATCAACTAGCAGTCAGTAGCAAATTAAAAGTTTCTTTCCTGGAAATACCAGTAATTTCTTTTTCTTTTTCTTTTTTTTTTTTTTTTAAGATTTTATTTATTTTGAGAGAGAGCACAAGCAGGGAAGTGGCAGGTGGAGGGAGAAGCAGGCTCCTCACTGAGCAAGGAGACCCATGCTGGACTAAATCCCAGGACCCTGGGATCATGACCTGAGCTGAAGGCAGACGCTTAACTGACTGAGCCACCCATGTGTCCTGAGACCAGTGGTTTCTAAAATACGATGTTTCTAATGCCTTTTGGTTAGTGGCAACTCTAGATCTGTTTAGGGGGTGGGCGCAATATGGATTCATCAATCTATAGCTATTTTTTTCCCACTAGCTGAACTACTAAAAAACAATGTGTGAGTGGTAGTAGTGAGGAAAAAAGAACTCTGCCTTTTTAAACACATTTTCTGGTAGAGAAAAGACTGGTTATTTTAATATGTTGGTATTATTGTACTTCCATCTTCATAAAACCATATTGAAAACCCTGTAGATACTTAACAAATAACATAATTCCACAGCTGAAGGTGTGTTTCTGTTTCAAATTCTATTTAAAAAAACAATAATTAAATAACAACAACAAAAGGAAGGGAGATAGAAGAAAGAAAAGGAAGAAAAAGTCCACAGAATTAATGCCTAGTTATTTGCAACTTCTATTAAGTTTTTTAGAAAATACAAATTACTAACTTTTTGCTTGGTTTGTAGATGTATTTAAAGAGTTAGAAATGCTGTAAGTGTGGAATTTTCATTCTAATTTTAAACATTTACTAGATTTTTAATATAGAACCATTATAAAGGAATGAAGCAGAAGGATGTTCTTAGGAAAAAAACTTAATTGTGTGTTCTTATAGTCCTTTCTTTACTCCTTCTTGATTATTTATGTATCTTAATTTTGTTTTTTAGAACTAGAATTAGTTTTTAATAATTGGAAAGAATTAAGAACTGATTATTTATTGTTTTCCTACAGAGATGTTATTAAAAAATCTTTAAATACCAAAAAATAAAAAATAAAAAAAAATCCTGCACAGGCTACATATATAATTGCAAATTTTTAAATAATTTATATTTTTGCTTTCCCTATCCTGTTTTCTACCAGCACAACAATGCAGTATTTTCACTTCTCTTCCTGTTCCATTTTAGAATTTATGACACTGAAATAACAGCACCTTCATTATTTATGCATACCTATCTTGTATTTGTATCACCTTTTATCTGTACGTTGGCCAGATAAATGGATAACCAGCGGGGAAAAGAGATGTGTTCTTTTACTTTAAATATTGTTGGGTGTTCTCTGTCCCCACCCTAAATGATTCAGTACCATTTTTGTGCCATAGTGTTCCTCTCTCCTGACCTTAACTATTTGTGACTTTTAATAAAGAACTAGAAAGTAATTTAAATAATATGTATATTTTATTGTAACCCCATGGCTTTTCTAAATATCTTGTTTTTCCCTTATCCATTTGACATATTTGGACTTTTTTAATGCCTCCAACTCCCTTTTAAACTCCTTGAGTCATGTAAGCTAATGTCCAATAAAATGGCCAAAGGAAAAAGGGGGACCATCTCTCCCATTTATACAAAACTGAAGGGTTTCCCAGGTGTGGAACTTTCTGTATGAAACCATGACAGCCTCAACCAAACTAGGAGGAGTTGGCTGGCTGATGAGCAGAAAGGAAGGCAAGAACATCAAGAGAAGTAGAGAGGCTGAATATTAATAACTGTGAAATCTATATTTGTTATTGATACCAATACTATATGCCTTCAGCCACCATGTAGCTGACATAGTTCTAAGTCTTATCTTTGTAAATTATAACAGGGTGAAATTTTGGTCAGCTCAATAGGAAGTTCTTAAATAAATCTTCTGTTTGTGCATTTACAGAATAGGGCTAGCATACTTCCTCACAGGGAAGTTGTGAAAATCAGGGAATAGGTTTATATAAAATATCTTCATTACTGCTTTTCCAGTTGTGCAAATGGATTATACATTATAGTAATTGAATAAAGTAATTGAAGAAGCCATTTCTTCTTTTTTATTCCTTAAACTTTTCTTTTTCAACTAGGAGTGGTAAACAGATATAAGGACTAGTTTGAGATCATGTCCCTAGAAAAAGACCTGAAGCAGAAGGCAGTTCTGAATATAGCATTTAAAAATATAGCATTTAAAAATTAGGGGTCCCTTCTACAGTGAAGCATCTGTCATTAGTGGCTCTTATCCTCTTGAATATTAATGTATTGATATTTTCTGTGCTTCTAATGGATGAGTAATATCCACCTAGAACATATAGTGAAGCATAGAAAACTTTGTATTTTTTCATCTCAAAGAGCTTACATGAGGTCAGATAATCAACATACAAAAATATGACTATAGTTTACCACACTGTTTGTTGAACCATTACAGGCAATGACTCATGCGAATACCTTCTCTCAAGTGGCAGATTTCTCGGAGAGAAAGTTTGGCAACCTCACAGTTGTATGATGCATAAATACAAAATCAGGTAAGGTTTCTTCATTTTGTTGTTTGTTTTCTTTTCTAGCATGGGTCTTAATATCTAGTGGATAGTGGTTACTGAAGCAAAGAAAATACTATATGGTACTTTTCTCTATGATGGTAGAGAATTGCTGACAGAGTGGAGGTGGGGGCGAGCCCAGATGAAGATTCCTGCCAAAAGCATTAGGGAAATAAATTGTCCAAGCTTCTTTAACTCGGGTGAGAGAGAATCAGGCCCAAGGCAGTAGGTAGCCTGTGAGTGAAGGACTGTAGCTTTAGGGCTTGAATATCTACCTCATGGAGTTATTCTGAGATGACAGATCTAAAGCACTTGATACACTTAAAGTGCCTCTTAAACACTTAATAAATGAGGGCTGTAATTATTGATCATTGTAGAGTTAGTTTATCGTCCATGGGCTGGTTGGTTAAACAAACCTGGCCACCTATCTCTAAAACAATGTAAGTGTGTGTGATAATCCTGTACTACTTTCTTCACAAACTATGTGCTTTGAAATGCCAACATGCTGATTTTATTACTGCAATTAATGTTTCTTTGTTGATTTCAGTGAAGCAAAGAACTGTCTTGTAGATAAACATATTGCATTTATTGGCGATTCAAGAATTCGTCAGCTGTTTTATTCTTTCGTAAAAATAATCAATCCCCAATTCAAAGAAGAAGGAAATAAGGTAAAACTTACCTATTCTCTCCATTAGGGTATTGCTTTAGAAGTTAACCACCTGGGTAGTTATAGGAGGAATATGCCTCTCCACATTAACGAAGAGAACTATAAAAGTTTTACTTTGGTTTTGGGAAAGGTGGAGGGGGAAAGGGATGGTAGCCATAATGGGGAACATAATGGAGAACACAAGAAGAAGTGGTGGATAAGGTACTAGTAAACCTTTTATACTGTAAACTACTAATTTTCAGAAATAGTAAGTTCTTTCAGTAGAAGAACATTTTAGAATTCCTTAGAAAGAACACTAAGAGCAAATATCCCTCATTCTTCTTTTCATATTTTGCCATATTTCTTTTTAATCGCTTAAAAAAGTGATAATAATCTTGTAATCTTTTAGCATGTACAATTTTATGTCTTGCTTCTTTTTCCACCACTTACCATAATTCACCGTATTATTATATAATCAATATAAGTATCTTCATAATGGCAATGTGTTATTGAGTGGATAGATGTATAATTTTATATAATTTTCTTTTCTTTTTGTAATTTTCTATTTTTTCTTAATTTTACAATTTAAAAAAAGGACATTCTTGATTACATCTTTGCATGAAAACTCTGCTTTTTAGATTATTTCTGTAGAATTGAATCTCTGTAGTGCAAATATTAAGTTAAAGAATACAAACATTTTTAAAACTACTGATTAAATTGCTAAACTATTTTAATTTACGCTGCTATTAGCAATGTCCATCAGGACCTAATTTTCTGCAGCTTTGCTAGCACTGGGCAATTATACTGTATACGTGAAACAACAGTGCGACAAATTTCTGCTCTTTTTATAGAAAATTTCTGATTTTAAAAATGTATCTGTCTTTGAAAACTAACAAGAATGGATCTCTCTACATATATTAATTTGTTGATTAGTTAATATTTTGTGGATTACCTCATCCTGTCTTTCTTTTTATACATTTTTAAGTGATCCAAAATTCCAGTCCCTGTCTTCAACTGTAGATGATTGGGAGTGGGTGATAGCAGGGAGAGAAAAGTAAAATACAA
Source organism: Lutra lutra (assembly GCF_902655055.1). Taxonomy (NCBI): domain Eukaryota; kingdom Metazoa; phylum Chordata; class Mammalia; order Carnivora; family Mustelidae; genus Lutra; species Lutra lutra. The sequence continues at coordinate 38,440,506 of NC_062288.1, forward strand.
GAATGTTTAGAATTGTAGGGGGAATAGGTAATGATTTTATGATGAAAATCTGCTTGTTACCCTCAATTTACCCTGTGGTAAGGAGTTGAAAAATGAGGGACTTCCCAGCTAAGTATGTATCTAGTCAACATAGTCACTACATCCTTGGGAACTATTCCTGTGAGAAGAGTCCATTGGCTATTCGAGATTCTGTCCGCTAGGAAAGGCTAGTATAGATTTTAAATTTGAACAAGGGTAAATGATAAAGTCCACTATTCATTTATTTTGATATCTGTAATTGTATTTTTCATTTGTATTTATAGACACAAAATTATACAGAAAGGTTGAAACTATTTCATGATATGAGATTATCACAGTTTTAAAGTAAAATACTTTCAGTGAACTTGTAAAAAGTAGAGAGATTTCTAACTTCAAAGAAGCAGTTTTAATATTTCTAGGCTAGTGTGAATTTCTGAAAATTGGAATAATGGATTTGGCAGCAGTTACTTTAAAAAAAAACAAACAACAACAAAAAAACTATGATTTAGTTTACAGCCAAAAGTAGGTACAATATGGTACATTGTTTCAGAGCCCTGGTTATAACACTAGGTTTCCAGTCTTTATTTTCTAGAGGTGCTCAGTTAACCCACAATAATCAAAAAAGATACATTTAGATTTGTGTGCATTTAAAAAAGAAACAAAGACAGTTTGTCCTAGTCTAAGAGAAACAGTTGCTGAGAAACTAGTTCAAACTGCTGGTGGAACATTTGCCGAAATGTATTTTACTTAGTTCCCTTGTCTGAACACCTTGAAGACAGAGATTGTGTATTATCACTATTATTTTTAAAATACATTTCTTGTGTCTTGCAAAACCTGGCATATTGTAGAGGCTGATTATTATTATTTTAGCCTTGGTATGGGTTTCTTTGGGAAGAGTAGAAGTATTGAAGATAATTCATTTGAATTTTTCTTCTCCGTGTTGAGGCAAAAAAAAAAAAATTACGCTGTAGAACAGGACTCTTTTCTCAAATTCCATTTTGTGGAAGACTAGTTCTGCAAAAAGCTCTGGTCAGATAAATTTGGGCAGAGCTGGACATCATGTCTCCCTTTTAGATGGTTTTACTTTAGGCTGGGATGTTAAAAACTTGAGAAGTCTTGCAGTAAAACAAACAAAAAAAGCTCTGTTTGTGTTGCTTTCAGGTAGAGTACAAACTAGATACTCTGGGGGCCCCTTCGACCTCAAACCAGCTAGATCCCAGATTAAAAAATATATACTTGTTGATGTATTTCTAGACGTTGAGGAAATGGGAGGCACTCTCCAGAAAAGGAGCAAACCATGAGTCAAAACCAGAGTTGGGAACAATAATAGCAGGCACTCAGTGGAGGTTCAGGCTGGCCTGAAGACAGATGCCAAAGGCTGCAATGCTTTGTATGTAGAAGGCGAAGCTTTGGGCCAGCAGATTTCTCAGTGGTAATATTGGAAGCCAGAGGACACTAGAATAGTAACTTTAAACTTCTAAGACAAAGGAAATTTCTATCTAGAATTGTGTACCTAGCATACAAATGTCTATTCTCAAAATTTAGAACATTTTCAGATAAACAAAAGCAATAAGGGTTTACTGCTGGATAGATTTATAATAAAGGATTTTCTAAGGCATAAATGGAAGAAGGGAAATAATTCAGAAAAAAATGATCTGAAATATAAAAAGCAGTGGTTAAAGAAAATCCTAAGGAGGTATGTAAATCGAAAGTGTATAAAATTATAATATCTTTTTACACTTTATAAAAAGCCAGTATTAAAGAACTGGCTAATAATAGCATGTAAGTTCAGAGGGATATGATCACAAAGTTTTCTAAAGTTCTTTATTCTTTTAGGTATTATCTTACTTTAGAACTTAAGTTAAAGATGGTAGTAAAATATCAAGAGCAAGGGCTAAAAGGATAGAATTAGGATGTATGAATTCCAAACCAGAAGAAGAAAAAATTTAAACAAAACCAAACTCCTCTAATACCAAATATATGTCCCACACATACATAACATGTGCACACATGTATATACTCATACACGTGTTCGTATCTACCTATACAAAACCATATATGTAAAAAACCATAAATGTAAAAATCACTTTTTATATATATTCCACATATATTAAAAAAAAACTGTGTGAGGGAGATAGAAATCAAAAAGTACAATGATAAAAACATTTATAATCAAAATAAGTGCAAGTAGTCTAACCTTGTCAAGTAAACACGGATTTTCTGATTGGCTTTAAAAAGAATTTTCAGGGGCGCCTGGGTGGCTCAGCGTGTTAAGCCGCTGCCTTCGGCTCAGATCATGATCTCAGGGTCCTGGGATCGAGCCCCGCATCGGGCTCTCTGCTCAGCAGAGAACCTGCTTCCTCCTCTCTCTCTGCCTGCCTCTCTGCCTGCTTGTGATCTCTCTCTGTCAAATAAATAAATAAAATCTTTAAAAAAAAAAATAAAAAAAAAATAAAAAGAATTTTCAGCTGCTTAGAAAGACCTATCTAAAACAAAAAGCTATGGAAGGTTTTAATTAAAAATGAGAAAAGATTTACTAGACAAATACTAAAGAAAGATAAGGCATATTAATATAAGACAATAGATTGTAAGGCAAAAGTGTTATTAAGGATACAGATACTTTTTAATGACAAAAGTTTCAAATCACTAAGATTTTAAACTCGTGGGCATGAAATAAATTAACCTTAAAATGTATAAAGCAAAATTAATATGATTACAGTGAAGAGTTGACAAATCCTCCATCAAAGTGAGAGAATTGCTCACTGCTCACGCATTTAATGATAGAACAAGCGGAATTACTAAGCATATAGTTGACTAGTAACATGCTGCTTTTATGAACTTAACAGGTCAATACTTAAAGAATACACTAAAAAATCAGAGAATATATTTTTTCAAAGCACACGTGGAATCTTTATGACAACATATTGGGCCATTAACCAAGCCGCAACAGTATCTGAGAAGTGGTATCATTCTTTCTCTACTAGATAAGTTCCTTTATTTATAACTTAACCTGATAAAAATTCTAGAAGCCCACCGTAAATGTTCTGAATGGTGAAATGTCAGACATACTTGTGTTAAATTCAAAGAGAATACAAGGATGTCCATTATTTCTGCTTATATTCAAAATTGTATTAGAGGTCTTACCCAAGGAAAGATAAAGATGTAAGGATTGGAAAGAGATAGACTCAGAATTTCATATGATATAATTATCTACAAAGAAAACTTCGAAGAATCTATAGAAAATTACTAGATACATTAAAAATTTTAACTAGATAACTGATACTATGATGAACATACAAAAATTAATTGTAGTAACTCAATAAAGCTGTTAAAAATGAAGTGCTTGTCTACATACCAGGAACATAGAGTTCAAACTCATTTAAAAATTACTGTGTATAATATTAACAAAACCATATGGTACATAGGAATAAGCCTAGCAATGTGGAAGGTCTGTATGTAGAATTATCATAAAACTTTATGCTAGCATAATTTAAAATGATAAATGGGAGATATGTACTGTATTCTGGAATGGGAAGAATCAATAGTGTAGAGATGCCAGTTATTTCTAAATTGACCTATAGATCTAATGTAATTTGAATAAAATTCTGACAGGATATGTTGTGGAACTTTACCAGCTGATTCTAAATTTTGTGTGGAAGGGCAGTGGACCAAGAATAACCACAACAGGTCTGAAGAAAAAGGCAGAAAAGTCTTATTTTCCAATATCAAGATTTATTTTAACTCTGTCGTAATTAAGGCAGTGTGGTATTGGTAGAGCTAAACAAAGAAACCAATGGAACGTGATCTAGAGCTTTAAAATAAACATGTGTGGGGCACCTGGGTGGCCCAGTCAAGTGTCTGGCTCTTGATTTCAGCTCAGGTTGTGATCTCAGGGTCCTGAGACTGAGCCCTGCATCAAACTCTATGCTCAGTAGGGAGTCTGCTTGAAATTTCTCCGCCTCCCCCAACTAAGTAAGTATTTTAAAAACATAAATACATGAGTATAAAGAGACTTAATAAATAACAGAGATGCCATTAAAGATCCATGGTGAAAAAGAAGTCTGTCCAATTAAGGATGCTGAGGCAATTGGTTATGTAGATAGAAAAAGGTTGTCTCCGCCGCTAACCAGCCCCTCGCCCGCACTTCCTGTGGCACAGAGGGATTCCGGAATGCCAAGAAGGCCACGGGCATAGCCGCACAAACAGCAGGCATAGCTGCCGCGGTGAAAGCTGCAGGCAAGGGCGTGACCCACGTCCGAGTGGTTGTGAAGGGCCTGGGCCCAGGGCGCTTGTCTGCCATCAAGGGACTCACCATGGGGGGCGTGGAAGTGATCTCAATCACAGACAACACCCCCATCCCGCACAACGGCTGCCGCCCCAGGAAGGCTCGGAGGCTGTGATGGAAAGGAAGCCTGTCCCTGAACTGTCCTCAAGTCCCATCTCCAGCTGGACAGCATGTCGGAGCTCTCTCTGGAGCCGGGCTTGCTGGAGAACCCTCAGGGAGCAAGGGGGAGCTTTGCCCCCTCTCATGATGGCCTTGCTTGTTCCTTCAACTGGAGACCTGTGTCCAGAAGGGACTCAAGAGGACCCCCAGGGCAGCTGCAGCCCAGACTCCGCAACCAGTAAACGCTGCCTCTGCTCTGCAGAAATAAAACGCTTTCTACCACCTGTAAAAAAAAAAAAAAAAAAAAAAAAAAAAGTCTCACATCATCAAGTAAAATACTTTCTAGATAAATTTAGACTTAAATATGGAAGCTAAATTTTTTAAACCTTTAGCAAAAAAAAAAAAAATTTTTCAGGGAATATCTTCAGTACTTCAAGTAGGGAAAAGTTTCTTACATAAGAAACAAAAAGTGCTAACCATAAAATGAAAGATGGATAAATTCCCAGACCTTATGATTAAGAGAATCTGTTCATCAAAAGATACCTTACAGGGGTGCCTGGGTGGCTCAGTGGGTTAAAGTCTCTGTCTTCAGCTCAGGTCATGATCCCAGGCTCCTGGGATTGAGCCCGGGGTCCTGGGATCGAGCCCCACAACAGGCTCTCTGCTTCCCCATCTTGCTCTCTGTCTGCCTCTCTGCCTACTTGTGATCTCTCTGTCAAATAAATAAATAAAATCTTAAAAAAAAGATACCTTATAGAAGAAAAAGCAAGCTACGAACTAGAAGATATTTATAATATACATCCAAGAGATACAAGGATTCAGAAAAAAAAAAAAAAAGACAATCCAGTGGAAAACAAAAGAAGAAAAACATGACCAGGCATTTCAAAGAAGAGGAAACATAAATCCTAGTGTAAATCTGAAAGGTGTTTAAACATTTGTAATTTGGAAATTTCAAATGAAGACCATAGTGAGATACCATGATATACCTACTTTAGTGACAAATTAAATTTTACAGTGGCAAAAATATGAAGTCTGTCAAGATTTATTAAAGATTCTGTATCTCAAACTGCTGGTGAGAGTATAAATTGTTAGAAACACTTCAGAAAATAACGTCCATTATCATGTGAGGGTGTACATTTGTATAGCCTGTGAACCTATAGAACTATTATTAGGGAAACTCTTAATTATTCATTTATTAAGAAACCTATACAGGAAGGTAACTGTCAGTGCTGTTTATAATCTAGATTTGGTGCATTGTAGCAAATGGCCTAGACTCTACAAAAATAATAAACATAATATTTTATATATATAAATACAATAAATTGATGTACAAGGGTTTTATTTTTTTTATTAACATATAAAGTATTATTTGTTTCGGGTACCGGACTCTGATTCATCAGTCTTACACAATTCACAGCACTTACCATAGCACATACCCTCCCCAATGTCCATCACCCAGCCTCCCTCTCTCTCCCATCACCCTCCACTCTAGCCACCCTCAGTTAGTTTCCTGAGATTAAGAGTCTCTTATGGTTTGTCTCCCTCTCTGGTTTCGTCTTATTTCATTTTTTCTTCTCTTCCTCTGTGATCCTCTGACTTGTTTCTCAAACTCCACAGGTTAGAGAGATCATATGATAATTGTCTTTCTCTGGTTGACTTATTTTGCTTAGCATAATACCCTCTAATTCCATCCACATCGTTGCAAACAGCGAGATTTCATTTTTTATGGCTGCATAATATTCCATTACATATAGATTTTTTTTTTAATTTATTTATTTGAGAGAGAGAGAGTGGAGAGGTCAGAGGGAGAGCAGACTCCCCACCGAGCAGGGAGCCCGATGTGGGACTTGATCTTGGGCCTCCAGGATCATGACCTGAGGCAAAGACAGTTGCTTAACCAACTGAGCCACCCAGGCACCCCTATATTTTTATCTTTATCCATTCATTTATCTATGGACATCTAACCTGTTTCCATAGTTTGGCTATTGTGGACATTGCTGCTATAAACACTGGGGTTCATATGCCCCCTCAGTTCACTACATTTGTATCTTTGGGGTAAATACCCAGTAAGTGTAATTGCTGGGTCATAAGGTAGCTCTGTTTTTAACTTTTTGAGGAACCTCCATATGGTTTTCCAGGGTGGCTGCACCAGCTTGCATTCCCACCAAGAGTGTAGGAGGATTCCTCATCTCTGCTAACATCTGTTGTTTCCTGACTTGTTAGTTTTAGCCATTCTAACTGATAGGAGATGGTATCTCATTGTGGTTTTGATTTGTATTTCCATGATGCCGAGTGATGTTGAACACTTTTTCATATGTCTGCTGATCATTTGGATGTCTTCTTTGGAGAAATGTCTGTTCATGTCTTCTGCCCATTTCTTGACTGGATTGTTTGTTCCTTGGGTGTTGAGTTTGATAAATCCTTTATAGATTTTGCTAGCCCCTTATCTGATATGCCATTTGCAAATATCTTCTCCCATTCTGTCATTTGTCTTCTGGTTTTGTTGACTGTTTCCTTTGCTGTGCAAAAGCTTTTGATCTTGATGAAGTCCCAGTAGTTCATTTTTGCCCTTGTTTCTCTTGCCTTTGGTGATGTTTCTAGGAAGAATTTGCTGTGGCTGAGGTTGAAGAGGTTCCTGCCTGTGTTCTCCTCAAGGATTTTGATGGATTCCTGTCTCACATTTATGTCTTTCATCTATTTTGAGTCTGTTTTTGTGTGTGGTGTCAGGAAATGGTCCATTTTCATTCTTCTGCATGTGGCTGTCCAATTTTCCTAACACCATTTGTTGAAAAGACTGTTCCCCCCCCCCCCCCCATTGAACATTTTTTCCTGCTTTGTCAAAGATTGGTTGACCATAGAGTTGAGGGTCCATTTCTGGGCTCTCTATTCCATTGATCTATGTGTCTGTTTTTCTGCTGGTACCATACCGTCTTGATGATTACAGCTTTGTAATAGAGCTTGACATACAGAATTGTGATGCCACCAGCTTTGCTTTTCTTTTTCAATATTCATCTGGCTATGCTGGGTCTTTTCTGGTTCCATACACATTTTAGGATTATTTGTTCCATTTCTGTGAAAGAAGTTGATGGTATTTTGATAGGGATTGCATTGAATGTGTAGATTGCTCTAGGTAGCATAGACATTTACAATATTTGTTTTTTCAATCTATGGACATGGAATGCTTTTCCATTGCTTTGTGTCTTTCAGTTCTTTCATGAGTATTCTATAGTTTTCTGAGTATGGATACTTTGTCTCTTTGGTTAGATTTATTCCTAGGTATCTTATGGTTTTGGGTGCAATTGTAAATGGGATTGACTTCTTAATTTCTCTTTCTTCTGTCTCTCCGTTGGTGTATAGAAATGCAACTGATTTCTGTGCATTGATTTTATATCCTAACACCTTACTGTATTCCTGTATGAGTTCTAGCAGTTTGGGGATAGAGTCTTTTTGGATTTTCCACATAAATTATCATATCACCTGCAAAGAGTGAGAGTTTGCTTTCTTCTTTGCCAATTTGGATGCCTTTTATATCTTTTTGTTGTCTGATTGCTGAGGCTAGGACTTGTAGTACTATGTTGAAGAGCAGTGGTGATTGTGGACAGCCCTGCCATGTTCCTGACCTTAGGAGAAAAGCTCTCAGTTTTTCTCCATTGAGAAGGATATTCATTGTGTGCTTTTTGTAGATGGCTTTTATGATATTGAGGTATGTACCCTCAATCCCTACACTGTGAAGAGTTGTTTTTTTTTTTTTTAAAGATTTTATCCACTTATTTGACAGATAGAGATCGCAAGTAGGCAGAGAGGCAGACAGAGAGAGAGGAGGAAGCAGGCTTCCCGCTGAGCAGAGAGCCCAATGCGGGGCTCGATCCCAGGACCCTGGGATCATGACCCGAGCCAAAGGCAGAGGCTTAACCCACTGGGCCACCCAAGCACCCCTGTGAAGAGTTTTAATCAAGAAAGGATACTGTACTTTGTCAAATAATTTTTCTGCATCTATTGAGAAGATCATATGGTTCTTGTCCTTTCTTTTATTAATGTAGTGTATCACATTGATTTGCAGGTGTTGAACCACCCTTGCATCCCAGGAATAAATCCCACTTGGTCTTGGTGAATAATCCATTTAATGTACTGTTGGATCCTATTGGCTAGTATCTTGGTGAGAATTTTTGCATCCATGTTCATCAGGGACATTGATGTGTAATTCTTTTTGGTGTGGGTCTTTGTCTGGTTTTGGGATCAAGGTAATGCTGGCCTCATAAAATGTGTCTGGAAGTTTTACTTCCATTTCTCTTTTTTGGAACAGTTTCAGAAGAATAAGTATTAATTCTTCTTTAAATGTTTGGTGGAATTCCCCTAGGAAGCCACCTGGCCCCAGGCTCTTGTTTGTTGGGAGATTTTTGATTACTGCTTCAATTTCCTTGCTGGTTATGGGTCTGTTCAGGTATTTCTTCCTGGTTCAGTTTTGGGAGTTTATACATCTCTAGAAATGCATCTATTTCTTCCAGATTGTCTAATTTGTTGGCATAGAGTTGCTCATAATATGTTCTCATATATTGTTTGTATTTCTTCAGTGTTGGTTGTGATCTCTTTCATTCATGATTTTATTTATTAAGTCCTTTCTCTTTTTGATAAGTCTGGCCAGGGGTTTATCAATCTTAGTAATTCTTTCAAAGAATCAGCTCCTAGCTTCGTTGATCTTTTCTACTTTTTTTTGGTTTCTCTTTCATTGATTTTTGCTCTAATCTTTTTTATTTCCCTTCTCCTGCTGGGTTTAGGCTTTATTTGCTGTTCTTTCTCCAGCTCCTTTAGGTGTAGGATTAGGTTGTGTATTTGATACCTTTCTCGTTTTTTGAGAAAGGCTGGTAATGCTACATACTTTCCTCTTAGGACTGCCTTTGCTGTATCACAAAGATTTTGAACAGTTGTTTTAGTTTTCATTTGTTTCCATGAATTTTTAAAATTCTTTTTTAATTTCCTGTTTGACCCATTCATTCTTTAGTAGGATGCTCTTTAGCCTCCATGTATTTGAGTTCTTTCCAACTTTCCTCTTGTGATTGAGTTCAAGTTTCAAAGCAGTGTGGTCTGAAAATATGCAGGGAATGATCCTACATATTTTGGTACCAGTTGAGATCTGATGTGTGACCCAGGATGTGATCTACTCTGGAGAATGTTCCATATGCACCAGGGAAGTATGTGTATTCTGTTCCTTCAGGATGGAATATTCTGAATATATCTGTGAAGTCCATCTGGTCCTGTGTGTCATTTAAAGCCCTTATTTCTTTATTGATCTTTTGCTTAGATGATCTGTCCATTTCAGTAAGGGCAGTGTTAAAGTCCCCTACTATTATTGTATTGTCAATGTGTTTCTTTGATTTTGTTATTAATTGGCTTATATAATTGGCTGCTCCATGTTAAAGGCCTAAATATTTACAACTGTTAGATCTTGTTGGATAGACCCTTTAATTATTATATGGTATCCTTCCTCATCTCTTATTATAGTCTTTGATTTAAAATCTAATTTGTGTGATATAAGGATTGCCACCCCAGCTTTCTTTTGATGTCCATTAGCATGGTAAATTCTTTTCTTCCCCCTCACTTTCAATCTGGAGGTGTCTTTGGGTCTAAAATGAGTCTCTTGCAGACAGCATATCAATGGGTCTTGTGTTTTTATGCAGTTTGATATCCTGTGTCTTCTGATTAGGGTATTGAGCCCATTTACATTCAGGGTAACTACTGAAAGATACGAATTTAGTGCCATTGTATTCCCTATAAGGTGACTGTGTGTGTGTGTGTACTGTATATTGTCTCTGTTCCTTTCTGTTCTATGTTACCTATAGGCTCTCTCTTTGCTTAGAGGACTCCTTTCAGCATTTTTTGTAGGGCTGGTTTGGTGATTGCAAATTATTTTAGATTCTGTTTGTCCTAGAACCTTTTTATCTCTCCTTCTATTTTCAGTGACTGCCTAGCTGGATAGTAGTATTGCATCGTACTTGCCAGGGGCCAGGCTAAGCAATCTGCTCAGGTTTGCTCTCGGTAGCTTTTGTTCCCTGAAGGCTTCCCACACAGCGGTGGAGGATGAGAATGAAGATAGCGGCCTCCCAATCTCCAGCCCCAGAGGAAACGAGAACTCAGGGCCCTGATCCTTAGTGCAACCTTAGAGAAAAGCAGTCAGTCACTCCTATCTCCCTGGTCTCTGGCTGCTGTCCATGCTCACCCAGCCTGTGACCAAGTGTTTCTATCTCTGGTGCACAACCCCGTTTGGAATCTCCAAACCCAGCAGATTCCTGCAGCACACTCCTGTGCCACTCCTCCCAGATGAGGAAGGAGGGGGGCGGTCTTCCTGGATCTGCCACTTGTGGGGTCCCTGCTTGACGAGTAGTGTCACGACTGAGCCACAGATCACAGTTTATGGCAACTCTGAGCTGAGAGCCCACTCCTCGGCTCCGTCTCTGCATCTGGCTTCCTGGCTCTGATCCCTGGGAGCTCTGCGACACTTAGGCACCGCAGTCTTTCTGGGACACTGAGGACGTGAGACCATACTTTCCCCACAAGGTTTCCATCCCCAGCTTAGCCACTAGAGTGACATCCCTCACTGGAGCAGACTTCTAAAAGTTCTACTTTTGTGCTCCACTGCTCTATCACTTGCTGGGAGCCAGCTGACTGGAGACTCCCTTCCCCACAGTCTGTCTTCCCATATAGCACCTCAGATCCACTTCTCCACATGTCCTACCTTCCAGAAAGTGGTTGCTTTTCCGTTCATAGAATTGCTGCTCTTCTTTTCTTTGATCTCCTGTTGAGTTTGTAGGTGTTCAGAATAGTTTGATAACTATCTGGTTGAAAATTGGGACCAGATGAAATTTAGGTCTCCTACTCCTCCACCATCTTGCTTGCCCTCCACTCAATGTAGGAAGGTTTTAAAAGGCCAGGAGTTGCTCTAGATTATAAAAGATTAAAGAGACATGATAACTAAATACCTTATTTTAATTGAATTCTAGATTAAAATAGAAGAGTGGTAGAAAGGACATTATTGTGAAATTAGGGAAATTTGAACGTGGACCATATATTAATATTTTATCAATGTCAAGTTTCTTAGGTGGGATTATAGTATTGTGGTTATATAAGAGAATATTTATGTTCTTAGGAAATGCATGCTTTATGTATTTAAAGGTGAAATGCTGGGGCACCTGGGTGGCTCAGTGGGTTAAAGCCTCTGCCTTCGGCTCAGGTCATGATCCCAGGGTCCTGGGATGGAACCCCGCATCAGGCTCTCTGCTCAGCAGGGAGCCTGCTTCCCTTCCTCTCTCTCTTTCTCTGCCTGCCTCTCTGCCTACTTGTGATTTCTGTCTGTCAAATAAATAAAAATGAAAATTTAAAAAAAAAATTTTAAAGGTGAAATGCTATGTCTGTAGTTTACTTTCATATGGTTCAGTAAGAGAAAAGTAATGTATATGTCTGTGCAGAGAAAGACAAAAAACCTAGTACAGAAAATGTGAACAGTTAATAAAGGGTGGTTGGGGTGCTCATTATAATTTTGTCACTTTTGCTCTCAGTTTGACATTTTTAAGTTTGACATTTTTCAAAATTAAAAGTTGGAGAGCAAGCCAGTTACATGAAACAATATATCACTTAAGGATGTATATCCATGTGACAAAACAATATGATAAAAGAGAAAGCAAAATATATATAAAATTCAAAGTAGTCGTTCCCTTGGGTGAAACAAGGAATTAAAAGGAGAGGTTCATGTAGATCACTCTGTGTTGGTAATGCTCTGATTTGTGCCATGGGCTCATGAGTGCTTATTTGTTTACTGTGCTTTGTGATTACATTTGTGACACATTCTTTTGTATATATCAAATGTTCCATTAAAATGGTAAAGGAAAAAAGAGAGAGATTGAGTTGAATTAACTGAGCTATGCAAAAGGAGGAAAAAGAAAGTTCATGACATATTAGTTCTCTGAAGAAAAACCTCAACAAGGTTGGAATGGGATAGTAGGAGGAAAACACACGTGTGATTTTGTCTGACCCCGTATTTCTAAGATATATGGGACCAAGGAACCTCTTTCATAGAACACACCTTAAAGTGTCATTGGTCCCAAGAGTCCTTTTGGGAAATGATGCTTGAATTTTAAATGTTAGCCTGCAGATGAAAGCAAGCTTTAGTTCACAGAGATATAAATATAAATCCTATTTGTCTGCTTAAATTAATGAAAACATTTCAACCTTAGTTTTAGGAAGAGAATTGGCTTCTTTATTTTATCACCTCTACCCCACCCCACCCCACCCCACCCAGGATTTTTAACTCTGAAAGGATTTCTTTTCTTTCTATGGAACAGCTTGGTTATAAGAAGGTGTCTCCAAACCTTATTTTTTTTCTTCAATTGGACCACTTAACGTCCAGTCTTCAACTGGAAACCCAAAATAACCTAGAGTCCTAGATGTGTACTTCTGTTCAGACAGAGCTGGTACTATTACACTGGTGAGAACAGACTAGTTGTTGCTGCAGCAACAAACCACTCTACAGTCTTAAATGCTTTTCTCACTTAGTGCTAAATGTGGTAGGTGGGCTGGCAACAGGCTTTGCTCTATATCCTCAATCAGGGATGCCTGCTTGTTGGAATTTGTACTTTCTTCTAGTTTTACCATTTGAAACATTCTGCCTCTGCAGTCTCAGCATTAGGTTAAGCCAGAGACTAGAGAATTGCCCTGGGAAGTGGAAAGCGACCCACATCACATCCAAGCACATAACATTGGCCAGAACTAGTCATGTGGCTCTTTCTAACAGGGGTCAGGGCTGGGGATGGGGTTCGGGGACTGAGATGGGACTCAGGAAATGCAGAGGAGCAAACCATCCCTGCCATAGATAATAATACTAGGACTAAACTGGAATGTGGCATCCTTGGCAGAAAGGTAATTTATGTAGGCATGTTTACATATTTGTTTTCTTATTCGTAGTTGAGGTTTTATCTTTGAATTATATCTTAAGTGTTAAAAATCACATAGAAACAATGTGGTATCACTTATTTTTTGGTATTCTATGCAGATCTTTTTCCCTTCAGGTTGAATATAGTTAATTGAGATGTGGTGCATAAATTATAAAAGCAGCTAAAGGGAGAATTATTGACATAAAACTAATTTATACATGAATATTTATTTCTCTGTTCTGTGTTTTTTTAATGACAGCATGGAAACATTCCTTTTGAAGACAAGATTGCAGCAGTTAAAGTAGTAAGTTCATGTAATAGTAAGCTAAATGTTGTGTGGAAACTATTCATTGGTTAATTTATTTGTAGATCAGCTAATGCTTTGTGTATACTAAATTTATTTCAATGTATTTAGAGTAGATAAGAATAGCTAAAATGATTGAATAAATGGATGCACTGTTTTATATAATAAAATGGAAAATTTGGTCTCTCAGATTTTTTTTTAATCCAGAAAAAAAAATAATCTTGTATGTTAATTTGAAACAGTAGGTGTTCAGGATTAATACCAGTAAAAGAATATATATGGATTTTCTGAATTTCTAGTTGCAGTGACTTCTAGGTACTGAGAATGCAGTGGGGATCAAGACAAAGATGTCCAAACCTAATAGATTTTGCAAATCATTATAGTTCTCTACACGCATTAAATGTGGAATAAGGTGGTAAAAAGGAAAAAGTGGGACATTGGGAATGTACAAAACAAGGAATTAAAAAGTTTCTCCCTTGAGAAAGAGATGTTTTAACTGAAGCTTCAAGGATCCGTAGGAGCAAGTCAGGCTCAGTGGAAGAGTTTTATGAGCATCGTGGACAGAACAGTACGTGCAAAGTCCTGGAGAAAAAGAAGCACAAAGAGCATCCTAGGAGCTGAAGGAGAACCAAAAGGGTACTTAGTGTGAGGGGGAGAGTGGCAGGAGAACAGGTAGAATGTCTTGGTAGAGGCCAGATCCTGCGCCTCCTTAGCAGTTTTAAGGACTTTGGAATTTATTCTGAGGGCCATTGAAAGTCCTTGAATATTTAAGCAAGAATGTGGCAAGATCAGATTTAGATTTTGAAAAGATTACTACGGAGAGTAATTCAGAGGAAAGCAGAAGTGGATACAAAAAAATGTCATGAGACATTGGGAAAGTGAGGGGAGTGAAGGTGTTGTGGACCTGTGGTGGTGTACATTTTACCCTGTAAGACCTGTGCGTGTTTATTTTGAATAGAGGATATAAGCTTCTTTAACTTTTTCTTTTCTCATGTTTCTTTTTTTAGGATTTTCTGTGGCACCCAGAAGTTAATGGTTCTATGAAACAGTGTATCAAAGTGTGGACTGAGGTGTGTATTTGAAAATACAGGCCTTTCTGGTTTTAAGCAACCAAATTTTAAAAGCTCATGAACATGCATTGTTTTGCTCCCCCTTACTCACCTGTCCCACTCTTTTGTACTTTATGCCAACTTTTTTTTTTTTAAGATTTTATTTATATATTAGAGAGAGAAAGAGAGCACAAGCAGAGGGAGCAGCAGGCAGTGGGAGAAGCAGGCTTCCCCACTGAGCAAGGAGCCTGATGTGGGACTAGACTCCAGGACCCTGGGATCATGAGCTGAGCTGAAGGCAGATGCTTAACCAGCTGAGCCACCCAGGCGTCCCTATGCCGATTTCTTAGTAGCAACTGAATTGTGCTGGATTGATCCTGTCACTTTACTGAGAGGAGGGAGTTTTGATCCAAGACTTCTGCTGCCGCCACTCTGACCCTACAGCCGTTATGCTTATGCCACACTTTCCAGACAGAATCTTCTGTTACTGCTGTAGCTCAGTTCATTCAAACCCAGGGCCTCTTCCCAGCATAACATACATTCTTTTGAGTGTTTTCCCACTTTCTTCTTGACTCATGCCCACGTTCTTTAGGAACCTATTTTTTGTTAAACAGCCTGTTTTCTTCCCTTTTGTCATTACACTTGTGACCCAGGAGTTGAGCCTAGCATATTTTGGCTCATAATGTTCAGAGATAAATTAGATATAAGGACAAACATGCTATTAACCTCGAAAACCCGTAAGTCCTCACAAGTCCACTCTTGAATCTCCATAGTAGTCTCCATGTAGCTCTGGGGCTGCCCTCTAATTAAACCTGTATTCTTTCCCATGCGTGTTTGCATTCAGGATAGATAAAGCAATATTCAATTTTGTTGACCTTGTTTTGCTTAATTACTTCTGCTGCAATGGTATTTTTCTTCTTTTCACATTACATGTTTAGTACGGCAGCCACTTCATACACTGAACAAGGTTTTGTAGTCAACATTTCTAACTTTGTGTCTTTGACAAAATGTGTTTAAGTTTTCAAAAAACAAAACATGCAAACAACTTCTAGAATTCAATTTTCTGATAAATTGCAGCCTCACATAATTGTATTTTGTTTTTGTTGATACATTTATTGCACAAGTATAGAATAATGTTACGTGTATATTTCAAATGATTTAAACATGTTTTATATCTGTACTGGACCTAAAGTGTAGCCATTAAAGTAGTAGAAATTCACAGTTAAATAAATATCAGCGTGGTATAATGTATAAGTCCTGCAAAATAACAGAAGATGTTTGTAATTTACTAACGTAGAGATACATTGCGTATCCAGATTTTCAGTTCTTATAATTTGCTAAAACTAGATTTTTGGAACATTAACTTCTCTTGTAAAACTCCATGTGACTATTGGGGGAAAGGAAAGATTCAGCTTATTTAGGGAGATGGCAGTGTCTTTACCTAAGATTGATTAGTTGATTGATTTCATTTGTTTAAAGAGTATGTATGCATGCATGTATTAATGTATTTATTTTGGCAGTTTTCGTAGTAAGCTGCTAGATCCTAAGAATACAGCGATCCATATTTTTATGATTTATGTAGTATTGGTAGCTTTATACTGGGTATTACGAGTGTGGCTAGAAATTAGCCTCTTGTCTCCGCCCTCAAAGAATTTGCAGTATCTAGTAGATAGTCACTTTGTGATGAATAAGAATAAGGTAATATGAAGAGTAACTACAGAATTGAGCACAAAGGACCATGAAAGCACCATGGATAGAGGCACTGAGTATGCGGGTTGGTTAGATATAGGTGATGGTTTAAGAAAGCTTTACAGAGAAGATAATATTTCCAGAAGAACTGTGGGGCCAGAAAGCTACACTTATTAACTAAAATAGGGTTATTGAAGCCTACAGGCATAAAAGCAAAGTTGAATTTAGACAACTTTACTATGATTCAACAGATATTTATTAATCACCAGCCATTATCTAGGTACTGGGCTAAAAACTGCTGATACCTTGGTTAACATAATAGAGTTCCTTTCCTCAAAGAGCTTCCAGATGAGTGGCAGATAGAGTTAATTAAGAAAGTGATGTGACAAGTACCAGAATAGGGGAAAAATAGGGTGTAGGACAATTACAGAGAATAGGCACTAACTGTAAGTTTTCAAAACTGGTTTTCAGATAAAGTGATCTTCAGGGTAAGGGTCCAGGGTTGCCTGCGTGATTCAGTCGGTTAAGTGTCTGCCTTCGGTTCAGGTCGTAATCACAGGGTCCTGGGATTGTGCCCCACATCAGGCTCCCTGCTTAGGAGGGAACTTGCTTCTCCCTCTCACTATGCCTACCACTCCACTTGCTTATGTGCTCTCTCTCTCTCTCTCTCATAAATAAAATCTTTAAAAGGGGGGGTGAGGGTAAGGGCCTGGTGTGATAAAGGAGGGTTGTTTCATGCATAGGAAATAGTATATCCAAAGATACTGAAGATAGAGTGTAGCCTATTCAGGGAATCTTTTTTTTTTTTTTTTTAATTTATTTATTTGAGAGAGAGAGAGCACAAGCAGGGGAGAGAGGGAGAAGCAGGCTCCCCGGTAAGCAGGGAGCCTGGCACGTGGCTCGATCCCAGGACTTTGGGATCATGACCTGAGCCAAGGCAGGGGCCCAACTGACTGAGCCACCCAGGTGCCCCACCTATTCAGAGAACCTTACCAGCAGTTTTAATCTGGCTGGAGCTTGAATTCAAAGTGCTCCTTTTATTATGTTTGGTTTTGGCTATTAATTTCATGTACCTCCTCTGGAGTGAGAGTTGATAAGAAATGAGGTATGCAGATATTAGTTCATGAATAATATCCTAAGCTCTCTTTGGTGTGGTATAGATTCACTTTATCCATCTATCAATTTTTGATTACTTTAAATACTTCATGGTATATTTACTAAAAATAAGGATATTGGATTGAATTTTTTTTTAGCATAATGGAGAACCTCTGAAAGATTTAAACAAGAAAATGATGGCATATAGTGGGGCAGTTGTGGGAAAATTAGGCTCACCTGTGAAAAAAACAACAATTTAGATTTAATACGCTAAGTGGGTGATAGTCATTAAAAAGTCTGAGCTACTCAGGTGGATTTGGAGAATCTGTGTACAGTGTGAGGTGATATTTGAAATTACTTGAATAGAAGACATTGAATAGGCAGCGAGTTTAGAGACTAAAGAAGAGGGCTTATGATGGGTGATCAGAAACTTGTGAGAAGGGGCAGTAAAGGGAGTAAGAGGAAAAGCAGAGGAATAATTGTAACACACAGGGGAGGAAAGAGTTTTAAAAAGTGGACAGTCAGAAGTGTCACTTAAGGAACTAGAGGGTAGAATAAAGCTAACAGAATGTGGCAATCCATAGTTCCTTAGTGGGAAGGTCAAGCCCCAAATCAGAACATGACCAATTAAGAAATAAATGAGAGATAAAAGAAATTATCATAGCGAGGGCAAAATGCTCTTTTGTGTAATCTGTTGGTTAAAGGTGTGAGGGGGGAAGGATTTGAGAAGGAGGCAGGGTTGAAGGAACAGGTTTTTGAGGATAAAGATGAGTTAGCATTTTATAGATGGGGGAATGAAAGAGACTAGAGAATGAAGACAAGATTGATGAAAGTTGGACATGGATCATTCATGGGTATAGCCCTGTGTGTAAAGAGGGGGACTATAGAAACACAGAATAAGGAGTAGCCATGAGGAGGAATAGGGAGATATTTCTTGATTCTGTTGTCCAAGAAGATGGGCTGGTGAGGTTATAAGAATGGAGGAAAGATGGCTAGAGCACACAATCCAGATGAATTCTGTTTTTTCTAGGAAGTTTGAGAATTGAATTTTATATTAAAAGTGAGAAGGAAGGCAAGAGGGACCTGTAGAAGGGAAATAAGATTTGGGATAACCAGTGTGAGGAACGAGAAAGGGAGCCATATAGAGCTAAAGGAAAAGTTCCACTAAAATAACAGTGTAAAGTGAAGCACACTAGACTGAAATAAGAATATCTATGAAGGAAGTTTTGTTACTGTTTCTCCACTTTCATAGTCTTCTACACCAGCATGTATTACCTTTATAAAGAGACAATACCTGTTGTTTTTATTTTATGGATGAGTCAGATTTTTTTTCTAATTAAATGTCTTGCTTATTTTTAATTGTTCCTTGTGCACATGATTATAATATCAGGTCTTTGATGTTGTGGAAAGTACACTTCAGGAGTCACAAGACCTAAGTTTTGGCTTTGTCCCTACCAGGCCTCAGCAATACCCTATAAACTTTTCTAGTCTGTATGCTTAATTTTATAAGATATGTGTTTCTTCTTCCCTATGTCACAAGTGGCAAGGGTCTATATTAAAATGAGCTAATTTAAGGTAACTTAATAAATTACTAAGTACTATATAATTGGTAGTATTAGTAATACGACAATTTGTATTTGGTGAGGATTTCTACCAAATTTCTCCCTATACGGGGTTGTTTTTTTTTTTTTGCACATTGTGATCTATGATAATTAGCAGTTTATTTTGTTAAATACATATTGGATTTATTTTTCTCAAAGATGACATTTCTTGTATCTTAATTAACATTTACACCATGTACCCTATAGCTTCCATGAATATTTTTTCAATTTGCTGCCATAATATTACTAGAGCTTTACTCTGTAACAGTTTACTCAGAATTCAGAGTAATATTAGGACACATTAGATTTTAGTGATGTGTTTTGTTTTTTTTTAAGCACATCAAAGAATTAAACGTATCAGCTTCATGCCATTCTGTTAACCACATAACCATATAAAGGCTTTAGGCATTGGATGTTGCATCTTGTTATATAACAAGAATACAGTAAGGAACTCTAGAAAATTAAAATGCATTTGGAAGAAAAAACTTAAATTTAAGGCAAAAAGTAAGTGATGTTACTTGTATTAATTCCCTTAACTGGATAGAACACTATTATAAAGATTTTCTTTCCTTAGGATTCTGTTGCAAAGCCCCATGTGATTGTAGCAGGAGCTGCCACAGTAAGTTGTTATCTATATTCTTACATAATGATTTTTGTTTCATACTTAAGGACATGCTAAGAAAAAGTTAATTTATGTTAAATAGAATTCTTGATTGTACTTATATTTCAGTTCCCATTTCTATTATGATTAGTGAGGTTGATGAATTTTCATGAAAAAAAATCTGAGTGAACTTCGTAAACTTGGTGTTAAAAGTCAATATTATTTTATACCTGAAAATACATTCTTCTTGAATGTTATACATTGTCTAATTTTATATTATCTTTTTCTAATTGCCTTCATAGAATTCATGAAATAATTTGACCAAACTTTAGTCTAATGTTGAATAAAAGTGGGAATTTTCTTGAATAAAAGTGGGAATTTTCTTAAAATAATAACTTCTGTTACAATAGAGTAAATTACAATTTTTCTATGATAAATACTGAACTAATGCTTAATTTTTACTTCTTAGTGGTCTATCAAGATTCACAATGGTAGCAATGAAGCGCTTTCCCAATATAAAATGAACATTACCTCCATAGCACCACTTTTAGAAAAACTGGCAAAGACTAGTGATGTTTATTGGGTCTTACAAGGTAAGGAATGAGTAATGAACAAATGTCATTTTGTATATATTTTGAGGCATGGATTTTTATTGTCTCATGTTTCAAGAGGCAAAATTACCCTTTCGTGAGAATAAATCTTGAAGTAAGGTTTGTAAAATTAGAATAATTTGAATTATTTGCTTTCCTTTTTGAACTTAAGGAACAGACAGACAAATATAATAAATAAAAATAAATAATAAATAAACAAAAATATCCTCCAGGGAGCCTCCACATACAAAATGGCTGTAGAGTATAACAAAGAGAATAAGTTCTCAAAGGCAAATGAGATGTTTAGCTCTGATTTCATTTCTTACAGAGTATATTTATTATAATTGGGAAATATAGAAAAAATTATTAAGTCTCTTTCATAATATTAAACTCACTGGAAGTAAATGTATTTTGGAATTGACAAAATATATTTAAATCATACCATCTAGTTTATACTTGGTAATGAAATTCTTTAAGAGAACGTTGACATTAGTTCAAGTCATTTCGGGAGTTTATTGAATGTCCATTATTTAATGCGTAGCATAATATGAAATTGCCTTTGATATTTTAGCAGTTCAACCTGCTTGTCAGAAATTCTTATGATTATTTCCAAATTGAATGTCAAGTTGAGTGGAACAACAAGGGTGGCAATAGTCTGTTCTGCAATCTATATTATTGATAGACTCATTGTTAACCTTTCTCTTACTAAAATGAGAAAAAATTATTTATGATAAGTGATAAGGACCTTGGTCCTCAATAATATTACTTCCTAATTGTGTCAACAAAGCAGTGACAGGAGAAAAAAAAAGATTGACTGCTACTCTTAAGTAGAGAGTCTTCCCCAATCCAGTTTTAAATTCCCATTGCCCAGTAGAACTCAGCATCCCCAAATTTTAAACTCTTAAGACACGCTAGAACATAAAAATGTTTCCTGAAAACTATGTACATAAGAGAGAAAAGGGATAAAACTTCTTTAAATTTGAAGGAGCTATTGATTGATTGAAAGCATCTAAACTTTAACAACAAAATATGAAATGCAGTCAACTAACTTGCATGATCACAATTTCTACCAAGAGGGATTTTTAAAATGTGTTTTTAAAAACATGTGTTTCATGTGCAGATCCTGTTTATGAAGATCTATTAAGTGAAAATAGGAAAATGATCACTAATGAGAAGATAGATGCCTACAATGAAGCTGCAGTCAGTATTTTGAATAGTAGCACCAGAAATTCTAAATCAAATGTTAAGATGTTTAGTGTTTCCAAATTAATTGCTCAAGAAACCATCATGGAATCATTGGATGGCTTACATCTCCCTGAATCAAGCAGAGAAACTGTAAGAATTCTTGTATCTGTCAGAAAATCGAGACTGTGATAGCTAATCGGTTATAGCCATACATCACTATAATATGGTAACAAATAATTTATTTTATTGCAATCTTAATTACTTCTAGTTATTCTGTCTAAACATATATCTACACATAATTTTGCTCTCCATTACCTCGCTGAATATATTAGTGAGAGTTTTAGTAAAAAGGGGAAGTTGGGACGCCTGGGTGGCTCAGTTGGTTGGACGACTGCCTTCGGCTCAGGTCATGATCCTGGAGTCCCGGGATCGAGTCCCGCATCGGGCTCCGGCTCCGCGGGGAGTCCGCTTCTCTCTCTGACCTTCTCCTCGCTCATGCTCTCTCTCACTGTCTCTCTCTCAAATAAATAAATAAAATCTTTAAAAAAAAAAAAGGGGGAAGTAGTTATGCAAGGGAGGAAATGAAGCTTCATTTATTGAGTGTTAGTCACTCTTAATATACCTTATCTCCTAAGAAGCTTATAAGTTCTCAGCATGCTCATGTTTAAAAACTATTACTTTATGTTCTCTTTGCCTTAAACCTTGAATTTATAAGATTAAGCTTCTATGAAGAGCACATTTTAAAAATATGTAGAATCATTTTTATTATTTCCTTATAATTCTTAAACCCTAAGTATTATCCAAGGTACATAGTAGTTACTGAACAAATCCAGATTGACAGATCGAAGGGGATTTTAGGTTAAATAAGAAAGAGAACAGCATAATTGTAAATTTTCACACAAAGTACAACAGATATTATTTAGTTACTGTTTTCTTATAAAGCAGAATCTTTTCTGAGGATCACATAACCCTGAGTGATTCAATAAAAGGCAATGATTCTGTTCCTGTCTTACAGAAAAATGTGTTTTTGCATATACAGCCGCTGGGTTCTCCGTATACTTTAAAGGGGTTTTGTGGACCCCCTGGAACTGATTAAGAACCTTAGGTTGGAGTTTGTAGGCTAGTATCTTCAAGAGTGCCAGGTATAGAACTTCCTGAAGTCACAGGGCTAAAAGAATGAGTTTTCTAAATAGTTGAGTCTTTTTGAATGCTTAGGCTTAAAAAATATAATTATTTTAAGTTACAAAATTGCCTAAAGTATAAAATTTTTATGAAACTAGATATGACTGAACTTCAACTTGGCAGAATATTGGCAGCTTGTCTAGAAGATTTTTATTATAATGATATCACGTTGAAGATTCCACATTTTATTTAACATTAGAAATCTTAAAACATTAGCATCCTAAGTGTTCCATGAACTGTAAACCAAATGAAAAGCAAATTACAAATATTGTTAGCTAGGAATAAGTGATTTTTTTGGTGCCAGTAATTTTATATCTTTTTTTTACATCTAAAGACTGGGACTGTATCTTAAGTATCCTGGTATCTTCCATATTAAAAGTCTGCTAATTAAAATTCTTTGGACTTTGATATCTGTCAGTATTTTTTTCACTGAAGGTCATGGCCCATTAACTGCCATGAAATGGCTCTTTCTTTTTTTTAAAAGAATAGAATAGGAAAATGTCAGTATGCATTCCAAATAGTAAGGAGAGGTATTATTTCTTATCTATGTGTTCTGGGTCACATTATAAAATGAATCTTCATTTTGGATCCTAGTCCAAGAAGTTAGAAAAACCCTGAACTGGCTATTATAGCTTGAAGGAATACCATTATTAGCATGAGTGTTTGGGAAATGGTAGCAAAAAGTACAAAGGCATTTTGGTTTCAGTGCTGAAAAGTCAGTAGTATTCATAAGAGAAAATCTAATGTGAGATATATTACTGACAAGATAATAACCAAATAACTTGATTTGTTCACAGAGTGCAATGATCCTTATGAACGTGTATTGCAATAAGATTTTGAAGCCTGTAGATGGTTCCTGTTGTCAACCTCGGCCTCCTCTTACTCTCATACAGAAGCTAGCTGCTTGTTTTTTCACTTTATCTATTATCGGATATTTAATTTTTTATATAATCCATCGTAATGCTCACCGGAAGAATAAGCCATGTACTGATTTGGAAAGTGGAGAGGAAAAGAAAAATATTATCAATACCCCTGTGTCTCCGTTAGAAATACTTTTACAGTCTTTCTGCAAACTTGGCCTGATAATGGCTTACTTCTATATGTGTGACCGTGCAAATCTATTTATGAAGGAAAACAAATTTTATACACATTCAACTTTCTTTATTCCAATTATCTACATCCTGGTTTTGGGAGTATTTTACAATGAAAATACTAAGGAGGTAAGAGTCATTTTCTTTTTAGCTAATGTTATCTTTTTTATCTCATTATAAACTCCGAATTAAATAAATAGTATCATTTATCATGCCAGAATATTCTAGCATGTATATAGAAGACAAAGGGATAATGTAGTTGTAGTTTGCCTGGTGGACTCTTAACAGTTGCATTTTTGAAACAGTTCGGAGAAAGTTCAAAAACTCCCAAGAAGATTGTTGAAAAGTCGGTAAATAATGATCTGTGAAAAAGATGTCATAACTTAGTGTTATTTTGCCTGTTTGGGGATGGAGAAAGTGGAGGTGCTCCCAATTTTATAATGGTCTGCAAACATGAGATACTGTCATGAAAAAAATGTAACTGAAAAATATAATTAGCATGGGGCACCTGGGTGGCTCAGTTGGTTAAGCGACTGCCTTCGGCTCAGGTCATGATCCTGGAGTCCTGGGATCGAGTCCCGCATCGGGCTCCCTGCTTGGCGGGGAGTCTGCTTCTCCCTCTGACCCTCCCCCTTCTCATACTCTCTCTCTCTCAAATAAATAAATAAAATCTTAAAAAATATATATATATAATTAGCAAAGGCCTATTTATATTTACATATTTATACAGTCAGATATGTACACGCACAAATTCAAATGTACATAATAATGTGGGCACTGCTTACAATATTCTGAATTTCCTATTTAGAATTACTGTAATTGCTTAGAGTATTAGTGCAACTTCTTTATAAGGCATGATTTATTTGAATTAATAAACTCTATAGTAAGAAATAGCTCTCATACGAGGATGACTAATCAGTTTTTTCATCTCCAGTGAGAATATTGTTGGGAAAATAAACTATACCAATAGACCCTTTTTTCACAATAAAGTATAAGAGAACTATAAGGTCTTTTCTAGCTGAAACTCTAAGATTTTCTTAAAGAAAATTATAAAATGCCATTTTACAGCTTTACAAACTTATCTGTCATAGTATAAATGTAATCTTAATATAAAACCTTGAGTAGCAGCTTAAATATTTAAACTCTCTTTTAGTTTATATTAAGTTGCAAATTCATATTTTATGAAATTTTCAAATTTCGTATTTTAAATAGTTTTATTATATCTTTTATCAAATCAAACGCCAGTCTTTAATTGTTTTTCCCCCAAAGGTTCTTTTGACAGGTTCTTTATATCCTGTAAGAAAAATTTACTTAATAATAGCTTCATAATGAATTTTAAAACAGATTTTGGTTCTTTTCCACAGACTAAAGTGTTAAATAGAGAACAAACAGATGAATGGAAAGGCTGGATGCAGCTTGTGATTCTGATTTACCATATCTCTGGAGCAAGTACAGTAAGTATTTTGAATTTACTTACAGAAGACATGGGAAACGGTGGGACTATACTGTTTCTTTCAGGGCATCACCTGTTTTGTGTTTTATATTCTCCATTATTTAGAGACATGTTTTATTTCCCGCCCAACCTTCATGCTTTCCCATTCTTCTCCTACCACCTGACTTTTTGAGAAGGTATAGTTTTAAGGCAATAATTTATTTGTAATACTTGGCCTTGATTTTAATTTAGTAGAAACAGCTGATAACCTAAAGGCATTATTTCATGCCACCCTGTTGGGCAGCTCATTTTAACTTAGGAAGAAACTGTATAGATGCAAAGGTTTCCAAATAGACAAGTTACAATCAGAAGAAATCAAGATGTTTATATCTATATTCTACCCTTACTTGCATTTTAGGAAGTTTGGCCAACATTTTTACTCCTTTAAAGTTTAAAAACCTTAGAACCCTTTGCCCCAGTATTCAAAGAACTCAGGTCCTAATGGACTACCATTGCACCATTGATGTGCCCTACCGTCTGAGTATCACCTCCTCCATGAGCCAGAGGACCTTTTCTTTGCTCACCTAGTGCCTTCTGTACCTGAACAAGATCATTTTTCCTTCTCCCTAGGTGTCTTAAAAGACAGGTTTCTCATGGTCTCGGAATACCTTGGATTTGTCAGGGGTAGAAAAAATGTATTTTGAGTTGTAACATTCCAGCCACATTGCAGTTAAAATAAGCTTTTGAGGGTGAACCCTGCTATCTAATAACCACTTTTCACACAAGTCTTATAGTGACAATACCAAACTAATTTCTATAAAATGGGTTTTGAAAATTTGAGAAACTCTTTCATAATTAGAGAACTACCAAACTGTTTTTTATTGCTTACATAAGCACACAACTGTAAATAGTATTTGAATCAATGATAGATTGAGGTAAGAGGGGGAGTGTTGTCTAGACAGAAATATTTTGAAATTTCCATAGCAGCAGTTAAGAAGGTAAATAGTACTGAGGATATTTTCCCTAAAAATTTTTCTCTAACAGATATCTCTAACAATTTGAAAGTAATATTATTCTTCATCGAGTCTTTTCGTCATTTTCAAAAATTGTCAGTGATTTTATGGATGGTTTGTTTGAAGGGCAGAAGGTAAAAGAATGAAGTATAATTTATACTGAAATTGTATGGCTCTGATAAGTGTATTTGCGGCAGCAGTGAAATTCCTGTGACACAGCGGCTGAGGGGGACCTAGTGTGTTCACGTGGTTACAGAAGATCCCAGACAGTAGAAGAGATGTGAGGATAGTAAGATTTAGTGTATAAGCCCAGTTCAGAATTTGCAGGATATATCTGTCAAATTCTCTTAAAAGTAAGTAGAGATGAATATTGAATCCTAGAAATATCTCTGACATATGAATAAAGATTAGATTAATTGGAGAGGGAAAAAAGGCTTTGTTTTAAGAAAATGCCACTTAGAGACATAATTAATTGCTGACATATTAAAGGGTGATACTCCTATTTAAAAAAATCAGATAGAAAGAATTAATGGCAGATTAAGTTCCTCAATTCAGTGATTCCAGAAAGAATTTGGATCATAAAAAGATGAAGGCAATTTGGCATTCTATTATAATCATTTGCCAAGCTAGCATTCTAATTCTAATATATCTTAGACTACATCCCAATATATTCTAAACTACAGTTTTTAAAAATTCCTGTTCTGGAAGGACATACTTTTCATTAACAGACCATTTGTTATGGTTAATTAACATATTCCTGTTCTTTTATATAATAGGATTTTGTGGTTAAAAATTACCTGTATCTACATCAGCAAAGCATTATTAGCATGGGTTATAATGTATTTTGGGGACTTGATTCTTGGATATTTGAGGGATTACCCTCATTAAAAACTCTTCTTAACTGCCACAGTTATTTTAATTAGCTAATCTTAATGTTTTTATTTTGAGTAAAATATGTCAAACTTTAGCTGTGCCGTGTTTTTATACTAAAATAGAAACCATAAAAAATTACAGAGCATTATTAAAATAATCCAGATGGTCTGGCAGATTGCAGTTGTTGGTATAAACATCCCTTTAAGACATAATTTATAGGAAATATGGATAAAATACTGTGAATTTAATATGGAGAGTACAGCAAGTTAGGTTTATACAGTAGAAGATTTTGTGTTCCACTGTGGGTTTTTTTCCTTTGAGAGTTTATAAGTAAATTGCATGAAGGAATCTGAATAAAAGATCTTGAGGAAAAATTTGTGGGACTAGAAAAAGAATAGAATCAAAAGCTAGTCTAGCTATTCATTATAATGCCATTGGAATTCCAAATATATTTTCATACTAAAATTTTGTTGTAATACTTGACTCCTAAAAGATAAAAAGAAAAATAATTTGGATTAAAGGAGAATACAGAGGAATGACAACTAAGTGCAATGTGTGATCCTTGATTCAAGATTGCTAAAAAAAATCTTTTTTAAACCACAAAGGATGCTACTGGGACAATCAGATATTTGAATGCAGATTGTACAATAGATGCTGCTATATTCATATTAAATCTTGGTTATGATAATGATAATATGGTCATTTAAGAAACTATTCTTCTTAAAAGATACTTGCTAAAATGTTAAAGGATAATGTCATATAGTCTACAACATTCTTTAAAATGGGTCAGCATAGTAGATGGGTGCCCATTGTACTGTTCTTACAGTTTTTCTGTTGTCTGAAAATATGTTAAAATAAAAACTTGAGAGAAGTAGTACGTGAAATTTGTAATATTTCGACATTGGCAAGTACTTGGTAGATTATTGTGATGGTGTTTAATTTAAATGAATACATTTACTGTTTTAAATGTAATAACCAAGTCTCGACTCTGTAGGCCCAGCCCCAGTCCTGAAGGGATTTCAAAGCATGTTTTATGGACAGTGGTTAAAGTAACTGGGAATAGTTAGCCTAGGTTGGACAGATGTTTTCAGATACTTACAGAACAATCAGATAAATGATTGACTGTGTACAAATGGCTCTAGAGCTAGACTCTCCATTATGGAAACTACTAGCCACATGTGGCTATTGAGCCCTTGAAGTATAGTTGGTTGGAATTGAGATGTTCTGTGAACGTGAAAAGATATATCAATTAAGTATGATTCATTGTGATAAATGCATGCTAAGTTCAAAAACTTTGTGTAAACAATATGAAATTTCTTACTACATGCTTATTACATATTGAAAAGATAATATTTTTAAAATATTTAAATACATTGTATTTTTAAAATTAGTTTTATTTCTTTTAGTTTTTTTAAATATTCTGGTAACCATATTGAAATGGTACTATGTGGCTCACATTTTATCTCAGTTGCATAGCACTGTCCTACAGAGCTGAAGTTGGTAGCTTTTATGCAGTTAGATTTCAGCTTTTCTTGAAAAGGAACTTTATGGTAGTAAATGATCAGCTGAAAATGGAATGGATTGCCTTGGGAATTTGTATGTTTTCTGCTATTAAAAAGTGTTCAAGGGGGCGCCTTCGTGGCTCAGTTGGTTAAGTATCCAACTCTTGATTTTGGTCATGATCTCAGGGTTGTGAGATCAAGCCTCGTGTAGGGCTCCACGCTAGGTTATGGAACCTGCTAATCCCTCTGCTCCATCCTTCCCTACCTTCAAAAAAAAAAAAAAAAGAAGAAGAAGAAAAGAAAAGAAAATAGTTCAGATACTTGAAGGGAATATTTTAGAGTACTTTCAAAAATAAGGTAATAGGTTTAGATTTGAGGTTATTTTAAGATGACATTTGTACTTTCATCATCACTGTGATTCTAGTATGTTACTCCTTCACTGAAAAATTTCTGATTTAATGATGAGATTAGACATTTAAAAAGAACTAATGATAAAGGGCAATAAATAAAAACTATGTTTGGTATAGAGACTGTGAGTGCTTTAAGAACGCCACGGAAGGAACAATGACTTTCATCTGAGAGTAAAGATAGGGAATTTGGGGGGCACCTGGATGGCTCAGTGGGTTAAAGCCTCTGCCTTCAGCTCGGGTCATGATCTCAGGGTCCTGGGATTGAGTCCCTCGTTGGGCTTTCTGATCAGCGGGGAGCCTGCTTCCCTCTCTCTCTCTGCCTGCCTCTCTGCCTACTTGTGATCACTCTCTCTGTCAAATAAATAAATAAAATCTTAAAAAAAAAAATAGGGAATTTTGAACAGGGCTCAAAGAAGAATGGGATTTGAGTAAATAGGATAAAAATAAAAACAGGATTTGAATAAGCAAAATGTGGTCACAAGAACATTCCAGGGTAGAAGAAAGAGATAAACAAAGGAAAGGTGACAGGGAGACACAAGAAGGGCCAGTATGGGAGACAGAGAATCTTAAGAATTTGGCTAGAATGTAGGCGGTAGTGAAGAATTGATGACCTAGTCTAAATTCAGGGATTTCTGCCTTCTCAAGAAAGAAAAAAGATGCGTTCAAGGGTGCATTCAAGGATATATGTAAAAGATACATATATTCAGGGACTTGTAAAATCTATCTAGGTGTCTACTTAGTTATTTTTTCCTACAAAGTATCACTTGGGGAAGACACAGTAGCTGGAAGTGGCCATAAGCAGTATCAGTGCTGGATGGTTACAGAGGTGATCAGATAAATCTATAAAATGGAAGCCAAAACATCTTTATGTGAACTAAGGGATTATCCCTGAAAGAATGATCTTACAATTGCAATGGTTGGTTGTCACTAAATAAGGCTTTTAAATATCATTTAAAAAAAAAGTACTGGTTGTATTGTGGCGATCATGAATATCCACATAAAGGACCAATGGCTGACGGACAGGGTGAACCACAGTGTTCGAGAGCTATGAGAGTTAGGACTTATGAATCAGATGATATTGTCAGTGGTTCCCATAAAATATAGATCAGAGATGTGTTACATTTCATTTAACTTTATAAGTGGAGCTAGGATACTCTGAAAAACCATCATAAATGACTCTAAGGGCCTTGGTCATGGTGAAACATTGATGTGGGAGTGTAAAATAAAATCGATTGATAAGTTAAAGGTGGGAGGAAAATATTTCTAAATTATGTTTGCATATGTTTTTAATATAAATTTTTTGCTAAATATTATATATTGTGAGTAGTTATATGACAATTTACAAATCTAAAGTCTGTGTATTTGAGGGGGCCGACTTCTGTTTTGTTTTTTTATCTTATTGGGAAAATGGGAAATCTATAGTTACCTTGTATTCAGTGTATCTGGTGATTAATAATTATGGATACCATATATTTAATTCCAAGTGGAGGAAACGTACAGAGTGTTTCACGTTTATTAACTCTTGCATTCCTCATAAGAACCTTGTTTTGCGGTTTAGAAAACTCACTTAAAGTCTCATAGCTAGTAAGTGGCGAAACCAGAATTTGAATGAGGTCTGATTCCAAAGTCTACATTTTTTTTAAACTCTTGCTATGTTGCGTAAGTTTCAAAAATAAATCTTTTCATTGAGCTCATGCCAACTGGTAACGGTGATCCATTGTCTTGATTAAATGTATTGGCTATGATAATTCAAAGTATAGTTAGTGCCAACATATTTTTCCTATTTATTCTTGTCAACAGTTTTTGCCTGTGTACATGCACATCCGGGTCCTGGTTGCTGCATACCTCTTTCAGACAGGGTACGGGCATTTCTCATACTTTTGGATCAAAGGAGACTTTGGAATTTATAGAGTCTGTCAGGTAGGAATGTATTCAGCTCTTTTTCTTTCATTTTGGCATGAAAATATAAATATGGTCATTATAAGGGCACGACTAATTTGAATTTATGAAATTACACTTTAAAGTGTTATTTCTGTGTTCTGTGGTTAATAATTTGAGATAAATAATTTATTACTGAGGGAAGGGAAAATGTAATTTAGATGAGTGCCTAATAAAGGCACTAGTACACAAGGGACAACATTGCTAATTCGGTTCAGTTTCGTAGAAATGTACAGCTACCTGGGATTATTATAATATGTTTTCTTTTTGAAAAGGATTAATATTTATTAAGTTTCTACCTTGTGCTGGGCACTGTCTGAATATTATTTTATTTACCCCACATTACAACCCAGAGTTGTGGTTTTCATGTTTACAGAAAGGACACTGAGGCTCAGAGAAGCTAAATAATTTGCCTATGGTCACATAGTAATGGTACAGCTCTAATATCAATCTGCTCAGATCCTCTGTTCTTTGAATGACATCACACTGTCTGAAATAACTGTTACAGGGGTCCCAAAGCCACTTTTTAATTTGAGTAATATTATTTTGTATCTATGACAACTCTCAATTTAATCCTAAGTGGGGTAAATCAACATCAAACAGAGATGAAATGGACACCCTTTTGTTGAGGTAATCTAATCTCTGCTTATAAACTGTAGCCCTAGGAAGGAGGCTTATGATTCTTCCCCAGCATTTAACAAGATGGCAGTTATAGCCAGAGGACAGCTCAGGCTGGTGCTTTGCTTGGATTTAGTTAATATAATGATGTATAAATATTTTATATTCAACTCTTTACAATGATTGTAGAACAAATGTAATTTTAAGGATTAGTAAAATATACTTGTACAGTTATTACTTTAGTCTTAAATAAATGTTTATACTCTGTCAGAGAGAATCTGTCTTTACTCTTCATGCATACCTAGAACGAAAACCATTCTCTTCTCCTTTTTAATAGGTCTTATTTCGTCTCAATTTCCTGGTCGTGGTGTTATGCATAGTGATGGATCGGCCTTATCAATTCTATTATTTCGTCCCCTTGGTCACTGTATGGTTCATGGTCATATATGTTACTTTAGCCCTATGGCCACAAATAATCCAAAAAAAAGCAAATGGTAAATATACTCTCTTCGTGTTAATAAATATTCTTTTAATGTACTGAATTTCTTTTTAGTTGTTAAAGGCTATTTTTTATTGAGACAGAATTTAAATTTATGTGTAGTGTTGACATTTGAAACTTTGTTCGTAAACAGTCTTTTTTAAAATGTTACAGCTAGCTAATTCAAGTGATATAACAGGGCAGATCAATAGTTTGCATGTATACTGTCTGTGTGTGTTCTTTTTTTTTTTAATCTAAATTTTTCAAAGTCATTTTACATATCAGCTAATGCAACAGTTTTCAAACCGTCTTATACAGAGCCAGAGTGAAGAACACTAGAAGAGAGAAGAGCCAGCCAAATAGGGCTCCAGGCCCCTCCATCCTTCCCCAGTCTTTGGCAGCTCTGCTTTATTTGATTTTTTACCTATATTGGGAATTTTGGAGGAGCATTCATTTGCAAAAAGGCTTTTTGTGTTAGCTAGGTTTAAAGAGCACTGATATAATTTATCTTCTAGACCACCCTTAACACAGTTACTCTCAACCTGTTGTACATACAAGGAAACCTAAGTGCCTGGAAGGTCGGTCATCACCTTCAAGCTCCTCATAGACAGTTACTGATGATGTTCACAGTGAGGTCGTGCGCATCTATCATAATGCTTCTTTCCCTCAAGATCATATCATTGAAATAAAAGCTTCCTTCTTTTGGAAAAATTGAAAGTTGTTGTTTTTAATAATTTTTAACTTAACCAAAAAACTGTATATTAGAAATAGTTTCCACTGACTTCCATTATAATGTCAAATAACTTTTTCAGGTAAGATTTGAATTCCAGCCTTTCATCAAGCCCATGAATGTCTTTGAACAGCCTCTGTCACTGAATACCTCGATACAAATCTAGCGTATGAATCAAATGAAATCAATACATATGAACTGTGAACACATAACTTAAAATATGCGTGTGTTAAAATACATCTTAAGGTTAAACCCTGATCCTTTAGGGAGTTCTTAAGCTCTCTCCTAGGAACTCTAATGTTTCAGACATATTACCTAAGCTATATTCAACATGAATATTAGAATGATGTTGAACATATTGTTCCAAATTTTGTTGTGCCCTCGAATAATAAATAGGTATAATGGAACCCAGGAGGTATTTTCTGATGTGTTTACAGTGGATGAACAGGAGATACAGAGGGTGTCAGGCATAGGTTGTGGCCTCTTCCTAGCAAGGAGGCTCCAGCTTTTCCTTCTGGCCCTTCTTATAATTTATACCACTTACATATAATTTATGTATCCTGTGGGCAGCCTTCAGTGATTTTAAGAACTATGCAGGGTGTTCATATGTTAACCAGAGACTCTTAATATGTTTTCTAATGTAAATTTATACCTTTTAGTAAATTAAGTATTTTCTCTCTTAGGAAATTGTTTCTGGCATTTTGGCTTACTGTTGAAACTAGCCTTCTTGCTGTTATGTATATGTTTTTTGGCATATTCTCAGGTTTGTACAGTCTTTTCAGTTTATATTTTGTTCTATTTTATTTTAAAGTTCAAGTCTATTAAAGTATGTGAGAAGAGTCAGAGCTTTTTTTGAGCTTCATTTTTTAATGACTGTAATAAAAGTGTCACTCTGTAGTTGACTACTCAGTGTAGTTCTTTTGAGACCTATCTACTTTTGTTACCACTGTTTTTGTTGTAAGAGCAATTTAAAGCTCTTCCTCTGGCAATTGTTCAGAATCCATTTTACTTGACTTTGATCAATCAGACGTTTATTGAACGCCTCTTATACGACACTACTCTAAGTGGAGATCAAAATTCTCCTGACAGAATTTGCAGCTTGGTTTGTGCATTATTCATTGCATCAGAGTGTTACTTGATTTTTCCATAACTGCATAGAGTAAAATTTGGGCCGTTAGCAAAACCAGCTCAGGAGCAAATGGGTTGGTATAGATGTAGTATGTTTAATTTAATAAAACTTTGGGTCATTTTCGCATCTCTGCTGTCTTATCCCCCTAGTATGATGGTTGAGGTTTTCTCAGCTACTTAAGCAAGATGGCCAGCTGCTACCTGCTGGTCAGTCCACCAGGCAAACAGATTATTTGGGCAGCATGATATTTATCATAAAATATTCTCATTTGAATGCCTATAGGTTATGACATATTCTGCAGTTGGCTCCCATCCCCAGCATTTCCTGTCTTGGGCTTCACTGTGTCAGGGGCAAATGCCACATAAGCATCACGTGTGTGAGTGTGTGTGTGTGTGTGTGTGTGTGTGCGTGCGTATGTGATCTTATTAGCTGGTTTTTGTTGGTTTGTTTTGTAGGCTTTCATACTTTATTTTCATACTTAGAAATAAAGCATTTTTATTTCAGCCTGACCTCCAAGGTTTTTTACAGGAGATTTATAAAGTAATAAGGAAATGACAGCAAACGTATGAAGAAATAGCCAGGTAACTGCAACAGCTGCTTGACATTTACTCATTAAAATTCCAGACACTGAGGTGCATCTGAGGGAGAGAAGGGAAGGTGAACCAGGGGTTCAATAACAAGACTAAGAAGGTTTCCCCAGCTTTGGATCACTGGAAAAAAAGAGAAAAGTCATGGCCTGGTATAGCCCAGTGTCTTGCACAAAATGGGTGCTCACTAAATACTTGCCCATTGATCACATAAGAAACAAATTTTTAATCAGAAATAATATTTTAAATGATAAGTGTGTCACATATATCCGATCTATAAGACCATATATCTCTAATAGATACTATATATTTCTGTTTCATATTGATTTTATATTTTATATTTCTGTATTTCACATACATATCATATATATGATCTGTAAGTTCTTAATATTACAACTCTTGGTAAGAATCATCCTCCATTTTCTGAGGCATAGATTTTGATAGAACCTCTATGTAATAAGGTATAAGTATTTTAAATTCTTAAATGGTTAATGGAGAATATTGCATTTCATTAAAATAAGAAACTTCTATGGATTCAGCATTACCTAAAATACAATGCTGGGTTTGTTTTTTTTTTTCTTTTAATAGCCTTTTTAAAAAACTGTTATGTTACATTTTTTATGCTGTGGCATTAGGTCTAATAATGGAGCACTCCTTAATAGAGTTTGTTGCATTCTTTAGTCTGGAAATTGAGGTTTTTGTTCTCTTCTTTGAAAGACTTCATTAATGTGCAGGAATGCTCCCAAGACTTCTGCCCCTTCATTCCCAGATTTTCTAGGCTTGTCAGATTAAGAGGGTACCATTCACTAAGTTGACCACAGTAAAATTGTAAACTTTGTTTCAAAGGCTAGTAATGGCATTTGGGTATGGTTGATTGAGTAAGGTGACTAATTCAGAGCATTCTTTTAACTCAAATGGTTAATTATAGATTATTAACATTTAGAGGGGAAAAAAGCCTATTTTAACCTTAACCATCATTCTCTAGGATATTGATATTATATTGGCTAAGGTCTTTTGTATTTTGGTGTTTTGCTCAGTAAATATTAGCTGTTCGTATACTAGATTAAAAACCTTAAATGGAAGAATTTTCCAGTTACTAGCTTGCCTTTTTTTTTTTATTTTGCAGTCTCAGTAGCCTTTCATGTGCAGTGAAAGTAAATTAACAAAAAGTTTTAAGTCATCTTTGTTAGCCTTTAGTAAAATAAACTTCTTTTCAAATGAAAGAGAATTTTTAAATTGTAAATGACTCTCATATAATCCTAACTTTAGAAAACTATAATTTATAATCGATTTAGAAAATAAGTATTGACTCATACCATCTTAATCTGTGTTCTGGATTCCTTTTCCTAGGGTGCATTTGAGAAGATCTTTTCTCTTTGGCCATTGTCCAAGTGTTTTGAACTGAAAGGGAATGTATATGAATGGTGGTTCAGATGGAGGTTAGACCGTTACGTATGTATTTACCTTGTGATCTTTTGCCATTTCAAATTATACTTAAAAAAATTATTTGGAAAATTTTTTTTTTTTAGTTTTAGAATAAGGAAACATGTTGACTTGGCAAATTAAAGCAGCCCTGCTCTCCCGTCTCTTTTTATAGCAGAGAAAGTGTGTGCATGGGTGTGTATATCAGCAGGAAAATACTGTAAAAATGTTGTCTATAAAGGGGCCTTTGTTTGAGTCCTAATTTTGACTTATAAATGATCCCTCATAGGGGTGCCTGGCTGGCTCAGTTGGTGAAGTGATCTCCGGGTCATGAGTTGGAGCCCCACGTCAGGCATAGAGATTACTTAAATAAATAAACTTTAAAAAAAAATCCCTCATGTATATGCTTCAGCCATTCAACACAATATTTATTGAGCCCCGATATAAGCTCTAGATGTTGGTTTTGTGAGGAATATAGTAGAGAAAGAAGACATACCAGCAGGTTTCTAAGCCTTACAATCAGTTTTAAAACCCAAGATTACTACTTACAATTAGGTGCTAAATTACACAATGTGGATTTTGTCATAGCAACATGCAAAGAAGAGAGACCAGTGTCATAGGTGTTTCTGTGAATTTAATCTTAAAGGGAAGTGAAGATTCACTTGGCCAAGAAAATGTAAAACATCTAGCACAGCATTTGGAAAATAATGGACACTGAATAAATATTAATTACCTCTCCTCGCTCTTTCCCCTTCGTCTGCCATATTTCACTCATCCTTTTTTTCATTCAACAAATGTTTTTTTTTTTTTTTAAAGATTTTATTTATTTATTTGACAGAGATCATAGGCAGGCAGAGAGGCAGGCAGAGAGAGAGGAGGAAGCAGGCTCCTTGCTGAGCAGAGAGCCCGATGCGGGCTCGATCCCAGGACCCCGAGACCATGACCCGAGCCGAAGGCAGCGGCTTAACCCACTGAGCCACCCAGGCGCCCCAACAAATGTTTTCTTAATGCCTGTTCTGTGCCATTTCTGGTTTCTAATATGTGTGTACTTGCCAGTGTACTACAGGGCATTTCAAAACCACAGATGAGAAAAAGTTTTGCTAAAGGCTTGATATCAAATAATTTTAAATTCTCAACTTTATCACTGTACTATGATACGATAGTTTGCTTTACGACCTTGTTTAAAAAAAAAA
Organism: Lutra lutra; assembly: GCF_902655055.1. Taxonomy (NCBI): domain Eukaryota; kingdom Metazoa; phylum Chordata; class Mammalia; order Carnivora; family Mustelidae; genus Lutra; species Lutra lutra. The sequence goes on from NC_062288.1 coordinate 38,477,541, forward strand.
AAAAGGTTTGGGGTGCCTGGGGGGCTCAGTCAGTTAAGCGTTGGACTCTTGGTTTTCTGCTCAGGTTATGATCTCGGGTCATGGGAGGGCTCCACCCTCAGCAGGGAGGCCGGGATGCCGCTGGGAGATTCTCTCCCTCTGCCCCTCCCACCACACCCGTGCGCATATGCGCCCCTCGAAAAATAACTAAATCCTAAAAGAAGAAGAAGAAGAAAAAGAAGCTTTATGGACTTTCTAGCCCACCTTATTTTTTTCCCATTCTTGTGTATGTGTGCTCCTTCTTAAAAGCATGATCTTGGTGGTGGTAGTATTGATTTATTTGATTGAAAGGATCAACCTAAAATGTGTTTTATTTTGGGTTAGCATTTAAATTTTATCATACATCTCCATAATAGTTTTATTTATTGTTTTTGTTGTTGTTCTTTTATTCATTTTAATTCCAGTATAGTTGATGTATAGTAGTTAACAGTTGTTTTGTTTTTTTTTTAAGATTTTATTTATTCATTTGACAGAGATCACAAGTAGGCAGAGAGGCAGGCAGAGAGAGAGGAAGAAGCAGGCTCCCCACTGAGCAGAGAGCCCGATGCGGGGCTCGATCCCAGGACCCTGAGATCATGACCTGAGCCAAAGGCAGCGGCTTAACCCACTGAGCCACCCAGGGGCCCCAGTAGTTAACAGTTTTATACATTGCTCAGTGCTCATCATAAGTGTGCTATTAATCCCCATCACTTGTCTCACCTAACTCACCTCCCCTCTGGTAACCACCAGTTTGTTCTCTGTAGTTAAGAGTCTGTTTTTTGGTTTATCTCCTTTTTTCTTTGTTCATTTGTTTTGTTTCTTAAATTACCCACATGAATGAAGTCATATGGTATCTGTCTTTTCTGATTGACTAAATTTCACTTAGCATTATACCCTCTAGATCCATCCATGCTATTACAAATGCATTTTTTATGCCTGAGCAATATTCCATTTTATAGATAGATAGATAGATAGATAGATCTTCTTTATCCATTTATCAGTCGATGGATACTTGGACAGTTTCCGTAATTTGGCTATTGTAGATAATGCTGCTATAAACATTGGGGTGCATATATCTTTTTGAGTTAGTGTTTTTGTGTTCTGCAGATAGGTATCAGTAGTGGAATTACTGGATAAAAGTCCTAGTTTTAATTTTTTCGCGGAAGCTCCGTGCTATTTTCCACTGCAGCTGCGCTGTCTGCTTTCCCACCAGCAGTGCACAAGGGTTCCTTTTTCTCCTTTTCCTTCCCAACACTTGTTGTTTCTTGTGTTTTTATCATTTTTTTGAAATTATCTTTATTTCTTCACTTGCTGCTGAGACTGCTCAAGTGAAGCAGCTTATCTCATATGTTACAAGAGCCGTTTGCTGTCCTATTGCAGATAGTTTCCAAAAGTCATTGACTTTATGTCATTTCTTGAAGTTTAAGTCTCTCATAGAAACTTTCAGCTTGGGGCACTTGGGTGGCTCAGTGGATTTAGCCACTGCCTTCGGCTCAGGTCATGATCTCAGGGTCCTGGGATCGAGTCCCGCATCGGGCTCTCTGCTCAGCAGGAAGCCTGCTTCCCCCCCACCCACACCCCTGCCTGACTCTCTGCCTACTGGTGATCTCTCTCTCTGTCAAATAAATAAAATCTTAAAAAAAAAAAAAAACAAAAAAAAACTTTAAGCTTTTAACTTATTTTTGTACATATTGTCCCCATTTACCAAATATTTATGCCATTTACTGAAAAATAGCCATTTAAAACAAATTTTCTCTTCCTATTTTTCAGGTAGTCTTTCATGGAATGTTGTTTGCTTTCATCTATCTGGCTTTACAGAAGCGTCAAGTACTTTCCGAAGGAAAGGGTGAACCTCTTTTTTCAAACAAAATTTCCAATTTTCTATTGTTTATTTCAGTAGTTTCTTTCTTGGTAAGTTTCAAAATGTAATCTGGTAATTTTTCAAAGTCCTAAATGGTACAGAAAATTAACTTTAAGAAATAGGAATTTAATCAATTTTTTAATATAGAAAATCTTTACTTTTTAAAGATCCTTTTACTCTGTAGTTTTCTAATTGAACAAAAACGCCAAGAGAATGTATGTATAAGTTAAATATGAAGAATAACTGAGGTTTCAGTGAAATAGAAATTTTTAAAGTTATAATAAATTTGGGGAAAAATATAATGTAAGATATTTGACAGGAAGAGCCATCACTGTGTCATGATCACTCTTTCCAGAAAAGCACAGACCTATGCTCCTCTTTCTCTGCTTTCTTTTATTTGAGCAGTTGAACAAACCAAGTGATCACCAAACATGTGGGCAGTTTTTACTGAAGTTTTTAAAAAGCATCATGGAGTATCATGTAACAAACAGAGAAAACTATGTAAAGATGCTGAGAAAACTACCTTGTGAAGGCCTGTTTTCTTGAACTGATCTTTTTTTTTTTTTTTTTTTTTTTTTTTTTTTGGTTTAGACCTATTCCATCTGGGCTAGCAGTTGTAAAAACAAAGCAGAGTGCAATGAACTCCATCCATCTGTGTCTGTGGTGCAGGTAATTGTCTTGATTTAAAAAATAAATTTTTTCTTAATTCTTGATAAGAATGCAGTCTTTAGAGGCAGTGAGATTTGAGATCAAACTATAAAATGTAGGTATATTACTTAATCTTCCTAAGCCCTACCTTCCTTTACTGTCCTGGGATGTTAAAATCTCTTTTAAAGGATTGTTATATTAAATGTATGGAAATGATTGGTGTTGGTAACTTAGGAGGCACTTCAAAAATGTTAGTTCTCCTCATATTTGCTTTGTCCTCATTTACTCCTATTTCTTCACTTACTTATTTAAATATAACTATTGATGTATTAAGTCCCGTGCTGTATGTACATGTACATACATGTGTAAGAAGTTCAGTGTTAAGATGCGCACAGCTCCTGCCCTCATGGAATTTACATTCTAACAAAGATATGGACCTGTCAACATTCATTCATCAGACATTTTTTATTCATTTAACAAACATTTGATACCTACTATGCACTAGATATCAGGCCGGGGGGATACAGTGGTAACCAAATCAGACCTAGTTCCTGTCCTCCCAGAGCCTCCATTCTTCTAAGTAGTAATCATAGAATCATGTGTAATGATTAATAGGACATGATATTACAAGAGAATCTAATATGGGGATCCAACCTAGTTGGAGTTGAAGCAAGGTGTGGTCAGGGGCAGAAATTATTTCCCTGGGAAAATTAAGTGGAGAATGGAGGGATGAAGGCAGACAGCAGGAATTCAGGCTCCGTTGGGGAAGGGAGCATATTTGCATTCAGGGAATTTGAAGAAGGCCGTTTGGGCTACAGCTCCAAGAGCCAGAGTCTAGAGAAGACTGTGTTAGTGACTGGGGAGGTGGCCAGAGGCAAAGAGCAGCTCAAATCAGCCTGGCATTTTGCAGAGGTCCCTCTGGTTGTGGCTCATTATGGGACATGGTGGTAGTGTGGCGATAGTTAAGTACCGAGTGCTTTGGTAACACGTGGGACTTCTTTCCAACCTGCCCTGGTGTCAGAGCAGGGTTCCTAGACAAAGCAGTGTCTAAGCCAAGACCTAAAAACTGAGCAGTAAAGAGGAGCAAAGATGATTTCTAGAGGATCTGCTCTGAGGTCTCAAGTTCTCTGCACTACAGAACTCTTATTCCCTTAAACCTCTGTATAGTCTGTAGAACCAAGCACGTGACAGACTCTTCAAATACAATTGATAATGAAATTTTAAACACTATACTGTATTCAAGTAGCATTTTCATGACTTCTATAGACAGTAGTAGTGCTCACCAATAACTTTTTGCATAACGCGTGTGATATCATCTCTGTTACTCCTGATGGAAGGGAGGTGTTACCATTCACAGTGCACCAGTACAGAACAATATAAAGAGAGCTAAGGGAAAGAGTGGCTATAGAAGAACTCACAAGCACTCCTGAGCCTTATCACCTTCCTTTCCAGTCACTGCCCTCCGCACACTCCTATTTCCTTAGTACTTTTCCAGTGAGGGCTTCAGATCCTCTGTTGCAGAATAAAAGAATGGACTGGGAGCACAAATTGAAGCAAGTACTAATTTTATCGGCAGCTACTTCTTCTCAAGAGTGCTAGTCCCCTGTTGTAAAAAGCAGGGTATCCAGGGAGCCCCAAATTTTACATCCTTATCACGTTTCACTCTTATTCTCAGACACCAACAGGTGAGGTAGGTGTGGGGGTGTAGGTATGGATGTGATTATTAAAAATTCATATACGATTATATGTCCTTAGCATACTTATCTGAGGGGGCTTAGAAGATTAACATGCACAAGATTTCCAGTGTTTTGTTAGAAAGTATTTTCTCAGCCTGGCCCTGCTTATGGATCAATCCTTTTTTTTTTTTTTTTAAATTCAAATACAGTTAATAGTGTTATATTAGTTTCAGGTGTGTAATATAATAGTTTAACAATTCTATATATTTCTCAGTGCTCATCAAGATAGTGTACTCTTGGAGCACCTGGGTTGCTCAGTGGGTTAAGCCACTGCCTTTGGTTCAGGTCATGATCTCAGGGTCCTGGGATTGAGCCCGGCATCGGGTTCTTTGCTCAGCAGGGAGCCTGCTTCCCTTCCTCTCTCTCTCTCTGCCTGCCTCTCTGCCTACTTGTGATCTTTCTCTGTCAAATAAATAAATAAAATCTTAAAAAAAAAAAAAAAGATAGTGTACTCTTAATCCCTTTTATCTGTTTCACTCTTATAGATCAGTCCTTGAATCCTGACCTTTTAGTTTTGCCCATCAGTCTGGATAGAAATTTCCAGAAAGGCTTGCTGTAGAACAGCATACAGGTGGTTAACTATAAGTAATATATATTAAGTGCTAGCATAGTATCTAGCAAGTTACAACTGCTGAACAAATTCTAAGTGTTATTATTATTTCATTATCAAGCTAATAATGATGACTCCCTAGGCCCCAGTTGTCTTCTTCATGGCTATCATATCTTTGATTTTTCTATTCCCCTGATCACATCGTTTACTAAGTGTATGACGAAACACAGACTGGAATATGAAAAGAGATGAGTACACATTGAGAAAGGCTAGATTAAAGTTAGAAAAAAGGAAAGTGATTTGCTTGGGGCTCTTCCTGGATTTTCTGATCCTCAGACTAGTGATTTGTATTTATCTGAGTCATTCTTCTAGCATTTTACAGTTTGTGCGATACATTATAATAATAAAGTATTATTAATACTTTAATACAATATAATAATACAATAATAACTCATTGAAGGCTTTCATGTGTGAGGGCTTTATGTAGGTCTCACCTTTATGATTTTTACCATTTATATATACCACCTGTGCTGTTAATTACCTAATATGTTTCTTTAAGTGGCTCACAATGCATGTTATGATAAGTACCTTATATATGTTTTCCCATCTAATGTTTCCATCCACCTTCAAAGTAAATCTTATCCCTTGGGGCGCCTGGGTGGCTCAGTGGGTTAAAGCCGCTGCCTTCGGCTCAGGTCATGATCCCAGGGTCCTGGGATCGAGCCCCACATCGGGCTCTCTGCTCAGCAGGGAGCCTGCCTCTCTGCCTACTTGTGATCTCTGTCAAATAAATAAATAAAATCTTAAAAAAAAAAAAAAAGTAAATCATATCCCTATTCATGTGGATGAGGAAACAGACCTAAGGGAGTAAATAAAGCACCTCACCTTCAATCCCAGAACTAATACAAGGTAAACGCCAGATTCAAACTTGAGTCTCTTTGACACTACTGCCCATGAAGATCACTCAGCTTAACAGTACCTGAGGAGTTCACTTTGGTTCCTTTTTCCCAATGATAGAGTGACCCACAGATCTCCTCCTTGCTCATCCTGTATGCATTCCAGAGGCCTATTCCGAGATCCTTTGACCAGATGCCCAGAGTTATCAACACCGAATATGAGGTTTTTCTCTGAAATATAGATTTTTCAATCTTTTTATGAGAAAAGGTTTTTGAAAGGTATCTGTGAAGGCAAAAACAGTTTTTTCTTTACAATTTCTTGCTTCTTTATAAGGACAGTAGATTCTAAAGAGAGTTCTTTGCTTGATAAACTAGTTACTAAATGTGACATTGAATGAGAGGTTTAGAAAACTCAGGATTGTTCCATCTGGTACAAAAGGATGTGGGAGAACGGTGAAGGCCAGGTGCCCAAAAGCTGGAGGTTGTCTTTAGGGAGAAGAGATTGAAAGGGCAAAATATATGACATGTGAATGCAGTTCAGTATGTCATCTGCCTGGCCACATAGTGCAAACATGAGGACACCTTCAAAGTCGTGCCATTTCTCAGAGCATATTTACATGGCTGTTAATGGAAGGGGCTTTTGAGGAGTACAAGAGGGGAATATGTTGCTGCCAATCAGGCAGATACTTTATGGAAGAAGCCAAATTGTATAATGGGATTTTTTAAATTTGCCTACACAAAATATGATCTCATTTCTTTCTACACAAAGGGCCTCAGGTGGATTTATAATTTTTCAAATGTACCTAAAATTGTTCAGCCATGTGCCACCTAAAATCTGCACTAATACCCGGTATACAGACCACATGTTGAGAAATCTAGCTTGGACGGAGTTTAGAACAAAAATAACTTGCTGGGGCGCCTGGGTGGCTCAGTGGGTTAAAGCCTCTGCCTTCGGCTCAGGTCATGATCCCAGAGTCCTGGGATCAAGCCCCACATCGGGCTCTCTGCTCAGCGGGGAGCCTGCTTCCTCCTCTCTCTGCCTGCTTCTCTGCCTACTTGTGATCTCCATCTGTCAAATAAATAAATAAAAAATATTTAAAAAAATAAATAACTTGCTAAAACTTTCCCTATCGAAAAAAAAACCAACATCGTATATATATCAAATTCAAGAACATAGATAATAAAGTTATCACTTGAAGGAAAGCAAATGCTTTTATTTTTTATTTATTTTGCCTTTGTGGTTTTTCCTTAGATATTAGCCTTCATCCTAATAAGGAATATCCCTGGATATGCCCGATCAGTTTATAGCTCATTTTTTGCTTGGTTTGGAAAAATTTCATTAGAGGTTGGTACATTAATATTTTGTTTAATCTTACACAGCCAAGTGTTACGTGTGTGTGTTTGTGTGTGTGTGTGTGTGTGTGTGTGTGTGTAAATCCGAAATACATTTTTTTTTAAAAATCAAAGCTGTGTTCTTTATGGAAATACAGAGAAGAAACTCAAAACTTTCAATAGCAATAAAGTAGTATATTTCTAAAAGCTTATTTAAATGACTAAACATAGATGACTTTCAAATATTCTTTATATTGTCTTAAGCTTTTAAGCACTAAATTGCTGAGATCAGAAAAGAAAAAAGTTAAATAGATCGAAATGAAGTTTATAAATAGATATAAATGAAGTCGAGCTGAAGGGATTTTGATTTGTTCTTCATCTCCATAATTAAATATTACTGGAATTTAGTTTATCAATACTTATCCTAATAAAATTCGCCATTATGATTGGAAATTTGGGAAAATTTTTTAACCTTATTACATTTTATATGAAATACTATGACTTATTTAAAACCTTAAAGTAGATTTAAAAAAATTCTGAATATTCTGTGTTCTATTATTCAAAGTAGAACATTTTAATGAGGAAACAGAACAGATTTTAATCTGTTTAATAAAAGATATATTTTAGAGTATAAGATTTATTAAGTTGTCCTTAAAATAGGAAAATAAATTTTTGAGTTCTTTAATAAATGTTCTATTGTTTTTTTGTCTCATAAGTGAGACTGAATAGAATTTAGAATTATTAACCAAGAATGACTTACCAAGTCATTCAGTAAATAAAAGAATATTTGTTTTGCTATCCCCTTAATATTAGGAGCATGAGCATTTTTATTTAATGAATGAATTTATAATTTGGTATTTCTATTAAAAATATCAAAATTGTATAGTCTCATATTTGAGAGGTAGCTTGCATTTTTCTACTCTCTGATATTTTGAAACAATGTGATGAAAGACCCACATTTGTAACCACATTGAAAGTTGTAGGGCAACCCTCTGAGGTCCCTTCCGTCTTCCAGAGCTTTGTAGTACGGCTCAATGAACTTTGCTTTGCTGCCCACCACTCTTCAAAAGAAAGAAAAAGTTGTAGTGGTGTCAACTAATATGTATACTCACATGGAAGTTGCAGTATACTTTAGGAACAGGCAAATGTAGTTGGAAACATTTGGCCATGCAGAGCAAACTTAAGGATATCATAATGCCCGTATCACTTCCTGTTCATATATCCACATAAGAAATATATTCACAAATATGTGTAAATATGCAGTATGCACATATGTGCACAGACCCACAGTAACTCTTTATTTGGGGTCTAAAGACCAGAGTCCAGAAATCCTTCTGTCAGCTGTCTTCTATGTCATGCAAAAAAGAAAAAAAATTAAAAAAAAATATATATATATATATATATGAGTGTGTGTGTGTTTTCCAGTTGTAAGGTCCCTGTGTGATTTCTTGGGGACTTTGAAGCCATGCTTCAGCAAGTAGGAGTTCTGAAGAGCAGACTACAGTCAGCTTTTCAGGACCAAGAGTGAAATGGAAGGAAATGGTTTGGAAAAAGCCTTCTAACATAATTATGCTAGTAAATGTTTAAATTAGGCAAAATTGTGATGTAGTCATTGACCCTCTGTATATATCTAACTTTAAATACTCTCCTTCCAGCTCTTTATTTGCCAATATCACATATGGCTGGCCGCCGACACCAGAGGCATCTTGGTACTCATACCTGGAAACCCTATGCTCAACATCATTGTCAGCACTTTCATATTTGTTTGTGTGGCACACGAAATTTCTCAGATCACTAATGATCTTGCACAGATTATTATTCCTAAAGATAACTCATCTCTCTTGAAAAGATTGGCATGTATAGCTGCATTTTTCTGTGGACTCCTCATCTTATCGTCGATTCAAGATAAGTCAAGGCATTAGGTTCCTAAAATCCTAAGAAACTTAAAACTCTTCAGGCTAATTTTGTGTCTACCTAGAGGAGAAAAGCGTCTATCTGGAGATATAAATGTATATGTAAATTGAAAACGCGTGTGGCAAGAGGACAGCTCGGTGGCGTCTGTTGAACATGTGTGGTTGTATATATCGGAAATGTACGTCTCCAATGTGAAATACTGAAAACCAGTTGAAGCAGAGTGCATTGTATAGGATTGCATGTGAAACGTCTTTTCTACTGGATCTGTGTATTTCCATTTATAAATGATTTTAAGTTAACACAAAGGCAGGGAAATAATTACCTTTCCAGTAAAAACAATTTAATTAGCTTAGTGGCATCGCTGAGTGTTTTGATCTTTACTAAATTTGTGGTAATTAGATGGTCTACACCTGTATTCATCATGGAAGTTCCTACTTCACTGAAAACTTTCTTACTCCAGAATGACTGCAGTATTGTTTTCTTACCATATGTGCAATGATGTGGAACGATGAACAGTATGCCTTTAATTTATATGTGTTCACGTGCTGATGTTACCTGTTTTTGACATGGTTTTTCTTCCGGACTGTGGTTTTCAGGTATTCCTAAATCTTTGTACACTTTGTCTCACAGAGTTGTTTTAGGCTCCATGACAGGGTTTTGTCACTGTCGATGTTGTTGTCACTTTTATAAAAAGCCAAATTTTCTTTCCAATTGAAACCTTCATCCATTTGTTTCCTTAAGCTATACCAGTGTGATACCAGTTACCCTGTGGATCCAGTTAATATGTTTTCCTCCAACTAATTAATTTCTGTCTAGTACTTCCAGTGTTTGGAAAGCTCTTTATAATCATTTTGGTATTTTCTATTACCTCCCCTCCCCCCCCCCCGTTTTTAAAAAAATATATATTTATCAATCTAACTGGTGCAGTGTAGTAAAGATTCAAGCTGTTTTGACTGCGACGTATAACCATAAGTAGAATTTTAAGTAAACCGGTGACTTTGGGCAATATATGTTTTTTGTCTTGTTTTGTTACAAGCTAACTGTTAGAGGTATAAATTTATTTATCTGTTGTACAGATTTGATTATAACGTTTAATGTTTGAAAGATTGCACTTGTTTGCTCTTATTGTGTGTGGGATAAAATATATTTTCTGTTCATGGTATATAAATATATGGAGTAATTTAAACAGTAAATAAACGTTCTGTGGATGCTTATTTTTGTATGGGCAAAGTATCGATTAAACTGTATGTGTCCTTTTTTTAAAAAAATCTGGATCCATTCATGATTGGTTCAAATTTCTAATTTATTTCTTCAGCTTAAATTTGCTTTTCCAAACTCTTTGTGCATAGGGAGAGGTCACTGTGATAGTTGAATAAGGAATGATTTAGTTATCAGGGTGTCAGAGGATAATCTGCCTTTCCACCCAGGAAGTTCAAGCACTGTAGTTTATTAGTAGTCTTACTTGAAGATCTTAAAATTTTAATTATTATTTCTTCAGCACTGGATTTATGTGCCAGTGATCTCTTCCCATTAATTGTGGAATAATTCTCAGATAGAAATGTGTGTTCTTTCTTTTTCTCTCTTCTTCTGCCCTTAATCTTTTGACATTTCCCAGATAGACAATTGTAATGATTCATTGCTCTGCCTCCTAGACTGCAGCCTTATAAGTAGAGGATAGTATAGTTATAAATCAAAAACTTCCAAGTACCATAATCACATTATTCTTGCTGGTGTGGCTTGCCAATGAGTAGAGTGCATTTTAATTTAGCTTGTAAGTTTTATCGCCTAAAAAAGATTCTTCCTGATGAAACAATTGAAAAAGAAAGATGACCAGCATTTCTGTTTTTTGGAAGCACTTACGTCTTCCAGTAGTGATGCCCAATGAATATGTTTTCTCTCCTATTCGAATTCAACCCTAAAACTTAACTAGCAAGCCCTTTCTTCATCACGTGCTCTCATTTAATATGCCCCACAGTTTTATTATATATAATAATTGCAAGATAGTCCTTTTGTAATTAAAGTATATTCTGTTTACATTTAATTTTCTTAATGAGTCTTATGGGTAAGAGGTGATTGAGGTAGAAGTTGCCATAAGGATAGCATCTCTTTATGGTATAGGTTTTAATACCCTTTCTGCATTGATTCAGATTCTGACTAGCATTGCTCATTCATACCATTCTTCAGAAAAAGATGTTTAGCAGGATATTTCGACACACTAAAATTGAAATAAAGCCACAGAGGCTCTCTAAACTCAGATTTTCTCTACGGTAGATTGCACTGAGACATCTACCATCTGGTCCCAGAAGGGACTTGCTTGACTCAAACCTACCTCGATCCTTCCATTTCCTTTGCCACACCTTCCCATTTCTATGGATAGCCAACACAGCCTAAAAATTCATAGCCTTGACCTAAAACCATTCACTGTACCTCTAAGCTAGATCCTATGATTTGTTTTAGGTCCTGGTATAAAATAACATTTGCACCCTACCATTCCCTTGTAAGGTAAGTTAACCAGTTACAGTTTTTTTAAAGGTGAGTGATTTTTTTCTCCACGAGTGCCTTATTTCAAATGTTAGCCTAGGAACCTTGTAAGTATAGTAAAATTTAATGTGTATCTGTGTTTATATTTAATTTTTTTATTAGATTATAATTAATGTAAATAAATAAACTATAGGACCAAGGGCGGAACCTTCATGTAATAGATACTCAATAAAAGCCAGTTCTCCAAAGAATGTGCAATTTCTAGGACAATGCATGGCTTCCTTTAGATTGTCCCTCCACCTTGGGCTTGGGACTTTTAACAAACCCTGGGAGAGTCAAGTTGGAATTTTATGTTGAGCTGTTAATTACAACACTCATTTTTAGCCTATAAAAATGGCAGTTTCAGGGCGCCTGGGTGGCTCAGTGGGTTAAAGCTGCCTTCAGCTCAGGTCATGATCCCAGGATCCTGGGATCGAGCCCCACATTGGGCTCTCTGCTCAGCAGGGAGCCTGCTTCCTCCTCCCTCTCTGCCTGCCTCTCTGCCTACTTGTGATCTCTGTCAAATAAATTTTTAAAAATCTTTAAAAAATAAAATAATGGCAGTTTCATATGACTCAACCTCACTGCTTCCTTTTTGTAAAAGATAACTCAGGTAGTTATCTTCAGAACTTACTTCAGACATTCCAAAAACTAAGTTTGGTTTTATTAAGAGTGATTTTGACGATTGGTGAAAACTTAAAATATGCCCGTTTGAAAAGCTCCATTAAATCTAGATTTGTCTTTCTTCTAATGAAATCCCTTCTAGTGTCTTGTGCAGATTAGAAATATTTTATATATTTTTGGGGGCACCTGGGTGGCTCAGTAGGTTAAGCCTCTGCCTTCGGCTCAGGTCATGATCTCAGGGTCCTGGGATCGAGCCCCGCATCGGGCTCTCTGCTCAGCAGTGAGCCTGCTTCCTCCTCTCTCTGCCTGCCTCTCTGCCTACTTGTGATCTCTCTCTCTCTCTGTGTCAAATAAAAAAAAAAAAAAAAAGAAATATATATTTTTTTAAATTTAAGTTTTTTTTCAGTGATCCAAAATTCAATGTTTATCACCCACATGCAGCGCTCCATGCAATATGTGCCCTCCTTAATACCCACCACTAGGTTCACCCAACCCCCCAAGAAACCCTAAGTTTTTTCTCAGAGTCCACAGTCTCTCATGGTTTGTCTCTGCCTCTGATTTCCCCCAACTCACTTAAAAGTTAGATCTATAAAGTTATATAAACAAGAGACTGTTTTCCAAAAGTAGAGTTGATATCATGAACTGTAAAATATCTAATGGTTTAATTAGAAATGACTTACTTGTTTCTTATTTTTAAAATACCATTCCAGAGCATAAAAATGGGATAGATGAACATTTTAAAAAGAAATTTGTGGTTACCTAGAGGTATTTTTGTCTTCCAGAGGGCAAAAGCTTCATACTTAAAAGTAATTATTATAATATTTTAAAAATTCAGCTAGTTTTATTGGCTTGTATTCCTTATTGAGAAAACATTTGAGAATTTTCTAATAATAAAGTCACTAAAAAGAAAACTATTAACAAGATTTTATTTTTTAATTCTAAAGCTGCTGCAGATGGATTATTTAATTCTTTTGCTCTCCATTGCCAAAATAACAAAGCTGGAGTTAACTACTGGTAAAAGCTCTCTCTGTTTATCACCCCATCTCTTCTTAATATGAATTCCAGCCAGGACAATCTTACTATTCCCAAATATCATACTCTTCTTTTGTTCCCACTCTTTTCATCTACCTAAATCCAACTTATTTCAAGAATAAAGAATTTAAGAATTTGAATTCCACCATCTCTGTGAAAACAATATTTTCATTATCTTTTTAAAAAACTATTCTAGCACTAATCTTCAGTAAGGTTACAACTCTAAGGTCAAGAGGGTATTTCTTACGGGTTTAATAAGGAGCTAGACACAAAGTGGACATATAGAGGCTTAACCATCAGCCAAGGGATTCTGGCTTTATTTCTCCCATCTTAAAAACAAAACTCCTCTTTATCTCTTGTGTTCCCAGAGCTACTGCCTCATTTATTTTCTCTTACAGACCCAAGCTGCTCTTGTCAAGGTCAATGAGAACCTCCATATTGCCAAATCCAATGATCAGTTCTCAATCTTCACCCTACTTGACCTATAAGTAGTACTTGACACCGTTGATTTACTGCATGCCTGTCCAGCCACCTTCTCTATGCTTCCAGGACATCATCATCTCCTGTTGTCTTCCCCCCTCAGTAGCCATTCCTCCAGTCTTGTTCCTTGGGTCCTCTTCACACCGTCAACCTCTAAATTGCAGTCCCCCAAAACTCAGACCTTAGACCTCCACACTCACTTCTTAGAGATATCACCTAGTCACATGTCTTTATTACCTATATGAGGTATACCTCATATACCTGAGGACTGAGGTATATGAGGACTACCATATTTATATTTTCAGTCTAAACCTCTTCTCTACAATTTAGACTCAAATATCCAACTGCCTACTTAACATCTTCATTTGAATATCTAAAACACATATCAAACATAACAAGTCAAAACCAAAACTAAGCTTCCCAATACGGATAACAAAAACACCACAAACTTCCTCTTTTCGGTAAATGGTAGCTACATCCTTCAGCTTGTTCAGATAAACAATTTTAACTCCTCTTTTCTTACACCTTAACACCATAACTTTTAGTACATCTTGGCAGCTTCATTTTCAAAATACCTCCATAATTCAGTAATTCAGCCACTTTTCGTCACCTCCGATGTGATCACCAGCTCTTTCCTGGAATACTGTAATGGCTTCTTTTTTTTGCCCCATAGTTATGACCCATTTATACCTTTGCTTACCTTTTTTTTTTATTTTCTATCCCTCCCCATGAGAACCTGATTTTTCTGAGGACAGGGATTTTTCCGTTTTATTCACCATGGTATCCCCAATTCTTAGAACAATGCCTATTATTCGCTAGGTGAATTCATGAACTCCACAGGAAATGGTGTCAAGTGCTAACCCCACTTGAGACAGGCAGTCATGCAAGGGTTGAGGCAGCTGGGAAAAAAACTTTTCCTTAGCTATTTGGACAAGAGGCTAAAGATATACTGTCTTTGACTGTTAGAATGTTGATTTGCATAATGTTATTTAAAAAAAAAAATGTAACTCATGCAGCCAGGTAAATAGTGAGTTGACAGCAGGGTAGGGGTCTTTCTGCCCTCCATTGCAACCGCCTGCAGAACTGAACCCCAGCCATACCATATAGTCTTTTACTCACTGTGGGTCCATCCAGTCATTCCTCATTTTCTTGCTTTATGCTGGGGCCATATGTCAACCGCCATTTTGCCATTGCACTTACATGATTATTTTTCTTGTAATAGAGAATTATTTATTTGGACTCCTATCTCTATTGGAAGTAAGAAAGCCATGTATTTTAAAAAGAGAGAGAGATTGTGCTTTTTGTGAAAGTCAAAAATATTCCTCTGTGTTTAATAGGCAAAATTAACTGTGTCAAAGAACACAACTTAAAAATTCATTATGAAATAAACTAAGCTAAAACCCATTGCCAGTACTTAGAAACGTATATGAGTGCCAGTATAAATAAAATAAGATTAATGAATTAAATGAGCCTGACATTTCAACAGGACTTGATTTCTAATAAAAAAAATTTAAAAATAATAATGCTATGAAATTCAGATATATATTAAGTGAAAAAATTTCATCAAAACATTTAACAGATGGTAACTTTTAAAAGCATATCTACTGAATGTAGCAAAAATTACATGCCCAAAGAAATAAGCAGAAATCACATGCCAAGAAGAAGTAAGCTTTTGAAAATAGGATAACTGGGAAAACTCTTATCTTCCTCAGTATATCAAGGTACACTAGAGAACTTACAGAAAAATTTATGAGAAGTTCATTTGTGACATTTTCTATTGTAGTTGAGAGCCCAGGTATCAATAATACCACCTACTTGGCTATATTTATGTGTACTTTCAGAGAAAATTCTAAGGTTACCAAGTGATTCAGAACCATACCTATGTCAGATTCATTACTGATCAATTTGCTTGAAAAATATCTTAAAGTTTGATATAGGCTAATATTAATATTAATCAAGTTATAATTAATAACATGACAAAATTGGAATACCTGAACTCTGCGTAGACTTTAGGAATAGTGGCCTTAGAATATAAATACTAGGGGCGCCTGGGTGGCTCAGTGGGTTAAGCTACTGCCTTCGGCTTGGGTCATGATCTCAGAGTCCTGGGATCGAGCCCCGCATTGGGCTCTCTGCTCAGCAGGGAGCCTGCTTCCTCCTCTCTCTCTGCCTGCCTCTCTGCCTGCTTGTGATCTCTCTCTGTCAAATAGGTAAATAAAATCTTAAAAAAAAAAAAGAATATAAATACTAGTATGCAGATATTTTATCCATGTTCAGAAGTAACAATTATGAAGAATTTGGGAAACTATAAAACTGAATGAAATCACATATACTTTGTATCTAAAGGAGTCAAAGGTAAAATTATACTTAGTAGCACAATGAAAAACCCGACATTTACATCTTAGTAAAAAGATGGTATCAAGATTCTTATCTCAAGAGAGAAAAATGTCCTAATTAAATTTATTTTCCCTTTTTAAAATTTTCAAATTTAAAATATCCAATTTTATAAATGTTTGTCATATTAAAGGCTTATCATACAGTAAAAACAAAGCTCTATTCGGTATCTGGCAGTTTTGTGGGGTTTTGTTTGTTTTTTTCATTCTTAGCCTTCTTCATAGACCTGTCTGTCATCACAGTAAGTACTTCATTTTGACGATAGCTTTTTCATAAACAAGCCAGTTATGGTTTTTGTTTTGTTTTGTTTTGTTTGACAAGTCATCAGATCAAAGTACTGCTTATAAAAGAAGTAGATCCTCCTCTGTGAGAATACATGAGGTTGGTTTCAGAAGATAGTTAATGTCTGGAGGGGCAAGATGCGTTTCTCTTGCGTAATTCAGGAGAAGAGCAGTGACAGCCAGCTCTGGTCTAGAAAGAGCAAACTAGAACTAAGAAGCCATCTCTTCTTTACCTCCTGCCATCTCATCTCCACCTGTGATAGAAGACATGTAGTTGGGGCACCTGGGTGGCTCAGTGGGTTAAGCCTCTGCCTTCGGCTCAGGTCAGGATCCCAGGGTCCTGGGATCGAGCCCCACATCGGGCTCTCTGCTCAGCAGGGAGCCTGTTTCCCCCTCTCTCTCTGCCTGCCTCTCTGCCTACTTGTGATCTCTGTCTGTCAAATAAATAAATAAAATCTTAAAAAAAAAGAAAAAGAAAACATGTAGTTGAAGTCTGAGGGGCCCAGCACTTTGAAAACACCCTCCCCCCCACACACACACAGAGGACATGGAGCTGGAGCCCTTTCTCAGAGACTACAAAATTTAACTTGGAACCTATAAAGAAGGAATACATGGACAAGAATAGCCAAGAAAAAAATTTAAATAGACTAATGAGAAGGGTAGAACTTGGACAATTTGATGTTTAGACACATGATTAAGTTTATAGCTATATCAGTGTGGTATAGTAGATGCCACAATATATAGATTAATGGACAGAATAGCAAACACAGAAACAGATTTTTAATTCAGGAGATACTTGGGTAAGGTAAGAGTTTGATTTCACTTTCTAGGGAAAGGTAGAAATATCCTTTAAATAGCCCCAAGATGATTGCTTAACCATGGGTATCGGAAGAATACACTCATTCTTACTCTATATGCCAGAAGACATTTAAGATGAGTAATGGGTTTAGAGACATAAAATAAGTAGAAAGTGTAAGTGAATATCTCAAGATGAGAAAAGACCCATTAAGAATAAAGCAAAGGATAAAACCAAGAATCGCTTCATCCCGTTACATAAAAATTTAAAACCAATATACCAAAAGACATAAATCGGAAAAATACAGGCTGGAAATTTTTAGAACATGAGTATTTGACAGAAAGGTAATATCTTGAGTATATAGAGAGCTTCTGAAATTTAGAAAAAACAAAATATTTTCCAAGTTTCAGTTGGTTCCTGATTAATTCTATACAGAAGGTCACTTCCTTCAGCTACCTTGACGTACATTACTCAAATAATTTAGCTTGGAAGAACATCAGGAAATCACAGTACTCAAAGCTAGGCTTTCTATGGATGCTTTTTGGGAGTCAGGCGGTGGGTTTAATGGCCACTATGTCTAGCTATGCCTTCTTTACACATTTTCCAGACTAATATTAATTAAGACTAGGTTATATTGAGCAGAAATTTGGAACCTAATGGTCCATCTGCCTGCATGAGAGTTCATATTCAATGTTGTTTCTTTCCTAAAGAGAATCTTGGCCAAACTCTATAGTATTCCCTCAGAAACTCCTGATCATTAGATTTAAATTTCCCCAAAAGATGTCGCTCCTACACTAGTTCAGTGTCCTACTGAGACCACTTTTTTTCCTAGATCCCTAGAACAGCCTAACTTAACATATGGGATATGCAGCATTGAACTCCCAGCTACCTAATATCTGTTAGCTATGGGTATGCAGTACAGTATTTATAAAGGAACATTAAGAATTTGCTCTTTGTCACATCCTCAGATCCTTTAAATGTACCCCAGAGCTAAGTCAGGCAAGTATCTAGCAAAGACCACCTGTACAACATTTTCCCTATGTAACCCTAGAATCTCTTTAGTTTGAGGCTGTTGGTCAGCCTTGCAGGACACCCTACAAAACAGTTACATGAAATTCATCATTGTGGCAACTGTAAGAATGTTGTTGATTATGTTACACAATGGTCTCTTTATGTGGACTCTCGAGAGTTATTTCATCCTGGCCCTAGTACTGGAATATTTGTGCTTCTCCTGAACAGTTCATCTGCTACTATCTTACGGACACTGTGAGTTGGCTTTACACATTTGCTGATAAAAAGCTAGAGCCAAGTTTGTGCTTCATCCCTAAAATCAGGGCACTTTGGCCTTCAATATTTTTATTAGCCTCCTTCTCAAATGTTGCAAATCCTTCCCCCAGTTTCCATTTGTCTTTTGTTTTGACTGCTTATAGTTTTGGTTTGTGTTTTTTTTTTTTTTTTTTTTTACATAGAAATGTTCAAGCTCAAAAAGTATTGGTCATTTTGATTACTCTATTCCCCTCAAAGCATGAGACTCTGGGGACACCTGTGAAAGGAGAGAGGAAAGGATGGAAATTTGAGTCAGAGGGGCTTCTTCTCGAGTGAAACTCTGACAAAGTCTCCGGCAGGCTGTGAGATGCCCTTGAGCAAAATGACAGATTCAGAGGAGTCTGGAGTCAGGAATAACCTGGTCAATGGACACTGGCCCCCCTCATTGCTGGCTGGGAGCAGCCCAGGGAGATTGAGACCTTGACATCAACAGTGAGGCAGATACAACAGTGCCGTATCTGCAGACTGTCTATTCCCCTCTCAGGTCAGCTTCTCTTACAAGGAGATGGGAACAGGGCACTTCTGCACCTGTCACCACTCACCCCTGGTCTTGGGCACACATCCACACATCTTCAGGGAATTTGTCCTCCATGATTTTCATGGGCCTCTTTCTGAAGATAAGTCTTAACCAGGGCAAAAGACAAGTTATGGTCCATGTCTGTGCTGTGAGCCTTCTAGACACAACCGATGGTCCGATCTCCCTCCTCCAGCATTAGTTTGATTTCCATCCCTCTTGCCCTTAGCTCTGCTGCTCTTGATTGCTTACCTAGAATTGTGATCCGGACTCTCCTTCTGGAAGGGTCACTGAGCTCTTGGTGATCACGCTCATTAGACTGAGGTTGCTGCACGTATTCATTCACAGTCCCGGGAGACCAAGGGAGTAGGAAGCAGAACCTACGTGGATCACCTCGGTTCCACGCACATTCTTTTTTTTTTTTAAGATTTTTTTTTTTTTAAAGATTTCATCCATTTACTTGACAGGCAGAGATCACAAGTAGGCAGAGAAGCAGGCAGAGAGAGAGGAGGAAGCAGGCTCCCTGCTGAGCAGAGAGCTCAATGCGGGGCTCGATCCCAGGACCGATCATGACCCAAGCCAAAGGCAGAGGCTTTAACCAACTGAGCCACCCAGGCGTCCCTCCACGCACATTCTTTCTAGCTGTCATCGTGTACAAGCAGCCCTACCTCCCTTTGCTAATCAGGAGCATTTGCCCCTTCCAAAATGGTGACTCTTTTTGTTTCTTGCGCGCTGGACCTCACTGTCAATTTTTCTGAAGTGAGATCTGGGCAGCTCACCTCCACGCCCAGTGCAAAGAATGACAAGGGAAGTATTTGCAGTCAATAATAATAATAATAATAAAGAAACCCAGATATTTACAATGAAATTCATGTGCTACATCAAGAGACCAGAAGAAAGAAATGGGAATAGAGTCATTTATATACATAATGTATGTATGTGTATATGTGTGAGTGTGTATACATATATATGTGAATTCATAATTTGGTGAACATAGAATTTTAAATAAGCAAGGAAAGGAGAGGAAAATTGTGCAAGGAAAGGAGAGGAAAATACAATTTGATTCCTTTTAAAGGTTTTATTTATTGGGGCACCTGGGTGGCTCAGTGGGTTAAGCCTCTGCCTTCGGCTCAGGTCGTGATCCCAGGGTTCTGGGATGGAGCCCCACATCGGGCTCTCTGCTCGGCAGGGAGCCTGCTTTCCCCTCTCTTTCTCTGCCTGCCTTTCTGCCTGCTTGTGATCTGTCAAATAAATAAATAAAATCTTTTTTAAAAAAATAAAGGTTTTATTTATCTGAGAGAGAGAAGGAGAGAGAGCACGAGAAGAGAGAGGTCTGCAGGAGAAGGAGAGGTCAGCAGGAGAAGCTGCTCAGCAGGAGAAGCTGCTCAGCAGGGAGTCTGATGTGGAACTCAACCCCGGAACTCCAGGATCATGACCTGAGCAGAAGGCAGTCACTCAATGAGCCACCCAGGTGCCCTACAATTTGATTTTAACTAATCTCTGATACAGAGATAGTTTAAACATATAAATAAAAGAGGAAAGCAAAATGCATACAATCCTAATACTCCTATAAAAAGAAATATTTCTCTTGGTCGAAAGAAATGCCATAAATAAATAGCAAATTGGAAAAAGTATTTAAAAACCAATAGAACTACTCTTAATATCTATATATAAAGAAGTCTTACAGTTTTTTTTAAACAAGATTTTCTCCAGCTTATGACTAGTTTATAGTTTACGATACCATATAGTACATCACTTCATTCCATTACTTTGGACTAACTTACATAAATGGTTCAACTTGGAGGGTACATCAGGAAGCAACACTGCTCAAAGCTGGTCATTCTATGGGAGCTTTATTGAGTTTTTCCTTTTTCTTTCTTTCTTTCTTTTCTTTCTTTCTTTCTTTTTTTTTTTTTTTTAATGTGAGCTGTGGGCTTTTGGTTATGCTTTCCTTAAACATTTTACAGAACAAAATTATTGAGTCTGTGCTATATGGAGCAGAAATTTGGGTCCTCAATAGTCCATCTGTCTGTGATTAAGAGCCATTTCCAAGTTTTTTCCCAAGGAGCATCTTACCAGGTCATTACTGCCCACAGCATGGCACTCTGATAGTTCTGATTTTTAATATGCAGAGAAAATGTTTCCCTCATCCTAGTTCCCCTGTCAGCTCATGTTTAAGTTTGTACTTGAAATCAAACAAAACAGCTGCAGTCCAGATATTGTCAGAGGGGGGTTGACATTTTCATATTTTTTCTGACTATAATTTTTAGTCTTGCTCCTCCCATCTCATTTTATCTTATTTTATTACTCTTTATTGTTGTGATTTATTTTTCTCTTTTCTAACATGCTGCAGTCATCCAGTTTTTCTTTTTCTACTGATTTAAACCTTTTATCCCCTGCATCTACCATTCCAGTGGTTATCTTTAATTCTCTCCTCAGGCTTCTAATATTATCTGATCCGGGTCATGTAAAAAGAACAAGCATATAATTGGAACAAAAATTGCCATGGTCCATCACTTCTCGCATGAAGCATGTGCACACTTCTTTTTTGGCAAGGTGCTAGCTTTGAAAATACCAATGGAGTTATAAGGGGAGATCAGAAAGAAGACACCAGAGGATTGGCAAGCGTCTCTCTCAGCATTCTGGTCATCTTTAAAATACCAGGGAAGATATGTGGAGATAACAGAAATAGGAATGTATACTGGCGCCAGCCTGTGTCCTCTAGTTTCCTCTATCAAGGTCAACTGCCTTCACTATAAATCTTTTTATCTGTTTATTTTTGAATAGGAAATAAATTTAGATGATTCAAAAAATCAAAAAATATTAAAGGCAGAGAGTGAAAACTTCTACTTTTCCTCCACCTACTTCTCAGTACAGCTACCTGTGGCTTGTACTTATTAGCTTTTTCTGTATTCTTACGAAGTTCCTTTATATAGTATAAAGAAATAGGAATATACATTCCTACTTTTGCTCTCCTTAACATAAAATATACCATATGATTCAGGTTTGTGTTTTTTTTTTCCACTTCATAATATTCCTTGGAGATATTTCCTCATCAATGTATAGTTTCTCCTATTCTTTGTTACCACAGTGTTATGTGACCTCGGGGCTCCACCGTCAAGCCACCACCCTCTCACTGATTCCTGTGTTGATTCACATTCCCTTTTTAATTAGTTTCAACCAATTACTATTACAAATACTACTATAATATCTATTTACGCGTCATTTTCCACCAATGGGAGTATGTATGTAAGTTCCCCAATATGGGGTTACTGAGTCAGAGGGTATATGCATTTTTAATTTGGTATTTACAGGAAAATTGTCATCCTTAGGGACCCCAGCAGTTTCTACCCCTGACCAGCAATGCATTTGTGCTTGTTTCCAGCAGCCCCACATCCTCAGGGTGTATCAACTTCCATGTGGTCATATTTTTAAAAGCAATTAATATTTCCATTTCTGTGAACACTCTGCTTATATTGTCGGCCCATTTATCTATGGTTGGTCTTTTTCTTGTCAACTCTGGAGAATTCTTTATGTGTTTGGGAGATTAGCCCTGTGTCTATGATATAAGACACAAATACTTGTTCTCAGTCTATCTTTTGCTTTCTTATGGTGTTTTTGCTTTGTGGAAGTTTTTGTTTTTTGTTTTTTTACAGAGAGAGAGAGGTTTTGTCAAGCTTTTCATTTATGACTTCTGGGTTTTGAATAGTTTTTGAATAGTTACAGATTTCTTCACTCCAGAATCATAAAGGAAATCACTTGTGGTTTTTTCCATACCTTATGATGGGAGGTAGGAATCCAACTTAATTTTGTTTCAGATGACTACCTATTGCTAATACTATTTATTAAAGAGTCCATCTTTTCCACCATTGACATTACATGCTACCTGTAACACATACTAAATTTATAAATTTGTATGGGACAATTTATGTACTTTTTTACTCTGGATCAATAGCTGTTCATGCAGCAACCTCACACAGTTTTAATTATAGAGGTTTATCGTATGTTCTATTATGTCATAGTCTGTTATAATATGGTTTTATGTCTAGTGAAAATACCCTATTGCTATTTTTTTTAATCAGAGATTTTTAAGCTATTCTTGTTCTTTTTCCTAAATGAAATTTAAAATCAGCTTAGCCTGTTTCCAGAAACCCTGTTAGTATCTATATTGGAATCACATTCACTTCATAAAGTAATTTAGGATAAACAATATCCTTTGGTTATAGTTTTGGTCCAAAACTAGTATGTGCCTTTCCATTTGCGTAAGTTGTCTTTTACATCAGTTGGGACACATTAAAGTTTCTGTTCCAATAAGACTTGCTCTCTTGCAGTTAAGTTCATTCTTGGATGTTTTCTCTTTTTGATGGCTGCTCTAAGTGGGTTCTTTTCTATCATTGTAGCTTCTCCTGGTAATTGTTTGTATTTGAAGATGTCTCTATACTAAATCCACATCCTCTCTATTCTAAGGAATTTTGTAAAAAGACTTTACTTATTTGAGAGAGAGAGAGCACAAGTGGGATGGGGGGTAAGCGGCAGGCAGAAGGAGAAGGAGAAGCAGGCTCCCTGCTGAGCAAGAAGCCCCAGGCCTTATTCCCAGGACCATGATACCAGGACCTGAGCTGAAGTCAGATGCTTAACTCACTAAGCCACCCAGGTGCCCCAGGGAATTTTTTATTACTCATTTGTAATAGTTCGTTCAGTTGATTCTTTAAGGTTTCAGATACGCAATCATATCATCTTTAAATATTGATTGTTGGGCCTCTTCCTTTTCTTATTTTCTGCCTCTAATGCTTTTATATTATCTTATTCCGGTTTGTTTCTTATTGTCTTTATGTGGCCTTGTCATGAGCCTTCAAAGAAGATATTCCTGATTTAGTCAGAGTGCCTATAGTGTTCCACAAGGCGGACTGGGTATATCATATTAAGGTAGTAGCAATCAAATATGCATTTAGAGTATTTGGGGGTCAAAATGGGACTTGAAAATTTTGTCAAATGACTTTTCAGCTTCCATGGAGATGATCATCTCATTTTTCTTCTCCAGTCAGTTAACATAATTACGATATTAAATATTTCATAATATAAAAATACATTAAATATTTTTAAATATTGAAGGTGCATTTGCATCTTTTCATACGCTTACTGGCCTTTTGTATCTCTTTGGAGAAATGTCTTTTCGAGTCCTTTGACCACTCTGAATTGTGCTGTTTGTTTTTGCTGTTGTTAAGTTGTAGGAGTTCTCTACAATTTTGGAAATTAATCCCTTATGGCATATAATTTGCTAATGTTTTCTCCCATTCTGTGTACTGTCTTTTCATCTTCTCGATGGTGTCCTTTGATGCACAGAAGTCTCTCATTTTAATGAAGTCCATTTTGTCTGTATTTCTAAGAGTTTTATAATTTTAGATATCAGTTCAGGTCTTTGATCCATTTTGTGATCATTTTTATTTTTATAATATTTCTAATTTACAGTAATTGAAAACAAATCAATGACTATGTCTCCAATGCTTCACTCTTTTAAAAACAAGTATCTAGGGGCGCCTGGGTGGGTCAGTGGGGTAAAGCCTCTGCCTTTTCAGGTCATGATCCCAGGATTCTGGGATAGAGCTCCGTATCAGGCTCTCTGCTCAGCAGGGAGCCTGCTTCCTCCTCTCTCTCTGCCTGCCTCTCTGCCTACTTGTGATCTCTGTTCATCAAATAAATAAATAAAATCTTAAAAAAAATATTTGTTCAAAAAAAAAAAAACAAGTATCTATCAAATTTGCATGTCACCATTCTATGTTGAGTTGTGGGAGTGGGGCCAGTTACAGTTTCAGTATGTGTCTCCATATCAAAAGAAGCCACATCGAAGGAGAAACATCTGAACCTGATGTAAATCACAAGAAAGTACTTTAAGTCTGTTGCCATGTTTGAATGAGAATTTGGAGTCTTGAAAAGAGTCTAGTGTATTTTGTGTGTGGAAAGAACATAAATAATTAGGACCAGTGTGCAGACTACAGTAGATCAATTGCATTAATGGCCCCGCATAGTAGGTACCCCATCGTCACAGTCTGCCCCATTATTTTATATTTTTCTCTCACTCTGATTTAGGACTCAGCCAGTTTACCTGCTTTGGCTAATGGGATATCAGCAAATGTGTCACAGAGAATATTCTGAAAGAAGATGCATGTGTCTGCTAATCTCTGGCATGACTGAGTTATTCTCTTCTGTGTTTCTGCCATGCTATGAGAACATGTCAGTGCCAGCCTAATTAAATGAGATAAACTTGGAGGAAACCAAGTTCTCCCATCATCCAAAAAGAGGTCATCCAAGATGATCAAGTAGTTAGCTGGACATAATGAGGAAAGCCAGCTGAGATTAGAAGATACTTCTAATCAAATCCTGTCTAAGTAGTTGACCCATAGGAAACTAAAAACAAAACAAAACAAAACCCCCATTATTTGGGCAGGGGAGGTGATACATAGCCCAGTTGAAGCAGATAAATAACATATCAATAAATAAGTTACATAGCATAATCTATCTAGTTGAAAGATAAACCTTCCTTCCCATTTTTTATTTTTAGGCACTTGGCATTTCTTAGAAAATAAACTTAATAGGCTTGTGAGTCACTCTGATGCAGTGTGTGGACATGATAGATCTGAGCTCTTTTCACAAAGACCTTAGGTATCTAATCCATGATTATCATCTATCAAGATGTGGTGTCAATGTACATTGCTCTGTCTCACTGGAAATTCCATGGACAATCAATAAAGAGTTCTATTTCAGTGACCCTGATTTCTTGGCTTGGCCTGGGAGCTCATGATGTCAACATTCAAATCTCTGAATGCAAAGAGGAAGTGATTTTAATTATTCACTTCAGTTTTCTAATCATTTTCAGTGATGAGCTATCACCACCAACAAATCAGGGCATAATTCTATTTACTTTTGAAATGTGTTTGCTCCTCTTTAGGTTTGTCTAAGATAGCCCTGTGTTACACATTCACCTGAAACAAGACCCCTGAACTTCATTATCTTTATTCCATGGCAGACCTTTGAACACTTTGCACTGATATAGACATTACCAAGCATTAGTATACATACTAGTTAACATTTTACTAATATTCTCTGTAGTAACCAATAAAATTTGTTTTAGAGGCTTGGCACAAACTTATATAAACAAAAATTTGGCACATGGCAGTGGAAATTCCTGAGATGGCACATCTACACTGCTCTTTGCCCTAGTAAGAGATGGGCTTTGTAACTAGGAAAAAAGTTCAAAACTGAGCTCTTGACTTTATCTTTGAGATATTTTTTGCCCAGACTTCTCAAACTCAGTAAATGGATCAAAAAACAGACCCAGAAACTAAGACCATAACTCTGGAAGTCATCTTGATTCCTCCTTTCCCCCACATTTCCAATCTGTCAGCAAATCCTATCAATTCTGCGTGTAAAATATTTCTCAAAGACAAACTCTTCTAGCCGTTTCCTCTTCCCCGTTGTATTCCTGAACATTTGCTCTTTTTTCCTCTGCATTAATTTCTTGCCTTTTTATCCATTCTTCATATTTTAGTTAACATGTTATTTTTAAGAATTTTTTTAGATTAATTTCAGATTTGCAAAAACTTTTAAATACCACTATTCCCATATAATCAAATTTACCAGATGTTAATATTTTACCACACTTACTTTATCATGTCTATCAATATATCCATTCATCTATATACAATTTATTTTCTAAAAAAGCTGAGAATTCCAGTCCAAAATCAAACATTGCATTGGTTGTAATGTCACTTTAGTCTCCTTAAATGTGGAGTTTCTGTATCTCCATGAGCTTGATACTTTTGAAGAGTAAGGCCAGTTAGTTTGTAGTATATATTTAAGTTTTATATAGTAAGATTTAGGTTCAGGGCATGCATTTTTGGCAGGAATACCAGAGAAATGGTGTTTTTTTTTTTTTTTTTTTTTTTTAGAAATGGTGGTTCTTATTGGTACATCAGATCAGGAGACACACAAGATCAGTTTGTCCCATTACTGGTGACGGTAGCTTTGATCATTTGGTTGAAGTGTTTTCCAGGTATCTTTACAGTAGAGGGACTATTTTCCCCATGCCAGTGCTAAGGTATAGTGATAAAAACAGGATCTCAAAGAGATATTTGCACATGTTCATTGCTCCATTACTTTTTTTTTTTTAAGATTTTATTTATTCATTTGACACAGAGAGACATATACAGTGAGAGAGAGAGCACAAGCATGGGGAGTGGGAGAAGGAGAAGCAGGCTTTCTGCTGAGCAGGGAGCCCGATGCAGGGCTCGATCCCAGGACCCTGAGATCATGACCTGAGTCGAAGGCAGACACCCAACAACTGAGCCACCCAGGTGCCCCTGTTCCGTTACTTTTAATAGCCCAAAGGTAGAAGCAACCCAAATGTCCATTAATAGATGAATGGATAAAGAAAATGTAATATAGACATAAAATTAAATATTATACCACCAAAAAGGAAGGAAATCCTGTCACAAGCTGTAATATGGTTGAACCTCAAAGACATTAGGCTAAGTGAAATAAGCCAGTCATAGAAGGACAGATACTATATGACTCCCATGATAGGAATTAGCTAAAATAGCCAAAATTGTAGAAACAAAATGTAGAAAGAGGTTTGCCAAGGGCTGGGGAAAGGGAGAGAATAAATCAGTGTTTAGTGGTATATACAGTGTATATAATGGGTTCAATTGAAAGATGAAAAATTTCTAGAGATCTGTTGCACAGCATTCATATGTATACTTAAAAATGGTTAAAATGATAAATTTAATGTTATTTTTTTTACCACAATAATAATAAGATGGCCAGAACATTATGGGAAAAAAAGTGTTTATCCTCAGTGGTAATCATTTGTTTACTCATTTATTTATTTATATCAAAATAGTTTCAGGGATCTTACTTTATCTATAGATTATATTACTGTATTTAGTAATTGTCCCACATTTGACTAGTGTGAGCTAAGCCCCATCTAGCTGGTTCCTGAATACTTTTGATAAATCTCCATTATTCTTTTTCTTATTTTCTGGGTTCTGGGCTCATCTATCCTTTCTTTTCTGAAGCCCTGTCTCCTAGAAACCAAAATTTGAGTGCTTGGTTTTGTGGAGTATTATTGCTTCTAGGTCCTCTCAGTGGATAGAACTAGGAGGTATATTATTCTGTTAGACCAGTTTATTTCAATTTTCTCTCATTTTTTTACCCATTAATTTGCTTTAGGAACACACATGGAACCCCAAATTTAGGTAATAAAAATAAGCTTATTGTATAAACGTCATATAAAAATTAAACATAACATTTACAAAACTAGTAGTATAAGTCTATAATACATTATTGGAAACTCTTGGGACCACATGTATTTTGGTATTTAATTATTTTCAGATTTCATAAATGTGATACTTACATTACATAATATACTCAGTAGGGTAAGGGCTAAACCATGTAGCAAAATGTTAATGTTTTATAGCAAAGCATCACACCAAGTGGGATTAAGAAAGATAAACTTCATTTTTGTTCCGGTCAGATTCTACCATTAGATAGATTTGCTGTGAACTCTTGAAGAAATTGAAATCTTTGGATTTAGGAATTCCAGATAAGGGATTGTGAACCTATAATCATATGTTTTTCTACAAGAATTTAATGCAATATTTCTCCAAAATTTGTTTATCTAGTTTATTATATCTAGTCCGTTTCTTTGTAGTAGCTGTTGTTTTTATTTCCAATTGGAAGTTCTAACTCACAATTGAGGTTATTGGGAACGATAGAACTATTTATTCGTGTGATTATATCCTTTATTGTTATATACATCAATTAGTTCATAATCACTAATTACATGTTTTGCCCAGTCCACATGTGTGGCAAAACAATGCTCATGTTTACCACACCATTTCCTCTTCCTAAGTGCACAGGAAGACTATATTTCCCAGCATCCACAGCAGTTACCTTTGGAGAACATGACATTGCCAGATAATAGAGTATAGATGAAAATGAGGGGAGCCATTTTGAAGACAAGCTCTGAAAAACATCCCATGTGACACTTCAACTCTCATTTCCTTTCCCATAGAAATCCTGGATACCATGTGTTCCAGATCATATGGCATACAGGATGGAGGAAGACTGACCTGTGATGTGAGTGAATAGTGTTTTATTGTGTTAAGCCACTGTGATTTCAGGGATATTTTTGTCATATCAGCACAGCTTACCAAATAATTCTTCCCCAAATAAAAATCCATCCTCTCCTGGCATGAGTTTTTAGCATAGAGCAAAAATTCATCAAGCCATTCTCTTTTAAGTATGACCATCATGTATATCACAAGTTGATTTTTAGGTTATGTGTCAATGGTTTTGTCCCACTGCAAATTGAAATGTTAACCAGTAAGTTCAGATGATAGTAATTGCCTTTCAACATTGCATACCAATGATATTGTGCAAAATCCAGTAGTGTCCCTTGCTTGATCAAGACATCTGACTAACAGCTTATTTAGCTTTCTTTTCTCACCTTGAGTTTCCATAACATGTCTCAGCTTCCCTGCTCCAGGATTTACTCCAGAGCACTGGGATCTTGTTTGGCCCAGTCACAACAAAAGCCCAGGAGTACAGGAGAGTTAATGCCCCATGGAGCAACTCAGCTACAGGATGGTGAGTCCATGGATAAAAATCTAAATCTCTTATCACTTTGAAGGGAAATTCTGAGGTGTATTCTTTTTTTTTTTTTTTAAGATTTTATTTATTTATTTGAGAGAGAGCATGAGAGAGAGAGCATGAGAAAGGGGAGGGTCAGAGAGAGAAGCAGATTCCCCATGGAGTTGGGAGCCTGATACAGGTCTCGATGCTGGGACTCTGGGATCATGACCTGAGCTGAAGGCAGCCACTCAACAACTGAGCCACTCAGGCGCCCCTCTGAGGTGTATTCTACACAGTTCCTTAGCATATCCCCAGTAGAACAGAGTTCTACTTTCTAGAACAATAGCCAGATCAATAACATACTCTATGTTGGCTTTCCTCCAGAACCTCTTCACCTCCTCAATCTTTTTGCTTTCACATTGTGGCTTCCTGGGATCATGCCCAAATTTATAAACTGTTTTAGAGAAACCAAACTAATTCAAAATTTCCATTGGAGTGCTGTCTTTTGTGAATTTGTTCTATAAAAGCAATCAACTTGATTCCCAGTTGATTAGAAAGGAATTACATATTGTTTGAAAATGGTGCAAAAACAAACATTAGTTACTGAGGTGGTAACTAGTA
Organism: Lutra lutra; assembly: GCF_902655055.1. Classification (NCBI taxonomy): domain Eukaryota; kingdom Metazoa; phylum Chordata; class Mammalia; order Carnivora; family Mustelidae; genus Lutra; species Lutra lutra. Next base: position 38,507,713 of record NC_062288.1, read on the forward strand.
AACAGATTTCTGATTCAATAAAATCCACTTTAAAGATTGACACTTTCCTATTTTGGCTTCTTATATATATAAAATCTTCACCAAAAAAAAAAAAAAATCATGTGTTCTAGGACACAGAGACTTCTATTCTATATTTGTAAAGGAGCTCTAATCAGCTCTCATTATTATTTTAAACTGAAGGGAAATCTTCAATCCATGCTGGGGATCTGAGCTCTCTAAAAGGGTTGCTGGTGGAGAGGAAGCAAGATTAGGCAAGGAGGTCATCCAACTGCAATGCAAACTTGAGGCTCTCAGCCAACCTACCAGGGAGCTCCAGAGTAAAGATTTCCCATTAGAGGAGTCCTAGGCCCTAGTACTGACACCATGCTCAGCCATGGCAAGAGGGTGGCTTCCCAGGAAAAGTTCCTCTGTTCAAAGGACATGGCAGATCCTGAAGGTGCTAATGACTGGCAGCTGGCTGTTAACCATTCTTTTTGTAGCTGAATGGTAAATTCTTCCCTGAAGGAAGATTCAAGCAGCACATCCCCATGGCTGCCACAGTTTTACAAATATAAACACCAGTATGAAAACAACATGGCAAATTACCCAAGATGAACTACAGTCTATTAACTGAATGTAGAGTGAGATGATCTAGTTGGAGTCCAAAATGGCAGAGGAGCAGGAGACTTTAATTTCGTCTGGCCCCAGGAATTCAGCTAGATAGCTATCAAATCATTCTGAACATCTGCGAACTCAATCAGAGATCTAAGAAAAGAATAGCTGCAATGCTACAAATAGAAAAGTGACCACTTTCTGCAACGTAGGAGGTGCAGAGAAATGAATCCAAGGCAATATATGGGAAGATAGACCATGGGAGGATGGAGCCTCCATTAGCCGGCTACCAGCAAATGTGTAGTGTACAAAATCAGTGTACAAAATCAGAACTTTTAGAAGTCCATAGGTACACCACAGCAGCCTACAGGGTTTGGAGACTCAAAGCAGGGTCATCTGCTTGAGACAGAAATGCTCAGTCACAGGCCAAATGAGCATGGAATACTGATGGAGACCAGGGAGGCAGGAGTGATTGACTGCTTTTCCCTAAGAGTGCATTGAGGAGTGGGGCCCCAAGTTTTTGGCTCTGGGGCCAGAGATGGGAGGACACCATTTTCATTCTTGTCCTCCAAAGCTGTACAGAAAGCTTTCAGGGAACAAAAGCTACCTGGAGCAAACCTGATCAGATTACTTAGCCTGGCCCCTGGCAAGGGCAGTACAGTTCTGCCTCAGGCAAAGACACTTGAGAATCATTGTAATAGGCCTCTCCCCCAGAAGATCAGCAAGAACATCCAGCCAAGACCAAGTTCACCAATCAATGAGAACTGCAAAACTCCAGTGCTAGGGGCAAATAGCACATAGAATTCATGATTTTTCCCCAATAATTCTTTAGTCTTTCAAATTTAATTTTTTTCTCTTTCTTTTTTCAACCAATTTATCAACTCTTTTAAAAAATCTTCTTTTAATTTTCACTTTTACAGTTACATTCTATACTTTAATTGTATTTCATGAAGTTTAAGAGCATGCTACTAAAGAATGAATGGTTCAACCAGGAAATTTTAAAAGTTTTAAAAATTCATGGAAACAAAAATGAAAACATAAATGTTCAAAATCTTTGGGATGCAGCAAAAGCGGTCCTAAGAGGAAAGTATATAGCAATACAAGCCTTCCTCAAGGAACAAGAAAGGTCTCAATTATACAACCTTAATTTACACCTAAAGGATCTGGAGAAAGAACAGCAAATAAAGCCTAAACCCAGCAAGAGAAGAGAATTAATAAAGATTAGAGCAGAAATCAAAGAACTAGAAACCAAAAGAACAGTAGAACTGAGCAAGGAAAGTAGGAACTGATTCCTTGAAAGAATTAATAAGATTGATAAAACCCTGGCCAGACTTAGCAAAAAGAAAAGAGAAAAGACTTAAATAAATAAAAATCATGATTGAAAGAGGAAAGATCACAACTAACACCAACGAAATACAAACAATATATAAGAACATAATATGAGCAACTCAATGCCAACAAATTAGGCCATCTGGAAGAAATGGATGCATTCCCAGAAACATATAAACTACCAAAACTTAAACAGGAAGAAATAGAAAACCCGAACAGATCCATAACCAGCAAGGAAATTCAAGCAGTAATCAAAAATCTCCCAACAAGAGCCCAAGGCCAGATGGCTTCCCAAGGGGAATTATACCCAACATTTAAAGAAGAATTAATGCCTATTCTTCTGAAGCTGTTTCAAAAAATAGAAATGCAAGGAAAACCTGCAGACTCTTTCTATGAGGCCAGCATTATCTTGATCCCAAAATCAGACAAAGACCCCACTGAAAAGAATTACAGACCAATATCCCTGGTGAACATGGATGCAAAAATTCTCACCAAGATACTAGCCAATAGGATCCAACAGTACATTAAATGGATTATTCACCAAGACCAAGTGGGATTTATTCCTGGGATGCAAGGGTGGTTCAACACCAAATCAGTGTGATACACTACTTTAATAAAAGAAAGGACAAGAACCATATGATCCTCTCAATAGATGCAGAAAAACATTTGACAAAGTACAGCATCCTTTCTGGATTAAAGCTCTTCACAGCGTAGTGATAGAGGGAGCCTACCTCAATATCATAAAAGCCATCTATGAAAAGCACACAATGAATATCCTTCTCAGTGGTGAAAAACTGAGAGCTTTATCCCTAAGGTCAGGAACATGGCAGAGATGTCCACTATGACCACTACTGTTCAACAGAGTACTAGAAGTACTAGCCTCAGCAATCAGACCACCAAAAGAAATAAAAGGCATCCAAATCATCAAAGAGCTCAAACTCTCATTTTTTAAAAAAATTTTTAAATTTTTATAATTTTTTAAAATTTGCAAAATTCATTGTTTGTACACCACACCCAGTGCTCTATGCAATACGTGCCCTCCACAATACCCACCACCAAGCTCACCCCACCTTTCACCACGCCCTCCAAAATTCTCTTTCTTTGCAGATGACATGAAACTCTGTGGAAAACCCAAAAGACCCCACCCCCAAATTGTTAGAACTCCTACAGGAATTCAGCAAAGGGAGGATATAAAATTAATGCACAGAAATCAGATGCATTTCTATACACCAACAACAAGACAGAAGAAAGAGAAATTAAGGAGTCAATCCCATTTATAATTGCACCCTAAATTATAAAATACCTAGGAATAAGCCTAGCCAAAGAGGCAAAGGATTATACTCAGAAAACTATAGAACACTCATGAAAGAAATTGAGGAAGACAAAAAAAATGGAAGAACACTCCATGCTCGTGGATTGGAAGAACAAATATTGTGAAAATGTCCAAGCTACCTAGAGCAATCTACACATTCAGTGAAATCCCTGTCAAAATACCATCAACTTTTTTCACTGAGCTGGAATAAATAATCCCAAAATGTATATGGAATCAGAAAAGATCCTGAATAGCCAGACAAATGTTGAAAAAGAAAACCAAAGTTGGTGGCATCACAATGCCAGACTTCAAGCTCTACTGCAAAGCTATAATCATCAAGACAATATGGTACTGGCACAAAAACAGAGACATAGAGCAATGGAATAGAATAGAGATCCCAGAAATGAACCCTCAACTCTATCGTCAACTACTCTTTAATGAGGCACAAAAGAACATCCAAAGGAAAAAAGACAGTCTCGTCAACAAATGGTGTTGGGAAAATTGGCCAGCCACATGTAGAAGAATGAAACTGGACCATTTCCTTACATCATACACAAAAATAGACTTAAAATGGATGAAAGACCTAAATGTGAGACAGTAATCCATCAAAATCCTAGAGGAGAACACAGGCAGCAACCTCTTCGACCTCAGCTGCAGCAAATTCTTGCTAGACATATTTCCGAAGGCAAAGGAAACAAAGGCAAAAATGAACTATTGGGACTTTATCAAGATAAAAACCTTCTGCACAACAAAGGAGACAGTCAACAAAACTAAAAGGCAACCCACAGAATGGGAGAAGATACTTGCAAATGATATTTCAGATAAAGGACTGTTATCCAAGATCTATAAAGAACTTATTAAACTTAACACATAAACAAATAATCCAGTCAAGTAATGGGCAGAAGACATGAACAGACATTTCTCCAAAGATGACATACAAATGGCTGACAGACACATGAAAAAATGTTCAACATCACTAGTCCCCATCAAAATATTAAGTCAGAGGCAAGATCATTTTTCAGAGTGAATTGCAGAGACTAAGGCAATAATTGCCAATTTGTGAGATGCTGACTAATAATTTTTATCCCATTCAATTCCTTAATATGGTCAGTGCAAAAACCAGTGCTAACTCCAACTGCATTTTCCAACCTTCACAGTGATCTCTTTCTGAGAAGAGATGAATAAAGTTCCTAACACTTGATCTCTAGTTCCTTATTTGTGCATCACTTATTATTGTTCCTGTTTACTTGGACTTCCCAGATCCTGCTTGATTTCAGTGAAAGGAGCAACAGTTTGTTAATTCTCTGCCACTGTGTCACAATCTAGTCATCTGGAGTCATGGCAACCTTTCCTGCTAGGACTTGAACCTCACCTATTATATTTACAACCTCAAGCTGTTAGGTCCTGAAGAACAGCAAGTGGCAACCCTCTATTTGTTTTGGGAAGGAATAAAAACATAAGATAAATCTTTAGGAAATCAAAGAACCTAAAGATTTATCTTATATTTTTATTCCTATACCCTCTGTTAAGTTATCATGTCCTTGGCATTGGAGCTGGAGGAGGAGAGGTTCCAATGCCCCTAAGTGATTATTACCCCTAAGTGAAAGACACCTTGTTGCATACAGTGGTAACAAGGAGTCTTTTTAGATTTTGGAATCAGATTAACATAGCATCTGTGTATCCTTTGACTAACTAGTAACACAGAAATCTGCCCAGAGCAGAGTAGGAGAAGGTTTTCTAGCTGGTCTAGCCTACAACAAGAGTAGCCCTGTGAGTTGGTCTGATAACTGCATTTTAACCAACAGTATTCACGATGTATGAAGCAGACCACTATGGTATGAGGAAACTCCTGAAAGTAGTGTTATTACAGGTAAGCTCAGGGGTTTGGATCTAATTCATGCCACCAACAGCAGGTAACTATTCTCTTTTTGAGTAACAGCTCCAGGCTTGCTCATAAAAACAAGTATCTGATCATGGAACCAAGTAATTATGTAGCCCAGGCCATCCTTCATAAACAAGGTATCATCAGATCCATAACCAAGTCTACCTTAAGACCAAGTCTACCTTAAAACACTCCAGGAAAGAATATATAAAAGAACATATTGAGACATGCCATAAGGATCCAGCATTATTTAAATGGGTTGCTCACCTGGAACCCAGAGCATAGATATGTTCTGTATTTATAGAATATGCTTAATAAAATCTTACTGAATAAAGAATGACCACATGAACCTGTTCCTAGCAACAGAAGATTCCTACAATATAGAAGGCAATCAAATATTTTCTGAAATAAATTTTACCCAACATTAAGCTTCATTAATAATATTTATTTTAAAGGTCCCTTTTTATTTGTAACAAATATAAAGTCATCAATGTTTTACAAATTGTCAAAAATGCTTTAAGTACAAAAAAAAATACATTAGTAAAATGAAAGTTATATTGTATTATTCGCTACAGACTTAATACTGTCAACATGCACACCATATTTCAGAAAAGCTCATGCATTAGTGGAAAAGAGAAGAAATGAGATATAACTGCTATGCTGGCTGATTACAAATTCATTGCTTCAGTCAGTTTCCTTTCTTCAGGGATACCATTTACCTGGAGTGTGGAAGAACGAACATGTGCATGAATTAGACAGGGTGCAGACACTTAGATTTTGAGCGAAACAAAATATGACAAGGAGTAATTTTCTATCTTCTTAATGCAATTTAAAGGAATTATGTTGACATTCTTTCTCTGTATTAAAAAAAAAAAGAAAGAAAGAAAGAAAGAAAGAAAGAAAGAAAGAAAGAAAGAAAGAAAGAAAAATTCTAAATCAGTCCTTTCCTTCTTAGGCCAAAGCCGTTAATGGTTTGTACCTCTCAGAAGGTATGGTCTGAAAATTCCTCCCACAGTAAACAAAAAGAATGGGGTTGACTGCAGGACGTAGGACTGTACCTTTTAATCGTGGCTTTTTAGAAAATATTGTGTGGGCTGGAAGGGCAAAGAAAATGAGAAAACCTGAAGGGGCATCAAACCTAATGGCTTGGGCCTCATCCAAAAGGCAGTGCTATTGTTGGCCTGTAACTGCTCTATTATCCCAGCGAGAGCTTAAGTCCAGGATTACAACACCAGCAGCTAGTTTATTTCTTAAACTTTTGGTGATCATTAAAAAAAAAAAAAAAAGAAAGAAAGAAAAGAAAAAATTAACTAAATAAAACAAACTTCAAAATATACTCTTCCTGCAAATTCCATATGAGTAGCTACAAATAAAATTACTTGGTATCCAAGAGACAAACCCTGTGTTTAAATTGTCTTCATAAAGAAAACTGTGACCTCGCATAGTGCTTTGAGGTACTTGGAAAGAGCAAATTATGATTTCAAATGTGGGTGCCTCTTTGTGGTACTGGGATGACCAGGAAAAGCTGTTGTACCCAGGAAAATAGATAAAGAGCACTAAGTCCGTGGATGTGCATACAGAGCAGAATAACTTGGAAACTGAAAAACAAATTATTTTTCATTCAAACAAACAGAATGGGAATAAGGAATGTAACCTGCCCATTCAGCTCTTCTCTCTGGGAAGCAAAACTCCACTTGGTTGTACGTTTATCAGAGACAGAAACACAACAATCTATCATAATTACAAAAAAATGCTAGGGTGGTCTCTCTCCCTTTAGCACTTAGATACTTTGGGGACTCATCGAAAACAACAATGACAAGAAGAAAACAACCAAGAAGAGATAGTGCACTTTAGTCCATAATGTGGTCCAAATTACAGAAAAATATAAGAAAACAAGGAGGTAATAGGCTATCGCATTAACTAAAAAGGAGATCAAAGCTTCCTTGACTCAAGAAAAACGCCTGCTCCCCAAAATCTATTTCAGAAAAATAATCTAAAAAATTGGGTGGAACAACCTAAAAATCCCCCAGGGAAATTCTTTGGCTCTTACCCCATTTGCTCAAGCATAAACTGTCCTTGTAGTTATAAATGCTGTCTATTACTAAAAACTAGCACATTAACAAGTCTACTTGCTGAAAATCTATACCGCTATCAAATATGTCTCTCTAATATCATCTACTCAGGCTAGTAGATTTCCTCTATTTCCTCTAGAAAATTTCCTCTAAGGGACAATAAGTAAAATCTGGATTTTTTAAACACACAAATAAATTATTTACTGTTTTACTAGAAACTGTCTCCCTTTTACTCACACCTTGCATGAAATAATTAAGAATCAGAGGAAAGGAATCTTAGAAGAGTTAGAAGTTTATGAATTTAATGAAGGAAATGTAGAAATATTCCTTTAAATGTTTTCTTCTTAAAAAAACAAAAACAAAACAAAACAAAACAAAAAAAACAACAAAAAAACCAGGCAATTAGTGCTAATAGGGATTTGTTTTTTGTCTTTGCTCTTTAGGTAACAGATATTTTATAACTAAGTTTGTTCCTTCATCAATCTCCTGAATGCTTACACAGTAGCACCACGACATCAATATATTGAACACCCTTGTTGAAACATGTTAGCATTTAATTAAAACAAGTGATCAAAACTGTAGGGGAAAATTCTGATAAACATTATCTCGTAATTAAAATCTGGAGAACAATTTTATTATACTTGCCTCAAATCTTTGAAAAGTTGTCAAACGAAAATCTCCTTAAATTCCCGAAAGCAGTAATAGAGAAAATAATTTTTGAATGAAAACATCCAATAAATTTCTCTATGTGCCTAAAGTTTTTAAGAGACTTACTTAATAGCTTCCCTACTACAATACCACTATTCACACTCAGAATTCCACATCCAACTTACATTTTTAAAACTTCTCTTGCTTTTCCAAGAGAGCCACAAAAGGCATTACTGGTTGCCTGGCAATTAGAACTAGGAATCAACCACTAATTAGAAGACAATCATGAATAAGTTATCTACTTGGTACCTAGATGAATGAAATAATTGGCTGTGGAAATTTTTTAGGGACACTTGAAAGAAATAAACTTAAAGAAAGCAAGTCTTAGGGAAATAGAATAGTCAAGGGAGAATCATCCGCCATCTTGTTGTCACCGGTCGTTATAACAGCTTTTTAAAGTGGCATTAAAACCAGGCCAACCATTTCTCATTTATCCCCCTGAAGCCTCAGTGATTAGTCACAATGGTTTCCTTTTGTAAGAGTCAGTTTCAAGCTGCTCACTTACTGAGACAAATCCTGGATGCATCCAAGCTAAGAATCTTTAATACCAAGGGGAAGAATAGGGAGCTTTGCTGAAGGAAGGGAATTTTATTCAGTCTTCCTTAATTAGACAGGACCTCCATGGATGCTTTTGCTCTAAGATCATTTACCCTGTGTTTATCACTCTGATGCCAATCTATGCAATAATCTAAGCTATTATTCTGAGGTTCTAACTCTGATTAAGGAATGACACAACTGTTTTGCTTTAGTCAATGCAGCTAAAGGTTCATAAATTATGTGGTACTGTAATAGTCTCTTAATCTGTTAGCTTCATACATTAATATCAACTTACTACTTTTAGTACTTACCTGTAGTCTGCTGTTGGGGAATCTGAGTCTGATGTGGCAAGTTCCTAGAAATGATTGACATTTTTGAGTAAAACGGTGTTTGTTTATACACATACAAACAGACAGCAGCAGACCTACTAGAATGAAAAATTTTATACCTAAGAAGATCCCAGAAATCATCTAACCCAGCCTACCACCAAGAGTTCATGCATGAGAAACCTAAGGTCTGAGGAAGATAAATAATAATATTTGATAACATTCAGAAAGCTCCTACTGAACACTATGCTCTACCTCACAACAACCCTATGAGGTAGGTATTATTTTTCCCAACTTACAAACAGGCTTAGAGGTCCAAGGCTACATAGCTAAGAAGTGGCAGATAAAGATGTGAACCCAGGGACCCCAGGGCTTGCACTTAGAACATGTACACTTTCAGATCCAGGTCTAGAACATATAAACACACTCACACCCTCTCCCCGAACACATACATACCCATCTTCATTCATTATGCCAAAACTATGCTCTTCTATCCCTGCCCAGGCAATGACACTGACCATCCACCCAACTGTACTAGTGAAGATGCAGAAGTCATCATCGACCCTCCCCTCCTTCCCTTCCTACATCCCAGTCTTGGGAACTCTGGACGATGCTCCTCAGTCCCTCTTTGTATCTGTCCTCTTCTTCCCACCTGTGTTAGTTGAAGCCATCACCCTTTCTTACTTGGAACTTTGCAACTGAACTGAATTTTTTCCTTAGTTCCATTCTTGCTCCCTTATGATCAGCTGTACACATTGTTCTCAGATAATCTTCTAAGACACAACTCCAATTACGTCATTCAAACAACACACATTTCATTACTTCCTTATGAAAATTAAGGAATATCAGTATATTCAGTATATCGGATCCCTACCTGGAGCTCCCCCCACCCTGACTGTCTGAAATAGAACCACTGGCATCATGGCCATGACTATCTCTTGTACCCAACTGCTCCCATTTGTGCTTGCAAACTCAGTTTAAAGTTTGTTACAATGAACACGAGTTACTCTTGTAACTTAAAACTATCCCACAAGGAATGTTAATAAAAAAATTTTAACTTATTGTTTTAATTTAAAAATATCTCAAGTACCACTTGTTCTAGCCTCCTCACCCTCAAAGCACCGCCTCCCTACTAGGTTACCATAGAGTGTGGTTTCATACACATGCAGATAGTTGTATTTCTCATCACATCATGTTTCTTGGCCCCAAAGTGCCTTACCAGTAAGAACCCCCTATTTTGTTCAGTCTCCCCAACAGTAAGCATGCAATAAATAGATTTTGAATGAACACATGCACAACTGCAGATAGAAAGATTCACATAAAATACATACATTTATTAATGTTCATACTCATTTAGTTTCAAATTTTAATATTAAAATTCATTTGCAAAAAAGTACAGTTTAGATTCTGTACTAGGAGTCAGCCCCTTGCTACAGAGTAGGGCTAGATCCAAGCCAGGAGTTTTCAGTTTTTTTGTTTCTCTTCAGCAGTGGAATTTCTTTTAATTGAAATCCTAAGCAGAACTCTTGATGTACAAAAGAGATAAATGTGAGGTTGCCTGGGTTGAAACAAGGGAGCCGGAATCCCGCCTGCTTTGTTTCTTTTGCCCCACATGCTGGCCCCTAAGGCATTTCTAAGAAACCTCCAAGAAACAGAGTTTGAAAACCACTGATCTGAATCATTTCAGCCAGGCAAATATTAGGTTCGAAATACAACAATCTAAAGTGGAAGGCTATATATGCTAAATACTATTTACACCCTTAAATTAATCTATGGGAATGTTAATGACTCTGAGTAATTTTTTTAGACTTTCAGCTCTATTTTAAATATATTATTAAGGAAGTAGCAAAATCAATTCTAATTCAATTCAAGGAAGTTACTTAATAATTCACCCCAATAATTACATTCTTGTTTGCTATTACCTATCAACCCTACTTATCCTTGTGTGAAATTATGGAGTGTTTTTATTTTCCTGTTTATTCTTTCAGTACTTCACACGATGTATTTATACTGGTTTTGATTATGGAAGTAAAAAGATTAATTTATAAACCACAGAAGAAATAAGTTCTAGATTTAAAGATGGGAAAACAAACATCTTTAATACAGAAGTCAAAAAGCAGTTTCATGGGCATTTGGGAGGGGGGTTTTTGTTTTAACTTCTCAGGTACAACTAATGTGGGCCTATCTATTCTATATTAAGAGACTATTAAAGCACATACCACACAGACACACACAGACACAGACACACACAGACATTCCTTTGCCATCACCTCTAGCTCTACCTAGCTGATTAATGGGTTAAATCGATACATTTTGACAAAACAAAAATACTGAAGATGACAAGGAAAGCCTTTCAAAAGCCCCAAATCAAGGACACACCAAATTCAAAATCAATATTTGGCCAGTAGTTGGAAGCCCCCACACTCCCGTTGGCCAGCCCAACTTACTCTTCTGTGGAACACAGTTTGAAAACCACTGATCAAAGTCCATTTCCACCCTGTCATTTCTTCTCTAGCCCCTGATTTTCTTTCTCTCCACTATACCACTAAACTGTATAAGCAGGAATGGGCTTGGCGAGGTTTGAGGAGAAAGTGTTGGTTGAGAAAGTGCCACACAGAAGGTAGCAAGAAATCTGGAGATCTGTGAGAAAGCAATGGCATGACTTGGGTTTAGGAATTTAAAATTACCTGCAGTGCATGTCCCAACTGTTTATTTCAATGATGTATGTGCACTATTTGCAACTTCAACTGCAATATGGATGAGTTCTATGAAAGTGCTTCTATGTATTCAGTATGTGCAAGTCAGTATGACTTTAATCTTTTGGGAGCCTAACAGGGTCTTTTGTTTTTCTTATCTTTTGGGGGGCTCGACAAGAAATGTGTGGAGTAGCAACATCCCTAGCATCTCCAGGGTGGGCAGACTTGGTTCTGTTTTCAGAACCAAGTGCAGGTGAGCCCGTGCATGTGAGAGGGTTCAAATGTCCATGATAGGCATACTTGAAGTGTGAATTCCACTGATAAATTGAAGGGAGGTACCTCATGAGAGCACTGCTTCTGAGATACTAGAGACTCCCAATTCCTAGGAATGACCCTGTTGCAGTCAAGCAGACTGGACAGTAAGAAGCATTTCCACCTTCAATGAAAACACACCGCTAAAGGCAATTACACAGGAGAGTGCGGCTGACTTCAAATGGAGGTACACTAATCCTTCAACGAAAGGACCTCTATAAAGTCATACAACTATTTAGAATGATTATGTTATTAATGGACTAATGGAAAGATTATTATGTGTAAACCACATTACATAGAAAAAGAGATTTAAGAAAACCGGAGTTCTCTAAATTATTAGCATTAATTATTTTCTAATTGTACTACCATTAATTACATGCATGTAAATAGATAATTATGTAAATTAGTCATTGCACAAACTTATTTTTTAAGGAAGCAAAGGTAATAATGTACAAATTAATAAATAAGTGATTTGGGGGGAGGACACAATTATTTATTATTTGTACAACCATTTTACGGTAATTTGACATTCTTGGATCTCCTGTAGAGTAATTCTATGAGTTAGGTGGATGATTATCAACACATTAGATTCTAACTTGCTGGAAGACTCAAAAGCAGAGAAAGGTTAAGTGATTTGCATTAAGCCACAGAATCTGTGCCAGAGTTGAAAATAAATGACATTAGTTTGGCTATGCATAATACAAAACACTTCTCTTTTGAATTAGTGTGGAGTCAGTTAACAATAAGGAATATATTTAACAAGAGTAGTATATTTTTGGAATTTCCCAATTATTTCAGCACAATTGATATTGTCTAACCCTTGAATTTTCTATAATTTTTTTTTCTAACAAAATGCCAATTTGAGCCCCTTACCTACTTTTAGTAAAGAACCATCCATTATTTGGATTAAGGAAGGAAGGACACAGAGAAATTGGAAAATGTCACTATAATTTTTAATTTCAAAACCTAATTTTCACTGAAATCAGTGTAGAGCATACACAGAACATAAATGAGAAAGGAGATATTCACTTATTTCTTTCAGCTATTTTCTCCTACTTGTATAAAGCCCAAAGCAAGTCTACCATGGCTTAAAACTGAAGCTGTACAAACCTATAGAACCAAAAGCCATCAAAGAGATATTGCATCCATTGCTGAATTAAATGAAAAAAAAAAAAAAAAAAAAGGTCAATGGCTCTGAAATATCCTTGGCTGCTTGACACTTCTTGTCAACAGAAAACCATTATCTTGGTCCCCTCCCCAAAAACATTCTCTTTAACTGATACTAACTTTCATTGAAACCTAATTTTTTATTTATGAAATTTTATCATAGTTAGTTTTCATTATTACAAGGGGAAGACAAATGGAAAAATACTTTAGACAACAGCCAAAATGATTTGTTACTATATCTTTAATTAGAAGATTTGATTCTAGTTTTACATTCGTTAATTTATAAAAGATTAAGCGCAACCTACCTCCTGTTTTGAGGGAGACCCAATTACTCTGGATTAGGTATCATGTTTAGAACAATGAATAAGGAAAATTTTCATATAGACAATTAAAATCATTCTAGAAAATGTTTGGGCACTTTTCCCTATTATTCATTGCGTAAAATCTTCTATGAAGATGCCTTCCACTAAGGAAAAATCAACTGATATGGATATTGGTATGAGAAAAGAGTGACAAGAAGGCAGATCTACTCCCTAAAAAAAACACATAATACATCACGAATTTTAGAATAAATTCTTTTTTAGAAAATTGAAAATCTGAAATCCTCCAGCCAATGCCTCCCGTAAAAGAGCAAAATTACAATTTCCCAATGATTTTTCATTTTTTGAGGCTTGGCATTCAGTAATAGTCAGTACTCATCTCTCACTTCTCTAACACCATTTTCCTCATTCAGCTGAAGGAGGAGCGAAAAGTCTTGACACCGGTAAGTAAACCCACAAATAGTCCCCACAGTCTAGGTCAAGCACCCAGACCACCCCCTTTCACACTTTTCTTCTGTACATACCTCTTAGGGAGGAATCCATAGACACTGTTCCCATTTTTTTTTTTAAGATTTTATTTATTTATCTGACAGAGAGAGATCACAAGGAGGCAGAGAGGCAGACAGAGAGAGAGGAGGAAGCAGGCTCCCTGCTGAGCAGAGAGCCCGATTCGGGGCTCGATCCCAGGATCCTGAGATCATGACCTGAGCTGAAGGCAGTGGCTTAACCACTGAGCCACCCAGGTGCCCCCACTGTTCCCATTTTAAAACTCCAGGTAGAGGAGTGTGAATAACCATCCCTTCCCCACCTCCAACCCCCAAGAAACCACCACACTGGGTTTCCCAAATCCTCAAACCCAGCTCCTTCAAGTATCTTGTTCAGGAATTCTCAACACTTTTTCCTGCTCCACCTGACTCACACGTCCACCAAATTCCAAACCCACAGAATTAGGGCCCTGGGATCTGCGTCGTAAGGGCTCTGAGAGTGAGTGTGCTCTGCAACTTGATTTGGAAACAACCAGGTTAGATCTCTCTCAACCTACCTTTTAGGACCTAGAATTCTATGACTTGAAATTTGATTTTCTTCATTTAAATCATTACAAAGGTTTGATTCCAAGGTACATCAATCTGTAAGAATATATTTTAAGTTAAATCTTTGGCATAAAACATAACCCTTAATCACAACAGTGATTCTTTGGGCAAAGCAAATTTATTTTTAAGAATTTATGGGGCGCCTGGGTGGTTCAGTTGGTTGAGCGTCCAACTCTTGATTTCCACTCAGGTCACTCTCTCAGGGTCGGAGATGGAGCCCTGCTGGGCATGGAGCCTGCTTAAGATTCTCTCATTCCCTCTTCCTCTGCCCCTGCCCACCCTGCTCATGCACTCTCTCTCTCTCAAAAAAATAAAAAATAAATTAAGAAAAAAGAATTATTTTATAATGTAATCTCTAGCAATGAATGGTAATAAGGGGACAACCTATAGAGAAAAGTTCTTACTGTTAATGGTAATATATCCTCACTGAATTGCAAAGATAACTGATTAAGTAAAGATACAAAATGCCTGGCTGTGTTAGGAGATGGGGAACATTCTACAGAATATGTGGCTAGTGCTCTTCAAGGCTGTCAAGGTCATGGGGAAACAAGGAACATCTAAAAACTGCCCAGGCCAGAGGAAGGTAAGGAGATACACCAATTATTGTGTCTTCTACAAAAATCCTGGAACAGAAGAAGGACATAAAGGGGAAAACTAGTGAAATCTCATAGGGCACCTAGGTGGTGCAATCAGTTAAGCCTCCGACTCTTAGTTTTGGCTCAGGTCATGATCTCAGGGTTCTGGGATCGAGCCCCGAGTCAGGATCCACACTCACTCAGCGTGGAGTCTGCTTGAGAGTCTCTCTTTCTGTCCTCCTCTGCCCCTCCCACTCATGCTGTCTCTCTCTCTCTCAAATAAATAAATAAAATCTAAAATAAAATAAAATAAAATAAAAACTAGTGAAATCTCAAATTATTAAAAACAAAAATCTGAAATTTGCTTAATAGTAAAGCACCAATGTTGGTTTCTTAGTTGTGACAAAGGTGCAATGGGAGAAAAGTCTGTGAGGGAATCTCTGGAAACTCTGTGTTATCTTTGCAACTTCTTGGAACCTCGAAAATCATTCCAAAATAAAAGTTATTAATAAATACATTAGTAAAGATCAAACAAAATTGACCTTACATTTTTATACTATGATAATTTTAAGAGCCTGTTTATATTGTCTCTGCAATCTGGAATGTAGAGGGAATTCTGTACAAAATGAAGTTGTCCCTTCTGAGCATGTGCTCCATCTCCTGGTCCCTCTCCAGGTTCCCTTCCCACAACCTATTCAATCCACTGCCTATAACCTGGATCAGAGATCCTTCTGAGTTCAATAACTACATTATCTTTGACTTAATAGCAAGATAGGCAAACAATCTAATCTCAGTTTTGACCTAATTTAGCTTTGTCTCTTATCCATGCCTCAATTTTATCATCTGCAAATGATTAAATATTATTTTACTGTCTAAGGTATGGTGCCAGTCTAAGTCCTGGAAAGTATCGTACCAAGAAGAAAATGTTACTATGTAACTGACAAATAATGGTCGCAGCCCCCCATCATACAACTTACGAATTCCCTTTACCTCCCACTTTTCTAAGGTTCTCTAGACCTCCTAGACTGACTTGTTTAAAAGACCGGAGCAAATTTCCACGTAGCTCTGAAGGAAAGCTTTGAATGTCCTTGAGTCTTGCTTGGAAGCCAATGTCCTTATGCCTGAATATTTCTGGTGTTGAGTCTGAAGAATAAACATGAAATCCTGTAGCAATCCTGTAGCTAGCCAAATCATTTATGAATCAGTAAGGTTAGCATGAATATGGGAAGGTGAAATGTATGCCCTTTTGGGAAGGGTTAATTAACAAATACCAGGCAGCATTCTCCAAGCACGTACTTGGTTATCAAGTACTCTAATGCCTTGTCAAATAGAATATCTCATTTTAATGTGGAGGATTCAATTCAATCCAAATGACCCAAATGTGTATGTATGTATGTGTATACTTGGTGCTGAAATACAACTTTAAAAACAGGGCCATGCTTTTAAGGTAAGGAGTAAAAGCTGAATTTGCGTAAAGGACAGCTGTGACGAACCTGATACAATGAATTTCCCTATTATCTGGCATGGTTGGAAAATGAGGTTAATCACATATTCTGGCTTATAGGGAGTTACCATAGAGACAGTGCACATATTATCCATTTCCAAGAATAAAAGAAAGATAATATACACTCAACACTGAAACTACACCGAATGTAATTTAATTTTCCTCTGATGAGTCAGACGTACTTGATGATCTCGCAGTGCCTCAGAATAATCATTGTGCACATCCTCAATTATCTATCTACCCTATTTATATAGAAGTGCTAGTTAATGGAGTTTTTCCATTAGCAGAAATCTGAATAATGTGAAGGTTTTCTGGACTTAAAAATACATATATGGTCAAACTGTCACAAGTTCAATAGAATAACCTATTGCATTTGCAAATAGAGAGATGTCATCAACATAATGAGAGTTGGTGGGATTATGGGAGGACCAGGAAGATGTATTTGGTTGTGAACTAGATAGAAAATTTTGTTGTGTTTGTATACAAATAGAAACATGGCAAAACCCTAACAAGAGAAAATCAAAATACTTTTTAAGGAGCGACTTTCATTCTCAACATATATAGTTAGAAAGCTTATCTAAATGATACAGCCTTTTTCTTTCCCTTAAACTTCACCAGCGACAGAGTTTTACTGATTTACAAACATATTTAAGTTCCCCTACTCATTATAATGAATATTTCTCTATTGCAAAATTTGACAGCATTGTTATGAAGAGCTACCTCTTCTGGACTTTTTCCATGGATTCATGAAGCATAGCAACACTCAAGGCCTCTGAGAACCCTTGTAGTTTTAAAACAAACAAACAAACAAACAAGCAAACAAACAAAAACTGCTTCTCAAGTGTATTTGACCATTTCATTTTGGAGACTATATATCAACATTTGAGGACTATATACCCACATTTCACTAGCACTCTTGGGTATAGACAATACGGAATGGAAACCTAAAAGAATTTAAAAGTTCTTTCCATTTAGAAATGAATGATAAGGCTGTTCAAATTTTCATCTAAAGAAAAAAGGGCACATATTGCATGGAGCACAGGGTGTGGTGCATAAACAATGAATTTTGTAATACTGAAAAGATATTTTTAAAAAATTTAGAAAAGCAGGAGAGATTGCTAAATTGTGAGCTACTAAACTATTCTTGAAATTTTACTAATTTTCTTCATCAGTATCTAATCCTAGTAAAGTGGGTTTTAGGAGGACCCATTAGCCATCAAAGAACATAGAAATCTATCCCTTCCATTCAGTACAACTAAATTTTATGAGGCTTTAATATTCACATCCCTGATAGAATATTAATTTTTTGAAAACTCAAAATGATAATGTATGCAAATTTCTCCACTGTCAATCAGGCTCCAATCAATTACTTACACATACATGCACACACAAACACATATCTTAGCCTACTCAACAATAAGTAAATGCTGGAGAAGTTTAGGAAAATACAATACTTTTAGATTTCTGAAGTATTTTGGATAAATTTATCAAGTCTGACTATCTATACTACTCATGTTAATTATTGTTTAATCTCCAAATCACCACATACATTTTGCATGGTTACAAAAAAAGCATTTGCAATGGGAAAATGTTTGCATCCACTATGGTTCCCAGAGAAGTCTTTAATCAGTAAGAGGTTACTTTATACCATACCCTAAAGTTTATGGGGTGAGGAGGGGTAGATTTTTCTCTGTATCCATCATATTCATAAAAGTAAAATGAGAAAGAGGAGAATCTCAAAATCCAACCTATGACTTCACTGGGAAACTGAATTTAGCCCATTTTAACATATGGTTAAAATAAGGGGGGAAACGATTCATGTTCTTAAAAATAAATGGCAATTTTACCTACAATTCCCTTATACTGAAACTGAGCTTCTAGGCATATAATGTGGGCAACTTCCTCAACCCTTACCCCTCACCCCCATAGATACCCCTTACAAAAGACTTCTTCCAGGCTTTCTGATCATAGTCCTTCCAGCACTATAAAGGTGGGCACTAATAAATTGTACTTAGAGTCAAAATTAGAACTATTCATTTTGATATACAAGCATATCACAAGAAATCACATAAAAAGCTTTTATCCTGAGGCACAAAAAATTACATTAAGTAGATGTGTGGTAATAATATCAACAAATAGGTTAACAGAACCCAATAATTCTAATTATAGCTCTAAAAAATAATCAATGTGTAATGCTTCAGGATATGCATTTCTTTTCACAATTACCTCTTCTTTGAGCACACGTTAGTTTATCAGCAGTGTCAATTTCTGAACTATTAAGGTGAATGTCATCTTATTTCAATTAGTGAAGAAAAAAAAGATGCATCTCCTGAAAGTAACGTTTTGTATTTGGGTCAACACCACGGGGTTGGGAATCTACTATCAATGTCCTTTTGGTATTTTCTCTTAAGAGTTATAAACAAACAAACAAACAACGAAAGCAATAATGAAAAGTTCTGGTCTTTATGGAAAGTAAGTGGGTATCTTCATGCATATTAATAATGACAGGAGCACGTGGATACTTACTGCTGCGTCTGCATCAGTGGCATGTTTGTGCTCTCATAACTGTCCGTGTGCAGAGGCGGTATGATCTCCCCAGTTACAGGGTGAAACACAGGGAGCGTTGACAGGGGCCATGCTATCTCTCTATTCTTGGACATGTCACGAAGTTCTTTGGTAGATTTCTGAATAGCACTATGATGGACCAGCTGGATGCTAGATCGAAAAGAAATAAAACACACGCATATTTAAAATCCAATATTAGCCCCACGGGTCATCAAATTTGAAAACGTTATGAATTTTTTTCTTTTTAAAATAAGATACTATTGCACTTTGGGCATTCTAAAGGTTATCTCTGAAAGGGATACATTTCACATGCTTTTAACACAGCAAAAACTGAACATTGTAAACCAATGTTTTAAATAAACGTGTCTTGCATAAAATTAAGCTATAAAGCATTGTGTTAATATTATAGCCCTAAGTAACAAACTAGTACGCTATTTAATGTCTAGGATTAAGATTAAACTACCATAGCTTTTATATAGTTCTTCTGATGGGGCATTTATCAATACTCACAGAAGTTTCATTTTATGGTAGGTTATTACTGTAGATTCAGGAAAACGTGTATGAAAGGCCTTTTCATCTGTTCTCTGGTTTATAGAAATGCAGATTGGGAAATCACATCATATAAATGGCAAGTTAATATTCTAAATCTGAAGTTTTAGGTTTAATTTTTATCTACATAGTCTTAGTTTTCAAACCCTTTTTATTTTTAGTCTCTACCCATCCTAGATATCTCTATTTAGAAAGCAGCTTTCACATTTATGAAATAAACTATGAAAGATGACGAATGACAAAATCAAAGCATGACACACATGTATGGAGCACGAGGAGCAACTGAGAAGTGAAAAAACATGATAAAGAAAATAACAGGAAAGAAGACACTTACTCTGGTGTTTGCATGTTTCTCTTTTCCCTAGAAACAAAACAAAATTTATGAATTAAATAATAGCATTGATATTTGGAACATTAAGACTATATGCTCATGGGATCTTGCATGATGTGGAAATGCTGACATTGTTACCATTAAATGCATCCAGGCAGCATTTGCCACCAGGTTTATGACATTATTTGGATGAGTACACATACAGAGATGGAATACTGATGAGAAACACACAGAAAAATGGAAAAAAATGGAGATTAAGCATCAAGCTCTTGGAAATAAATTCTATGACATAATGAAATCAGGCTACATGTAAAAAAATGGAAGAATCTGTTACTTGCTGCTTTATTAATTTTTTATCCTTTCACTTTGTTGCCCTGACTTCCAGATAATTTGGGGAGATTATTTTAATTGACACAGATGTCCTGAAAGTGCTAACTAATCATGAAATGAACACTCCTTCCTCCAATTATGCTCTTTTTTTCACTAATTTACTCCTAGGTTTATATGTATACATACGTATCTTTTAAACATTTAGATTATGTCACCCGTTTGACAAGGATTTCAAGGAGAATTCTGACCATCACTTCTGATCAAACTAAGACAATTTCTCTACTTAAAGTGCAATTACCATGTCTATAGACTCCATAGTCTCTGCACAAAATGGCTTATATAACCAAAAGAGCTAGCCTCAGTTATACTTGGGACTGTTTTGCCAGCATGAATTTATATCTAGCCTTAATAATTGTTGAATAAGGTAATTATATCCCCTAATTTGATTTACTAGACTCGAAACTATTTTAATTCATTTTAAAAGAATAAAAAGTACTGTAGTTTGACTTGAACACAATTTCAATTAATTTATAAAGTGTTTTATGAACCAAATGAAACTTGGCTTTTAATGGAATCTTCTATGTTGTTATCCAGTAGGCTCAGTAATCTTTTATTAGTGTTTTAAAGTACTCACACTCCTTCCCGTCGGCAGCACATGATATAAGCAAGTATTAGAAAAAGGACCAGTGCTACCGCCGAGGGCACAGCCAGTGTAATTAGGAAATCCGTGTAATAGTCTCTGCTTTTCAAAGAATCAGAAGGGGGTTTGTACTCTCCACCATCAGGTAAGATCCCCTCTCCTCGAATCACTTCCTGATAGGTGGACACTTGCTTTGTTTTATCGACCTGATATAAAAGAAGACAATTACACATCGAATTAATAACTATAAACATGACGAAAGCGGAAGACCCAGATAGATCCAAAGTTTCTTTGACACATTTCTAAAGAGCCCTCTTTTCCAACTGCATTATCATCTTGAACTTGCCATTGTCTATGGGAGCTAGGAAGAAGTCATGAACAAAAGTAACATTAAAGGGCTTGTGTTGGCCCACTTTCTGGGCCCTTTCCACAACAGACAGACATATATACATGAATCCACACATAATACATGTATGTGTGTATGTGGCTGTTCTTTCTAGTTTCCTTCCTTCAAAGCAGAAGTCCTTAATTCTACCGTGTACATTTCTTGTTTCCTATGGTAAACTTCTAGAAAAGATGCTAACAAGCCATGAACTGGCAGACAACCAGGTGTGCAGGTATGGTTTCTAAGGTTAGTGAAAGACAAAAGAAAAATAAAATGAGAGACAATTTCTAAATGATTACAAACTTGATCTTTCTTTCTGCTGTTGAGCTGACAGAAGTGATGTGGGGGAAGGATAGCCCAAGGAACACATAACTCAGCCAATACTATAGTTTCATTAAATTCTAACCCAGAATAAAAAAAATGCACATTGGCACTATATTAATTTACCTCCACATTCCTTGAACTGTTTTACTGAGTTGTACTTAATTATGCTGCGGTTTTTATTGAAGGACACTGTAAAAATGTCAATGTGAAATTTGTCACTCCATTTGCCCCCCTGAACACCCTCCCCCCAAAATATGTTGGGGAGAATGATTCATGGCATTTCTCAGTATCCTTCCAAAAAATACCCACTTGAAAAATTTTGTCAAGAGTATAGTGCTAGTGAACCTTCATTTTCTGTGAAGGAATCAATGCTGTCTCTTTTAAGAAGGAGAACTAAGTAACTGATGAATTCCCTCTTTTAATCCTGGACACAGGAAGCTTATTGTCAAACTTGACCTTAGGCTTATTTTTTAAATAAAGTTCAGGTCCCAATCATCCATTTCTTTTCTATTTTATTTATTATGTTTATTGCTTCACTATTTCAGTTATACCTCCTGATATCTTCTGTGGTAAGATTTGACACATAAATAAATACATGTAAAATAAAAAATGAAAATCCCAGTACTGAAAAAAAAAAAAAAGAAAAAGAAAATCCCAGTACTCTTCCCATTTATAAAATCTCACCATAGAAACTAAAAGCTTCAAAGCATAAGTCATTTTTAAAACTTCAGAAATTAGGTCATATTCCTAAACATAAACAATTTATAGCACAAACACAAGTAAAATGGTGTTGTTAGGGCCGGCTGTCTGCTGACTCCCGTTACAGGTACCTACTCAAGTTATGACTACAGTCACTCAGTCTTTGGCATCCTTGTATGATTAGGACGATGATAGGAAGAGTAAGTTTTGCAAACTCAGCATTTATCTATAATACACATAAACCACAGCAGCTCAATATTTGTCTTGATTTAAGAAGACAAAGAAAGAAAATTATTTTCCTAAGACACAGTCACATCAAAAGAGGTGTCTAGGGCAAAGGGCCACAGGTGCATGTGTTACAAGATGAATAAAAGATCTCCTGTCCTGGGAGATCTGGGAAAGTTGCCTGCAGTTGGTTCTCCAAGCCATGAAGTGACAGTTGTGTTTATGTGTCAATAACTTTGTTTAAATGTCAACTTTAAACTTAGATCTAATTCATTCACCACCAATCATCAAGAGTTGACAGAAGTTAAATCTAAAGGTCACTAAAGAAGTAAAACAACTTACCAATCTTCCAGAAAGCAAAATCAAAAAATAATATAAATTTTATGTGAAATATTATATATATATATATATCAAGTGTATATGAAACCTTACCTACATTTTCTTAAGTTTTTTAGCATCCTAGTTAAAAAGTAATTTAGAAAGAGATATTTAATATTTATGGGGCTGTGGGTAAGATTCTAATTTTGTTCACTTGGAGTTTTTTGTTATTCCTTGAACTTGCCCTATAATTTGCATCTTTAGGACAGAAACTCATAGCACGCTTGCTTATTTTCAGATGTATTATGGCACCCCAGTCTCTCCTTCCAAGTGGGTAATGGCAGCATATTTGAGAATTTCTTAATACGTCACACGGACTCCATACTCTATCCTGGCTTAGCAACCACCTGGCTATCCAAGGGGGTCATTTGGACCACCTGCCAAGCTAATGCAGCCCCCAAAACTAATCAAGGGTAGACTGAGGACAAAAGTGGAGATACACTTTCCTAAATGGATGCACTGTCAACAAGCTTGCCAAATTCTTAAAGCCAAGGGAAGTCAATTGCGTTAACAAAGTAAACCCAGGATTTGTTCCTAAAAGCAATTCAGCTTTTAGTCAAATGTTAACTCCAGCCCCATCACTTCCAATTACATTTGCAAAAACAAAATAAAAACTCACCAATGAGATTTTGCACCAGTCAATGTAAAACTGAGTACGAAACTTTTTATCACATGTTATCACAGGCTCCATTTCTTGACTGCATCTCAATTGATTCTGTGGATTTTCAACTTCTCGTAAACAAGAAGAAAACGGTACATCGGCACCAACCATGACATAAACGCTGCAAAAATGTGAAACTCTCAGGTTATCCTTTGAGAAAATTGGAAACACTGAAAAACAATCTACCCTGAAAGCAGGATTTATCCTTTTGAATTGAGGGATTATCTAGAATCATCCCTAAGGTAGGGACCTGGGCTTTAAAAGCAGTGATTCATGTAGGAGCTGCCTTTCAGTCTTTCCTTTATTCAACCAATATTTACTGAGTGCTTTGGTGTTTCAGACATTCTCTTGATTCTAGTTAATTTCTAAAAAAAAAAAATTTTTTTCATCCTATTTACTTTAATTCAAAGTAAGCATGTGTCTGCCATATTGTGATTACTATGTTTTGTAGATGACTTTCCTTTAAAGATCACCCTTAAAGTAAATTATTTAGAAATAACACTATGACTAAAGCAATAAGTAATTGTAGGTAATGAATTTCACTTGATTTCATTTTAATAAGATGGGGAATTACATCTCCGGAGCTTTAGGCATTTAGCTATTTTGCCCAAGAGTTCTATCAGCTTTTCTACTGCACAACCCCCTACTGTTAGGTCTCCTACTACAAGGTCTCTCACTCTTTTATCTAAGAAGTCAATCTAAAGAAAAACTATTATTTGGTAAGCACAAATTAGGCAAGCAAAATTTATTTTCTTGGTGTGCATCTTAGTGATTAAGGGGAAAGAACTCTACTTAATTAGTCAGGAAGAGTTTCACACACACAAAAAAAGAAGTTAGTGATAATAGTATTGAAATAATCTTGAAGCAGCTCGAGAAAAGAGAATCTCATAGGTCTTTCAAAAGAAGAGAGAAAACCAGGATTACTCCAAATAAATGTTTCTTTTCCTAGTGACAATACTACAGCTACTTATGAAATAAATCCATCAAAATACCAGCTGTCTTCCTTGCATAAACTGACAAGCTGATCCTAAAATGTATATGGAAATTCAAGGAACCTAAAATAACCACAAAAAATTCTTGAAAACGACAAAGTTGGAAGACTCACAAT
This sequence comes from Lutra lutra, assembly GCF_902655055.1. NCBI lineage: Eukaryota > Metazoa > Chordata > Mammalia > Carnivora > Mustelidae > Lutra > Lutra lutra. The sequence continues at coordinate 38,532,330 of NC_062288.1, forward strand.
TACTGATTTTAAAACTTACTACAAAGCAACAATAATCAGAACAATCAGCAATAGTAACCCAGCCTAAGGATAGACAAGTAGATCAACAGAATAAAATTCAAAGTCCAGGAATAAACTCTTACATGTAGTAAATTGATTTTTGTCACAAGTGCCAAGATAATTCAATGGAGGAAAGGACAGTCTTTAGAACAAATGGTCCTGACACAATAGGGTATCCACATGCAAAAGAATAAAGCTGGGCCCCTACCCCATACCATAGGAGAAAATTAACTCAAAATAGATGAGTGACTTAAATGTAAGAGCTGTTAAACTCTGAGGGAAAAAATGTATACATTTTCATGACCTTGAAATAGGCAGTAGTTTCTTAACTATGATACCAAAAGTTTCTGCAATAATAGAAAAAACTTGATGAGCTGGACTTTACCTAAATTAAAAATAGTGTGCTCCAAAGGTCACCATCAAGAAAGTGAAAAGGTAACCCATGAAATAAGAGAAATATTTGCAAATCATACATCTAATAAGGAAATTGCATCTACAATATGTAAGGGACTCTTACAACTCAATAACAAAAAGACAATCCAATTTAAAAATGGCAAGGGCCCTGAATAGACATTTCTCCAAAGAATTACACCAAGGTCCAATAAGTGCATGAAAAGATGTCCAACACCTTCAGCCCTCAGCAAAAGAGAAATCAAAACCACAATCAAAACTACTGTTTCACATCCATTAGGACGGCTATAAGAAAAAACACAGATAACAAGAAGCTCTGGAGAGGATGTGGAGAGACTGGAACTCTCCTCCTCTGCTGGTGGCAATGTCAAATGGTGCCTCTGCTTTAGAGAACAGTCTGGAAGTTCCTCAAATGGTTGAGTACAGAGTTACCATATGAACCAGCAACTTCACTCCTAAGTATGTACTTTAAGAGAAATGAAAATAGATGTCTATACGAAGACTTGTACGTGAGTGGTCATAGCAACAGTATTCACAGTAGTCAGAAAGTGGACACCATCTACATGCTCACTGATGAGCGAATAAGAGGTGGAACCTCCATACAACCAAATACCATAAAAACAATGAAGTACTGATACGTGCTACAAGAGGGGTGAACCCTGAAAACAATACTGTAGATAAGTGAAAGAAGTCAGTCACAAAAGACACATATGGTCTGATTCCATTCATATGAAATGTCCACAGCAAGCAAATTTATAAGGATAGCAAGTAAACAGTAGTTGCCTAGGGCTGGGGGGGTGGGGTGGGGAGTGGTGGTGGTGGTAAGTGGCTGCCAATGGGTATAGGATGGAGGAGTCGGGATGATATAAATATTCTAAAATTGATTGTGATAATGACTGCACAACTTTGTGAACAAGCTAAAATCCATTGAGTTACATACTTTAAATAGGTGAATTGTATAGTATATGAATTACATCTCAATAAATCTGTTATTTTTAAAACTGATAGTAAGTGAAAGTGTATCACAAAAATTCAAAGCTATGTCAACGTAAGTATGAACCCACACCTTGAGTTGACAACTGTGTCCCAGAGTTTGACTACACAAATTCATTTGGTTGTTCTTTATGTCAAATTTATATTTTGACTTGAGATTCATTGAAGGAACTTTTTTTTTCAAAAACTATGGTGCCTTCAGTAGATAAATAGTATATAATGGGCTAAAGCTAAAGAAGAAAATAAAAATAAAAATTTCAGAACAAAAGTATATATGAGAAACCACTGGTAAGGTATTTAGGTGATCAGTGAATATAAATATATTCCATTTAAAACAAGTTCTTAATTGTAAGCTTCACATAAAGTCAAATTCTATTCCCTTATTAACTGCCTAGCCAAGACCATATATCTCCTTAATAATTGTGACATTATACTTATAAATACAGAAATAAAATGAGTATTTTTACAACTGTTAACTTGCTTTAACATGACATTGATTTGCATTTACAATTAGTAAGATTTTAAATTAATTCACTTCGAGATAACATAAATGGGCTAGAGTTGTTTTTTTTTTAAATATTTTATTTATTTATTTGACAGAGATCACAAGCAGGCAGAGAGGCAGGCAGAGAGAGAGGAGGAAGCAGGCTCCCTGCTGAGCAGAGCGCCCGATGCAGGACTCGATCCCACGACACTGGGATCATGACCTGAGTCGAAGGCAGAGGCTTTAACCCACTGAGCCACCCAGGCACCCTGGGCTAGAGTTTTGATGCTTTGAAATGTTTTATTTTTTTCCTCAAATTATGAAAGCAATATAAAAACATTACATAAAACCTGGGATATAAAAGCAGAATTAATTTATATTACTAAGATAACTATCTTCATTTTCCAATGTACCTTGCAAAATGTTTTTCAAATGCATATATTCTAACCTAATTGCAATCATCTCCAAAATACAATTTTGTACCCTGCTTTTTTCCCTTAATGCATCATAAGCATTTTCCATATTGTACAGTCTTTGTAATTATAGATTTATGGCAATGTAATTTTTTAAGTGCACACAATTTATTCACAACTACTTCAGGGTCGGACATGTAAGTTGCTTCCAATTTTTTTTATGTTATAAATAATATTGCAAAGACTATCTCTGTGCAATTCTTTAATGTTACTATCTTAAAAGAGATGCCTAGAAGTAGAAACATTTTTATGACAGTTAACACATACTGCCAAATTACTTTCATCTCTCCTTGGATGATCCATAGGCTTCACAAACTTAATATGTTCCGAACTGAGCTCATCATCACCCCACCCCACCTTCACCTGTTCCTCCTTTTCCATCTTCTCTCCCGATGACTGGCATGGCCAGATGCTCAAGCACCATCATATTTGACTCCTGTCCTTCTTTCCACATATTCAATCTATCATCAGTCTCTGACATTTACCCCAAAAGAACTCTCCCATGCACCTGTCCACTTTGTTCCATCTCCCTTACACCCTAGTTCTGATCACCATTGCTTTCCACACGGCATGAAGCAACAGCCCCTTAAGGGTTCTCCTTGAACCCTTTCTTTCTCACCGTCCTCAGGGAGCCTATTTGAAGAATAAATGAGTGAATAAAAAGCATCAAATCAGTTTTAATTTTTTTTATTTTTTTAATGATTTTTTTAATTTTTTTTTTAAGATTTTATTTATTTGTTTGTCAGAGAGAGAGAAAGAGAGAGATAGATCACAAGTAGGCCGAGAGGCAGGCAGAGGCAGAGGGAGAAGCAGGTTCCCTGCCAAGCAAGGAGCCCGGTACGGGACTTGATCCCAGGACGCTGGGATCATGACCTGAGCCGAAGGCAGCCACTTAACCAACTGAGCCACCCAGGCGTCCCTTAAATCAGTTTTAAAACACAAGTCACTGTATATATATATATATATATATATATATATATATATATATATATATATTTTTTTTTTTTTTTTTTTTTTTTTTTTTTTAAAGAGAGAGAGAGATCACAAGTAGGCAGAGAGGCAGGCAGAGAGAGAGAGAGAGGTGTAAGCAGGCGCCCCACCGAGCAGAGAGCCTGATGCGGGGCTCGATCCCAGGACCCTGAGATCATGACCGGAGTGGAAGCCAGAGGCCTAACCCACTGAGTCACCCAGGTGCCCCAAGTCACTGTATATTTGAAAGTTGCTAAGAGAGTAGATCTTAGCTCTCATCACAAGAAAAAAATTGTAACTACATGAGGTGATGGATGTTAACCGAACTTATTATGGTAATTGTTTTGCAATATATACATATGTCAAATTATTATGTTGTACAACTTAAACTTGTACAATGCCATATGTCAATTATGTCTTCAGAATACTGAGAAAATCTGTAAGTTAATATATAAAATGCAAACAGACTACAAATGCCATGCTTGAGAGAAGGAGATATTAGATTTGCCTTGCAGGCTCAAAAAAAAAAAATGTGTATTTATTGTTTCTTTTGTAGAGCCAGAAAGTTTCAACAAGATGGCTTTTAAAAAAAATGTTGTATGTGGCTGTGAATAATAACCTAACGGATGCACACTAAAATCACATTTTTCATGATCTGTTCTCCTTTTTTTCATAATCTGTTCTCCCTTTAGCTAGCTTCTTGACATGAAGAAACTTAAAATTTTTATAAAGTGAAATGAAGGTGATTGTTATCTTTATGACCTTAGCCACGTGTTTTCAAACTTTCAAAGGTGTAAACAGATGAGATGGGAACGTGCTGCTGAGTTCAAGGCTCTCAAGCAACGTTGACGGAACATGGTGCCTCAGACCCCCAAGAATTAATTCACACGGGTGGAATTTGTTCCTTACGAAGGAGTCTTTTCTTCCAGTTTGAACAATTCAACTTCCCCTGAGGTAGAACACATTCATTGTGGCCTTTACACATACAATGTTGAAAACTAAGTAACAGGTTAGGAAAAAAAAGATTAAGTCAAGACTCTGCCTTTTTTAGCCAGATCTCTGCCAGATCAATGGATCCAATGATTGCATATTTGACCTAATTGTCCAAGCAACGAATGTGGTTGATTCTTGATTTTGTGGAGATAAAAGACAGTTTAGAGAAGAATGTGTCCACGTGTTACCTGTTGCCTGGGAACAGTTGAGCTCTTAGAAGAAAATGCACTAAGATTCCTGCCCTCTGTCTCCCACACCACTTCTGTGCATATCTGCGATCAATCAACCAAAGGTAAAATGAAAAATAAAGAATAAGTTAAACTAAATAAAAGATCGAATGCAGAATTAAAAAAGAAAAGAGAGGACAGTTCTAGACTCTAGTTCTGCTACTTGCTTGCTCCTCTTCCTTGGAGAAGGAATACATTATTCGAAGAGGGAACTGGCTTGCAAGGGTCAGACCCTTCTAGTTTGTGTATGTGTGTGTGTGTGTGTGAGAGAGAGAGAGAGAGAGAGAGAGATAGGGAAAGATCTTCCTGCTTGTAGAAAGGAGGCATTTGGGTTTGGTCTACTCTTTCAACCATGTGCTATTTTCTGCAAATGTCCCTAATGCTTTGGAATAAAATCCGAACAATTCTTCCTTACGCAAGGCCTTACCTGGTCTGGGGTTTGCCTCCTTTTTAACTACCACTTCTGGATCCCTGTCCCCCAAACCCATAGGAAATAGGTTTCCAAATCCATCAGGCTTCCTCCTACCTCAGGGCTTTTGCCCAAGCTGAACCCTCTATATAGAATCTCTCTTCGTTATTTTTTGAGCAAATTAATTTGTATGCTTGAAACTCAGATCTTTACCTCCTCTATGAACCTTTTCCAGGCATGGACCTGAAGTGAGGAAGAAACACTCCGCGAATACCTCGACAATTGTATGTACTACACGGCTTTTTAATTATCCAATTACCTGTCTGGTCAATTGTTTTTTAAATCACTGTACCACAAAGATTAATATACTACTCCCCAATAAAAATACTTGATATGTGAATCTATGTGTAGAACACAGAATAGAGTTTAGACATATAGTCACACTGATTTCATGTATCGGTTTATTTTTATACTTTTATAAGTGGATTTATATGGGGGCGCCTGGGTGGCTCAGTGGGTACAAGCCTCTGCCTTCAGCTCAGGTCATGATCCCAGGGTCCTGGGATCAAGCTTCGCGTCGGGCTCTCTGCTCAGTGGGGAGCCTGCTTCCCTTCCTCTCTCTCTGCCTGCCTCTCTGCCTGCTCATGATCTCTGTCTGTCAAATAAATAAATAATCTTTTTTTAAAAAGTGGATTTATACAGGCTTCCAATTTTTACATTATTAAAGGCTCTTTTTAGAAGTTCCTATCCTATATCACCACCCTTCCATAAAAGAATATTTGCACCAGAAGTGTAGGAGGAAAGTTCTTTAAGAATAAAGGCCAATCTTATAAGTCACCAAACACGGGGGCAAATTCAGCAGAGCACTACGGCCTGGCCCAGGATCATGACCCTGCATCAGAGCAGTATTTGGCATCCACTGACTTACATTCTCTTCCTCAAGTTTAATTTGTCACTGAGGACTTTATAGAGCAGAAAGCAAACAATTAATTAGAGGGAGCATTTTGTGAGATTGTCTAACAAATAAACGAGGATTCTCTTTGCTGATTGAGGCTAGATCCACACGCTTTGGTAACCAGAGGAAATCGTGGCAGGTTTGACAATCTCTTATGAAAAGTGAGTATATTCTTTAATCCTCACACCCCATCATTCCCTTCATAGCCGCCGTTTACACCACATCACTCACCCCGGCTTGGCGACGATGCCGTGCCTAGAATGAAACATGAACCTGCTCCTCTTTCCACCGGCTTCATCCCAGGCTAAATGCAGCCACCCGTCCTTAGCCTCTGGCAGAGTCTCTAGAGCAAGAGCAGCACTGAGACCGCACCCAGAGGGAGCACAGTTGCTGGGGTTATGGGTCTGGCAGGGGAAGGCCAATCTTTTCAGGAGGCTCAGCCTTTCTTTGCAGGAGCTTACTGACTTTGAAGTAAATCTTTCTAATTGTTTTCTGTTAGATTTAGGAGAAGTCTGAAGGCTGTCAGTGAGTGCAGAGGTAAACGAACGCACGTGAGGAAGGGATGAGGACGTGGGATGCTACAGACTGGGCTCCTGATGATGGACACTGAATGGTCCCTTGGGCTGGGGAAGGCCAGGGCACCCTCTCGGATGGTCTACCACTGAGAGTTTCTCCTATTCATCTGCTGTGTGTTTGACTACATAGATCAACTATGGAAAAAATCTTCATTTAGGAGACTGTGGCCTCCATGAGTGATAGGAGATAAACTCATGGAGGTTTTATTCATTTGTTTTTTTTATCAGAGACCTGAGACTTTTGTTACTGAATGTTAAGCAGGATACTCTGTCAGGTGTTCAATTAATACCTTGGAAGCATATGATAACCTTTCAAAATAAAATCTTAGAAAAGAGAGGGATGGAATTCCTTGGCTATGTCTGACTGTAGCTTTTTATTTTCTTCAAGATTTCATTTTAAAAAGGGATTTATAGCCCACGTTATTTTCAAAACAAAGTAGGGAGACAGAAGTTTATTAAGGAAATGAAGTATTATGATATACATCCACAAAAAGAAAGCATGACACAAGAGATTAGTTAGCCAAGCACAGCATTTTGTTTCTAAGTTTAAGGCGATAGGGCAAAAAGTTAGTTTTGTTACCATGGCATTAGATAACAACTGAAGGAAATGTGCAAAATCATTCGTGGGGACAATTTTTTTTTCTTCTGGAACTATACTCAAGTATGATCTTGTTTCATTGGTGTTCATATAGGGACATTGAAGCAGTAGGTTGGTATTGGGTACAATTTATAGAAATGCTATTTTAAAAGACTTATCATATGAATACTTTGTAAAGGTTACGGCTTAACATTAAATTAAAACTCATGGAAAGCATTTCAAGTTGGGAAGGGATCTGAGACAACAGGGTCCAAATAAATGCCATGGGACTGACTCTCTCAAATATCTGACAGCACATGCCGCCCTCTAGCAGGTGCTGGGGGATCAGCTAATGACCGAATTCTTTCTTTAGCAAGTACTTGGAGGACAAAAATTTTGTTCTTAATTTAGAGTCGCATGCTCAGGCCCAGCCCTCGACTCAAAGATTCAGAATCTCTAGGGGGAAGCAGAAGCCAGGAACCAACCAACCTACCTACCTATCTATGTATCTATCTATCTATATTTTGTAACTACTGGGTGTGGAGCCCAACGCAGTCTTGAACTCACAACCTTGAGATCAAGACCTGAGCTGAGATGAAGACCGGATACTTAACCGATTTATTTTATTTATTTATTTATTTATTTATTTATTTAATAGATAATTATATATGATAACTTATCTATATAAACATATTATAAATTAATATATTATAGATTATATTATAGACCATAGATAGGCAGCCATAGCTATATTTTTATAAAAGCACTACTGGCAATTTTTAGGCAAGACATGGTTGGGAAGCCCTGTTTTAGGTCAGAGTCTGGTTTTGAGAGTTGTTTAGTTCAACTGTCTCTAAAAGGGACTCTGTGGGTGCAGCCTGTGTGACAGAATAGGGAAGAGGAAGCCCAGAAGAGAGCACAATAAGACAGAACTCTACCAGTGCCTGGTTTTCAGGCTGCTCTCCTCCACCATCTTTTGGTCATTGTTTTAATAATCATCGTGGAACATATGACTTTAAGAAACTATTGAAAAGACTTCATATTGGGAGAATGTTTTCAGGGGAGATTCCCTGTTCGTCATTTCCCACAGTTCTGCTTTAATTACTCAGTGGGACAGAGACTCATGTTGGAAAGCTGAAGTAAAGATAAATGTAAGCTCTAAAATTATTTTTTCATATAGAAAACCAACCAACAGATAGACCAAGAGATAAAGCAACTCTTTTTCTCAAAGCACTTCTATGCGTGCTTGACTGACTTCAAAATCCATTACTGTAACATACAAGCTACAATTTAATTCTGAAATTTGTAAGTTGGACTTCACAGCTCACTGCTTATCCCTTATCCCTCTTCTGCGTACTCTCTCATACTTCATCTATGTCTGTTTGTGATATCTTCCCTCATTTCCAACACAGTTCTCCTTTAACGCTGCCCTTAAATTTAATTCTTATTAATCCAGGTACTCTAGATGTCATCTGTATAAAAATGTTCCCATGTACATGGACAAAGGAGGGATTGGAAAAGGATGTGCCATATAAACTGTGATTTATTCTGTATTCCATATATGTATAGGGTTAAAAAAATGGCAGATCTGCTTCAACCTACATGTTAAAAATTAAAGATCAAAGTTTGATTCGACATTGACATTCAATCCTCTCAATGTACCCAGGCATAAAAAGTGTTTCTTAAACCCTACAAGGGTCAATACTTTGTAAGGCATGAGAACACACAAATCCCTCTCAAACGTATGGAGTAGAAAAAAGTACCCCTTGGAGCAAAGGGGGAAATCGAGGCACAGGGGAGTGCAGCATTTGCCCAATGTCACCCAGCCCATGAGTGACAAGGCCAGGCTTCAGGAATAGGTTTCAAATCCACTCCAGCCATCCGTCACCGGCACATGGTGGAAAGAATGTTAAAGGCGAAGAAATAGTTTCCTAGAATAAAGTTACAGCAGCCTGAGTATCCTGCAGCTGATAACTGGGGCATCAATTTCCTTTGAAATGCAGGGCCCTAAATAATCAGCTTCTCTAAGGAAGTACAAAAGACTCAGTGCTATAATTTATGATGCTGATCCTGATCTACAATTAGAATTCAGAGGACCTGGGACGTCAGATATAAAGAACCATTAATATAATCTCTTTGTCAATATAGAAAATTGCTAGTGTTCCCCTATCTTTACAACACCTACTTCTTATTAAAAAGAATGCAATAGGCCATCTTCCATCTATAATAAATTTGATAAGACCACCAGAGTTCAAAATGCATATTTAAGGGAATGAGATAAAGGTCTGCTTACCCCTCCTTCATGTCATTAATGGGAAGCGGAACTCTGCCGCCTCTGTCCAGGGCCGACGTGATGTTTATGGCGTTCAGACGCTCTGGCTGCCACACGTTCTTCACTGCCCCAAGAAAGTCTCCAAGAACCTCACTGGCCAACATTTCTTCTACATTCATGTTTTTAATGAAGAATTCTGCTTGGTATGGTAACGGGAAGTCTAATTTTGGTGAAAAAGGGTATGCATATCTTTAATGAAGTTGTCTTTTGAAAGAGAAACAACAAAACAATTCGAGATTTGTTGATCTCTGTCACAATCCTGGCTTTGGGGAACACTATTAATATTGACTTTAAAGGCTTTCTGTACAACAGAGGATATAAAAACATAACATACATTCGACACAAAATTTTACCTACAGTGTAATCAAATCCAAGGGATAGTGGGCAATTTATAATTATAGGATTTAGCCACAAAAGAAAAAACTGACAAATCTGTCTCCATTTTGCCAGTGACCTGTCAGTCTCCTCCTCTGCCAAGGTACCCAGGTAGAAGCATTTCCAGAACCCTCCATGGGTAGGGACAATATTTTGTATTCATAGTGTTTTCAAATTGACAGATCTTGTTTCAAGGACATTGTCTTATTTAATTGTTACAACCTTAGGTAGTGCTATGTTCATTTGAACAGAGGAGAAAGTTGAGACGCAGAGCAACATCCTTCCCAAATAGAGAAGTCTTATTTCTTACAAAATATCTGTAATTACTTGTGAGTTGTTTATGTATAATTTGAAATACCTTCTTTTTAATCTGCAATATTACTGATCTTTTTAGAGCATACTAAAACACTACTTTTAGAGCATGCTAAAACAAACTATGTTCCAAAAGAAATCTGAAATCACAATAATTTCACCCTTTTGATCACTTCATCATTAAATATTCTAGAGAATTATATTTTTAATTTCCCACAAAATTCCACATCTCACGTTATTAGAGATTTAGCTTTTTTCCTCTTCAGTATATCATCAAACTTTCCCTCTAAAGATTTTAAAATTAATATTTATTTTAAAGTAACCAATGTCCAATTCAGACTCTGGGTATAACAAAGTAGGATGGAAAGAAACAATTTACAGTTGAACCTTGAGCAACAGAGTTGGAACTATGTGGGTCCGCCTATATGTAGTTTTTTTTATATAATGCAGTACTGTAAATGTATCTTCTCTTAGGATTTTCTTAAATTTTCTTTTCTCTAGATCACTTTGGTATAAGAATACAGTATATAATATACATGTAACATACAAAATTAGACTTATTTATGTCATCATCGGTAAGACTTCTGGTCAACAGTAATCTATTAGTAGTTAAGTTTTTTGGGAACTAAAAGTTATACACAGATTTTCAACTGTTCACGGTCAGCACCCCTACCCCTGCATTGTTCAAAGCTCATTTGTATTTCAGTTTCTCAAATGTTACTCTTTAATTAAAAAAAAAAATCATTTCCTACATTCTGATTGTTCTATTAAGGAATGGCTTTGTTTCTTTAATAATATTTCCATAATAATAAAGGCTACCTTTTTTAGAATACTTACCATGAGGTGGGCCAAGCTAAAGGGATTGCGATGAATCATCCCATTTAATACTCACAACCCGAAGGTGAGTCGGTACTCGCCCTGTACTTTCAGAGGAAGAACCGATCGGTAGAGGGGCCCAGGATTTTACCATCATTTGAACTTGCCTCAGATGAGTTTTATCTAAGCTAAAGGGGACTGTATACAAAGTGCTCAGTGGAGCTCCCAGCCTAGAATAAGAACTTATAAAATAGTAAACTTTAGCAATTATGATAAATAATATGAACAAGTTGTTTACCTCAGAAGGAAAAGAAATTGTTTCTGGACTATACACACATTTAAAGCCTACATTTATCCTCTGATGTAGTTCCTTAAAACTCACAGATCTGTAAAGTATTACACTCTTATTCAATAACTAAGTAAAAACTAAAAATTACACAATAAATAACTGAAATCATGATGACCTTGTTTCTTATGAAGCCTCCTTAATGCTAAAGGATGCCTGATGCCAGAGCTGAAGTCAGGGAAGAGAAGAGGTTCAGGCTTTAGAATTTTCAAGAGAGTTTTCTGGAGTGCAGTGTCTCTTCCTAAAGATTTTTTCATGACTCTAATCACAGAAGGTTCTTCCTTCATCTTCTACACTGCCATTTATCCTGCTTGTGATTTTGTTAGATTTGTTTGATGTATGGCCCATCTGCAGTCTTCTAAAATATGATATATTTATGCTATTTTATGTAGATAAGTTTCCTGTTTTATACAGATACATTTCCTGTTTTATATAGATAAACAGTAGCTTAATCATGCCACATTTTTCTCCATACTGAAAAACAGCCATGCATAAATATGTCATGAAGAACAGTTTCCTGGCAATAAATAATATTTATAAATAATACCAAAGATAGTTTTGAGTGTGCTAGAAGTCCACCATCCATTCATTTCACTTTTTATACCCACTTTTCTAAAGAAGCATGCAAAACAGCTTTCCTATTTTCAATGCTCCTTTTTGGAGAACTGTTACTTGGTTTTTCCTAATCCAGGTGACCCTGCTTCGTGGCTCCTCTCTGAGACCCGCTGCCGCCACACCCTTAGAGGCTCTGGGCCGAGCAGCTGCTGGCCGTCTACTGCGCCGAGTGCTACTGCCAACTCTTCCAAAGATGAGTCACAGGAGCTTTCTAACTTTGGGGAAATCCCATGCCTGCTATATTTGGACATCACAGGGGCCAAGGGAACAGTAGGCCAACAGATTGGTGGCAGGCCTCTGAGGCTCTCAACCCAATTTAGAGAATCACTCTATGTCCTCTCCTTGAGCTTTGTGCTCTGTGATGCTACATGCCTAATTTCCTATTAGGTCTCCCAGAGCAGGAGACAGCTGGGCAGGGAGTCAGACGGAGCATGATTATCCTGAAATGCCACTCTTGCTGTTTCTTTTCCTAACCTCATCTGGGGAAAATGGTGTGTGTGTGTGTAGGCCCTGCTTAAAGATGTGTCCATCCTCCTGCCCGAAGACAGTCCATCCAGACCAGCACGGATAGAGGCATGCTACCTGGTTCACTGGCTTTCATATATAAAAGGCAGCAGGGCAGCTCTGCCTGAGATAAAAGCAGAGGCTTCCAAATCCCAACTGGTGTTCCTCCCTGACCAGCCCACCTTCAGAATCCCCGATGCAGATGAATAGCCTGTAAAGCCAACCTCCAATCCTGCAGAGGTCTAGCAGTCTTCCATTAGTATCTGCTTGAACACGGGTCCCTGCATATCAAACACCTGTATTCTGTATTCTGTATCTACCAGAACTGAGATCAGACTCAAGGAGGAAGTTCAAACTGTAGACCAACCTGTCCTTCTGTCTGTAGGGGCTCCTGTACCTGAGAATGGGGACCCCCCCCACCTTGGGAGCATAATGGTGACGTTAGTGATCCAAGCGCACTGTCTGGTAACCATTTCATTACACTGAGGAACTCCTAAGGAGAGAGGGAGTTTTGTGATGATTCTGATCATTAGTGGTATCCCATGATGGATCCCACTATGGATACTGGATGCAAGCATCTAATTACAATTGAAGGTGGAGACAAAAGTCTTCCTGTTCCAAGCAGGAATACCTACCAAAAGCCCTTGGGAAGTAGAAAAGGGGACAGGGAATCTTCTGTCCAGGCCCACAGAACTGGCATTTTGACTTGCTTTTCATATATGAAGGCCACTTTAAACTTTAAACTGGCATATTTGTGGTCTGCAATTGATACTGCCAAAATACCTGGGGAAAAACTCATGTAAAAGGGTTCAAAATCTCGAAGCAATCTACCAGGTTATGTTGTGCAGTATCAAGTCTATAGAAATTACTTTCCTTCATATAGTATAAAGGCAATTTTTAACTCAACCTTTACTGAACTACCACAAATTCCAAATAAGTAGGTCCTAATAAAATGTTTCATGTTTGCTCATTTAATTGTATTAGCAAATAGAACTCTGAATTACCTATTAAGGGTGCATAATTGTTCTACTAATTTTAGCGGTAAAAATGCTGTGTCCATTCTCCTTCTGTTACCCTCAGAAATGATATCTAGGGCAGAGAGGCATATCCCGTGATATATAAATTTTAACTACAAAGTTTTTAGAAGTATGTATTTTTCCCAATCAAATGCCAAAATCAGATCAGACTGTTTGAGAGCACGATTCTTGGAATATAATAACCTTCCAAATCCTTGGGAATCACTTAGCATTCACGTATATGTAACTCCAAATTGCTGATGGACTCGGACAATGCATGATTAGCTATTTAGGAAGGAGACTATGACCCAAATTCCAGTTTATTTCCATCAACAACTCTCTGTCCTCACATACAGTTAAACCACTACCAATGATCAGTTTCAAAGTAAAATTATAAATCTAGCTACTAAGGACTGATTGTGTACCCTGTACTCTGCCCTGTTTTAAGCACATTTCAATCCTTATCTCATGGACTGCTTCCTTACCCCAGACTTGGGAGAGAAATGCTAGTCTTAGTCTCATTTTGCAGAAGATGAAATGAGAACCTGCAGAGATACGTGGCCTATGTGCTTGGCTCTCTAGTCTGAGCTTCTCAGCGCCATCACCCATCATGATATTTTATAACCAGTTACAGATTGCTTGGGTTTCTTTTCTACACATTACCATTTTGTTAGTGACATTAGGTATGTGGTACCTGAAAACCCTTTACTGTATTTTGCACAGATATAATGAAATACTTCTTGCAAATAAGAAAACAATCAGCCACATATCTTCCATACCTACCTTCTGCTGACATTATATTAATTATCAAATTATGCCTTGCAGTCTCAAAGGTACGCCTATTGTAGGCAGTTATCTATTAGAAAAAGAAAATCATATTAAAGAAGTGAAATGTTATTTGGGAAACAGAATTCATTAAGGACAAAATGAAAACAAATTGTCGTTCTTTCCATTTTCATTATTTATGTACTCACAAAATGTGCCTTCTCCAGGCAAGAACAACTCAGAGCTTTTAGCAATGTTATGGGAAAATAAATAATTAGGCAAGTCTATTTAACATGCTAAAACAAAAAGTTAAAATCAGGAAGACCCTTTTACGGAAGAGTGTTAAGTGCTAGCAGCAATGCAGATGCGTCATTAGTAAATGGATTAACCATTAGAAATTACTTACCGCTGCCCATCTAAGATTTCAAAAACAAAAGAAAAAATACAATACATTTTCATACTTTTCAATGGAGCTTGAGGATTATGCTAAGAAGCACCTTTTAAAAAAAAGCTTATCTTCTGTGTTGCTTGTATTCAGTACCAAACTGCACACCATCCAGTCAAAATATGCATGTATGACCCTTTAGAAATCATATCTCCCTTAGGATGGGAGTTGAGCAGTAAGGATCATAGTCTATAAGGCTTATGCTCCAAAACACAAATCAATCCCTTTGTAGAGTCCAATATTAGTAAACATTTGCAGAGCCAATGAACTTACATCAAAGTCAACTCAGAAACAGTCACTGCAAACAACAAACAAAGCAAAGGCCAACAACAGGATATGGCTTCAAAAATTAAGGAATAATTAACTTCACAACAGATGTTAAATCACTCAGACAGGTCTGCAGTACCTCAAAAACAACAAATGACCATGTAATAGTCTCAGCGTCCCAACACCAGCCTCCTGGCAGTGACTCCAGCTGGAGTGAGCACTGAGACAAGAGAGTGGGACAAAACTGACTCAAATAAAAAAGAACAATCTTCCCCGTTTAAAAATAAATATCAAAGATTTTTACAGTGTCGTATCTGAGCTTTAAATGAAGGAAATCACACTTAACGGAAATAAGATTTGAAAGGAAAAATAGAACACCAGAATTTTGGAATAAACAAATAAATATTTGAAAATACTCCAAATATTTCAAATATTCCAAATATTTCAAAGTACATATTCTGAAAAACATATTATTGCACAAAGTTAAAAGGATTTCTCTGTCCGCAATTTGTCAAATTTCTGTTGAGTTTAATGACTTCCTTGTTGCTGTTGGGACACATAATCAACGAGGTTCACCAAGGACACTAAAATTAAGACTAGTCATTAAAATAAATCAGGAACTATTGTTCAACAAGAAGCAACTGAAAGGAAGCAAAAAAGACCTGAGAATCTTCCTGATTTTAAAGGTTTACCCTGCAGAAAATTTAATCGTACTCTCAAAGGAAAGAAGTATCCATTTTCTACTATTTGTTAGATGATCTCATGGCTAAAACTCAGAAACATTGGACATTTTCTAGTTAGTGGCAAGATTTTATGTCTAGCCATAATTATTACAAATTTCGTTATTATAAATTCATAAATTCTAATTTTTTTTAAAGTCACAGGCTACTAAAGAGGGCGAAGTATGTTTCACAAATTAGGAAGAGAATTTTGTTATCTGAATTTATATTTAAAGTTTAATTTTAACAGCTATAACAGAATGCAGTCCTTCTATCACTTCTAATGAGATATTTAAATACAGTAACATTCTCAATCAAATTTTACTTATCATGACGATGTGAAGCCCTTCATAGCAGAGAGGTATCATGTGTGTACATTTTTTTGATCCCTCATTTCTAGAACAGTGGCTGATCTATTTTAGATACTTAATAAATATCTACTGAATAAATTAATCAGGGGGTTATCTGATTAAATGTGAGTTTAAGATATACAAAACTCTTTTTGACTATATTAATAGAATATTTTTAAATACTGTAAATATGTTACTATATATGAATAAAGAAATGTTATTTACAGATAAATCACTACTTACATTAAATGAAACAGATGCTAAATTTTCATCATTATCTTTTTAGCATATTATTTGACATATTCATAATATTATGTTAGTAGTACGGTACAAAAACATCATAAACCCCTGAGAATCCTGGCTCAACCCAGGTGTGTCTCTCCTATTCCTCTCTTCAACCAGAAGTAGCCATTTTGAGTTTCATGCTTATCATCCCATTTATTTTAAATATAGTCTTATTATAAATGCATGTATGCTTATAATCCGTTATTTAGTTTGCTTGTTTTTTGAGCAGAAAAATGTTTAACTCTGTGTAGTCTTTTGGGATTTGTTTTTTTATTCAACATTATGTTTACATTTATCTTTGTTGTTGGGCAAGCTGACGTTCATTGTTGCTATAAACATTGAATGACTTGTAATAGAGTTGTATAGAGACAGATGGTACTTCACTTGTGCTGAGTATAGCATAACTAGAGAATTGTCAAATCACTATGTTGTACACCTGAAACTATGTAGCATTGTGTGTCAACTCTACTAAGAAAAATTTTTTAAAAATTCACTGTTTGAAAAGGCCCCATTTTTTAAAAATCTATTCTGCTGATGAATTTTTGTATCTGTTCTTGTGCTGAGAGACTTTCGGGTCTCCACTGTTCTGTGGATATCCAACGTTTTGCTATACAAACATTGTTCAATAAGCATGATTGTCCATGCCTTCAGAGGACGTTTGTAAATGTTTTTTGGGGGATATACCTAGAAGTGGGACTGCTGGATCATAGGGTACAGTGATACTCAGCTATGTGAAATATTTAATACTATACTGTTTTCCAAAATACTTATCCAATCCTCATATCCACCCTCAATGACTTTTTACCAAGGGTAAAATTCTCATTGGGGTCTTAATTTGAACATTTTTCATTACTGATGAGAGTAAGTGTCTTTACCTATGATCATTTTTGTCTTTAGTGAAATGTCTGTTCATGTCTTGTTTCTGATTTTCATGTCTTATTATAGGAGTCCTTTTTTCTATTTTAGATACACATCATTAGCCAGCTACATATTTTTAAAATAACTTCTCCCAGTTTGTAGGTTGTCTATTTATTAAGTGGTTTGTTTTGATGAACGCCAAGTGACAAGTTTAATGTAATAAAATTTCTCAATCTTTTTTCTCAAGTAAAAATATGTCGGTATTACTTAAGAAGTGCTTCCCTACCCCAAACTCAGAAAAATATTCTTCAACATTTTCATATACTGGTTTAAAATTTTGCTTTTCATGTTCAGATCCTTAAACTATCTGGACTTGAGTTTTGCATTTCCTATGAAGTAAGAATCTAATTTTATGTTTGCCATAGGGCAAACCAGTTCTCTGAGCACCATTCAATAGATGTCCTTTTCCCTAATCATCTGCGGTACCATTGCTTCTGATATACATCGTTCTTCCTATGTTGATATACCTGTTTCTGGCTCTCTATTCGAGCAACTGGTTAATCTGTCTATCTCTGCATCAATACAACCTTATGATAGTTATTATAGATTTACAGTAAATCTTGATATCTGGAAAGGAAAGAAACCTTTCCCCCTTTTTTTCTTCTTTAGGAGTCGCTTGATTGTTCTCGGCCATTTATCAGCTTTACAAATTTTAGAATTAGTTGACATTGGTTTCATGAAAAAACCTATTGCAATTTTTATTGGAATTGCATTGAATCTATAGATCAATTAGGGGGAAGTTATGCCTTCATGATTTCGAGCATTTCTATCCCTAAAGAGATGACTACCTTTTCACTTATATAATCTTAGTGTCACTTACGTTTTATGACTCTCTCCATACAAACTTTTCATACATTCTGTTAGATTTATTCTAAGTACCTTATAATTTTGTTGTTATTAAAAATGGTATCTTTTAAAAACATTTATTTTCTCAAATACTTATTTTTCATGTACAGAAATAAAACCAAATTTTTTATATTGAGCCTATAGCTGACTGCTAGACTTTCTTAAAATTTCAGTAGTCTGTAGACTCTTTGTATCATTGACTATTCTATTTCTTTTCTTAAATAGTTACAGATTTAATTTTTTTTTTCTTTACTGCACTGGCTAGGATTTCTAATATATTCTGTAACAGATGTGGTAGAGGGGTTCATTCTTGTTTTGCTCTTCAATTTAAATAGAATTCCTCTGTGTTTTCCCATTTAAAAAATGACATTTGCTATTATTTTAGGTAAATAACATATAACTTCATTGAATATTTTTAAAAATTATTTTGACAATAACTCAAAATAACTTTCTTCTATCTATATTTTCTATATCTATATAGATGCAGGGGTCTATATATTCTATTTCTGTATCTATATATTGTCTTAAGGAATCAGATTTATTAATAGAAATCATCGAAAAGTCGTGTTAATACAAACTTCAACTCAAAGGAAGAAACACCTTCTCTTGGCAGACGTGGAAATTTATGGCAGATTAAAACTCTGGAGAAAAACTCAAAGCATGTAATTCCCTAAGGATTTATACCACAGAAAAAACATACCACTCAGGATCTGTACAAGCTCCTGGAAATTCCATTTATAGGTCCTATGGTGCTGCCCTGCTCACCACCACTAAACCTTTATGAAATTGATCAGTTAAATTAGAATCTAAGTTCCTGTAGGCATTAGGGCATAAAGGACTCTCCTGCCATTAACTGCCATTATAATTCTGATTTTGGTGGGTAGAATAGACGAGGAAACACATCTAGATTTTATATCTATTTATTTTTAAAACGTATTAATTCCCATTAAAGGCTCAATATTAGTATTGTTTTCTAATTCCTAATTCCTAATTCCAGGTAAGATGTTAGGTCCTAGGCTAGAATCTGATGAATTCTAATACCACCCATCCCTCCAGATAAAGGTCAAACCTCTCAGCATGGCTTAGAAACCCCTCAAAGATCTACCCCTACCAACATCAACACCTCTGTTTTGCCCTCTGGGGTGTGTCTTGCCTACCAGCCACAGTTAGAGTTCTTAGAGATCATGTGGTTTTGTTCATACCTCCAAGATTTTGATGTGTTGTTTTGCTGACTAAGACAGCCTAACTTCTACGTGTGAAGTGAATTCCTATTTACCCTTTTATGATTCTGCATCAAACAGTATCTTCTAATTAGAATGGTTATAACGATGTTGGCTAACAATGGATTTCCATTCCAGTGCTTCAATGACTGGACCAGACTCGTAGCAGGGCTCACTTCTTACTTATCTTTCTACCACCAGCATTTATCATAATACCTAGCACATGGTAGAGGCTCATCAGATCTCTGTATAAAGGCTTTATTTCAGTGAACATGAAAATTTGAAATTAATATATAAAGCAAATAAGTATTTTAAGTTTGTATTTATTTTCTTAAATGGAATTCTTATTATAATAATCTACCTTTTCAAAATGTCTTTAAACAGTTTCCCCTAATTTAGATTGCTCTTTTTTATATATAAAAACTAAAACAAAGACCTTTGTAGATGAACAGAAAGGAATGGTACATTTCCAAATGTTACCTAACGTGTTTCTGTGCACAAAATACTGAAAACCACTGTGATATAATTTTAATTTCAACATTTGAAACTAAAATGACAAAAACCCCAAAATATAATTCTGCTGTTTCTAATTAAATTACCTCAATTATTGTTGGTTTCCCCACATTTTCAGCTGTTGGAGACCCATATAGGACTCCATCACTATATGGCGTCCTTTGGATATATCGAAGCCATCCAGGTCGGTCTGGGTAACCCATTAAATTTGTGTTAAATGTTATAGGATCATTACTAATCTCACCTAGATAAGAAGCACAGAGTTAAGACATAAGTTACTTTCACACATGCTGCCTTCATCATTTCAATCAAAATATTTCTAAAATCTTTTCTTACATTTGTAGCAAACTAATACACACCAAAAAAAAAAAAATCCATTTGGGAATTTAGATTAGAGGCTCAAGTAAATAAAAATTATTTTTAGTTATTTAGTTTGCCTAGAAATCTCATGCAACAAAGAAAACGGTCATACAATATCTTTGGGAATTTTGTCTTCTGTTTTTCTTCTTCTTCTTCTTTGTTTTTTTTTTTTTTTTTTTTTTGGTCACACAGGAGTGTGAAAGTTCTGCCAATGAGACAACTATCTTTCCGGAAAATCCCCTAATCATGCTGATGTATTCATTCTCTTGAGAAGACTTTCTTTCATAAAACTCTGGACACTGTCAAACTAATCTCAAGGGATAGCTCAAAATTATAAAAGGGTCATCAAAACAAAAATAATGTAACTTTAAAACTTTGGAGAATGAGTTCCTAAATCCAAAAGAACTGTAACTAAGAAACAGTAACAATAGCATCATTTGTTAGAATGTTCCTGGCCTCGACAGACACAATTTCACCTGATTTTCAAACACACCTATAAAGTAGTACTATTATTAGCCCTAATTTTAGTAATGGGATATGTAATTTTTCATGTTAAGTAACTTCTCAAATGGTGAAATTAGAATTTAATCTCAGCTGATTCCAGAAACTATGCTCTTACCTACATATTTTCTTCCCAAACGTTGGAGCTACTGTTCAAAAGGTTCAGCTACATAGTTTTGCAAACACAGACTGCCACATAAAAAAACATTTTTTAAATAACTGCTGAAAAGATTACTTTTTCTTACTGCTGGTGAGAACATGGTTAACTATTTTCTATGACTGTTTTCAGGTATGTTATTCATCATATAATCTACGAAAATAATATTTATATTAATTCTATGCTATAATTTTCAGAAAATTCCTTTTTGTTACTTACGAGTTATAATAACAACAATTTTTTCTTGGTATTCTTTCTATATCTTCATTAATTTGATGGCATTTGTGACAAACCAACGTAACATAATTTAAAACAATGGTGAATTAAATAAAGCATCGTAATTGGTATTATTTTGAAGGAAAATTAATCTCTATTATATTATTATGAAGTTATATAAAATTATCTCATACTGTAAAACCTTCCTTGAAAATTCTTTAATACCATATTTCATTCTCTTCTAAAACATGTGTTTGGTCTTGCAAAAATCAATGTACTGTGTAAGAATCTAAGTCTTAATACAGAAAATAATAATTGTACAGCTGTAATTATTTCTATGCAAACATAGGTAGGTAGGTCATTTGTCAGATGCACAAAACTCAACACTGGAAAACTAGAAATAAGCATTTTTTAAAAAATTCGAAAATGAATTATTTCCTTCTGTAATTAAATTTCTAATCTTAAAATTAGAACTGTCCTACAACAACCAATTTGTCACATATACAGACCATTTCAAATAATGTTAATAATATTTGATCAAAAATCATCTAAATTATGGACACTGAACAAAAAGAAAAATTTAGCAAATTAACCACTTTTTTTCCCCACTGAGAACATACCAGGCTTGGGGTAAGGTGGAAATTCCCCCTTAAAATATTCTCTTTCCAAAACATGAACAAAGAGGACACCTGCGGACGGGTATACATTCCGATCAGAGTGCACCTTCGAGAAAATAGTGTACACTGAAAACAAAGAGGAAAGACACAAGATAGAAAGACAAATAATGAGATATACTTTCAATAATTTTTACACTAAAGAAGGGTTTCACTTCTTTAGAAATTTCTGGGAAAACTGAAGCAACATGCAAGATATTGTTAAAAGTTTGTTTTAAAGGGAAGTGATTTCAGGACAAAACATGGAACAACTCTTTCAACATGGTGTGTTTAGAGACTTTCAAATATCATGTAAACAAAATTAGGCACATTTAATGATTTAAATGGTTATTAAATAATGAAGACATTCGTAATATTCTTTCAGTAATTTCTTTTTATGGGCATTATTACCAACAAAATATATCAGGAGAACTGACAAACTACATAATTACTACAGTTTCTCTTTTTCCTTTTTTCAAAGTGAAGTCTGAAGAGTAAATTGAAAATGGTAAGAATCTAAACTGTATTAACTATTCACTAGACATAGCATATCAGACTATGGTATTATATAGTACCATCAGTATATGTAAGGTTCATATACACTTATAAAAATGCATTGGATATGTTTTCTGTATTATTATTTGTATCTCTCCTCATATCTCTCCTTTATTCCATTTTACCTGATCTTGACATTTTATAATTCACACAATATAATCTATTCTACTATGCTATATTCTAAATAAACAGAAACAATCAGATAATAAAGTTCAGGGTAAGTAATTTTGTTAAATGAAATGGGGCAGATTTCATGATTTGCTGATTGCTTAAGATAGGTGATGTGAGTACACTAAAATGGCTAAATTGGTTTGATTAGTTCCCACATACTGTTTTTCCTGTGGTATCATCATCTCCACCAACACATTACTGCCATTACACTTGTCACCTCTATAATCTTGTTCAGTTTTTCTATCTTCCTGATTGGCTAGTGGTTGCAATTTTTAAACAGATAAATCCTATCAGGTCAGTTCTTTTTTCTTAAGTCACTAACGGATTTGTAAGTGTAGTAATTAACTTTGAGAACTTCAAGGTTGCTCACCCTAGGCTCACAATGAACTAAAAGCCCTGGATAGCAAGATCACTGACAGTAAGTTTTTCAGCATAAAAATAGGAACTCCCACAAAATGTTTCTTTATCTGTGAAAACTTGTCCCTGCCGTTCTGTGGATGGCTGCCAAAAATGGGGAACTGAACTAAAATATTTGGCTTGTAGTTTCATGCATCCATAGCTTTGCTACTAAAAACACAGCTTCAAAGGCTGTGTAACAGACGGAAGGAAGCTGCAAGTTACGTTTCAACTAGGTATGTAGAGGGACGACTCCTTTCTTGACCTGCTTTGCTAGTTTTCCTAAGTAGTCTGTACAAGGCATTTAGAGGACCCAGCTTCTTCTCCCCAAGAACAATTTACTCACCTGTGGAAATGGTCCCATTCCAAAGAACAAGAATGAACAAATCACAGAAAAACAGGGACGATGAGAATTTGAGATTTTTTTCTCCCGTTGGGCTCCACAACATCCCCTGAGTGCTAGGTGCTGTGGAGAACGTGACACATTCTCTGTGGAGAAGGACACTCAGTCCCTGCCTTCCTTCTGGCTTAGGAGACCAATGCCTACCTAACTAGGTAGGATCCCTGAGGTCTAAACTCCTCTAGCAATACCTGGAAAGATGTCGAGGAGCAATGGAAGCTGGAGAAGATCTGGAAAAGATTTATGTAAGAAGTAGAATTTGACATGGCTCCTAAAATACTAGCAAGATTGTGAAACTCATAGATGAGGATTTGGGTATTTCAGCAGTGAAAACTTGTACAAGATAGAACTGTGGGATAACGGGGGACCTTTCAAGGAAAAAAATTAAGCCAGTGATCCTGGAGTATAATTAAGGTAAAAGGAGAAAAACTGGTAAGAAGAGTCAAATTACAGAGCTTTGTGAACCCCTACTGAGAAGTTACTTCATTCTAAATGTAAAGGCATTTAAATTCTGATCACAATCCTACATTTCAAAGCACAGGAGCATTTTGAACAATCTAAAGGAATCTCTTCAGAGTTTATCTAACTTATTCTTTTTTCTTTTTTTTTTTAAGAGTATTTATTTATTTAACAGACAGAGATCACAAGAAGGCAGAGAAGGGGGGGGGGGAAGCAAGGTCCCTGCTGAGCAGAGAGCCCGATGCAATGCCAGGCTTGATCCCAGGACCCTGAGATCATGACCTGAGCCATCAACTGAGCCGAAGGCAGAGGCTTAACCTACTGAGCCACCCAGGCACCCCTATCTAACTTATTCTTTCTAGAGATTAAAACACCATGAAGTCCAACAATGAATTTGTTTTACCTTTGTTTTTTTTTTTTTCTTGGCACCTAGAACGTGTCTGACATAGCTGGATACTTTTATTGATGCCTTTTGAGTGGATGAATACCTTCTAGTTAAAAAGCACTGCAGAGGTAAACATAGGTGTTATGTTTGTGGACTCTGTGTGTGTGTGTGTGTGTGTGTGTAATACTTCACTTAAATTTCAGTTTTATAACTTGAATTAATTCTCACATGTGTGTACCTGTTTAGGGGTTATCATCCTCCATTTACATTATAAACTCCTAACAGTCTGCCTTAGTTTTTGCTGCCATAAGGTAGTGAAAGATAGCTTATAAAGCCAAAAGAAAGGTTGTTCATATGAAGCAGTATTAAAAGGATTCTGTTTTCTATATAGCTCTTGGCAAGGCCTGAAGTGGAAGCCTAAAAGGGTACCACCTGCCTATCACCTCACTTCAAGGACTAGTACAGAACATCTCCATTTCTGCTTTCATAAAAAATAAAAGTAAAAAAAAATAAAAATAAAAAAAATAAAACACCTTTCTGTGATCTGCAGAGCCAAACCACAATTTTCCGTGGCCCTCCTGGGTTTTAAGATGACGCGCACATTTCTTTATTCACAAGTACTCAATTGCCTTTTTGCAATCTGCTGAGATGCATCCTTGCTGGTCAGTTACCTTGGCAACTCCACAGTAAAGCCTGCTTCTCTGTAAGTATAGTATGCCATTCCCTTTGAGAAAAACATGATATGGACATATGGCACATTCATCATCGGGAAATGGAAAATGACTAAGCCACTATGTTTTGTTTGTGAAAATAATACTTCATTTCTGTAGCATCAGTTTAAATTATGGGCACATAATTTAGAGAATTTAAATTATGGGCACACAACATTTTAGAGAAGCACCCTTTGCCTTTACCTTCCCCATTTGTTACTTGCAAAACAAAACGCTCTTCAACAGAGGCTATTTGGGCAGTATTTACACCTCGCTTCCTTTTGCAAACAACAAATGACACAGGATTCGAAGTTACAGGCTCTTGTTCTAAACATGAGCTGTATCAACAATGCTGGTATGGTCTGCACCAGCAGCAACAATTGCGATTACTTGGCTAACACGTGTTGCACTCACATGTATCTAAGTAGTTCTCCCAAACAGAAAGCTAGAAGCACATTGTCTTCCTTAAAAGCAAATCTTGACAATCAAATTTAAACTCTAAAAACACCGCAGTACTAAGATCCAATCATCTCTGAAATATACATGTGTACAGTGTCAGGCTAATCAAGCTAAGGTCACAGGGTCTGGTCTCTCTGTGTATCGCATGCTTTTGCAATTGTCTACGGCTGCAAATCCATTACCTCTGCAAACACATGCCACTGGATACAAATGAAACTGGAAACCAGTGTGCGGCAAAATCCCGTGCAAATCCATCACCATTAATGGGAAAAACAATTAAACCAAAAGTCCAACCCCCAGGGGGTCAAAAACACCATCTTCAAACAGTGAGGGTAGCTAGATTTGCAAAGATTAAAAACTGAAGACAGGTAGTCATAAATAACAGGTTGTTTTTTTTTTTTTTTTTTAGGGAAAAATTACATGTCTGAGAAGAGCAAAAGGATATATGGGCAAGTGGCCAGGAGGATTATGTCATCCTCCCTAAACGTAGTTCAATGTCCTTCATTACCATGCCACCAAAAACTTGATGAAAACTATTCTTTGTATGTTTTAGTCATGAGGTACAGAAAACTCCAGGCCATTTCAACAATTATGCGACAGCAGAGAGCCAAGAATCCAGTAACAGACAGAGATAGCAGTAGCAATAAAGTGGGACCTCATGCTATCTAAATAGCATCCTGTCTTCCTTTATTAATAGTCCATTTGAAATTTTCTCCCTAAGGGACTCACATCGTGATAAGCGTGTGCGTTTGAGTGCTTATTTACAATTACTTAAAAACAAAAGCAAATTTGGACGTATTTAGTAAACATTAAATTTTGAAAGGATTATGGTGGTGCATTGCTAATGAATTTATAGCATATAACTTCACAGTTATCACAATGATTATTTTTAATGGCATAGACACGTGCACAAGCACGTACCAAGTCCCTTCTGCACAAAAAAGTCCAGAGAACACTCACCAGACCTTTTCCTGCATCACCAAGAACAAGTACATGGTTGTCAAAGAAACTAGCTGCTGAGTGTGAGACCCTGCAAGTTCCAGCTAGATTTAAATCTCAAAGCTGTCTCTCCACGGAACTCTTTGAGAAGAAAGTCATAAAGTAGCATCGGTATTCCTGTCCGGGTGGGCTCTGTTAGGTACCTATTATGTGCATGTCTCTCTCATAGATGCTTTGTCAACAAATTAATCATTCCAAAAGATCCATTTATACGATCACCTGCTAATTTTTAAGGTTTAAGACAGTAAATCCTCACCTTACCACGAACCGCCTGCCCCCCAACCAAGAAGGAAACATTCCAGGGAGCTGAGTCGTCTCAAGTAGTGAATCAATCCTTTTCCATGATGGTAGAGGACCATCATTTGGCACAGCAATTACCGCACTCTGCTCTATTATATAACGACGCCCTTTCAGACCGTTGGGTTGCATCACACACCTCTGCCAGCGGGTCCCAGTCTGCTAATGCTTTTTAAGGTTGTGTGTTTTATAGATTTTCTGTTTTCTCATCTGTAGACAACTTGTCAGCTGTCATTTCTCATTGCTATCAGTATGTTTCCTATAGCAGCTTCTCTATCCCTTCTAATTTGCTGCTATTAATCTGCTGCAGGTTTAGAAACCAGACTACCAAATGAGGTGGCGTTGCGTGTTAAAGTAAGAACACATTTGTTCTGTCTTAATGCACGCGGGGCTCTGCTAGATGTGAAAAACAGGAGCCTGCGTTTGCCGCATCGATTGCGGCCACCCGAAGACCCTTTTGTGGCATATTTCCTGGTCCTTAGCTGATGCAGTCATTCTGAATAGATGATCTGGCTATAATTGGGACATAGCCATTACTTGAGATGGCAGCACAAACTCCATGTATTAAATGCGTTTAGAAATAAATAAGTGTACCATAGAAAGTCTTAATTCAGCCCATACATTATGTAAACATGAACTGTCAAATCAAAATGAATGGATTTAATGTGTTGTGTAAAATAATCTCTTACATATTTGCTGTGTGGGAAATATACTGCATAATTTAAACAAAGAGATGTATTGATTAAGTGATCTATTACCCTTGGCAATAGCTAAATCAGCCTAAGAATATTATAATGCACTATAATTAATAAGTAATTTATTAATAAGAAATTAAAGCCTATTTCTAAAAGCATTTCAATTTTGTTAATTTGCCTCTCATGTTCAGAGAGTTTTAAGAGATAAGCTGTTCAATGGGAAGCATGACAAGGGTGCTTTAACTGAGTGCAAATTACTTAAGTAAGAGGATGCCTATTTCTCAACTCTTCATAGTATTGCCTTGATAGTATTATCCAGAAAAAAGAGTGAGGGTAAAAATGATAGAGAAGGTTTTTAAAAACGTTTAAGATGAAAGATAATACTGAACAGTCATTTATCTGGTATAGCTTTGAAGACCAAACTTTCGCCAAGCACCAAGATACTTCCATTCCTCAAAATCCTCTTTACATTAAGAATCCTTATGCTAATCTTAATGTTAAGAATGGCAACATTATTTTCAAAGAAAGTTACGTTAAAAATATAATTCCTAAACTTCTTTTACTATATGATCACCCCTGGTCATTAAAATTGTAAGTTCTTCCAGGAAAAAATAATCCTTTTCTTATATTTTATAGCCTTAACAGCTGCAAGCTCCTTCTGAGGCTCGGGGCCCTGGTATCCACAGCACTCTGAGAAGCTGCTACCAGTTAATCAGAATTGGTTATAAGAGATGAATCTCCTCTGCTATCTCTGCATTGAGAGAACTCATTTCAGGGTTTTCGGAGTCTGACATATTTATGGTTTCCTTCCCAACCTATTTTTTAATGTGTCATTTCTACAGTCAAGTTAAAATTTAATTACCAAACCTGATAATTGCTGTAGAAAAATATTCTGAGGGACAGCAGTCTCCAGCCAAGCACACAACCTGTTGGGTAGTTTTTCCTCAGTAAGATTTACCTGGTGTTTTATCCATCCTGCTTTATAAATCTTGGTTTTGAATCGGAAGCTTTTCTCAGCAGTCTCCCCTTCACCTCTGAGTTTACTCAACATCAAAGTGCTGTAGGCCATTCATTTGGCAGTGGCCAGTGACCGCTTCTATTTCGCAGACCATGCCTAGGCCGTAGAATTCATCACAAGGAAGGCATTACATTGCCTTTTTAAACTTCATTCCTCTAAGAGGCAAGGGCACTGTGCTTTATGTGAGGTGGAAGACAAACCACGATTCGCGTCTTTTTCTACAAAAAGCAAAAAGGTTGTTTTTTCTTTCTCTCTCTCTCCCAACCAAAGCCACTTACTGAAACTATTTTGTTAAACATCTTGATTTTCCATATAATGGTTATGTTTTTGTTTTGTCCTGTTGTTTTTTTCTTAAATGTCAGTTCGAAAGTGGTTGCAAACCATTGTTAATTGGTGATCAATAAACTTAGTCTCACGAATGCTGCAGTTGAAAAGGGCTTTAGATGTCATTCTGTCTGAGCATGCCAGATATATTTCTCTACCAAAGACAGATCATAGCATTACTTCCTACTTGGATATGGCCTCAGCATTCTACTTAACCCAGAATTCCCGACAGATGCTACCGATCGGAGTTGGCATGCACTTGTTCTCCTGGAGAGCTCAGTCCTTCATTTTATAGGGAACAAAATTGAATCCAGAGAGACAAAACGGCAGGTTCAAGCCTACAGGAATAGTAAGAGGAAAAGCTGGGGACTTGAAGCCAGGAAGTCACATATTTTGTTGATTTGAAAACACAAGGTAATACATTTGGTGGCTGTACATTATATTATTATGACCTGCTAGAGCAAGCTAATTATGCTGCATAACACCTCTGCTTTCTTAAGTATTTCTCTTGTTTGATGACAAACCAGAATTTGACCAGATAATCCAAGTTCACTCTTTATTTTGTGAAGTTATCGTAAGAACACTGCACAACTGGAAGAAGTGCATCGACAACCACAATTTCAAGAAAGAAACAAACCTAGAGATTCTTTTGTTTAAAGCAAGAAACAAACCTGAAGCTTAAAAGGAGACATTTCAGCCATCATAACCAGAGCCTAGAAGGAGAAACTCATCTCCCTCATAGATGGTCCTTTGAAGTCCTGGAACTCTGTGATTCTTCATCCTGACTTTACCACCTTCAGAGGCAAAGGAGAACATGTATTTTCAGTCCTAGGAGTACTTCCTGATCCTCTCCAACCACACAAAAGCAGAAGGCATCTAGAGAAATATTTCTATCTTCAAGCCATGCCCATTCCTTGACTGTCAGTGAGCTAAGAGGAGCTCCTTTATGATGGCAGAATAGAATTCTACAAATTATTCACAGCACATAGACTTGACTCCCAAGAACATCAAATTCAAGTTTAATATTTAAGTGGAAAATAAATAGGAAATCAGTACATGATTATTTTTTACTTTCTCTTAGGAGAAAGTTCATCTCCTGTTTCTTAAGAAAAAAAGCAATGAAAGTCTGTCAGCAAACCTAAAGCTAACCCATTTTGGAAAATAAGTTGTCTTGAGTAAGAAAGGAGAATTTAGAAACATTTATCTAAGTGAAGTATATAAGCTGGTAATATGAAGGCTTATTCATCCTCTTTTACTTAAATTATTCTGGGGTAAATTTTAAGTTTGTCTATCTCTACGTGAGGAAAAAGAAAAGGGCATCCATATTTAGAGAGCTCTTTATGATTTTTTTAAGTATTTAATGTATATCAAGGTAGAATGATGCCAAATATATTGTCTGAGACTCCAAATACCTCAAAATCCTATTTATAGAAAAGACACATCCCACTGCTAAGTTTGGAACTGAACATTATTTTAAAAGAAAGTTATACCAAAAAAATACAATCACTAAACTTACCTTACTATATAAATGTTCTTATAATCTTTTGTGCTCTCTTGAAATTGTAAAAAAAAGATGATTGGGACTCACGGTCAAGAACATCCCAAAGAACATTTGATATCTGTGGTTAGCACTTAAAATGGCCTTGCTACATGAGCAACTAGAAACAATTCTCTTCATGCAGTTAATGAAATGTATTATTCTCTCAATGTTCTCTGTACATAGAACTACAATGGTAGGATTTAAATTGGATGAGGATACCAGGAAGGGAGAAGAAGCTAAAGAGGAGTTCAAAGAAACCGAGGAAATGGTACCTCAGTAGATTCAAGATGTATTGATCACTTCTATTTTGAGAACTATGGTTATCACTCTGGTTCCAAGGAGAAAAATCAACCTGGGGTCCAATGGGAGCATGAAGATTAAAAGAGGAAGAGACAAGTATCTCTTGAAGATTCTGGAGAACGCTGTATGCAAAGGTCTTGGAATAGTACATTTCACTAAGAAAACACCAGAATGAATGACTCACAGGGTTTAACAGCTTCTTATGGAACACCTTTTTAGCAAATCAAATAGGAAATGGAGGTACATATTCAAAGACAACAGGAGTTCTAGGGATCAGAGTTAAAGAGAAGAAACTAAAGAAAAAGAAAGGATGACTGTCAATATAGTGCAGAATGGTGTGAAGTCCAAAAGGAGAGTTTTTGGTGATCTCATGTGGGGCACCAGGAAATCAGGGCAGATCTCAAGTCCTCAGGAGATGATAAAATATTAGTACATTGCAGATGGTAACCCTGAGGGCCATCTGGGGCCATAACTAGGAAGATTAGAACACAGGCAGAATGGATGTGTCTAAGAAGCTGAGGGCCCTCAACTTGATTAAGGAACCTGCCAGACACAGGTGGTCATCCCGGGTAATTCCCTTGAAGAAACCTTGAGAAGCCCTTGAGAATATCTAAGGAGGGTTTGGGGCAAGGACTATGAGATGATGGGCTTAGGACCTAGAGTAAGTGCATTTAGTGCTTTTTAAAATAAATTTTTGTGATCTTCTCATGGGAAGTTATTGTTATAAAACTCTTTTCTTCTTATAGGTATTCGCAATAAAAATTCCTTAGAAATGCAATGGTGTTTGCTGGTTTGTTTCAAAAACAGCAGAATAGAGGAGAATTGGAAGCCTCTGTCCTATTGTGACAAACATGGCAGTGGATGATTCCACGTAAGGAATAATTTGGTGTGAGCTGGAAAAAAGCTAGTGATCCTCAACTTCAGGGCTGTAGGAAGACAATGAGGTAAACCAGGAATCACTCCTACAAGGTACTCAGGATTTGTCACATGGCAGCAATTTTAGCACACAAAATGACTGTTCTTTTAAAAATATTTTTAAATTGTTGTTATTTTTATAGACACTTGGTTGCCCCAAAGTTACAGAAATGAGGCTACATGTCAATGTGTATGGTCACATATAGCCAAAATTGTGTGTGGGGGAGGGGGAGGGTGTTTGGGGCAGAGAGATCTTAAAGGCAAATAATCAAGAAATATTAAGTGAAAACTTATGATGATAATTGACATTTTGAAAACAACTAATCTTTTCGTTATTAAGTCTTTTTCTCCCTGATGAAATGCATTATTTCAAAGGTCCTGGCATATTGCTAATGGACA
Source organism: Lutra lutra (assembly GCF_902655055.1). Taxonomy (NCBI): domain Eukaryota; kingdom Metazoa; phylum Chordata; class Mammalia; order Carnivora; family Mustelidae; genus Lutra; species Lutra lutra. The sequence continues at coordinate 38,563,988 of NC_062288.1, forward strand.
CATTTATGATAGGGAAGAACAAATTCAGAAAAAATAATCAATCATCCAAGGGTCAGGTCCTCTTTCCGATAGAAAATAAGTGCCATATAATTACTTAATAGCAAAACATATCAATTTGGTTTTGCAACAAAACAATCAGTCAAAAAATCATCCACAATTAACAAAATATTTTATGACCATTTTTCTAAGGTTGTATAAATATTGTTTTTAAAATAATTTATGTTAAATGTGCTTCTTAATGTTTTTCAATGTTATAAATAAATTGTTATAATGACCACACTGTAACAATTTTTATAAGTGGCAAGCTAGTGACTGGATAAGGGTCACAATAGGTTAAAAACAAGAATTATTTTTAGTTTAAAAAAAAGGCAAAACTACGGCAAAGGAAAAAAACTTAGAAAATAATGGATTAAGAACATAAAGGATCAGAAGTTTTAGAAGATTAGGAAAACAAAACTGGAGTTTTTCAAACTAACTTATCAAAAAAAAAAAAAAAATCCACACATGACTAAAAAAGCAAAAAGAATACTGGAAGCGGACATTTAATTGATTCCCCAAAGGGGATTTAGATTTACCACCTAAACTCACCATCTTTCTTCCCACCAGTCATTTTTCTGCTGATAATAAAACTGTTGGCCTGTTTGGTCTTCCAGTTAACTGTTCCATTTATGCCATCTGCACAGCTTAATAAAAAAGCTTTTCAGAATAAAACAAATGTACAAAAATGAAATTAATGTCAAATTAAAATGACTATCCCAGGTCACCTACTATTAATGGAGATTAGATTCCTTCCAGCCCAACTAGCTGTTTAATTCCATTTGATAAATATTTGTTGCATGTCAGTACAAGGAATATATGGGGCTACAGGGTAAACAAGACACAGGTACTATACCCTAACAAGTTTACAATCTACAATCTACACACACACACACACACACACACACACACACACACAAAAATGTAACAATTACACATACACACAGTGATAGAAAACATAGGTACTACAAAATCCTGAGGGGGGAAGCCATTATCTCTGGCTAGGGATATTGTGATAGGTTTAAAGTATCTTTTAAATTTCACAGTTGAGGTTTGGAAACATTACACTAGCAGAAATGAACATAATAATTGGTGTTAGGAGGTAATAAATAGGGAGATATCTCTGGAGTGTAGGGTAGCAGTCAACCTATAAATTGAAAATAAAGGTGGGCCCAGTTATATGACATCATGGAGAGAGTACTGATAAAGTTTTCAAATTGCTGCATGGAGGTTAGTTTAAAAAAGGGGAAACAAAGATGACTTTGAATATTTGATCCAGGAGGGGGATACAGAACAGTGATACATTAGGAATCCCTCCCCAAAGGAGTCAGTATCAGGAGAAAGATAAAATTGAGCCATATTAAATTTGGCATACCACTTGGATATCCTGGTGAAATCATCTAAGAGAAAGATGGAAACAGAACCCTGCTACGTAAGAGAACTTACTGGGGCTTCAGATACAGATTTGGACGTTCATCCCCAGAGGAATGATGTTTGAAGCCAAACCCCAGTACAATTCTTTATACAGACCATGCTCCCAGGTAACATGTATTAGGTACTCTCATACAAAGTGACCTGGAGAACATACACCTTCACTCATCTACCCTATTTCCCATTAACCAAACTACCACTCTCACTGCTTACTCTCCCATTTTTCATCCTTACATTTCAGACATGGGATTTGGGTACCATTTTCCCAACTATAACCTTGGGTCTCCATCTCATTCTCCCTTCTTCTAGCCATTTCAGGTATGTTCTCTCTGGGTTCAGCTCAGTCCTGGAATCCCCCAGGATATACCCCACAGTTTGGTCCTAGCTTCTGGAGCTGAAATATAGTAAGAAGGAATGTACAAAAAAAAAAAAAAAAAGTGGGAGGGACAGCAAAGGCAGAACATGTTAATAAATATATTTATATAGCAAGCACAGAGGATAACTCAGCAAAGAAATCAGGGACAAGGCAGTCAGAGAGGTTGGACAACCAAGCCTGAAGTGTCACATATGTCACCAGAAGACCTATCAAGGAGGGTGGACTGTGCACCCTCACATACTGCATAAAGGTTAAAGAGAATGAGAGGTTAGAAAAGACTGCTAGATGTGTAAAGTGAGAAGTTACAGGGGACTCCTTCAAAGTGGAGCTCCAACAAAGGGATATGAATAGAAGCCGGACTGCAAAAGGTCAAGCTGGAAATGTAGCAAATACAGTTAATGTTTCAAGAACACTGGCTGGGATAGGGGAGAAAGAGATGACACGCTAGACAGACTGAGACATGGCACGGTGCAGAGAGAGCTGGTGATGTGAGGTGGGGAAACAGATTTTGTTCAGAAGCAGAGGAAAAGACAAAGGGAGAGAGAAACAGACAGAGGATAAAGAAAAGGAGCAAAACTGATGAGACATGATTCAAGAGAAACCAGAATGGGTGAGACCAGCATATACAAGCAAAGAAAATACTTCTTGATTCAGAAAGTAAGGACAAGTGAAGACAAATTTGGCAGGGGCACAGGAAATGTTCGTGTTGAAAGGGCTCCTCACCTTAGCAAATCAGAGATGAAATGCATATTCTTTTTTAAACCGAATTTTGTAGAAAATACTGAGCTTTAACAAAATTGGAAGAAATACCAAGTTCCCTTCCAAAAATTAAAAAAAAAGGAATACAATTCAAAACCCAAGTTATGAAAAACCAACAAACAAGCAAACAAAACCTCAGTGATTGTTTCAGTGATACTGTGAGTGGAAATCAAAGGTTCTAGCCCCCGGAGCAAATAAATGACTTGGTGGGTATGTAATTTTTTAAAATATGTAAACTTAAGGGTACTAATTTTATATCTACTAAAAGATCAATCTTCTGGATGATTCACCTAATAAAAGGTTGATTTGCTTAACAACTGAAATTATGTCCTTTTTAAATCTAGATGAAAAATACAGTTGTCACTTCCTAAATAATTTATGCTAAAGTAGGAGCAGAAATGTTCATAGTAGTCTCTTGTGGCAAAATACCCACTCCCTGGGTTCTCTTGATCACTGGGTTCCAAAGGCAACATGCTGATCCCCTAAGAATCACATGGGCTGCCTCTAAAAATATATATTCATACCCTCCAAAACTTCATCACCAAAAAAAATTTAAAAAACACATATTCACGACTTCACCATGGAGAGTTTAGGTAGGTGGGTTACACAATTTCATCAGGCAATTCTCATACACAAATAAGAATGCTAGAAGACTGAGGATAACTATAGAACCCAAAGGTAGATAGGATATTCAACTGACTCACATCATATGTGCCAAATGTAGGCTGACCTTAGAGTTGAAAACCTTTCCCACTTCTGCCCCCCACTCTGCCATGGATTGGGGAGTTAGCATAAAGAAAGAATGGTTTGAATATCCAGACAGCACCCCTTTTGTTCCCTCCTTTATTCTAGCCCAGTGGTTCTCAGACTGCATATGCATAAGAATCAGTGTTCAGAGTTATACACACAAAACTATACGTATTGTACTTTATGGGTGATTTAAATAATTTACTAGGATAACAAGTCTGTGAGATATTTTTGTCTAACCCTCTGTCATGTCCTTGCCAGGTGAGCCAGCATATCATCGCTCATAATTTCCAGGTCCTCTATAAGGGTAGTCCAAGTTGGCTTTTACAGGATTCAAAAGACAAATCTGACTGGTTTCTCAATCATTAAAATATGGAAGCAGGATAGACATCCCACTGATACTGCTCTACTTTAAGGCCAACTTTACTTTGAGATTATTCTTTTTTTTTTAAAGTCCATAGTGATCCGTCTAAAGTTCTCCACTGACCACAGAAGACTGCAGTCCAATAAATCTAAAAAAAAGAAAAGACAATTTTTTTATGACTCTATTCACCAGACAATGTCACTAAAGACAAGACACAACATCACGGATGGCGCGTCTGCTTAAACATTCAAGTCCCGCACCTCAGGGGAAGAAATCTCAGTAACATGGAAATAACTATTTGTTTTTAATTGTGTGTTCAAGATCATGGATCCACTCCACTACCTTCTCGTATAGAGAATTACTATAACCTGTGCAATGACAAATGCGGATACTCACTGAAAAACGTTATGATTTCAAAGTTTGATTTTTGTTAGAAAAGGACCAGAGTCTGTCTTTTTCTGTGAGAACAGATTTCCTTGGTTAGCATGGGAAAATGTAACTCAATTTAAAAAATATTTGCCCTATACATAACTTTTCAAGATTAAATCTAATGTGCAAAAAAATTTCAACGTGTATAGACTGGTTCTTGGACTCTTTCCAAAGATAATAGACCATCCCCAGAAATCTTGAAAGAAACTCCACTATGCTCACTGAGTTCATGATAATCTCTGCTGCAGTTGTACCTGGATGTGAGTTTTGCTCTAATTCACCAACAGAAAAAGCAAAGAATAACATACATACTGCGTTTACACAGCCCAAGCTAAGAAGACATTCACACGATCAACTGGCATATACAATTTGACCAATTGCTCAACACTCCCTCTCAAAAATCATCAAAGCCTGAATTAATCCAAAGGTGGCTGGCATGCCCTTAAAATTCCCTAGAAACCATACAATACTTAAAGTTTGTCATAAGATTCCATGATTTATTCTGAGTCTTGTAGCAACATGACTGACGACATTTCATCTGGCCTGGGGCGAGCACTCTCTGAAGAGACATTACTCTTTCCCAAACCTGAATAATTTGCAGACTTGGGGAGGAGGGGATTGTTATTTAATAAAAGCAACTGAAGAGCTTTGAATGGTGACTGATTGCTGATGAGCTAATCAGAATGTCAAGGGAAAGAAATAATAAATAATAACTTACTCCGACATCACTGTCCAAGTAAACAGCAGGAAATGCCAAATGAAATTTAATCTGATTAACGCACTCACCTTAGAACCGAGCTGTCACCTCATTCTCTGTCCACTGTCTCATCTGTCTCTTTTCATATTTCACTTGAAGGGGACACGGACTTTGTTTTCATAAAGTGGATATACAGCTCACGTCCCCAACATATCTCTGCTTCGCTCACCATTCCCCATGTCGCTATGTCGCCTCCTTGCCCTCTACATCTTCTCTTCCCTTCCTTTCTGCAACCATTCTTAATACTTTTTCAGTTGTCTCTTACATTAAGAAATCTTCTTTCTCTTTAAAAAAAAAAATAGTCTTTGACATTATTGTTAGCTACCATGGTTTGAATGCTAGGTGTGAGGCATACACTCAGGGTTTTATACATATTAACTGATTCAATCCTTACATTATCACCTATGTGAAGAAGGTATTATTAGTTCTATTTTGCCATGAGGACAAGAAGTCTTGGGAAATTATGGCACTTACCCCAGGTCATGTGTTTACTAAGTGGCACAGTTGGATTTTGAACACATTTCTTGGCTTACTGCAAAGTCCATGTCATCTACTCTTCAGTACTAACCCTAAATGGTTAAATGGGAAAATAATGTGTAAACTACATATTTTTAAATGTAATTTGAAATATTGTTATTATTATTAGGTCATCTTCAACTTAGTTTTCTTTCTAGAAAAAGTGAGTTTTCCCCTGACTGTAGATTAGAAATAGCTGGAAGGAGGTAATGCCCATAAAAATTAATTCCATGCATTATATGTGTGAATGATTTACACACACACACACACACACACACACACACACACACTTCATTAAAGTAGGAAATCTAAAAAGTTGGAAACTATGAGGGGAGAAAGCTTTGATGAGAAGGGCTGCCTACGCTAACCTCAGGAAAATATACTGCTAAAAGAATGTTAACAGCAGGATTTTAAACCCAAGAATGCCAAAATAAGAAGCCTTCAAACTTTGTTAAAACATTAGAGTTCCAGCAGGGCAAAACATCAGGAATTATTAAACACACTTGAAAATTATTAGAGTTCTATAATTTTAGCACAAGGTGGGTAAGATATTAGACTTCAGAGTGAAACGAAGTTGGAATACAGAAAGATAGTATTTTCTATCAGAGTGTCTGAAGACAGAGTGTCTGGGTTGAAATCCCTGTTTTTATCCACTGTTATGCAATGTCTCTGTACCTCAGTTTCCTTATCTGGCAGGGACAGTCTTGTGCCTTGCTTCATAGAGACATTTTACGAGTTACTAAACGAGACAACACAGTTAAAACCTTCAGAAGAGTGCTTTGCACATGATGATGTTCTCAAAAAATGTGAGTTCTTATTACATTTAATCTACAACTAATATGAAGGAAACTTTAGATTACTTTAAATGTGATTTCTTGAAGTAGATGGTTAAATGAAAATAAAAAAAACTGTAGTGACTACAGTTGGCATGAAAGACGTTAGTACTCCCTTTTTTGTTTTCACAGTCATTAAGACACATGAGAAATGATAATATTTCTATAGCTGAGTGGAGTAAATGCCAGAGGCTGCTAATGAGCAGAGGCAACAGCCCAGGGGCTCCAAATACCCCCCGGTCCATGCAGCTTCATGGAGGACTAAGAGGATGGCACTGGCCAGGCATGCCGCGTGAGAGCTGCAGCGTAATCCTTTTGAGGAAAGCCAGATGCAGAAAGAAGCGAGTCATATTGATATGTGCTATCTCTGACTCTCATAAACTCTTAGGAATTTTTCCTGAGGAAATGGTGCAACAGAAGCAAAAACTGCATGGAGACAAGATTCAGCTTTGCATCATACAATTCAAAATGGGGAGGGGGGGTTCAATGTCCAATAAAAGAAAAAGTGTTGATTTGATAGAATAGCTAAAGGAGAAGGAAAGGTGATCCTCTTCTCTAGGTAGTTTTGTTCCTTTGCTCAAAGAGCCCGAGCAAAATGTATACTGTGTTTCCACAGCCGGGAAACGGTACTATCTACGTTCCATCTCAGCAATGTTGGATAAATAAGGAGCACCCGTGGGACCCTTAACAAAAGAGATCCCTGATATATGCAGTAGGTATATGCACCATTATAATTTAATGTCCTGATCTGCAAAATGTTGGATTATTTTGATAATAATAAATAATAATAATAAAATTAATAATAAAATTAGCAAAAGGCAGAATACAAAATAGTACATAGACGATGTGAAATCTAGTGTAATAGTGCAATCTAGTGGAAAAGGATTAAAAGGCAGAGTGTAAGAGTCACTACTGAGTTAGGGAAGTTAAACTGTCAGAAGAATTCTGTTCAAAAAAAAAAAAAACAACAACAACAACAACAATAATCCTTGCAAGGTTTTTCCAATTAAGAAAACTCTGAAAGAGAAATACTCTCACATCGGTTGTTCATTGGAGCTGTCATTCTTTTTTTTTTTTTTTTTAATTATAGAAGCCCTATATCCTCATTGCAGTGCATTCAAATAGTATAACCAGGAGGGTATAAAACATGAAGATCCCCTCTTTTCTATCTGGGCCCCCCCTCCAATGCCCAGGGGAGCCACTTTGTGTCTTTCCATGTGTGTGCATAAGCAGACAAATGTTTGTGCCCTACCCATACACACACACTGCTTTTTTTTTTTTTTTTTACATAACATGATTACACCTTTTTCCCTTAGCATATATGTTGGACTTGTTTACATGATATCACATTTGAAGGTTGCGTTGCTCAAGCATAATTTCCTTCTCGGCACCTCAAACTCAGCCTGTCCCGAGGAGGACTCCTGATCTTTCCCTTAAAGTCTGGGCCTCTTCCGGCATTCCTCCTGCCCTGAATGGTACCCCCATTCATCCTCCTGAACATGACGGAAATCTAGAAATCATCCTTGACATGTCCTCCTGCCAATCTCCACGGCGAAGACGAATTCCGTCCACAACCCACTCCTGTTGCTATTCACTCCTCAGAAAGTCCCTCCGCGCTTCATCTCCCAGGCACTGTCCCTGCCCAGGAGGGCTTCATGTCCATGGGGGATTACAAAAGTAGCCTTGGATATAGTGTGCCGCAAGCAGTTATGACCCCTCCAACCTCTTCTTCACAAAGCGGCCAAAATGCTCTTTTTGAAATGCAAATCTGATCTTGTACCGCTGAAAACCCCTCCGAATATAGGTTTTAGGATACAGATTATACTCTTTAAGGTGGTCTAACAGGTCCAGCAAAATTCGATACCTGACCTCCTATCTCACCTCCTCTCACATGGCTTCCCTCTTCTCTCTCTGCTCCAACTTCACTGGACTTCTGCCAGCACCTTATATTTGCCCAGTGAACCTGCCCCAGGGCCTCTACAGAGCGCTTTCTTTGACCTCAAATCTCAAATACACCTTTCCTCTTCACCTCACTAACATTTACTCATGCTTCAGATCTCAGTACTCCTCAGAGAAGACTTCCTTAATCTCCCTGCCTGGCCAGATCCTCTCCTTAGAAATCCTAGTAGTGTTGGTAGCACTTACTATAGCTCTAAGGGCACATTTATGTGTGTAATTATTTAATTAATCTTTGTTCAACCCCTGTAGTGTAAAAGTTTCATAATGGCTGGGACCGTACAATCCCCAGCATCCAACACAGAGTCTCAAAATAGGTTGATATCCAGGAAATAAATAAATAAAAGAATATTTAGTAAAGATGACTACTACGTTTTCTAAGTTTTCATTACGGCTATCAATGCTCCATGAAACATCCTTATACTTCTACTTCTGAGCACTTTCACAAGTCTATCTGTAAGCTAAACTCCTAGAAGGGAACCGGCTAGACAAAAAAAGGGCATACATTTCAAATTTTGATAAGCACATGTAGCAATCTGTTCTGTTTCCACTTCTGCAGTACTGGCCTTTGATGAGAATCAACTCTATAGCTATAGAAAATGGAAAATGTTAAAGGTGTTCCACTGATGAGATATTTCATAGGAGAGAAAAACCAGTGTCATTTTACCGCATAACAAGAAACGCCAATTTGCTAAAGAGGAAAAAACAAAAACAACAACAAAAAGACCTTTGGGGCTAATTTTTTTCTTTTCATCTGCATTCCAAGGTAAAAGAATAACTTAACATCTATGCCTATCATTGGAGAAACCGGAAACTAAAATATTTCACTCTAACTACTATAGGAAAATTAACTGTGATCTGTTCTTTCAAATTCGCAATAAACCCCAAATCTCCATAATAATCAAAATGGTGACCAGATGAATGAGTGAAACATTAAAGAATGGGAAAGAATTTACACCAGAGCTGCCTAACTCCCAAGCTTTTTTGAAATGAGCAGCTTTTCATTTGTCAGAAAAGAAAAAGTCTGCCTTCCGTGTCACAACAGATGCCGTGGCAATTCCCGTGGTACAAAATGCCGAAGATCTATTCTAAAAATCTGATTAGTCCAAGGCAATTAAGTAGAAAGTGAGACGTGCTAAAGATAAGTGCTTTGTACGTAATAAAACACATTGAAACCACTATTGCATAAATACTGCATAAAAATTCTTAGATGAAGGAAGATCCAAAAAACAAAAATTCTACCAAAGTGACTCTGGAAGACAAGAGCACTTTAGCTTTACCCACATTATTATTATTATTATTATTTCAAGAATACAACGTTAGTAATCACACCAGCAACTTATATTTTGAGACAACCTATTTAAAACTTTTTTTAAGTTTTAAAATTTACCACAGAGGGTTATTTACTTCCCAGGAGCAGGAGCAAGCATTGCATTCAAGGAATCACAACTAGCTGTCTGTGGATCAGGTGAACGAGCGGTGACAAGCCAGAAGCTCATCTCTGAGCATTTCTCTCTTGGAAATATGAGCTCAGCGCAGGAACGCCTGTGGCATCTTCAACAACTGGGAAGCGAGCCATTACAAGTTGCCCTGTGCATTATTACAATCCCACAAAAGTGCATGGCACTTTTATAAAAGAGAGAGAAAATAAGGAGAGACTTGTTCAACATGAAAAATATACTTTACACAGTCGGAGCTAGAGTGACCATATCCCTGACCTAACAATCTAAGTGAGAACATTGTGGGTATGTTGCAGGGGGTGGCGGGGATGCGGGGGGAGGCAGGAGTAAAAGGAGTAGGAAAAAGTTGGGGGAAAAAAATGCCTGAAGAATATTTTCTTCTTTCTTCACATCTCTCATCTGAGTCCCCCTCCGTCCCCCACTCCAAGGCTCCAGGACATAAAATGAGTTTCTGTGGAGTCAGATGTGTTACAGGTTATCACTCCTCAGAAATGGGGTCCTCTGCTGCACACTCTACAGATTTTGAGCAATCAAGTTTCCAAAGTTAGATATAGTAATCAAAATAAACAATCAATAGGTGGATGGAGGAGAAAGAAAATCTGCCACAAGACATGTTTGAGACACAAAGAATGTGCCCCTGGGACCGTCAGAATCCAGGCTAACCTGAAACGGAGAGAAGTTAAAAGAGCACAGGGTCGGAAGCTACTTTTGATTGAAAGGTTTTATCTTCAACTGAAAAGCTAAAAATTATAACCAAGTGTGTCAAGGACATAGAAGAGTGGTGAAAACTGCCCCCTGTTTCCCCCAGGGTAAGAGGATCCAGAGGCCAAGGGCTTAGCTGTCCTGCACCAGCAGCCAGCAGCGGCTGCTCCCCCTTAACCCTGGGTGCCCCAGCATCGGGCAGCCACTGCCCGGGAAGCCTGTTCCCAGCCAGCGAGAAACATCAGGAAAGGAAGAACTATGGGAAACAAGTTAAGGCCCCGGACACTCTGCGGGAAGGGGGTGGGGGGAGCCAAAACAGAGCCAAAAGCCCTTTAATTCTCTTCTCTTATAGATATTCATGTTTGAAACAGAATAAGAGGGTAGGAAGGAATGTGTTAAATTGCCCCATTACAGCTACTTTCAAGTTGTAAGAGATCAACTTGCAATACATAGGGCTCTTCTTTTTAGACAGTTTATCAGAAACAAATGAAATGTTTCCGTCACAAGCTTCTTTGCTGCCCTACACGAAAATGTTATCACAGCCTTCAGATTAAACATTAATTGCAATAAAGGTGAATATTTTTGATATTTTGAAAGAACAGACCATGTAAAAGTGTTAGGTTGATTCCCTTGCTGAGCTGCACTAACTGTTAGAAAGGTCTGGAATTGAAATCCGTCTCTACCTTTCACCCACTGGAGCTAGTTCTGCTTTTCGAAACAAACAGAAGAGAGTTTATGTCTACTTTTAGTCTTCAAGCTAAACATTTCCAGACCCTTTGAGGATACCTCCTGTGACAGGATTGCCAGACCCCTCACCATCCCTACGGACTGTTCTGGAAGTTGTCTAATTTGTCAACGTCTCTCTTTAAATGTGACAGCCAGCAATGGACACAATACTACAGATGTGGTTAATTAGAGGGGGGTACTATTAATTTTTGTGAAATATGGACACTATACTATTCTTAGAATCTGAATTTGATTTTTTTTCTTTTTCACAGACACATCAAGCCGCTGATTCATATTAACCTTCTTTTCCCTCAAAAATTGCCACCACATTAAGTCACCTCCTTCCTTATATACCAATGAATTATGATGTATTTACTGCTATAAAACATCTTTTGCATGGCACAGCAGCCTGTTTAGTAATATTAACTCTAAATTCTGTTATCTACTTATCACAGTTACCCCTTTGCAAGTCATCCCTGGATTTTAATGCAAGCCTCTTAAATCTTCATCAAAATCATTCATAAAATTCACTGAAAAAGAAAAGACCCAGAGCAAAGGCTTGAATCTTTCCCTAGGGACCACTCTTGGACCCCAACCGAGTAACCCACACACCTGGTGGGTGTTTAGCTTAGCCTACCTCATACTCACAAAGCAATCCGGCTAGTCTACACACCATCTCGCATAAGAGCATCTAAAGCCTTAACAAATGCTTTGCTGAAAGCAAGATGCACTTATGTTTCAAAACAAAGTGTACAAAACTACACATATTAAAATTATAGTCTTTGAAAAATACATATGCACACAGAACAAAGACAAGAAAGAAAGAAGCATCAGTGGAAATGTCTGTTCTAGCATCAGACTGTGGAGATTGTTTTTTATTCAATACTGTCTTTACTATAGTTACATTGTTTAAAAATTGAAGACACTAGGAATTCTGCTTAGAGAGAATGTTGTTTGGAGGCAGATCATATTAAACAGCTTTAAGAGCATTGAGACTCCATCTGATCCTACCAACTAAAAACCCGATCAAAAAAATGTTCATTTAAAAAGACTTGTTGATCCTTAGGAACACCAGCTTCTTTTTTTGAATTTTGCATTCCTGTTTTTGGCTAACATTTCTGGAAATCAGGAAGACAGCAGACTAGAGAACAGTATTCTGAAGTTTAGAAAAAGCTTGAGTGTGTGTGTGTGTATGTGTGTGTGTGTAAGAGAGAGAGTCTGTTCATGACTGTCTGTCTGTATGTCTGTTATGTCTGTCTTTCTATCTCAGCTGGATAAGTTCAATAGGATAAAAGGGGGAAAAAAGCCACCATGTTAACAGTTCTATGAAGCTTTGGACTAAACCACAGCTCCATCTCGAGAATTTCTAGCAGACACATAAACTCATATCATCTATTCACCTGGAATCCTTATTTTGCAATAAGAGCAGGAAATAAGATCAGCAATAGGATTTGCACTCTGATGTTTAGAGCTGAGGCAAGGGTAAGGTTCAAGAAAAGGAGTCAGAAAGAGTGAGTGTGTGCTACAGTTAGTAAAAGAGAAAAAGAAACAAAGTGGCTGGTTATTTAGGAGAAAATAGGATCTATAAATCCTGCCCTTACTGGAATCCTCAAACAATCTGAAATTTGATGGAGAGTTTTTTTAACATGTCAGGGTTTCTTCACTGATTCAGCATTTTGTTTAGAGCATGGTTTTCATCAGTAGGAAACCCGTGTTAGAATCTGAAATACATGTTGTCTTTATCTCTTTGAGTTCTCTCACTAGTTCTCTCTGGTCCTGTCTCTCGCTATTTTTAATGTTTGAGAGAAAGACTAGTGAAAATTCCAATTTGCTTAGAAATACAATTTGTCCATTGTCCTAGAAGCTAAGCTAAATACACCAGGTAAAACTACAGCTTTTAGATTGATGGCAACTCTTATAATAGTGATAAAATAACCAAATACTAAGTCTAGCTAATACTAACAACTGAAAACGTTACTTTGCTTAGAAATAAATTTCCCTACCATGCTAAAAGTTAAGCCAAATGCATGTAGAAAATCAGCAGGTTCATAGGTCCATAGCAAATTTTCATTTACAAGAGATTTTAAATGTCTAACTAGAAAGTCTAGTTATTATTTGACAAGTGAAAATTCCACTTTGTTTTGAAATACAATTTTCCTACCACCCTAGAAATTAGGCTGAATACCTGAAGTAAGTCAAGAGTATCACATTTAACATGGCAAATTGTCATAAAATAGGTAAAAGTCCAAGTAGAAAGTCTAGTTACTACTTGACAAGGGAAAATTCTACTTTGTTTTGAAATACACTTTTCCCACTACATAAGAAGTTAAATACAGGTGGTAAATCAACAGCTTCATAGATCCACAGCAAATGCTCATAAAAATGTTTTCAACTGTCCAAATACAATGCCCAGTTATTATCTGATAAAATAAATATGCTTATTAATACCCTTCTTTGCTTTACATGCAATCTTGTGCAAAATGGGTGAGAAACAGTCAACACTTGGAAATATCTGAGAAAATCCAAAATTCACTTGGGATACTAAATGTCAAAAAAAGTGTTTAAAATTCTTGTCTATTAAGGGGGATAGTTAATGTTGTTTTGTTAGCTAACACAAATATTATCTAAAGTATTTGCCTATCATAGTTGATTTTTTGTGTTTGTTTTTAATATTGCCTTGTTGTTTCAGATTTTAAAAGTTTTATCATAATCACTTACCTATCGATATTGTTTTTTTCCTAGAAAATTCTGTTTTTAAACAAAGTAAAAATTATTTTATATGTTGAGAAATAAAAACACAAGGAAATACACCAAAATGATAACTGTGTATGTTAGAATAGTGAAGTCAGGGGAAATTCTCAGTTCTCTAGTTTTAAATATTTATGTACCAATGTTGTTCATTTAAAATTTTAATTAGAAAAAGTAATTAATATTATTTCCTTTAAAAAAAAAAACCTGGGGAAATATAATGTTATTTGACAGCTCTCTTTGGAAAAAAATTAATTTGAAAAATTAATTTAATCTCATTTTTAATTTTTAAAAATCATACACATGTAGCTCTATGAAGAATATATATTATTTTGATACATAAGCATGCATAAAGAAAGTCTGAAAAAGTAAACTATAATGTTTACAGAGGTTAACTCAGGATGGAGGGGTTACAGGTGATCTTGATTTTCTTGCTTTTTCCCCAGTTTTCTGGAGTTCTTTTCTCCTGAATTTTGCATAGTGAGTAGGAATTCAGTATGATAAAAATAATACTAAATCTGTTTTTATATTAAAAAAATTCTGGTTAACAGTTTGAAATAAAAAATTTAAATTGGTTCAAAGTGGTTTAAACTTTAAGTGTCTTGGGACAGATTTTTAAACCTTCCTTTTCCCTACCATCTATACTGGTTTTTACTCTCACGTTTTAGAAAAAGAATATCTTATCAGTTTACAATTAGGTGAAGTAACTTTTCCGGACTGGAAAAAGTCTAAGGGGTTGACAGTTTGGTGGTCAGGAGAATGGTACTCTGGCAAACATAAGAATCCTAAAATTATTTTAACTTGCAGGAAAGGATGAACATCTTAAGAGTAAAAGGCACTTCTAGAAAGTATAATTGTGCTCACCCCAACTTCCTAGAAAAATATCTTTCATTGTTGGAAATCTTCACTTATATCCGATGGTCAACATCTCATTTCTGATAAAAAGTAAAATCTCAGTAAATGTGCTCCAGTTTTGTTTATTCCTAGAAAAGCTAGCTTCACGTGCAATTCCTGACACCCTGTCATCTACAATGGGCCAAATTCTTAATTCTCCTATACGTATAAATAATCTGTAGCAATGTTACTAAAATATGCTCAGTTTTAGCCTTCGAATACAAATGTGTCTCATCCATATTTCAGGAACCTCACTCAGCTGTAAACAATTGGTTTTCCCTTTTAACTAAACTTCTTTTTCTAAGATCATCAACAAATTGTCCTTTTTCTCAGAACCTAACACTTTGAAGCACTTAAGTGAAAATCCTCGTTATGGCTTTTTTTTTTTTTTTTTTAAGCATCTTTCTTCATCAGCATTATAAGGCTTGTAACTCACTGCAATTTTATCTAAGGTAAAATATGTATGTTTATATGCATAAATACACACAAACATTTGTGGCCGAATCTCGGCAACACGCTTGAAAGGATTAAACTTGCGGTTACCGTGACTAAACGCATTCATTCTCTCTACAAGATTTAGAAAAATGTAACGTTGCAGGGAGAACTAGGTCTCTGTGTAAACCTTGTAATCACCACCAAAAGACCATAGCTGGGAGCCTCCGGAGCCTCCAAGCACACTGGAGGCACCCACAGCTGTTTTTAATTGTTTCAGCTTTTCAAAATAGTGCAGTTGGTGGGGCAAACGGTGTTGTTTGCAGCGACTCTGGCCCCAAGCCGGGGTTAACCCTGACCCGAACGCCCTGTTTAGCTCCCAGCATTTCACGATTCTGCTTCCCCGCTCCATAAACCCTAAGAAAAACGAGATCTCCGCCGCCGAGAAATGCTCTTAGGAAGAGGGGGAATTAAGTGTTTCAAACGCACATTTTTGTTTTCTCTCCCGATCGGATTCAAGGAAAGGAAAGAAAAAGATGTGTTTGCGTGGAAAGGGACGCAGCTTGACACCCATTTCCTATGGCTTGTCTCCGGGCCGCAGTGCCCCCTTCGTATGGTAACGACCCCCAGAAAAATGGGCGACAACCCCCAAGTCTTTGCTGCAGGGATGGGGAGAGGTCCACCACCAGGGCTGGGAATTGGGGGGTGCGGGTAGGAATGGAAATTGGAGATGGAATTTCTGCGCGCTCTAGGCAGGGAGGGGCCCGCGGGGGCGCGGAGAAAAAGAAAAGGCCAGGGGTCAAGCCTGGAAAGGGACTCACAGGGTCCAAGAATTGGGGTACGGGGTGTCCTGGAGGAGGGGTGTAGTGGGGACGGGGCAGCAAGAGGGGCTGACACCCAGAGAATGCACCCAGATACCCAAAACCCGGGCGGGGGATGGGGAGGCGGCGGCCTGTTGGCCCCAGGACCTCCCGTCGCGCGCGGGCCACTAACCTGTCAGCAAGAAGGTGCCAGTGGTCGCGGGGCTCATCCTGCGTGTCCCCCGACCCTGTCCCGTCCAAGCACAAGGGTCTCCCAGCTCCCACCACCGGGGCAATTGCATTCTTGGCCTGGCTAGGCCGGCCGTCCTCGATTCTCCCCTCCCCTCCCTTTCTTCTTTCCTCCCAGCTTGGCCAGTTCAGCATCAGCATCCTGCACCCCCTCCTTAATCCCGTACTCCCTCTAGCGGCGGGCCAGTGTAGCGTGGCCATCGCCCCCACCCCCATCCCCCATCCCCCCTCCGCCCCCGTTCCCCTCCGCCCCCCTAGCCCGCGGAGCACGCTGGGATTTGGCGCCCCCCTCCTCTGTTCAGCCTATATAAGGCTCCCAGTCGGCGCTCCCGGTACACGCGCTTCAACTTCGGTTGGTGTGTGTCGAAGAAACCTGACTGCGACCTGGGGAGAACAGCGAAGAGGGTCCACCGAACCTCGAGAAAGGTCCGCTGAGCGGGCTCGCGTCCGGAGCCACTCCGGGCTGCAGAGCACCCAGCGGAACCCACGCCTGGCGCAGGTGTGGGACCCCGTCCTCCTGTCTTCGCAGAGGAGTCCTCGCGTGGTGAGTATGCGGTGAGGATGTTTCTTTTATTAAGATCACATTCCTTCCCTGTCCTTTTCGGGAGCTGCGGGAGATGGAGTAGTGCCCCTGAATGTCTCCACGCAAATCTTGTCACGCCTTCACTGGCAGAACCCCAAAACAGAGTGGAGAGACCAAGCCTTCAGGGCTCTGATTTCCAGGACTCAAGTCCAGATAAGGGCTGTAGACAGACATGAGCTGCGGACAGACATGAGCTGCAGACGGACATGAGCTACAGACCAATCTGCAATTTGCTCTTCAAAAGCGCTACATAGTGATAGGCGCTACAAACTAATTGGCGCTTCAATGCGCTATAAACGGATAAGCGCTTCAAATGCGCTATAGATGGATGGGCGCTTCAACAGCGCTACAAACTGATGGGTGCTTCAATGCGCTACAAACTGATAAGCGCGTCAAATGCGCTATAGATGCACGGGCGCTTCAATTGAGCTACAAACTGATGGGCGCTTCAATGCGCTACAAACCATTATGAACTGCAGCAGTATATGAGCTGCAGACTGATGACTGGTTTGCGCTTTAAATGCGCTACAAAACCTGAGCTGCAGCAGATGAGCGCTACAAGAATGATACCACTAGCACTACAACAGCGCTTCATTGTGCTCCAAGGCACGGGAACTGCAGAGGTACATGAGCTGCAGAGAATTTATACCTAAAACGCGCTACAAAGTACTAACAGCTGCAGAGGTATACAAGCTGCACTGTTTTGCGCTACAAAGAAACCAGCTGTAAAGGGGCAAGAGCTGCAGAGTAAGATTACTCTGTCTTCTTAGTGGGGGACCCCACCCTTTGTCTCTAACACACCTTTTGGAATGGCTCCCACTATGTTTTTCTGCAGGACGGTTGTCTGCATGATGGTGCTGTTAGACAAAATGGAGCCCCGGGCAAAAATTAGTGTTTAACATTCTGCCCACACCATTCCACCTATAGCTGTGGAGTGGAGGGGCGCTGACTTGAGTGCAAAAGGGAATCTTTTGGTGGTGGCAGAGCGGGCTGCCTTGCCTAGTTGCGCTGGATCGAAGTGGCGGTGTAGTTGTAAAGGTGGCGCGAATTGGCGTCCAGCAACAGTTTGTGGAAACTGTTGGTTTGCTTAGTTTGGGGGGGTGTTGGATCTGGGGGTGATCGCGCTGTTGCATGAAATCAATCTGGCTGGGGAGGCTGGTGGGAGGGGTTTGGGGAGGGGGTTCCTAGGAGAGGCAAACAGCCAGTCTCAGACCTGCCCCGCCCATTCTAGCGCGCCTTCTCTGCAGTATCTGCTCGGAGCGTGCTTAGCGCCTCCCAGCGCCTACTCAGAGCGCGCCTCCTCTGCAGCGCGCCTTCCTAGAGCGCGCCTTCTAGACACTTTCTCCCCAGCCCCGCCTCTCCCTGAGCCCCCTCCTCTGTGGTGGCTCCCACAGACCTCACCTCTCCCTGAGCCCGCCTCCTCTGAGGCCCCCCCTCAGGCCCCGCCTCTCCCCGAGCCCGCCTCCTCTGAGGCCGCTCTCCCCAAGCCCCACCTCTCCTTGAGCCCGCCTCCTCTGAGGCGGCTCCCCTAAACCCCATCTCTCCCTGAGCCCGCCTCCTCTGAGGCCGCTCCCCCAAACCCCGCCTCTCCCTGGGCCCGCCTCCTCTGAGGCCGCTCCCTCAGACCCCGCCTCTCCCTGAGCCTGCCGCCTCTGAGGCTGCTCTTCCAGACCCCGCCTCTCCCTGAGCCCTCCTCCTCTGAGGTGGGTCCCCTCAGAACCCCCACCTCCTCCTGAACCCGCCTCCTTTGAGGCGATACCCCCAGAAAGCGCCCCTCCCTAAGCCCACCTCCTCTGAGGTGGCTTGCCCAGACACCGCCTCTCCAAAGCTTGGCCCCTCCCTGAGCCCGCCTCTTCTGAGGTGGCCTATGGCCCCGCCTCCCAGAGCCTTCTTGCGCGTGCGCAATGTGAGCCCCCCGCCCCTCCTTACATGCCCACAGCCTCTGCGCCTGCGCGCCTTCACTGCTTTCACGGCCTGAGCCTGGCTGCACAGCCCCTCCCTCCTGCGGTTTCTTGGCAGCGCGGATTTTGCTTTTTATCCATTAGTGTCTAATAAATATAAGAATAATAAATAAAAACAATTAGCAACAATGCTAATTATACCTGGGATTTATAAGCACTTTTTACAAGTGCTTTGTATATTAAGTAATATAATTTTCCACAATTTAAACTTCTGATGGTGGGTTATGAAAAGTGCTTCTGAGCAGACATGACTGATGCCCCTAAGGGCAATCCAGCTAAATGTTTTTACTACAAATGAAATTAAATTATTTTAAATACTTTCACACTTAAGGGTTTTTAGAGACACTAATGGACATTTGTGGTGGCTTACTGAAATCAGATTCTTTGGTGGACAGAAAATAAGGAACAACTTTTGAACTGTGCTTCATAGGAGTGGTTTATTGGTACTGTTGGCTTGGTCTTGAGGCAAGGATGAGGTGTTTATCTGTGTGCCTGTGAAGCTGGGTTTTTTTTTTTCCCTTTGGAACTCTAGGGGATTAGCCCTGGCTAACTTGCCTACATATTTATTAATTGTGCCTGGCACATGGTAGGCATTCATTAAATATGTATTAAATGACCAGAGTGAATTGGCTTATTCAGTGCCTTCTTTGGAGTCTGCAGGGGTTTCCTGGTTTGTTTTCTATGGTGTTTGCTGTCCTGGAATGTCCCAGGCATTGCTTGCTTGTGTTATCTCTCACACTTAACAGGATGAAAAAAAAAAGTGAGTTTTTAAACTCCAGTAATGTAAGCTGTAATTATAAGACAAAACTATATTTAAGATATTCAAAATAATTAGCTTTTTAAAAATGAAAAGCAAAAGCTAATTATTTAAATTTGGGGTGAATGGAATACTTAAGGTGGTATGTAATTGTCATATTTGAAATTTGTATAATGTAACATCAACATTACAAAATATAGATTGGAGGGTTTTAGCTGGCATTATAAAACATACATATAAAACAAATTGATGCCTTACCTCCAGTGAGATATACTACGTTTATGTTTCTAACTAAAGGAAGAAATTTTAAAACCTGGTTTCCTATATTATAAGCCATGAGCCAGGACTTTAACTCCCAAATATCTGTCATCTCCCCCCAACAAGTATATAATTTATATATTTTACATATTTAGAGTAATTACAGCTTTCAATTACTCCCCAGGCCCACCTTGCTACCCTAACCCCTACCCCCTTTGGAAATTTGGTATCTTCTTTTGCATTCTTTTAAAGTTCAAAACAATGGTAAAAATGTGCATATTAATATAATTTGCATTTCACAAATAACACACAAGGTACTAAAAAGGAAATTGGGTTTGAAAATGTAAGGCAATTAAGAGTTGATTAATGAAGTGTCATTTTCTAATGAGATATTTAATGTGCAATGGTTTTTGGCTACTGTTACTCTTTGGTGTGTTTGGGGAATAGAAGTTTTTAGAAGTAATCATGAAGAGTCAAAGATTAATCAAATGTATTTAAATCCTATATAGATTAACACGAATTTTTTTTTTCCATGTCTAAAGGTGACATCTGTCCCATGGGCTTGGCTCTATGCTGTGCGTCCTTTCAGGTTTTAGGAATGGGGGCTCTTGACCTCACCTCTGCAGTCCAGCCCCTAGTAAGGGGGGGGTTGAAGGAGCCAGAGTTCTGTAATTCAAATAAAGTCACACTGCTCCTGTTTCCAAGTTAACTGGTGCTTTAGTTACTATTTAATTATTTTAAAACTTTATTTACACTGAATGTTAACCTGCCTGCCCACTATCCTACCATTTTTAAAGATTAAACTATTCTTGTCTGGGCAGTTATCTCCTTTAGGACTTGGAGTCCCATCCCAAAATTAAAAATCCCATGGGTGGGTACCTGATGCGTGATCTCTGTAAGGGTCAGAGGTCTCAAACTGGTGAACTTGCAGGTCAGATAAGGTCCTTAATTTGACCAGCACTGAATTAAAAATTTGTTAAAGAATTCAGTGTCTTTGGGAGGGGACATGCATCCCCAAATTACATAGTCACAGCCCCCGTCTTATTGTCTTAACTCCAGTTTCTTCTCACTTTTATGTTATCTTCCTGTCTACCAAAAGCATTTGAATTTTAAACACTTACTGATCTTCTGATTCCCTAAACAATACAATGATTGTTTGCTGATTTCTGAACATGTTGTTATACCTGTCCTATTATTGTGTTTTGCAGATGTTAAAACCTTCAGACTTGGGCCTCAATAAAGCACACCCCAGTGACTGTGATTGACATGTAGGTTGTTAACTTTCATGACCTGGGTCAGGCAGCCCCAGGCCATGCTCTGAATGCCTTTCCAGAAGTCTTCTCTCTAAGTTTTCAAACTATTAATGTCTAGATGACAAAAGTGGCACCTGAGTCACCTGACTTATGCTTATTAGTTGTTTTTAATGGGACATTAAAACTTTTAATAAATGGGATGTTTCTTAAATAAAATTTTTATTAAGTAATTAATTTTATTTTATTAAATATTTATTAAATAAAAATAAAACTTTTTGATAAATAAAAATTGCACTATTTTGCTAATACAATTATCTTTAAGGAGTTAGAAATGAAACCGTGTCACAGGTTATGACTTATTTTCTAAACTTTCAGTCTATTTAGAATATTTTATCTCGAATGCCAATTAAAATGGCACAGTAATTCTGTCCCTTAAAGACTCTGCTTGCTGTATAGCCACTCCAAGGACCGAGCAGAGCATAAACTGGAGGGGAGGGGGAGTGGGGATGCAGGGGAAGGGCCTAAAAAATTATGAGGGGTTTCAAGGAAGGAGGAGAAAGGGGTATTTCCCTATAGCTAGAGACAAGGGTGAAGTGTACAGGCATCATGTTTGATTACCATTACCTTTTTTTTCCCCTTATACCCTACTGATTGAAATATTAGGTGTTTTTCACCTAACTTCTTTGAATAACACGTTTATCTTTGTGATTTTTAATTAATATAATTAATTTAGTGTCCCATTTTTGCCTTGATGGGTCAGAGAGGAATAGGCGGCCAGGACTGCCAAGTTAAAATTTGGTGAACAAGCAGTCTGCCCGCTTTCTAAGTTATGTTTTTAAACTTTGGAGCACTTTCTTAAAGTTTTCCAAATATGAGAATTTAATGCTCATTTAAAAATTATTAAAAAGTTAAAATAAATTACTATAAATGCATTTAATCCTCTTTTAAAGAAGTACATAGGCACTGTTGTATGATTTATTGTATGTGTGATTTATTGTCCCCATACCCATAATTAAGACCTTTAATCCCCAACCCCACAAACTCCCCCCAACTCCCCCATACAGCTACTCACCACCTAGCAAGGGGTACAGCCCTGTCCTGCTCTAAATTACAAACTTTTGGGTGGGACTGTGCTAACAAAAACTTGTTTAAAAAAAACACCAGAAGTTGCAAACTGATGACCTGCAAATCAAATGAGGCCCTGGGTTTGGCCAACAGTGTATCCAAAATAAATTAATGTCTTTAGGTGGGAAAGGCATGGCTAGGTTGCCATAATTGCAGCCCCTCCCTGTTTTAATTTTAGCCTCTTTACACAGAAAGTTACCTTCCTTATTAATAACTTTATTAATATTAGCTAACAGTTGTTGAATATTCAGTGCTTTACTTACATTATTTAATTAAATCTGTATTATAAGTTTGAGGTGTACTGTTATTGGGCGTCTTGGAACGTCCCATTTTACAGCCCAGCTCGTCCTGGGGGGCATCAATTGATATTTGTGGATTGACTGCATAATAAGGAGGGAAACTGCTCAGTGCCACTTCTGTCCCATAGGGAATTCTCTTTGGGAAATCAGATTATGATTAGATTATGGTTGGATTTAGACAATCCTGTGGGCTCTGTGACAGTTGTTAATGTTGATAACGACTTGGCAACCTCCTTGGAGGTAGTGTCTATATTGATGAATATAGGCATTGTGATTCTAATCCCCCCACCCTTTTTTTTGGCTCCCTCTTGGCTGGAATATTAGCTATTTCTCAGGTAACTTGTCTAATAACAATTATCCTTCTGGCTTTACCTGCGTGTTTTTATTTGGTCTCCATCTTTGACTTGAAAGTTTCTTGCCATGCTCTCTTGGTACAAAACTGTTGTTTAGAATGTCTCAGCGTTCTTTTATAGTTAGGGAAGGTAAACTTGCTGTTGATATAGTTATGTATTATTGAATACATAATAAACAGGTGACATTTGAGGAGGAAAAGGTCATTTGGACATGAAAAAGTAGGATGCTTTTGTTATCTATTGTCTTAATTGATTAACTTCTTTCTCCCTTTTGCAAGCTTTGTGTTTGTTTATTAATTATTAATGTAAGCAAGTAGAACAAAGAGATACTTTAAATACTCATGTATTTAAAGTATTTTAGGGGATACTTTAAATACTCATGTATTTAAAGTATTTTAGGGGATACTTTAAATACTCATGTATTTAAAGTATTTTAGGGGATACTTTAAATACTCATGTATTTAAAGTATTTTAGTGGCTACTTTAAAATGCTAAAGTGTTTTTTGAAATGTGCTGCTTTGAATGTGTATGTTAAATTTATACTTTTATCTTTGTTTACAGAAACAAAAAGCTTTTGAAAACAAAAAGAAGAAAGGGTGGAAGAGGAGGCCAGGATCCGGGCCTCCATTCCCACAGGAGCGAAGCTACATCTGGGAGGTCTCCTCCCACTCCAGCTCTCACCCTGGGGCCCGACTGCCCACCTCCTCCTCCTCCTCCTCCCCCCAACGGCCCCTCTTCCTCCTCTTCCTCTTGCTCCTCCTCCTCTTCCTCTTCTTCCTCCTCACGCAGCGCCCAAAGGGGCCAGTACATCCCCAACCTGGCCGAACGAAGGCGGGACGATCTCTCTGAAGAGATCAACAACCTCCGAGAGAAGGTCATGAAGCAGTCTGAGGAGAACAACAACCTGCAGAACCAGGTGCAGAAGCTCACAGAGGAGAACACCTCCCTCCGTGAGCAAGTGGAGCCCCCCACTCAGGATGAGGAGGATGACCTCGAGCTCTGCGGTGCTGCGGCGGCGGCTGCCCCACCCACTCCCCTAGAGGAAGAGTGCCCAGATGACCTTCCTGAGAAGTTCGACGGCAACCCTGACATGCTGGTTCCTTTCATGGCGCAGTGCCAGCTCTTCATGGAGAAAAGCACCAGAGATTTCTCAGTCGACCGCGTCCGCGTCTGCTTCGTGACCAGCATGATGACCGGCCGCGCCGCCCGCTGGGCCTCCGCGAAGCTGGAGCGATCCCACTACCTGATGCACAACTACCCAGCCTTCATGACTGAAATGAAGCACGTCTTCGAAGACCCCCAGAGGCGAGAGGCCGCCAAACGCAAGATCAGACGTCTGCGCCAGGGCATGGGGTCGGTCATCGACTACTCCAACGCCTTCCAGATGATTGCGCAGGACCTGGATTGGAACGAGCCTGCCCTGATCGACCAGTACCACGAGGGCCTCAGCGACCACATTCAGGCAGAGCTGTCCCGCCTCGAAGTGGCCAAGTCTCTGTCGGCGCTGATCGGCCAGTGCATCCACATCGAGAGAAGGCTGGCCAGAGCGGCAGCCGCTCGCAAGCCGCGCTCCCCGCCGCGCGCGCTGGTGTTGCCGCACATCACTAGCCACCACCAGGTAGATCCCACCGAGCCCGTGGGTGGCGCCCGCATGCGCCTGACCCAGGAGGAGAAAGAAAGACGCAGAAAGCTGAACCTCTGCCTCTACTGCGGAAATGGAGGTCACTACGCCGACAACTGTCCTGCCAAGGCCTCAAAGGCTTCGCCGGCGGGAAACTCCCCGGCCCCGCTGTAGAGGGACCTTCAGCGACCGGGCCAGAATTAATAAGGTCCCCACAAGATGATGCTTCATCTCCACACTTGCAAGTGATGCTCCAGATTCATCTCCCGGGCAGACACACCCTGTTCGTCCGAGCCATGATCGATTCTGGTGCTTCTGGCAACTTCATCGATCACGAATATGTTGCCCAAAATGGAATTCCTCTGAGGGTCAAGGACTGGCCGATACTGGTAGAAGCGATTGATGGACGCCCCATAGCATCGGGCCCAGTTGTCCACGAAACGCACGACCTGATAGTCGACCTGGGAGATCACCGCGAGGTGCTGTCATTCGATGTGACTCAGTCTCCGTTCTTCCCCGTCGTCCTCGGGGTGCGCTGGCTGAGCACACACGATCCCAACATCACATGGAGCACCCGATCGATCGTCTTTGATTCTGAATATTGCCGATACCACTGCCGGATGTATTCCCCAATACCTCCATCGCTCCCACCACCGGCGCAGCCGTCGTTTTACTACCCGGTGGATGGATACAGAGTTTACCAGCCAGTGAGGTATTACTATGTCCAGAATGTGTACACTCCAGTGGACGAAAACGTCTACCCGGATCACCGCCTGGTTGATCCTACCATCGAAATGATACCTGGAGCGCACAGTATTCCCAGCGGACACGTGTACTCACTGTCCGAACCCGAAATGGCAGCCCTGCGAGATTTTGTGGCCAGAAACGTGAAAGACGGGCTGATTACTCCAACAATCGCCCCGAATGGAGCCCAAGTTCTCCAGGTGAAGAGGGGATGGAAACTGCAAGTCTCCTACGACTGCCGAGCTCCCAACAGCTTCACCATTCAGAATCAGTATCCTCGACTGTCTATTCCAAATTTGGATGACCAGGCTCACCTGGCAACGTACACTGAATACGTACCTCAACTACCTGGATACCAGACGTACCCCACATACACCACGTACCCGACCTACCCAGTAGGATTCGCCTGGTACCCAGTGGGGCGAGATGGACATGGACGATCGCTCTATGTCCCCGTGATGATCACCTGGAACCCACATTGGTACCGCCAGCCTCCGGTACCCCAGTATC
The DNA here is from genome assembly GCF_902655055.1 of Lutra lutra. Lineage (NCBI taxonomy): Eukaryota > Metazoa > Chordata > Mammalia > Carnivora > Mustelidae > Lutra > Lutra lutra. Next base: position 38,589,667 of record NC_062288.1, read on the forward strand.
CGCCGCCGCAGCCGCCGCCGCCTCCGCCGCCGCCGCCGCCGCCGCCATCTTACAGCACCATGTAGACACTTGTCATGTCCATCAGGATCTCTACCCTCAAATTTACTCCTGCTCAGCTTCTCAATTAGTGACTGTGTGCTAAACTCGGCTACTGCATCTTCAGGCCAACCTGAGGCACAGCCCTCTCTGAAATGGCTACGGAAAGGTCAGGGCCACCCTGGACTGGCACACATCCTAAAAAAGCACCAAAAGACCTCCACCATTTTCTGAGAGCGACAGAATATTTACCAACACATTTTATCTCTTAGTTTTCCACCTTAACTGCCAATTTAACTAAAATTCCTGACAAGTTTACTTCCCAGCGAATCCTGGAAGCCTGGGTTTTATCTGCTGAAACCTCTGTCACCATCTAAATTAATAGGCTGCCAGATTCCACGTTTTACATTTACAGAGAAGCTGATGCAAACATAGGAGATGCTGATTTCTTTGTGGAGGGGGAGATGAGGAGGAGGAGGACATGACTTTTCTTGCAGTCTCGGTACTCTCTTTACATCACTGGAGGACCGACGCCTTATTAAGGAAGCCAGAATTGTTGGTGCAGTATAAAACGGCTTCCGTGATCTTTTTGCTGCACCTTTAGAAACTTCACCATCTTCAAACTCTGCATTCATGGTTCCGTTAATTCTCAAGGAGCAGCAACTCGACCGGTTCTCCCAGGAGCAGGCAAAACCCCTGCAACAGAAACACCTCAGGCCTCAGAAGGAAGTGCTCTCTCAGAAGGGACTCTTGCATGTTTAGAGTGTGCCTTCACACCCTGGTGCAAATCTCATGTACCCAAGAACTCTGGCTTTCTCACAACACCTTACCATCATCATGCCAGTAATGGCTTCCACAAAAAAGTTAAACCTGGTAACCAGAGACTATTGGTGGCTCCAAGTATGTTAGATGTTTATGAGGCGTGACTACCTTGCAGTCCCGTACCCAACTCTTAAGAGACTCTGAGTTAATGTTACCAACTTGTCCTGGTTCTTTGGAAGAAAGTTCAGGAGTGTTGTTAATTGGCTGGAAGAGGATCACCTGAAGTGTTGGAAGCATCTCTCCATGCGTCTGCCTCCATATACATCTGGGCATTTCATCATCAGTCCCCTCACTAGACTATAGCATTAGGATGCTTAGAGAGGGGGCATGAATTTAGCACCCAGACCCACACTCCTATGCCTGCAAGGGTTATCTTTGAAGAAGAGGACTTGGGGCACTGGACACTGTCTTGAAGATACGGACTTCTTTAGTGAACTTTAAATCCAGAGGGTAGCCTGATGGGTAACCTTACTTTAAAAGGATCAGAGTTCACACAGTGAAAAGGGGTCCCCTCTAGAGGATGGAGATGAAAAGAAGCTGCCAATGAATGAAAGGCCTCAAAGCAACTCAAATGACTCAAAGCAACAGACAACACAAGCGTTGTCTTCAGTCCAGAGACGACTTCTAGTCTCCTGGATGCTTTGTGCTAACCTGGGACTGCCTGACTTCTTTAGCCTGGTCTTTTGCTACTACCTTGAACTGTCTAATCTCTCTCTTTCTGTTTAATTCTTTACTGCTGCCATTATCCCTCCTGCAGGATTTATGTCATCTTTCCTGCCTGGTTGCTGAGACTCCCATTTTGCTGCCACGCACGGAGGAGAAAGAGGCAGGCTTCAAGGGGCTTGTGTCTCAGTACACAACCTCCGATTGCCAAAACACAGTTTGAGCAGTAGACAACATGGTATAGATTTCAAATTGCGTATCATGAAGAGGAGTCTAATGGTGAAGTTTCATTTTTCATCCACATCACCTTTCATCCATTCATTATCCCCCACCCTTATTCTTGCATGTTTAAAATACTTAAAAGTTTTAGCTATAGGTTACTAGTGTCTTTTAACAGTGTTTTAAAGTGGTGACTGCTTTCAGAAGTTATTTCCATTGAATTACAAAGTACTATCCCATTCTTATTGTTAAACTAATTAAAATTGATACGTAACATAGTATAAAATTTTTCTTAACTGTGAACTTCTCTTACAACACTGTGAATGAGAGGCTCCTCAGAGCTGGAGTATTGGTGTAACAGTTCATCCCGTTCTTCTTCAATCTGCTAGGTTAATGTCATATGTGACGTCAATTTGATCAATTGGGCCTTTAAAAAAAAAAATCACACAAAAAGATCTACAAATTCAAAAAAGATACCTAATTGGCTATTTAATTCTAAATGACTTCCCTGCTCCCCGCGCCCCGCCCCCACTTTTTTTTTTTTTTCCTTCAATGGAATCCGAAAGCTTGTCAGTCACTCATGTGTTTTAGAGTAATTACCTTTAAAATGGTGCGTTTGTGCTTCTGGACTATTTTGAAGCGTCACTTCAGTTTACCTCAAATCAACCCATCATCCATACATTTGAATTCAAGTTGTTTTGTGTCAAATTTACAGTTGTCACTTGATCTTCAAGCTGCAGAGGGCCTAGAAATAGGTCATTGTCTGCGGCCCTGGCATGAGCACACGGACATTTGCCATCACTGCAAGCAGTCTGGAGATGTCCACCAACGAGAGCAGCGGTCAGGGAAAGCATGGTGGTGTGGGTCAGCAACGCATGGACGAAGACCCTGACGCACATTTGGCTGTTTAGTAAAGCTTGTGAAAAACTGTTGGCAGTGTGTTCTATGCTTTATTGCTATATATACTATCTATAAATGTAGGTGTTAAGGATAAGTAATTTCAAATTTATTCTATAGTATCGGAATTTAATAAGTTTCCTTTCACTGAATTTATTTTGTTGTTGATTATGTTAATTGGATACTTTAACTTTCTTTTGGCATTTTTTCCACAAAATCCCTTTTTTCATAAGAAAGGAAGGAGCAAAGAAATTAAATCTCTAAGGGAGTTAGAAAGGGAGCAAAATAAAGCATAAAGGACATATATCAAAATATCAGAATTATTAAAGCCAGTATTCAACCTTTTTGAAACAAATTGGCAACTTTGATTGACTTTTGACCCAAATTATTGGTGTTAATTAAATCAAGGAAGAAGGTATGAGCTCCCGTTGTTAGGCAAACCTGGAGAGAACTAGTGAAGGCGTCATGCAAAGATCTTGAAATGGAGGAAGTTTACATACATCTCTGAAGGGTCAATTTAGTTTGAGCAATGAGGTATTTGTACTTGATGCTGGAAAATGAAGAATTAGTTTGATTCAATCATGTGAGGTGACGTAAGGAACTTGCAGGTGCACAAAGTAAAGAGGGGCACATCTACATGGTGCAGTGTGGATTTGTGTTTAAGTTTGCAGGTACCTCTTGGGCTCCTGAATTGATCTGCCTGTCATCCACCACAGACGTTGAACGTCAGCTACAGTTCCAAGATTGGCAACAGAGAACACTCTGCTGGAAAGACCTGGGCAGAAATGAAGGACCACCTGCCAAGACGAAGAGCTGGGTGGAAACCACGCTGCATTTTCATCAAAAGAATGAACATCTAGTGGGACTGAAAGTTCTTTGTTGTTTCAGATTGTAGAATGTGATTGATGGAATTGGTCTGTGGAAATTGCATTGTTTTTATTTCTTTATGTAATCAGTTTAAGTAATAGGGGGTATATATAATCGTAAGTATTTTAGGGTGGGAGGGACTATTAAGTAATTAAGTAGGTGGGGTTAGTTTAAAAGTTAGCATGATATTATGTATTAGATAACTCTATAAGTGGACATGTGTACTTACTTGTGATCCTTTACCCTATGATTGCTACCCTTAAAGATTTCAAATAAACTCAGAGGGAACTGCAGGGAGATCAAACTATTTAGGGCAAATTGGACATGGATAAAACTCTAGTGGGAAAAAGTTCAAAGGTGATTGAATAAATAATTTAACTTTGCCCTGGGTATTAAGTCCAGGGCTCCAGATTGTGAGCAAAGACTTTGGAGAGTTACAGGATGAGGAGATAGATGTTCTTTGACTCACTGGAATGAAATTGATAATGAAGGATGGTAAATATTCATGGAAGTTACAGAAAAGTGATGAATAAGAACCCTGTCAGTGGTCCTCCTACCTATCCCTGCCTTTTCTCCCTACCCCTACCACTTCCCTACCCTTCCCCATTTTATTGCTGTATTTCTCTCTATTTACTAATATTGTATTGATGTTATAATAAAAATTCAATTAATAAAGATTTAGTGGTTAAGTGCAAACTGTGTTCTGATCATTTCAGCGTCATCCACCAACATCAAAGGAACAGGGTGGGGGGAGGAAGGTGGGGTTGTAGCAGTGAGGGTAGGGTGGTGGGGAGGGTGGGGGGAGGAAGGGAGTTGGGGGCGAGCAATGAGGGTGGGATAAGGGGGAGGGTGGAGGAAGGCAGGGAGAGGGAAGGGTGGAGCAATGCGGGTGGGAGAGTGGGGGAGGAGGGGAAAAAGGAAGGTGGAGCAATAGGGGTGGAGCAGTGGGAAGGGTCTGGGAGTCTAAAGGGAGGGTGGGGTAAGTTCGGAAGTGGGGGGTGGTATAAAGAACATATCAAACAACTGAGTATCCATTATCCAAAATATTCCAGGGATCAACTAAATTACTCCTGGCTTCAAAACTACATATAAAATAAAAACAAAGCAACACAATTCTCTATTGATAAAATATAAAAACCTTAACATATGAAATAAAGCCACATAATTAATAGTGGTTCTATTGACATAATAAAAAAAACTTTAATATCAATCCTTCATGGCCTACTTGATATTTATTAATAGAAAGATTATCAAATCATTAGTAAGGGCTGAAAGGAAGACATACTACTGAAGTACGATGGTGATGTGCTGGAAACGAGCATGTGGATTTTCAAAATACCAATTAACACTAAAAGAGTGATCATGAAAGTTATATGAAGAAAAGTGACAAAATGTGGGGTCTGTGGGGCACTCATCATATCTCAAAACATAATGACATCAGAGCAGTAATAGGTTGCATATAGAAAACTTGAAAAGGGGACTTTAATGTGCCAGTTTCAAAGAGTTGCTGGATTCATATGATATAGTGGTCACATAAACACGACGGTTTATTGGGAATGGCACGTAGAAGATGGTGACTAAATGGAAAGAGCTAGAGCTAATGATGAAAACACACAATTAAAAATCATCTCCCCTGGGAAGCAGGCGACCCTGGCTAGTTGTTCATTCAGCCCAGAGTACACAAACTTCCACAGGTGTACGGAGTGGTGGGTGGAACTGGGGAAATTGGGAGTGGGGGCACAACCAAATGCCTCTCAAATGCCTGCATGGGAGTTACTTGTAACTTAAACAATATGGTGAAAAGCTATCAACCAAATCACTTTGAAAAAAAAAGTGGAAATATCCTATGCATCCCCGTTTTGCGACACCTAGGCTCCTCCCCATCCTGACCCCCACCTCTCTCCATAAACCATGTGATTAAACAAAGCTTGGGGGAAACAAAAAGGTTCTGAGTCTCCAGTTTGTATTAAATTAGATTATGCAACTGGATCACAAGGGTAGTCTAGAACATTAAACTTATTTTGTACAGCAATGGCAATATTTGTTAAAATCCATGAACAGTTTTACAAAAGAAGTGGCTTCCCAGAGAGATAACAACTGTTTTGTAGCTGTACAAATTACATAAAGAATCCCTCTTATCCAGCATAGTTGAGGCCAATAATTAATCAAAACAATTGTTTAAAATGAGAACTACACTATTTAACTTAAAACACATAAATATATTTTATTTTCGTAAATATTCTTTCGTTGGTCAATTTTTTTTTTTTTAAGAGAGAGAGAGTATGAGTTGGGGGAGCAGTAGGAGGGGGAGGGGAGGGGCAGAGAGAGAGAACCTTGGGCTCCATGCCCAGCATGGGCTCAATCTCATGACCCTGAGGTCACGACCTGAGCTGAAGTTAAGAGGCGGACACTTAATGACTGAGCCACCCAAGTACCCTGGTCAATCCTGATTGAATCTCTTACTTTCTTGAATAAATTATATTAGTAATATAAAATAAGTTACACAACAATGGGAAAATATACAACTTCTAAAAACATAAAAGTAATTAAATGCGGGTGTTAAGAAGAATCACTTTTGACACATACATCAAGAAATACACTAATAAATTCCAGATAAATCAAAAATATGAGAAGGGAGAAATGATAATGGTGGGGAAAGATAAAATTATTCATGGAATAATAATCAAAACTAAGATGAATGGTTTTGGATTCATAACTAACATGCACAACATAATAAGGAAATATTTGGTACATACCTATAAAATATGTGATATAACTTATTATTCAGGCATCTAATATTTTATTGAAGAAATGAAGTAAATACCCAAACCCAACACCCACCCTGAACTCTTTTTCCATCTTTTTTGAATATACATAGAAAAAAATCTAGGTATAAACAAATAAGTGTATGTGCATGTGTGTCCACGTATTTATTGATTTCCAGCTTCTTTAAATATATGTAAAAAATCTGTGTGGATATAAAAAAATAAATTGTGTGTGTGTGTCTTTGTGTGTATATCTGAATATGTATTGATTTCTGGCTTCCTTAAATATATATATATATAGAAAAGTATGGGGAAATTAATTAATTAAATGTGTGTGTGTGTGTGTGTGTGTGTGTGTGTGTGTGTCTGGCTTCTCCAAATATATACAGAAAAGAATCTGAAAATAAATAAATAAATGAATGTGTGTGTGTGTATCTATGTGTCTGTATATTTATTGATTTTTGGCTTCTTTATATACAGACAAGAATATGAAAATAATAAATAAATAAATAAATAAATAAAGGGTGCATCTGTGTCTCTATATTTATTGATCTCTGGCTTCTTTAAATATATATATAGAAAGGAAAGTGCAGTGTGTCTGTGTGTCTGTGTCTGTATTTTTTTAAAAGATTTATTTTTTTAAAGATTTATTTAAAAGAGACATAGAGAGCAGGGGGAGGGGCATAGGAACAGGGAGAAGGAGTGTTTTAAGCAGATTCCACGCTGAGCACAAAGCCCAACCACGGACTTGATCTCGCCACCCTAAGATCGCAACCTGAGCCGAAAAAAGTTCGTTGCCTAACTGTACCACCCAGGCACCACTGTGTCTGTATATTAACTGACTTATGGGCTCTTTGAATATACATAAAAAGAATCTCAGTGAAAATTAATTAATTAATTAAATGCATGACTGTGTCTATATGTGTGTCTGTATATTTATTGATTTCTAGCTTCTTTAAATATATAGAAAAAATCTAGAGATAAATAAATAAGTGTGTGTATGTATTGATTTCTGGGTTCTTTGAGTGCATGTAGAAAAGAATCTGGATGGAAATAAATAAATAAATAAATAAATAGATAGATAGTGACTGTGTGTGTTTGCGTGTGTATGTGTGTTTATTGATGTCCTGCTTAAGTATAACACAGAAAAGCATCTGAAATCTGGATGGAAATAAATAAGTAAGTAAGTATATAAATAAATAAATAAGTCTGTGTGTCTGCGTGCCTGAATATTTATTTATTTATTTATTTCATTATGCCAAACACTAGACTAGGATTTGGAGGACACAGTGCTGGGCACAGACTTTGGACTAATACAGCTGAAGGATGAGCACCCAAGGATTCTCCAGCCCAAAGACCCCAACTCCTCTTAGCACCATAGTTGCCCAGGCCATTTGTGAACAGGCACTATATTATCCTTGTTTAGTGCAAACAAAGGATCTTTGTTAATTTTGGCATTTGAGTTATTTTTGTGGAATATACCAAATTTCTTTTTTTTTTTAATATTTTATTTATTTATTTGACAGAGAGATCACAAGCAGGCAGAGAGGCAAGCAGAGAGAGAGAGGAGGAAGCAGGTTCCCTGCTGAGCAGAAAGCCCGATGCTGGGATCGATCCCAGGACTCTGAGATCATGACCCGAGCTGAAGGCAGCAGCTTAACCCACTGAGCCACCCAGGCGCCCCAATATACCAAATTTCTGAAATGTTTTCCTGTATTTTGATTAGTGTTTATTTGAGAATTAGAAAGGATCAATAACAGAAAAGGAGGCTAGATGGCTCTTTCCACACAAGGAACTCTTTTAGCACACAATAAAGTTCCTTAATTCTATTCCCAGATAATCCCTAGAGATAGGTGACACAGGTACATCTAGAATCTTGCTTTCCAGGAAATCAGTATAAATAATAATTTTGACTCATGACAATAATCCCAAAGAGAAAGCAAGAGAACCTCTTGAAGATCATTAATGACTGTTTTATATCTGGCCTTATAGACCTTAGATAAGAAAATTACTGAATTCAAATTATCACTTGCATAACTTTGTATTATTGGCTAGTCCTTCTCAAACTGCATGTCATAAACCATGAAAGAAATAGGTGGGCATTTTACTCAAAAACCTCATGAAAATATCCTCATAAAACTTCATTATAGCTAAAAATTCTTTTTAAAAATAATAAAAACATTTTTCTATTCTATTACTAAGAAGTTTTAGCTTATTTAAATCTTATTTACATCAACCTTATGTTAAAGTCCAATAAAAGCACAACATCTTACATTCTATGCCAGAATTTATTTTAAGACTATGTTTTGTTCATTTCTATAACTTTGAGTCATCTAAGTATCACCCCAAGTTTCAACACTACCCGCAGTTCTTAAGATTACTCACAGTAGGGTGATGGCATTTTACTAGCTTTAGGACCACAAAATTGGCATATCAAATTACCCCATCCGTCCAACACTGAAATAATGCCCAATTCTGAGAATTAGATTTAAGCCTTTTTCCTAGGGGCTATTGGGTTTTTAAAGTGTTGATTAACTTCATACTTGTGTGTTCTATAAATGGTTAATCCTTATAATCCACATGAAATATTTGTTATGGGCTGAATTTTGTCCCCCCCACAAATCCATATGTTGAAGCCCTAACTCCCAATTTGGAGATAGCATATACACATAAAGAAAAAGACCGTGAAGACAGGGAGAAGGATATCATCTGCAACAAATCCTATTGGCACCCTCATCTTGGATTTCCAGCCTCTAGAACTGTGAAAAAATACATTTCTGTGTTTAAGTCACCCAGCCTGTGGTATTTTGTTATGGCGGCCCTAGAAGACCAATACATAATATTGTATATACAATACATAATATTGTATATTATGTTCCATAAATGTTATATTTATTATTTATTATTTTTTTATTTTTTAATTTTAATTTTTAAAAAATTTTATATTTATTATAATTACAGAGTAGTAGAATATAATAAATGTAAGCATAATATGTGTTGTTTTTTTTTAAGATTTTATTTATTTATTTGACAGACAGAGATCACAAGTAGGCAGAGAGGCAGGCAGAGAGAGAAGAAGAAGCAGGCTCCCTTCTGAGCAGAGAGCCTGATGTGGGGCTCAATCCCAGGACTCTGGGATCATGATCTGAGCCAAAGGCAGAGGCTTTAACCCACTGAGCCACCCAGGCATCCCATAATATAGTGTTTTAAATAGGATGTATTATGTGTCATATTCTATTGTTATTTAATGTGTTCTACATCAAAATATAAATGTAGAATGCTAAAATAAATGTAAATATAATATAAATATAGGTATAACAAGTATAAATATATGCATATATTTGGTGTTTATTATGCTAAAATAAATATAAGTAATATGAATACACTCTTTCTGGTTGATGTTTGTATTTCTATATCAAAACTAGTGGAATATCTATAGTACAGTTCACAACAGGTGATAGAATCCCCCACAGCTTTACAACCTCGTTCTTCACCTTGATGCAAGTGAACTTCTGGAATTCACGAGCTAGAGCAAAGAAATGGATAGCATTCTGTTGCCGGCAGCCCTCAGTGTTAAGTCATGAAGAAGTAATGACTGTCACCCTCCTCTTTCTAATACTACAGGGGAGAGTTTCCTCACCAGAATGCCCCTAGGAGGGCAAGTTCTTGTTAGATGAACCACTGTATGAAGCGAGATAAGATGGAGAATGGTTTCCCTCTTCTTTCCCCAGCTTCTCATTCTACTATCTGGTTAGGTTTAACAATCAGACCTATGGATTGCATGTCACATTTGGAGAAGGGGCCACCAGTAGCTTGACAAGGTAAGCCTATACCTACCCTTGGGCATCTCTCCAACAACGCAGACTGCTTCTTTGTTTATTTTATGCCCAGTGGTGGACAGTTTATTTTTTATTCCTAGAAATCTCTGAATCAGTCATAATAGGATGTTAATTAATTCCAAAACATTTCATAGCCGAGGCCAAAATTTCATCCCATTTATTATTTTAATCTCAAACTATGCCCCCCAAAACACACATTATATTGGATAGACAATTTAGAAATCCATATGATGTGGAAGCCACATTAGAAGGTGTGAACCCACTGCTACTTCTAGGAGAAATTAAAGCAAAAAGAAATGCCCTTCGGAATAAGGCCAGAGTTCACAATTTGTTCTGTCTAGTTTCTTATTCCATTCAGTCTATGTAATGGGATGTCACTGCCCTCTGAGCGAAGTAGGGGTCACTTACGTTTGGACTGTCTGGCCCTGAAGGGATGCTGGTACATTCTTTGGCATCCCTCAGATTCAATCCCAGTATCTCATGTGTCCCTTTGAAAAAACAAGCAAGAGAACACATAAGAAGACAGGCAAACCTCATTCCATTGTACTTCACTTTACTTACTGTGCTTCACAGATATTGTCTTTTTTTTTTTTTTTTAATGAAAGGATCGTGGTAACCCTGCATCAGGCAAGTCTATCGGTGCCATTTTCCCAAGAGCACGAGCTCACTGTGTGTGTCTGTGTCACATTTTGGTAATTCTTGCAAATTTCAAATTTTTTCATTATTATTGTATTTGCCATGGTGATTCTTCTTTAATTACCCAGTTAAGGGGCGCCTAGGTGGCTCAGTGGGTTAAGCCTCTGCCTTTGGCTCAGGTCATGATCTCAGGGTTTTGGGATCAAACCCCATGTAGGGCTCTCTGCTCAGCAGGGAGTCTGCTTCCTCCTCTCTCTCCTCCTGCCTCTCTGCCTACTCTGATCTCCCCATCATATAAATAAATAAAATCTTAAAAAAATAATAATCCATCCTAGCTATAACTCTGTTTAAAAAAAAAAAAGAAAAAAAATAATTTCCCAGTTAAACCATTCATTCTTTAGCAGCATGCTCTTTAGCCTTCATATATTTCAGTTCATTCCAACGTTCCTTTTCTGTTTGAGTTCATTTCAAAGTATGTGGTCTGAAAATATGCAGGGAATGATCCCAATCTTTTGGTACTGGTTGAGACCTGATTTGTGACCCTATGTGGTCTATTCTGGAGAATGTTCCATGTGCACTCGAGAAGAATGTGCGTTCTGTAGCTTCGGGATAGAATGCTCTGATTCTATCTGTGAAGTCCATCTGGTCCAGTGTGTCATTTAAAACACTTCTTTTCTTTTTGATCTTTTACTTAGATGATCTGTCCATTTTAGTGAGGGTGGTGTTAAAGTTCCCTACTATTATTTTATTAATGTCGGTGTGTTTCTTTGATTTTGTTATTAATTGGCTTATATAACTGGCTGCTCCCATGTTAGGTGTATAAATATTCACAATTGTTAGATGTTGTTGGACAGACCCTTTAAGTACGATATAGTGTCCTTCCTCATCTCTTATTACAGTCTTTGGATTAAAATATAATTTGTGTGATATAAGGATTGCTACCCAGCTTCCTTTTGATGTCCATTAAAATGCTTTTTTTTTTTAATCCCAGCTAGTATCTTTATAATTGCTATTCTGAACTCTAGTTCTGACATCTTACTAATGTCCATATTGATTAGGTCCCTGATAGTACTGCCTCTTATCCTATTGAGGTGAGTTTTTCCATTTTGTCATTTTGTTGAGAGAAGAATAGATAAATGAGAGAACAAAATGCTAAAAGGGTAAAAATGACCCAAGAAAAATAACACTAACAAATCAATAAATCAGAAAAGACCTGAAACCAAGGGGAAAAGAAAAAAGGGGAAAAAAAAAGAAAAAGAAAAAGAACATGATCAGGCCAGTGAATAGAACAGAGTCATACACTAGATTTTGGGTGTACTTTGGCCTGTTAGAAGAAATTGCATCCCAAAATTTTAAAGAAAGAAAAACATATGTGTACAAAAATAAGGTTAGATACAAATGAAGAAATGGAATATGACTGTAAAAATGAAAAAAATTTAAAAAGATTTTAAAAGAGGAATTGACAAGAAGTTGGTTGAATATAGAAAGAAGAATATTAAAAAAATAAAAATAAAAGAGAATGCGATCAGATGGGTGAATAGATCAGAGCCATACACTAGATTTTGGGTATATTTTGGTTTGTTAGAAGAAACTGCATACCAAAATATTAAAGAAAGAAAAACTTATGTATATATTCAAAAAATAAGGGTCAGTATAATGAAGGGATAGAATATGACTGTAACAATGAAAATTTAAAAATATTTTTAAAAAAGGAATTGATAAGAAGTTGGTTGCAAAAGGAAAGACGAATAATTCAAGAAAAAATAAAAGGAAAAAATAAAGACAATTTAAAAAGTTAATGTTGAAAGACTAAAGAATAATGGGGAAAAAAGCCATGAATTTTGTGTGCTGTATTCTGCTAGCATTGGAGTGTTATAGTTCTCATTGATCAGTAAACTCGGTCTTGGCTGGATGTTCTCACTGATCTCCTGGGGGAGGGGCCTGTTGCAGTAATTCTCAAATGTCTTTGCCCGAGGGAGAATTGCACAGCCCTTGCCAGGGGCCAGGCTAAGTAATCTGCTCGAGCTCGCTCTCAGGAACTTTTGTTCCCTGAACGCTTTGTAGAGCTCTGGAGGACGGGAATGAAAATGGCAGCCTCCTGGTCTCCAGCCCCATAGGAGCCGAGAGCTCCGGGCCTTCCTCCTCAGTGCACCCTCAGAGAAAAGCAGTCAGTCACTCCTGTCTCCCTGTCCTCCAGCTGCGCTCCCTGCTTACCCCGCCTGCGACTGAGTGTTTCTATCTCTGGCGCACGGTCCCATTTGGTGTCTCCAAACCCAGCAGATTCCAGTGGCACTTTCCTGCACTGCTCCTCCCAGGGAGGAAAGGAAGTCTTTCCAGATCTGCTGCTTGTTGGGCCCGTGCTCGAAGAGCAGTGGCCCGACTGTGTCTTGGATCCTGGTTTATGGCCACCCCGAGCTGAGAGCCCCTTCCTCGGTTCCATCTCTGCAGCCGGCTTCCCCACTCTGATACCGGGGAGCTCTGCTGCACTCAGGCACCCCCGGTCTTCCTGTGACCCCATGGGACCGAGACCACACTGTCCTAGTAAGGGCTCCATCCCCACCTTATCCTCCAGAGCAACATCCCTCACCTGAGCAGACTTCTAAAAGTTCCGCTTTTGTGCTCCTCTGCTCGCCCCTCTCACTTTCTGGTAAGTGGCTAACGGAGGCTCCCTCTCCAGCCCTCCCTGCCGTGTATCTTCCCATACGTGGCCTCAGATTCACTTCTCCGCACCTCCTACCTTCCTGAAAGTGGTCGCTTTTCTGTTCATAGAGTTGCTGCTGTTCTTTTCTTTGTGTTCTAGTTGAGTTTGTAGGTATTCAGAATGGTTTGATAGCTCTCTAGCTGAATTCCTGGGATCAGACGCAATTTAGGTCTCTTACTCCTCCTCTGCCATTTTAGCAATATGGAGTTTTTCCATTGAGGTATGTACCTTGTACATTTTTTTTAGTCATAATGTTATTACATACTTAACAGACTATAGTATAATATAAACATAACTTTTATATGCGCTGGGGAACCGAAACATTATTTGACTTGCTTTATTGTAGTGGTCTGGAGATACATAGTATGTCCAAGGTACGCCTGTATTACCGTTAGACACATACACACACTATGCTCCACACTCCTTAAATTTTAACCAAGCAAAATGATGTTCTTAAGCCTAAATGTGTGGTATGCATCCGTCAGTATTAGTTTTAGCTACAGATAAAAGAAAACTCCAAAGTAACAGTAGCTAAAGCAAGAGAGAGGTTATTTCTCTATCAAATAAAAGATCAAAAAGAAAGAGTCTAGGGGTTTGAGGCCCCTGGGCGGTGCAGTTGGTTACCCGTACAACTCTTGGACAGTTTCGGCTCAGGTCATGATCTCAGGGTCCTGAGATGGAGTCGGGCTCTGAGCTCAGCAAGAAGTCTGCTAAAAAGCTTCTCTCTCCCTCTCCCCTCCTCTTCTTCCCTCTCTCTCAAATAAATAATACAAGAAAGAAAGGGAAAGGGGGTAGGGAGAGAGAAAGAAGGAAGGGAATGAAGGGAAGGAAGATAAAGGAAGAAAAAGGAAGAAAGAAAGAACCTAGGGTTGCTGAAGTGTCTCTATAGTATCAGTAGAGACGTAGACTTCAGCTGTTGCTCCACTGTCTCCCAGTCTTAGGTAGCTACTGGCTAGAAGAAGTGGAAAGGCAGAAGAACAGAAGGGGCCCTTCCCTCTGCTGAGTCAGCTCCCTTTAAGCTATAAATCACACACACTTTTACTAATACTTCATTGGTTAGAACTTAGTTATGTGTTGGGGTGGACGTGTAGAAAGATAGAAAAGTAAAATTTCATTTCCCATGTTTCACACCCAGCTAAAACTCAGGGATCTGCTTCTAAGGAGAAATAAAATAACAGATGAAATTAGAGTAGACAATTCAGGTCCTGACACATAGTATATTCCAGATCCACACTGTTTCTGATCTTCATGTATTAAGAATAGAAAGATGAGGGGTGCCTGGGTGGCTCAGTGGGTTAAGCCGCTGCCTTCGGCTCAGGTCATGATCTCAGGGTCCTGGGATCGAGTCCCACATCGGGCTCTCTGCTCAGCAAGAAGCCTGCTTCCCTCTCTCTCTCTCTCTCTCTGCCTTCCTCTCCGTCTACTTGTGATCTCTCTCTGTCAAATAAATAAATAAAATCTTAAAAAAAAAAAAAGAATAGAAAGATGAGGAAAGAGAATCATGAACAAAAAGAGAGAGAGAGAAAAAACAGTTTGGTTTGACCTCTGCCTGTATGGCAGTAGTTAATTCAAAACCAGATCTTCTGAGTCCCAAATCTTTCAAATTCACCTCAATTATAAGTAGTCCTCTATTAAAATGTTAATTCTGTGGCAAAGATTAATAAGACATGAAACAACACATGTTGGAGAGGATGTAGAGAAAGGGAAACCCTCTTACACTGTTGGTGGGAATGTAAGTTGGCGCAGCCACTTTGGAAAACAGTGTGGAGATTCCTCAAAAAATTAAAAATAGAGCTACCCTATGACCCTGCAATTGCACAACTGGGTATTTAGCCCAAAGATACAGACGTAGTGAAAAGAAGGGCCATATGTACCCCAATGTTCATAGCAGCAATGACCACAATCGCCAAACTGTAGAAAGAGTCAAGATGCCCTTCAGCAGACAAATGGATAAAGAAGATGTGGTCCATATATACAATGGAGTATTATGCCTCTATCAGAAAGCATGAAAACCCAACTTTTGTATCAACATGGACAGGACTGGAGGAGATTATGCTGAGTGAAATAAGTCAAGCAGAGAAAGTCAATTAACATATGGTTTCACTTATTTGTGGAGCATAAGAAATAACATGGAGGACATTAGAAGAAGGAAAGGAAAAGTGAATTGGGGGAAATCAGAGGGGAAGATGAACTATGAGAGACTGTGGACTCTGAGAAACAAACTGAGGGTTTAGAGGGGAGATGTGGGGGGGGTTGGGTGAGCCTGGCGGTGGTTATTAAGAAGGGCACGTATTGCGTGAAGCACTGGGTGTGGTGCATAAACAATGAATTGTGGAACACTGAAAAAATAAAATAAAATTAAAAAAAATATGTTAATTCTGCTGCCATGTTTTCAACATATTTGGGGAATAATACCTAACTTTGTACATAGTTTTATCGTGCAGAAATTTCATTTGACTCATTCTTGTTTTTGAAAAATTCAAAAATTTGTAGTGTGGGGACGCCTGGGTGTCTCAGTCGGTTAAGCTGCTGCCGCCTTCGGCTCAGGTCGTGATCCCGGGGTCCTAGGATCGAGTCCCGCATCGGATTCCTTGCTCAGCAGGGAGCCTGCTTCTCTCTCTGCCTCTGCCTGCTTGTGCTCACTTGCTCTTTCTCCCGTGCTCTTTCTCTGACAAATAAATAAATAATGAATAAAATCTTAAAAAAAAAATTGTACTGTGATCTGTTCATGTGGTCTATCATGCATCGTTAAAACACGTTTTGGGACGCCTGGGTGGCTCAGTTGGTTGAGCAGCTGCCTTCGGCTCAGGTCATGATCCCAGCGTCCTAGGATCGAGTCCCACATCGGGCTCCTTGCTCATCGGGGAGCCTGCTTCTCCCTCTACCTCTGCCTGCCATTCTGTCTGCCTGTGCTTGCTCTCTCTCCCTCTCTCTCTCTGACAAATAAATAAATTAATTTAAAAAAAAAAACACTTACGTTTTTCCCCCTTCTGTACCTTCTACTGTTTGTACCCAGGACTGAACAGAATGGGCTTTAAATCAGAGCAATGCTCCATGCCTTGTTTTGGACATATTCCTCCACATTTGTATCAAGGAATTATTTAAGTACAATTCATTTCATTGCTTTCTCCTTTCTCCAAATCTCCTACTGTCAGTACTTCTTCATTTCCTACAAAGTTCCCAAAGCATTTTTCATTCTTTTCTTATTGCCCTGGAAATTCTTGGGTCTTTGAATCTGATCTTCTGGTACAGTTTCTTACTTGCCTCACCCTATAGTCAACCAGAGAATCCAACTCAGTAGAATTGAGAGCTGCAGCTGCTGGTGATAGCTCCAAAGCCTATCCTCAGTGATCCAACAAGGACCAATCTGATCTGGCCTCCTCTATGCACTCTTCTGACACTTAACTTTCCAGGTCTAGAGTCACTATTGCTTCTTTGATCGCATCAAAGATATTCCCTTTTAACACCCCTTTGCAGCAGCAAGTGGGGTAAACCTTCAATGGTTCATTTGGTTTTCCCTGTCATTAACTCTTTCTTTTTGACCTCCCCAGTTGAGTTTTTACATTATACATTTTTTACATAGTTGAGTGTTTATATTTTACATTTTACATTTACCTGCTTCTAAGGTTGCTCCATTTTCTTTTCTATCAAGAGGAAACCTAACACTTATGGGGAAAGTTTGACATTTCTCTTCTAGCATATTTAGGTTTTCTTGGTGGGGGGCCATAGCAGCAGACCCCTAGTGGGAGACATGAAGTCAAAAATGTCTTCAGAAAGCATCTATTGCTCAAATAAATTTTGTCTACCCTCATCAACTCAAGCTGAATAACTTCGCAAAGGAAATATCTTCCCAACGTTCCAACACATAGCTCAGGATTAAACTCAAACTATTGTGACTGGGCTTGCTTGTGATGTTCCTTATCTTCCCTGTGTTCAGAGTCTTGATGACTCTTACATGTCATTCATGCCCTGCACTTACAATAATTCTGTCACCTTAAAACTCACATGGTCTTAACCATAACACTTTGAAGTGTATTTTTATGCTGGTATTTTCTTAAATATGTCCAAATCTTACATAACCACTTGGTTTTCAAAGTATGAATAGCAGAATACCACTTGTTCATTGCCAGTAAAAAGAACACTATTACATTTTGTACATTAACCTTGTATCTTAAAACCTTGCTATAATTACTTGTTAGTGGCAAGGGTCCTTTTGTCAGTTCTTTCTAATTTTCCATATATATGACCATGGCATTTGCTAACAAGAACAATTTTATTTCTTCCTTATAAATCCATATATATATTGTGTTTCCTTTTCATGTCTATTGCATTAACCAGGAGTTCCAGTACAGGGCTAAAAAAGTTCTAAGAAGGGACATCCTCACCTGGTGCCTGATCTTAATAGAAAAGTTTCAAGTTTATCACCATTAAGCACAATGTTAACTGTAGGATTTTTGTAGGTATTCTTTATCAAGTTGAGAAAGCACCCTTCTAATCCCAGCTTGCTGAAAGTTTTTGTTATGAATGCATGTGGATTTTATGAAACACTTTTCCTGCATTGATTGATATGATCATCATGTGACTTTCCTTTCTTAAACTGTTGACATAATAGATTGCACTAATTGATATTTTTAAAGATTTTATTTATTTTAGAGAAAGAGAGAGAGGGAGAGCAAACAGGAAGAGGGGCAGAGGGAGAGGAAGAAAGAGAATCTCAACCAGACTCCGCATGGAGCATGGAGCTCAACTCAGGGCTTGATCTCATAACCCTGAGATTATGACCTGAGCTGAAATCAAAAGTTGGATGCTTAACCAACTGAGCTACCCAGGGACCCCACATAAATTGATTTTTGAATGTTAAACCAGCCTTGCATAATTGGGATAAATCTCACTTGGTCATGGTGTATAATTCTTTTTATAGATTTTGTTGAATTTTTTTTGCACCTATGTCCATGAGAGAAATTCATCTGTAGTTTCTTTACTTGTAATGTCTTTGTCTGGTTTTGATGTTAGAGTAATGCTAACATAAAATGATAATTATTCTCCCTACTTCTATCCTCTGAAAGCGAATGTAGAGAATTGGTATGATTTCTCTTTAAATGTTTGGTATAATTCACCACTGGACCCGTCTGGGCCTGGTGCATTCTATTTTGGATGCTAAGTTATTAATTGTTCATTAAATTTCTCTAATAGATATAAATATTGTTTGTTCTTGTGTAAGTTTTGGCAAATTGTGTCTTCTAAGGAATTGGTCCATTTCATCTGAATTATCAAATTTGTGGACATGGAGTTGTTCATAGTATTCCTTAATTATCTTTTTAATGTCCATAGGATCTGTAATAATGACCCCTCTTTTATTTATTTTTTTAAATTAACATATAATGTATTATTTGTTTCAAGTGTACAGGTCTGTGATTCATCAGTCTTACATAACACTCAGTGCTCAGGGGCGCCTGGGTGCTCAGTGGGGTAAGCTTCTGCCTTCAGCTCAGGTCATGATCTCAGGGTCCTGGGATCATGTCCCACATCGGGATCTCTGCTTGGTGGGGAGCCTGCTTCCTCCTCTCTCTCTCTGCTTACCTCTCTACCTCTATGTCTGTCAAATAAATAATAAAAAAACAAACACACACTCAGCGCTCATTATAACACACACCCTCACCAATGTCTATCACCCAGTTACCCCATCCCCCTGCCCCCCTGATGACCCCTCTTTCATTTCTGATGTTAATAATTTGTGTCTTCTCATTCCTCTTGGTTAGCCTGACCACAGCGTTATTGATTTTACTAATCATTTTTGAATCACATCTTTCAGTTTTGCTAATTTTTCCTACTGTTTTCCTCTTTTCAATATCATTAATTTCTGCTTCAATTTTTATTATTCCTTTTCTTCTGCTAGTTTTAGGTATAAATTGCTCTCCTTTCTCTGGTTTCCTAAGCTGAATTATTGATTTTAGAATTTTCTCTTTTCTAATATAGAAAACTTTGCTGCTAAGCATTGTTTTTCCTGCATTCCACAAATTTCGATAAGTTGAATTTCCACTTTCCTTTAGTTCAAAATTTTAATATTCTTTTGAGACTTCTTTAGTGACCCATATATCATATTTGGGACTTTTTCAGATCTAGAATTTTACTGATCTATTTTAATTCCACTGTGACCTTAGACCATACTTTGCATGATTTTTATTCTTTTAAATTTGTTTAAAAGATTTTATTTATTTATTTGACAGATAGTTATTTGACAGATATCACAAGTAGGCAGAGAAGCAGGCAGAGAGAGAGAGAGAGGGAAAGCAGGCTCCCTGCTGAGCAGAGAGCCCGATGTGGGGCTCAATCCCAGGACCTGAGCCCAAGGCAGAGGCTTAACCCACTGAGCCACTCAGGCACCCCTATTCTTTTAAATTTTTAAAGGTGGCTTTTATGTCCGAGAATGTAGTCTCCCTTCATGAATGCTTCAGGTGGACTTGAGAAGAATGTGTATTCAGGTAGCTCCTATTATATAAAGTATTCTACAAATGTCCATTAAATCAAGTTGATTAATAGTACTGTTCTGGTCAATTATATTCTTATTGATTTTCTGCCTGCTTGATCTATGCATTACCAACAGACAGGTGTTGAGGTTTCCACATGTAATAGTGGATTTATATATTTCTCCTAATGGTTCTATTAGTTTTGCCTCATGTATTTTGAAAGCTTGTTGTTAGGTACACGTACATCAAGTGTTAGGTTTTCTTGGAAAATTGATATCTTTATCATTATGTAATATGTGTCTTTATCTCTAATAATTTTCTTTTCTGGATTGTGCTTTTTTCTGCAATTAATATAACCACTCTAGCTTTCTTTTTTATTAATGTTATAGAGTATATATATATTTTTTTACTTTTAATCTATATCTTTATACTTAAAGTGGCTTATTTGAATTTTTTTTTTTTTTAATTTTTTTTATTTTTTCAGCATAACAGTATTCATTATTTTTGCACCACACCCAGTGCTCCATGCAATCTGTGCCCTCCACAATACCCACCACCTGGTGCCCCAACCTCCCACCCCCCACCCCTTCAAAATTCCCAGATCGTTTTTCAGAGTCCATAGTCTCTCATGGTTCACCTCCCCTTCCAATTTCCCTCAACTCCCCTCTCCATCTCCCCTTGTCCTCCATGCTATTTGTTATGCTCCACAAATAAGTGAAACCATATGATAATTGACTCTCTCTGCTTGACTTATTTCACTCAGCATAATCTCTTCCAGTCCCGTCCATGTTGCTACAAAACTTGGGTATTCATCCTTTCTTTCTTTCTTTTTTTTTTTTTTTTTTTTTTTTTTTACAGCTTTATAAACATATATTTTTATCCCCAGGGGTACAGGCATGCGAATCGCCAGGTTTACACACCCCACAACCACAGCACATACCCTCCCCAATATCCACAACCCCACGCCCTCTCCCAACCCCCTCCCCCCATCAACCCTCAGTTTGTTTTGTGAGATTAAGAGTCACTTATGGTTTGTCTCCCTCCCAATCCCATCTTGTTTCATTTACTCTTCTCCTACCCCCTCGACCCCCCATGTTGCATCTCCTCTCCCTCATATCAGGGAGATCATATGATAGTTGTCTTTCTCCGATTGACTTATTTCGCTAAGCATGATACCCTCTAGTTCCATCCACGTCGTCGCAAATGGCAAGATTTCATTTCTTTTGATGGCTGCATAGTATTCCATTGTGTATATATACCACATCTTCTTTATCCATTCGTCTGTAGATGGACATCTAGGTTCTTTCCATAGTTTGGCTATTGTAGACATTGCTGCTATAAACATTCGGGTGCATGTGCCCCTTCGGATCACTACGTTTGTATCTTTAGGGTAAATACCCAGCAGTGCAATTGCAGGGTCATAGGGTAGTTCTATTTTCAACATTTTGAGGAACCTCCATGCTGTTTTCCAGAGTGGTTGCACCAGCTTGCATTCCCACCAACAGTGTAGGAGGGTTCCCCTTTCTCCGCATCCTCGCCAGCATCTGTCATTTCCTGACTTGTTAATTTTAGCCATTCTGACTGGTGTGAGGTGATATCTCATAGTGGTTTTGATTTGTATTTCCCTGATGCCGAGTGATATGGAGCACTTTTTCATGTGTCTGTTGGCCATCTGGATGTCTTCTTTGCAGAAATGTCTGTTCATGTCCTCTGCCCATTTCTTGATTGGATTATTTGTTCTTTGGGTGTTGAGTTTGCTAAGTTCTTTATAGATTTTGGACACTAGCCCTTTATCTGATATGTCATTTGCAAATATCTTCTCCCATTCTGTCAGTTGTCTTTTGGTTTTGTTCACTGTTTCCTTTGCTGTGCAAAAGCTTTTGATCTTGATAAAATCCCAATAGTTCATTTTTGCCCTTGCTTCCCTTGCCTTTGGTGATGTTCCTAGGAAGATGTTGCTGCGGCTGACGTCGAAGAGGTTGCTGCCTGTGTTCTCCTCGAGGATTTTGATGGATTCCTTTCTCACATTGAGATCCTTCATCCATTTTGAGTCTATTTTCGTGTGTGGTGTAAGGAAATGATCCAATTTCATTTTTCTGCATGTGGCTGTCCAATTTTCCCAACACCATTTATTGAAGAGGCTGTCTTTGTTCCATTGGACATTCTTTCCTGCTTTGTCGAAGATGAGTTGACCATAGAGTTGAGGGTCCATTTCTGGGCTCTCTATTCTGTTCCATTGATCTATGTGTCTGTTTTTGTGCCAGTACCATGCTGTCTTGATGATGACAGCTTTGTAATAGAGCTTGAAGTCCGGAATTGTGATGCCACCAACTTTGGCTTTCTTTTTCAATATTCCTTTGGCTATTCGAGGTCTTTTCTGGTTCCATATAAATTTTAGGATTATTTGTTCCATTTCTTTGAAAAAAATGGATGTTACTTTGATAGGAATTGCATTAAATGTGTAGATTGCTTTAGGTAGCATAGACATTTTCACAATATTTATTCTTCCAATCCAGGAGCATGGAACATTTTTCCATTTCTTTGTGTCTTCCTCAATTTCTTTCATGAGTACTTTATAGTTTTCTGAGTATAGATTCTTAGTCTCTTTGGTTAGGTTTATTCCTAGGTATCTTATAGTTTTGGGTGCAATTGTAAATGGGATGGACTCCTTAATTTCTCTTTCTTCTGTCTTGTTGTTGGTGTAGAGAAATGCAACTGATTTCTGTGCATTGATTTTATATCCTGACACTTTACTGAATTCCTGTACAAGTTCTAGCAGTTTTGGAGTGGAGTCTTTTGGGTTTTCCACATATAGTATCATATCATCTGCGAAGAGTGATAGTTTGACTTCTTCTTTGCCGATTTGGATGCCTTTCATTTCCTTTTGTTGTCTGATTGCTGAGGCTAGGACTTCTAGTACTATGTTGAATAGCAGTGGTGATAACGGACATCCCTGCCGTGTTCCTGACCTTAGCGGAAAAGCTTTCAGTTTTTCTCCATTGAGAATGATATTTGCGGTGGGTTTTTCATAGATGGCTTTGATAATATTGAGGTATGTGCCGTCTATCCCTACACTTTGAAGAGTTTTGATCAGGAAGGGATGCTGTACTTTGTCAAATGCTTTTTCAGCATCTATGGAGAGTATCATATGGTTCTTGTTCTTTCTTTTATTAATGTGTTGTATCACATTGATTGATTTGCGGATGTTGAACCAGCCTTGCAGCCCTGGAATAAATCCCACTTGGTTGTGGTGAATAATCCTTTTAATGTACTGTTGAATCCTATTGGCTAGTATTTTGGCGAGAATTTTTGCATCTGTGTTCATCAAGGATATTGGTCTGTAGTTCTCTTTTTTGTTGGGATCCTTGTCTGGTTTTGGGATCAAGGTGATGCTGGCCTCATAAAATGAGTTTGGAAGTTTTCCTTCTATTTCTATTTTGTGGAACAGTTTCAGGAGAATAGGAATTAGTTCTTCTTTAAAAGTTTGGTAGAATTCCCCCGGGAAGCCGTCTGGCCCTGGGCTTTTGTTTGTTTGGAGATTTTTGATGACTGTTTCAATCTCCTTACTGCTTATGGGTCTGTTCAGGCTTTCTATTTCTTCCTGGTTCAGTTGTGGTAGTTTATATGTCTCTAGGAATGCATCCATTTCTTCCAGATTGTCAAATTTGTTGGCGTAGAGTTGCTCATAGTATGTTCTTATTATTGTCTGTATTTCTTTGGTGTTCGTTGTGATCTCTCCTCTTTCATTCATGATTTTATTTATTTGGGTCCTTTCTCTTTTCTTTTTGATAAGTCTGGCCAGGGGTTTATCAATCTTATTAATTCTTTCAAAGAACCAGCTCCTCGTTTCGTTGATTTGTTCTATTGTTTTTTTGGTTTCTATTTCATTGATTTCTGCTCTGATCTTTATGATTTCTCTTCTCCTGCTGGGTTTAGGGTTTCTTTCTTGTTCTTTCTCCAACTCCTTTAGGTGTAGGGTTAGGTTGTGTACCTGAGATCTTTCTTGTTTCTTGAGAAAGGCTTGTACCGCTATATATTTTCCTCTCAGGACTGCCTTTGTTGTGTCCCACAGATTTTGAACCGTTGTGTTTTCATTATCATTTGTTTCCATAAATTTTTTCAATTCTTCTTTAATTTCCTGGTTGACCCATTCATTCTTTAGAAGGATGCTGTTTAGTCTCCATGTATTTGGGTTCTTTCCAAATTTCCTCTTGTGATTGAGTTCTAGCTTTAGAGCATTGTGGTCTGAAAATATGCAGGGAATGATCCCAATCTTTTGATACCGGTTGAGACTTGATTTAGGACCAAGAATGTGATCTATTCTGGAGAATGTTCCATGTGCACTAGAGAAGAATGTGTATTCTGTTGCTTTGGGATGAAATGTTCTGAATATATCTGTGATGTCCATCTGGTCCAGTGTGTCATTTAAGGCCTTGATTTCCTTGTTGATCTTTTGCTTGGATGATCTGTCCATTTCAGTGAGGGGAGTGTTAAAATCCCCTACTATTATTGTATTCTTGTCGATGTGTTTCTTTGATTTTGTTATTAATTGGTTTATATAGTTGGCTGCTCCCACGTTAGGGGCATAGATATTTAAAATTGTTAGATCTTCTTGTTGGACAGTTCCTTTGAGTATGATATAGTGTCCTTCCTCATCTCTTATTATAGTCTTTGGCTTAAAATCTAATTGATCTGCTATAAGGATTGCCACTCCTGCTTTCTTCTGATGTCCATTAGCATGGTAAATTCTTTTCCACCCCCTCACTTTAAACCTGGAGGTGTCTTCGGGTTTAAGATGAGTTTCTTGTAGGCAACATATAGATGGTTTTTGTTTTTTTATCCATTCTGATACCCTGTGTCTTTTGATTGGGGCATTTAGCCCATTAACATTCAGGGTAAGTATTGAGAGATATGAATTTAGTGCCATTGTATTGCCTGTAAGGTGACTGTTATTGTATATTGTCTCTGTTACTTTCTGATCTACTACTTTGAGGGTGTCTCTTTGCTTAGAGGACCCCTTTCAATATTTCCTGTAGAGCTGGTTTGGTATTTGCAAATTCTTTCAGTTTTTGTTTGTCCTGGAAGCTTTTAATCTCTCCGTCTATTTTCAATGATAGCCTAGCTGGATATAGTATTCTTGGCTGCATGTTTTTCTCATTTAGTACTCTGAATATATCATGCCAGCTCTTTCTGGCCTGCCAGGTCTCTGTAGATAAGTCTGCTGCCAATCTAATATTTTTACCATTGTACGTTACAGACTTCTTTTCCCGGGCTGCTTTCAGGATCTTCTCTTTGTCACTAAGACTTGTCAATTTTACTATTAGGTGACGGGGTGTGGACCTATTCGTATTGATTTTGAGGGGGGTTCTCTGAACCTCCTGAATGTTGATGCTTGTTCCCTTTGCCATATTGGGGAAATTCTCTCTAATAATTCTCTCCAATATACCTTCTGCTCCCCTCTCTGTTTCCTCTTCTTCTGGAATCCCAATTATTCTAATGTTGTTTCGTCTTATGGTGTCACTTATCTCTCGAATTCTCCCCTCGTGGTCCAGTAGCTGTTTGTCCCTCTTTTGCTCAGCTTCTTTATTCTCTGTCATTTGGTCTTCTATATCGCTAATTCTTTCTTCTGCCTCATTTATCCTAGCAGTGAGAGCCTCCATTTTTGATTGCACCTCATTAATAGCTTTTTTGATTTCAACTTGGTTAGATTTTAGTTCTTTTATTTCTCCAGAAAGGGCTTTTATCTCTCCCGAGAGGGTTGCTTTAATATCTTCCATGCCTTTTTCAAGCCCGGCTAGAACCTTGAGAATCGTCATTCTGAACTCTATATCTGACATATTACCAATGTCTGTATTGATTAGGTCCCTAGCCTTTGGTACTGCCTCTTGTTCTTTTTTTTGTTGTGAATTTTTCCGCCTTGTCATTTTGTCCAGATAAGAGTTTATGAAGGAGCAAGTAAAATACTAAAAGGGTGGCAACAACCCCAGGAAAATATGCTTTAGCGAAATCAGAAGAGATCCCGAATTGTGAGGGGGGAGAAAGGGGAATAAAGGGGTTCAGAAAGAAAGAAAAAAAAAAGAAACTATTAAAAAAAAGAAAGCCGATAAAGAAAAAATATAAAATAGGAAAAAAAATATATATATTAGATAAATTATTTAAAAAACGTTAAAAAAAGAAAACGGTAAAAGTTAAAAAAAATTCAGCAGAAGAAGAGAAAAAGAAAAAAAAATTGAAAAAGAAAAAAAAATTAAATTAACTGCAAGGCTAAAAAATCATGGGGAGAAAGCCATGAGTTCCGTGCTTTGCTTTCTTCTCCTCTGGAATTCCGCCGCTCTCCTTGGTAGGTGAACTTGGTCCTGGCTGGGTTTCCCGTTGATCTTCTGGGGGAGGGGCCCGTTGTAGTGATTCTCAAGCGTCTTTGCCCCAGGCGGAGTTGCACCGCCCTTACCCGGGGCCGCGCTGAGTCATCCGCTCGGGTTCGCTTTCGGGAGCTTTTGTTCCGTGAGCGCTTTCCGTAGAGTCCGGAGGACGGGAATAAAGATGGCGGCCTCCCGGTCTCCGGCCCGGAGGAGCCAAGAGCCCGGGGCCCCACTCCTCAGTGCGCCCTCAGAGAACAGCGCCCAAAGACTCCCGCCACCCTGGCCTCCGGCCACGCTCCGAGCTGACCGAGCCTGAGACCGGTTCAAGGCAACCCCGAGCTGAGAGTCACTCCTCGGCTCTGTCTCTGCAGCCGGCTTCCCCGTTCTAATACCGGTAAGCTCTGCGACACTCAGACACCCCCGATCCTTCTGCGACCCTGCGGGACCTGAGGCCGCGCTGACCCTGCCTGGGCTTCCAGTTAAGCCTCTGGAGCGATGTCCCTCAGCGCAACAGACTTTTAAAAGTCCTGATTTTGCTCCGTTGCTCCGCCGCTCGCCGGGAGCCGGCCCCTCCCCCCGCGGTCTATCTTCCCGTCGCTTTGGATTCACTTCTCCGCCAGTCCTACCTTGCAGAAAGTGGTTGATTTTCTGTTTCTGGAATTGCTGTTCTTCTTCTCTTCAATTTCCCGTTGGATTTGTAGGTGTTTACAATCTTTAGATAAGCTATTTAGCTGATCTCCCGCTACCCGAAGTAGTCTCAGCCTGCTACTTCTCCGCCATCTTGACTCCTCCTGCCGGCTTATTTGAATTTTTTACCCACTCTGAAATCTTTGTCTTTTAACTGGTATATTTAGGCTATTCACATTTAAAGTGATTATTGATATAGTTTGATGAATATTTACTTTGTTTATAACTGTTTCCTATTCATTGAACTTTTTTATTCCCTTTTCCTCCATTTTTTCCCTGTTTTCTTTCAGAGCATTTTGTGATTCCACTTATCTTTTAGCATATTAATTATGCTTCTTAAAAAAATAATTTAGTAGGGGTTGCCCTGGAGTTTGCAATATTTATTTTTAACTCATCAAATTTTACCTTCAAACAAAGGAGAGTGAAAAAGAAAGTGGCTTCTATCCTGGTGATGTTCATAAGGGGGGAAATTCCTCCAATATTGGAAAGATGTTCAGAATTGCTGAGTAGCTAGAAGGAATGACAAATATCACTACATATTTTCTTAACTATTTTTTCTCATATTTTCCATGTCTTTGTTTAACGCCTAAAATGTGAATTTCTTCCTACTTTATCTTTCAGTCATTAGGTTTTTCTACAAATATTTTATTACCCTTCAGTCTTACAGTGGAGTTTTCTTTCCTTCTTCTACTTCTTCCTCTTTTTCTTCCTCTTCTCCTCCTCCTCCTTCTTCTCCTCCTCCTCCTCCTTCTTCTCCTCCTCCTATATCATAGTGCCATGCTTTTAATTTCAAAAAATCATCTTATTCTGATAGCTTCATTTTTTGGGTACAATCACCTTTCAAATCTATCTGCAGATATGAATTATAAATTTTTAGAAGATCATCTTTTTTCTCCATATTTGTGTATTGACTTTGGTATCTCTCTTGCTATTCATTTTCTTCAAAATGACTTATAACTCATTGTTATGTATTTATATTTCCATATGTAAATTTCATTTCTAAAATGAAGTATTTAGATCCTTCTAAATGAAGGATTTGGTTCATTTTCAAGCTTTGGCCATTTCAAGCTTTCTATCCTGTTGAGAACTGCCTCCCTCCCCCGAAAGAAGAAGTGACTTTAGGTTCCATAAGTGTGATAGGAGAAAGCTTAAGGAATGCTTTTTGCCAGGGGATAAAAGGCAATTTTTCTGAAGGGCGCATAGATAAACAGACAACCTATTGAGCTACCTGAGATGGTGAGATAAAGAAAGGATCACTGTGGTCCAACTCATTTTAACCTAAAGCTACCTGTTCTTGGGGTTTTCTTCATGTTCATTCATGCCCATTTGAAGGTCAGGTTTATTTTTACCTTATTTTAGCCCAGAGGCTCACAGTGGATCTTCATTTCCCCTAAGTCAGAATTTCCACCTTATTTACCTCTTTTAATGGGAGTTAGCCAGTGAGTTAAATATGGTTGAAGTTGGGTTTGTCCCAGCCATTGCACAATTCTTTAATGAACTGGCCTGTGGCCAGCTCACATTACCAACCCTGCTGGCTCAGTGCTTTGCATTCCTCTGAGGTTTCTAGCACTCATCCCACTATCTACTGTATATTTTCAAGAAATTCCTCGGATTTTCTGTATGACAATAACACCCTGGTCTGTCTCCCATGCTGTTATATTTGTTTCTTTTCTTGTATAACTCCTATTTTTTTAAGGTGATTTTACTGTCATCTCAGTGTGGTGGTGGCATTTTTTCCCCACTTCACATGGGTAAATATATGAATGGATAAAATCAGAATGAAGAGGTTAGCTGAAACTAACTATGCATTGGTCTGATTGAAAATTCAACCTTTTCAGGACGCCTGGGTGGCTCAGTTGGTTAAGCAGCTGCCTTTGGCTCAGGTCATGATCCCAGTGTGCTGGGATCGAGTCCCACATCGGGCTCCTAGCTTGGCGGGAAGCCTGCTTCTCCCTCTGCCTCTGCCTGCTGCTCTGTCTGCCTGTGCTTGCCTGCGCTGTCTCTCTCTCTCTGACAAATAAATAAAATCTTTAAAAAAAAAGAAAATTCAACCTTTTCATGGGTATATTTGGAATTCGTACTTCTGCCAAGGTTCTTGGACATAGGCATCTTTACTATACTACTGTAAAAATGCAAGGTATTAAGAGGCATTTGCAAAATTCATTTCAATACTTCAGAGAAGTTTTTTGTAGCTCTTTTCTGAACTACATATATGTCCATTCATGTAAATATATTTTTCATATAACGATGAAAATATTTATTGTTGTTATTCTGGAAGGTGGAATTTTGAATAATGCTTTTTTTGCTTTTAGATTGTATCTCTCAAATTTTCTACAACAAATGTATATAATTAAAAGGGGACATTTAGAAATAAATATATTTATTTTGTTTTTCTTCAGTTTGCTAGACAAATGTTATACCATGCCTGTGGCTACATAGAGAAGTATCACATTTTTGAGCAGTAAATTTAAGGTATGGAAAAATCTAAAAGCATAAATTGCCTTATATGTACTAGTTGCATAGAGATTTCTGGGTGTACTATGAAATTTAAAACTTCATGCATTATTTCTTTTCTGCTTTTTCCTGCCAGCTGCTGACCTTCAAAACAACATATTATTGAGATGACTCATGAGAATCAGTGTGAAATAGAATGTGTTACCGCTAGAAGTTTCTTCCTCCTTAGACTGCTTAGAACTGTTTCAGAGTATTATTGTATAAAAGAAGAAGAAAGTTCTAAATACTGAGATTGGAAATTAGTCCTGTCAGCACACCTAGAAAGAACTATAATTTCGTTAGGAATGTGTAACAAAAGAATCAATGTTAACTATTCATTTAACAATAACATTTATTATGCAGAAGAAATAATACATTACCAGCGTTATAACATGAGATCTCATCTAAGGTCTACCATGGCGAATACAGAGCTTTGGTTGGCTCCATTATAATTTGGCTAACAACCCACATCTCTCAGATTTTCCCATAAATTATATGAGATTATATGTACAAAGATTATTTTATTTAAATATTATAACATTAGCATTTCACCTTATTTAATTTTTGGGACTCACCCTATTAAAAACACCTGAGGAGTAAGAGACAAAAGGTGACCCTAAATGTGGAAGTGACATTGGGAGACATTTTCAAGATCTCAGAAAAATAGAGTACAAAGTATTAACATTTTTATTTGCTATGAAAAAAAAATAGGCGAAATTTGAAAGCAAGGTGAAAAGTTGAGTACAATGTCCATGTCCCTTCACTGTCATACTGAGGTGACAACCACCAAAGAATTATCTAGTGAAAAGGTTCCCAGACTTCAGTGTGTGTCGAAATCATCTGAAGGAGTTTGTAAAATTATACTTTAGTACATATAAATGAATCAATTGTGACTGAATTTTGGTGGTCTACTGCACTTTGTTATATAATTTTAATCAAGCATTATACACGGGCCATCGGGGTAACATTTTTTAAAATTGAAAATTACATATTTGTGAAAGATTAAATGACTCCAAAATTTGTGTTATTTTGACAGACTTCCTTTTGTTGGCTCAGATTTATGTGCTTTTACATTTTCTTAAAGCTGTATCAAAAAGTTGTGTTTTCTGGGCGCCTGGGTGGCTCAGTGGGTTAAGCCGCTGCCTTTGGCTCAGGTCATGATCTCAGGGTCCTGGGATCGAGTCCCGCATCGGGCTCTCTGCTCAGCGGAGAGCCTGCTTCCTCCTCCTCTCTCTCTCTCTCTCTCTCTGCCTGCCTCTCTGCCTACTTGTGATCTCTCTCTGTGAAATAAATAAATAAAATCTTTAAAAAAAAAGTTGTGTTTTCTGATGCTTATTATTAATCAAAAATCATTTTTTCTTCATTTTCCTTTAAGCAACTTATTGTAAAGACTCCTTTTTGTGTGAACGTGTGGAAAAATACATGGCTTTATGTATGTTCTTTTTAAAAATTTGGTGACAACAATATCCATGTAAGATAAATACATATTTTAGCATAGAGAAATTATAACAGAACATGGAAGCCAGAAGTTTATGTATACTTTCAGGACTTAAGTAAATAATTGGGGGATTCATAGCTTCAAATTCAACTTTCAAATTATCCACCAATTTCTTGTGGGTATGAGGAGATCACTAAACTTTTAAATCCCTGCATATCACTATTTGCCAAGTATTGTCATATTTGCAGGTTTGTATTACATTTCAGTGAAGTTATAGGCTACATTTATAAATTAGAAAAAAGTAGTATCAAAAATATAAACCTTCAAAACCACCGTGAGATATTATTGTTTCACACTTATTGGGATGGCTACTATTAAAAAAAAAACAACAGAAGATAATAAGTGTTGGCAGGAATGTTGGGACCCTTGTGCACTATTGGTGGAAATGCAAAGTGTTGCGTTTGCTATAGAAAACAGCATGGAGGTGCCTTGGAATATTAAAAATACAGTTAACATATAATGCAGCAATCCCACTTGGGGCACATATCTAAAAGAACTGAAAGTGGGATCTTGCAGAGGTATTTGTCCACATTCATAGTAGTATTATTCACGATAGCCAAGAGGGGGTAAAAACATAACAGTGGAATATGATTCAGCCCTAAAAAGGAAGGAAATCATGTCACATGCTACAAAATGGATGAAACTCGAAGAGATTATGCTAAATGAAACTAGCCAGTCACAAAAAGATGAATACTGTATGCTTCCACTCATATGAAATACGTAAAGTAATCAAATTCATAAAACACTAGAATAGTGGTTGCCAAGGGGTGGGGCAGGGAGAAATGGGGAGTTGTTTTGTAATGGGTACAGAATCTGTTTTGTAACATGAAGTTCTGATGATGCATTGCACGACAGTGTGAATATACTTAACCCTACTGCACTGTACCCTTAAAAAAAGTTAAGATGATACATTTTATGTGTTTTTTACTGCAGCTAAAAATAGAAGAAATGTGAAAAATTTTTCTGGATAGACTAAATTTTTATGGCTTTATAAGAAGCAGGTACAGGAGTATAATTTAGAGTCCACAAAAGGATTCTTTTCTCTCTAACCTGTCTTTATGTCATAACTGCCATCCTTAGAGCATCATTAGTTGAAGTTACATACATATTCCCTATTGTGAGTAAATATCTAACATAATGACCTATGATGAAGTATTCACATTTTGAGGACATGTACCCAGATTGTTAACAGTAAGCTTTGATAGGATAAGAGGGAAAAAGCTAGCCAGTGTACGGTCCTCGGTCCTCGGTGACAGAGTTGGAGCCTGGTGAAGTCTAATTGTTTACCAAAAAATTCACCTATTTAACTCCACCTTGGATCTGCTGAAACTTTTCCCCTTCCTGCTTCCTGTTGCCCTGGGGAAAGTTGCTACTACCATAGAAAAAGGGATTTTCTGCGTTTAACCCATGCATTCCATTCTAGGGGCGGGCAGAAGAAACAGAGAATCACTTTCCCAGCCTTGCACCTTCAGTCCACTAGCATGCTGTGATAAGCAGTATTTTTCCTGTTTTTGAAGTTAAATCCCTTATCAATTGTTTCTTCTCATTTCCACATTTTCTTTCAGTTTGACTGAGGAACATTATATTATGATCCCTACAAAGGGACCAGAAGTGCTGATCTATTTTAAGGCCCATTCAAACACAGACCACCCACCTCTCAGTCTTGTGCTCTGTAACTTCTGGAAAAAATTCCATTCTTAATTTTGTGATTCTTACGCATATACCATACACCCCCCCCCTCAAAAAAAAAAAAAGTCATTACCATGGAAACTGGGGGAGTAAGTAACTTGGTAACTTTAATAGAAGTGCTCACTTGCTTTTGCTAAAGCTGGAATAACAACAGTGCATTTACCAGGGGAATACAGAACTTTCTATCATAAAGTTGGCTACTTTTCTTTGCCAGGTGCTCCATTACTCTTCAAGAGTATTCCCTATACAGGAGCGGTATTTTCTGTATTAACAATTTAGGGAAATGTTTGTTATTGACATAGCAGTATGGTGGTTAGCGAAAAAAATTATACAATTAAGACAATTTATATTACCTTATGTGTCTATATTTCTCCCTTTTCTTCTATCTGAGGCTTCGAAAGGGCATCCTGGAGGGGTTTGCGGGATTTGATTTCCTTTATTTTTAATTAATCATTGAAGTGATTCATTATATGAAATTCAGAGAACAGAGTAAAATATAGAAAAGATGAAAAAAAGCCATCAACTCATAATCCTGGCTCAGTTTTGGTTAATTTGATGTATATTCTCCCAGTATTTTTTCTTAAGCGTTTTTTGTTAACATAGCTGCAATTATTGAAGGTTTCATTGCAGTTGTAAAAGGAACTGCAGGGACACCTCAGTGGTTTAGGCAATTAAGCAACTGCCTCCGGCTCAGGTCAGGATCCCAGGTCCTGTGATACAGCCCCATGTCAGGCTCGCTGTTTAGCGGGGAGTCTGCTTCCCCTCTGCCTGCCGCTCCTCCTGTTTGTGCTCTTTCTGCCTCTCCCTCTGACAAATAAATTAAAAAAAAAAAAAAAAAGGAATTGCAGATTCCTTGTTTAAGTGGCTGGGGTACATGGATAAAACTGCTTTGTTCAGCGCTCCTTTATCTTTAGTTTTTTAGCAATACGATTTATCCAAGCTGTCATTCAGCATTTCCTACTAATATATCTTACTTTTGTTTTAAAATGTTTTTTCCCTGGTTGACATGTAGGGTTTATGTAATTTTGGAAATTTTTACCTGATTAAAACTAACTTATTTGATTGATAAATCTTGCTGTGAGGAAGATACCAAGCAATCTTGTTAGCACCACAGTGTCAGAGTTTGGATTTATCTGGAACATACTCACTGCTGACAGAGTGCCATGGGATGTAAGATGCCAGGAGGGCATAAGTGACAATGGGATGAGACTTCTGTGGAGGCAGTGGGGCAGTGGTTGTTCCTTCCAGCTCTTGTGATAATGCTCTTAACTGCACCTTATGGGGTTGGCTCTGAAAGTGCTAGGCTGAGGATATGTGCAAATGGAAATTTCAGGGAACTGGAACATGCTGTAATCAGGGAAAGGCTTGTGAATTTATTTGAGCTTCCATCCAAGTGTACTCTTATTTTTTTAAAAGATTTTATTTATTTATTTGACAGACAGAGATCACAAGTAGGCAGAGAGGAAGGCAGAGAGAGAGAGGGGGGCAAGGAGGCTCCCTGTTGAGCAGGACTCTGGGATCATGACGTAGGCCGAAGGCAGAGGCTTTAACCCACTGAGCCACCCAGGTGCCCCCAAGTGTACTCTTTATAAGAAGACTAGCGATGTAAGTAGCCATTCTCTCAGC
Organism: Lutra lutra; assembly: GCF_902655055.1. NCBI lineage: Eukaryota > Metazoa > Chordata > Mammalia > Carnivora > Mustelidae > Lutra > Lutra lutra. The sequence goes on from NC_062288.1 coordinate 38,623,931, forward strand.
ACACTTACTCATAGATAGCATTTACTGAGTGTTTACCATATGTTGGGTACAAGACATTTACTATCTAATGAAATCCTCTCAACAGTCCTATAAATTAAGTCTTGTTATTCTCACTTTAGCAATGAAGAAACTGAGTTACAGAGAAAGCAAATAACTTGCCCAAAGTCAGTAGCTACTCAGTAATGAAGTCAGAATGTGAACTTTGACAATCTAACTTGAGAGCCCATTTTCTTAACAATGTTTTACTTTGTTCCTTCTGGTAGATTCAGATCAATAAAACTTCTCAAGACTCTATGAGTCTTGTTATCACTCTTCCCTGAAAAAGTAACACCAATTACCAAATGCCAAATATAGAGAGCACTTGTCTTTAAGTCTGAAAAAAAACCAAACAAACAAACATAAACTCGAACATTTTTGTAAAAATTAAACTCCGTATCTTTTGTCTTTTGAAATGGACCAAAAGGATTACTGGACGTCTTCAATGGAAAATTGAATAGTTGTCTAAGCACACCATTACTGGTATCTGATTCTATAGGTTCTCTGTACTTCTCGTTGCCTTTGAGCTCTTTGATAATTCTTATAAGGTATAGATAACTGATAGCTATGCAAATGATTGCTGTCCAAGGTCATGCAGGTGGATTTTATATGGGGTTAATGCAACGGATTTCTCTCTACCTCCCATGGAATAAGCCAGTTTTGCAACTACTTGCAAATTAATTTTAGCATACTTAATCTGTATATATGTGTGATTCTTTACATCTCATTTGAATCAATTGTAACATTGATGACTTCCTCATTAATGAATGAATGAATGAATGAAAATATTTGGCAGGTGTCCAATTTACTCTTCTCTGGGAATCATGATTATGTCCTCTTTGAAAATCTCAAACTTCCTTTTCTTGTTTTATTCCAATCAGTTTCCATATTCTATACATTCTACTCAAATATATTTTAAACCTGTCTTTTCTGTTCCTTTTGCCTGATCTGTACCCTCATAATCTCATCAGTGCACTCTCGCAGCAGTCTGTTACGTAAATGTTTGCTGAATAAATGCATGGACACATAGGCTTGGGATCAGGATTATAATAGTTATTGTCAATGAAGGGAACAGCTGGGTTGGAAATAGCAGGAGATACCAGCACTATAAGAAAGGTTGATTTCAAAAATGTTTCTGAAATATGGTTTCATTGATAATTCTTTTTCTGATAAAATGTTTTAGTACAGTATGCATAATAATATAATTGCTTTTGCATTTAAAATTGAACTGGCTTTGTAGTGGCTTGATGCCTGGTTTTATTTCTTCCTCCTTCTCTTCCATTTCCTTAAGCATGGCTGGATAACACCAAGTAGTTCATCACCTAGAGCTTATACTATTGGGGTATTTAAATTAACAGAAATCCATTCAGTTGTTTCTTATATCTTAGGCACAATAAAAGGTTGGGTTTGACTGGTGGTAGTAGGAGATGGAGAAGGGGACATCATCAATATGCAAGATGTTCTTTGCTCTTCAGAGTATGAAATAGGTGATGGGGATGAAGGAGTGCCCTTGTGTGTGATGAACACTGGGTAATGTAAGGAAGTGTTGAATCACTACACTGCGCACCTGAAACTAAAATTACACTGCATGTTAACGAACCGGAATTTAAAGAAAAACTTTAAAAAATGCTTTACACTCCTTTTCCTCTAAAGAATACTTCTCAAAAATGTCCTTTGTCCAAAGTTGTTTTGTTGTTGTTATTGTTGTGGATGTGGTTGTTATTTTTAAGTGTTTCCTCTGGCAGATGCCCACTTCAGTGTCCACTCTTGTATACTCTTGTGGCAACATAAATAGGACAAACCGTAGCCCAGAAATCCCACACATAATCTGAATATACAAATTCAAGAGTGAAAAAAAAAAATGCCCCATGTAAATCCATGAACTTCAGGATGATACCTTGAACTTCTGTTTGGAATCTAGAAGGCACATGCAGGAAACTTGTATGATATAAAATAAAAAGTCATAAAGAGGTGTCCACAAAGAAGTTCTAAATGTGGAGGGATACCCAACAATGCTAAGATGATACTGAAAGTATTCTCAAACGTACCTGTTTCCTGAAGTTTGACTGCACACATAAAATGATTAAAAATAATACTCTTTGGAAGGCTCAGAAGCCTTCCCAGTACTTGTGTAAGTGTCATAAATAATAGGAGGCTTTAACGTTCTTGAAAGCCTCAGGCATATTAAGTATGCTGCTAGCAAAATATTTTAATTTACCAGGACCACAGACTAGAGAAAAAGAAAGAGGGTTTGTTCTGTCCCTATTGAAGTTGAAACTACAAAGGTTGTATATGTTTCCATTTTAGCTGCTAAATTGTTACTATGTAAACATTGTTAAGAATGTCCATTTTTATCTAGCTGCCTTATAAAACAGATAAAATGTCAAAATACTCTTTTAAAACAATTTTAAAAGTCAGTAAAAATTTTAAGTTGAGCAGCTTCAATATTTCTAAATGGTACTTTAACACAGATATGATTCTTATGACTGCCTAATCATAATTAGAATTTATGTAAATATCTACTAAAAATTTTTCCCTTTTTATCAAGTTATTATAAAATTATGTTTTAACTAACATAGACCTATTAGCTTTCATTAAGAAAATTATCTATAAACTAGTACATAATTACCCAGCTCAACATTTTCTAATCTTTTACATATGAACTCTCTACGCTGTAAAAAATTATTTTGTCCATTTTTGTGTGATACAAAATAAGAGTGAACTTAAGTGAAAAATTTTAAATTAGCATATCAACAAAGAATAAAATCTAATATTTACTTTCAATATTAATTTTAATGTTAAAATATTTAAAATGATAATATCTAATAATTTTTAAAACATATAGGGTAAGTTTAGACACCTTATTCAGTAAGAAAAAAAATGCTTAATTTCCTTTAAATTATGTAAGACAAAACCTACTTTGTCAAGAATAATATTTAAAATGAGGGGCGCCTGGGTGACTCAGTGGGTTAAAGCCTCTGCCTTCGGCTCGGGTCATGATACCAGGGTCCTGGGATCGAGCCCACATGGGGCTCTCTGCTCAAGGGGAGCCCACTTCTTCCTCTCTCTCTCTGCCTGCCTCTCTGCCTACTTGTCTGTCAAAGAAATAAATAAAATCTTTTAAAAATAATAATAATAGGGGCGCCTGGGTGGCTCAGTGGGTTAAGCCGCTGCCTTCAGCTCAGGTCATGATCCCAGGTCCTGGGTTCAAGCCCCACATCGGGCTTTCTGCTCAGTAGGGAGCCTGCTTCCTCCTCTCTCTGCCTGCCTCTCTGCCTACTTGTGATTTCTCTCTGTCAAATAAATAAATAAAATCTTTTAAATAATAATAATAATAATAATATTTAAAATGAAATATGTTTTATTTTGGAACTGAATATAAGTTAAAGATACATATTAATGTGTAACTACATGTTATACATCAAAAAGAGCAAAAAGATCTTTCATGGCTTTTCAATTGTAGCATAATCTTCAAAAACTGTGCTGGTTTGTTTAAAATTTTTTTTTTCATTGATAAGGCAAAAACAGTGTTTTCAGGCTTATTTTTGAAATTTTTTCCACCAATAAAATAGTTTCTTTGGGGTATAGTAATTACATCAGAATACATGGATTACAAATTGTTTTCCCATTTCTCATTACATGGATTACAAACTAAGTTTTTGAAGTCTTTCTCTTGAAGAACTATTTAAGAATATATATTCTGGATCTGGTGAAGAATAGTTTTTATATTATAACCATCAAAGAAGCAGGCAGTTCTGCTTCTTGGTATGGCTAAATGATAAGACTGATTTATCACAGTAATGAACAACATCAAAATTGAGAATAAATTTTTCCATTGCACTATAATATATAACTCTTTCATAAGAATTTTATCAAAATTTTTCCACAGATAAGATCATATCACAAACAATGAAAACATTAACAAATCTCTTGAAACTGTCAATTTGTTTTATATGATATACAATCTTAGAAAATTTATATGAATAACATTTTATCTGTACAAACTTATCCTTTCATTTGACAATTTTTCCCATAAATTTCTTATATAGTAACAAGCTAATTCAGAAATATAGATTATATCAGGGCAACCTAAAATATTTCTGGCATCTCTCTTTTTATAAGGTAAATGTATAAATCATTGTGATTTTACAGGGGCTCTTTGAAAATTTCAAAGATAATTTTAATTTTAATTTAAAAAGACGTCTAGTGCTTGTTTCGGCAGCACATATACCAAAATTGGAATGATGTAGAGAAGATAGCATAGCTTCTGCACTATTATGACATGCAAGTTTGTAAAGCATTCATGTTTTTTCAGCAAATATTCCCGTACAAAGAATGAAGTTGAATTCTAATATTATACCATATACAAGAGATTAACTTAAAGTTAATCAAAACTGTTAGAAGAAAAATAAGGAAAAAGTTTCATGACATTGGATTTGGCACAATGGTAGCTTGGATATGACACCAAAAGCTTAGACAACAAAAGAAAAAATCAATTGGACTATATCAAACTTTAAAAACTTTTGTGCAAAAAACACACGTCAACAAAGTGAAAAGGAAACCCATGAAATGGGAGGAAATACTTGCAGATCATATATCTTAATTAGGGCTTAATACACTGAAATATATAAAGAACTCCTACTATTCAACAACAACCAAAAAAAATCAGATTTAAAAATGGACAACAAAACTGAATTGACAGTTCTCTAAAGAAAATACACCAATGACCAATAAGCACTGACAAATGTTCAAATCATTAATCATTGAAGAAAAATGGAAATTAAAAGTACAATGAGATATAATCTCCCAACCATTAGGATAGCTGTTTTCAGGAAACAGAAAGTAACAAGTGTGGGCAAGGATGTGAAGAAAGTGGAACACCTGATGTTCCTGGTGCAAATATATAATGGTACAGCCACTACGAAGATTAGTATGGTGGTTCCTTTAAAAAAAAAAAAAGAAAAGAAAAGAAACAGAATCACCATATAATCCAGCAAACCCACTTCTCAATATACACCCCAAGGATTTCAAAGCAAGGTCTTGAAAAGATATCTGTACACGCATATTCATAGCAGCATTGGTGAAAACAATCCACGTGTCCATTGAAGGAGGACGGGCATAAACAAAACATGAAATACATAAGATGGAATATTATTCAGCATTAAAAAGCAAGAAAATTCTGACACGTGCTCCATGTGGATGAATGAACCTTGAAGGCATTGTAAGTGAGATAAATGAGTCACAATATGACAACTGCTACGTGATTCTACTTACATGAGCTATTTAGAGCGGTCAAATTCATAAAGACAGAGAACAGCATTGTGGTTGCCAGGAGCTACAAAGGAAGGAGATATTGTTTAATGGGTATAAAGTTTCTGGAGATGGATGGTGGCAATGGTTGCACAATGTCAAAGTACTTAGAGTACACTTAAAAATGGTTACGATGGTACCTTTTATGTTATGCATATTTTATCACAATAAAAAAAATGAAAAAGACACCCTAAAATTTTATTTTCCTGAATTTAGGATTTGATCTCAAGGAAGTAAAGTAAAGAATTATAAGAAAAGATTTGGTCATTTGATTGAGATAAAAACACAATTACCTGTGAGCAATGACAAGTTATAGCCTAACTACACATAAATCTAAGTGACAACAATATACAATAAAAAGAGAAGAAGGTTACAAAATTTTCAGGAACTTTTGCTGTTCTGAAGAGAGGTACTTTTTTTGAAGTTATCCAGAATATAATAAAGGTAGTATAAATTACAGGAAATTATTTTGGTGATATACAGAATTTCTGCTAAATTTTCAGATTATACAGAAGGTAAAAAATAATCTTTTATTAGTCTTGTTAAAAGTGACTAAATATTTCAAGATCAATTTATATTTTCACAGGGAGAAAATAAAATTCTAGTATTACATAAATTTAGTCTTTGGCAGTAAAGGGTATTAACATATATTAATAAATAAACATCAAAATTCAGGAAAATTTGCTAAAATCTTAACATATTTTATCTGTTTCCTTTCAGACTCAGGTATTGTAAAGAATGGCAAATAAAATTCACTTTCATCAAACCTTCTATAACTTGCTATACACACTCAAGTTTTATCTTTCACTGTGTTTTTTAATATTCTGGAACAAACTGAACTTTACAACAAATCTATTTTGTTTTTCCTCAGGAAACATGCCAGGCTACCTCTCCTGATTGTCAGGGATTATATTTCTCTTTTTCATTTTGTAAGATTTCATTTTTTCTTGATTTTCTGAGATTTCTTATATAACCCATAGTATGTCTATTAAGAGAATATTCCATGTTTATTTGGATGATCATCATTTATCTTTCTTTATCCTGGGTAATATTTCTTTTTTTGAGATCTACATTATATATTAATATACCACAATAGGGTTTTTAAAATTATTGTCTACATAGTAGGCCTTTTAAATAATTTTAACCTATCCACTGCAGGGAGATAATAAATTACAAAGGAGCATGAGGAAATTTGGGGGTTGATGGAAAAGTTCAGCATCTTTATTGTCAGTGATATCATGAGAGTTGCATATCTGTTAAAGTCATCAAATTGTATACTTGAATCAAGTGCAGTTTTTGGTACAAAAATTATACTCCAACAAGGTTGACTAAAAGCAGAATATACTAACAAAAAATACCTAGGAACTCTCCAAGTATTTGGAAATTACACTTCTAAATAAACCATGGGGCAAAGAGGAAATTACAATAAAAACCTAAAATATTTTGAGCTAAATAATAATGAAAAGACTCCTTATTAAACTATGCAAGATGTGTGGGGCACGTGGAGGGCTCAGTCAGTTAAGCATCCCACTCTTGATCTCAGCTCAGGTCTTGATCACAGGGTTGTAAGTTCAAGCCCAGTGTTGGGTCCACGCTGGGCATGGAGCCTACTTAAGAAGAAGGAGAAGAAGGAGAAGAAGGAGAAGAAGGAGAAGAAGGAGAAGAAGGAGAAGGAGAAGTAGAAGAAGAAAAGAAAATAACAAAATGCACAAGATACAACTAGAGCAATGTTTAGACGGGCAACTATCATTCTTTTTTTTTTGGCAACTATCATTCTTGTTGTTTATGTTGGACATGCAAAAACATTTAACAATATTGATCTAAGTTTCTACCTGAGAAACCTTAAAACAAAAATTAAATCCAAAGTAAATCAAAGAAACGAGAAAGATGAGAGCAGAAATCAATGAAATTGAAAATGACCAAAATAAAGAAAATTTACAAAGCAAAAGTTTGTTCTTTGAAAATATTCATATAGTTAATAAAGCCCTGGATAAGAGACAAGCTGTTTGTCTTCCTCTGGGATATGAGCAAATTTATCAAAGAAAATTAGAGATCTCGGTGTTCTAGATAATATTATATTTTACTCTAAATATTACCATGACAACTATGGACATTAGTCTTTGCTAACAGTTTCAGGTAAGATTTTGGAGAATGTGAGGATGTTTACTGTGTGAACAGTGAAGGTAAATATATTCTCAGTCTCCATGCAAAGATATCAAATTATGTTATGTTCACAGTATATGAAGAATTATCCAAAACTTGGAAATAAAACCAAGAGAGTACAGATATATTTTCAATGTCATATTGGATCATTATTTAATTTTAAAATGAGGTTTATTTAATTCTTTAAGAAAATTAAACTGGCACTTTCACCTGTGTTTTATTATTCTTCTTACTGTTTGATTAGAGCTCAGACACTGAAATTCATATTATCTTATAAATTCTGTGTGATAGAAAAGTTAACTTCCAAAATGTGTTGTATTTTTTTTGTTTCTCACTGTGAAGTAACCAGTTTTATATCTAAACCAGCAATTTTATTCTAACATTACTTTACTCAAGTGCCTATAAATAGATCATTTCTCAGAATGTTTTTTTGAATTAGCTTTAACATTTTAATTGCTAATGTTAGGAGACAATTCTCCAGGGGTCTCTCACAAATCTGTGTGTCTTATGAGTAGAGGTACTAACTGCCTTTGTTCTGAATTATCTTTCCAAGAATGTTTATACAGAAAACAGCCTTGGATGATAAGTTTATTTGCTTCCAGAACAAATCACAGTTTTGCTTATAGCCTTGGAAGGTAGAGTCTCCCTCCAGAGCTGAGGGTCAGGGACGCTCAGTGTGTATTATCTAAGCTCAGAGTTCCTCTCCTAGAATGCAACCCACTACATGTGCAGTTGTCACCTGTCCTTCTTTGAATTGCCATGTAGAAAATTGTGGTTTGAAGAACTGGTATCAAAATGCTTATGCTTATGCTGCTTGCTATGCTGTAAATAATAAATTTCTTTTTGCCTCTGACCCAGGCATTTTGCATCCCCTTCTGGCATCCATGAATCCACTGCAGGTAATGTTTTTGCTTGCAAATAGGATAAAATCTCAGACCCCTCACAGTTCTTGACAGGTTCTTTATTATTTAAAAAAATTAGACAAAAGGGGTGCATGGCTGGCTCAGTGGGTAAAACATGTGACTCTTGATCTCCGGGTCATGAGTTGGAGCCCCAGGTTGGGTGTAGGGATTTATTTTTTAAAAAAGAAAAAGAAATAAAATAAACAATTAAAAAAGACAAAACAGGGGCGCCTGGGTGGCTCAGTGGGTTAAGCCGCTGCCTTCGGCTCAGGTCATGATCTCAGGGTCCTGGGATTGAGCCCTGCATCGGGCTCTCTGCTCAGCAGGGAGCCTGCTTCCTCCTCTCTCTCTGCCTGCTTGTGATCTCTCTGTCAAATAAATAAATAAAATCTTTAAAAAAAAAAAAAAGACAAAACATTTGACTTGTGTTCATTCCATGTGTGTATGAGAACTGTGTTTCAATTCTTTGAACATTGTACTTTAACATGTTGCTTGGTTATCCACTGAGATACCCAAGTGGACTTATCTACTAAATTCAATAGAATCCCATCGTCCAAGAAGTGAACTCAAGGAGTGTTTAGCCAAGGCAGGTTTTTTCCTTGGCTCCTGTAGGGTTTCCCAATTAACTGTGGAAACTTATCTTTGCTGACTCACAGTTTCTACGGACTTTCTCTTTTCTTTCTTCCTTCCTTCCTTTCTTTCTTTCTCCCTCCTGAATTTTTTGTATTTCTGGTGCTTGGTCAAACCTGTTGGTTACTTTCTACAGCCAAGAGCAGGGAGGAGTGGTGTTGTAGGCTGTCTTGACTGTGCAGTCACTTGAGCACCTTGTGTGTACATGAATTTAATTTGTGTGTAGCCAATAAATGTTTCTTACTTGATTGCAGGAATGACTGCTAGTCTGTTTGTATGGTCTTGCCATTCAGTAATCTTCAAGGGATGATGGAGATCTGTTCTTTGTCAGGTAAGAGACAACTGAGAATCTGGCTTGTTTTTCTGTTTGACTATTGTGAACTCATACCAATTAAGAAAATATTTTTCTGTTCATTGGAGAGGAGAATAACCCTTTGATATCTGAACTGTGGAGTTTTTATGTTCTGTGTTTACTTTTACTTGAGGTTGAAGACCTAAGGCTGCAAGCTCTCTCTGTTTTTGTGATTGAGGGAAGTTTTTAGCTTTTGGGGGGTGATTCCAAATATTTTCCTATCTCTAGAGGTATTAGTAAATTAGATTGTAAAGTCTTATGAAAGGAAAGGGCTCTGTTCTGATTGGTTTATACAAGTTAATAAGTTACAATAATATATTCTATCTAAAGGTCCCAGAATTTCTAGAAATAAAGAAACTAAATTTTAATATTTTATAAATGTTAGTCTTTTTAAAAACCATTTCTAGAGGAATTTAGTTCAGAAGCACTTTTATATAAGAATGCAAATCCACATTATCAAGGTTAAATCTTGGACAAATCAGACTAGATCCATAATTTTGGGTTTCTCTACTTTGGCACTATTGACATTTTGGTCCAGAAAATAACAATTTAAAAGATTAAACTCTTTCAAAAGACATGTCTCATTATGTATTCATTTAAACACAGTTTTATTTATTATTTAACCCTAAAAAATTTGTGTAAACAAAGATTACTTATTGGATTCATAGAAATAATTCAGGAAATCTTAAATATTTAAATGATGAAAAATTAAACTCCCCTTATACTAAAATATTTTGCTAAAGATTTTTACATGTTAATAAAATTAGTAAGAAGACAATTAGTAAGAAGACAATGTTGACTTTGAACTATAATTACTCTAATTTGTCCAAAGAATTATCTATTTAAGAAGAATATCTTTTCTTAATTTTTCAAATATAAATAAATCTCTGGTTAAAATATCAGAAAATTTAAAGACTGGAGTTTTGCCAAAAGTTCCCAGTGTTGAATTTTTCTTTCTGGCTCGGAACTATGTCTATTACTAGAATTCACAGTTAACTTTTTTTCTGAGTTTCACTCTTGGCAAGGGAAAACATACAAAAGAAGCACAGAAAATTTAATGTTTCCCCTGCCTTCCCCCCTTTTTTAGAAAGTCTTCACTTTGTATCTGCACCAGATATTCCCAGAATTTATACATAATAACAGAGCATGTGCATGAGCAGATTCATTCCCAAATTTTCAAAGGTTAAAAAAAGAAAAAGGAAAGGGGAAAGGAGCAGGAGGAAGCCAACTTAAAACAGTTATTCTATAAACAGTTATATTATAAATCTCACTGTAAAAGGCTAATTACCTAAACTCTACAAGGAAAGAAAAAGGGTTAGATGAAAGAAACCCTATTTTTACATGCATACACACCAAAGAAAAAGCATTACTGCTTATTGAAGCAATAACTAGGGTCTTTAATGATTCAATCAAACCATATGATTAAAAAGTTGGTACTTACTAATCACCAAAGTAGGAAAGTCTGAGACGGTGATCTCTTAAAATAAAAAAGTGACCTCTTGTGCAGACAAACAAGTCAGAGAATCTCCTCCAACGGTTTTCTTCCTATTTAATTTTTTTTTTAAAGATTTTACTTATTTGCCAGAGAGAGAAAGAGAGAGAGAGAGTACACTCAATCAGGCAGAGAGGCAGGCAGAGGCAGCGAGAGAAGCAGGCACCCTGCAGAGCAAGGAGCCCGATGCGGGACTCGATCCCAGGACTCTGGGATCATGACCTGAGCCGAAGGCAGCGACTTAACCAACTGAGCCACCCAGGCATCCCCCTATTTAATTTTTTTCTTAAATGATTCATCTAGTCCATATCAAAAATATCCCAGAGTGGCCACAGTATTTCTAAATCCTCCTTGGTGAAATTAGGCCAGTTAGAGACATATGCACCTGAATGAAAGTGTGAAGGCAGCACAGGAATGGCCCAGGGTGTGAAAGGAAGACTGAAGATGCCTACAACACTTGTAAACATCTGACTGATCAGCCACTCTCACAGCTTTGAGACTTCTGGCTCTAGGCAAAAGAAACTAAATTAGTAATTATCAAAGAAACAAAGGCAAGACTGAGGAAAGATCTTACTAGGTTTGAATATATGATCCATGCAAAATGGATCCAGTAAGGATGCTGGCTGATGGGCCCTTCTGAACCTGTCGGCCCTCTGGGATAGATTGAGAGACAGACTACTGAAGCTACCACGTGCATCATTTCCCCTCCAAACTTTGTCTTATGGACTCACAATAGAAAGTGACAAGGACAAAAAAAGAACCAAGATACTATGTTATTGATAACAAATGAGTTCTTCTTCCAGATATAAGAGTTTTCAAATCTGACCAGATCACCAAAGGATTCCTGAGAGGAATGAGAGGAATCCTCATCCCCAGGACACAAAATAAACTGTTTCTCAGAAAAGACTTCACATAAATCTGTTGGACTTGAGCACCAATGCAGGACCTACCTGACCGCTATAGTGGGAGAGACCCCTGAACAGGAAGTTCACGCCTCAAGGGTATATGTGGTTTCAGAGCTGAGGGCCTTGGGCCATGTTGGCAAAGGGCTCTCCACCAGATCTTCTCATGGTCTCCAAGAATGTCAATGTCAATTCTCCAAAAGAACATCAGAAAAGCATATTGATCACACAAAGCTTGGTTTATTAGACTTACTGTAATAAGGGTACTTTCAAGGTCTTAGCAGTGTCTCAGAAGGGAGATTTCAAGAAACAGTATTTATAGGGTTTAAGTGGCTGGGTTTATGAGATTTCAAGCAAGTCTTTCATGGCAGGTAACTGACTATGATAGTTTTGACACAATAATTTCAGATTGGTGAACACGGTGAAGTGTTTTAATGAGTAAACTGTTAAAGGAGAAGCAAGGTGTTTGCCCAAGCCAGCTACCTACTATCCTAATAGTAGAGTTATTTTTCCCAAAAAGCCAAGTATTTGCCTGGACAAAATTAGTTTGCAAAAATGCCCTGAACAAATAGTAAAATGTACTGATTTATAGTCTTATCTTCCTGGACCAGAGTTCTCTGGAACAAACAGTTGTGTCATGATGGCACAGAGGGTCGGAGTTCCCCGAACCTTTCTATTCTGTGACCTCTGCTACGGCTTGTCCAGGGATCTACTACAAAGCATCATTGCCTTAAAATGATTTCCCACATAAAAATCAGTTAATATTTTTCAGAGGGATAATTTTCTTCTGTTCCTTAGAACATACACTTTATTTAGAATGGTATATTATCTTTTATGGATCTGGTAATATTTCTGGCAAAGGGGATACTAATTGTTAATCCATTAAAGTTAAATAAGTTTCACCAGGGTTTGGATCTCGGATTCTTTCAGGCTTCCTGAGTATACAGGCCTGTCCTTCCTTAATCAACTCCCATTTATAACTAGCAAAAATTCATCAATCTTCTAAGGCTAGTAACCATTCCTTCAGACTTTAATATCTTGCAGTTATTTACATAAAAATTTAGATTAAGAAAAATTAGCAGTTTGCTCTTTTGACCTTTTGTAAAACTAACAATTTGGACATTTTCTTTCTAACATGACAAGTAAATAAAAAAAAAAAAAAGATTACAGATGACAGAATCAGTCCAGTTACTTTGTAATAGGAACTATTTCACTGTTTTGGACTAAAGCAAAAATGTCTTTGTCAATTATAATTCAATGGAGCTGTCTGAATTGGAAGCCTAATATACATATTTCATTGCTTACATTTATTAAAACAGAGATATTAAAACATGATTTGACTTAGTAAATATTAACACATTTCTATAACCCATCCAAAAAGGGCCTTTTAGTTTGATAAGTCAGATTAAGAGGCAAACATAGATAGGCAATACAGATCCATACAGAAAATGATCCTGCCTGTGTGTCAGTAGAAGGATCTTAATAGTCAAAAGTACATCCATGGGGATGCCTGGCATTTAAAGTTTATTTTATAAATATCCTCTAATATTTATGAAAACTATAGTCCCAGAAAATAGAACATGAAAAGAATGCAAGATACAGTCAGGTCAAAGATTTTTTTTTTTTTTTAAGATTTTATTTATTTATTTGACAGACAGAGATCACAAGTAGGCAGAGAAGCAGGCAGAGAGGGAGGAGGAAGCAGGCTCCCTGCTGAGCAGAGAGCCCGATGTGGGGCTCGATGTGGGGCTCGATGTGGGGCTCGATCCCAGGACCCTGAGATCATGACCTGAGCCGAAGACAGAGGCTTTAACCCACTGAGCCACCCAGGTGCCCCCCCAGGTCAAAGATTTTTGAAGGTGAACAGGAAGATACTTAAATATCTTAGAAGACAAAGAAGTGAAAATCTGACCGAGATGATGAAGCAAGGGACAACGATCTTACTGAGACTGAGTACTTTGGGAAGACAGGCTCAGGCACGTCCTGAGCCATGTCAGTAAGCTGTTCCTGACAATCAGCACTCCCCCACACAATTGTTAACAGAAACCTATGGCTCATTATTTTAAATGGAAAATCTTTAATATATTAACCATCAACTCCATGCCTCCAACCGATTTCTTAAAGTACAGGAAACCAAAGCATATGAGTAACAGACTCTATTATTAGGATGCAAAGTCATTATGACTAAATGTTGTATCATATGCAGTAATGCCTCAATGCCTCTCTTTACACCATGAACATCCCAAGAGTGACATCTCTTTTTTTGGCTTTATGTTACTTTTGTCAAGGCTTCTACATGGATCCTGTCATTCTGTCAATTGTATTTGGATCTCAACCCAAGGCTTTTTCCTCTCGTCATTTTAATAAAAAATATTGTGTTGAGCTTTGGGGACATAAATATACATTTTCCCCCACATAAACACCAGCCTAGAATATTGTTTTGAGAGAGAAAGTTCAGGGTATTAAAATCCAAGAGGCATCCTAGTGGAAAGATCTTAACCGAGGAGAGAATAGGCAGCTTATGTCTTTATTAGGAAATCTGTGACTTACTTGTGACTTAAATTCATGGACATGAACCCTGTGAAACTCTTCTCCGTCCTTCTTTAAAGATATAGTGGTTATAACTAAGACTAAGTTTGTCACTATTGTCATTAAGAATTATTCTAGAATAACTCGGCCTGAAAAAAGAAGGAAATGCTGACACGCACTACAATATGGATGAACCTTGAGGACATTATGCTAAGTGAAATAAGCCAGCCACACAAAGACAAAGACTCTGTACTATGCTGCCCATATGAGGTATCTAAAGCAGTCAAATGCATTGCAAGAGAAAGTAAAATTGTGGTTGCTAGTGGTTGGAGAAGGGGAGAAATGGGAACTTTTTTAATAGATACAGAGTTTTAACTTTTTCTAAACGAAAAGGTTGTGGAGATTGGTTGCATGACAATGTGAATATGCTTAACACTTCTATAATGTACACTTAGAAATGGTGAAGATGGTAAATTTTATATTATGCATTTTTTACGGCAGTAAAAAGGAACAAAAGAGGGGGAGAAAGAATCATTCCAGAACTTCAGCTTACTCAGAAGGCATCTCCAAAAAAAAAATTTTTTTTTTTGTATAACATAAGTATCTCTCTTGAAGCATCTTTTCACCCAGGAAAAATAAGGAGTCTGTATAAAAATCTTAAGAAAATAAAATCCATGGTGTTAATATTTTATATTAAGGAATCCTGCATATTTGCTATGTTTTGTCATAATGTTTGCTTATTAGCCTTGTAATTCCATTTTCTAAAGTGTATCTGTGTAGTTGATTTAGGTTTGTGATATTAAATTCAATTCTTACTAAATTTATGTACATTCTTGAAAAACTTAAGATAACGTATTTATAAGTTTAGGTTATGAGACCATCAGAGTTAAGTAGTCAGAAAGACTCTTTAAGTTAGACGATTATATTGCTGAAAAGAAAATTGAACATTTTAATGTGAAATGTTAAACATAAAAGGAAATTTAATAAGTCGAGATATTTAAGGGAATTTAATATGGTTGTAAAATCCCCCTTACAAGCAATTGTAAAAATTTGCTAAACTTTTTTTTCTTTTTTTTTTTTAAGATTTTATTTATTTATTTGACAGAGAGAGATCACAAGTAGACAGAGAGGCAGGCAGAGAGAGAGAGAGAGGGAAGCAGGCTTCCTGCTGAGCAGAGAGCCCGATGTGGGACTCGATCCCAGGACCCTGAGATCATGACCCGAGCCGAAGGCATCGGCTTAACCCACTGAGCCACCCAGGCGCCCCTAAAACTTTTTTTTTTCCTAATTTGCTAAACCTTTAAAAAGAATTCATGGTATAGGGTAAATTAAAAGCTTAGGAAAGAGTCAAGTGAATAAAATAGTCATTTAAAAAGAAACCTAAGTAAACGAGCTTCTCCACACAGAAAAACTGTTCTTGAGGGCATAGAAAACTCACTTTCAAGAAAAGTAAAAAAGAAACAGCTCACGTTCATGCTGATAATAATATTTACTGTAAAGAAGTGAGCTGGGTTGCAGCAAGCTAACAACTGGTCATTAACCACCACTGACAAAGTGTGCGCAAGTCAGGTATCCTACAGAATAGAAATAGAACTACATTCAACGATTGCAGAGAACCAGGCTAAAAATGTAGATGTGGAGTATTTGTCTTCCTATTTGAACTATATCGAACCCTTCTTGGTAATTTTTAACCTCAGAACTTTTACTCAGTTCTTTATTCATTAACTACCTCACCAGCAGGCAATTTGTGAGTTGCCGGGTCAGCCTGAACCTGTGGGGCCAAGACTACCAGGAGCCTTGATAATGAGCGAGCTAATTCTCTCTTCCTCCCCGGGACAGGGTAACTTAGAATTCTGCTCAGGTGCAAAAGCAGTTTGAAACTGACTATGTCTCCGGTTCTCAAAGATTTTCTCACAATCCAAAATAGATTTTCTTTGCTTTTTAAGTAATCTGCAAAGCACCCTGCTCAGTAACATGTACATTTAATAATTTGGGGGGAAGATAATAAGGATGACCTGGTGTGATACCATTTTAATGAGCCAGCTTCTCTCTGAGCTCCGGGCTTTGGTGAATCAGAGGCACATTTTTAAATGACTCAGAATCACTTATTGATCACCCTCTGTGTGTAGATGACTGTGTTCGTATTATTGACCATTTAAAAGAATAACAAAAGGAAAAGCTTTGGACTTCAAAGAGTTTCTAACAGCCATTTTGGAATATGGAACACTTCTGGGCGGGCAAAGCCAAAGCAACATGCTGTAGCCATATGTCAGCTTCAGGGCACTGGGTCACACAGTGGGATAAGAGGAAAGGAAATGAGAACCAGAAATAGCCTATAAAAATGAAAGTGCCTCCAAAGAAATTCCCAGACCAATGGTCCAATGGAACATGTTGAGCAGGAACTAGAGAAATCCATCTGAAATTATACCTCTTACTAAGCACAAGACTTGCTCCAGCTATAAGTTCAATGAAGATTTTTCAGATTAACAAAATAATAATAATAATAATAATAATAAATCACTGGTCTCCTTGAGAGAATGAAAATACAAATGGACAATGTCAGACCATATACCACAATTCAGCTCTGCCCACAACCTTGGCAGCAATCAGCCCCAGATGATCAGGACTTGGTCAGTGACTGCCAGTTCCCTCTAATGATTACCCAACGTCCAACTCAGGACCAACCAGAGAAAGCCAGATACATTTCCCGAATCAGTCATGTGATACCCCACTTCTAGCTAGCCCCTCTCACTTTCTCATGCCAACAACCTCTAATCAGAGCTGAGGCCTACCCCATCTACACCCCCCACCCACGCCCTATTATTAAGCTTCCTTGCCTTGGAGTCTCTGTCAAAGGCAAGTGATGGTGGCTGACCCCCACCTCCCATTCCCGCCCATAGCAATCTCTGAAGATAGTCTTTCAAAATTCTTATTTGGGTGGTACTCATTTATTTCCACAGTTTTACTGGGAGCCCCACCTAGATGTGCTCTGCACTGGCTGTTGCCAGGCACCCCAGCCTTGGACCAGTTGCATTACCCATGGACACCCCTGGTGCCCTGCAGCTCTTGGCCTATGGAGACCAGGCCTAAGTGGTAAGTCAACACTGGGTCTGAACTCTGCTGTCTTTGCATTGAGTTCCCTGGCTATTTATTCTCCATTTGATAGACAGACATTGTTATTGGTTCCCATTTTTTTGGCACTCATTGGAATCAGATCACTTTTTTTCATCTGTTTTGCTGTGTTTTGTGCTTCTGCTCTGGGGTATACTGCCTGGAACTGTTTGTTAGAAGAAAAGAAGGAGAATGACCAGTGAAAACAGGCCCAGGCGCTATAAGCCCATGGCTCCTACTGACCTCACAGAGTCGTGAATTTCCCACTTACTCAACAAGTGTCCATTTGGAGAAACTCTGCAGAACATCACCAAAAGCCAGAAACTTCCCCTTCTGTCTTGACTTCTGGTCTTGAAAGCTTGCCTTTGATTCAGAGAGAGTGTTTCCTCTGGTTTTATTCTGCAGGGCTAGGCGGGTGTTAGGGGTGCAGATTAGTGGCTCTACCACTGAAGGCCAACCTTCCGGTTAGAGACCTGAAATCTTGAGTGCGGGAACATCACATCTCTATTGACCACTGCCAGCTCTCATGGAGTCCTCTAAGCCAAAAGCTTCTCCTTTCAGGAACAATGTCTTCCTATGTATTCTCTCAACGCAATCCTAACATATCTTTCAAAACGGCATAATGGGGCCTCCAATGGCTATGCTGGGGAACCTCTGATGTGAATAATACCATTTGAAAGGCACCTGAGGAAAGAGAGGGAATATGGTTTCTCAGGTCTAATGAGCAGCACATTTTGATTGGTAGGCAGAGACCTAAGTGAAATTCTGAATAAAAAATTTACTGAAAGAGTCTTTGGCCAAAAACAAGGAGCAATTTAACAAATTTAAGCAGGAACAAACGGGGCTTCTTTCTGTGGTGAATCCTCTCCCTCCATGTCCTCCAGCTGCCTCCTTATAGCCAGTTCTCCCTCTTCCTTTATCCTCTGATCTCTCTCCTTCTGCACCTCCCTGGACTTCTTTCTCTTCTTCCCATGGTCCAGATTTCTCTAAACCCAGAGAAGACTGATAGTTATTCATAGATGAATTATTTCAGGTACATATAACCTGGGGTTACCTGGCTTATATGTACACCTACATGTTGATCAGAACCTCAGATACTAAATTCTGGATGGCAAATGTTGGTTGGATCAACTCAGAAAGAAACCTACAAAAATTCCTCTATTGACAGTAAATCTGAGAGTCAGAAAAAGGCTTAAAAATGAGATTAAGGTCTCCTAAAACCATGCCTGAAGTATTTCCAATAAAAATTGCATGGACACCACCATTGCCTGTCCAACCATTCCAGCCAAAGCAGGGAGCTCTGACATGTCCCACAAGACCTCACTGACCAAGGGCATCCGAGTTGGCCCTGTGATGAGGGTTTGTAGCTTTGTCCCAAACAATGCTCTGGAGAGATGGACAGGATGCCGAGGCTGCCTTGCATTTCAATCCCCACATGGAACAGTCCACAGTGGTGTTCAACACCCTGGAGCCAGGCCCCTGGGGCCCTGAGGAGCATGGCTCAGGCATCTCCTTCCAGCACAGGCAGCGCTTCGAAGTGTTCCTTGTCACTGAAGAAAGATTCAAGGCAGTGGACGGTGACTCCAAGTACCACCACTTCTGTTACCAGTTCCTGCCAGTGTGCAGTTGCCTCTTGGAGGTGGTCAGGGACCTACAGCTAGAGGCCACGAAGATCTTCTGAGCCATCTCAGGAGGGTAGATGGGATGGGGTCTCCAGTGTTGAATGGCAAGTAAAGTTTCAGCCCACATAAAAAAGAAAAAAAGTGTGTATGTATACACATATATATTATGTGTGTATGCAATGTGTGTGTGTGTATACACATATATATTATGTGTGTGTGCAATATGTGTGTATACATATGTGTGTGTGTGTGTGTGTGTGTATACACATATATAGCCATAATTGAATTATGGAAACAGAAAAAAACCTGGAACTATGAGAACAGGTCCTCGATCAAGATTTATAAGATCTAAATTTCCCTCGTGATTTAGTTCGGCTACAATATGTAGATGATGTCATACTTTATCGAGAGAACAAGGAAGCCTGTGGAACAGAGCACTTGCTCCCAGCCGTAGCAAAAAAGAGACATAAAGTTTCAAAAGATGTTAAAATTTTACCAAAATACACCTCTTTAAGGTATCCCCTAATTAAAAAGGGAAAAACACTCTCTTCTAACAGATTAAAGATAATCCCAACATATCCTACACTAGTTATAAAAAGACCGTTGAGGGGATTTTCTAAGTTTCACTGGATATTGCAGACATTTGGCACCAAATCTTCATGACCTGAAGGTCTTTCAGTCCATTTGACTATAGAGGTGACTGAGCAAGCCCCAGTTGGTGAAGATCTAGATCTCTTAGCCATCCCTGAATTGGTCAACGTCTCACAAGTGAGAAAATTACAAAGGTTGGCAGGGAGGGGGACTGGGAGTCCAGAAGTCAAACTGATAATGGCCAGACCATAAGTGTAATCCTACTCCGACCCACGACGTCTGCTGCAATCAGCGCAGAACGATCAGAACTTGGTCAATGACTGCCAGCTTCCCTAATTTTTGTCCTCCGTTCTAAGTCAGGATGAACTAGAGAAAGTTAAGTAATCTCCCCCAAACCAAGCACATGAGATGCCCCATATCTAGTTCACCCTTTCCCCCACCATTTATACTCTTCTGTCTTCTAAATGCAAGTGACAGAGACTGACTGCCTTGATGTAGCGAAGTGAGTGAAAAACCCTGTCTAGTTGCACTTGGGTTGTCTTTGTTCATGCCCCATCCTCTATTCAGAGTTTTCCCATTTGAAAAATTTGGGTTTCTAGCTGTGAAAAAGTTCACAAGCACCATCAATCATACCTGGAGCCACTCTAAACATTATGCTACTTGATCTCGAACACCAGAGACAACACATATGAGTAAAAATGCCATTTTGTCTTACTCTAAAATATATACGTCTATACATCTTTACATCTATACGTATATAGAGACTTGTAATCATTTATATGTGCCCAAAGCTGTGTGTTTATCCAAAAATCATGGCGATCTCAAACTTGGTGGTTTTTGGAGTCAAGCTAACTTATCCATGCTTGTCTCTCGTTAATAAAACCAGAATACGGTCATCCCACCTTCTAAGTCACCTCTGACAGCTAACCCTATAACCATAGTATGGATCCTGACTAGTAAATTGCCAGTGACTTCCCAGTCATTCCCACCAGCTGGTCTATTAAAAGGGTTGCTGGTAAGAAAAGAAGCTTGGGGAACACATTTTCCAGTCACCTGGCATTACAGACATGTCAAAATTACACACAGTTAAACACCAGCCAGCCCTGCAGGAAATTTAACATATCTCCACGTGTGATAGAAAATTATCTGAGAATCAGAAATAAGCATAAGGGAGTAGAGTGTATTCTTTAAGCACAATGCTGGCTTGCAGTTCTGATTAATTTCTGATTGCCTGCAGTATTTTACAACTCTGTAGGGACAGAAATTAACATGCAGACTTTTGTCCAAGGGAGATATAAATAACTTCTACCTTATATCATATATTGTCCTATAAAATATAAACCAGGAATTTAATACTAATATTCTTTCATTAAATTACCTCTAGATTCCTGACTCTTTAAATGCTCTCTGAACTTCTTTTAGCATCTTACTGATTCCCTCATTAACTGATGAGTTGAATAAAATCTCTGACATACATTCATTAGATATTTTAATGAGACATGATTTCACCTTTTTGAAAATTATCCTTGAACCATTAAAAATTTAAGCTCTTAGAGGAAAGTTATATGATTTTTCTTTTTAAATATTATAATATGATAATATATAATAATAGTTATCCTAATATTGAATCAACCTTGCATTCCTGAGATATCATACATATGATATTGTGATACCAAATTTTATTTGCAAATGTTTGTATTTAGAATATTTACATTTATAATTATTAACATAATTTTCAGCAAAAGGGAAAATCATGACACTTGAACAAATATAAAAATATGCACATGTTAAAGAATTTTTTAAATTACTTCCATATGAGAGAACCAAACAGATGGTATAATCAGTTAATCAGTTCACAGAAAAAGTCAAATAATAGGAAAAATTATATGGAGGAAAGGAATGTTGAGAGGAATTGCAAATGGAAGCAGAACTATTTCTTTCAAAGAGGGGAGAAAATCAATTAAGATCACTAACAGACAAAATACTATTTATGCATTTATCAGTTACCTAAACATAGATGCAAAATAGCTCAAAGGCAGTGAACAAAACTAGAATCTAATAACATGGAAGGATATGATATAAATGAAACAGTTTCTACTGAAACAGTCAAAAAATTTTGACATAATTGTTGATAAAATGGGTCTGCAATTTCAATTTTTTAAGAGTTTATTTATTTATTTATTTATTTCACAAGTAGGCAGAGAGGCAGGCATAGGCAGAGGGAGAAGCAGGCCCCCTGCTGAGTAGGGAGCCCGATGTAGGGCTCAATCCTAGGACCCTGGAATCGTGACCTGAGCTGAAGGCAGACACTTAAGCAACTGAGCCACCAGGAGCCCCTGTAATTTCAACTTTTTATGTAACTGGCACTGCATTTTGGTATTGTAAAGGGGGAAACTATTTCTTCAAACTTTCTTTTAAAGAAGAAATTTAAGACACATGGATGTCTGTGAAAATGGTGAACCATAAACCTCCACGAGCCTGTATCTCCCAGAGAACAACAAAAGCCTGGCAAGAACTCTCAGAATCAACCTCATAGAAACTCTGGAAGACCATCAAAGGTTGGCAGCAACCAGGAGAAAGGCCACAGATACAGGATAAGAAAATTTTGTGACATTCCCTTAGCCTTGCCCTGCCCCTCCCCCAGCACAAGAGCTGTACAGATGTGAGAACATGGTTCCAGAGCGAGCCAAGCAGATCTTGTTCCTAGGTATTGTATTTTTCTCTTTTGACCTGTCGGTGGGTTTCCTGAAGGACCCATGTAAGGAGCCTGCCTTTGTTTCCCCTGACTTGGAATCCTGTAGGTGGAGAAGCAGCTACATGGAGAATGTTTCTTTATAAGACAGAAAGTCAAAAGAATGAGCCTCTGTCAACTGGACCAGAAAGGAAAAATTGGGACAAAGGAGGGACACACAGAAAGAAGGAATAACAACTTGGAGAGTGAGAATCTTTGAGGGCTTTGCAAATCTTCTGCCTATAATGAGGAACCTAGAAAACCACACATATACCTGGGGTGGGATGGCTGCTCAGAAAAGAACGAAAAAGACCATAACCTTTCACCTCTGGCAGATCTTTAAGTTCAATGAAAGCAGGAATCTAAGGTAAGTGAGTAAATGGACAGGCTAAGCAACAAAGATGTGCCTCCACACCGTGCCACTCTCCAAAGACCTGGAGAGAATTATTTTCTTCTTTGTCTTTCCTCTTTTCTTTCTTTTCTTTTGTTTTTGGGTCCAGAAATTTGGTGGAAATCCCTGTCAAGCCATTAGTGAACAACTAAACTAAAGGAACAGAAACTTCAGAGTCAGACATAACAAAGAGTACAGTCTTTACAAAAATAGTTTAGAAAAATCACGAAAACAAGAACTAGAACCCAATGCAAATGAAAACAGTAAAACTGGAGAGAGGGGAGAATGTAATTTCCAGAGTTACCACATCATAATATTCAAAATGTCCAGTTTTCGATTAAAGAGCATGAGTCATACAAAGAAAGAAAAGACTATGGCTCTTTCCCAGGAAGAAAACCCAAAATGGACAAAAACTGTTCCCAAGGAAGCACAAGCACTGTACTTGAGTTGACAGAGACCTCGACAGATGGTCTTATGTGTGCTCAAAGAGCTAAAGGAAACTGTGGACAAAGAAGTAACGGGAACCAGGAAAATGATATTTCAGTAAGTTGAGAATGCCAACAAAGAGACAGAAATTATAAAAAGGGGCCAAGGGGAATATTTGAGGCTGAAAAATACAATAACTGAAATGAAAAATTCACTGGAGGGATCGAATAGCAGATTTGAGTAGAGAAAAGGAAGAAGAAGACAATTTAAAGATAAGTCAAATGAAATTTTGTCATCTGAGGAACAGAAAGAAAAAAAGGATGAAGAACAAGAAACAGAGTCTAAGAATTGCAGGACACCATCAAGCATATCCAGAAAAACATAATGAATATCTCAGAAGACAAGGAGGGGAAGAGACAAGAAAAATACCTGAAAAATACTCAATATTTCAAGAAATAATGGCTGATATTTTCCCAGTTTAAGGAAGACCCAAATCTATACATCCGAGAGACTCAAGAAACTCTGTGTAACTTCTTATATTCTTAGTAGTCACTTTTGTTTTCTCTTCTGACTGCCTAGAAATTTTTGCTCATTATCTTATTTTTCTAATATTTGTGTATATATACATGTCTATGTCATCCATGCATTTAACCAGTTGCACTGACTGGTTAAATGCATGGATTATTGATATAATTATTGATTATTTATTAATTATCTATTATTGATGCATGGATTATTGATTATTAATTATTGAATAATATTTTCTTTCTCCCACTAACTTTTTAATTTTTTTAGAAGATTTTATTTATTTATTTGACAGACAGAGATCACAAGTAAGCAGAGAGGCAGGCAGAGAGAGAGAGGAGGAAGCAGGCTCCCTGCTGAGCAGAGAGCCTGACGTGGGACTCCATCCTAGGACCCTGAGACCATGACCTGAACTGAAGGCAGAGGCTTTAACCTACTGAGCCACCCAGTCTCCCACTAACTTTTAATGCTATCTCTCTCTCTCCCCTCTCCACAATCTCTCTCTTTCAGATTCAATATATACATAGATGAGTTTGTAGACTCTCTTGATCTGTTTATGTCTATACCAGCATCCTACTATTTTAATCAAGCAGCTTTAAGAAAGTTTTCATATCTAGTAGCACAACTTCTCCAACACTACTCTTTTTCACAAACTTCTTGGCAAGTTTCATGTGTTTATTCTTTTACAGTAACTTGAGAATGATTTTATTGAGTGCCAAAGTTAAATATCTTTGGGATTCCAATGGGCATTGCATTCAATGTATATATTATTCTGGGAAGACTGGACATGAAGTCTTCTCATCCTGGAAAATGTCTTTCTACTTAATCAGATTTACTTATGGTACTTAACATTTTCTCAAAAGTTTTTGTTCACAAAATATTATTTTTCTTGTTTAATATAATCCTACATATCATATAACTTTTCACTATTATGAATGCAGGACATTTTTCTATTTTAATTTCTAGATGTGATTTTTAATATAAAAATTCTCGATTTTTGCATATTTATTTTTAGCCATTTATTGAGTTCTTAAACTAGCTATACTAGTTTTCAAAGTTGAGTTTCTTGAATTTTCTAGACACAGATTCATAACTATAAATCATAATCTCTTTTTTCAGTAGTGGTCCTTATGCCTTGTACTTCTTGCATTAGCTAAAATCTTCAGGAAAAAAATTGAATAGTGGTGATGGCAGATACTCCTGTCTTTCTTCTGGTTTCAATGGCAACGCCTTCAGTGTTTTTCTATTTTGCATGATTTGTATTGTTGTTGGTTTCTGAGAAAGCCTGTCTTTCTTGTTTCTTTTGGTTGGAGTTGTAATCAAGAAAGGCTGATGAACTTTACCATATTAAAAAAAAATATCAATTAATATCACTTCATGTTTTTGCTTTTTGTATTTATAAATATTATATTGATAGGTCACCTAACTATAATTGTCTTTCTATTGTAAATTCTACTGCTGAGTAACATCCCTTCTTCTTCCCCTGCTCTGTAGGACCTAGTTCCATCCCAATAGCCTACCTTCTATTTCTGAGATCATTAGCCTTTCTTACATATTGTTATCTTTGCCAGGAATGCTCTCTCCCTAGTTCTTCATGAGTTGAACATAGTCTCATCCTACAGACCTCTGTATCTCCTCAGACTAACTCTCCCTGACCAATCTATCTAAAGATGATTCTACTGGGTATTGTCCATTTCATTGATTGATTGATTTGCTTTACATCAGTTTTTTTTAGACTTTAATTATCTTGCTATTTCTTTATGGTCTATTTTAGGATCAACAGATTTTTTCCATTAAGGGCTAGGTAGTGGATATTTTAGATTTTGTGATCCTTGTGGCCTCTGTTTCAACTACTCAGTTCTGGCACTGTTATGTAAAGCAATCAGAGGGAATGCATAAAGAAATAAATGTGGCTATGTTCCAACAAAACTATTTACAAAACAGGCAGAAAGCCAGATTTTGTCCATAGGCTGGAGTTTGTTGACTCTTTTTGGTTACTTTAGTTACTCTTCTTGTTCTTTTTTCAGTTATTAAAATGAATATCAAGAACTTGAAGCATTTATTCAAGTAGAATTTTAGCTATGTTCTTTTAGGTTTTTCTCTATTATGTTTTCCATTAATCTCTTAATGATTTTACACTTTATTGTAAAATTTATATTTCTTTTCGAGATCATATTAGAATGTTTCCAGTCACAAAGCAACTAAGTTTATGTTTTTTCTTTGTTAATGATTTTAGGTTTTTCACAGTGAAAGATCATTACTTTCTTCATTTAAAAAATTTCAAGCTTTTTATCTGCCCAATTTCAGATGATTTCTTATAACTGTTCTATGAATGTGAGGAAATAAGATATATGTATAGTGATACAGATAGCTAGATACAAAATATCATATACATATACATATGTTGGTGATTGTTCTGTTCAAAACCTCTATATACTTAGTTATTTGGTAAATACAGTATTAGTGATATCATATCAATTTCTATTGTATTGTTTATCATAAACATCATTTTTGTTGAATACTTTTCATTTTATTACATCTGATTTTAACATCATCAACTAATTTTTTTAAAAATTTAATTTAATTTAATTTATTTTAAGTAGGCTCCACACCCAAGGAGGGGCTCAAACTCATCACCCTGAGATCAAGAGTTACATGCTTGGGGTGCCTGGGTGGCTCAGTGGGCTAAGCCTCTGCCTTTGGCTCAGGTCATGATCTCAGGGTCCTGGGATCGAGTCCCACATCGGGCTCTCTGCTCAGCAGGGAACCTGCTTCCCCCTCCCCTGCCTGCTGCTCTGTTTTCTTGTGATCTCTTTCTCTCTCTCTGTGTCAAATAAATAAATAAAATCTTAAAAAAAAAAAAAAAAGAGTTACATGCTGCACTGACTGAGCCAGCCCGGCGCCCCCTATCATCTGATGTTTTAATTCATCTTTGCCTAACATAACTTTCTCCATTTCTTTATTTTCATCATCCATTTGTTTCTTATAGTCAGTATATAGCTAGATTTTATTTCTTAAACAGTCTAAAAATCTTTTTATGGGGGAATTTAATCAAATCAATTATTCAATCTGATTTTGTTTTATTCAACTTATTTTATATTTACTCCTTAATTATGTTATAGACTTGTTTTTCCCTTCCCATGTATTTCTTACACCAACTTTTTTTTTTTATTAAATTTTTTTTATTTTTTTCAGCATAACAGTATTCATTATTTTTGCACCACACCCAGTGCTCCATGCAATCCGTGCCCTCTACAATACCCACCACCTGGTGCCCCCAACCTCCCACCCCCCCACCCCTTCAAAATTCTCAGATCGTTTTTCAGAGTCCATAGTCTCTCATGGTTCAACTCCCCTTCCAATTTCCCTCAACTCCCTTCTCCTGTCCATCTCCCCTTGTCCTCCATGCTATTTGTTATGCTCCACAAATAAGTGAAACCATATGATAATTGACTCTCTCTGCTTGACTTATTTCACTCAGCATAATCTCTTCCAGTCCCGTCCATGTTGCTACAAAACTTGGGGATTCATCCTTTCTTTTTTCTTTTTTTTTTTTTTTTTTTTTTTTTTACAGCTTTATAAACATATATTTTCATCCCCAGGGGTACAGGTCTGCGAATCGCCAGGTTTACACACTTCACAACACTCACCATAGCACATACCCTCCCCAATATCCATAACCCCACCCCCCTCTCCCAACCCCCTCCCCCCATCAACCCTCAGTTTGTTTTGTGAGATTAAGAGTCACTTATGGTTTGTCTCCCTCCCAATCCCATCTTGTTTCATTTACTCTTCTCCTACCCCCTCGACCCCCCATGTTGCATCTCCTCTCCCTCATATCAGGGAGATCATATGATAGCTGTCTTTCTCCGATTGACTTATTTCGCTAAGCATGATACCCTCTAGTTCCATCCACGTCGTCGCAAATGGCAAGATTTCATTTCTTTTGATGGCTGCATAGTATTCCATTGTGTATATATACCACATCTTCTTTATCCATTCGTCTGTTGATGGACATCTAGGTTCTTTCCGTAGTTTGGCTATTGTAGACATTGCTGTTATAAACATTCGGGTGCACGTGCCCCTTCAGATCACTACGTTTGTATCTTTAGGGTAAATACCCAGCAGTGCAATTGGAGGGTCATAGGGTAGTTCTATTTTCAACATTTTGAGGAACCTCCATGCTGTTTTCCAGAGTGGTTGCACCAGCTTGCATTCCCACCAACAGTGTAGGAGGGTTCCCCTTTCTCCGCATCCTCGCCAGCATCTGTCATTTCCTGACTTGTTAATTTTAGCCATTCTGACTGGTGTGAGGTGATATCTCATGGTGGTTTTGATTTGTATTTCCCTGATGCCGAGTGATATGGAGCACTTTTTCATGTGTCTGTTGGCCATCTGGATGTCTTCTTTGCAGAAATGTCTGTTCATGTCCTCTGCCCATTTCTTGATTGGATTCTTTGTTCTTTGGGTGTTGAGTTTGCTAAGTTCTTTATAGATTTTGGACACTAGCCCTTTATCTGATATGTCATTTGCAAATATCTTCTCCCATTCTGTCAGTTGTCTTTTGGTTTTGTTCACTGTTTCCTTTGCTGTGCAAAAGCTTTTGATCTTGATAAAATCCCAAAAGTTCATTTTTGCCCTTGCTTCCCTTGCTTTTGGCGATGTTCCTAGGAAGATGTTGCTGCGGCTGAGGTCAAAGAGGTTGCTGCCTGTGTTCTCCTCGAGGATTTTGATGGATTCCTTTCTCACATTGAGATCCTTCATCCATTTTGAGTCTATTTTCATGTGTGGTGTAAGGAAATGATCCAATTTCATTTTTCTGCATGTGGCTGTCCAATTTTCCCAACACCATTTATTGAAGAGGCTGTCTTTTTTCCATTGGACATTCTTTCCTGCTTTGTCGAAGATGAGTTGACCATAGAGTTGAGGGTCCATTTCTGGGCTCTCTATTCTGTTCCATTGATCTATGTGCCTGTTTTTGTGCCAGTACCATGCTGTCTTGATGATGACAGCTTTGTAATAGAGCTTGAAGTCCGGAATTGTGATGCCACCAACTTTGGCTTTCTTTTTCAATATTCCTTTGGCTATTCGAGGTCTTTTCTGGTTCCATATAAATTTTAGGATTATTTGTTCCATTTCTTTGAAAAAAATGGATGGTACTTTGATAGGAATTGCATTAAATTTACACCAACTTTTTGAAAAGTTCTTTTTCCTTAGTAAATTATTCTATCATATAGCTCATTTTAATGTTTTAATCAATCACATTTAAACCTCCAACTTTCTCTGTTGATCTGCCAGAATGCAATAATGATTATTGTATTGTTCTGCTTCACCTCTCTATTCTATCATTCTCTGCATTGTTTTTGGCTTTTGACTTATTTCTCTAACTTGAATTTCTTTTCCAGTTTTATTGAAAAATAATTGACATACATCACTGTGTAAGTTTAAGGTGTATGCAGCATGATGGTTTGATTCACATTTATTGTGAAATTATTACCACTATAGATTCAACTAACATCCATCTTCTCATATAGACATAATAAAATGAAAAGTTGGGGGGACTGGGTAACTGGTTGATAGACATTAAGGTGGCACATGATGTAATGAGCAATGGGTATTATTTAAGACTGATGAGGGGCACCTGGGTGGCTCAGTGGGTTAAAGCCTCTGCCTTCAGCTCAGGTCATGATCCCAGAGTTCTGGGATCGAGCCCCGCATCGGGCTCTCTGCTCAGCAGGGAGCCTGCTTCCTCTGATCTCTCTCTGCCTGCTTCTCTGCCTACGTGTGATCTCTGTCAAATAAGTAAATAAAATCTTTAAAAAAAAATGTATTAAAAAAAAAGACTGATGAATCACTGACCTCTACCTCTGAAACCAGTAATACATTATATGTTAATTAATTGAATTTAATTTAAACAATTCTCAAACAAAAAAGTAAAATGAAAAGGAAAAATATTTTCTCCTTGTGATGAGAATTCTTAAGATTTACTCTCTTAAGAACTTTCCTATATATCACACAGCAGTGTTAGCAATAGTTATCATGTTGTACATTCCATCCCTAGTATTTTTTTTTTTATCTTATCACCAGAAGTTTGTCCCTTTTGACAACCTTCCATTGGTTGTTCAAGAAAATGTTTGATTTCTATGTGTTTGTGAATTTTCCAGTTTTTCTCTTGTTATCAATTTATAGTTTTATGCCATCATGGACAGAGAAGATACTTGATATGATGTCAGTCTTCTTGAATTTGCTTAGACTTGTTTTGTGGCCTAACATATGATCCAGCCTAGAAAATCTTCCATGTATGCTTGAGAAGAAGGGGTATACTGCTTTCATTGGATAGAATGTTCTATATATGTCTTTGCCCATTTGGTCCATAGTGTTATTCAAACCTCCTATTTCCTTATTGATTTTCTGTATAGATGATCTAGCCATTGTTGAGGGTGAGGTATTAAAGTCCCTAACTATTATTGTGTTACTTGTATTGTTTTTTCCTTGTTTTAGCTCTGTTCTTGTTTAGCTCCGTTTTACTTCTGTAAGTTCTTCTTTATATATTTAAGTGCTCCAATATTGGGCACATAAATATTTATAATATATCCTCTTGATGTATTGACCCCTTTATCATTATATAATTCCTTCTTTTTCTCTCTTCACCATTTCTTTTTAACTTTCAAACTATAGTTGTCAGTGAATTATACACTATTATTACCATATTACGAAATTTAACTATAACTATATATTTACAATTATTCGTGAAGTTTATGCTACTTTTTTATGCTTTTAAAATGTCAGTTAGTGTTCTTTTACTACGACTCAAAGAACTTCCTTTGGCACTTTTTATAAGGCAGGGTTGGTGGTAATAAACTCCCTTAGCTTTTGTTTGTCGGAGAAAGTCTTTATCCCTACTTCATTTCTGGAGAATGGGTTCTCCAGCTGTAAAAATATTGGTTGACATTATTTTCTTTCAGTATTTTGAATATGTAGTCCCATTCTTTCCTGGACTGAAAGGTTTCTGTTAAGAAATATGCTGATGGTCTTATGGAGAGTCCCTTGTACGTAACTTTTCTCTTGCTACTGTTAAAATTCTTTTTTGTTGTTGTTTGTTTTTAACTTTTGACAATTATAATGTGTCTCAGTGTAGCCCTATTCATGTTCAATATATTTGGAATTCCTTGGGCCTTATTGATCTGGATGTCCATTTCTCTTCCCAGGTTTGGGAAGTTTTCAGCTGTAATTGCTTTAAATATACTTTCTATTTATTTCTTTCTCTCCTCCACTGGGAATTCCCCTAATGTGCATATTGCTTTTTAACTTGTGTTCCATTATTCCCATAGGCTTATTTCACTCCTTTTCATTATTTATTCGTTTGTTTGTTTTGCTCCTCTGACTGGATAATTTCCAGTGTCTTATCTTCCAGGTCACTTATGCTTTTTTCTGCATGGTTGAGTCTGCTTTTGAAACTCTATTGAATTCTGCAGTTCAGTGGCATTTTTCAACTCTAGGATTTGTTTGTTTGTTTGTTTGTTTTTAGGATTTGTTTGTTTGTGACGGTTGCTCTTTCCTTGTTGAACTTCTCAGTTTGTTCATGCATTGTTTTCCTAATTTTGTTTAGTTATTTATCTGTGGCTTGTGGGTTTTTTTTTTTTTTTTTTTGGTTATTTGTTGGAGTTCTTATAGTTCATTAAACTTCCATAAGAGGATTATTCTCAATTCTTTGACAGTTCATAGGTCTTCCTTTCTTTAGGGCCAGTAATTGGTGCTTTATTAGTTTACATTGGTTGTATCTTATTTACTTGATTTTTCGTGATCATTGATTCCTTATATTGGTCTATGCTCATTTGGAAAATCAGGCTCTTCTTCCAGACTTCACAGATTTGCTTTGACAGAGACAGTTCTTCACCTTTCAGCTCAGTTGGGATTTCTGGGTGTATCTACTGATAATGCCCCTAAGTAGGTGGGCCCTATTATGGTCTGTTTTGGAGTGAGGCAGCTGTTCAAACTCCGAGGATGAGATGTGTGTCTGCCACTGGCTGAGAACAGTTGGATTGGACTTATAGCTTGGTTCTCTACCCAGGTGAGGCTGTATGATGGGCTTCACAATTGCCTTGATTCTCTGGCCAGGCTTACTAAATGGTTGGAATTGGGTACTATATACAATAGTAGAAGAGGTTATGAATTAGCTTCCCTGACTTGGTAAGGACAGGACCCAGAGATTATTGTTTGGGGACCCAAACAGGCCGAGTGTGCTCTGAATTCCCTGGTAAGGAAAAGCCAATAGTTTTGCCCAACAGACCAGGGGAAGCCACCGAGTAGTGCTCTCTGCTGAAGTGCAGCCATACGTAGGACTGTTAAATGGGCTATGTGGCTTCCCCCGTGCTCTGGTTAGGTTCCCTGGTCAGGCTCAAGGCTCTGTTCAGTCATGAGTGAGGCTGTGAATTAGATTCTCCACCTGGGAACAGTGGGAGAAGCAGCTCTAAAACCAATAAAGCTCTTTGTTTGCTGTCTTAACTGGAGCCAATCTGCTGTCCAAGTTCCCTGACCAAACAGGACCACTGGCTTTGTTCTGCAAACTATTGGCTCTGCCTACCCACTTCTTGGCTTGCGTGCCCCTGGGCTGCACAGCTTCCAGGAGTTACTGTCAGCCCTCCTTGTCAGATGGGGCTGCAAGATACTCTTCACAGTGGCTGTGATTCAGCTCCTTGCCTGGGTGAGAGGAAAAGGAGTGGCTCTAGGCTACTCTCAAACTGGCTGTCTGCTTGGGAGGGGCTGGGAGCTATCTTCAGTCTTCAGCAAGGAATTAATGCCAAGCCTTTGCATAGCAGAGGAATATTCCATGCCTGGTACTAGGAGCTTTACTCTGGGACCAATCAGTTCTGCTCACTCACCTATGGGCTTGAGCACCCCTGGGCTGCACAACTTCCAGAGCTGTCCCTAGCACTTCTGATTGGATGGGGCCAGAAGACACTCTCTACAGAGGGTGGGGCTGTGATTCAGTTCCCTACCTGGGTGTGTCCAAACTGGGTTTTAGGGCCTATGAAACTTTTTTGAGGATCTGAATCAGGCAGATCTGCACCTAGCCAAGTTCCCTGGTCAGAGTGTGCTCCTGACTCGGCTCTGTTTACCAAGCTGCTGGCTGAGAATACTGCTTGGGCGCTGCAGGTATGAAATCAGCCAAGATACATGTGCTGGTTGTTGCAAGCCTTCGCCTCCTTCTTTGTCAGTTAGATTCACTGTGGTTGAACCCTGCTGATTCCCCTGGAATCCTGTGGTGCAAGAGCAGAGTGGGGGCTCCCACAAAATATCCCACCATGCTGGGAGTCTGGTTTATCCCCTGGGTTCTCTTTTCCCACTGGAGGAACTGAAGGCTCAGAGGAGACCTCTCCACAGAGTGCAGCTTTGGTTTCAGGGGAAGGGCGATGTGGTCAATGTTGTTCCTTTTCTTATGCTTCTAGGGCAGACTGTCTTGGTCTCTGAATCTGTGAGGGTGCTTCAGCCTCACCCCCATGCCCTAGGATTCTGTCACTGGTGTCTTATTCTTGAGTAGTTGTTAGTTGTTCTTGTGCAAAGTCAGGAGCAACCTATGTCCCCGTCTTGATGTCACTCTCTCTGCTTTTTCTGATAATGGGATTGCTAGTCTTCGACAGAGCGTGTTACAAAGCAGAGCAGTGGAGGCAAAATATTCAGTCTGATAATTCTCAGGGTCTCTTAGATATTCTAAATGACTATAGAAAGAATGAGCTAATGAGGGGGGTGGGTACAGGGAGAAGAATTTCCTCCCTCAGAAAATATCTGCGATGAGAAGATGGTGTCCAGCCAATTTCCGTGTTGTTGACCCTCTTCCTGTCAGAGGACTGAGTCCATTCCCTATTGCATTGTTCCAGGGCATAAGGTCAAGCATTCATTGGCTATGATTAGACTTGTTTAAGCCTTAACATCTGCCTGTAATTAGTATGAATCCTTCCAAGATTCTGATATATGATAAGTTCTGTTCCTTAGTTTCCAGAGCCAGTGCACATGTTTTTATAATGTGTGTTTTCATAGATATTTCATACAATTTTAGAGCATTTTTTGGTAATTTTTGAAAAAGTAGCACACAATATTGCCTAACATTTGGGAAGTGCAAAAGGGCCCCCCAAAAGAAGATACCCATAATCAATTCATATAGATAATCTCTATTATCAGATTGTTTTTAATGTATTATTCTAATTCTAATTTTATATCTATTTTTTAATGCTAAAGTCAATCTGTTTGCAAATTGCTCTATATTCTTAAATGTATATATCACAAGAATTGCTCATTCCAGTTAATATTCTTCAATAGCATAATTTTTGTTGCTACTTAGTATTTCATCTATAATTTCCAGAGAATTATTTTCAAATTTATCAGTAGAGTTGACTAGTATTTTCTTTTCGCCTTTTAGTATCCCCTGGATTATGTCTATATCTACTTTCTCATTCTTAAACTTGTTTATTTATGTTTACCTTCTATTATTTTTTATTAGAGTATGCAGAAGTTATTATAGTTATCTCTCTTTTCCTTAAGCAGCATTTTTTAAAACTTCCTTGGTAAAATTTTAACATATTTAACTAAAATAAAACATTTAACTTCAAACTTGTATAAAAGTTGTTGAGTTAGGACAAGAAACTCCCATTTACCCATGACTTAAATTCACCAATTGTTTACATTTTGCCCATTTTCTGTATTATTTTATATAAGTATGTTATATGTAAAATGTATATCAAATGTTTTTCTACTGCTATTCTAAGTTATACTAATTTTTTCTGAAGTATTTTGGGAATAAGTTGAAGAGATGCCTATTTTCTCTAAGTGTTAAAGAATAATAAATGTATGTCTTTCCTAAGAATGAGGATATTTTCTTGTAACCACAGTGTAGTTGTTAAAATGAGGAAGTCAGACATGGATACACTATTGTTGAACCATAGTCTGTATTCATATTTATCTATGCTTCAGTAATGTTCTTTATTGCATTGCTTTGGTTATCATATCTCTTCAGTTTTTCTTTAGTCTGGAAGAGTTCCTCAGTCTTTCTTCATCTTTCTTGACTTGAAAATTTGAAGGGATCTGAGCAGCTATTTTGCAAAATGTCTCTCAATGTGACTTTGTCTGATATTTCCTCATGATGAGATGTGGGCTATACATTTTGGAGGAAATATCACAGAAGACATATTGTGTCGTTGTCAGAGCATGATAGAAGGAGTGTCATGACGTTAATTTGGATCACTTGGTTAAGGTGGTGTCTGTAGGTTTCTATACTTTAGAGCAATTGTGTATCCGATTGTCATTAATAAGTAATTTATGAAGAGACAATCTGAAGCTATGAAAATATCCTGATCCTTTTCATTCACTGATTTTAACATCTCTTGATGACTTTTAACTCTAACATTCCTTCTGCATTTACAGATTCTACTGTAAGAAAGACTTTGCATGGATTCTTATATTACTAAATTAGTTGAAATCCATTACTATATTTATTTTGATCTATGGTTGTTCCAGAATGACCCAGTGTGAGTCCCTTGAAGTTGTCCTCTTTCTTCTTTGTTTTTTAACCTTCAAATTATGTTGTTTCTTCATTAGCGCTAACAACTGTTTCCTGTTGTTAAATTTGTTTCTATGTGTACTCAAAAGTATATTGAATTGTTGATGTATAGGAGGTGCCTCATTAAATTTCAACCTTTTACTCAAAAGCCTCCAAACAGAATAATCTGGATGCGTTAAGAAATCTCAGAACATCCTGTTAGGTGTCAAACACACTGACCTTCTCTCTTGTGCTTCTTACCCTTTTAGTTTTTAGCACAGTGGCTTATGGAAAAGCATCTGTTGGTTTTTATCTTTGTGATGACTATTTTTTTTTTTATGATGTGGGAGGAGGCCCTCATCAGGTCTATAAATGTTCTAATACTGCCAATGTGTCATGTGTCAGCCATAAACCCATATCAGCCACCAAAATTTTGATCTTTTTAGGGGCGCCTGGGTCACTCAGTGGGTTAAGCCTCTGCCTTTGGCTCAGGTCATCATCTCAGGGTTCTGGGATCGAGCCCCGAATCGGGCTCTCTGCTCGGCAGGAAGCCTGCTTTCCCCTCTCTCTCTGCCTGCCTCTCTACCTGCCTCTCTGTCTGCTTGTGATCTCTGTCTGTCAAATAAATAAATAAAATCTTAAAAAAAATTTTTTTTTGTTATTTAGGAACCATTTTGCTCTCTCTGTTTGTAAGCTTGTAGATCTTTACATACTCCATGCTTTCATTTTTTAATGTTAATAGGATTATTTTTGAGTTCACCCATGTAAACACATGGATGTATGTACACACAGGTGACAGAGTTTCTTCCTAGATTTCTGTGTCAGGTGTACAAGAAGAAATAAAGAAGAGTCCAGACCTGCTTTTATAACATTAGTAAAGAGAAAGTCTCTGTCGATTATCATTCTCTTTGTCTGGAATTTTTCTAACCCTCTTTGCATGTATACTGGGATATATTCTGTGGTGTCTAGTTCTTGACTTGGATTTTTTTAATCTGTGACTTAATTGTTCTGAATGAGCCTATTGAGAATGCCAAAGAGCCAGTATTTGTTGAGGATTATGCTTCCTACGGAGTCATTTCCAACCAATGCCCTGCCTATGCTTTTCGCTGCTCAGTAGTGGAGGCCAGGAATTGCAGTCCATGCTTCTGCTGAGGCTCTCCTTCACGCTTCCAACATATCTCCATGTTTCTTTGAACAGTTTCTTACTTCCATTTTCCCAAGGTAACCTGGTTGTTTTTAGTCAAGAATGACATTCAGATACTAAGATCTGCATAGTAGGGCTGATCATTGGTACTGATGCTTATTGCCTATAGTCCCTTTTAGCAGAGAGCTGGGAAATATCTTCATCTATTTGTATCTACATCCTATGTCTGTATCTATTTCTAGCTCTACTACGTTTAAATTTCTATATCTAAATAACTGGAGTTTCATTTTGAATTCAATACCACAGATCACATAGGGTTCTCCTCTTTCTATATTTTTATCCCTCTGTCACTGTTTCCTGAACAGTGAGAAATCTGGATTCCATTAGCCTCAATACTTTTACCCATTTGCACAAATTCAGAGTACACAGAAATTAATTTCAGAATTGTTAACTCATACCACTGAGAAAAGTAAGCCTACTAACAGGAACCTTGTTCATATATCTGTTTTGGATGAATTGTATATATACAGTTAGCTGCACAAAACCTAAGTCTACAATTGATGAATTTGTACAAGTACATACATACATATAATCCACATTCAGAGCTCCTTAGAGAAATGTTTGATTTTAGGGCTGGGGCAGGAAATAGACAAGATGAGCCTGGAGCATCTTATAATGCCAAAGGTTTGGAAGTCCTTAGAAAAGGAAAAGAAAAGAAAAGAATCATAAGGGCATATGATATGGACGCATAAGCAAACTGAAAGATTTTCCAGTGATTAAAGCTGCAGCTATTTGAAAAAAAATAATATTCATTATAAAATAAAGTATAAAGTAAGAATTCAAGGGGCACCTGGGTGGCTCAGTGGGTTAAGCCTCTGCCTTTGGCTCAGGTCGTGATCTCAGGGTCCTGGAATTGAGCCCCGCATCGGGCTCCCTGCTCAGCGGGGAGTCTGCTTCCCCCCTCTCTCTCTGCCTGCCTCTCTGCCTACTTGTGATCTCTGTCTGTCAAATAAATAAATAAAATCTTAAAAAAAAAAGAATTCAAGAGTCCATACTGATAGAACTAAATGACTGAATAAATAAATAGAGCTGAAGAGACAAATTTCCTATGCAGAGTTCTAAATAATTTGTATAGATACTCTGCTGTTAAGAAATGGGGGCATCACTCCCACTTTAATGCTGATGTGCGTAGTAACTTGCTCCCAAAAGATGTAGTATCAAAAGGAGGGGGTAAGGTAACTTTACAGTGGGGAAACCTGGCAAGCACTACCTCAGCCCACTGATCAAGTTTAATGTCAACAGCACTAAGTTATACTAATAGTGTGTATGCTTGGTTGAGAGTAATGGAAATGGCACTTTATCTTTGCAGTCTTCCTTCCAAAGATCCATAGCTCCAGTCTAATGATGAGAAAAATACCAGACAAATTCCAATAAAAGAGACTTACAAAATACCTAACAGGAACTCCTCAAAACTGTCCAGGTCCTCAAAAATGAGGGAAGTCTGGACAATTGCCACAGTCAAGAAGAATGTAAGGAGACATGACTAACTGTAATATGGTGTCCTGGATAAAATCCTAAAGCTGAATTTGGGTTAAAACCAGGACAATCTAAATAATATATAGACTTTACATAAAAATAATATATCAATATTAGTTTATTGTGACAAATACACTGATGTAAGATGCCAGTAAGGGGAATGGTGTGAGATATAAGGGAACTCTGTGGTAACATCTCAGTTTTTCCGTAAGTCTAAAACTGTTCTGTGAAATGAGGTCCATATTTTTTAAAGTATGTGTTGAAGTATAAAAAGCCCACATGGCTTGGGATTGTATGTATAAACTCTTAGCAGTCTAAAGGTCAATTGTATTGAGTTATGATTTATTATTCTTTCCTTGGTTTGCGATGTTAGCTGCATTCTTTTGATAAAATGATTCGGAGTTATTTACTTTCACTCCCTCAGGTGAAAACTTCCACGTCTGTTCTTCAATATGCTATTCGGTAACCTCTTATTGCAATATTTTTTAATAAAAATTCTTTTCAGAAACAATACATTATGGAGTTGGATTTTCAACTTTATTAAGTGAAGGACATTCATTCTTCCCGTGATAGCTTCAAATAAATCTTGCATTCAACATGCAGATCTCACATATATTACTTTTGTGCTCCAAAAAGGAAGATGTGCCTTGTGAGAGAAACAAAATACAGTGCAATATGTGACAGTTGTGGATCTTGAGGGCTGAACGTGACCCCGAAACAAGGACCAAATGCAGCATCCTACAAGTTATTCCAACAATGGCTAAACTGTAGCAGCCGTGCATAAAGTAAAATAAGCAAGACAGAATAAAAGACTCAAAGTACATCACTAACTGGAAACATTTAGAAATGGGAACAACGTTTATGTAATAAAGTTTTTCACTTTGTTCAGAATTTCTCAACATGGCGTAAGGGGCATATTCACCCATATCTATATAAATATGCAGCCAATCCCGTTCCTCTGTTTGGGGAATATTTATTAAGATCAAAGTCTTATGGACATTGGGGAAGGTATGTGCTATGGTGAGTACAGTCAAATGTGTAAACCTGGCGATTCACAGACCTGTACCCCTCGGGATAAAAATACATTATATGTTTACTTAAAAAAAAAACAAAAAACAAAAAAAATGGGGCGCCTGGGTGGCTCAGTGGGTTAAGCCGCTGACTTCAGTTCAGGTCATGATCTCAGGGTCCTGGGATCGAGTCCCGCATCGGGCTCTCTGCTCAGCAGGGAGCCTGCTTCCCTCTCTCTCTCTCTCTGCCTGCCTCTCTGTCTACTTGTGATCTCTCTCTGTCAAATAAACAAATAAAATCTTTAAAAACAAACAAGCAAACAAACAAAAAAGATCAAAGACTTTTCCCTGATATTAAAATTCTGTGCAACCCCAGAAAATTCTGGAAAGAAAATTGTTTTTCTGTTTGGACAGAGATTTGTATTCCGTGTTGCTGTTAAAGGGGGGGTAATTTAGTTCAGAATAGGGGGCTTTCACTAAAGCGTGACGCTGTTAGAACTACAGAAAGCAGCCTTTAGATATTCGGGGAAGAAACTGCTATCCCTGAAGAAAATTATACCAATTCAAAATAGGACAAAAGCATAACTATATGCCCTTTCAATATCCTATCAGAACATTGTCTAACACGACCACCCGAGGGTTATCTAATTCTCTAGGGGATGTACCTTTGTTTGACTTACTAGTTATGTTTGATTAGGCCCAGGTTCTGTGAATTGTGTGTCAATGGATATGGATTTTTTTTTTCCAGTAGAGGTGCAAATGATTTCTCTTTGGCAGGAAAGAAAACCCAAAAGGTTGTAGGTTTTATTGCCCAGTAGGATACTAATCAGTTCTGTCTCTCACTGAGTATACTGATTTCAGCAAGTCTTTTTTCCTCACTGACCTAATATAAATCAATCTCAATCAAACTCTCTCTTTCTGTATAGATGTACACCTGCACAGATTGATATGCACATATAGATACATAGTATGTATGTATAACATATATTATGGGTATATGTGTATCACAGACATTCTTTGAGTTAGTTATGACCCCATTTCTTTTTTTTTATTGATAACACTCTATTATTTGTCTCAGGCATACAGGCCTGTGATTCATCAGTCTTACACAATTCTATGCCCCCATTTCTTGACACCAGAGTACCTACACAAATTATTTGGAACTCTGCATGGGAAATGTGTCTGTTCAGCTTCTATTTATTTATTCAGTCATTTAGCTTTATTAGTATGGACTCTTGGATACTTATTTTATACTTTGTTTTAAATCCAATATTTTTTTTCCAAAGAGCTGCAGCTTTGACCATGGGAAATCTTTCAGTTTGCTTATATGTCCATTTTATATTCCCCTATGATTCTTTTTTTTCCTTTTTTTGCATTTCCAAACTTTTGGCATTATAAGATGCACCAGGCTCATCTTGTCTATTTCCCGCTCCAGCTCTAAAATCAGATATTTCTCTGACTGTGCTACGGGCAACCTTATTAATAAGTCAAATACGTGTCTGATGCACGTTTATTCA
This sequence comes from Lutra lutra, assembly GCF_902655055.1. NCBI lineage: Eukaryota > Metazoa > Chordata > Mammalia > Carnivora > Mustelidae > Lutra > Lutra lutra. The sequence continues at coordinate 38,664,384 of NC_062288.1, forward strand.
ACAGTTGTATGAGAGTCATGCTATAATAAAATGATTCAAAGTTATTTACTTTTGCTTCCCCAGGTGAGACCTTCCACCTCTATTCTTCAAGCCACTAAAACAGGTCGCTGAGAAAAAGTTTATGCATAGATTCATTGGTGAGCTACATTACTGCCACCAGAGTTCACCTTTTCCCTGTGGCCCCACATGCCCTCATGTACTTATGATTATGAAGTGGCTCAGGACAGTGTTTGTGAGCTACCATACCTGCTAATGGAATAGAAGGGACTTAACATTTGCAAAGCTGACCAGTTTGACTTTGTGATGGGTGAGCAAGTTGAATGTTCCATAAGCTTTCAGAGCTTTTAAGCAGATAGAGAAAATGCTTTTGTTTAACATTTTGCACTTTTTAAAAAAATATATTTTTATTTACTTATTTGTCAGCTAGAGAGAGAGAGCGCACAAGCAGGAGAGTGGCAGACAAAGCAGGCAGAAGGAGAAGCAGACTCTTGCTGAGCGAGGAGCCTGATGCAGGACTCGGTCCCAGGATTCTGGGATCATGGAGGCAGCTGAAGGCAGCTGAAGGCCGACACTTAACACAGGACGCCACCTAGGCGTCCCAACATTTTTCACTTTAAAAGAAATCCACTTCTTAATGAAAATCAATATTTACTTAATTCTCATCAAATATTATCTTTCAGGGGATGAAATAGATTTTTATCTGTCGATTCTATGGGGGGAAATAAATAACTAATTAACATGATTATTTATCAAGTAGTCAATTTTATAAATTGTCCTTGTGATACAATCGCCACAGGATCAAAGTACATTGAATAACTAAAATACATAAAACAGGAACGGAATAACTACTGTATTAAATTTTATTAATCATCTAGACAAATTAATGAACAACAAACATTTGGCCTAGGAATAAAATTCCAAAAGATGATGGTCATCCTTGAGATCCTCCTATATGTAGCTTCTGGGATGAAACAAAGAAGTGTCATCAAAATATCTGGGCGGGGGAAGCCAGTGTTGATGATGAGAAGGCCTTAATTGTTAGACGTTTACATTACACAGTCAGCATTTTACAAGTAAATAGTCATGGAGATACAAATCCTTTCCCAGGGAAAATCTCTTGCTTTCCCTGCTTCTGTACATTTGTCAGGTTCTTACTGAATCTGTAATTTATGAGTAAGTGACATGGTTAAAATTAGAATTGAAGACTTTAATTCTACATTTAGTGTTTTCTCCAAAAGATGATAGTATCCATATTCTGATTTTGATTATTTTATATCAGCATTTATTAAAACCTCATTTCATCTTTCAGCAGAGGAAATAATATTTTCAGGGTTTAATTCCATAGGAACACGATATATGCATATATAGTAAATTCTGAAATAGCTATGCCAACAAGAGCATTAGCATGAGAAGTGAAAACATCATACTTGGTGTACCATTTGAAATGGAGATGGGTCCCACCAACAAAGAAGTGAATGTGTGTTTTCTTGTTCATTCACATTTATGTGTTTCATGACAAACCTCAACTTCTAATTGTTCCCCACATATTTTCTGTCAAAAATATTTAGTGCCACCCACAGCGGGGTTTCCCAAAGCACACATATTCAGAAAACTTGGGGGGTTATAATTCTTTCTTTTTTTTTTTTTAAAGATTTTATTTTTATTTATTTGACAGACAGAGATCACAAGTAGGCAGAAAGGCAGGCAGAGAGAGAGGAGGAAGCAGGCTCCCTGCCGAGCAGAGAGCCCGATGTGGGGCTGAGCCTGAGCTGAAGGCAGAGGCTTTAACTCACTGAGCCACCCAGGCGCCCCAAGGGGGGTTATAATTCTTTAATGAACTATTGTCTTAATTACAGAGACAAATTTCACTTTTGACCAAAGGCAAAAAAAAATCTAGTAAACCGTTGGGTTTTTCAATTACTTTAATAGACACACATAACACTACCATTTAGACAGTCTTCAGATAAAAAGGTGAGGCTCCTGGTAGCTCAGTTGGTCAAGCATCTGACTCTTGATTTTGGCTCAGGTCATGATCTCAGGATTGTGAGATCAAGTCCCGCCTTGGTTTCTGAGTTGGGTGTGGAGCCTGGTTGAGATTCTCCATTGTCTTCTCCCTCTGCCATTCCCTCTCCACTAAAAAAAAAAAAAAAAAAGAAAAAAGGAAAAGTTATTTATAAAATAAGTCACATGGAAAAGCCAGCCACCCTAGATTGGGGATTAAGAACCTCAGGTTCCAAAAGAGTTTACACTACAAGTGTGATAGGACAAAATTAGGAAACCACTTGGGAGTGTTTTCTTCAAATGGAAAATCAGAGGGCTGGGTTAACTTCTAGAAATGTCTATATTCCATCCTTTCCATTTCACAATTCATTGACTTCTCTAAATTTGCCCATCATGAAAAATAAATTCCAAATAAAAGGTGTATGTTTATGAAAACAAACAATCATCTAAAGTTTAAGTATTTCTACTCGGGGAAAAAGAAAATTGTTGTCATAATTATACCTAGTTTTCACATTACTCAAAAAAGCTCAAATAACCTTATAACACAACTATGAATTTCTCTTACTGGAGAAGTGTTCAATTTATTGTAACATTACCCATAACTATATCAAGTAAAACAAAATTGTAAATATCTCTTAAAGTTGGACATTCTGTAATATTTTTTATATACTGACTAAAAGTGTAACTATATTATATGACAAAGATTACAAAATAACTTCTGAAAATAAGCATTTTACAGATTGTCACTATTTATCTGAGAATATATAAATACAAACTAATATGAATCATAACATTCACTTTTGAGTAAGACTGATGAAATCAATAGTAAAATCCATATAGCTGAAATGCCCAACTTTGAAAACTAAATAATATGTTCATCAGTGTGAATTCTGACAGCTTTTCTTTTCCAATCCTCTCATTCTTCTTTCTCTATCAAAAAGATATATCCACTGAAGTATATCTTCAGAATCATTAATAGCCAAGTCATTGTGGTCTGACTAAATAATTTGGCACCTTAGCTGAGCCTACCCCCCAACCCCCCACAAAAAAGGCAAATAATTTCCTGAAGAATTAAAACATGGCTCTTTCTATTAGTGTTGGCATTTCAGTTCTGTTCAGAGACCCTCTCAAATTTAGCTGGAGATAGTTTCCATGGTAACTGAAGAATGTGCTCTGATGAGTCTTGAAACAGACAAATAAGAATCTTTGCTTCTTACAAGTGGGCAACAATTTAATCCTTAATGCTGTCTAATGCTTAATGGAAGACATTTGAATCTATTTCGGTTTCAGACAAAAGCTGAAAAAAAAGCCAGTTCTGTCAATTACACAAGTCTAAAGGGTAGATATTAGTAAAGTTGAGGTGAATACAAGCTGTTTTATCATTTTCAAGATATAAGAATATATAGCAATATATTTTATCTGACATTAAATATTTTACACTACCATGAAGAACTTTAAAAACCAATTTTCTTAATCCAAGTAAATATATCACTTTCCATTGTCATTGTCAGTTTTTTACTTAATTACCTCCTAAGTAATATACAGTTTATAAACATTGCAAAAATTCAAAATGGTGTTTCATTTTTTATGTGGGATTTGTTTGCTTTTGGTAGAGAAAATTGGGGATGGGTTAATGGTAATGTACAAGTCAATATGTGAAGGAAAGAAACATGGTCAAACTATTGAGTTGAAAAATAGGTATAGCTTTTCAAAGTCTAAAAAAATAATCTAGGAACATAAAAAAGAAAATTAGTATTACTCAAGAACAAATCGTGGCCCTACTTGGAAGTATCTCTGCATAAACTTGTGTAACAAAGATAATGAAAACAGATGAATCTACCCTAACCCAAAAAACAAAATCAACAAAAAGATTCTTTTTGTTCTTTAATTCTTTTTCTCTTTTTCTTTAATTTAAATTTAAATTTTCTTTAATTCTTTCTCTCTTTTTCTTTAATTCTTTCTCTCTTTTTCTTTAATTCTTTAACTCCCTAGGGAGGAATCTATGTCTTTCTTGATTGTGACGTTGGTTACCAAAGTAATGACTGAATCTGAGAGGCCCCTGGCTACAAATCCAATCTCTTGAAGACCTTCAGTAGAATCTAAATCAAACAGACCCTTATAATGGACTAACTTGTGTTCCCTAGTGCTCAAACACCTGAACCTTAGCAAATGAAACTTATTGCAAAACAAGGCAAAAATCAAGGTCATTGTTGAAGAATTTACTTTAAAATTGCTTTCACCTCCACTCTCCACAAGTTGGAATATGTCGACCTCGAATCATTTAGAACCCTGTGACCCAGGCATTGTAACTGACAGGATAGCCACTAGCCCATATGATGTGTTTGTGTGATTTAGAGGGTATGAATGCTGGTGTTAGGGCTCATAGCAAGTAAAGCACACGCTGGACTGACGCTACCCTCCACTTCTTCATCCAGACATACCTGTGCAGTATAAAACGGCACAAGGCAGCCCTCGCACTAGGTCTTGAGTATGTAGTGATGAGTAGAACAGGCCAATGAATACCAACAGAAAAGGGAAAAAAAAGTGACTGGGATCTGGTTATTTTATAGGACTATTAGTATTTAAATAAATTTGATCAACATTCCTTAAGAACCTACTATGTGCCAGGAATATTGTGTAAGGGTTATAAAGATGGGATTCAGGAAGTACAAAAGAACTCTCAGGACATAACTACTTCTTCAAGTTCCTATACTAAGAGACTTTTTCAAACCAGTCAGGACGTCTGGCAGCCTAAGGCCACATTGCTGGGACTACCCACTCTTTCTGAGTTCCTGCCTGAAAAAGTTTCAGGCTGTCAAAAGAATTTGCTGTTTGTTTTATTCAGTACCTGACAACAGGCCCCTGCCCCCACCTTTTTAGAACATTCCCGAATAAATAAATACATAAATAAATACATCTTATCATTGTAAATCCATCCCTGTCCCTTTGAGATACATACTTCTCTCCCACAATTTAGGAGTGTCTTTCTCAAGAACCTGAAGCCATCCCTTTGAAATATAAATTTAGGGAGGGATAGGACCTCTGTCTCCCAGTCTCTGTGGGAGTATATAATCCTAACTTGAATAATTGCTAGCTAGGAGACACAGCTGGCCTAATTGCATTTACACTAACTGACCCTCTCACCTACTTTTTGTCATTTTTCACTCCCCCGACACTGCTTGAACCCTCCCTTTCCCTACTCCCTCTTTCTCCCTTTAAAACATTCGGTCACCTCTGCACCAATTGGAATGGAACTCAGTTCTTTCCCCTACTTGCAGTAGTTCTTGAATAAAATCTGTTTTCTCCACTTTAACTAATGTTTGACTATGTTTACCTTTGATAGATCTAAAGGAAATATTGTAGTGTGAAAAAAAATGTTAAAAACTAACCACCTGAAAATAATATTACATTTTATGTTAACTATCTGGAATTTAAATAAAAACTTAAAAAGACCATAAATACAGAATGAAAATGCTAGGATAGTCCATTTAATTAATTAAATTGAGAGTGTGTGATATATGGTCTGCACATCGATACAAGTGATAATATAATAATATGTGAGAAGAAGGGAGACATCTATTGGGCAGAGGAGGAAGACAGTGGTTGGAGTGGAAATTTAACTCGGCTTTATGCATTTGTATTTGGACAAGGGAAATAGAATTTAACTTAGTATTGACATAGGTTCATTTTATTCCAGAAGACATAAGCATTGCCATAACCATATTAATAAATTCCAAGATCCATAAGGGGAGAGTTCTTACCTGATTGTTTTTTCATACCTGTATAACATACAATGGTCTCAACAAAAATTCACTGAATTAACAAATGAGGTATTATTTAAATAAAAAGAGACTAAAATATGTGAACTAAAAGGCAGCTAATGGAAACAATCAGAAATGAAAGAAGAGACATTAGAACTGATGTCACAGAAATAAAAAGAATCATGAGACCTGCATGAACAATACACTAAGAAATAGGATTACCTAGAAGAAATGGATTGAGTCCTAGAAATACAGAATCTACTAAGAATTAATCACAAAAAATAGAAAGTCTGAACAGACTTATAACTAGTATGGAGATGGAATCAATAATCCAAAACCTCCCAACAAAGAAAAGCCTACCACCAGATTGCTTCATTGGGAAATTCCACCAAACATTTAAAGAAGACTTAACACAAATCTTTATCAAACTCTTCTAAAAAATGGAGGGGAACAAGTATCTCCAAATTCATTTTATGAGGCCAGCATTACTTTGAAACCAAAGCCAGACAAAGACACCATGAGAAAAGAATATAAATGCCGAAATCCTCTGGGAAATACTAGCAAACCAAATTCATCAGCACATTAAAAGCATCATATATCTTTTTTTTTTTTAAGATTTTATTTATTTATTTGACAGAGAGAAATCACAACTAGGCAGAGAGGCAAGCAGAGAGAGAGGAGGAAGCAGGCTCCACGCCGAGCGGAATGCCCGATGTGGGGCTTGAACCCAGGACCTGGGATCATGACCTGAGCCGAAGGCAGCGGCCCAACCCACTGAGCCACCCAGGTGCCCCAAAAGCATCATATATCTTGATTTATCCCTGGGACACAAGGATGGTTCAATGTAGGAAAATCAATTAATGTTATATATCCCATTAAGAAAATAAAGTGTAAAATCATGATTATCTCAAGAAATAAGGAAAAAGCATTGGCAAAATTCTATACCCTTTCATGAAAAAACTCTCACCAAACTACCAAAGTACCTCAACATAATAAAGGCATATATGAAAAGCCCACAGCTGACATAATCAATGCTGAAAACGTTAAAGCTTTTCCCATCTAAGACTGAGCATGAGGCAAGGATGCACACTCTTGCCATTTCTGTTTAACATAGGGTCAGAAATCTAGTCAGAGAAATAAGCTAAATAAATAAATAAACAAATAAATGGCATTATTGTCAGACAGAAGTAAAATTGTCCCTGTTTTCAGATGACATTATCTTACATATAGAAACTCCTAAAGCCCCCACCCAAAAACTGTTAGAATAAATGGATTCATTAAAGTTGTAGAATAAAAAAAATCAACATATAAAAATCAGTTGAAATTCTATACACTAACAATGAACTATCTGAAAAGGAAATTAGGAAAACAATATTAAAATAACCAATTTAAAATAAAATAAAATAAAATAACCAATTTACAATTACCAAAGGAAAATACTTGGGAATAAACCAAACTAAGGAGGTGAAAGACTTGTATATTGAAAACTACAAAGCATTGATGAGATAAATTAAAGAAGACACAAACAAAGGGAGAGACATCTCATGTCATGGGTTGGAAGATTTAATATTGTTAAAATGTCCATATAATCCAGGGGAGGAGTCAAGATGGCGGAGAAGTAGCAGGCTGAGACTACTTCGGGTAGCGGGAGATCAGCTAAATAGCTTATCTAAAGATTGCAAACACCTACAAATCCAACGGGAGATTGAAGAGAAGAAGAACAGCAATTCCAGAAACAGAAAATCAACCACTTTCTGCAAGGTAGGACTGGCGGAGAAGTGAATCCAAAGCGACGGGAAGATAGACCGCAGGGGGAGGGGCCGGCTCCCGGCGAGCGGCGGAGCAACGGAGCAAAATCAGGACTTTTAAAAGTCTGTTCCGCTGAGGGACATCGCTCCAGAGGCTTAACTGGAAGCCCAGGCGGGGTCAGCGTGGCCTCAGGTCCCGCAGGGTCGAAGAAGGATCGGGGGTGTCTGAGTGTCGCAGAGCTTACCGGTATTAGAACGGGGAAGCCGGCTGCAGAGACAGAGCCGAGGAGGGACTCTCATCCGGGGTTGCCTTGAACCGGTCGCAGGCTCGGTCAGCTCGGAGCGTGGCTGGAGGCCAGGGTGGCGGGAGTCATTGGGCGCTGTTCTCTGAGGGCGCACTGAGGAGTGGGGCCCCGGGCTCTCGGCTCCTCCGGGCCGGAGACCGGGAGGCCGCCATCTTTATTCCCGTCCTCCGGAACTCTACGGAAAGCGCTCAGGGAACAAAAGCTCCCGAAAACGAACCCCAGCGGATTACTCAGCGCGGCCCCGGGTAAGGGCGGTGCAACTCCGCCTGGGGCAAAGACGCTTGAGAATCACTACAACAGGCCCCTCCCCCAGAAGATCAACGGGAAACCCAGCCAGGACCAAGTTCACCTACCAAGGAGAGCGGCGGAATTCCAGAGGAGAAGAAAGCAAAGCACGGAACTCATGGCTTTCTCCCCATGATTTTTTAGCCTTGCAGTTAATTTAATTTTTTTTTTCTTTTTCAATTTTTTTTTTCTTTTTCTCTTCTTCTGCTGAATTTTTTTTAACTTTTACCGTTTTCTTTTTTTAACGTTTTTTAAATAGTTTATCTAATATATATATTCTTTTCCTCTTTTTATATTTTTTCTTTATTGGCTTTCTTTTTTTAAATAGTTTCTTTTTTTTTTTTCTTTCTTTCTGAACCCCATTTATCCCCTTTCTCCCCCCTCACAATTCGGGATCTCTTCTGATTTGGCTAAAGAATATTTTCCTGGGGTTGTTGCCACCCTTTTAGTATTTTACTTGCTCCTTCATGAACTCTTATCTGGACAAAATGACAAGGCGGAAAAATTCACAACAAAAAAAAGAACAAGAGGCAGTACCAAAGGCTAGGGACCTAATCAATACAGACATTGGTAATATGTCAGATATAGAGTTCAGAATGATGATTCTCAAGGTTCTAGCCGGGCTTGAAAAAGGCATGGAAGATATTAAAGCAACCCTCTCAGGAGATATAAAAGCCCTTTCTGGAGAAATAAAAGAACTAAAATCTAACCAAGTTGAAATAAAAAAAGCTATTAATGAGGTGCAATCAAAAATGGAGGCTCTGACTGCTAGGATAAATGAGGCAGAAGAAAGAATTAGCGATATAGAAGACCAAATGACAGAGAATAAAGAAGCTGAGCAAAAGAGGGACAAACAGCTACTGGACCATGAGGGGAGAATTCGAGAGATAAGTGACACCATAAGACGAAACAACATTAGAATAATTGGGATTCCAGAAGAAGAGGAAACAGAGAGGGGAGCAGAAGGTATATTGGAGAGAATTATTGGAGAGAATTTCCCCAATATGGCAAAGGGAACAAGCATCAAAATCCAGGAGGTTCAGAGAACCCCCCTCAAAATCAATAAGAATAGGTCCACACCCCGTCACCTAATAGTAAAATTGACAAGTCTTAGTGACAAAGAAAAGATCCTGAAAGCAGCCCGGGAAAAGAAGTCTGTAACGTACAATGGTAAAAATATTAGATTGGCAGCAGACTTATCTACAGAGACCTGGCAGGCCAGAAAGAGCTGGCATGATATATTCAGAGTACTAAATGAGAAAAACATGCAGCCAAGAATACTATATCCAGCTAGGCTATCATTGAAAATAGGAGGAGAGATTAAAAGCTTCCAGGACAAACAAAAACTGAAAGAATTTGCAAATACCAAACCAGCTCTACAGGAAATATTGAAAGGGGTCCTCTAAGCAAAGAGAGACCCTAAAAGTAGTAGATCAGAAAGAAACAGAGACAATATACAATAACAGTCACCTTACAGGCAATACAATGGCACTAAATTCATATCTCTCAATACTTACCCTGAATGTTAATGGGCTAAATGCCCCAATCAAAAGACACAGGGTATCAGAATGGATAAAAAAAACAAAAACCATCTATATGTTGCCTACAAGAAACTCATCTTAAACCCGAAGACACCTCCAGGTTTAAAGTGAGGGGGTGGAAAAGAATTTACCATGCTAATGGACATCAGAAGAAAGCAGGAGTGGCAATCCTTATATCAGATCAATTAGATTTTAAGCCAAAGACTATAATAAGAGATGAGGAAGGACACTATATCATACTCAAAGGAACTGTCCAACAAGAAGATCTAACAATTTTAAATATCTATGCCCCTAACGTGGGAGCAGCCAACTATATAAACCAATTAATAACAAAATCAAAGAAACACATCGACAAGAATACAATAATAGTAGGGGATTTTAACACTCCCCTCACTGAAATGGACAGATCATCCAAGCAAAAGATCAACAAGGAAATCAAGGCCTTAAATGACACACTGGACCAGATGGACATCACAGATATATTCAGAACATTTCATCCCAAAGCAACAGAATACACATTCTTCTCTAGTGCACATGGAGCATTCTCCAGAATAGATCACATTCTTGGTCCTAAATCAAGTCTCAACCGGTATCAAAAGATTGGGATCATTCCCTGCATATTTTCAGACCACAATGCTCTAAAACTAGAACTCAATCACAAGAGGAAATTTGGGAAGAACCCAAATACATGGAGACTAAACAGCATCCTTCTAAAGAATGAATGGGTCAACCAGGAAATTAAAGAAGAATTGAAAAAAATTATGGAAACAAATGATAATGAAAACACAACGGTTCAGAATCTGTGGGACACAACAAAGGCAGTCCTGAGAGGAAAATATATAGCGGTACAAGCCTTTCTCAAGAAACAAGAAAGGTCTCAGGTACACAACCTAACCCTACACCTAAAGGAGCTGGAGAAAGAACAAGAAAGAAACCCTAAACCCAGCAGGAGAAGAGAAATCATAAAGATCAGAGCAGAAATCAATGAAATAGAAACCAAAAAAACAATAGAACAAATCAACGAAACTAGGAGCTGGTTCTTTGAAAGAGTTAACAAGATTGATAAACCCCTGGCCAGACTTATCAAAAAGAAAAGAGAAAGGACCCAAATAAATAAAATCATGAATGAAAGAGGAGAGATCACAACGAACACCAAAGAAATACAGACAATTATAAGAACATACTATGAGCAACTCTACGCCAACAAATTTGACAATCTGGGAGAAATGGATGCATTCCTAGAGACATATAAACTACCACAACTGAACCAGGAAGAAATAGAAAGCCTGAACAGACCCATAACCAGTAAGGAGATTGAAACAGTCATCAAAAATCTCCAAACAAACAAAAGCCCAGGGCCAGACGGCTTCCCGGGGGAATTCTACCAAACATTTAAAGAAGAACTAATTCCTATTCTCCTGAAACTGTTCCAAAAAATAGAAATAGAAGGAAAACTTCCAAACTCATTTTATGAGGCCAGCATCACCTTGATCCCAAAACCAGACAAGGATCCCAACAAAAAAGAGAACTACAGACCAATATCCTTGATGAACACAGATGCAAAAATTCTCGCCAAAATACTAGCCAATAGGATTCAACAGTACATTAAAAGGATTATTCACCACGACCAAGTGGGATTTATTCCAGGGCTGCAAGGCTGGTTCAATATCCGCAAATCAATCAATGTGATACAACACATTAATAAAAGAAAGAACAAGAACCATATGATACTCTCCATAGATGCTGAAAAAGCATTTGACAAAGTACAGCATCCCTTCCTGATCAAAACTCTTCAAAGTGTAGGGATAGACGGTACATACCTCAATATTATCAAAGCCATCTATGAAAAACCCACCGCAAATCATTCTCAATGGAGAAAAACTGAAAGCTTTTCCGCTAAGGTCAGGAACACGGCAGGGATGTCCGTTATCACCACTGCTATTCAACATAGTACTAGAAGTCCTAGCCTCAGCAATCAGACAACAAAAGGAAATTAAAGGCATCCAAATCGGCAAAGAAGAAGTCAAACTATCACTCTTCGCAGATGATATGATACTCTATGTGGAAAACCCAAAAGACTCCACTCCAAAACTGCTAGAACTTGTACAGGAATTCAGTAAAGTGTCAGGATATAAAATCAATGCACAGAAATCAGTTGCATTTCTCTACACCAACAACAAGACAGAAGAAAGAGAAATTAAGGAGTCCATCCCATTTACAATTGCACCCAAAACTATAAGATACCTAGGAATAAACCTAACCAAAGAGACTAAGAATCTATACTCAGAAAACTATAAAGTACTCATGAAAGAAATTGAGGAAGACACAAAGAAATGGAAAAATGTTCCATGCTCCTGGATTGGAAGAATAAATATTGTGAAAATGTCTATGCTACCTAAAGCAATCTACACATTTAATGCAATTCCTATCAAAGTAACATCCATTTTTTTCAAAGAAATGGAACAAATAATCCTAAAATTTATATGGAACCAGAAAAGACCTCGAATAGCCAAAGGAATATTGAAAAAGAAAGCCAATGTTGGTGGCATCACAATTCCGGACTTCAAGCTCTATTACAAAGCTGTCATCATCAAGACAGCATGGTACTGGCACAAAAACAGACACATAGATCAATGGAACAGAATAGAGAGCCCAGAAATGGACCCTCAACTCTATGGTCAACTCATCTTCGACAAAGCAGGAAAGAATGTCCAATGGAACAAAGACAGCCTCTTCAATAAATGGTGTTGGGAAAATTGGACAGCCACATGCAGAAAAATGAAATTGGATCATTTCCTTACACCACACACGAAAATAGACTCAAAATGGATGAAGGATCTCAATGTGAGAAAGGAATCCATCAAAATCCTCGAGGAGAACACAGGCAGCAACCTCTTCGACCTCAGCCGCAGCAACATCTTCCTAGGAACATCACCAAAGGCAAGGGAAGCAAGGGCAAAAATGAACTTTTGGGATTTTATCAAGATCAAAAGCTTTTGCACAGCAAAGGAAACAGTGAACAAAACCAAAAGACAACTGACAGAATGGGAGAAGATATTTGCAAATGACATATCAGATAAAGGGCTAGTGTCCAAAATCTATAAAGAACTTAGCAAACTCAACACCCAAAGAACAAAGAATCCAATCAAGAAATGGGCAGAGGACATGAACAGACATTTCTGCAAAGAAGACATCCAGATGGCCAACAGACACATGAAAAAGTGCTCCATATCACTCGGCATCAGGGAAATACAAATCAAAACCACCATGAGATATCACCTCACACCAGTCAGAATGGCTAAAATTAACAAGTCAGGAAATGACAGATGCTGGCGAGGATGCGGAGAAAGGGGAACCCTCCTACACTGTTGGTGGGAATGCAAGCTGGTGCAACCACTCTGGAAAACAGCATGGAGGTTCCTCAAAATGTTGAAAATAGAACTACCCTATGACCCTCCAATTGTACTGCTGGGTATTTACCCTAAAGATACAAACATAGTGATCCGAAGGGGCACATGCACCCGAATGTTTATAGCAGCAATGTCTACAATAGCCAAACTATGGAAAGAACCTAGATGTCCATCAACAGACGAATGGATAAAGAAGATGTGGTATATATACACAATGGAATACTATGCAGCCATCAAAAGAAATGAAATCTTGCCATTTGCGACGACGTGGATGGAACTAGAGGGTATCATGCTTAGCGAAATAAGTCAATCGGAGAAAGACAACTATCATATGATCTCCCTGATATGAGGGAGAGGAGATGCAACATGGGGGGTCGAGGGGGTAGGAGAAGAGTAAATGAAACAAGATGGGATTGGGAGGGAGACAAACCATAAGTGACTCTTAATCTCACAAAACAAACTGAGGGTTGATGGGGGGAGGGGGTTGGGAGAGGGGGTAGGGTTATGGATATCGGGGAGGGTATGTGCTATGGTGAGTGTTGTGAAGTGTGTAAACCTGGCGATTCGCAGACCTGTACCCCTGGGGATAAAAATATATGTTTATAAAGCTGTAAAAAAAAAAGAAAGGATGAATACCCAAGTTTTGTAGCAACATGGACGGGACTGGAAGAGATTATGCTGAGTGAAATAAGTCAAGCAGAGAGAGTCAATTATCATATGGTTTCACTTATTTGTGGAGCATAACAAATAGCATGGAGGACAAGGGGAGATGGAGAGGAGAGGGGAGTTGAGGGAAATTGGAAGGGGAGGTGAACCATGAGAGACTATGGACTCTGAAAAACGATCTGGGAATTTTGAAGGGGTGGGGGGAGGGAGGTTGGGGGCACCAGGTGATGGGTATTGTGGAGGGCACAGATTGCATGGAGCACTGGGTGCGGTGCAAAAATAATGAATACTGTTATGCTGAAAAAATAAAAATTAAAGCTCAAAAAAAAAAAAATGTCCATATAATCCAAAGCAATCTATAGATTCAATGCAATCCCTATCAAAATCCCAATGGCAGGTTGTTGTTTTTTTTGTTTGTTTGTTTGTTTGTTTTAGAGTAAGCTCTACACCCAACATGGGGGCTTGAATTCTTGACCTCAAGATCAAGAGTCACATGCTGTACCAACTGAAGCAGAAAATGGCATTTTTAAAAAATAAAAATAGTAAAAAACAATTACATAACTTGGAAACACAAATAGCCAAATCAAATGTAAGAAAGAACAAAGCTATAGGTATCACACTTTCTGATTACAAAACTATAGTAATCAAAATAGTATGGTATTGGGGAAAAGATAGGTATATAGGCCAATGGAACATAATAAAGATCCCAGAAATAAATCCATGCATATATGGTTAATTGATTTTCGACAAAGGTGACAAGAATACACAATGGAGAAAAGACGGTGTCTTCAGTGGTCTTAGGGAAATTGAATATCCACATGCAAAAGAATGAATTGGACCCTTAGAGAATTTAAAAAAAAAACAAACCTCAAAATAGATTAAAGATTTAAATGTAAGGCCTGAAACTGTAAACATCCTAAAATTATTTAAAAAAAAAATAGGTGAACACTTCATGACATTGGTCTTGGCAATGATTTCATGGATAGACCAAAAGTAAAGGCAACCAAAACTACAATAAACAATAGACTACATCAAATGAAAAAGCTTCTGTTCATCAAAGGAAACAATCAACAGAGCAAATAAGCAACCTACAGAATGGAAGAAAATGTTTGCAAACCATATATCTGACAAGGGATTGATTTCCAAAATATATAAAGAATTCCTACAATTCAATAGCAAACAAAAACAAAAAACAAAAAACCTAAAAAACTGATTTCAAAAATGAACAAAGAGCTTGAATAGCTGATTTTTCCCAAAGAAAACATACACATGGCCAGCAGGTACATGAAAAAATGCCCAACATCATTGGTTATCAAGGGAATGAAAATCAAAACCACACTGAGGTGTCACCTCCCACCTATCATAAATACAGTTAAGTGTCAGCAAGTAAGTGGAGAAACTGGAAGCCTTTGACACTGTCAGTGGGAATGCACAATGGTGCCGCTGCTATGGAAAACAGTATGGAGGTTTATAAAAAAATTAAAAATAGAACTACCATATGATCTATTAATTTCGCTTCTGGGTATTATCCAGAAAAAATGATGTCAGGATCTCAAAGAGATATTAGCATTCCCATGTTCATTGACACAGTATCCACGTAACCAAAAATGTAGGAACAACTTAAATGTTCATCAACAGATGAATGGATAAAGAAATGGTGGTATATACATACAGTGGAATACTATTCAGGTTTTAGGGGGAAAAAAGGAAATTTTGCAATATGCAACAACACAGATGAACCTTGAGGACATTGTACTAAGTAAAATAAGCAAGTCACAAAAAGATGAACTGCATAATTTCACTTACATGAAGTATCTAAAATAGTCAAATTCATAAAATCAAGGAATAGAATGGTAGTTGCCAGGAAGGAGGGGGAAGTGGGGAGTTACTAATCAATGTGCTTAAGTTTCAGTTAAGCAAGATGAATAAGCTGTAGAGACCTGCTTTACAATATTGCACCTAAGGTCAACAATGTGTTGTACACTTCAAAATGAATTTAGAGGGTAGATCTCATGTTAAGTGTTCTTACCACAATAAAACCAAATTCAAAAAAGATCTGAGGGCATATCTTGAGGTGCAGATAAATTCCTTGAATTCAGTTTGATCTTTTTTCAGGTTTGATTTTTAAGCTTCATTAATTAACATCATTGTCCTTTAGCCAAAGGCTCTTTGGCTCTACTGCAGAGATAATCCAAGTCTGAGAACTCTGATGCCTTATTCATTAGGAGGATATTTGACTTCAGGCTGTTAGAACATAGTGTGTTCCCACCTCCCTGTGAGCTCCAGGAGTTGTTGTGTCCAGTTTGGTCTGGTGGTTCTTCATCAGAGTCTATACTTTCTTCTCAAAGACAGGAAGATTCAGGGGCGCCTGGGTGGCTCAGTGGGTTAAGCCTTTGCCTTCAGCTCAGGTCATGATCTCAGGGTCCTCGGTCTCTGGTCTGGGGGGGGGGGTCTCTGCTCAGCGGGGAGCCTGCTTCCCCCTCTCTGTCTGCCTTCCTCTCTGCCTACTTGTGATCTCTCTCTCTCTCTCTCTCTCTCTGTCAAATAAATAAATAAATAAAATCTTAAAAAAAAAAGAAGACAGAAAGATTCTTCTGCAGAGCAACAGAACTCTTCCCTAATAGCTCCATCCTCTTCAGTATTATGTCCTGAAAACTGTAGCTCCCTTGACCTCTGCAAACTTTAAACTGTATCCTTGCCTCACCAACAATACTAGGCTATCTGCAACTTTCACCTCAGTGTGCTGCTGAGTGAACACTGTCTCCAGCCAATGAGCTCTAGGGCTTACCTTCTTTGTTTATCTGCTCTCAAGGATATGAAATAAGAATGAGCGCAAACTCCTGGTCATAAAGTAGGTCGAAAAACAATGAAATGACATTTTTTAAAAAGATTTTATTTATTTGACAGAGGTCACAAGTAGGCAGAGAGGTGGGCAGAGAGAGAGGAAGGGAAGCAGGCTCCCTGCTGAGCAGAAAGCCCGATGTGGGGCTTGATCCTAGGACCCTGAGATCATGACCTGAGCTGAAGGCAGAGGCTTAATCCACTGAGCCACCCAGGAGCCCCAAAAGGACATGTTTTAAATATTGAAAGAAAAATGCTGTCGACCTGGAATTTGACACCCAGCAAAATTTTCTTCCAAAATGAAAACAAACCAAAGACTTTATTTTAGACAAACAAAAGTTGAGAGAATTAGTTACCAGAAAACCTGGATTATAAGAAATATTTTTAAAAGTTTGTAGAACAGAAGAAATACAATTCCAGATGGAAACTTGGGTATGCACAAAGAAATGAAGACTGCCAAAAATGGTAAATCCAAGTACATGAAACACAAACATGACAGAACTATAAAGAAAAATAAACAAATCCACAGTAAGAGTTAAGAGATTTTGACATGACTTCCTTAGTAATTGTAGAACAAATTGATAGAACAATTGATAGTAGTTTAAAGAGCAAATAAAGACAAAAGCAGTAAAGTGTAAAAGATATGCACATGATAAACCTACTTGACCTAATTGATATTTATAGGACACTCCTTGCCATAACCACAGAATACATGTTTTTTTCAAGCATAAATGGAATTCACCAAGATAGAGAATTTACTGTCCACAAAAGAGGTCCCTATAAATCATATATCATGTTCTCTATCTACAACAGATTTAAATTAGAAGTCAATAATGGAAAAATACCTGGAATGTGTTCCAAATACTTCCAAATTTAATAACACAGATCTAAATAAATATGGGCCCCCCAAAAATCGCAATGAAAAATAGAAAATGTGACCTAAAAGAAAATGAAAATAAAACATAATGAAATTTATCGGCTGCAACTAAAGCAATTATTTATAGGAAGATTTATTGCTTTAAATCCTTATATTAGAAAAAAAGAACATTCTAAAATCTATTATCAAAGATTCCCCATTATGAAATCTTAAAAAGAAGATCAATATTAAGCCTAATGTTAGTAAAAATGATCATAATAAGAGCAGAAATCAATAAAAAACACAAAAAATTGAGAAAATTAATGAAACAAAAACCTGTTCTTTGAAGAGTAAGAACATTGTTAAGGTTATAGCGAATTGAATAGTAACAAAACAAAAAGATAACTCAGATTACCATATCAGGAATAAAAGAAGAGAAATGCTAAAGATAAAACAGGCTTTAAAAAATAAGAGATTCCGGGGGCGTCTGGGTGGCTCAGTGGTTGAAGCCTCTGCCTTCCGCTCGGGTCATGATCTCAGGGTCCTGGGATGGAGTCCCGCGTCGGGTTCTCTGCTCGGCCGGGAGCCTGCCTCCTCCTCCTGTCTCTCTCTGCCTGCCTCTCTGCCTACTTGTGATCTGTCTGTCAAATAAATAAAAAAAAAATCTTAAAAAAAAATAAATAAGAGATTCCTTTAAGAATGTATGCCTATAGTCTGAATAACCTAGATGAAGTGAACAAGGTCCCTGAAAAGAACAAATTACAAAGTAGACTCAAGAAGAAATGGAAAAGCCAAATTAGTTTAAGACTTTTCTAAGAAAAACACAAATTTACAAAACAGACTCCTGAAGCCAAATAGCCAGAAAGTCCTATATTTATTAACGAAATTAAATTTTTTAATTAATATCCTTCCACAAAGAAAGCTTTGCAGTGCAAAAAAGCAAGAAAAGGAAATAAAGGGGGCATAGAGGTCAGTAATGGAGAAGTAAATCTTTCTTTATTCACAAATATCATCTACATAAAACTACCAGAGCTAATAAGTGAAATCAGCAATATAGTACTACCCAAGTTAAGATACAACAACCAGGGGTGCCTGGGTGGCTCAGTGGGTTAAAGCCTCTGCCTTAGGCTCAGGTCATGATCCCAGGGTCCTGGGATGGAGCCCCGCATTGAGCTCTCTGCTCTGCAGGAAGCCTGCTTCCCCATCTCTCTCTGCCTGCCTCCCTGTCTGCTTGTGATCTCTGTCTGTGAAATAAATAAATAAAATCTTTAAAAAAAAATCACTTTCTCTTTAAAAAAAAGATACAACTAATCTTAATTCTCTATGCTATAAATAAATAATAAAGTAAATTGTATAAAGTGATACTGTTTTCAATAGCATCCCAAAGCATGAAATACTTAGGAATAAATTTAGCAAAATAACTGAAAGAAGTGTGACTGAAAGTTACCAAACATTGGTGAGAAAAATCCAGAAGACTGAAATAAATAGATGTTTGTTAATGGACTGGAAAACTAAATATTTAGTTTTCCACTAATTGATAGATTTGATGCAATCCCAAAGAGACCACAGCAAGACATCTGTAGAAATTGCTAAGATGATTTTAAAATGTATATGAAAGAGAAAAGACCCAGAAGAGCCAAATTATTCTTCTTAATTATGATGTTGGAGGAAATAAACTGCCTGATATCAAGACATATTATGAAGCTGTAGTACATAAGTAGATAGATACAGATAGACCAATGGAACTGCAGAGAATCCAAAAATAAACCCATGCATCCATGGTCCTTTGATTATTACAGAGCTGCTGAGATAATTCTGAGGAAAAAGAATCATTTTTACAAAAATGGTGCTAGAACAATTAGGTTTCCATTTTTTAAACGAAACAACCCACACTTCATAACATACATGAAAATTGACTTGAAAAAGATCACAGACCTAAACATAAAAATGAAACTACAAAACTTTAGAAGAAAATCTTAGTGATCTTGGGATATGTTTCTTTGACAGAACAAACAAACAAACAAACAAACAAAAAGCATGAGTGAGAAAAGGAAAAATGACAAAATATGCTTCACAAAGTTAAAAAGGTCTTTTGCCAAGAAATTTGAGATTTCATCCAACTTGCAAACTAATGAGTTAGCCTCCCTTAGTTCCACGGATGTTGTCACACAAGAATCCTGAGTCAGAGCCTGATTACTCATGCCACAGCAAGTAGTGTCACCATTAGCCTATTTCTACCAAATCTCTTTGTCCCCAGAATCCCGCCAGGGTGCAGCTGATGGGCCCAGATGGATGCCTGAACAGTGAGTTGTACTGTAGAGGAAGAACCCAGAGCTTAAGGAATTCAAATCTTTTATGATGAGCAATAGGCATGACTGCCCTTTGCACCTGAAGGAAACATTATCTTTATTACGTTGGACAGTCAGCATCCCTGCCCTCTGCACTGAAGGGAGAAACTGTCTCCTTCCTTCAAGGCTGAGTGCTATATAAACACCCATTAAAACACAGTCCAGAGAAAAGTTCTGTTAGCAACTTGCTCACAACAAATGAAGAAACATGAGAAACCTGCAAAGAGTTGTCTCCTAAACTTGTTCTGTTCCAAAGATACAGTTAAGTACATGAACAAGAAAGGCACACACAAGAAAATTTTTACAGTGCACACGTGTGACATGTTGTGCGATTCAAGATGTACGGAACTTCCACTAACTGATAAAAATACAAAAAACACTATTTTAAAAATAGGCAAAAGATTTAAATAGATATTTCACACAAGATATCTGAATGGCTACTCGGTATATGGAAAGGTTTTAAACATCTACTTGACAATTTTAAAAATAACAGTACTACCAATACACACAACAACATGGTTGAATTGCAGAAATATTATGTCGAGCAAAAGAAACCAGATACAAAAGAGCAAACTGCATGATTCTAATTTTACTAAATTCTAGAAGAGACAGAATTAATCTATTGTGACAAGAAGGAGATCAACATATGCTTTGGGGTTCAGGGTAGAGTTTGACTTCACAGAGCTAAAAGGATCTTTGTAGAATAATTGAAACATTCTGTATCTTGATTATAGTGGTGGTTACCCAGTTGTATACATGTGTCAAAACTCATCAAGCTGTGTACACTTAAAATATGTTTCTTTTATTGCATATAAATTATTCCTGCATAGAGTTTATTGAGGATATAATCCAGTTACACAAAAGATGACTTAAAATAATAAATTCACAGGTAAACATTGTGCATGAAAAATAGGGTGTTGGAGTTGCATACAGTGAAACATAGATTTAAGTATAATCACCTAGTATCTATACAAAACAGAATGCAGTTTTTTATAACTAATATTGAAAAGGTATTAGTAATTACAAGAAAATCCAGTAAGGTAGTTGGACACAAAACTAATATTCAAATCTTTTTTTTTTAAAGACTTTATTTATTTATTTGACAGACAGAGATCACAAGTAGGCGGAGAGGCTCGCAGAGGAGGATGCAGGCTCCCCGCTGAGCAGAGAGCCCGATGTGGGGCTCCATTCCAGGACTCTGGGATCATGACCTGAGCCAAAGGCAGAGGCTCAACCCACTCAGCCACCCAGGCACCCCTAATATTCAAATCTTAATTGTTGGTGTACCTGGGGGACTCAGTCAGTTAAGCATCTGTCTTCAGCTCAGGTCATGATCTCAGGGTCTTGGAATCAAGTCCAGCATCAGGCTCCCTGCTCAGTGGGGACCCTGCTTCTCCCTCTCCTGTGCCCCCAACTTGTGCTCTCTCTCTCTCTGTCAAATAAATAAATAAAATCTAAAACAAAACAAAACAAAAAAACCTTAATTGCTTTGCTATTTACAGTTTAAAATATAATGATGAGAGGTACCTGCATGACTCAGTAGGTTAAGTGTTAGACTCTTGATCTCAGCTCAGGTCTTGATTTCAGGGTCATGTGTTCAAGCCCTATGTGGAGCTGGGCTCCACACTGGGTGTGAAGCCTACTTAAAATTTAAAAAAAAATTTTTTAAGAGAAATACAATGGTGAGTATTTCATTCAAAGTAACAATGTATAAGCAAAAACTTGGGAATATACTTGGAAGGAAATACATAAAGGACATATATGAAAAAATATTTTGCAATTCCATGACGGAACACAAGATATATTTTAATAACGTAAGACTGTTTTGGCTGACCATTGCTGCATTGAAAAAAAAAAAAACCCACCCCAAAACTAAGTGACTTAAAATATTAACTTAGTAGATTTGCTGGGGTGTAGCTGGCCTGTGAGGAGCTTATCTGGGCAGCTCTGCTTCTCCCTGGAATTCTGCAGACTAGTTGGGGTCCTTCTTCTTCAGATTGTGGCAACTGGGATAGATCTGCTTGACACAAGTCTCATCCTCCTACTGGGACTCTAGTAAACATGGGTAATATTTTCCAAATGCCAGTGGCAGAGGCTCAAAGAGGCAGGCCCATGACTCAAGGGCATTTCAAATTCTGCTTCTGTGATTTCTGCTAATGTATCATTGACCAATGCAAGTCTGCATGTTTAAGGACAAAGTCAATGGACAGGAAAAAATTACTCCTCCTAGGGAGGAGGAGAAGGGACTGCAAAGTCACACGGAAGGGTTGTGTTGTGGACTGAATGTTTGTGTCCCCATAAAAATTCGTACGTTGAAGCCCTAACTCCCAATGTAATAGTATTAGGATGTTGGGCCTTTGGGTAATAATTAGCTTAATAATTAGCACTCACAGTGAGATTTGTGCTTTTGTATGAAGAGGAAGAGACACCAAAGCATCATCTCTCTGCCATGTGAGGGTACAGTAAAAAGGCAGCTTCTGCAAGCCAGAAAGGGAGGCTTCAAATAACCAAATCTGTTAGGACCTTCAACTCCAAGCTTCACAACTGTGAGAAATAAATGTCTGCTGTTTTTCTTTTTAATTAGTTTCAGAGGTAGAATTTAGTGATTCATCAGTT
This sequence comes from Lutra lutra, assembly GCF_902655055.1. Classification (NCBI taxonomy): domain Eukaryota; kingdom Metazoa; phylum Chordata; class Mammalia; order Carnivora; family Mustelidae; genus Lutra; species Lutra lutra. The sequence goes on from NC_062288.1 coordinate 38,686,762, forward strand.
GCATGTAACATCCAGTGCTCATTACATCAAGTGCCCTCCTTAATGCCCATCACCCAGTTATGCCATCCCCCACCCATCTTCCCTCCAGCAACACTCAGTTTGTTCTCTATCTTCAAGAGTCTCTTATGGTTTGCTGCCCTCTCTGTTTTTATCTTATTTTTCCTTTCCTTCCCTGATGTCCATCGGTTTCGTTTCTTAAATTCCACATATGATTGAAAGCATACAGTATTTGTCTTTCTCTGACTGACTTATTTTGCTTAGCATAATATCTTCTAGTTCCATCTATGTCATTGCAAATGGCAAGATTTCATTTTTGATGGCTGCATAATATTCCCACACACACACACACACGTGTGTGTGTGTGTGTGTGTGTGTGTGTGTGTGTGTTTGCATGCGTGCACTTGTGTGCGCTCCACATCTTCTTTTATCCATCCATCCATTGATGGACATCTGGACTCTTTCCATAATTTGGCTATTGTGGACTTTGCTGCTATAAATACTGGGATGCACATGATTCTTTGGATCACTATGTTTGTAGCTTTTGAATAAATACCTAGCAGTGCAATTGCTGGGTTGTAGGGCAGCTCTATTTTTAACTTTTTGAGAAACCTCCATATTGTCTTCTACAGTGGCTGCACCAGCTTGCATTCCCACCAACAGTATGAGGGGGTTCCCCTTTCTCTGCATCCTCACCATCATCTGTTGTTTCCTGACTTGTTAATTTTAGCCATTGTGACTGCTGTGAACAGGTGGTATCTCATTGTGGTTTTGAAAATGTCTGCTATTTAAGCCATACAGTCTCTAGTATTTTGTTATATCAGATGGAGCTGACTAAGACAGGTTGTCATTTTTTTTTTAAAGATTTTATTTATTTATTTGACAGAGAGAGATAACAAGTAGACGGAGAGGCAGGCAGAGAGAGAGAGAGAGAGAGAGAGGGAAGCAGGCTCCCTGCTGAGCAGAGAGCCCGATGCAGGACTCGATCCCAGGACCCTGAGATCATGACCTGAGCCGAAGGCAGCGGCTTAACCCACTGAGCCACTCAGGCGCCCAAGACAGGTTGTCATTAAAGGGATCGGGGAAGAACAGGGCCAATAATGCAATCTACAAAAAAAAAAAAAAAAAAAAAAAAAAAAAGACCCCTGGATTTTGGACAGAAAGAGTCTGCAATTGTGGTGACTATTAAACATTTATACAAATTCCTTGACATAAACTAATTCTTTGACTTCTCCCATGAAGGGGGGTCCATGATCCTTCCATATGAACCTGGGGAAGGCTTTGTTTATTAGTAGAAAGTGCCAGGAAAGATGCTACCTGACTTCTGGGGCTTTGTTAGCAAATGTTGTTCAGAAAACAAAACAAAAGACCTCAAGGGTCACATGGGTGATGCAGTGGATTAAGCATCCAACTCTTGTTTTTGGCTTGGGTCATGATCTTAGGGTCACAAGATGGATCCCCATGTCTGGCTCTGCACTCAGCAGGGAGTCTGCTCAAGATTCTCTCTCCCTCTCCCTCTGGCCCTCCACCCCAACTCTCTCTCCCAAATAAATAAATCCTTTAAAAAATGCCTTCATACTTCAAAATGATGATTATTGTACTAACTGAATTTGTAGATTTGCACAATGTGTTAGGACACATGCTTTGGCTGGAATGACTAAAATGTACCCAATAATTAACACCTACAATGGTGTTTACCTTTACATTAAAAAAAAACACACATTTTATATAAAACCCATCAACAAATGCAAAAATAGACTTACAACTTTGCTTGTAGCACTCAGCTCTCAAACCACATGAATCACAGTAGTTAAGAATAAAAATAAAACAACTGTGTAAAACCAACCCATTTTTCCTGAATATTCTACAGAGCAGTTGGGAGGCCACAGGCCTGGGGCCACACTGTTGGTATAAGACAAAGCTGGGGGCAGATAAAGTTAAGAAGGCCACGTCCAGGCCAACAGAGTAAGGTACACAAAGCTGAGGTCATGAAACCACCGAGCGAGCTGACGGGAGTCAGTGTGGTACCATATGGAACCAAAGTAGCCCGTCCTCAACTGAAGTCCTCCCAAAGCTCTTCATCTTCACTGCCTTCAGAAAGAGCAATGCTGACATCCTGCAACGCAACCAGTCTGCTCACCCTGAGAAGCTGAATTCCCCACGCCACAAGTCAGCTGGCCAGGGCACGTGTGGGGACAAATGAGAGAAAGATGGCTGAATGGTGCCTGGAAGTTGTACAAAATTAGGGCAGCAGCGAGCAGAGCATCCAAAACAAAATCGGTAGAGCCCAGATGCAGAGGTTGAAGTAAAACTGAGTAAGTGAAAGAATGTGAGGGAGATGGGTAGAAGTGGACAACAGCAACTTCATTTGTAGGAATTGGAATAAATGTATTCTCTTATTTTGTTTTGTTTTTAGCAGGACAAAGACATGTTGTCCCTGAGATGAAGATCAGCAATATCTAAGTATTGTTTGTAGAGATGATAGCTTCCCAGGCGAACAGCTCAAACTTTCTATGTCAGCTAGTTCCTCTAAAACAAAATATAAAATCTATCTGCCTCCTATTCTCTCTTGCTCTCTGTTCAAGTGCTTCTTCCAATTGAAAATAATTTCTTCATTCTTGCTACCACTACAAGGTTTTCCTCTACTTCAACACCTGGTCCAAATCTCCTTGACAGAGCTCTGCTCAATTTAGTCAATCGTTGGCCTGCTTTAGCATTTTCCGCCAATTAGTACCTTTTTTTGATGTTGCTTTTTAAGTATGCCTGAGGGTTACTAATGTGTGGGTTCTATCATTTTGACTAGACTGTAAACTCTGGAGGTGAGCCTCCACATTTTTTTCCAGCTTTATTGAGGTATAATTGACCTTGTATAAGTTTAAGGTGTACAATGTGATGTACACGGTGACACGATTATATATTGCAATATTATTACTACTGTAGCATTAGCTAACACGTCTGTCATGTCACATAATTACAATTTATTTTTGGGAAATATAAAATGGATAGAAACAATTTAAGAGACAGAACATTTAAGGTCAACTCTCTTTGGCAATTTGTAAGTATGTGGCACAGCATCTCCTAACTAGAAGTTTGTACTGTTTGACCAACATCTTCCTAATTCCTCCACCCCTAGCAATCACCATTCTGCTCTCTGTTTCTATGAGTTCAGGTTTTTTAGATTTCACAGATAAGTGGTATCGTACAGTGTTTGTCTTTCAATGGCTGACTTACTTCATTTAGCATAATGCCTTCAGATTTCATCCATGTTGTCACAAATGGCAGAAAGAAAGAATTTCTTTCTTTATCATGGCTGTGTGTGTGTGTGTGTGTGTGTGTGTGTGTGTGTGTGTGTGTATTTATAGTGTATATCTGCATCTTCTTACCTACTCATCCACTGACAAACACAGGTTGTTTTCATATCTTGGCTACTGTGAATAATGCTGCAATAAACATGGGAGTGCAGGTATCTTTTCAATATCCTGTTTTGCTTTTTTTTTTTTAGAAACTTTTTTTTAAGATTTTATTTATTTATTTGACAGACAGAGATCACAAGTAGGCAGAGAAGCAGGCAGAGAAAGAAGAGGAAGCAGGCTCCCTGCTGAGCGGAGAGCCCGATGCGGGGCTCGATCCCAGGACCCTGGGATCATGACCTGAGCCGAAGGCAGAGGCTTTAACCCACTGAGCCACCCGGGTGCCCCCAATATCCTGTTTTTATTCCTTTGGATATATACCCACAAGTAGGATTCCTGGATCATATGGTAGATCTACTTTTAATTTTTTAAAGGAAACTTCGTACTATTTTCCATAGTGGCTGTACCAATTTGCATTCTCACCAACAGTGCCCAAGGGTTCCCTTCTCCCCACATCTTTATCAACACTTGTTATCTTTTGTCTTTTTGATGATAGCCATTTTATCAAATGTGAGGTGATATCTCATTGTGGTCTTGATTTACATTTATCTGATGATTAATAATGTTGAACATCTTTTCATGTCCCTGCTGGCCACTTGTATGCCTTCTTTGGCAAAAAAAAAAAAAAAAAAAAAAAAGGCAAATTGAATTCAATAGCACATTAAAAGGATCATGATCAATGGTGTTTATCCTTGGGATGAAAGAATAGTTCAAAATATGCAAACCAATGAATGCGATACCCCACATTAATTGAATGAAAGATAAAAATCATATGACCATTTCGATAGATGCAGAAAAAGCATTTGACAAAATACAACATCCTTTCATAATAAAACCCTGAACAAATTGGGTATAGAAGGAACAAACCTCAACATAATAAAGGCCATATATGACAAGCCACAGCTAATGTCATACACAATGGCCAAAGCTTGAAAGTTTTTCCCTGAATATCAGGAATAAGGCAAGGTGCCTGCTCTTACCACTCTTACTCCACAAAGTACTGGAAGTCTTAGCTAGATCAACCAGGTAAGATTAAAAAAAAAAATTAAAATCATCCAAATTGGAATGGAAGAAGTGAATCTGTCTTTATTTGCAGATGATATGATCTTACCATATCGTATCATATCTATCTATCTAGAAAATTCTAAACACTCAACCCAAAAACTGTTAGAACTAATCAACGAATTCAGAAAACTTGCAGGATACAAAATCAACACACATAAGTCAGTTGCATTTCTATACATTAACAACAAAATGCCTCAAAAAGAAATAAAAAAAGTAAATGAAAAAGGACTCAAACAGTTTATTATAAGTATAATCAGGGACTCAGATGGAATAGAGAGGGAGAGGGGAAATGAGACAAAACAATATTGGAAATGATATCCAGGAATTTCCCTAAACTAGTGAAATATATAAACACAGAGATTCAAGAACTTCAAGGAACTCTAAGCAGGATAAATAAAGGAAACCACACATCAGACACATTATAGTGAACTGCTAAAAATAAAAATGAAGGAATTCTCATAAAAACGGCCAGAGAAAAAGACCCATTACATTACAGTAATAGAAATAAAGCTGGGGTCCCTGGGAGGTTCAGTCTGTTAGGGCTCTGACTCCATTTTGGCTCAGGTCATGAACTCAGGGTCCTAGGACTGAGCCCCCAAGTCAGACGTTGCACTGAGTGGGGAGTCTGCTTGAAGATTATCTCCATATCCTTCTGCTCTTTCCCCCAACTCATGCTCTCTCTAAAATAAATAGAGCTTTAAAAGAAAGAAAAAGAAAGGAAAGAAGGAAGGGAGGGAAGAAGGGAAGGAAGGAAGGAAGGAAGGAAGGAAGGAAGGAAGGAAGGAAGGAAAAGAAAAAAGGAAGGAAAGAAGCTCACAATTTTTCAAAAGAAACACTGGACGCAGAAGACAACTGAATGACATCTTAATGCACAGAAAGGAAAAAAAAAAACCCACAAAACTAACAGATGATAATTTTATACTCAGCAAAAATGTCATTTAAAATGAAAGTGAACTGAAAATGCTCATAGGCACACAGAAGCTGAAACAATTGTCAGCACACCCACAGGACAAGAAAGATTGAAAGAAATTATTCAGGCTGAAATAAACTGATACCAGATGGAGGCATATAACACGGTGTAAAGGAACAAAAAGTATCTGAAAGGTAAACATGTAGGTGAACACAAAAGAATTATTTGTTAAAATCAGGAATAATCGATGTCTTCTAGACTTATACCAAATGTAAAAATGAAATCTACATTAGTAGCAGCAGGAGGTGATAGCAGCGCCTGATCCAGCCTGAACGACCTGACTCTAAGAAGGAAATGGAAGACATCCTTGAGACCCGAACATTTCCCCTTGGCTAGGGGACCTGAGGGGCTTGGCATGTGGCATAAAGACAAGAAGTCACCTAAAAGATGCCAGTGTTCTCTCCCTCTGCGTGGCTTGCATTTTCCAAAGTCCCACTTTGCAGGGCAGCATTTCTAGTGAATATGTATAATGGGGAGACCATTCGGGTGTGAGCCCCTTCCCCACACCACCTTGGTTGGTCGTTTTCCACTGATCAGAGCCCAGGCTATGGGATCTCAGAAGAAAATAGAGGAAGGGCAAGGAGAATTCCTGTGGGGTTTTGGCATAATTTTACTGGAATTTGGAAATCTTTTCTGTCTGAACACAAAGCATATTCTAGTTCTAGCTGGACACTCCGGGTAGTGGGTAGGGGTGGGGGGAAAAGGGTAGGGGAAGATGCTATAATGAAACTGGTTAGTCAACGTTGTCTTAATATTGTGGACAATTCTGTAAAGTTTCTTTTTATGAATGTTTCTGTTTAAGCTCTTTCACCTTTGTTTAGAAATCCTTCCCTTTTGGGAGAAAATGTGACACTTGTGGAAAAGCTTAAAGGAAAGCCCCTCTTGCCACCACCTCCCCCCGCTTTTTTTTTGCCTTTAAGCCTTCTTTAAGTGACACATCTTCTAGGTAATTAAGGTTGTGAATTTTTATTTTCGCTTTGTTGTTAATGAACATTTGTCTTTCAGATGGGATTGTGTGATAATGTTTATATGGCAAAAACAAAACATGATTTTGTGCAATTAACGAAAAGCTACTGCAAGCAAAATAAAACGTTTCTTGGCAAAACAAAACAAAACAAATTCACAACTCCGAGATCAAGAGTTGTGTGCTCCTACTGGGTATTTACCCCAAAGATACAGATGTAGTGAATAGAAGGGCCATCTGTACCCCAATGTTTATAGCAGCAATGGCCACGGTCGCCAAACTGTGGAAAGAACCAAGATGCCCTTCAACGGACGAATGGATAAGGAAGATGTGGTCCATATACACTATGGAGTATCATGCCTCCATCAGAAAGGATGAATACCCAACTTTTGTAGCAACATGGACGGGACTGGAAGAGATTATGCTGAGTGAAATAAGTCAAGCAGAGAGAGTCAATTATCATATGGTTTCACTTATTTGCGGAGCATAACAAATAGCATGGAGGACAAGGGGAGATGGAGAGGAGAAGGGAGTTGAGGGAAATTGGAAGGGGAGGTGAACCATGAGAGACTATGGACTCTGAAAAACAATCTGAGGGTTTTGAAGGGGCGGGTGGTAGGAGGTTGGGGGAACCAGGTGGTGGGTATTGGAGAGGGCACGGATTGCATGGAGCACTGGGTGTGGTGCAAAAACAATGAATACTGTTATGCTGAAAAGAAATAAAAAATTAGAAAAAAAAAAAGAGTTGTGTGCTCTACCTACTGAGCCAGCCAGGTGCCCCGTTTTTGTTATTGTTTTTGTTTTTTTCAAGCTGCTTTAATTTATTGAGACGAACACTGTCGTAAATGGAGCCTGTTTGCTACAGTGTGCACAGGGCCTCATCCTTCCAGCCCTGGCAGGTTTCGAGTCCGGCCTGGCCTCCCCTCCTCACATCCCATCGCAGCTGCCCTCCCTACATTAACAAGGGAATACTGAGATAGCTTTGCCCACAGGGCATAAAGTGACCCTTCACTGTCTACACCACAGTTAGGAACCTGCTAGTAGAGGACAAATAAAAAGAGATTTTTAAAGTGAGAGTACTGAGGTTGTTTTATAAGAGTACAATAGTTAGGGGAGGCATCTGGGGGGCTCAGTCAGTTAAGTGTCTGCCTTTGGTTCCGGTCAGGATCCCAGAGTCCCAGGAGCGAGCCCAGCATCTGGGTCCCTGCCTTTTCCCTCTATGGCCGCTCTCTCTCTCTCTCTCTCTCTCTCTCAATAAATAAAAAACCTTAAAAAAAAAAGAGTACAGTAGTTTGGGGCAGAAATTCATTAACACTATTTAAAGTAGATACAGAGACGGTGCCACAGATGAGATTTATGCACTTAATTTTAGAGATGTTCTGCTTATCTTGAGTTAGAAGACACTGGCACCACATGAGATTTGGAAGTCTTATGTTCTAGACCGAAATGGGATAGGCCGATTTCCTGTCATCCACGCAACTGAATAGTAAAAGCCTTAAGGCTTTAAAAAAAAAAAAAAAAAAAAAAGCTTTTCTTGTTCTTTTCCCCTGTAAAACATGAACGGGCAGTGCAATACTAGAACTGTACTTTAAAAATTGTTTTTGTATATACCTGCTCCAAACAGCCACAAATATGGTATTCTTTAAACCTTTGCCCATCCATGCTTGGAACAGAGTCTTCCAAAACTTGGGGTATCGGTGGCTTCACTCCGTGGCCTGGGGTGACGTGACAGTGGCTTCATTTCCTGGCTTGGGCAGCTGTTTATCCCTCAGCTGAGTCCCCGGCTCTCCAGTCACTGCGGGGCCTGCAAATTGTGCTGAATGGCCCTCAGCATTTAGGCCTCTACGACAATCCGGTCCCTGGTGACTGATGAGGGAACTCAGTTGAATCTTCTCGTTGGTGCCAACACAAAGTCTGTACTCACTGTCTGCCATTTTGGTCAATAAATGTCCTCGAATTCAAGAAGGAAAGGCAGCTCTGCACAAGCAAGCCTTTATCTCTATCAGGATATCACGTAACACCAACCCTTTCAGCATTTTCAACTCCATAATATTTCTGTAGGCTGTGGTAAAGTCTTGATTCAACACCCAGTCCAGAATGTTGGCAATGTCTGACCGCAGTGGTGCCCAGTGCAGGTGCAGACAGTCTCCTCTGTCATCTTCACAAGGGTAGGAGTGTAGGAGATTGGAAAATGTAGTTAAACTGTCAAAAGATTTCCTAGTTATCCATAAAATGGTAAAATTACTAATACGATATAGTCTGAAATAAGTTCAAGGATAATTCATAAAGGGCAACATAACCACGTAAAGATTAATACAAAGGCTATAGCTAAAAAGTTAGAAGAGATAAAATAGAACAACTTTTATTTATTTATTTTTATGTTTAAAGATTTTATTTATTTGAGAGAGAGAGACAGACAGACAGACAGAGCATGAGCGAGGGAAGGGGCAGAGGGAGAAACAGACTCTCTGCTGAGCAGGTGTCCTAGGCAGGGCTGGATTCCAGGACCCTGAGATCATGACCTGAGCTGAAGGCAGACGCCCAAACAAGCCACCGAGGTGCCCCATAAATAAATCTTTTTTAAAAATCAGAAGATATTGAGGGGCACCTGGGTGGCTCAGTGGGTTAAAGCCTCTGCTTTCGGCTCAGGTCAGGATCCCAGGGTCCTGGGATCGAGCCCCGCATCGGGCTCTCTGCTCAGCAGGGAGCCTGTTTCCTCCTCTCTCTCTGCCTGCCTCTACCTACTTGTGGTCTCTATCAAATAAAAAAAAAATCAGAAGATATTGAAAATTTAAAGATTGGATAAAGTTTTAAAAATTCTTGGAAACTCCAGGCAAGGACGACTTCCAATATTTTTCAAACATTTATGGAAGAAATAATTTTATACAAACTCTTTAACACAATAGAGAAAAATGAAAGACTTCCCTATCAATTCCATGAATCTGGCATAACTCTGATACCAAAACTACCAAATTCTTTTAAGGACATTATAAGAAGGCAATATTACAGGTAATATCTCGAGTGAATATAAATTTTAAAATCCTCAACAAAATATTACCAAGTAAATCTTAGCATGAATATACATATGAATGTTATACATAACCATTATATGCACAATATTTTATATACATACTGCTGTTTTACATTAGAAACTATTTTTGTTTCAGAAATGAAGGATTAGTTTGAAAAGCAAACAATGTTAATTTGCCACATTAGGAAGACAAAATTCAATAGATGGAAAAATAGCATTTTAAAAAAGATTAAAATTCTGTTCATGTTATGAAAATTTATTCTTCTCAGGAAGCTAGGAATAGAACGTCCTTAATCTGGGGCGCCTGGGTGGCTCAGTGGGTTAAAGCCTCTGCCTTCGGCTCAGGTCATGATCCCAGGGTCCTGGGATCGAGCCCCAAATCGGGCTCTCTGCTCTGCAGGGAGCCTGCTTCCTCCTCTCTCTCTTTCTGCCTGCCTCTCTGCCTACTTGTGATCTCTGTCTGTCAAATAAATAAATAAAATCTTTAAAAAAAAAAAAAAAAAGAACGTCCTTAATCTGAAAAAGAGTATCTGGTAAGATCTATTTCTATCATCATATTTAATGGGCATATAATGAATACTTTCTCTTTAAAATCCAGAACAAGACTAACTGAATATAAGCAGAATTCTATCAGGATTGTGTTGAAGCTCTTTGTGAATACATCAGGACAAAAAACAAAACAAAACAAAACAAAACAAAAAAAAAACCATAAAATAAAAAGAAAAAGGAAAAGGAAAAGATGGAAAAGAAAAGGAAAAAAGAGAGACTGAGCCATATAATTCTATACATGAAAAGCCCCCAAATAATCTACAAAGAAACCAGTAGATTAATAAGTGAACTTAGCAAGATTGGTACAGGTTAAATACACAAAAGAATTGATTGAATTTCTACATACCAGCAACAAATTATGGGAAAAAGAAATTTACAGCTATCATTCATATTAGAATTTTAAAAACATTAAATGGAATGCCTGGGTGGCTCAGTTGGTTAAGCGACTGCCTTCAGCTCAGGTCCTGATCCTGGAGTCCCAAGATCGAGTCCATGGGGAGTCTGCTTCTCCCTTTGACGTTCTCCTCACTCATGCTCTCTCTCACTGTCTCTCTCTCAAATAAATAAATTAAATATTTAAAAATAAAAATAAAAACATTAAATGCTCAGATATAATCTTTTGAAGATGTGAAAAGCTTCTTCACTAAAATGTATAAAATACTGATAAGTTTATGGTATTTATATTTATTTGTATTGTCTGAAAGTTAGTGTGAGCCTTCTAGTGCAGAAACAGATTACATCCTGATAGCAATGACCATATTAATTCTTATCTGCACCCATTCTTTTCTCTTCTGAGAAGATAGGAAAAGATTCAGATTAGATGTTACCTTACCAGTACTGGGGTTTGTACTATGGGCCAGGAACCATATTAAAGTGAATAGAAGTTTAAATAGGTTTAGGAAAGCTGTTTGACTTTCCCTACTGAGAAAACTCCCTAATGTAAACATTCCTTGAGAAGAGAAAGGGAATGAACCTGAACTCCTACCTTTTATGATGTAAATAAATGTCTTTAGGGGAAGAGAAGAGACCCTTTGAGTTTACCAGCAAGGTTTTAGCTCCATGGCTTCAGGACCCAACCCCTTGAAATATGAAAACTCATAGCTCTGTGAAAGTAAATCTCCTTCGTTCTCACTATTTGGTTATTATTTAACTTCCAAGTCTTGTGTTTTACCCCAGGGTTAGTTTTCTTTCCTTCAGAAAGCCCTACCCATGCAAAAACATTTAAAAAATGTTCTCTATAGCTCTATCAATACTACTCAAGTAAAATTTTAAAATCTTTTTAAAAAATATTTTATTTATTTATTTGACAGAGGGGGGGGGCGGAGAGAGCACAGGCAAGGGGAGAAGAAAGCAGAGAGGGAGAAGCAGGAGAAGCAGGCTCCCAGCTGGGGAGGGAGCCGGATGCCAATGTGGGATCATGACCTGAGCTGAAGGCAGATGCCCAACCAACTCAGCCATCCCGGAGCCCCTAAATTTTGAAATATCTTAATAAATGTCCATAGACAATGGATCTTAGTCATTAGCAACATTACCTATATATTCAATACAATTCCAGTTCAAATCTCAGAAGGTTATTTCCAGAGGAAATTGAAAGGTTGATTTAGAAATATATAGGACATGGGAATACAATGTACAGCATAAGGAATATAATTAACAATATGTAACAACTTTGTATGGTGATGGATGGTGACTAGATTTATCATAGTGATCATTTTGTAATGTATATAAATGTTGACTAACTATGTTGTAGACCTGAATCTAATATAATATTGTATGACAACTACAGCAACAACAAAAATGTGTGGGAAACTGCAAAGATATAGAATACTCCAAAAAACTTTGGAAAAGACAGTGATGTAGGGCATATGGCACTAGATTTTAAGACTTACTATAAAACTATAAAAATTAAGGCACTATGATAATTAGTGCAAGGGACAGACAAAAAACCCAGCATAATAGATAAGTGTATGGAAATAGACCATACATATATGACCACTTGATTTAAGACAGATTCATTTTATTTACATTTTAGGAGGTGAGGCAACTGGGTGGCTCAGTGGGTTAAGCCTCTGCTTTTGGCTCAGGTCATGATCTCAGGGTGGGGTCAAGCCCTGCATGGGCTCTCCGCGCGGCAGGGAGCCTGCCTCCCCCTCTCCCTCTGCTTGCCTCTCTGCCTACTTGTGATCTCTCTCTGTCAAGTAAATGAATAAAATCTTTTAAATAAATAAATAAATAAATTTATTTTAAAAGCTAACGGTTTTTTTTTAATATTTTATTTATTTATTTGACAGACAGAAATCACAAGTAGGTGGAGAGGCAGGCAGAGAGAGAGAGGAGGAAGCAGGCTCACTGCTGAGCAGAGAGCCCGATGCGGGGCTCGATCCCAGGACCCTGGGACCATGACCTGAGCCGAAGGCAGAGGCTTTAACCCACTGAGCCACCCAGGCGCCCCAAAAGCTAACGGTTTTTTTTAATGGATCGTTTTTAAAAAGATAGTGCTGGAACAATTGGATATCCATATTTATATCAAAAGCCCTAAATTTAAGAGATAAAATTTTAAAGCTTCTGGAATATAGCATAGAATATTTTCATGGCATTGGAATGAACAGTATTTCTTAAACAGAACACAAAAGAACAGCAAGCTAATTAATTTAATTAACACATATCATTAAATGACCAATATTGTTAGTCACCAGGGAAATACAAATTAAAACCACAATGACACAGAATTTCACACTCCTTGGAATGACTGAAATATAAAACAAACAAATAAAAAGTTGTATAGCAAATGTTGGTAAGTACTGATCAACTGGAACTCTCATACATTCTTAATCGGGGTTGGGGGGAGGAAGACATTAAGCAATTTAGGAAAACTGACCACGTCTAGTAAAGATAAACCTACACCTATCCTACAATGTAGGAACATCCATCAGTTCCAATCCTAGCTGTACATTCACAAAAATTGTCTACATGTCCACCAAAATACACACACAGTATGTTCAAAGCAATTTTATTCATCATAACCTAAAAACAGAAATAATCTAAATGTCTACCAACCAGGGACAGATCTATTGGATAGATACATTTTGGTTAATTCATATAATGGAATACTACACAGTAATATATGATGAACACACTACTGATGTACACAACTGTTACACAAACATTATGTCGAACAAAAGGTGATGGACACCAAAGGGTGCATACAGACGGGGTGATTCTATTTACATGCAGTCAAAAACCAGACAAAATTGGTAGTGATAGATGTCAGAAGAATGCTTACCTCAGGCTGGGGATATTGGCTGCAAAAGGAAATGAAGGAACTTTATTGGAATGTTCTATATCTTGATTTAGTTGGTTGTGTCACAAGTGTATGTGTATATTAAAAAATCATTTAACTCTTCATTTAAGATTAGTGTGCTTTATGAGCATTACTGAGTATATATTACTATGTTGCAAGTCAAATGTTAAAAAAATGAGGGGTCTTTTATCTGTTAAGTGTGTGAACTTTCTTCCAAGCATGTTTTCTGTGAGATACAAGAAGATTCTCAGAAGGAAACAGAGTTGTTTCTTATTATTCACAGTAGTTACACTTGATAAACTCCCCATAATATTGCATTAGCAAATACGGAACCATTGCTCCTAGGATAAAGACAAGGTTATGTTCCTGCTACCAACTGGTCACAGCATTTTTGTCAACAGATGAATCTATAACCTTGTTTATGTACAACTCGTTAAATATATATTGCTAATTTTTTTAACACTGAACTCACAGCTGTTAAAAAAATTAATTTGAAGATTAAATTGGCTTTATTTTTTTAAAGTTTTTTTTATTTATTCATCTGAGAGAGAGAGCATACGAGGGAGAGCACGAGCAGGTGAGGGGATCAGAGGAAGAGGGAGCAATAGACTCCCCACTGAGCAGGGAGCCCAGCTTAGGGCTTGATCCCAGGCCCTTGGGGTCATGACCTGAGCCAAAGCCAGATGCTTAACCAACTGGGCCACTGAGGCACCCCTGAATTGGGTTTATTAAACACTTCATGAATTAGGCAGCATCCCATCTAGCAAATAGTGGGGAGTTTGGAGGAGTTGTACAAAATGGAAGCCTTTTATGAAAGGAAATTGGGTCAAAAAGTTCTTAGCAAAAATAAAGAAAGAATTGTTCCAGGCAAAATCACCTTCCCTTTAGGGGAAGTTCAGGTGTCTTGTCGGCAGATTACCTGTTTTTCTGGGGGAAGGAGAGGGCCCATGTGACATCCTCCTCCCTGAAGTTGAACAGAAGATTCCTGACTCACCAATTAAGACTACATTTCTGAGGGAGGTTACAACTGCAGTTAGGTTAGGTATTAAGTCCAGATTTGGTGACCTGGCCTAAGTAACAACATTTTGGGCCTGTGATTTTCTTTTTGACACAGACAACAGCACTATAACTCCTCCTGACACAAAGCTTATCTAAAACGTATTTGTGCTGCATAAACCGCATCACAGCCTTCTTGTTCTTAGGAATGCTGGACAGCACTTCAACACTGTGCTTAGGGGCCGTTTCGAAGAGAAAATCACCAACAAAAATCACAAAAGAGGACAAACCATGGCACTAAACAGACCACAAAAATGACAGTATGAGAGCCGAAATAAGACAGCACTTGCTTGTTCAGTCTCCGTTGGGACCATGCATGTCAGACAGCTCAAATTTTTTTTTTTTTTTACCATTCTATGCATGTCCACAAATGACCACAAGTATGACACAGGTATTGATTTGGGAGGTCACAAATGAATTTTGGTGAGTAGGCAAATATGCAAATACAGAATCTGTGAATAATGAATAACAGTTTGAATACAACTAGATGCTATAAGGCACATAAATCTCTCATCAGTTCTCAGAAATAGTGCCCCTTACAGGGAAATTGATTTGGAAGACATCTAGGTAGATATGTAAGGAAGTATGTAGAAATTGATAAAATATCAAGGCAGTAATGACAGTGAGAATTTTAAAGCAAAACTGGAACTTTGGGCAATGGTTACACAGAGCAGTCAGAAAGAACAAGAAGAATCACTAAAAGAAATGTGAAGGAGGTAACTGGCTTGCGTCATCTCCTAGAATAAACTAAAAACCCAAACCCATCTCTTTTGCTCCCTTCTGAGCCTTTTTACTCACATCACTGCAGGTCCTGATCCATAATGACCACATGTTTTACTAAGTGTGTAAAAGCTTATTAATCCCACGATGACACACCAGAATAACATTAATATATGTATTACAAAATGGGTATTTAGAATGGACATACCTGCAGATCTCATAGCTTATACCATCAGGATAGCATAGGTTATGCTGCGTTAACAAAAATCTCCAAAATCTCTTTGGCTTTACACAATAAAGCTGTTTTTGCCTGTTTTTGTTTTTCTCTCACACAAGAAGTCCTTTGCAGGTCACCAGGAGGTCCTGCTTTACTACAACCTCATTCCAAGGAACAGCTATTATCTCAAAAATTGTCTCTGGTGTATAGCAGTGGGAAAGCAAGAGTTTTGGAGAGTTTTATATCAGCAAGAAACACTTCAGCAGAGAATTAACACATGTAGATTCTACCCATAATCATTGACCAAACATAGTTAAATAACCTCACCTAACCCAAAGAGGCCTTAATATTTTGTTTAGGGTATTTGTGACTATGTTCATGAAGAATGTCAATCTGTTGCTTCCTTTTCTTGGAATATTTTCATCTGGTTTCCACATAAGGATACTGTTAACCTCGTAAAATGAGTTGACAAGCATTTCTTCCTTCTCTACTTTTTGAAAGATGTCTAGAATTGGGGTTCTCTAACTCTGAAATGTTTATTGAATTTACCATTGAACTTTGAAAGGGATAAGATCAACCAGATTTTCTCATTTTTCTCAATTCAGATTTGTCATGTTATGTCTTTCAAGGAACTTGTCCATTTAATTTGCAAGTATTGGCATAAAGTTGTTAGTCCAAGAAATAGTTTCCCATAGCTCTGGCACCCATGTGCTAGAACTGCAGTGTAAAATGGAACTGCTGAGAACATCAGTCAAATTAAAAGAATTCCTAAAAGTTTCTCTTGCAAATATCTAAGATGGTTAGTGGCCTGGTAAATGCTGATGTTTATGAGATGTTTGTTCCATAAATCCCCAAAGACTAGGGATGACTTGGATGTCTAAGAGAAGCCATGGCCTGGAAATGTTGGGTTGCACGAGCAGAGGACAGTCTAGCCTCCAGGAACCCTACATGATTGTTACCAGGGTGACCATGCAGATGGTGGAAATGGGATATGGCCATCATATCACCTCAAAGGGACCTGGGCAGCCTAGGTAATGCAGCTAGTGAAGTGAGACATGCTCTGGAACATGCTAGAGGTTCCTCATTCTGTGACAGAACATTGCAACAATAGACCATGGTTTTATCTTCTGAATCTTTCTAACTTTTCATAAAACTTTACTCAGATTTTGTGGGCATGTGCTTGCAAGGGAGGTCATTGATAACAGAATATTGAAATCAATGCAAATACATCAGCAGAGAGATTTTTCTAGGATTCTTGGTGGAATTCAAATTGAGTGATTGAATCAAGTGCTTGATAATTGTTCCTATTTGTATCTTATCTCCCTAACCAGAGTCCAGAATATTACCCTCATTTGTATCCCCTATGATGTCTCATATCTGTGTCTCCTGGCTCACCATGCTCTGGGCAAGTGTAATATTAATACATATCAATACTCAGACACACAAGATGTGTCATCCTCCTACCTTCCAGCCAAAATCACAAATTATCTCTTTCACCTCACTATTTTCTCAGATTATTTCCCCTATATGGTGCTATAAGGAAAACCAGAAGAGCATGAGGTTGGATAAAGATGCATGTTATGTGTACGCTTGAGGTTGAAATGTGACGGTATGATAGTAAATGATACTCTTAGTTGCTCCCAAGTCCTCTTTTGTTTCAAGATACCAGTGTCTTTCTCTTAAGCATTAGTGTAGATAATGTGAATGGACTACATGTGTGAACTAAAAGAGGAACTAAGCAAACGCTGCAGAGGAGACATTTAACAAATTCACAAAAATCAACATTGTAATAAAACTGTGCAAATATTTAGCTAAATTGCAAAACTATTATGAGTGTTCCCAGCATGTAATTTGGCATTATAACAAATCAGAACAAAAACCGTGTCTTTGTGAAATAAGCAAACATGAAATGAGTAAAGCTATACAAAGTTGTTTGTTCACTCTAAAACAATTGTTTATTTGAATGTTTCATGAAGGCTGTTTAATTAAATATGCTTGATATCGTGAGTTCATGTCATCTTCTATTTCTTAGTGCTGTGAATGTTTCATATTTGAGAACTACGTTCAGCTTATTCTGAAAATAAAGCTTCAAAGATCATTTTGACTGTTTAGGAATGATCAATTTTATTGCCAATACTATCTGGTCAATTACCAGATGTCCTTCTGTCCAGTCACCTCTACCTTCTAAACCATTTTTGAGGGAAAAATGGGGCCGCCACAAATTTCTGGACTGCAGATGAGAAAAACCTTGGTAATTTAATGATTTATCTTGAATGTATAATGCTGTTTAGACTGATACAGGGCTTAGAAGGATGGGGAGAAAAAAAGGTCAAATAGAATGTTGATGTTCTAATAGCAACATGATGATACTGAAAGTAAAGAACTAATTAATTCTGCTTAAAAAAAAAAAAAAGCTTTTCCTTGTCATTACTGTACATAGCCAGAGTAAACCTAGAAATTCTCTTACCCTCACTGTGATCAGTTTTTAATTTGAAACCCTGGTTGTATCTGTCAGTATCTGTCATTCAGAGCCAATTTTTCCCAGCCTTAATTAAAATTCCCACTTTCTTTGTTCTTTCGACTGACTCTTAATTAATATATGCTACATTGCTATAGGTGCTTGTAAGTTTTTTGTTGTTGTTGTCTATGAAATCTAAATTACTCTTCAAACTAGTCACGCAGACATATAGACTTGTAGCTGTATGAAACCTGTAAATCTTACCATTTCTCTCTTCCAGTTCCCTAACAGCCAGTTCTATTTTGTTAGAAAAATCACTCTGTAGAAACCAATTGGACACACTTGCTTTGTCCACATTAATGTATTACATAGTTCGCTCAGTTCATTTACAACATAAATATTGAGACTCTATCCTGCTTACTCATATTGTACCCTGAGGAATGCAAACAAGGAGTGATATTCTAAAATCTGCACAGAGTGAGAGATTATTCACAAAGTTATCATTCCAGGGGCACCTGGGTGGCTCAGTCGGTTAAGCATCTGCCTTCGGCTCAGGTCATGATCCCTGGGTCCTGGGATCAGAGCCCCACATTAGGCTCCCTGCTGGGTGGGGAATCTGCTTCTCCCTCTCCTCCCCGCTGTGCTCTCTCTCGCTATCCCTGTCTCTCTCAAATAAACAAATAAAATCTTTTTTTTTTAATAAAAAAAGCAAAGTTATCATTCTATATTAAGTATACAATGAGGGACACGGATAATGCAATAAGACTATTTTATCACTGGTTGTTGAATTAGTCAGAAAACACTTGGTTTGAAATTCAGAGTAATAATGTTATTTTTTTTTAAGATTTTATTTATTTATTTGACAGACAGAGACCACAAGTAGGCAGGGAGGCAGGCAGAGAGTGAGAGGAGGAAGCAGGCTCCCTGCTGAGCAGAGAGCCCCATGCGGGGCTCGATCCCAGGACTCCGGGATCATGACCCGAGCTGAAGGCAGAGGCTTTAACCCACTGAGCCACCCAGGTGCCCCAATAATGTTATTTTTAATTGTAATAATTACAGAATTCAATCAATTTCTGAGTCATTAGCCGGGCATCAAATAATAATTGTTGAAAATCTTAAAAGTGAGTCTCAAACAAATATAGAAAAAATACTTGCCATAGATATATTAAGTCATTAATGAAGAAGCCACTCAAGATGAACTCAATAAAGCTTGTCCAAAAATAATTTTGAGACACTGATTACTTACTGGCATTTTGGGAGTGATAGGGGAAGAATGTTAAATACAAACTAGTTAATGTCCTGCAGGACAATTAAACCATAACCTTTGTAGCTACTGTTTCCACCAAATAGAAATCTATAAGCTAACATGTCATTTACAGTAGCTATGTTCTAATCAAGCAACAAAGTAGCTATGTTCTAATCAAGCAACAAAATAGCTAAGTCAAGCACTGGTACATTTTCTCAGAGAATTAAATAGTCCTTGGGTGGGCCTTTAACATACTGCAAGGTCATACTGTATATGCGCCCTCCCCCCATTTCCAAGTTTTGGGTAAATTCTTTTTAACAGTATTTTGATTGCCATACATAAATCACATAGTTTCTTGGCCTCATTTTTCTTACTAATAAAAGGAATTCAAGGTTTGTTTTTCTCACAGCGAGGTTAATAAGTTAATGTGCAAAGGGTCTTGAAAAGACAATGTCCTTCATAGTTGCTAATTATTAGTACCATCTCACTTTTGATATTATTGAAGAAATAGTTACATATTTACGTGGGCTTCTACTTTGTCTTTTTTCTGGCATGGTTTTAGGGTTTAGGAACCTGTCTTTTTCCTATCTGAATTTCAAGTGCTCTTGTACATTCTGACTCACAGCAGACATCAAACAAATATTCACTGAATGAATACCTAGTTTTTGTGAACACTGCTCTTTATTAAAAAGGAATACGTGGTGTTCAAATCCACCTACAATTGAATTTTTTTTTATGACCATTAATGCTATGGTTTTCCTCCTTAAGTGAGAATCCATGTTCTTTATTCCAACGGAGCTAGGTCTTTGTTAAAACATTAAATTGGCCTTGAGAAGTATTTTTGATTTAGCTGTCACACTTATCTTTGACAGTAGAGTGCGGGTGTTGTTCTTTTTTTATTAATAGTTTTTTGATATATTTTATTAGCCAAAAATAAATAATAGTCCACCCACCCTTCTTTTCATTAGCCTTTTATGGCAACACTTTTTGTGACTAAGCATCAGATTATTAATCTGTTCTTTTCCTCATCTGTAAAGTTGGAAGATCATATTTTATTATTTTTAAGAATATTTTTAGTCTGTAATACCCTAAACATTGAAGCAAATCTTTCTTGTAACTTACTCACTTAAAAAACAACAGCAACAACAGTTTAATGAAACTTTACAGTTATAGTAGTTCTTTTTTTTCTTTTAAGATTTTATTTATTTATTTCACTGAGAGAATGAAAGAGCAAAAGCAGGGGAAACAGTAGAGGGAGAGGGTGAGAGAGAGGGAGAAGCAGGTTCCCCCTGACCTGGGAGCCTAATGTGAGGCTCAATCCCAGGACCCTGGGATCATGACCTGAGCCAAAGGCAGGTGCTTAACATCTGAGCCACCCAGGCGCCCCAAGTTGTAGTGGTTCTTAATTCAATACCATAACACCAAGTTTATATGGCATAAATTGTTAGAGATGGCATCATATACTGAAAAAGAAAAAAGGACCAAGTCAGGATTGAGTTTAAATTCTGACTGTGCCCCTTGTCAAGTTTAAAAGATCAAACATGATTAATTTCAGGAGTGTGTATAAACCTCATAAAACTTAAAATCCAACAGGCACGGGTCTTACAAATCCCAAAGGCCGATTATTCCTACAAAAATCTGAACATTCTCCCCACTGGCAAAAATAGAAGTATTGTGCAACAAAAAATACATTTTATGGACACTTGATAGAAGAAGAAAGGCAAAAACATGTCCTAGTTAAAAAAAAATGACACAGAATACAGGTTTGGGATGAACGTCTCAGGGGAGCTTCTATCACAAGACAGCACAGACTGGGGTGGCTTAAACAACAGACCTTTATTTCTTCGAGTTTTGAAGGCTGGGAAGTCTGATGCTTGCAGATTTAGTTCTCCCTGGGTTACCTTCTTGCTGATCCTTCACATGGCAGAGAAAGGAAGTTATGGTTTCTATTTTCTTCTTTTAAGGTCATAAATCCCATCTTGGTGACTGTGGCCAACCTCATGACCTCATCTAAACCTCTTTCTAAACCCAATTACATCCCAATGCCTCACTTCCTAATATCATTGCATGGAGTGTGTTTGTGTCTATGTGTGTGTGTGGGGGGTTCAATATTTGTATTTTGGAGGGACACAAACATTCAGTTCATAACAGTGGGTATTCAAACCAAATCCTCTGAACTTGGGGGAAATGTGGGAGAATGAGAGGCATAGGTATTCCTTTCTAAGTCTCTCATATGTCTATGAATAAAGAAGGTATTATATATACTCCAAGCTAGCAAGTTTCTCTGACTCCTATCAATGAGAGATTTTGATTAAGTGTTTGGTGTGATTTCTTAGAACATGCATTTTTTTAATCATTCAAATTGATTTTGATTCAGGTAGTGTCTGGACTACACTACCACTAAGCATTGAATTAGATTATCTGTGAGATCATTTAAATATTAAAATGCTGATTATAAAAGCCTAGGAATACATTAGAATTCCATCTAAGAAATCTAAGCTAAAAGAAATAAATAAGATCTTTTTTTGTCCTCTGCTAGGCCCAAGACATTTATTTTGCTTTGGGAAGAAGAGATATTCAATATTAATAGGTCTTCCTCTTCATACTTAGTCCTTTTTCTTCTTTTTCTTATTCATATTTTCTCTGCAACACTAAAAATGCAACTTTGCATAATTCCTGCATAATCAGTATCACTGATAAGTACTCGTGTGCCCCTATGCATGACAGTCACTATTTTCCCTTTTATTTTTTAATTCAATTTTACGAAGCAGTCTAGGCCTCAGTGTACATTCTGTAGTTCAGATTGTTTCTAGTTAGAGTTATCACTTTGCTTTTTTATAATGCCCATGAGCTGTCAATTCCATTAGTGTTAAAGGGCAGGTGGGGGGGAGCAATACAGAAAAAGAAGTCACAGCATCTAACTTCTATAAGCTTGTACAGTCTGTAAAGTTACTTCCCTCTTCAAAGAAGGACTTTTTTTGTTTGTGTTGTCTTCTACTTATATGGTAATACAATGGGAATATGTGGTAATATGTGCCTACCATTGCTCATTTACAAGACATATAAGTTGGACCAATAGAGCAATATGTAGTCAGTGATAGCCTTCTTTTTGATCTAGTTCTTAATAGTACAAGAGATAAGTTTTCTTGGTGTAGTGGTCAGCAACATTGTCAAGAGCTTTTGGCCAATTTCCAGGTCAGGGCCTATTAAATGAAGCTTCTGAGAAGCCAAACAATTTAAATACCCAGGAGTTAAATTAAGGCATTCTATTCATGCAGGCATCAGCAAAGGTGATAGAACTTTCACAATTCCATTAACAATTCATGAATTCTCAGCAAATGTTGACAAGTTAATTCAATCACCCTGGTTAAAACAAATGGAGCTTAGATTCTGGTTTTTCTTCTTCATCCACAAAACTTTAATTTGCTTTTTTATTTGTAATGGAAGATACTAAGGAGGAAAGAGGGCTCTTGAATTGTTCTAGTCTGGTTCATATTCTAGTCCTACTCCATATTAATACCTTTCAGAAGATTATGCAAACTCTGAATTTTAGAGGTTTTTTTTTTTCCTTAACAAATTTGGAAAATACAACCCACTTTGTAGAGGTATTGTAAGAATTAATATAAGCATCAGTGTAATATGCTTGGTAGAGTACCTAGCATACACAGGGCCCTAGTAAATGGTAGTTATTACTTAGCACAAGGCCAAATATTGATGTAGGTGAAGGCTTTCTTCACTTACTCTTTCCTAAACTTTTTTATGGTTTTCATCCAAACTAGAGCAGATGCCTATTTTTCTGCTCATTCTCTTATTCCCGTGACTTCCACATCTATTCCTGCCTCCAGGTGTCTGATGGAGCCCA
Organism: Lutra lutra; assembly: GCF_902655055.1. NCBI lineage: Eukaryota > Metazoa > Chordata > Mammalia > Carnivora > Mustelidae > Lutra > Lutra lutra. The sequence goes on from NC_062288.1 coordinate 38,709,608, forward strand.
GTATTTTCCACCCTGGCCTTGCTCTTCCTGTTGGTGTGTTATTTTTTAGAACATCTTGACTCTACTATTATCAAAACATAACTTACCTTTTTTTTGGGTTCCATTGCTTTAGTTCCATATTCTGTGTATTTTATAGGAAGTGCACCAACCAAAACTGATGGAGAATAGTGACAATGACTTACTTTCAGGTCACATGTTGGCATTTTCACCTGTATTTGGGGAAAAGATCCCTTATCTTAGGAGTGAGTCCAGAGTGGAAACTATCATCACCATAACAAGTCCAGTAAATGAGGTCATGGTGGACAGGAGAACCTCACATGTGAACCTTGTCAGGGAGGAAAAAGTTTTCCTCCACCCTTATAGGTTCAGTACTGGAGGCCTGTGAATTAAACAAACAAAAGACAGATTAACAGGAAAAAAAGACACGCAGTTTTTATTGATATTTATATGCATGGGAATTCACAGAAAAGAAGAGAAACTCAAAGAAGTGGTTAGACTTGGAGGCTTTTATACCATTTTAATAAAGAAAAGGGGGTTTGGGCTTTGAGGGATGATAAACTATAGGGAAGTGACTAGGAAATGTATTAGGTAACTAATGGATGATAAGAGTTATTTTAGAAACATTCATTTATGCAAACTCATCTAGGTGGGTATAAACTCTCCATCTCTGGTAAAAGTAAGTTGTTCTTCCTGGTAGGGGGAAGGCAAGGGGAAGAAACATCTTCACAGAGGAAAATTTATGCCTGCTTTCAAGGAGATAGCAGAGGGCAGAGAACTTTTTCTGCATGTCGATTGTCAATTGCCTTTAGCATAATATAATCCTCCTGTCAAAGTGGCACACTGTGAGGTAGCATATCCTGATCTTCAGCCTCACACAACGCCATATAGACAGATATCTACCCAAGCACGCACTTACTCAGTCAGCTCTATTTTTATTGGTGTGCTCACCATAATCTCACAAAGGCTGTCAGTGTCTCCTTAAAAATGCAGACTGCTTTTCATTTTTCTAACCTATCTCTGGAGATTCTGATCTGCATTGTCAACAACCATCCCAGGTGATTGTTAATGCAGTTTAAAATTGGAGAGCTCCACTAGGGTAGCCTTAGATGTACACGTATTCTACAATAAGCTGTGATGTTCTTACAAATAACATTTACCAGATTTTCAGTAAGGCCTGAAAAATGAGTCATAAATTATGCCTTGGAAGTAAATGGAATCCTTTTCCCTAATGTAAAAGAGATTGCTAGGCATACTGCTGATTTACTTTGATCAATCCTGGAAACTGGGGTTATAAATGGAACCAAGCTGAGTTCGATTCTGAAATATATTAGCATCCCCTGCAGAGCTCTTAAAAATCCTGATGCTCAGGCCACACTCCAGAACAATTGAAGACCTTTTGGAGTGGGACCCAAACTTTTTTTAAAAGCTTCTCAAATAGGGACACCTGGGTAGCTCAGTAAGTGAAGCGTCTGCCTTCAGCTCAGGTCATGATTCTGGGGTCCTGGGATCAAATTCTATGTCAGGCTCCCTGCTCAGTGGGAAGACTGCTTCTCCCTCTCCTCCCCACTCGTGCTCTCCATTGCTATCTCTCAGTCTCTCTTTCTCTCTCAAAAAAATAAATAAAATCTTTTAAAAAATAAAAACAAAAAACTAAAAGCTCCTCAAGGGATTACAATATGTAGACACGTTTAAGAATCAGTGCACTTGGGACGCCTGGGTGGCTCAGTTGGTTAAGTAGCTGCCTTCGGCTCAGGTCATGATCCCAGCGTCCTGGGATCGAGTCCCACATCGGGCTCCTTGCTCATCAGGGAGCCTGCTTCTCCCTCTGCCTCTGCCTGCCATTCTGTCTGCCTGTGCTTGCTCTCTCTCCCTCTCTCTCTCTGACAAATAAATAAATAAAATTTAAAAAAAAATTATAAAAAAAAAAAAGAATCAGTGCACTAGTGTCACAATTCTCAATGCTGGAGGCAAATTAGAATTATAGGGACAGTTCACAAAGACAGCTACCTGGAGATCATCCCTAGAGACTCCCGCCCAATTGTTCTGAGGTTACCCAGCTCCTACAACAGATGGCCAGGGTTGAGAGCAAAGGCATTAGAACAATAATTCAAAGTGGGAATGAGGAAGGGTAGTGAAGAGGAAAACTTAACTTTCAGATTTGAAACAGAGAAGAAGAGGAAAGGGAAAAGGGGAGGATTACATTTAGAGTGTCAGAGCAGGAAAGAGTCTAGTTTACAGCAAATGACCCAGCATAAGCACTGTAATAGAGAAGTAAGCTAACATTTCAAGCACCCCAGTCCTGAATGGGCAGCCCAGGGGTAGATTGTTTCTATCTGAAAGGCTAAGCAATTCTATACTCTAGGCTTGAGCAGCAGCTATTCTAACTACTATAAACACAGGTATGTTTTAAAATGTCATTAGAAGTATTAGAAATTTTTCACTGGTGTCCAAGATATGTGGTTGGCCAAGAAGACTATCTAGGTCCTCCTGTCTCTGTGTGAACAGGGTATTAGAATTTACCAAGATCAGTAGTTTCTTTACCCTTAGTACTCAAAGTGTGGTCTAGACTAGCAGCATCAGCAAAAAGGTTATTTTGTTGTTGTTGTTAGAAATGCAGGATCTCAGGCCCCATTCCAGACCTGACGACACAGATTTAAGTTCTTTTTTTTTTAAATTTTATTTATTTATTTATTTGACAGACAGAGATCACAAGTAAGCAGAGAGGCAGGCAGAGAGAGAGGAGGAAGCAGGCTCCCTTGTTGAGCAGAGCACCCGATGTGGGGCTCGATCCCAGGACCCTGGGATCATGACTGAGCCAAAGGCAGAGGCTTAACCCACTGAGCCACCCAGGTGCCCCTTAATTCTTTATTTAAATTCAATTCAGTTAACATATACTGTATTCTTAGTTTCAGGGGTAAAATTTAGTGATTCATCAGTTGCATGTAATACCCAGTGCTCATTATATCATGTGTCCTCCTTAATACCCATCACCCAGTTATCTCCATCCCCCCAAAAAGCTCCCCTCCAGCAATCCTGAGTTTGTTTCTAGAGTTCAGTGTCTCTTATGGTTTGCCTCACTCTTTATTGGAATATTACTCAGCCATCAAAAAGAATGAAATCTTGCCATTTGCAATGGCAAAGACCTAGAGGGTATTATGCTAAGCGAAATAAGTCAGTCAGAGAAAGACAAACATCATATGGTTTCACTCATAAGTGAAATTTAAGAAACAAAACAGATGAACATAGTGGAAAGGAAGGAAAAATAAAAATAAAATAAGATTTGTATGCACTTTAAAGTTTGAAATGCAAAGTTTGAAATGAATGGCATCCTAGATTTAATATTTTGAACCAGTTCTACATGCAACTATGTAACCTAAAATTTTGTCCTCTGCCTCCTAAATGGTTAGTTGAATTCTGCTGCTATGATATTGTACACTATCCTCAAATGAAACTTCCATACAAGGGGCTTGTTGGAGTGCCTAAAAGAAAAAACAGAATTGGGACTTCTGTGAGCTTACAGAATAGCTTGTGTCTGCTTGCTAGTAAGTGTGTGCATGTGTAGAGGAATTCAGTCTGAGATTTCCTTCCTTGTAATACATCTCACCTAACAGCGAGTTTGTGCTAGCCTTTACCTCTAAATATTGGTGGCCACATATAGTAGCTATTTAAAAAAAGATCCTAATTAATTGTGAAGGATGAAATGAGGTTAAGTGGTCTCAAGGCTATTCCAGTCTCTACATTTGACAGACTAGACCATGGGGGTCCAGAGACTCTAGGGACTTACCCAGGACTATGACTAGAACTCAAAACTTCTGACTCTCAAGTTTAGTCTTTTTTTTTTTTTTTTAACTTCTACTGAAAGAGGACTTTGGTTGCCTCCATTTTGACCTCAGACTTTCTAGCTAGGTTCTTCTTTCCAGCTTGTCTCTGCGCTCAGGCGGATTACCCTGAGGGCAAAGCACCCTCCAGGGGAATCAAAACTAGCCCCTCAAGCAATAAGGACTACCTTGAGCCAGCAAACCCCGCCCATGATTGACTCCAGGACAATGATGGATCGGACCCTCCACCGCTTACCTTCACATCCCCACTCACTTTGCCCCGCATTTTCCTTATAAAAACCTGGAAATATTTTTGGCACTTTGGGCCACTGTGGGCCCCACAGAACTAACTTTCTTTCTTGTTTCAACACGACTTGTCTCTCTGCCTTTGGATTCTGTCAGCAGTGAGTGGCTGAACCTGGTCTGTCTGGGACCCCCTGCTCCCTGCCTACTATACCACCCGATTTCTTCAGGAGAGCATTATGTCCTTTTCCATTTGCCAAGAAGTAGAGGAATGGAAATAAAGCTGAAGGAATGAGCTTCAGGCTCATCAAACTTAAGGAAAGTAATCTCAGTATCACTTGCCCAAGCATCTCTTCTGGGCCAGTCTTATGCACAAGCAGACCAGAGTCCCCTTACAAGAGATGCTTTAAGATAAAGGAAGGGCTTCTTCCTTAAAGCATAGTTATATTAATGTTACATCTCAAGAATCATTTCAATTTACACATGTCACTTTTAAATCTGGAGAAAAAGGTTGTTAGCTAGCTAACACGTCATGAATAATTGTTCTAACTAGGTTAAAAGATAGTTCACAGAAGAAATTAAAATGACTCTCAGATAGTTATAAAAAATGATTCTTATATAGTGTTAAAGATTTTATTTTACTGGTTAATCAATGAGAGAACCAGACAGATGCTAAAACTGGTTCAAAGGAAAAGTCAACGAGCACAAATTTATGTGAAATAAAGGAATTAGATTACAAAGGGAGGCAAAACTGATTTTTCTATAGGAGTTAGAGCGGTCAAACAAATCTGTATTAGACAACAGGGTCTGCATATCCATTCATTATCTGCAATTTAAACAGAGGTACAAAATTGCTCAAAGACAATAAACAGGGGTATTACTAGACAACTGGAAGGATGTGTTATAGACAATGCATACTTTTTTGCTGAAGTACAAAATATTTTTCTACAACTGATTAACAACTCATTATTCTTTATTTTTCCATAGCTATTACAATGAGTATGTGGCAATTTCCCATAACAATAATCCAGAGTTATGAAACATGATCTCTTCCTAAAACTATAAAAAGGCAGACTCCAAATGGATGAAAGACATAAATGTGAAAAGCAAAACAATCATGTTAAAAAAGGATAATATAAGGGCACCTGGGTGGCTCAGTCAATTAAGCATCTCAGCTCAGGTCTTGATCTCAGGGTCGTGAGTTCAAGCCCTGCATTGGGCTCCACAGTGGACATGGAGACTACTGGAAAAAAAAAAAAAAAAAGGAAAGAAAGAAAGAAAAAGATAATATAGGAGAATATCATTGTGGTAGAGCTATAAAGAAGGATTTCTTAAAGAAAACTCAAATGGCACAGATTCCAGGACAAAAAAAAGAGATGAATATTAGTACATTAAAATTAAGGATCAAAGTCAGAGACATGACATAGTGGGACATGGGATATTTGCAATGTCTAAAACCAGAAAGGGACTAACATGTAATGTAGGAGGAACTCCCGCAAACCGACAAGGGAAAAACATGAATTCCAGTAGAATAACAGATCAGGAATCTTACTTAAGATTTTCCTTCATTGTAACATACCGCTTGGTCCCAAGTTCCAGCCATGCGCCTTGATGAGAGCTGCTAACAGTCATTAAAACGAACTGAGCAACTGCCGAAGGGCCAATGAGGCTTAGTTGGCAACAAGAGCCAAAAGTTGCTGTGATGAAACACCAGGCTGGAAATTTTTGACAATGGAGAAGAGGAAGTCAAGAACTGAAACACTGCATTAAGGGATTCTTGTGGGGAAAGGAAATGTTTGTGGCCAGGAGAAAAAAGGTAACTGGGGCCTTTGGGAGTTGAAGAGCACTAACGGAACCAGCCAGGCGTTCACACAGATGAACTGAAGACACAGTTTGCCATCTGGGCTGGCCTTCTTACTGCTACTGCACTTACAGACTAAGAAAACCAAGCCCAAAATTGTGCACACACTTACATATACTTATATTTGTGGATTTGATCAGTTGTTTTAAGTTTAGTATACTCATTTGTGTTGTACTTTGCTCTATGCAATAAACGTAACTACCCAGGGGCGCCTGGGTGGCTCAGTGGGTTAAAGCCTCTGCCTTCGGCTCAGGTCATGATCCCAGGGTCCTGGGATCGAGCCCCACATCGGATCTCTGCTCAGCGGGGGCCCTGCTTTCCTCTCTCTCTGCCTGCCTCTCTGCCTACTTGTGATCCCTGTCTGTCAAATAAATAAATAAAAATCTTAAAAAAAACAAAACAAAATGTAACTACCCAGGAGACAGAGCTAAATGAAAATTTGCATTTTGATGAGTACCTATTGACCATATATATCTAATAATTGGTGTATCGCAAAGATCAGAGAAAGTGTATTAACCGACTAACTAATGACTTGTAATAATTTATGGATAACAGTTCTTAGTGCTTAGCACAATGCCTCATATGCGGTAAGCGTTCAGTAAAATGTTGTTTTGTTTTATTAAGCAGGATCATGCCCATTGTGGGGCCCAGCTCGGGGCTCAGACTCACACCCTTGAGATCAAGACCTGAGCTGAGATCAAGAGTCAGACGCCTACCCAACTGAACCATCAGGTGCCCCTGCAGTGAACATTGTTGACTAAAGGGACATAAATATGAGTATTCTATGTTCTGATTAAATATTTTTATTGTCAGTGAATGAGTTAATACCCCAAACAAACTATGCATTATTTCATTATTAAGTTGTTGCCAGAAAGAAGGGATTAAGAGCAACCAGGATTAAATGTAAGTTATCATTTTGGGGGTAGACTTAGGCCAGTATTTGCTAAACTTATATCCTAATGATACAGATAGATCCTATACAGGAGATTAAATCAATATATGTAGGCATGTATTTTGCTACTACTTCATCTTGGAAGGTTCACTAGAATATTATATTTTAGAAAATCCAATGTTTTATGGGTGTTTTATTGAGTTATGTATCATTTCCTGTAAATAGTTCCCAGGCAAAAGTAATTATGGTATTGTACTGCTGCTCTCCAAAGCAGGACACTGAGGTCTTCCTCCTCCGTTTACCTAAGTACTAAGAAGATCCAGAATTACTTTTGGAAGAAAACCTTGGCTTTGTCTAAAAATAGATTCTTGGCCCATCTCTGCTGGAAGCACTCAGGTCTTCTATTCAAGTATGTGCCTCCTTGGCAGCCTTCATTTTTATAAGAAGGAATCTTCCTACTTTGCCAATTAGTTGATTGTCAGAGCATATCAGTCGGTTCTTATTTGGCAAAATAGAATATATTCATTTCAAATTCCTACCAAAGAGTATGTCTTGGACTACTTATTGGCCAATTCTTATAATCCCTATGGGGAAAATAATTATTGGAAGATTGATAGAAGTATTTCAAGTACATTTCTTCATTTGTATTAATTAACCCATTTTATTTTGTGTTTTTGATATTTTGATGTTTGGGGCCTTGCTGACCCTGGAGGGACTGCCCCTTCCAAGCCACTTCCTAGAGATTATCATCAACAATGTTCCTGTGAGAGCACCTTTCACATGCAAACCAACCGGTGGAACCCATGCCCAAAGACATCTTCTTTATTGGGTTCTCACACCCAGGACACTATTCTCCTGCCCTAATCACCCAAGGGCCTGGTACCAGACAGACAGCCTTTATACCCCAGAGCCCGCTGAGATTATTCAAGCTAGCCAATCCTAAACCTGCTTACCCTACTTCTCTAGTTTCTTCCAACAGAAAACATAGTAATTGCTCTTACCATGTTTCTTTCTCGTTCCCTCTGCTTCCTGACTGGTGCTTCCCTGTGTGGCCCCGTCCTTGTGTGATGTGCCCCCCTCCTTGCTGTGAGTAACAAGACATCTTGACAGGGGCGATCACGTCCTAATTTGTTCGTTTCACCAAACCTGAATAATAATAAACCTACATTTAAAGAATATATATATTTAGGGGCGCCTGGGTGGCTCAGTGGGTTAAAGCCTCTGCCTTCGGCTCAGGTCATGATCTCAGGGTCCTGGGATCGAGCCCCACATCGGGTTCTCTGCTCAGTGGGGAGCCTGCTTCCTCCTCTCTCTCTGTGCCTGCCTCTCTGCCTACTTGTGATCTCTCTCTGTCAAATAAATAAATAAAATCTTTAAAAAAATTTTACTGAATATACACATACATATGTATTTTCGTATATATTGTATATATACATATACATTCAGTATATGTACTAATATACATATATGTGTGTGTGTATATATATTACTGAATGTACATCTTTTTAATAGTATATGGGTTTTCTTCAGTGATGAATTGGTACTGGGTTGTACTGGCCTGAGGGCTAACTATTAAATTTTCAGGAATTCTATGTTGATAGTTTGAATTGGCCATGGTTGGAGTAATGACACTGTGGAAATGGGCAAATACTGCAAATCAGGACCCCCCCCCCAATCCCTGTGAGAAGCCAGATGTTAAGCATTATCAGTACACCATTGATAGAATACATTAGTTTTCTCACATTTGTTTTACAAACTAGCATACACCTAAATATACAGGAAATATCCTTGAATTTCAGTCTATTTTACAAAAAATATTTTAAAATTCTAATATTTAACACAACTAAATATGAAGTTTCAGACCAATAACCATGCTGCATGATTTTTCTTAGACCTATCAAATGTATTGTTAATTTGCTTTTTTATTTTTTTTATTTTTTTTTTAAAGATTTTATTTTTTCCTGCTTCCTCCTCTCTCTCTCTGCCTGCTTGTGATCTCTGTCTGTGAAATAAATAAATAAAATCTTTTTTTAAAAATTGTACAATGCAGTAGTATTTAACTACATTCACATTGTGGTACAACAGAAATCTAGAAGTTTCTCATCTTGCAAAGCCAAAACTCTATATCCATTGAACAATTTCTCTTTTCCCTCTCCCCCACCCCTGTCCCCTAGCTCCTGGCAACCATCATTCTGCTTTGTGTCTAAGAGTTTGACCATTTCAGATACCTCACATAAGTGGAATCATTCAGTATTTATAATTTTGTGACTGGTTCATTTTACTTAGCATAATGTAATCAAGGCTCATCCATTTTATAGCAGATGACAAGATTTTGTTTTTTAAGGCTGAACAACATTCCATTGTATGTACATACCATATTTTCTCTATCCATACTTCTGTTGACAGAATTTAGGTTGCTTCCATATCTTGGCTCATATGAATAACACTGCAATGAACATGGGTGTGCACATCTTTCTTCAAGACATTATTTATTTTCAGTTATTTGTGATAAAATCCCAGAAGTGAGATTTCTGGAACATTTGATAATTCTATTTAAAAATTTTTGAGGAAACTCCATACTGTTTTCCATAGTGGCTGCATCAGTTTACATTCCTATCAACAGTCACAAGGGTTTCAATTTCTTCACAGCTCAATAACAATGAGAGTTTTCTTGTTTTTGTTTTGATAATGGCCATTATTCATTATATTATATTAGTGAAGTGATATCTCACTGGGGTTTTGATTTGCATTCTCCTGGTGAGGAGTGATGTTGAGCATCTTTTAATGTGTTCATCAGCCATTTGTATATATTCTTTGGAGAAATGTCTATTGGAGTCATTTGCTCTTTTTGAAATTAATTTTTTTTATTGTTGAGTTATAGGAGTTATTTATTTTTAAAGAATTCTTTATCTGTTCTGGGTATTAACCTCTTATCAGATATATGATTTGCAAGCATGTTTTTCCCATTCTGTAGATTACCGTTTTCACTGTTAATTATTTTCTTTGCTCCACGGAAATTCTCAAGTTAATACAATCGCATTTGCCTTTTTTTGCTTTTGTTACCTGTGCTTTCAGTACCATGTCGAAGAAATCATAGACAATTCTAATGTCAAGAAGATTTCCCCATATGTTTTCTTCTAGAAGTCTTACAGATTCAGGTCTTTGATCCATTGTGAGTTAATTTTTTTATATGATGTTAACATAAGGTGCCAACTTCATTCTTTTGCGCCTTTATAATCTATTTTCCCATACCATTAGTTGAAGAGAAGTCCTTTCCCCCCTTGTGTAGACTTGGCACCTTCATTGAAGATCATTTGGTCATATGTGTAAGAGTTTATTTCTGGATTCTCTATTCTGTTCCATTGGTCTACAGATCTTTTTGTCAGTATCATACTATTTTGGTTATTGTACCTTCATAATATAGTTTTAAAATCAGAAGGTGTGGGGCACCTGGGTGGTTTAGTGGGTTAAACATCTGCCTTTGGCTCAGGTCATGATCCCGGGGTACTGGGATGGAGTCCCACATTGGACTCCCCGCATAGCAGAGAGCTTCTTCTCCCTGCTTGTGCTCTCTCTCTCGTTCTCGCTCTCTCTCAAATTAATAAGTAAAATCTTTAAAAAAAATCATAATGTGTGAGGCCTCCAGCTTTGTTTTCTTTTTATTTTTTTAAAGATTTTATTTATTTATTTGACAGAGAGAAATCACAAGTAGTCAGAGAGGCAGGCAGAGAGAGAGGAGGAAGCAGGCTCCCTGCTGAGCAGAAAGCCCAACGTGGGGCTTGAACCCAGGACCTGGGATCATGACCTGAGCCGAAGGCAGCGGCTTAACCCACTGAGCCACCCAGGCGCCCCAGCTTTGTTTTTCTTAAGAAGAAATCATACTTGGGGCGCCTGGGTGGCTCAGTGGGTTAAGCCACTGCCTTCGGCTCAGGTCATGATCTCAGGGTCCTGGGATCGAGTCCTGCATCGGGCTCTCTGCTCAGTAGGGAGCCTGCTTCCCTCTCTCTCTCTCTCTCTCTCTCTGCTTGCCTCTCTGTCTACTTGTGATCTCTCTCTGTCAAATAAACAAATAAAATCTTTAAAAAAAAAAGAAGAAATCATACTTTTAACAATGAAAATGAAACAATGAAAATTGACTATGAGATAATCACACTTTTAACAATGAAAACTTGCTTTGAGAAAATACTTTGTGTCATCCTCTTACACATTTTTATCTAGTGTGGTAGGGACAGCTTCCTATTGTGTAATGAAACTTTGTAGTTTTACCTACTACATTGTAAACAGTTATTGTTTTTATTTGTATAGTATTTGTTGTATAAGTTTTAGAATACTGTTAACCAATACTATGACAATAATGACGTGCCATTAAAAATGACAAATGTGTAAATTAGGCACCAAAATAAATGTTATCCTCTTCCTTTCATTCTTCTTTTCTTCCTTCCTTTCTTCCTCTTTGAACCATATGCTTTTTCAAGTAATGCTAAGAACTATCTTTTGGAGCTCTTCTTTTATTATGAACTAGCTTCCGATCTAGTCAACAACCTGCTTAATAAAACTGGATTCACTACTTTCATTTCTCATATCATATTTAACTGTGAATGACTTTGGAGTGTTTATAAATGTCAAATTCTATTTCAAGGGTGCCTGGGTGGCTCAGTGGGTTAGGCCACTGCCTTCGGCTCGGGTCATGATCTCAGGGTCGTGGGATCGAGTCCCGCATCGGGCTCTTTGCTCCGCAGGGAGCCTGCTTCCCTCTCTCCCTCTCCGCCTGCCTCTTTGTCTACTTGTGATCTCTCTCTGTCAAATAAATAAATAAAATCTTTAAAAAAAATTCTATTTCAAAGAATGAAGGCATTCATTACTGAGTAAGAATTTGGAAAATTAGGAAATTGCTTTGAGGTAAGAATTGTTTGGATACAAATAAATTTTAGACCTGCTTGTTTAAAAATCACTCATATTACCTGATATATACTTATATACATATATAAAAAGTTTTGACTAATTGCAACTTCTTAGAAAATAAATAAAATGACAAAATCAAGTGTTTACAGAGGTTATCTACCCATGAGTACCTCACATATTCCTTCCTAATGTTTTGAGTATGTCAAATCAGGCAAAGAATTACTTCTATATATGTATTTATCTTCACTGCATTCCAAAAAGAATTTTAAGCATGGTATAAGCAGCGCCAGCCAAGTCACAGATTCTGTAAATTCCCAAACAGAGTGAAATTATTGGTTGAATGTTTTGATACTTTATCAAAACATATTTTTCATTTCCAATTCTGTTTACTTGTGGTATACAGGTTCTCTCACATAACTGTAAAAATCTGAATTACTCCATTAGTTCTAGCTAACCAATTCTTAGGCTTTATTGAGAATTAGCCCTGACCTATATGTCTAGTACCTTAAGAGAACCATTCAGTGGTAGACAACAGTGTTAATTAATAAAACTAACCTGATTTGAAAAATGGGAGTCATACTAGATCTAGGCAATTAATTGTGGGGCTATGGACTTTATAGATTAGTCAAAAATTTTCTTACAGTTTTATTGAAATATAATATACATACCATACTTCTCACCCATTTAAAGTGTACCTATTAGTGTGTTTTAGTATATTCATAAGGTTGTTCAGTCACCACCACAAAGTTTAGAACATTTTTTATCCTTTAAAAGAAACCCCCTACCTATTAGCCATCATTCACCAGCATCACCCTCCCCAGTCCTAGCCTTAAGCAAGAGCTAATTTCTGTCTTTATAGATTTGCCTATTCTGACATTTTGTGTAAATGGAATCCTGAAATACGTAGCCTTTTGTAATGGACTTCTGTCATTGAGCTTAATGTTTTCAATTTTTATTCATGTTGTAGCTTGTATCAGTACTTCCTTTTGTTGTCAAATATATTCCATTGTATAGATATACAGAATTTTATTTACTTATTCATCCTTTGATGGACATTTGTGTTGCTTTCCCCTTTTGACAATTTGTTAATAATGGTGTTATGAACATTTCTGTGTATAGCCCAAAGACTGCTGATGTAAGTATTTGAAAATAAAGAAGGGGAACCTTAGGGAAGTCTGCCATTGTAAAAAAGAACATATGCTTCAACAGAAAACTATACATTTTTTAGATCACATTCTTTCAGGTATCTGATTCTAGTTTTTCATTGTCATTGAGCTATTTTACAATTCTTTGAAGTGTAGGTTGCCTGATAACAATGCAAAATAATTCCCACCTATAGACCTATAAGTTCTATCAGATAGAGATTTGCCTGCCTTCTCTCCATCACTGGGGAACAGGCCATTTTTGCTTTCATGTATACATTAACTTCAATATTTCTGATTTCCAAATGTACGTGTTTTTTTAAAATGATCTCTCTTGAATTGGTTGCAATATCTTGCCAGTTTACTCATTAATGAATTAAATAAAATCATTAACACATTTTTATTTTTTAATCTGTATGGGAGTCATGATTTTACCTTTTTTGAAAATGATCTTTCAACAACACCCTCAGTGTTTGTCTGCCTCCAAAACTCCTGCATTTTCTGATGGAATTAGAATTTTAGTGGCTCTGAGAAGTATCCACCAGTTGGTTAAAACATTTCTGAAATCTCAACAAAGGTAGCTAACCTATCAGTGTATTCTCAAATTTAAATACATTCTATCTAAGAGATTAAAGTTTTCTCTGTAGTTTTGAAGTTAGAGGAAAGTTTTGAGCAGAAGGACTCAAGGAGTCTTCTCAATTCTTAGAAATGTGAGTACCACATTTATAAGTTTTTCTATCCTACTTGGATCGATGTAGAGAGCCAATCAGGACAATAACTACAAAGCAATGGTTGTCATGATTTTCTTAACCAAAAAGGTAAGCGTAGACCTCCCATAACCAAAAACATAGCAGGGAAGATGGAGTAGCATGGTTTCTGATACCTCATGCTCCTGGTCCCAGAGGCTCCCCCACATAGATCACAACACTCTACACAGCAGTAACCAAATAGTGATTCAGGAATGAGAACTGTAGGTATATACTAGATAGCACAACTTATTGGATTCTAATATCAGTAACATCATCTAGTTAGTGTTTCCCAAACATCCGCCCTCAGTCTAGCTGCACAACAGTATCAACTTTAGAACATTCTGGAATTTACTAGATTGCACCCTAGAGATTCTTATTAGGAGAGCTGGCCTACAACCCAGGCATTTAAATCTGATCAAGCTCTCTAGGTGATTCTGATTTCTTTTTTATTATTTTTTAATTTTTTGAAGATTTTATTTATTTATTTGAGGGAGAGAGAGACAGAGATAGCGACAGAGAGAGAGAGAGCGAGCATGACAAGCGGGGAGGAGAGGGAGAAGCAGGTGCCCACCTAGCAAGAGCTCAAACCCATGACCCCTACCTGAGCTGAAGGCAGACGCTTTAACTGACTGAGCCACCCAGGCGCCCCTGAGTGATTTTGATTTTCACACAAGGTTTGGAGCCAGCGGATATGATACTATAGACAAAGAGAAATACTTCCTAAATCTTGCATATAAATTTATGTGTTATCTTATATTGCTCTCCAAGCGTTCTTTACCAGGCCAAGGACAGCTAACGTTCATTGTTCATGCCTCACACTGTGCCAAGGAATTAAATCAGATAAACAAATTTTCTTATGGGCAAGGAATATAGCAGAGTCTTATTTCATAAAGATTCAATAAGCCACATACCTGGTTTCTTTTGAACTTAATTAATATACCAGGCATTTATTTTTTCTTTTAATTTCTAAATCCTACCAAGAACTATTCAAAATCAATTATATATTTGATTTCTACACGGTCAGCCTGAAAGATAATAGTTTCTAAGAAACATTTTGTGTCAGTTCTGAATTGTTTGTTTCTTATATATTTCAGGTTTTACATACCCAAACGCATGGTTAGAATCTTGCAGAGAAGTCTTAATCTTCCACAGTTGGAGAAAATTTTACTTAGAGCAAAATAAAAGCAATCGTCGTATGCATTGACCTTGTGATTCAAAAATTTCAGAGAAGTGATCAGAAGGGTTTCAGTGAGGTGATGATTATGGCCAAATATTTTGGAAACTGTCTATATGTAAATATGTAAGTTTCTGGGTCAGCACTCATCTGAGAGCTTCTCAGAGTCGATTTTAGGCTTAGTGTTAGATTTTTGAAGGTGCATTTGCTTTAAGAAAGTAAAGCTACAACACATAATAAATGACTATTTATTTATGCATCTAAATGCCTCATTTGGCCTTGGTCCAACTCTCCTCTGGATGAGCACGTGGTAGTCTATCATTTGGTTTTATGTAGCTCTATGCTTAATCTCTGAGGCTCTCGAGATGAGCTCAATTTATGAATTTGCAAAATATGTATACTTTGCTAAATTACAGCACATTGTACTTAAATACAGGTAATCTCTTATAAGAAAATTATTCAGGTTTCACAAAATCATTTCAGAGTAGCCTGTTAAATTCTAGAGCAAAGCAAAAATTCTTTAAAAATCCACGAAATTCAGTTTTAAGAAAACTGAAGCCCTTTAAAGCTACAATAGGTCAAATTTACATTCTTGGCAAAGATGATATCTTCTTTTTGTTTTGTTGAAACTGTAGTACTTAATTCCCTTCTAAAATTTTAATTAATATCAGCTCAATTTCATCTCACATTAATGTATTTGTTTCTATTCCCAGGATCATAAAATATGAATTTCATTTCCTTTGAGGACTCAGCTAGGTGTTCGGCAGTTTTCAACTACTCATTATATTGTTTTTGTAGCCATAAAATAAATAAGAGATTCTTGTTTAAGTTTTTGCCACAATTCAATATGGGAAATAATAGCATATTATCTTTTTTGCATGGACATATACAGCCTTGGTGTCTGTGGCTTTCTTTTTTTAAAAGGGAATAAACACTTGGATTGTAAGGCAGAGAATTATTAATGTGGAATTTAACAGCATTTTTCCTCAATTAGACAAAAATCAGGAGCAGAGTTAAGATACAAGATTTTTTTATACTAATTGGTTTCTTTAACTTATACAAATACATTAAAAGAAAAAACTACAGTCTCCTAATTTCAGTTGGACAGGTTTTTTTTTCTTCTACAATACTAAGAAAGCCCAGAAAGTATGTGATCCATCTACACATTTAGAATCTAATCAAAGACACTAGCTGAGTGAAAAAAAATTTGTTGTGGCTTAATCAAGAAACTAACTCTAGGGCCAGCAACACTTCCAAATACAATTACAGTGCTGGGTACTGTCCTAGGACATGAACAAAAGTGTTGGTTGCTCTAGATCTGCCCACTGATTAGGATAAGTATTTGTTCATTATTCGTCCAATTCAAAAATTTAATCGTGTAGAAACATGTAAGGCATTATGATATATTTTCAAACTTCGTTTTAAAATAATTGTATTGACAAAATTCTATGCTGGGCATCAGAATTATAGCTAAGAACCTATGGAAAAATGTACTAACAACTCAGAACAAATTTTTTATTATTTCTTTTCTTTCTTTCTTTTTTTTTTTTAAATTTATTTATTTGAGAGAGAGTGCTAGGTTGGAAGGGCAGAGGGAGAGGGAGAGAAAGTCTTACGAAGACTCCAATCTGAGTGCAGAGCGTGACTTTGGGCTCAGTCCCATGACCCTGAGATTCTGAGCTAAAACCGAGAGTCCGGTGACTCAACTGACTGCGATGCTCAGACACTCCTTATTTCGAAAAGCAGATAATCACATCTTCAAGTTAAATACTAGAGTTTTGTTTTTGTTTTCTTTTTAAGTAGGCTCTATGCTCAGCATGGAGCACCACTGGGGGCTTGAACTCCTAACCCTGAGATCAAGACCTGAACTGAGATAAAAAGTCAGATGCTTAACTGAGTCACCTACACACCCCTAATACTAGAGTTTTTAAAAATGTTTTTTTATAACTTGGATTTTTTACCAAACAGGACTGTAATGGACCTCCTCAAGGTCTAGTTCTGTTACTAGAACCAGACTGGAAATGGAAATAAAAATCAAAGAAATTTCCTGTTTAATTATAGACAAACAGGGGTGTTTATTTATGAGCTTTAATAATTATTTCACCAAAGCTAATGCCATGGAATAGAGAAGCTACTGACATACTTTTGTTATTCTTTGATTCCTTCCTCCATATTTTCACAACTGAGATTATTTTGGACAACCATTTCCTCCAACAGTTGTGTGCAAAGAAGAGCTATGCTATCATATAGCTCAAGAAATAGGCTTAGCATTTCTCAGGTAAAAGAATAATGAATATGAATTCCAGTAAAATGTTTTCAACTTGAATCTCAATTTGACACTTGGCTATCTGTTCTTTCCGTGAAGGATTACCATGCCTCTCCCATTTTGTTTCTGTCTTGAAATATAACATTATTTTGAAGCAGAGGAGACAACATGTCAATCCCAAAGATGCCAGAGTTCGGGTGCACTTTGTGGGTGGAGAATTGGCCCATAGAATACCACCACCAGAATCCTTCTGCCCGAGGGGCTAATCAGCTGAAAGTAAAATGGGCTTCTGTAGGAACAGATAATAAATACCTCACACGTTATTAAACATGCAATTTATACTATTGTAAAACTGAAAACCGAGAAGAATGTTTACGGCAGTGATTGTTTCAAACTTAGAAGCAGTGACAGTAATGAAAACATCATACCAATGTCTACTCCAATAAAATTCTTGGTTTACTGTGTTTTGTATGGGCAACCAAATAAAGTAAAAATAGGGAAAAAAGAGAAGAGGTATCACTTTAGCGTGAACACACTGTAGATCTATTATGCTTTATTTGTAGAGCTAAGAAATTAACAGCAACTTAAAAAATGACTTTAGGAATTCCAAGAAGTTCCATAGTTTATTACTTTCAAATAAAAGTAAATACTCAAACCCATCACGAGCCTACTTTTAGGTGGAACAGCCAAGATACTGGATGTATTGTAGAATGAGAAATCGATCAAGATGATGGTATAAATTTTCAGTGGCATGCCCAAGGTATGAATGTAGGTAGAAAGCAATGCTGAATCATTATCAATTTATTTGGGCAGAAATGACACCTTCTAGATTAGAAAATCTGTTTATTGATTTAAGCTTAATTTCATAGTTAGTAACACAAAATCAGACTGATCATAGAGATCTCTGATGTATCCTGAATGTAAGCTGAGAACTTACATTCACTGTTTAACAGAAATGTATTTCATCTCTACAATGGAGTGTGTACGGAATATCAAAAACCTAAAACACCGTAAAGCAGACTTCAATTTTTACCCTGAAATACGGATGGTTATTTTAAAAGATGGACCTTTAAGGGGCGCCTGGGTGGCTCAGTGGGTTGGGCCTCTGCCTTCAGCTCAGGTCATGATCTCAGGGTTCTGGGATCGAGTCCCACATCGAGCTCTCTGCTCGGCAGGGAGCCTGCTTCCTCCTCTCTCTCTCTCTCTCTGCCTGCCTCTCTGCCTACTTGTGATCTCTCTCTATCAAATAAATAAAATCTTTAAAAAAAAAAAAAAAGAAGGACCTTTAAGATACCCGAATACCAACATTCACATCTGAAGGGGGCAAAGCACTCTGGTATTTGCAAATGTAAAATAAGCAGTTATAAATATGCTTTTGGCAACCAAATTGCTTCATTACTATTAACAAATTTTTCTTATTAGTATTGGTAAAGAAATAGTAGTAGGAGTAAAATATCCTTTTATGCTAAACCTATGTGTAAACTTACTTATATAAAGTGCTCTTCCATTATTTTGTGTATTGCATAAAGAGATTATTGTGGAGACCTTTAACTCTGTTCTATTCTTTTCTCTCCATGACCTTCTGTTAATATACAACCAGCCAGGTGCCTTCCTGCATTAAATTATGGCGTGAAAGGCAGGTTTCAGGCTTATCTTAGTGAATATTATCTAGTCTTAAATTTGATTCAGGCTTGATTTAGGCTTAATTTTATAACTGTACCCAATATTTCACTTACATTTATGAATAATAATAACTTTTTGACTATCTACTCAGAATATCCATTATGAGAACTTAAAAAATATATTGAGAAAACTCCTAAAACAACATAGAATACATTTTGTACTTTTTTTTTTTTAAAGATTTTATTTGTTTTAGAGAGAGAGCATGAATGTGAGCGGGAGGGACAGAGAGGAAGGAAGAAGAGCCTGAGAAAGAATCTGAAGCCAAACAGGCATTGAGCTTGGAGCCAGAGACTAGGTGACCTGGAGGTCATGACCTGAGCCGAAATCAAGAGTCTGCAGCTCCACCAACTGAGCCACCCAGGTGTCCCTACATTTTGTACTTTTTATCTACTAATCTTATGGTCCATTTTTACTAATCGTGGTATTACTGATTACAAAGGAACTAAGAATAACAGTCCACAATATCCTCCAGGACTTATGAAAGAAATCATATAGGGAAATCATCTGCCCCAATGTATTGTACTTTGTATTCCACCCATGTCAATACTAAACATCACCTGTTATACCCTAACACTGCTCCAACCCCTTTCCAACTGGAACATACAAAACTTAGGACCTTGACTCCTCAATACATTAATGAGCTACTGAACTAAGTTTCAACCCTCATAAAGTCAATATGCCTTTTTTAATATATAGAAATGCAAATGTTGTCTAGGATAGCACTGTCCAAAAGAAATTTCTGTGATAAAAATGTTCTGTATCTATACTGTTCAATAGGGTAGCTGCTAGCCATTGAGTTCTTCAAATGTGGCTGGTGGGACTAAGGAACTGAATTTTTAATTGTATCTGGTTCTGAGTAATTTAAACAGCCACATGTATTCGTTAGTACTGGTCTAGTAGACTCTTAAAATAGGTAAGTGTTAGAACTGGAAAGAAGATTATGGGCAATCAAGAAATCTTAAAATTATCAGCTTTATGTTTTAAAAACTCTGTCATTCATTCCTTCAGTATGAATTTTTCCAGAAGGTTCACATTAAAAAAAAATAACAACACAAAAACCAACCAAATTCTTTAGGTTGCTTTTCTGTATGAATCATCTTTTTGCAAAGAGGTGTAAGACTGATTTTATTGCCAACTCTGCCCCCTCTTCTACAGACAGAACTCAGTGATTAGGTTCTTGCATTTATTTAGGTTACTCTCCTAAAAAACATGGTTTCCATACTGCAAATAAATGACAGGAACTTTTCCACTAAATTATCCCAGACAGCACAAATGTTCTTTCCAAAAGTGGAGACTGGAACCACAGCCCCCTCACGTTGCCTGCTACATCTGTTTATGCTTATAGAAGTGACATCCACTTTGTAGACAGAGAATGCCAATTTCTTGGGAAAGCACCCAGAATTTGGTGAGCTTGAAGAAAAAAATTCACTGTTCAAAATACTTAGAATTGAGTAACTACAAAGGCTTTTTGAAATTAAGTGGGGAGAGATTTTGCTTCCAGGGTATAGATTCTGTATACAGACTTGCTGGAGTTCATATCCATCTACAATCATTTAGTAGTTGATAAAGCTCTGGGTAAGTTACAAACCTAAACTTCAGTTTTCCCATCTGGGAAACGCAGATAATTATAGTTCCGCTGGGAAAACTTGTTTAAGAATTTGAAATGGGTAAAATATCACTGGGTGTTCTTTCAGTGGAAGGCTGGATGTTATCTACAGGAATCTGGTTTTTTGGTTCTAAGGCAGTCTGCACCTTTGACCTTCGACAAGGCCATTTTACTATTTTATAAGCTGTAGAAACTAATGGTAATGTAAATGTTCTTATCTATAGAAATGCAAAATTACTTTGTTTTTTAGAGATACCATTACTTCCCTGTAGAATAGATAATTCGAAACAGTTCATTTTGAGGCCTTACAGAGTTTTAACCAGTTTGGCCTTTTTACGGATTGTCCGTTAAGATCTGCTTTTCACATCCTTGTTGGAATGGGTCGTAACATCTTGCGATTCCCTCCCTAATTAATGAGTCAAGTGATATTTCTGACACATTTTTATTTTCTATGTCTATGAGAGCTACGGTATTACCTTCTTGAAAAATTATCCTTTAGTCATTTCTACCCTGTGGAATATTTGGGAGGATTGGTTAAAAAATCCACATTGATCCTCATGATCAGTTTCGTATTTTGCTCCAAGGCTGTAACACTTCCGGTCTTGGGGCGGTGGGGGGGGGGAAGGGGGAGTAGCGGCAAAAGGGGGAGGTTGGGGGTCTGAAAAACTCTATCCTGATGCGAACGGTCAGAAGACCTCCTCATCCTTTTCTTTTTTAACAGTCGAGATTTGAGGTCAAGGTGGGTGTTAGGCGGGGCACAGTGGCCTAGGTGTTGGCCTTCCCGGCCTGGAGAGTGGCCTGGGGGTTTAGATGCCCTGGGGTCATCAAGTTAACTGCAGACTTTGTTACTGAGGGGCCCAGCAGCGGGCCGAGCGGTGGCCCAGTTTCCGCCGAACCAACCCCTCTCAGCAAGGCCGAGAGGCCCCAGGAGAGCAGGCCTTGCCCCAGGCCCGGGAGGCCCCTAACCCGCGGCCGAGGGGGTGGGGCGGCCTCTCCTCGGGCCGGTGCTTTTCGCCCTCGGTTGGCCGCCAGAGGCTCCCTCTCTCTCTCCCTCTCCTGGGATTTTGCTGCCGGGCTCCCTCTCTCTGCGGCCCTAGAGTTAATCCCATCAGCCGAGGTGAGGCACCTGTTACCCTGGGCCTTCCTCACCCCCGCGGCCTCTCCCCCACTACACCTGGGCTCCCGGGCGGCCCAAACGGCCCGGCGCGGGTGACCGCACGTGGGCCAAGCCCCTTCCGCGCCGGGACCCCCGCCCCAGGCCGGCCCGAGTGTGCGAGCGTGTCGCGGCCCGGGCCGCCGCCCGCCCGCAATGGCGTTGGGGAGCGCAGCGCGCCTCCCGGGGCCGCCTGCCGCGGGCTGGGCGCGCGTGGGGGCCGCGGCGCGAGTGGAAGCGGCCGCCGCAGCCGCCCTCCGCGCTGCGCCGTGAGCGGCGGGTGGAGGGGCGCCGAGCCGGCCGGCGCGGATAGAGCCGCGGCCACCGTGGGGCGGGGGGCGCCTCTAAGGAGGGGGGTGGGAGCCGCGGCCGCCCGACCCTCCCCGCCGGCGGCGGCTCCCGCTCGGGTAAGGGGGAGGCTGTGCGCGGGGCGAGGAGTTGGGGAGGGTGGAGATGAAGAGGAAAAAAATCGGGATGTACAAAGGCTGAGTTGCAGGCTGGGGGTGGGGGTGGGTTGTGGTTGGGGAGCGATAGGTTGAGGATCGGAGGCATTATCAGTGGGATCTATTGTTTCCTGGCACATTGGGAGGAAAAACAAAGGGATTTATTATCATTACCCTGTAATTTTTTTTTCTTTTTCTTTTTTTAATGTGGCTAGGGAGCTCGGCTTTCCCCGTGCCACAGTGGGATCCGCCTGGCAGCCGCCGGGAGCCGCAGCCAATGTGTTAGGACTTCAGGTGCTTTTTGGCACAAAGCTAGACTGCGACCTCCTACCATAGCGCTTGGCGTCACCTGCTCTCCCGGCCCTGCCCCGGGGCCGAGGGATTGCGTCCCGAACCAGGCTTGGGAACCGGCTGCCTCTCAAGTTGGTGTTATTTATGTTTGTCTTTTGTGAGGGCAGGTTTTGAGTCCCCCGGCGGCCCCATCTCCCCCGCCCCCGCCCCCTCGGGTTCGAATTGGCCGGGGAGTGAGTGGGGTGTACGTGGGGGGGGGGGGAGGGGAGGGTGTGCAGGGCTTAAACAAATGTCAGGGTACAAGGAGATTGTCGATGCTTTACAAAAAAACAGGCACCACACTCTCAAGCCTTTCTTGTTTGTCTGCATGGGCCATGCATGCGTGCTGGGCCAGAAGCCGAGTTTGGAGGCGGTTTAAGTGAAAGTGTGTGCTTCCTCAGCTGATTGTGCGTGAGGGTGATATGGCTCGGCCTAATATTAAAAGACAAAACAAAGCAAAAACAAAATGAAAAATCTTTAGAGCTACATTGTCTGCGCCTCAGCGGATCTTGAAGTATTTGATTACTGGCATATTGATATAAAATCCAGCTGTGGGCTAGTGGAGACCAGCAAGCATGCATTGCGTTGCATTCTGAGCTTGTAGTAAGTTAGAGGAGTAAACAAATCAGGACGATGAAAAGAGGGCTCATGTTATATTTGCTTTCTGATCGTCACGTTCTGCATTTATTCCCGTGATATTCTACATCTCACTCTATAATTAATAGTATCCACGCTTAGGAAACTTCCAGATATTAGATGTGAGTGCACTTAGAGTGAAACTTATTTTCATTTAAGAACTTTCTTCTGCTTGTTTTGGTCTGAAAATGTACTAATGTTGCTCGGGGGATGCTGTAAATGAGAATATTGGACCAAAGAGAGTGAACTAAGCTTCTGTAGGCATATTTTGGACTTTGGAAACATAGATTCCAAACTTTGAATTGTGCTTATACAGAAAGAATAAATTCTACCTGATGGGGAGCACCCAAAATGAAATTCATTTTTCTGAAGGTTTGGTGATATCTTAAAGATCTGTGAACTGCTGGTTTCTTTGAAGGTCATTCACAAAAGCAACAGAAACTTAGGCTAAAGTTGTGTACTTGTACTCATGTGTAACTTGTATGTGTGTCAGTATATGAGTTCTGTAGGGATCTCCAAATTGTGTTTGAAACATTTTTGTTATCTAAGACCAGTTAGAGGGATAACTTTTAAATTCTTGGCTTTTAAATTCCCCTATCAGTAAATGATTTTTTCCCCCTGTTTGACATATGGCTAAGCCACGTTGAAAAGTGTATTGTTAGTTGACTGAACTTAAATTCAAATAAGTAAATGAATTTAGAAATTCATTCTTTTCTGTTACAGATGAACCTCTAGTCTTGCTTTGAAAAAGCCATTTTGTGTAACCCCTGACTGAATAATTTCCTAATACACCTGTTGGGAGGATCACTGATACAGTATGGCATTTGAGAGGTACTTTTTCTTGACGAAATACTGGTGATTAGAGAAGAGAGGTGTTTTGTTTTTGTTTTTTGTTTTTTTTCCTGATCATTATGAACATTGGCTTTTCACCCCTGAAGTAAAAATGTTGAAAACCGAGTCTTCAGGTGAACGAACCACTCTCAGAAGTGCATCTCCTCACAGGAATGCTTATAGAACTGAGTTCCAGGCACTAAAAAGTACCTTTGACAAACCCAAGTCAGATGGAGAGCAAAAAACAAAAGAAGGTGAGGGCTCCCAGCAGAGCAGGGGGAGGAAATATGGCTCCAACGTCAACAGAATTAAAAATCTATTTATGCAGATGGGTATGGAACCCAATGAAAATGCTGCAGTCATTGCCAAAACAAGGGGGAAAGGTGGACCTTCATCTCCACAGAGAAGAATGAGGCCCAAAGAATTTCTGGAAAAAACAGATGGCTCGGTTGTTAAGTTGGAGTCCTCTGTTTCAGAACGAATCAGTAGATTTGACACAATGTACGATGGCCCTTCATATTCTAAGTTCACAGAAACTCGGAAGATGTTTGAGAGAAGTGTGCATGAGTCAGGACAGAATAATCGCTATTCCCCAAAGAAAGAGAAAGCTGGAGGGAGTGAGCCTCAGGATGAGTGGGGTGGCTCGAAGTCCAACAGAGGCAGTACTGATTCCTTGGACAGCCTTAGCTCCCGGACAGAGGCTGTCTCCCCAACTGTGAGTCAACTGAGTGCAGTGTTTGAGAATACCGATTCCCCCACTGCCATTGTTCCTGAGAAGGCTGAGAACAACGAATACTCAGTGACTGGGCATTATCCCCTGAATCTACCATCTGTTACTGTTACAAATCTTGACACTTTTGGTCACCTTAAGGATTCTAATTCTTGGTCTCCTCCAAGCAAACACGGTGATGATGCAGAGGATTCTCAGAAGGGTCATACAACTCCGGGACCAGAAGTGGCTTTGAAAAGTACCTCTCTAGCCTCCATACCCAGTGAAGAGACACAGCAGAGCGAGGAAGCCGAGGACTCCACATCCAACCAAGAGACTCCTGTCAGGATTGACAGAGACGTTCCTGAAGAACCTTGTGCTGACACTAAGGCAATGCCAGAGTCTGAAATCCCTTCACCACAAAATGAACCTTTAGAAGACGCCGAAGCTAATTTAGTTGGGAGTGAGGCAGCAATGTATCACAAGAAAGACCTGGCAGGTGGTGATTTTACCTCTGTTGATGCTTCTGGATCCAGATGTGGAAAGGAAGTACCTGAAGATTCGGTTCATTTTGAGAGTTCCCATGTTTACATGCACAGTGACTATAATGTATACAGGGTCAGATCCAGGTATAATTCAGACTGGGGAGAGACGGGCACTGAGCAGGATGAGCAGGAAGAGAGTGATGAAAACAGTTACTATCACCCTGATATGGAATACTCGGAAATTGTTGGATTGCCAGAAGAAGACGACATCCCAGCAAATAGGAAAATTAAGTTTAGTAGTGCTCCAATTAAGGTAAGTATGTTTTCTCAGTTTGTTTTTGAAATTTCTAAGTTTTTTTTTTTTTTTTTTTTTTTTGTATTTGGGCCTAAATGTATGTAGAATAGATTTGACAACTATAAGGAAGTCACGGTTGTTGATATACACATGTTGTCAAGTGATTTTAAAAGTGTGGGAGATGTCCACATATTTTCTAATATACTTTAGGATTGCTTAAACCGGTATTGACTAATAATAAAGTTGAAGAAGTTTGAGGATTGTGAGATACATTCCAATGGACTGGAGTATAAATAATATGAACCCGGAAAACCAGGAGTGTTAGTTTGAAAATAGAATTACCTCTTTAACTAGTTCTACTAAAAGTACCCATATGTAATAACATTTTCTCAATCTGGACCTTCTAGGATATGAGGCATAATGTACAATGAGAGAGTCATGGTTGACCTTGAAATAATAGTCTTTATTTACTTGCTTAAAAAAATCTGAGTTCTCTCTTAAGTGTAAGTGGATTGTGAGGAATGTTGAAACCTACTATTTTTTTTTGTACTGCTACTTAGTAGCGAAAGTTTGATTCATGGAAATATATTAGCGGACTTAAATACTTTAATTGGAAAGCTATGACTGTGATTAGCTTTGAGTTCAGAATTTGTGATGTAGCCCTGAAATGAAATTTTATGAAAGGAAATTAAATTGATTTGTCATTTATGTATATGTTTTTACCTCTTAAAAGCTGGATAAATGCCAGTTGAATTCAGATGCTCTATTCTAATGACTTCACTTACTTAACATTTGGTGTAGAAGAAATAGCAGAACGTACATCAGTAGCGGGGGGTGAAGCATTATTAGCCGATAATGGCGGGAGGGGCAGGAGGTGGTGGGTTGAGTATTACAGTCTCCTGGAATGCTTTTTCAAAGTGTACTTGCCCATCAGCCTCTGTCCTAAGATTCTAGCATGCCCTCCTAGGGGAATCTGAAGGGTTGTGGTGGTAGAAATGTGTAGTTTGAAACCACTTTCTAGGGACTCCCAGCTTGTCCTGTGTGTATATATAATAGATTTGGAATTTGATGTGGTGTCTTTTAAAGGAATCTGAAATCCACTGTCTATTGTCATTTCCGTCTTTTGAAACTTCCATATAAGGCTGTAAGAGAGAGAATTTATAAAGCAAAGAGAAATTTGACTTTGCTCTAATTATGAAATACTAATTTAAAATAAATAATCTATGAAATTATTTATAGGTGTTAGTAGGCAGTTCATTTCATTAGGGTAAGACAAAATTTCTGGGTCAGAATGGGCCATGCCAAGTTACACTGTGTTTAAAATAACTAGAGATGTGAGTGTGGTTTCTGAGTAAGCTAAGTTTCTTTGCTGTGTTTTCCCACTTTCCTTTGTGAGCCTCTCCCCTAAACCTCTGCCCTCCACCCCCCAAGTCTTAGGCTCTCTCTTTAGAGGTGTCTTTCCATCAGGCTTATCCAGGGAATTCCTAAATTTCGCTGTGCATGTTCCCTTCCAATTGCTCTCCTTTGAGCATCATCTTTCTACCCCTTAGGAAGAAAGCAATAAGATTAAATTGTTTCACACTGAGCAAGGCAGGAGTAACTGAAATGAACTCTTCAAGGAGTTTGTTAAAACCAGTGACTAACTCCCTAATGGGGGATAGCAGCTTACGAAAATTTATCAACTAGAACACTACCCACTCGACCAAATGGGGCACCAGCCTTGTATTTGCGTCCTGAGCTGCACAAAACGTAATGCGTGGTGATGGGTTTAATGCATTTTAAAGGATTTCTTATTGAAATATGGCTGTTGATAGGTGAACAAACCAGGTTTGGGATATGATATTCTGAAATTCAAGTGATTTTTTCCTACTGTTGCTTATAACAAAAAGCATTTTGCCTTTTAATTTTCATGTAATAAAGAAATTATGTATTTTATATAACAAGGAATGAAATAGATTACATACATATAAGTTGTAACACATTTTATCAAGAATAAGGTTTGTGAAACAAAGATAATGCACTAGGTTTTAGTGGGCAGTTAACAGTACTAGTTGGAGTGGATTAAGTTTGCAAACAGAAATTCATTCTTAGCGCTTTGTAATGAATAAGACAATTACTCTTTCTTGTTGTTCTCACTGTTTAACATCTAAGTGGATTCACTTGGAAATCTTGAGAGTCACTTTTCTACTGGTACTGGGGATGGTAGTATTTAGATTATTCTCCAATTAAGATTTTTGCCTCAGAGCGTGGTAACAATGAAGTTCAACAAGTGTTTATTGAAGGCTTTTCATGTGTCTGTGCTCATGCTGTTAGAGGTAGAAGACACGCAAATCTACAATGTTGCCTCTTTCCTATGTGAGCTGGTGGAATCAGTTCTTCAATACTTGGTATTTAAAACCCATATAACACAGTCTGAAAACCTGTGCTGAAATGTCTCATGTCCTATGAGGACTGTAACTGTCCTTGGCTGTGCTAAATGCATGGATTGAACAGGATTTGATAAACCATTTGGAAGGAAATACACTGAGCCATTCCCTATGTATGTTTCATTATTCCTTTGTAAAGTTTCACTTATAGAATGGGAGATGATGATTTCCAACTTAAACCTTTTCTTTTGAAATTTAAACATACTGCCTCTTTCAGCAACCAAAGGTGACATACTCTTTACAGAAATGATCTTTAGAACTTTTACATTCTTTTCCTGATATTCTCATTTACTCTTCACCGGAGTAAATATTCTCAACACTTTTGGGCTTTTGTTTTACATCTTGTGTATGATCTTTATGTGTGTGATCATTTCATCAGTTTTTATTTCAGTTCTCCTATAGATTTTTTTAAATAGATACTTTCCTGAGACATCTTAAATCTGGATCTAGGAAAGCATCAAAATGATAGCTGATCTTTCCTGTGCAGTGTATTACTTACACATAATTGGTGACATTTAGAAATGGATTGTTTCTTAATGGATAGGTTGATGTGTTTCACAGTGTTGTGGAAAATTACAGTGGGATTGATTAGTAATGGAAAATATAAAATCCAAGTTTGAAATATGGAGTGAGAGAGTGTTATGAACCATGCTAATTTGAGCTGTGGAATTATGCCTTCATTCTCAGGAATTTCTCAAAACCAAGAGATTGAATTAATTAGCTTTGCTTTAAATGAACCCAGGAGAGAAGTGGTGACATTTTTCATTATTGTTTTCTGTTAATTCGGAATATTTACTGAGACCTTGCTACGTGTGGGTAACAGTGCAATATACAATAAAATGTAGTAAATGTAATAAATACATAAAGTGACTGGAGCCGATCAGGTCAGCAAATGCCAGGAGGTGGGGAGTGGATAGCCCCTTAAAGATGGTTCTCGGGGGGCGCCTGGGTGGCTCAGTGGGTTAAGCTGCTGCCGTCGGCTCAGGTCATGATCCCAGGTCCTGGGTTCAAGCCCCACATCGGGCTTTCTGCTCAGCAGGGAGCCTGCTTCCTCCTCTCTCTCTGCCTGCCTCTCTGCCTACTTGTGATTTCTCTCTGTCAAATAAATAAATAAAATCTTTAAAAAAAAAAAAAAAAAAGATGGTTCTCGGGCTATTCTCCTGAACTGTTCCTGGATGCTGTTTCTAAGGTCACTGCAACCCTTTTAAGGCAGTCATAACCCTTTCTTTCTTTCTGGTAGTCTTATGTCCTTTGGATAGGTGTTCTTGAAACTTAGCATCGATGAAAAAGGGTATTTTCCTAATTCCCTTAGCAAGAAGGATATTGCAGGGTTAATGTTAAGGTATGTTGTGCTCTACCTTTCTGAGTGTTCTCTCCAACTGTATGGAGCTTTGCAGAGCTGGGGTTCAGAGGAGAATCACCAGGGACTGCAGTGCTTCTCTAAGTCTTACGTGAGACTTGTTGAAAGGGGGTCCCTTAGCATTCTCTTTCTTTTGGGGGGCTCTGAGTTGATACACAGGACATATACAAGACCTTTTATTTGGCAGGTATTCAGGGTATAGTTCTGAGATTCAGATTTCGGTCATTCTGTTTCTTCAGATAGTCTTGATCAGTGCTCTTAAACTTTAATATGCTTACGAAACCCCTGGGGATATTTTAAAGTGCGGATTTCTAATTCAGCAGGTATTTGGGGGGAAATCACCTTGATGCAAAGATTAGCCTACAAGCACATCACCAGCTTTCCCACGGGCTATACAATAGACAGGCTCAGCAACCAGATTAAATGTCTGAATCACAGTATTTATCAAATCAGTTTAAAACACACAGCCGGAAGCAAGAGGAAAGCCATAGGGAAAGTTTACACATGTAAGGAGCAAAGTTTGGAAGGACCACAGAACCTGAGACCCAGGTACACAGTATTTATATGCTCAGCCCTCTCACTTTCACATCACCCTTCCCACTAAGGGTGTGGTTCTGAGGACCAGAGTTGATTTTTGAGCATAGGCTCCACATACTAATAATCCCCTCAGCTCATGATATCATGGTATTTGCTCTATAGAAGAGAGACGGTACAAGTACGCTTACAGACAGCTGTAGCTTTGCCAATTTCCCTGGGTTTTATTTGTGTTTCTTGGGTCAAGCACCTGTGGGTCTGAAATAAGACCAGGCTGGGCGGCCTTGGTGGGTGGCTGGTATGGAGATGGCGTATCTGGCAGTCCAGAGATGGCACGAGGATGACTTGGTCTTTCCATCCCTTTTCTTTCTGCAAGTGAACTTCTTGTTTGTTCCATCGTATTTTCTGTTTTGGAATGTCTTTTAGCTTACTAACTTACCTATTTTTAGCACATCTTAAAAATTTTGCCTTCATTTTTAGAAGCTTATAAGCTCTTATTATCTGTACCTAATTGAGCCTCTGAGTGTGGCCTTTACCTCCTTAAGTTATTAGCTTACTTACCATTAGTGACCATCACTTATAAGTGTCATCCATCCCATTTGTTTTCTTGACCTATATAACAGAATTTTTTTTTTTTAAAGATTTTATTTATTTGACAGAGAGAGATCACAAGCAGATGGAGAGGCAGGCAGAGAAAAAGAGAGAGGGAAGCAGGCTCCCTGCTGAGCAGAGAGCCGATGCGGGCCTCGATCCCAGGACCCTGAGATCATGACCTGAGCCGAAAGCAGCGGCTCAACCCACTGAGCCACCCAGGCGCCCTATATAACAGAATTTAATATTGTTGAATAATATAGCAAATTCGCAAACAGTAGGTCTCAGGTGAGATTGTGGATTCCTAAAAAGATCTCAAGTGTGTGCTGAGGCTGCTGGTCAACAGATTGCTCTTTGGAATATGATTGTGAAGTAGTTTTCTGACTTCTGACAAGAGCTGGTCACAAAATGTTGGGGAATCCTTTAACATATTTGCTTTCCGGATTGTTCTGCTATAGCTGGTTTTGTGGAATTGTGTTCTTTGAAGCTGACACAGGTGTAAAGTTGTAAGGTGCATGATGGTTGTGGATACAAGAGTGGATTATGATCTCTAAATTCATAAAAAATTTGGGTCATTAAAATGTCACATCATAGACTCCTGTGTTAGACCACACAAGAGTTTTATACAAGAGTGTTAAGTTTTGTTTTTGTTTTTTTTTTCTTTTTGGAAGATTTTATTTATTTTTTTGAGAGAGAGAACACAAACAGGGGGAGGGACAGAAGGAGAGGGAGAATCAGAACCCCCGCTGAGCAGGGGACCTGACACGGGACTCCATCCCAGGACCCTGAGATCATAACCTGAAGGCAGATGCTTAACTGACTGAGCCAGCCAGGTGCCTGACATATTTCTTAATATAAGTTGTGGAAAATATGCTTGAAAAAACATTACTCTAAATGAATTTGAGATATATCTGATGAAATTACTAAATCTAGAGTAAAAATTAAATAGCAGTTTGCAAACTATTAATGTGAGCTTTTTAAGAAAATGTTTTTAATTATAAAAAAAGCAGGAGGAAGCAGTTCTTAATAGACTCAGAAACTTCATTTCTTTCATTTTTTGGAAGCCTAAATTAATAAACTAGAGAGAGTATAGGATTGTTGTCTTATTTAGTTTGTTTTTCTTCGGATATCTTTGATTTCGTAACATTTAAATTGGACTTCCTTTAACATTCTTTTTTTTTTTTTTTTAAAGATTTTATTTATTTATTTGACAGAGATCACGAGTAGATGGAGAGGCAGGCAGAGAGAGAGAGAGAGAGGGAAGCAGGCTCCCTGCTGAGCAGAGAGCCCGATGCGGGTCTCGATCCCAGGACCCTGAGATCATGACCTGAGCCGAAGGCAGCGGCTTAACCCACTGAGCCACCCAGGTGCCCTTCCTTTAACATTCTTATGTCTTGGTTTATAACCAGGTAAATATGTCAAATATTTTAATGTACTATACACATTTAATGTACAAATATTTTAATGTACCCCTTTTCTAATATTGAATGTGTAGACTAATACCTCTTTTCTATTTTACTAAACGCTGGTCATTTAGTCTGCAAAAAGGGGTTCTTTTCTACAACAAACTATTACAGATGTTTGCTGGCATTTATTTGTAGTAGAAAGATTTAATTTTTTGTTTTTTGTATCAGCCATAATTTTTATCTTCCCCTCTAAACTTCCTCACAAAGGACACTGGTTGTTGGCATTAATGGATTTTTAAAGGGAAGAGACTGTATTTAGGGGAAAATAACTTTCTATGTTATCCATGCCTTGTTTACCTTATTAACGCAGTTACATGCCCAACAGTAGTAATCTGATTTAAGTCTCATCTGCATTAGATTTTTTTTTTTTTCAACATCTTACTTCTTCACCACTCAAGGACAAAAAAGGTTTCAGAATTTTTCTAGAGAGATACAGTTAGCTATGGGATAATTTCTGCATAAACAAAACAAGCATTGCTATGTTAAACTCTGAATATCATTTCTTGGCTTTTGAGCTGTTATTTAATTTCTTTGCTTTTCTATTTAATATTCTTTTCTAAGTATTCTATGTTCTTACTTTTTGGACCTATTACACTTTTGTTCTTTTGCTTCATTATATTCCACAGTTCCCATTTTGAATGGAAACAGATGATTCGTATTTTTTCTTCCTGTTCACTTAAAAATTTTTCCCTGGGTCTCATTTCTTCATTGTGGTTTGTGACATAGGAACTTACGGATGAAAAACCCTTCGCTGTAGTCTAGTGTAATGTCCCCCTCACTCCCATTAGCTCTTCAGTAGCTCATTGCTGACAGATGATCATTCGGCTTCTGCCTTAATAATTCCACTTTTGGGGAGTTTATTATTTTGCAAGGTGAAAGGGAAGTTAGAAGGAGGGAAACGCTCTGTGTGTGTGTGTGTGTGTGTGTATGTGTGTAGTTGTACAGCATTGTGAATGCACTTATTTTTAATTGTTTTTAATTGGCAATTTTTTATTGAGCTAAAATTCATATAGCATAACATTCACCATGCAGTTTGATGGCCTTCAGTATATTCACAGTATTGTGCAGCCATCACTGTTATCTAATTCTAGAGCATTTCCATCACCCTAGAAAGAAACCCTGTGCCTGTTAGCAGTCACTCTCAATTCCCCTTCTTCCTGTATCCTCTGGCAAACACTAATCCACTTTCTGTCTCTATGGATTTGCCTCTTCTGGACATTTCATATAAATGGAACCAGGGGCATGCTCTTTGAAAGGAATGTAGGAGACACAACGAATGTGACTTGCGATATGTTAAAATTTTTTTATGTGTTTTTAAAAAGAGATTTTATTTATTTATTTGACACAGAGAGAGATCACAAGTAGGCAGAGAGGCAGGCAGAGAGAGAGGGAGAGGGGGAAGCAGGCTCCCTGCTCAGGAGAGAGCCCGATGCGGGGCTCCATCCCAGGACCCTGAGATCATGACCTGAGCTGAAGGCAGAGGCTTAACCCACTGAGCCACCCAGGCACCCCGCGATATATTAAAATTTAAGTTATCCTGAGGATGTCAGACTGTAGGAGAATCTAAAGAGCAGGGGGCAAAAGAATTTTCTGGGTGCTGACATGGTCTAAAGAGCAAGTGACAAGGTGTGGGAGCAACAGATGCTGTCTGCCCCTTATGCAGTTTCATGGAGAGGAAAAAAAAATCCAGCTGAGGAGACAGCAGGGTCCAGGAGGGGATGAGGGTATTTGTAAACTGAGGAAGAGCGGTGCCTGTGGCGAAGAGGACGGTTGGAACAGCTCCCTTGTGTGGGACACCGCACTTCCATGCATGTAATCTGAAATTGCTACTGATGGAGCCTAAGTGCTTGCTTCAGCGCGGGCTGTTGTCAAAGGCATGGAGAGCACTAATGCTGATTTCATGTTTGCAGTGGCCTGGGCACAAGGGACCCTTGTCCTTTTCCGATGATCTGATCAGCTTCTTTCCATCCTACTGCTCTGACGTTGTTGCTTTCATTATTCTTTTATGTTCAGCGAGATCGTTCATAGACAAACTTCACTCTTTATCTTTAAAATTCTCCTCATTCTTTCATATTTTAATACAGATTTCATATGCCATACTTGCTGTTATTCGTAATGTAACCTTTTATGAGATGAGTAATTTGGGGCAGGCACTCATTTAGTTTATTGCATATTATTTACTGAAGCATAGTATCTAGATGGCTGTTAAATATTATTAACTGGTAATGAAAGTATCACCAAGAGTGACTTGGTATTCTGTAAACTTGACGGATTGCCTCTTGAGGCCTTGGCTTTCTTATTCGTAATGGAGGCTGTCTTGTAAAAGACCCCTGCTCAGTGTTAACATCTTGTGATTTTCTGATTATCCCTTAAGAAGATTTGTACAATAAGTACTGCTATCATACATATTTGTGCTGTTATTTCAAAGGGAAATGGACATCTTTGGTTGCAGTATGGAAATGAATTTAGATTAGTTGCTCGTGAGAATGTTATTTATGCTGTCAATTATACTTTAAAATGATTAAAATTTTAAATCCAAGGGAGTACATTTTCATAGAGTAGTTTTTCAGAGCAACTCAACTTTTGGAAGTATGGGTTGAACTATATATTAAACACCCTACTGAGGAACCTAAGAATAAAGAAATGTTTTGTAATATAGTTGCTGACATATTAATTGCTTCACTCACTTTTGTTCTAGAAATAGCTTCATAGCACGGTTCAGCATGATTGAGATATTGATAATTTTTTTTTCTTTTTGCAAAATTCCCAATTTTTCACTCTAACTTGCTCTCTCCTCACGCATCTATTCTTACAAAAAGGACAACGAATCAGGCCGAGTATAAAGATATCTGGAAATTTTATATTTCAGGAGGAGGATAGGTTTTTTTTTTTTTTTTAAAGATTTTATTTATTTATTTGACAGAGATCACAAGTAGGCAGAGAGGCAGGCAGAGAGAGAGAGGAAGGAAGCAGGCTCCCTGCTGAGCAGAGAGCCTGATGCGGGGCTCGATCCCAGGACCCCTTGATCATGACCCGAGCTGAAGGCAGAGGCTTTAACCCACTGAACCACCCAGGCGCCCCAGGAGGAGGAAAGTTTTGTTCTTCCATTACTTAATCTGTTTTCAGAGGGATTGAAGAAAAGCATTTGTAGAGTTAAAACTTTCCCCCATATATTTATGTATCAGGAAAAGTGGTTTTAGATGAAATGGCTCATAGACCTGTTAGTCTCCTCTCTTTTTTTAAAGTCAGATAAGAGTTTTATTTTGGGGAAAGCTGATCCTCCAAGATGTTTTCTATACCAGCCGAAATATACTGGGCTAGATTGGAACATGTAGTGGTTGGCAAGGGTCTAAAAGATAAAGAGTCATGGTTAAGAGGCTCCTTTTCAGGAGTGACCAGGTGAGAGGCTTGCAGAGTAGCTATTTGTGGAATTTTCCCGGTGAGGCTTTTGGACTGGCATAACCCTTAGAAACTGACTCTGTGCCTTCACATCTGTCACTGTACAGTGGGGTGGACCCTTCTTTCCTCCACTTAAGAGCTGCCCTCCAAAAGTCACTTTTTACTTTTTACTTGTTCCTCTTTCAAAAGTATGCCAGGATAGAGTTCTGCAGAGGGTACATTCATGCTTGAAAATTTGTCTAATCTTGAACACAAGGATTTTATTTTATTTTATTTTTTAAGAGTTTATTTATTTATTTGAGGGAGAGCATGAGGGGGTGGGAGGATCAGAGGGAGAGGAAAAAGCAGACTCCCAGCAGAGCACAGAGCAGGACATCGAACTTGATCCCAGGACCCTAGCTTCATGACCTGAGCTGAAGGCAGGTGCTTAACTGACTGAGCCTCCCAGGTATCCCAATACAAGGATTTTAAATTGTACTCAGAATCAGAGGTACCTGTTTAGGGTTTTGAAGAGTTTTCCTTCCACTGTAAGGGACCTCAGTTGGGGGGAGGAAGGGCAGGTTTATTGGTTGGTATTTAAGATCAACCTGTGAGTCCGTGCTGTATTGATGGGTTCTTTTACTAAGCACTTGTTTCAGATAAAATGGATGTGCAAAGTTGTTCCATAAAGAAAGAAAAAGACATAAATTCACACTTGTTCTTTGAATCAACTGATATATATTACATATACTTTTAAAAGAACCCATTTCTGGGGGGGCGAAATGGTAGAAGTTACTGTAGGGTGTTTGACTATCATCTTGTGCACCTGTACATAAGATGTATTTATTTTTAGAAGTTTCTTCTGTAGGTAGAATAATAAAGTGCAATAATTTAAATTGTGCCGGAGTCATTATATAATATATTATATCCAGAGGGCCCATTTCCTCTTAGAAATTTCAAGATTGGTCACTAAACTTGAAAACACACACACACACAAACAAGCCTTAAGAAAACAAAAACTGGATCAGAAATGAAAATCTACAAAATAATAGGGAAAGCAGAATACAAAAATGATGATAACATAGAGCAAGTCTTCATTGACTTTTGATATATGTGCTTAAGACTGGATTAGCATTAAAAGGGAATTGACCCTATATACAATTTTTTGTTCAAGATCTGGAATTATCTATGATCATTTAGTATAGATTTCTAAAAATGAAATTATTGGCTAAAATATTTTAAAGCTGTTCACATACATACTGCCTGAATTATTATTTAGAAAGGTTGTATTAGTTTATAATTAGCATTGCATTGGAATGGTTTTCTCACAATTCCTGTACCAATAACTTGGTGTTATTTACATGCTTTACAGTTTTCAGTTTGGTGGGTGACAAACATCTCTATAATTTCTATGATTTATGCTGACATTGATGAGCTTAAATGTTTTCATGTGTTTATGGGTCTTTTTTGGATATGAGTTCTGAGTGTTGTTTTTATGGTTAATGTGTTTTTTTTTGGTCAATGACTGTTGGTAAGGAGTACATCAGAGTTGTTATTTGTCTTGGTAGAAAGTTGGTAGAAAGAACTGACATGTCTAATAATAGTCACAATAATTCATAGTAATGTCATAGTAATTCATTATGATATATATGCATGTAGAGTAATAGGATAAATCTGTTATAGGTCATGTCTTCTAAAATTTTAAAGATGAAGACTATTGCTATACCCAGTATACTGTAGGGTAAAAAGATTGGTTAAGTACTTAATATGCATTTTTTTATTAACATATAATCTATTTTTTACCCCAGGGGTACAGGTCTGTGAATTGTCAGCTTAATATGCATTTTTATCACCATTTTACTTTCAGTGTATTTGTACCTAGAAGGAAGATTGAAAGCACATACGTCAGAACGTTAACTATGGTAATTCCTGGGTGGAGAGAATAAAGGTGATGTTTAAAAAAATTATTTATAGTTTTCTAGAGTTACTAAATTTTCTACAGCGAGCAAATGTTACTTCCTTAATTATATGTAAAAAAAAGGTGATGGGAACACAATTGGAATGATCAGTGATAACAACTTAAGAAGTTGACAAAAACATTTTTTCATATCGTCCAAGATTAAAATGATTAATTTTTATTGTTATTTTCTTTGGAGGTCATTATGTCACAGAAAAATTTTGGTTGGGGAGTATAAATTTATGGAATACTGAAAAAGTGTTGGTTTAAGAAAATGGGTGTACTTTTGGCAATTGAATTCATTACGTGCATACTTTTTAATCCTTGGTAAAATTGATCCTGCATTTGTGGTTAAGTTTGTGAATATTATGGTGGGGGGGAAGATATTTCAGTGTATTTTAAATTATGATGTTAACATTTGCATAGGTGTTAGATACTTTCCTTGAGTTGTTGTTGTGTGTGTAAAAGTATGCTTTTAAAAATTGAGCATATATTTTGGATTTGAAGAAAAAAGTATATTTTAATGAGTAGTCTTACTAAAAATAATAAATATTTGTTTTTAAAAAGCCTAATAATTCTGCCACATGTTTTTCTTTCTGACCTGTTAAATTACTGAGCTTCAACAGCTTTTCTCTTTCAGAAGTTGAGAGAGTAGAGATGTCAAGTTTAGTACCTTGGCTATATGTAATCCTATGAAAACATTTGCATGCTCTCAGTTAAAAACAGGATTTTGAGTTGTAGGACTCCACAGCGTCCTTTTGAATATGTTTCCTGTCACAAAACACCAGCCAATATGTAGTTTCCTGTTGTTCTTCTTAACAAAAGTTTTAGCTGAAAAGAGATTCATTTGATGTATGATTAGGCTATATGGTAGTATATAATATTTTTAGTTAGGGTCAAAGGGTCAGTTCCTCTCATGCATTGGATTGGATAGTGTTCCACCTTTGAAAAGCTTTGGTAGATAATGCTGGAACATATAGGTGATAACAAAAATATTTTTGTTGAGTGGCAGAGTTTTCTGAAATTAGAAGTTAGAAGTATTGCTTCTGGCCTAATGGATCAACTGATAACTCAGATCTTAAAATTTTAAGCAATTCTGGCATTTTATAAGCTCTGGTGAAGTCATAATTAAATTGCCTTATTGTATACACTGGTGCTGCATTACCATTTTCCATTAGGTGTACTTAAACCTTACTACATACAATGTGGCTAATAAATTCTGTGTTTTATTGAATATTGATTTTATAGTAGTAATACTCCTATGATTGATTGTATATAATTTTAAGGATTATATGAAGGAGAAAAGGCAACATTATTATGCATCCGACTAACTTTGAGATGAAACTCGTGTTTTTCCATTGGGAGATTCTGATGCTTGTGGAATTTTTACGTTGCTGGTTCCTTCTCTGAATAATGAGTTCTGTGAGTAGTATTTTTAAGGAACTAGAGAACTCTCAGGAGATTGCCCCATTTGCAAATATAGCAAATCAGAAGTTTTAGTTTGAAGTTACTTGGTTTTGGCTGTTTTGTGACATTCTTGCCCTTAATATAGAAAGGAACCATTGACTAAGTAGAGTTGATTCCTCTCACTGGAGGATGGTGGAAATAAATTGTAAATATTAATATGAAATACTTTCTTCTGCAAGTTTTTGTTTAAATTTGTTAGTTAACTAACCTGCAGTGTAATGTTAGTTTCACGTGTAGAATGTGGTGATTCAGCACTTGCATATAACACCCAGAGCTCATCACAAATTAATGTGAAATACTTTTGAAGGTGTCTTTTTTACCATGTGTTGTATTTATTTATTTATTTATTTTTTATTAAAGATTTTATTTATTTATTTGACAGAGAGAGATCACAAGTAGGCAGAGAGGCAGGCAGAGAGAGAGAGAGAGAGAGAGAGAGAGGGAAGCAGGCTCCCTGCCGAGCAGAGAACCCGATGTGGGACTCGATCCCAGGACCCTGAGATCATGACCTGAGCCGAAGGCAGTGGCTTAACCCACTGAGCCACCCAGGTGCCCCCCATGTGTTGTATTTAATGTTTAGGTAGTATTATTAGTTAAGGTTCTCCAGAGAAACAGAATCAAGTAATAGAAGATGTGTTTGTGTGTGTGTGTGTTGGGGGTGGTGGTGGTGAGGGAGAGACAGAGGGAGAGAGAGAGAGAGACAGATACACAGACAGGGAGAGATTTATTTAAGGTTTGGCCCACACGATTATGAAGGCTGGTGAGTCCAAGATCTACAGGGTGGGCTGGCAGGCTGGACACCGAGGGAGGGGCTGGTGTTGTAGTTTCAGTCCAAAATCTGTCAAATTAGAGACTCAGGGAAGGACCCAGGCTGGAGGGTAAGGATTCAAGTCCAAAGACCTGCTGGAGAATCTCTGCTTGCTCAAGAGAAGTTGGTTTTTTGTTCAATTCAGGGTTCAACTGACTGTTTAAGGCCTACCCATGTTATGGAGGGTAATCTGCTTTACTCTGATTTAAATGTTAATCTCATTCAAAAACACCCTCACAGAAACATCCTGAATAATATTTGGCCAGGTTTCTGGGCATTCTGGCCCAACCAAGTTGTCACATAAAATTAACTATTACAGTTAGGTTTTCTTACTTGGTTCTAACCTCTGAAGCAGTTTCAGGAAAAAAACAAAACAAAACAAAAACCTCAGTTTTTTTCCTCATATCTTAGTGGAGTTGTTCTGCTGTCTGTTTTTCTTAGAAAACTTGCGAACAGAGTTCTCCCTCTTGGGGCAGTTTGTAGTAGTAGTAGTTGTAGTAGGAAGATCACATGGTTTGGAATCAGATTGGATCCAGATCCTGCTGACATATGATCTACTTAATAAAGTTTGTTTCCAGTTTGAAAGTAGGGACTTCATCTTATGGTTGTGTCTCCAGGACTGCTACAGTGCCTGGCACATAGTAGGTACACAATCAGTGGTGGTAACCTTTGATGTCCCTTATCCATGTTCCTTCCCCTTCCCCATTCCCTCCCCACATCTGAAGGTCCAATGGGGATGACGGTGATAATATTTGTACGTGTATAATGATTGTATAATTTATTTACAAGTGAAATCCTTCAAGTTAGCAGTTAGAAATGAAGGCTGAGTGATCCCATTACAGATTGTAATCTTTTCTGGCCCCTGCTCTGGCTGGCTGAAGCTCTTATGCTCTTTCATTTGGGAAATCTCAATCTATTGCCCTGTAAGATAATGACAGTTTATAACTAACCAGAAATGTCATTAAAATATGGTTGCATGAGATATAGCTGTGAGGGTTGAAGGGGGAAAGTATTCATTTTGCCTTAACTTTATTTCTGCTTTGAGTGATCGACCAAGCTTGTAATTAGTTGCAAGAAAATACAAAAATTGAGGTTCCATACGAAAGTTGTAAAGCTACTTAGAAATTGCAGTAATTTGCTACAACTCTGGTAAATTTTATATGTGAATATATCTGTATTCTTACATGAAAATTGAAAATTTAATTAAAGAAGGCAGTTGAATTATTTCTTAACATTTAGTCTCTTCCCCACATTTTATTTCCTGACCTGTTTATTAAAATGTAGTTTCTTTTGTACTTTTCTTTGATTAGAGAGGAAATGCCTTTTTTTTTTTTTTTTTGGATAATATCTGTACCCCCCCCCCTTGATAATTGATTTTAGAAACGTCTTTGGTTTTAATTGTAGACCTAAGTATAATTTTGTAATTATTTTGGTAGTTAGTTTTCTCATTCTCTAATCAGGCAGGCTCTTGCTGAGTATGACTTGTTTATCCAGAAAACAGTTTTTCATTTTTCTCCATGATTTGTAAGTAATTAGTAATAAACTGCATTGGAACAAATAATCCAAGGTCTTCAAATCATATTTTTTTGTCTGTATGTTTCCTCCATGAATTATATTATCTGGGAGAAGTCTGACAGTTGTTATTAGACTAAAATATGATATGGCTTTGCTTGTTCATGCAAATTCATTTAGGTACAAAATGTATGTCATTTTCCCCAGGCAGAAATAGCTTTTAATGGCACTCTAAGGAAGACAATTGCTAAGCTGTTTTCTGCATTTTTCTTTTTAAATAAAAATACCCTAACTGTTTGGAGGTTTATGTACATATCTGCTGACACACAAAAAAGTGTTCTGTAAAAAAAAACAAAACACCTTTTGGTGATAGCGATGTTGGTAAAAACATGTGGCCTTATATTCTGTTCACGTTATTTGAGTGACTTGAGCCAGTATGTCAGGTACTGTTATGCACTGTATGTTATTACTGCTGGTGATATTTTTGCTTTGAGATTAATATGATTCTAACACTCTGCAATTATTGCTTGGGCATTAGTCAGGGTTGGTAGATCACTTATGATTCAGGTGTTTATGAATAGCTGCTTATGCTGCAGCCATTTCGACGTATTGTCTTCTAATTGTTAGCAGTCGACCAGCATTTTTGAATCTTTAGTATGTGTTGAGCATGGGGCTTGATGTGTGGATATTTTTTGTTTGTTTGTTTTTGTTTTGTGTTTTTGTTTTTCGTTTCATTTTATTTTATTTCTTTTCAGTATTCCAGAGTTCATTGTTTATGCACCATACCCAGTGCTCCCTGTAATACATGCCCTCGCGAATACCCACCAGCAGGCCAATATGTGGTTATTAAGATAAATAAGAGAAGCCCTTGCTTCTCGAGGAGTGTATAGTCTTAACAAGGAGATAGAGAACAAAACACGTATAGGATAGTGGAATAAGTACTGGGATATGGTTATAATCAGAAGGTGACTGTATGTGATTTCTGGGCCAAACTGTGATTTTTTTCAGAATAAAACAGGAGTAAGAATTATATATATTTGAGAAACCAGAAAATCTGAGTGTGTGTTTGGGTTTTATTTACTTATTTTTAAAAAAGAGCACAGACCATTGCTTCGTCTTCTTCGTACCCCACAGTGTCTAGGGTGACCATATGATTTATTGTCAAACAGGGATGCTTTCTGACAGCGAAAGGACTATTGTTAACACTTAGTCTCCAACAGTG
Organism: Lutra lutra; assembly: GCF_902655055.1. Taxonomy (NCBI): domain Eukaryota; kingdom Metazoa; phylum Chordata; class Mammalia; order Carnivora; family Mustelidae; genus Lutra; species Lutra lutra. The sequence continues at coordinate 38,751,547 of NC_062288.1, forward strand.
GGCATAATCTAGGTCTGACCCAGGGTGGCCAGTACGCAGCGTCGCCTTCATATAACAGGGTGCTGAGGTCCCTTCTTCATCAGGAGGAGGGGACTCATCAGGGAGGGCTCCTTAGACGAAATGGTACTGAGACTTTCAAGATGATTAAGAGTTAATTAGGTAGAGAAGTGGGACATTCTAAGTCCAGGAAAGGTACGTTTGAGGTAACTGTAGATAAATCAGAATAACTGGAGGAACAGTGGGGGGATGCGTGTGCATGTGTGCGTGCGTGTGCGTGTGCATGTGTGTAGTGTCAGAATGTAGGCAGGTAATAGTTCAAGGACAGACTTGTCTACTATGGGCTTGGAATTAGATGCAAACTGGGGAGTCACTGAGGAACTTAAAGGGGTAGTTGACCTCGCCACTTTGCTCTAGTGCCTCCCTCTTATATATTGCTGGTTCTGGAAAGCTGGAGGAGATCCATCAGTCCTCCATTCTTTCTCTTTCATTCACTCTGTTCTTTCAGTAGACATTTATCTTAGTGCTTAGATTCTGAACCTGTTATTGCTTGTTTCTTGTCTTTCTAGGTGTGTGTTTAATTGAATATTATGTATATTAATGAAATAGGAGCGTTCAGTGTCTTTTCTATAAAAATGTAAATTGAAATCTTCAGAAAGATCTGATGAGGAGGTCACCTAAAAATCTTGCTGTTGAATTAAATGAGGGTGATAGGGATTAATACAACTGTTTGACCAAACAGCTAAAATGATCAACTACTCCAGTTATTTTTCAAGTGTCTTTAAGTTTTTGATCCACTTTAAGAAAGTCAAACTGGCCATCATAGCCGGGCGTAATGCTGATTGTTAACCGGCGGGCATAAACCCAAAGCAAAGGGCCTGGCCTGACACCCAGAGATCAGGGAAGGAATGTACGTTTAGTTGTCTTATGTCAATCAAGACCTGATAAAATATAAATCACTTTTTATGATTCCCCACTTTAACTGCTTTTTTCAGTGAGTTGACTAACTCTTAGTCCAGATTGCTTCTGCTAAGAGAGCATCTTCTTGTAAAGAATGTCTGCTCTAAGCTAGCACTAAGCTAATTGCCTAAATTACATATTGGAATATAATCTTTGCCAAAGAGCCTGCATTCCAGTGGGAAAGATGGATGGGTGAGTCAACAGTTATAATATAGTGAGAGATGCACTGTGTTAGAGGTGTGCACAGGGCACTGAGGGCAGAGAAAGGTCACCTGGGTTCTGGAGAGAAGTGAGGAGAAACTTCTAGGAGAAGGTGAAGCTCTAGCTAAGTTTCAAAGGTTTAGTAAGTGTCTGTAGAGGAAGGGGTAGGTGTGCAAAGTAGTAGGGAGGCACAGAGGAGAGAAAAACACATCTGTTGCAGATCTTAAAGTAGTTTAAGGTTGTTGATACATGATAAGGCAAGTTCATCTCAGGAGGATTCTTTGTGCTAGACTTAGGAGTTTGCATACTTTTCTTCAAACTTATCAGTCATAGGGGATTTTGAGCATGGAAAGGCATGGTTGGATTCATATATTAGAGAGGCCACTCTGATGGAGGGTGGAAGCCAGATGGAAGGGTCAGGTATGGAGATGGGAACAAGGTGGGTATGTAGGAATCCAAATGAACAGGGATAAGACTGGTGAATATTTATAAGAATGGGGGTCAAGACGGGCAAAGGGCAACCTGGGGCAAGACATAAAGTGGAAGGTGATGAGGGGTGCTGTTTTTTTAATAAAGTTAACTTTTGAGTGCAAAAATCATATGCGACTGTTTCTTATTCATCTCCTGTATTTTTCCTTCCGTCTCATAATAGAACCTTGCCTCATGCTTAGTTTATAACCGGTACTCAGTAAATGGGAGGCAGTGAAGGAATTAGCTGCATATAAAGAGGGAGTTGATTGTCTTTGATCCAACAGTTGCAAAATTGGATGGATGAACTGATGGGGTCCTTTGAGGAGCGCAGTGGTTATGAGAGCTGGATCCAGGTTTCTATGGTATTGGGGTACCATGAGAAGAGGAAAGACCAGGATAAGGGGGTAAGACCTGGTGGAAGTACAGGGAGGCAGCATCATGGATCAGGCCCAGATTTTGGAGGAAAAAAGATTCAGAAACAATGCTTTGGAGAAAGCTTGAAAGAGAGGTTTAGAAAGATTTTAAGAAGTATAAAGGTTTAACAGCCTTGCTAGTGGGTTGGTAGGTGAAGTAGGGTACTCTGAGTAATTCTGAGGAAAGAGGGTGACATTTATGGATTGAGACTTGGATTGAGACTATGGATTGAGAACACTTCTGATTAGGAAAGGTCAAAGAGGTACAGGGATGTAAAGACACGGACTCCCATTTATTTCTGATCAAATAAGTTAGTACTACTGGACCTTTTAAACAACTGTAATAGTAACTCAGAGCCGTGTCCAAGGTTGGTGGCAGAATTGGAAGCAGGGTTCGGGGTTGAAGAGAACCAGTGCTAAGCTTAGCTGTCAGTGTCTTGCAGGTTAAGCTCTAGATTCTTACTGCATCCATCCAAAATGGTCGGGTACGCAGATGGTGGTCACCTTCTCTAGAATTACTTTGCCTGGACTGTGAAAAACTTTTCTTTATTTTCTTTGTACATTTCTCTAGCTGTAATTTGCCCCCTGATACCAGATCTGCGATGATCCTTAACAAAGGCTCCAGAGTGACAAACGTGAATATTATTCTAAATCATCACTGGACTGAAATAGTACTTCTTTCAGTCTTAATTTGTATTGCAAAAGTAAGTGCTCCTCAGTAAGATACTGTGTTTGTTTTCTTTTCTGAAGGCGTGGTAAGCTTCAGATGGTATTCTAGTAACTCCTTATTTGATTTCAAGCAATTGCCTTTGACAGGTCCTTGTAAATTAAAATCTTCTTCCTGTTGGCCTGATGTCATACAGTGAGATATTGTTCCCACGAAGGGATGTCACTTTATGAAAATGCTAAAAGAAGTCATGAAAATGAATAGAGAGAACACACAGTTAATGCAAATAGGACATATACTAAAAACACTAATAACAGAATTGTTCCTGTTAGGGATTTTTCCTGCATGAATTAGAATGGCTGTGGGTTCTTAAAATACCACTTCTATGTGTATGAATGTGTGCCTCTAAAAGTATTTAGATGGGAGTGGCTGTTTCCATGGCTATTTCTTCTTCAGTGAATTTTTGCTGCTGAAGATACACTGACCTTCAGGCTTTTGGCATTTATTTTACTTGAGGTAGGTGTTGGGTTGGGCATTAGCCACTTTTAAAGACAAATTCAGTTTTCTTTGTTGTTATTGTTTTAAAGATTTTATTTATTTATTTGAGAGAGAGAGAAAGAGAGAGCATGAAGGGAGGGGGAAGGGCAGACGGAGAAGCAGACTCCCTGATGAGCAGGGAACCCAGCACGGGGCTGGATCCCGGGATCCTGGGATCATGACCTGAGCCGAAGGCAGATTCTTAACCGACTGGGCCACCAGGCGTCCCATGATTATTATTTTTAAGTGAGTCTATATATACTGGCTGAAAGACACTCTGGATTTTTGTATTGTATTTTACTTAATGATTTTGTTAATGGTGTCAAACAAATTGACTTGGTACTGACTCTATACTTGAATTCTGTAAAATGAAGGTGCTGGATTAGGTAACCTTTTTATCTAGAAGTGCTTTGTAGATACAAAATTTCAAGGCTGTGTTATAGAATTCTTGATTTGCTACATGAATAATCAGACACCTTACCTTTGTGAATGTTGTTTTGAGGTGTTAGTTTAGTGTTTGCTAAGTTTATTAGAACTGAGGCAGAGTTTTGGAGAGCTAATTCTGGAAGTTAAATTAAGCTCTGTGTTAAAATTGAGAGAATATATATTCACAGCATTTGACCTTGGAATTATAAGTAGGAGTGGTTGAGAGGAAGGGAAGGGGGGATGGTGGGACTCATCATGACAGTTCATGAATTAAATGAACCACCTACTCTACCAATAATTATGATACATCTTTTTTTTTTTTTAAATGCTGCTCTTCCTTTACAAAGATGGAGATTCCAGCCCACCTGGGGCATATACTTTTTTTTTTTTTTTCCTTTGGTCAGGAAAGGAAATAGAGTTTTGATTCATTAACCTTCTATCCTCTGATCTCCGGTGTGACTGGAATCACATAACTGTGAAACAGATGGTTAAGAGCATGATGTGTATCTGCTGAGAAGCCCTGTGTGATGGAATATGTGACTCTATGATTAGAAGTCAGGAAGAGGGGCGCCTGGGTGGCTCAGTGGGTTAAGCCTCTGCCTTCGGCTCAGGTCATGATCCCGGGGTCCTGGGATCAAGCCCCACATCGGGCTCTCTGCTCCGCGGGGAGCCTGCTTCCTCCCCTCTCTCTGCCTGCCTCCCTGCCTACTTGTGATCTCTCTCTGTCAAATAAATAAATAAAAATCTTAAGAAAAAAAAAGAAGTCAGGAAGAAATGAGCTTTGACTATTAAACACACACACACATGCACACAGGCTGTCTTTGGCCATCTATGTATACCCACGTCTCTCTGCACATACAGGTCAGGTGTATAGCATATAGTGTCCTGCCACTGGGGAGGAAAATGTCAGAACTTTATTGTTAAGAACAGTTACATCATCAAACTACAAAGCTCCAAGAAATTCTCTGGCAGCTTAGTTTGCCATGATCCAACTGGGAATGTGCAAATTTATAAGGAGATTAACAGAGAGAAATTCATTGTGGTTCAGTTTTTAACTGCAGGCTGCTCCTTCTCTGGGAAGTCTAAAAGACAACAAGGTGAAGTTAAAATATTCTGAACTATTTGCAGAAATGCCACCGAAGCATGTAAAGCATCAAAGTGCTTCTGAAGTCATCACTGAATTCAGGTAGACAGGCAGAGAGATTAGAATAGAAGGTGAAGTGGGAGTCGTTCCCCTCCCTTCTCCCAGCTGTACTGGAGACAGCTGCAGTGTGGTTGAGCTCTGTGCCTAAATGTGAAATCAGAATGAGCAGGGCCTCTAACCTGTCAGCTGGGGATGAGCTGGAGAGCGCCATCCTAGGGCAAAGCACTGGGAGATAGGCCGTTAGGGTGCTCACAGCCCCCAGCTTAAGTCACCCGAGTAAGTTTCAGTTTAATTAGTTTGTCTCTATTCTGTAACCACCCAGGGATTTCCCCATAACTGAAGGAATTTTCCTAATCACGTGAACACTTAACAGTAATAGAATAACAGGAAATAGTCTTGATTCTAGAGCTAAGAAAACAGCCTCTATAGGTTTGTGAGTATAGGCGTGCTAATCCATTACCAGTGGACCAACAGTCAAAAAGTGTTTGAGTGCCGCCTCATCCTAGATCTCCAGGAAGTTCATTTGTTCTCTATCTCACAAACTTCCCCTTTAAAAGTCCTTTTGTTACTCTGCTTCAACCAAATAATCTACATGCCTGTGAGCTCCTTAGGCAGGACGCTCTATGTCTTTGTAATTTTTGGGTGCCCCCTGTCTATGGCACGCTTTGGGTGTTCAGTAATTAATTGTGTATGAATGAAACTTTACAGCCATCTACCCCGATTAGTTCTACAAATGTGTGTCCTGATTTCCAGAGCTCTTAGACTTTAAAGTAATGAAGCCTGTGAAGTAGAAGTATGTAGTGATAAGTGGTTTGGTTTAATGCAGAACTATATGCATCTCATGTAAACTGCTTTTTAGGGGAAAAACTGGAGAAATAAAAATTGTTTTTTTTTTTCTTTTTTCTGTTTGATTTTTGAGGTGAAGATAGTCAAGATACCTGATGCCCTATTTCCTTAGCCCAGTCATTAGATAGGTGGCACTGTGACAGATACTGGCCTTTTTTGCAAGAGGTGATATAAGTAAAAATTGGTATAGCCTTTTGGATAGGTTGCCAAGCCATCTCACTTCTTAGTTTAATTTGGAATAACTTTGAGTTAGTTTTCTTTTGTAGGTTTGCAATATTGTGTAAACTGATTTGTTGAATGTTTGCTTTGGGAATGGTGGTACTTTAGATATCTCTCCATTTGCTCATGCTCATTTGGTTTTTACCTTGCCATTATTCCAGCAAATTTATGATGGTGCTTATGGAAAGGGAGCAGATATTTGAGGTATTATGATTACTATTTTTAAAGATTATTTATTTATTTGAAAGAGAGAGAGCAAGCATGTGTGCGCAAGCAGGAGGGGCAGAAGGAGAGGGACAGAGAATCTCAAGCAGAAACCGTGCTAAGCGTAGAGCCAGATGTGGGGCTCAATATCACACTAATGGCCTGCGCTGAAACCAAGAGTTGACGCCTAAGGACTGTGCCATCCAGTTGTCCCTAGGGTATTGTTTATTTAAAGGACATGGTTAACTCCTTTTTCTAGTGGAGAGGGTGCTTTGTGCAATTCAATTCAAGCATCTTCTTACTGTAGCCTTTGTCTAATTCTGGCAGTGTACAAAAGTGATGTTTCAATATATTATTTATTTGGATTTTACTTTTATTTGAAATGTTTATTGCTTAGATGTTTATATTATTATAGTTATTTGATGTGTAACTTCTATTTTTTTTCTTATTTTATTTCTGTTTTTGATGTTTTCCTCTTATATGGTTTAATTTTTCCCCTGTGAGAAGTAATGAGAGCCCTCAAGTCTGCTCTCTTTGTCTTTTTGTAGCTTCTTATGCATAACATCATATGGCTGGAGTTGATATAATCAAATAATTTTTTTTCTTTTAGTTAACAAAACTAAACTGTTATGATGTTTCAGCAACAGAAATTTAAATCTGGTTTTATTTCAGATGTGTTTTGGTTACTGTTTCCATAATGAGGTCCAGACTCCCCAGTTAAGTTGTTATGTACAGTTTTGTTATTAAATTGCCATTTTGAGGCCCCATTTTCACCCTTAAGCCTCTTAATAGAATTCCCCCCTTTGCCGTCTATTTAATATTCAAAATTTTGTCCTCACTTCTAAGGTTTGCCCTTTATACTTTCATTAGTTCCCTTTTTTACTAGCATTTCCTGCTGTTTTCCATTTCATTTTATTTTGCTTACATAAACACATTTGTTTCTTACTTGAAGCTTTTTTTTTTTTTTTTCTGGTAATGTTGTGGATGGTATTTCCCAAAGGATTCCGAGTGATTTCCAAAAAGGAAACACAATAAAAAAACAAATAAAATTAAATAGATAATCAGGATTAAAGTGAAGAGGAGCCCAAATGTGGAGACTGTAAGTCAGCAGACCTGGTTGTTTGCTTTGTGGTTCACATGTGATCTTAAGTATCCCGTAACTCATAGTGAGAAGGAGGTATACTCAGCCCCATGTTTCTAATACTAAGGACAAGCAGCATTTTTTCTTTTTTTAACCTCAGAAGCAACAAAGCTTTTGTTTTTTTTCAAAACCAAAAGTTTTTGCATAGAACATTATCGCATTGATGATAATGATAAAAAGAGCTAACGTTTACCATGGCAGACACTACGTAAAGTTTTTTTTTTTTTTTTAAATTTTATTTATTTATTTGATAGAGATCAGTAGGCAGAGAGGCAGGCAGAGAGAGATGGAGAAGCAGGCTCCTTGCTTGCGGAGCAGAGAGCCCAATGCAGGGCTTGATCCCAGGACCCTGAGATCATGACCTGAGTCAAAGGCAGAGGCTTTAACCCATTGAGCCACCCAGGTACCCTGTAAGTAAAGGGTTTTATTGGCATTAAATCCGTTAGTCCTTAGGATAGTCAGTCCCTTTACAGCAACAGAAACCCAGACACCGAGCACTGTAGGGCAGAGGCCACGCTTTATGGGTGGATTCAGCATGTGGCCGAAGTGATCTGGCCCCAGAGCCTGTGGTCTTTACTAATGCAATACTTTGTTTTGCTCTTCCTTTTTTTAGGCTGAAATATATGTTGACATATGAAACTATATTAATTTCAAGTGTACCACATAGTGATCCGACACTTACATAGTTTGCAAAATGCTCACCTTGATAAATGTAGTTACTATGCTAAGTGTCAGGCTTTAGAATAGGCCCTTTGCCATAAGCTGTCCTCTTTCCATGCCCAGCTTGGGGCCGGAATTCACAGCCCTGAGATCAGAGTCACATGCTCTACTGGCTCAGCCAGTGAAGCGTTCCTTATCTGTTGTCCCCCCACCATTTAGAAAATAGTTTTTCTGCTCCTGCTTTTAACTGAATTGAGAACTGCCACTGCACAACTTGATGAAAGTGAAGTCAGATTCTCAATTTACAACATAGGAAACTCCAACATTTTTAGTTTTTCTTTGTTAATGTTGTTTTATTGACTAATCTTTGAAAAATGTCTGTGAAACCGTTCATCCTAACAAGTGGGGAATCAGAGGGGTGGACTGTTAAATCCACGAGACTGGGTTGCATTAAGTGATGATCCAGGCATGATTTGAGTGTAGAATTCTGTTGAGGCAAAAATTCTGTCTTTTTTTTTTGGCAACATTTTTGCCTTTGACTGGATTTATATTTTCTGTCCAGAATAGAGCCCTGGACCATCGGCCAGTTAATGTGTCTTTCCTGTATCAGACTCACTGACAGCTCTGGAAGTATAATTGAGTCACAGCAGCACACCCTTCACTCTTCAGACATCAAACACTTACTTTGAACATATTGTCCTTTGTTTAATCTCCCCTAATATGACCTTTCGGTATCCCTAACATGTGGTATAAATTTTGAGAACTTCTCAACCCTAACTGCTGAGAGCTATCCTGAATTCTATCATCCAATTCTTACCCTTTATGTTTATAAATAATTATTATTTTTGTTAAAAAGATTGGGCCTTTGAATTCAGAACAGATTCGGTGCAGAGTTAAGGAAGCACTTCAGAAAGCGTACAATGAACATTTCACAGTACCTTTGCACTCTGTTTCGTCTGCTGTCTAAGCCTTTGTCATTGTTTTGCCCTTTTTTGTACATTATACTTTTAAAAAATACATTCATGTTTCGGGCATAATGAATATCGCTTGTGGATTAGCAACAATTCTGGCAGACTTATGTAATGAAGTGTGAGCCTAATAGACGCAGTGTCTTGAGCTTTCAGACATGCAGGATGTACTTTGTGTTTTCATACATTGTCTCTGGAGAGGTCATTCCCCCTGCCTGAAATTGGTCACCTTTAGTTTTTTTTCTTTTCTCTCTGCCAAGGAAAGAGGGGATGGTAGGGTTGAGTTACTACTTAAACATTATTCCTTGCCAAAGCCCTTCTTAAAGCACCAATAAGCAAGGGCTTTGTATAGTCTAGAGTCAAATAATAAGAAGTGGTAGGTTATCCCAAAGATGTATTTTACTGGATATTAGTTCTTTAGGGAGCACTTTGAAAACATGGTTCTGTGGTTAATTATGTTTGGGAAACTTTATACTAGAGCATCTTCTATCGCAAGACTATTATTAGCCTCTTTGAGGCTCCAAGGAGACCACGCTGTTACATTTTTTGAAAAAATTCTCTTCCCACCTTATTCTTTTTCGTTTAGCATTCCGTGATGTCAATTAGCATTCCATGGCTCATGGAGCTACTTTGGGATAAGTTGTTGTACAATTTTTAAAGTAGAAGGTTTCTTTTAAGTTGCGTTTCAGAAGTTCAGTTGCTCTTACTGCCTTCTCCTTCCTCACTGATTATCCCAGAAATCTTGAATTTTATAATAGTGAATGTTAGGTTATGATAAAGTGTTTTCAGTTAATGAAAGTGCTGCTACTTTTAACTTGCAGTAAAGCTTGTTAATTGAAGTAGTCCATTTTTGCTGTTTCATTCTAGAAACCAGAGATTCTGGATCTAAAATTTTCTTTTAACCTCCTGAGTCAGCCTGGATTATAGCATGCTCTGTTTTCTAGCTCATGATAACCATATTGCTGTAAAACATAAGAAAATTAAAAACACTGTCTTCCTATTGTTTAAATAATTGATAAGAATGAAGTAAATATTTTAGGCTATGTTTGCACTTGGAAAAGGAAATTTGAGCAGTAATCTCATCCCCTAGAGATAGACCATTTGGATAATGAAGCCTAAATTAAAGTAGTTTTCTACAATAACTAGGGTTAAGTGTTGCTGTGTGGGCACCAGAGAGGGCGGTTGAGCTTATAGAGGATACTTGTAGACTCTGCTGGCTGTTTTCTTCTATTGGTAATCATTAGCAATGAGTGATCTTTTTATAAAGGGTCTCGATTTCCTTTTCTATAAAAAGAAAGAGTACTATTAGATTATCTTTTTAAGATCTCTTCCAGGTCCTAAATTCAGTTTTCTTTACTGTTGTACCTAAACAAAACTTTCATTTCTCCTTTTTTTTTTTTTTTTTTTGGCCTGGAAAGCTTTTAGCACCAAATGAGGCTTAGGCCAGTAACATTCTTTGTTTTTTAATACTGGAGGTCCAGAGAAAAGGACTTCTCTGTTTTCATCTGATGCTTTTCTTTCTCATTTTATGCACTGTCTTTATTCTGTGGATTTGAATAGAACTATCTTATTTGTGTGGGACATACTTATGTAGAATTATGAATAGGGAAACCTGAGCAAAGATCAGGTTGAAAAAATTTTGGAAGTATTTTACCCTGGGATAAAATTAAAGTTGTTTAGATTGCTATATTAATAAACAATCTAAGTACAGGGACAATGAAAAACATATATACATACGTATTTTTTAAAAAGATTATTTATTTATTTGGCAGAGAAAGAGACAGCGAGAGAGGGAATACAAGCAGGGGGAGTGGGAGTGGGAGAAGCAGGCTTTCTGCTGAGCTGGGAGCCTGAAGTGGGGCTTGATCCCACGACCCCAGGATCATGACCTGAGCTGAAGGCAGACACTTAACGACTGAGCCACCCAGGTACCCCGACACATACATATTTATTTATTTCAAAGAACAACCTACCTCAAAATAATTAAGAGCTCTAAAATAACTGAGGGGAAAATATTACCAAATGGCAAAACAGTAATTCTGTAATATGTTCAGTTTAATGAATGACTAGCTCATAGTCATTAATTGCTTCCTTGACTTTGAGAAAGTAATTTTCTCTGGTTGTTAGACTTCTCAGTTCATATATGTATTTAGAATTCTCTGAATAAATTTACACATATTAAATAAAAATAGGACTGGATTTTTTTGTCTTTGTGCTGATTCTTTCATTTTTCAATTAATAGTATGACAGTTAAAGCTATTGTAAGGTCATTCCATGTGCATCTGTACATAAAGTCTGTGTGTCAGCATTTTAAATTCTCCTTAGTATAAATATATTACAATGTATTATTTAATTTTCCTCTATTAATGGGTACTTGGTTATTTCCATTTTTTTTGCTTCCATGAACAGTGTTACAGTTAACATCTAGATATATTTTGTGTACATGTGTGAGTGTTGTGGGATGGATTCCTAGAAGTAGTGCCACCCAGAGTCCTTTCCCATCCCCCAAATTGGGTTACATCTGTCTCTCCTAAGTTCCTGAAGCTTCCTGTACATCCCTCTAACGCTCTAGTATATGTGCTGCCGAAGCGAGCACCCCTCCAACGCTCTAAAACTGCATTTTATTGTAAGTATGAGGCTGTTCCCTCCACTGAACACTCTCATGGGATGCAGATTGTGACTTATGTATTGTATCCCCAACACTGAGCACATAGTAGTGAAAAATAAATTTGAACCCGCAACTTGAAAATCAGTATCCAGCTACTCCGTTTTAGTCTTGGCCTGTCTCACACAGACTTCTATAACGCTAGTACTATTTTCCCGGTGCATTTGGATCATGACAACATAGCTCCTGAAATCCACAGCCATCAACATATAATGTGGCTCCTCTGTTCTTTGCAATTTAAGTTTCAGGAGCTTGGCATGACCCAGTGACTCAGGAGTGCTTTCTTACAGAATACAATGTTTTACAAGTCTCTTGAGATAATTCTCCTAATTAGAGATGAGGGGATGAGAACTCTTATGTCAGCATTGTGGTAGAATGAAAAGAATCCGGGTTTGGGTGTAAAATGTTTGAAGGCATCTTCTCTGTGGCATACTATAGCCGTTTACTGAGGACAAGTTTATTGATCTCTTTGAGCCTGGTTTCCTCATCTGTAAAATGCAGATAGTATTATATATTACGATTAAGTATCGGAGGGACTAAAGATCTTAAATGTGAAATGTCTACCACGAGACTTGGTACATGGTAGGCACCTGGGCAATGTTAATTCCCTTTTCCAGGTACCTTCACAATTTTCCATCCTCAAGGGGAACCGGCCTCACAAGGCCTCCACATTGGTTTTCCAAACCGCTGAGAAACTCTGGTAGAGTAGAAGGTTGTTATAATTGACAGGCGTCTTGGAGAGATTTTAGACAATTGTGGTTCAGTTTTTCTCATTCGCACATACCTGCTTCTTCATTCCTCCCAACCGTTTGGGATGTATATGTTGACTGTGACATTGCTCTTGTTACCAGGAGAAAAGTGCTCCTAATTTACCACTGTTAGTGATTACATGTTTTTATTGCAAGTTCTTGTCTTTTTTCCTGTTATCCTCCCTAATGTAGTTTATTCAAAAAATGTCCTTGATTCTTTTTCAAAGTGAGTTAGGTTATACTTGTCAAAGATCAGAAGTGGTCCTGGTTCTCATCTTTCTTGATCAAGCCCATTTTTAAATTAATCTGTAAATTTCATCAGACCAGTTTATGAACAAACAGCAAAACTACTTTCAAAAGGATAAACTACCAGAAATAGAATCAGCTGGTTCTTTAGGTAACCTCCTTTTTGGAGGACACAAAACTGAACTATGCCACGTCAAATGTAGCTTTGGGGATTGAATGAGTTTGGGCAGTATTTTCTTCAATAAGTAGTATGATGCAGATATGCTTCTACTGTGTTTTGTAAGGGAGAAATAAATGGTGACTTTTCTCCCCCAAACTGTGAAAGAACTGTGTATGAATTTTATGAGCAAATGTTTTATTACTTGTTTGATAACATAGGGATGCTAAACGAGAGGAATTCGGTGATGTGTGATGTAAATGAGTGGCTGCAGAGGATGTGAGGGTTAGTAGAGAGGACGGCAGATTCGGAGGGAGAAGACCTAGGTTTGGGACCTGCTGGCTGTGTAACCGCACACCTTTCTTCCCAGTTGCAATTTCTTCATCCAGGAAAGGGGATAATAATACTTTTTCATAATGTTGTTTTGGGAATTAAGTAAATGAATATGTGAAAGCACTTTCTAAAATGTAAAAGTATTGTCTACGTCAATAGACTGAACTGTTCGTGTACAAGTGGCTAGCATAGTACCGGTAGATAGTGGGTATCTTTTTTTTTTTTTTCAAGATTTTATTTATTTATTTGACAGGGAGAGAGAGAGATCACAAGCAGGCAGAGAGGCAGGCAGAGAGAGAGGGGGGGAAGCAGGCTCCCTGCTGAGCAGAGAGCCTGATGCGGGGCTCTTATCCCAGGACCCTGAGACCATGACCTGAAGGCTGAGGCTTAGTCCACTGAGCCACCCAGGTGCTCCAGATAGTGGGTATTAAATAAATACTTGCTGAATAAAGGAATTGGGGAAATTAAGCTGGAACAATTTGTTTCTTTTTTATTTTTAAGGATTTTATTTGTTTATTTGAGAAAGAGACAGCAGAGTGAGAGCACGAATGGGGGTGAGGGGCAGAGGGAGAGGGAGAATCAGACTCCCCACTGAGCAGAGAGCCCAATGCTGGGCTCAGTCCCAGGACTCTGAGATCATGGCTTGAGCTGAAGGCAGACACGTAACTGACTGAGTCACCCATGGCTTCTTAACAGAACATTCAGTTTATTCCTTTTTATTTCCTTCTTTCTTTATGTTCCAAATCAAGAAATACTAATCTTCTGATACATAGATTTCTGGCAGAGATAAGATGTTGATAGTAATAATGGGCTGCTCCATATCCCATTGGGGTACAGAGCGCCTTAGTTAAGAAAACAGACTGAATATGCAAATTATTTATATTGCAAAGACAGTTTACATAATAAGTATTTATTGAACATGCACTATAGACTTATTATTTAATCAGTTAGGTAAACCATTATTAGGAGCATGCCATGTGCTCAAACCCAGGGGATTGTACAGTAGTGTTGCGGCTAGCTCACCCAGCCTTACAGCCCATCAAATATGCTCTCTTTGTTTCCTCCCTTGACCTGTCCTGATTGCTGGTTGTAAGCTCTGCAAGTGCAGGGTCGTGTCTTCCTCATTCCTGTACCACCAGCACTTGGGACATAACAACTGATCAATAATTATTGATCAGTTGTTGAATCCTGAATACATGAGGATCTTTTTTTTTTAAGATTCTATTAATTTATTTGAGAGAGAGAAAGTGAGAGAGAGAGCCCGAGAGGTGGAGAGGGTCCGAGGGAGAAGCAGACTCCCTGCTGAGCGGGGAGCCTGAAGTGGGGCTCGATACTGGAATTCCGGGATCATGACCTGAGCTGAAGGCAGATGCTCAACTGAATGTCTCACTTTAAGGGTCTTGATTAATCTTTTCTCTCCCTTCCCTTCCTTTTCCTTCCCTTTCCTTCCTTTCCTTCCTTCTCCATGTCCAGCATGGGGCTTGAGCTTACAGCCCTGAGATTAAGAGTCACAAGCTCTACGGACTGAGCCAGCCAGGCGCCCCCATGAAGGTCTTGATTTAGCAGTGTTTATACAGAAAAGAACCTGAGCCATAACAATCATAATGGCTAACCTTAATTAACACACTGTCATTTCCTCTGCTAAGTGGTTTACAGGCAATAACACATTTAATCCTCTCAATACCTTGAGAGGCTGCTGTTACTATTCACATTCTACTAATGAAATACTGGAATCTCAGAGAGACTAGATAATTTGCCTGATATAGCCATCACTCATTTTTTAATTTCTTCTACCTGGGAGGATCCAGTATAGTATAGCCTCTCGTTTTTTTCTTTTCCTGTTGCTATAGTAGAATTTAGTCTCTTTTATCCAGATGACCAGCGTCCTTCCTGACACTGTTCCCCTTCCCTACTACCTCTCTCCTAGTTCCTCCAAAGAGTCTCCTTCTTGTGACCTGTGAGCTAAAGATGATGCTAATCATAGTTCCAAAGCATGAGATTGGTAGTAATGTATTTGTAATAAGGGAAAAGGAAAGCTTCAAGCTTTAAAGTAAAACGAACCAGTGCTGTTATTTTCTGGAGTCCTTGAAAATAATTAAAAGTTTATTTTGAATTCCTTCAAATGTCTTCATCTATTTTATTATCTTCTCTGCTTAAACCTGTTTCTCTTCAAGACCCGAATTCAGGGTCAGAAGATAAAGTATCACACATAAGGTTTTTGATAGGTTCATAGAATTTGAAAACTTGAAAGACTATTTTTTTAAAGATTTCTTTATTTATTTATTTGACAGACAGAGATCACAAGTAGGCAGAGAGAGAGGAGGAAGCAGGCCCCCCCCCCGCCCCCCGCACTGAGCAGAGAGCCTGATGCGGGGCTCAATTCCAGGACCCTGGGATCATGACCTAAGCCGAAGGCAGAGGCTTAACCCACTGAGCCACCCAGGTGCCCCCAGACTAATTTTTTAAATTGGGAAAAATCTTTTTAAAAATTAGAAGACTTTTTAAAAAGTTAGATTACTGAGAGTCTTAGTGTTATCTCTTCCAAAAAAGTACCTTGCCCAACTCCCACCTTTCTGTAAGTCATAAAAAGTTTTGCATAATGAAGAAACAGACCTTTTCAAGCAGCAGTGAAATCAGAGAAGAACTGAAAATTTGGAGATTACATTATGCAGATTGTCACTATGATTCTTCATTTTGCCAGAAAGAATGAAAGACAATTAACTTCCACTTGGTTTTGATGCTATGAAAGACCAACATTTAAGAAAACTGAGAAATAGCAGGGCAGATGGTCACATAAAAGAGACAGATAAAATGCAAGTAGAGAGAGGAGGAGGTTAAAAAAAAAAGCAGTGCCATGGAGACAAGGTTAGAGAGATCAGATGGGACAATAGAGTTGGTAACAAAGGGACCAAGCAGAGCAAGGTTCTGCCATGAACAGGTAACCACAGTGAGAGAGAGAGCGAGAGCGCGCGGGTGCGTGTGTGTGTAGTGTTGTCTCAACCTCAGTGAAGATAAGGACACTATATCTTTACACGTATCTTTAGGCCCAGTGACTGGTATATGTACACTTGTATATGTGACAGTATGACTCAGGGACGATTTGAGCCTCCGCAGTGTGCCCTTTTTAAGAATGCCTGACTGTATTTGTGTATTTCAGAAAGGAGTCTATCTAAAGGTTCCTAAAACACAATTTCATACTTAAATGATCAAACCTCAGTTCATTGTCAGCTTTTTCCCTCTTTTTCTGCTAGGCTGACCCATTTCCCAAAGTTAAAAGCCTCTTGTATTTGGGGGTCTAATAGGCTTCTCTGAGCTGGAGATTGTGGGAACCTAATTTCCATTTAAATCTTGACTTGTGTACGATTAAGTTTTAATTTCTATGCATTTAAAAAATCTTAGAAAAATAATCTTGGAGGGGTACCTGGGTGGCTCAAACCATTAAGCAAATGCTTTCAGCTCAGATCATGATCCTGGCTGGCATCCCAGGATCAAGCCCTGCATGGGGCTTCCTGCTCAGCAGGGAGTCTGCTTCTCCCTCTGCCCCTCACTCTGCTCTAGGTTCCCTCTCATTCTCTCTCTCTCAAATACATAAATAAAATCTAAAAAAAAAGAAAAAAGAAAAATTCGTTTAAAAAATCATTTGGTGATAAGAGTTGGAGTGCTATTTTTATTTTTAAAGTAGTCAAGGAAATGAGAAGAACAATCACTGAAATTTTAGCATGGCAGTATAGCTCATGGATTTGGTTATTTAAATTTTAGTTTTCAAATCCTTGTTGTGACCTTGGGCTGAAGATCCTTGCTTTGATTCACAGTTTCCTCATCTGAAAATAGGAATAATTTCTGCCTCATACGATTTTTATAGATTACGTGAAATGCATTTGAATGACCTTACCTTGTTGCATCTGCTACGTTGACTCACTCAATAAATGTTATTTTCCCTGCTTCTGTCTTACCTTCAGATAGAACATTTCTCTCTGATTCTTCGTCTTTGGGCCAGTCTCTCAGAAGCTGTAAGAGCAGAAAGGGCGGTTTCCCTAGGCTATAGAAATTCCCTTGGGTTTAATTTGAGCTTCAAATGAGTTCTTCTGTATTCTACCACAGGAAACAGCCACTTCCTACACTTGGTGACAGGGTGAGGGGGTGGTGAGGTGGGGGGTTATGGACCCATCTAGGAATAAGTTAACCATCTCAATTAAAAGGCAGTCGTCATAATTGAATAATTTAGAGCAGGTTGGCAAACTCTGACCTCTGAGACAAAGCTAGACCTCTGTTTTTGTAAATAAAGTTTTATGGAACACAGACCCCTCCATTCCTTATCTGTGCTATCAAAGCAGAATGAGTGGTTGCAAAAGAGATTGCATGGCCAGCTGAGTCTGTTAGCTGCCCTTTTCAGAACAAGTGCCAACCACTGATTTAGAAGATTGGGAGAGTTTCTTTAGGTGAATATCAACTGAAAAACTTCGGTGTTAAATATTGATGTTTGAACAGCCATGCTGATTTTCTCATTACAAACTCCATCTTACAAGTTCTGAGAGTTTGCTGCTCTGAGTCTAGGAGAGCCAAAATGTGATCTGGAATTCACAGACCTCATTAGTTCACTATTCTTGGGTTAGTTAGGTGTTTGGGGCAGAGAGTGTAGTCAGTCTTCATTATTATAATTTCGTGTGTTTTTCCCCCAAATTTCTGGAAAACTGTTTCAAACTTAGTAAAGTGCTGATTACAATAATTTCATGAACATTTCTTTTATATTATCTAGACATCTGTTTTTGGAAGTAAAGCTTTTATCTGCATCTACTTCACCTAAAAATGTGTTTGAACCATCACAGCTCAAGGGGGATGGCAGTGGGATGGAGATAATATTTATTATGTTTTAGACAAAGGTAGGCCCTTGTCCATATTGGTATTTTAAGATAAGTCTATGAGGGGCGCCTGGCTGGCTCAGTCAGTGGAGCATGTGACTCTTGATCTTGGGGTTGTGAGTTGGAGCTCCATGTTGTGTGCATAGATTACTTAAAAATAAAATTTTTAAAAAATATAAAAGATAGGTCCGTTTCTGTGCATGGTGGGTGCTGATAGCTTATAAAAGAAGTTAAAAACGTGTTGGGCATTCAGATCTCTGCAGTGGAGTATGATTATGAGAGAATCAAGGAAAGCCCCATTGTGACCTACATTTTATCAAAACTGGAATACTTATTTCTTAAATGTTGTCAACTGGCTCATTTTTTAGTTTGTTCCTTTGTTTGTGAAGTGCTACCTCCTTCTGTTTATGTGAGTGTCCTGCCTGTACTCCAGGTCTGTTTCCAATAATACGTCCTCAGTCCTCGTTGAGGCTGTCTTTCCTTCCCTGCTCTCCCACCCCTACAGATACACCCGGTGTTGATCACCTGCCCCTTTACGCCTCTCTAACAGTTGAATGAAAATTGCCAGATGTTATCACCAGCAGTGCTAAGCATCATGTGCTCTGCACATTTATTAAACATGTAATTAGTGAAGTAGTTTGTGACTCTGGTAGAAATGTGCTCCATTAAAAAAAAAAAGAGAGAGAAGATCATTACTACTGTTCCAAGGAGTTGATTCATGATTCTTTAAATCAGCTACTTTTTACTTAAGAGGGAAGAGGGCTCCTCATTTCCTAAACCTGCGGTTAAAGTTAAGCTTGGACTAAAACCAGTGTGATGACCATAGTGATCAAAGACATTTCTTTGACAGATTCGTTCATTTGTAGAAATCCCAATCCCTGTTCCAGAGCTGTTTCTTTTGTATACTTTGGTTCTCTGATTATTTTTCTCAAAATAGTAGCTTGCCCGGATTTGGGATTCTGGTTACCTCTGAAAAGGATTTTGAGAACTGCTCTAGAATCTTAATTGAATTCCGTTATTTAGGGCATTGGGGGTAATAACTTTTCAGATGTGTATGGATAGTTAGATTTCAAGGATTCAAAAAATTGAAATTCTTAACCAGACTTTGGATTCTAAGTCCAGCTTTTGCACCCAGTTCCACTGGGCTTGAAGGGGATGGTCTATGATGTTTGTATTAGTAAAACTGCTTAAGAGAATACTTTCTGAAAGCACATGGTAGCCAAGAGGCCGACTTTCGTTTCTGAAGATATCGATTGCCTTGTTTGCCTTTCCTTGCATAAGATACGTACCTTTACTTAACTTTCATAAGCCATACATGCGTATTTAAAAAAAAAATCAGAGCAGAATGGTAGTAAAAGCATTTAGGGTAGGTCCTTTGGTTCTTTGCAAGCCGGAGTAACCTCTTGTAAGTTACTTAACCTCTTGTGCTTTCCTTTCCTCTTACAAAATGAGCTTGATTATACCTTCTTAAGTGGAGATTGTAGGCTTGTTTTCATGACATATACAAAAGACAGGGATGCTTAAGGTCAAATGAACATAGTGAGGGTTATCTGGATAATTAAGTCTGAGACCTTTCTAGAAACGTTTTACGGGGGCGGAGGGATATATTTTAGGAAGGGTGTCTAAATAATTTAAACTGAGTTATTGTACTTGTCTCAGTTCACTGAAAAATTGCCCATCTTTTGTTTTGTATGAAATTGGCATAAAACTGCCATTCTAGTCACTTCATATTTATGCCCAGCTCACAAACATCCTCTTGCTGTTCTGTCACAGTGAGAAGACAGTAACATTCCATTCAACTGTATTGGTTGAAGTAGGCTAAAATATTTATGAACATATGTTTTGAAATTTGGAAACATTGGAGGAAGAAAATCAATAAAGATGTAAATTTGTTTTGTTAAAACAGTTTGAATCTGTTAAATATTTTCTCAGTAATCTGCTTGACATGCACAAACCACTATAAATAGAGATAAAAGAACTTGTTAACAAAGAGGTTTGTGTGAGTATAAAATTTATTTTTTGGATTTTGTTTCATTAGTCTGAATATTAATTTTAATTTTTTTTACTACATCAGTGGCTCACATAGCATTAGTTCTGGGAACTTACAGTCATCAGAAAGCTAATATGATGCTAAGAATGTACAGAGATTCTTCTTTCTTTCTTTCTTTCTTTTTTTTTTTTTAGATTTATTTATTTGAGAGTGTGCTTGTGAGCTGGGGGAAGGGCAGAGGGAGTGGGAGAAGAAGGAAGCAGACTCCTCACTCAGCAAAGAGCCGGACTTGAGGCTAGATCCAAGGACCCTGTGATCCTGACCTGAGCTGAAATCAAGAGTCTGAAGCTTAACTGACTGAGCCATCCAGGCTCCCCAAGATTCTTAACAAAGCTTAAAATTGCACATAAATAAGATGTATTGAGACTCTTTAACCAATTTAACACCTGTACCATAACAAAGGCCCTGAAAACTTTTCCTCTCTTTAACTAGCACTTTGAAGCTTTTTGGGAATACCCTGGGTAACTTACACCTTAATGCTCCTTAGAAGCCTCTGGCCTGAAGGTTGTGGTCCAAATATGGTCATTTTTTTTTTTCCTTCTTTAAGCTGAGATAGGTTAACATTTTCAAAAAGTTCTTAAATACTAAGGGAGGAATGGTAAGGAAATACCTTTTTTTTTTTTTTTTTTTTTTAAAGAGAAATATATGGCAAGGTTTGCCCAGCTGTTTTCCATTTTTGGCTGGGGTAAGCAGAACCACCTTAAATGATTGAGCCTGTGTGAGCGCTTTGGGGGATTTACTTGGCGCAGAATCTAAGACTAGTGTTTACCTTTGGGAAAGTAGTGTCTGATTTTCCTGAAACCCTTGCCTTTTTGTTTCTGTACTGCCCCCAGCCCTACCAACTTCCACAATTCACCACTGACACAGGAGGAGGAGCACTGACAGGTGAATTTCATGAGGACCCTTTGGTTCAGTGGTTATATTAAGGATAGTACTCAGATTTCAGATTTATTGCTAATATAAATGGTCTCTCTGTTTTTTAATTCATGAATTGAAAGGTAATTTTAATACTGTTCCTGTGACTGGTGACTTTCTGATACTAATTCTAAAATTCTTCTTGTAGACTTTTGGGTTTTCTAAAAAAGATAATCATATAATAGCTTACCAATTATAATTATTACAATTTATTTCCTCTTTTTTAAGACTATAACTTTGTCTTCTTTTTCTTGTCTTATTAGGACCTCCCTTAAAAATACTGAGCAGAGGTGGTGGTAGTGGACTTTTTTTTTCTTGTTCTTCACTTTAGTGAGTTCTTTTATTATTACATATGACACTTGTTGACATTTTTTGGTAGATATCCTTTATCAGATTAAGAAAGTTCTAATCAGTTATTTATTTGGTGTTCTGTTTTTAAAATTTTGGTTGGATAGTCAATTTCATTGAACTTTTTTTTCGTATCTATTTAGATGATCATAGAGGATATCTCCTTTGGTTATATTGATAGGTGTTTTGATGTTAAACTGTTCTTGAATTCCTGGGATAAATCTAACTTTCTAACATTTTGAATTCACTGATTGATTTTATTTACTAACATTTTCTTCAGGAGGCTTGGTCACACACGGGTGGCCTATCACCTTGGTCATAATTGGCACCCAAAAGGCGCCCAGAAGGTGGGGCCCACATTCTTTAGGGTGATAGTGATTGGATGTCTCCACCTGGTCTGACCTGCCCTTGTGTTTGGGTTCTGTTACCTGGGACTAGTGGACCATATTTTACTAGTTTCCCGGACTTGCTTTTAAGTAAGTCCCCCCGGGGGGGGGGGCGGTGGGAGGCAGGGTCAGTTTAAGTTTTACTGCGTAAACAACAAAATGGCTGTTCAACCAAGATGAAATCGCTCTGGCTAAATAGGCCCTTACATTGATCTCTGTCTTTGTTTTATTAATTTCCGCTATTTGTTTTTTCTTCCATTTCCCTTGTTTTTGTGTGTGTTCTTTTTGTAAATTCTTAATTTGATGCTTAGCTCATTAATTTTCAGTCTTTCTTCCTTTCTAATATGAGATTTTCGGACTGAATTTGACTTTGTGTACCGCGTTAGCTAATCTCACACATTTTTATATTAGTATGTTTTTACTGTTCACTTTTAAGCATTTCCTGATTTCTATAGTGATTACTCCAAACCCGTAAGTTATTTAGATCTATGTTTTAAAATGTTCCAATTCATGTCCCCCCACTTATGTTTTTGTTATTTATTTTGAACTTAACCTTCTAACTATAGACTGTAGAGAATATGGTATATATGATGTTGATTTTTTTGAAATTAAGACTGGCTTTAAGACTTAGTTTGTGGCCAGTTTTTGTAGCTGTTTTCCGTATGCTTGGAAGGAGTTGGTAGTCCCCAGTTCATGACAACAGTTTTCTGTATATGCACATTAACTCAAGTTTGGTACTTACATTTGCTGAGTGTTTTATTAGGGTTTGTATAGTAACAGTGAGAGAGTTGCACTTCTCTCTGACAATTTTTTATTTATGTATTTTGAAGCTGTTTGTTAAGTATATATAAGCTTCGAGTTGTTAGGTTTTCCTTTATATTTTCTTTAAATCATTCTTTCCTTATGTATCATTACATGTCATTTCATTATTTCTGTGTATTTGTATATATGTATGTATATGCATATCTTAAAGTCTAATGTTACTCAATGTTTTCACTCCCCTCTGAACCACAGAAGTAATTTCTATTACTCCGCTTCCTATATTTATGAAATTGTCCATATTTTAGTTCTTTTTTAAAAAACTTACCAAGGTAGGCAATTATTATTAACACTGTCATTGTTTATTTACATACGATTTATGTACCTGTTTTTCATTTTCTTTTTTTACCATTTATTGTGTATTCCAGATTTTCCTTTGGGATTAGTTTCCTTTTTCCTGATGTGTATCTCCTTTAATAAAGGATTAGTGGTATTAAGCCCTCTCGTATTTTTGTCTGAAGATATATGCTTACTTTAAGCAGCATTATAAATAGCATACTGTCTGGTTCATACTGTAGTAAGCAAATTTAGTGTAAGATTTTTACCTCTTAAAATGTATATCAAGGTGTGATGATTTTTGTAATATCTGTTGCTTCATTTTATCCGTAGCCCTGCATTCTTCCTGTGGCATGGAGAATCAAGAATAACCTGGAGGAGATTCAGAATCGTTTTCTATTACAAAATGCCCAAAATAGTCTTCCTATTTCTTTTGATTCCCACTGGATAGTACTTTCTTTTTTGCTCTAATTGCTGTCCTATAAAAATATCTGAACAAGATGTGTGTTAATTTTCTTAGTTCCCCTGTCTGGGTACTGAATTTCCTCATAGAAGAGGAATAGATAATCTCAGTCCATTCTCAGTTGTTGCAAATGTGTTGTTGCTGATGGTTTTAAAAATCAGTGCTTCTTTGAGGGATAGGTAGTATTGGGTCCCTAATGTTGGGTCCCCCAATAATGGGTCCGTGATTAGAGGAGTGAGACTGATACAAAGCGAAGGTCAAGCAAAGCTTTATTTCACACCAAGCATCGAGAATCAAACCAATTGGCTGGGGCCATGCCTCTTACAGAGAGCGTGACCCCTCCCTGCCTCATGACTAACTTTTATCTGCATAAACAACAAAATGGCTGTTCAACCCAGGTGGGGCCGCTTTGGCTAAATAGGCCCTTACAGTAGGACCTAGGATACTTGTGTATCTGTAGTTCTGACATTGTGACAACTTGCATGACTGTCTCCAGAGTCTACCAGTCTCCCATAAGCTTGCCCCACTTTCTGAATCATTCCTGATGTAGGCTTGGGGGCCAGTATTGATTCAGTTGGGGAAGATTAGGTGCTCCATGCTGGTGTTGGAGGATGAGACTTTCTGCCTTGCATCCTGTGCTTGATTATCTGCCTTCATGGTACCTTGGCAACCTTAGCTGGGGTTTTTGCTATCTGGTGCAAGGACTGTTTGCCTACTTCCCAGCCTGTACCTCTCACAGCATTGCTCACGCTGTCCTATTGCCGATGCTGTGTTCTACAGTTACTTCTGGTCCCCAGCTTGGTTGGATTCCTTCCATTGGTCAATGCTGCTGGAT
Source organism: Lutra lutra (assembly GCF_902655055.1). NCBI lineage: Eukaryota > Metazoa > Chordata > Mammalia > Carnivora > Mustelidae > Lutra > Lutra lutra. The sequence goes on from NC_062288.1 coordinate 38,775,502, forward strand.
AAACTTCTGAGCCATTCATTTCAGTAGGCATGTCTAATTTTCCAGGATGGCCCATTTTGTTGCTATGTGAACCCCTGTATTAGAGTACCTGTGGGCATTTCAGAAAGAACAGAGTTGGTTTGTAACATGAGCTTTCAAGAGAACTTAGCTGCAGTGACAAACCTTCTTATTGAAAATGTATTGAGTGTTGATATTCTTGGGTTATAGTTTATTTCCAAACAAAAATATAACCTCCACCTGGTGCCCTAAGAGTTGAATTTTAAATTTTTCATTTTGTGTGTAAATATTGATTTCTTAATTTCATTCTTCATTTTGCATTTCATATTATTTTGTCATATTTAATTTGACTATACAAATGGGCTCTTTTTATATAGTACTGGAATATTACCTAATTGAGTTCCTTCTTTTTTTTTTTTTTTAAAGATTTTATTTATTTACTTGACAGAGAGAGAAACAGCAAGAGAGGGAACACAAGTGGGGGAGTGGGAGAGCGAGAAGCAGACTCCCTGCTAAGCAGGGAGCCCAATGGAGGGCTCCATCCTAGGACCCTGGGATCATGACCTGAACCCAAGGAAGACGCTTAACAACTGAGCCACCCAGGCGCCCCAGAGTTCTTTCATTTTTTTAATTGTTACCAAATGATTAATTTTTAAGTCAGTAGAAGTTACATTGCAGTATGGCTGGTTAAAATTTGGTAGGAAATTTTATAAATTGATGCAGCCTTGGTAAAAAAGTGTTTTCCAGAGCATGCATTTTTGTCCTTGTGAATTATACTTCTAAGTATAAAGGCAAATGAGAGCAGTAAATGTATTAGTTTTTTTCCTCAAATAATTCTGTCATCATACTATCTTTAATTTTTCTTTCTTCTGAATTTCCATGCCTGATGGTTTATGTTAATTTTTTTGATGAATATTTACTTTTTACTTAAAATATAAAAGTAATGTATATATAGATTGCCAGCCCCCAAAAGCAAATCTTAACCTTTCTTTATTCCACAGTCCCTTGCTCAGTGTGTGTTCTCAGTATATAGTTGGGCTTTAATCATGTTTCAATAAACATCAATCACATGAGCTAGCATTAAAGTTGAGATCCAGAATTTCATTTGTCAATATTTGCAAAGACGTGGGTAATTAAAAGATAACCGCTTTCCTGTAGCTTCTTGTATCCAGATATCAGTATACATGATAAATGTTTCTTTTCGTAAATCATTAACCATCATATTTAAATATATCTTTCAAAGTATAATTATCATTATAATCTTTATTTCTTTAGCACATATGAGACGTATCCAGTCACAGAGATCTCAAGTTTTGCCTTATTTTGGAACAAGTAGAAAATTTGATTCCTTATATCCTTTGTTTTAAAACTCTATAGCAGATTTTATCTGCTAATAGTGGACTTATTCTTGGCACTACCTCAGGTGTTTGAAGGGGAAGACAGGTTCTCCCTTAGTCATTCATAGCATAAAGGGGTAGGACAGGCCAGATTCCAGTAGTTACTCGGCCATCAGACCTGACGAGGGTCAGCCCAGGAGTTCCTCATCACTTCAAAATTTTTGTGTTTCTGAGTACAACCCTGTCAATATTACCGATAACATTCTTGGAAGACTCTGAAAGAAAGAAGAGTCTCATGAAAAAGTGATTCTGCTGGATAGAAAAGGAAAAAAGAATGTTTTGGGGGATTATTGGTGGAAGGAGGAAAGCCAGAATTGTAGAAGTGATTGGGAGGGGCTGGAACTGTGACTGGCTGGCTGTTGTCAGGTGTGGGTGGGGCAGCGTTTCGAAGGTTAGGGAAAAGAGAATTGATGTGGTTTTTATTCCCCTGATGGGGATGTTTATATAGGCTTTGGGTTTATTATATTATCAGAGGTGGTATGCACCTCATTTTTTAACTTTTTTTTCCCCCAAGAGAAATTTAGTGTATTAATAAAACTGCATTACCTTTAGTTCATTTTCTGTGTATTGTCTCTACCTTTGTAATTATCTGTAACATTTGGGGGCAAACTTACATCTTTTAACAAATAAGGAAATCTGGATTATCACTTTTTCTGTTGCTATCTAAGAGACCTATAGTGATTAGCTTTGGTGAGGTCAGAAATTGGTACCTGGGTTATCACACTTAGGCAACTTTGCTCAAACTATGCTCACCATACCTTTTTTTGTAGGGAGGATAGTAATAGTAGGAAGTAAGCCATACTAAGTAAAATAATTTTAATTTTTCTTGGTACCTTTTGAGTAAATAGTTATGAGAAAGCACCTGTAGATTTGATAGGTCTACTACCATGATTTCTGGGTGGAAACTATAAGTAGCTAATAATCTTTTTTTTTTTTTTTTAAATTATTTGACAGAGATCACAAGTAGGCAGAGAGGCAGGCAGACAGAGAGAGGGGGAAGCAGGCTCGGTGTGAGCAGGGATCCCAATGGAGGGCTCATCCCAGGACCCTGGGATCATGACCTGAGCCAAACAAAGGCAGAGGCTTTAACTCACTGAGCCACCCAGGTGCCCCACTAATAATCTTTTTTATGTTAAAGAATGGGTGGGTTGAGGTGTGGATATCCTACTAATCATTAATCAGACATAGGTGTGACTTGTAAGTGTTTGCCTAAGGTAAGACATCATATGTGCTTTGTGCACAAAAAAAGGCTAAAATGAGATTGCTGGTCTCGAACACTTGCCAAGAACAGGGTAGAAGTGAGGTACATTTTGTGAATAATATGTCTACTGTAAGGAGTTTATAAATTTGGTAGCTGACACTGCAGCCTCCATGCTTGCACCTGTCTTCTGGCCTTGAACTAGATAGATGTCTCTCTAGCCTGAACCTCCCCTTTCTTCCAGATATTTCTGTGGCCAGTTCCTGATATCAGGTCACTGTGCTTACAGGTCCTCCTTCTCCAGTTTACATTAGCCTCCTAGGCTCTGTTGAGTCACACTTCTTGTTTCCACAATATAACTGATCAATACCTAAGGTTTTCTTCTTTAGTTATTTCTCTCCTATTAGGATTTATTCCCCAGGACACTGTGTCTCTCATTCACCTCTTTATCCCCAGGGTCTAGGTTGGTGCCTGGCACAAGGCAGGTGCTCAAAAATGTTCACTAACTGAATGTATATATTTTCTCATTCAGACCTTTTGTTGGTGGTGGTTATTTGTCGTGGCGGTACTGAGGGAGTTATAGGAATAAATGAGAGTTGAACCCTAAAACCTAACAAATGGCTGTATCAAATTAGGGCTCTGGAGTTAATACGCAGTGGCTTCATTAAATCTCAGCAAAATTAAGTTAAGCTTTGTGATGGTGTTGGCATTTTTGTTACATTGATTATACATTTATTTCCATTCATAAAAATTAAAACCTGGCTAAAATCCCAGATTATATTGACAAGTTCTTTTTTAAATTGACTTGGTTATTTTAAAAGAAAAGAAACATTTTCTGTATCGCTGCCCAAATTCCATTTAAGGGCTTTTACAACAGCAGTATGACTTAAAAATACCAAGGATGAATGTAGTTACATATTTTACAGATTACAAAGTTGGGAAAATAGTTAATGAACGACTGCTACAAAGTTAAAGTAGTTAATGAACAACCGGTAGAAAGTAGAATAAAATTTTCATTTATATCCAAACTAAATTGAGCGTTCCTTCATTATCACATTCTAAATTTAGGTATAAATGAAAGAGCACAGAGCATGTCAAGATTAGTAACTATTTCATTTTACTTTTGGAAAGAGTCATTTACTTATACCTTCAGTATTTAGTAACCACTGATAGTTGAAGGGATTATATGAGGTCATATTCTATAGAAGTAGTAGCCATTTTTTTAAAGCCTGTCATTAAATTTCTGACTTAATATAATGTTTTTAGCACCTGAGCATAGTGGTTATGTGCAGAAAAAATTATCCAGGGATTATATTGATGTTAAAAATTAATATTTAAAGTTAAGATTCAAATTCCTAGTTTTACCTTTGGAGTATAAGTCCAGCTTATATAAATCATATTATTCTTGTTGTAGGTCCATCAAATTTTAACAATTTTAAAGGTTTTGGGTGATACTTAGTCTCATTTATAAACTTAAACTCCTTAAATCATTTAATACTTTATAAAATTTATTATATTTGACTTAAATATTTTTCGGAGAACCAGCAAAATTCTTCTACATCTCACAGATTAAATTATAAATATGGTGACTCTGAAGTTCCCCAATATGTCAACCCTGTGTATATAGAGTTAGTTAGAAATACTTAGACTCACTGGTCTAAATCAGTTACTCATTTTTTTTTATTTTAATTGGAATTCCAAGGCTGACCTATCACTCTGATAGATCAGATTCTCTTAAAAGTTACAAATCCTTAAAATGTAATTGAACTTATTATTATTATTTTAAAAAATATTTTATTTATTTATTTGACACAGCGAGAGAGATCACAAATAGGCAGAGAGAGAGGGGGAAGCAGGCTCCCTGCTGGGCAGAGAGCCCAATGCAGGACTTGATCCCAGGACCCTGAGACCATGACCTGAGGCAAAGGCAGAGGCTTAACCCACTGAGCCACCCAGGCGCCCCTAACTGAACTTATTATTATAAAATAGTAATGATAGGACGTTGATTCTCCCAAACATTTTTTACATTTAATTATAAATGTCCTTAGGATTATGTCATCCCAAGTAATTTTCTCAACCTTTGAGACGGTGTGAGGAATTTGAGCAGGATTCTTATCTGATTCTTGTCAGTTCTTTTTATAGACAGACTAAACTTTATTTATAGGTAACAGGGCCATACTAAGTTAGTCTCTTCTTAACCACGAAGCCCACATCCCTATTCTACTTATGTAGAGAATGTAGTCTGTAATATTTGGTTGGATTTTGTATTTCTTTGTCTCCTAAGATAATTAAATATCTTTTCCCCAAACTTTGAAGACTTTTGAAATTGATGGAATTAACTTTTTTTTTTTTTTAAATGTCCTTTATGTCTGGCTGGAGCACAGAAATCTTACTGATATTGAAAATATCTGATAGAATGCTGGCATTCTCTCAAGACTTTGTTCAGTTACAACTTGCAAGGTCATTCTGTAGATATTAAACAAAAACAATCAGTGAACTCTGTTAGTCTCTTGACCCTTCTTCAACAGTTTGTGTATGACCTCTGTACTAGCAGGGGGTGGGGGAGAGAGAAAGTGCTCTCAGAAGGTATCCTGTCACTAATCCTATGATATCTTTATAATATAAATGGGAGCATCTGTTCCTTTTGGTTTAGGTAAAAAAAAAATGAAAAGAGAATTCTGAAATCCTTTTAGAAAGTAGGGGAAGGTAAAGGAAATAATACTTAAGTCTTACATTTTGTGAGGCATTTTATACTTACTATCCAACTTAAATTTATTTCAGTCTTACCATATACCTGCCAGGGAGGCATTATTGGTTCCTCATAAAATGTCTTTATTTATAGATAAAAAGATAGTGGTTCAGTGACGGTAACAGCTTGACAGAAGTCATAAAACTATTAAATGGTGGAGCAGAGTCTGAATCTAGATCGGTTTTGTGCTCAGATCTCTTTCCCTGCCTTGTCAGAAGATAAATGAAAAAAAAAAAAAAATGGAGGGGCGCTTGGGTGGCTCAGTGGGTTAAGCCTCTGCCTTTGGCTCAGATCATGATCTCAGGGTTCTGCGATTGAGCCCCACTAGGGCTTTCTGCTCAGCAGGAAGCCTGCTTCCCCCCACCCACCCACCTCTCTGCTTGCCTCTCTGCCTACTTGTGATCTGTCAAATAAATAAATAAAATCTTTTTTAAAAAATGGAGATTGTGTTCATATAAACAAATATGTTTCTTCTGGATGATGCTTCCTCATATTTGCTTGCTTTCCCTGCTAATGTATTTAGTAGAAAAGCAAAGTTGAGTGTGTTTCCTGACTTCCCCATTGGGTTTTGTAGACGCCCTTGTTGGCAGGGAGAGATGCATGTTCTGTAGACTCCAGAGTTTTTCCACTATGCAAATTTGTTTTGATAGGTAAAGGGGAGAGTTGACTAGTGATATGATACAGATCATCTGGAAGGGAATCCTTTAAATTCACTCTCTTTCCATCTCTGATGTATTCTCTTCTCCTTCCTCTGCTTCATCAGAAGGAAACAAAAGTGGGCCAGTAACATGACAGACTTGTACTTGAAGGGGATTAGGATACGCTACCCCACTTTGGTGTAAGGATTATTTTGAGCCCAAAGAAATTAAGTCAGCATGTGCAGGCAGAATTCTCTGTCTTCTTACTTGCCTAAAAGCAGGGCATAAATTTCCTTTGTAAAGGTATCTGTCCTTCTGGACTGTGGGGAAAGAGAGTAACTCTTTACCTCTGATTTGGCGAGTTGGCACTGAGATGAGCCTACATAAGCATACTTCATTAAAACAGACCTTCTGGTAGTTTCCACCATATATAGTATATTATTTACTTAGAATCATTGTCTCGTGAAGTCTCAATCCCCTTTTCTTTGTTAAAATGTTATATAAGCCCTTGAGTCTAACTACTACTTTGTTTTACTACTTCTCTGTGACCTCCCATGCACCTAAGATATTAATAAAAATTGTATGCCTTGTCTCCTGTTAATCTCTTTTGTTAATTTAATTTACAGGCTAATCATTACTGAGCCTAAGAGAGTAGACGAAAAGTTTTTTTTTTCTTCAACATCTAAAAGGGAAACTGGAGCCTGATGAGGGAGTTTCTTTTCCATATAACTGGGTTATCTTTTGACTGTATCAAATGTTATGCTTTTCAAAGCAGTATAATGACTAATAATATTAGTATATTATTCTGATTACCCTGTGGTTTGGGTAGGACAGGTTATTCCTATTTTATTAATATGTAAATTAAAAAAATGAATAACCTAACTCATTTACCTCAGGCTAATTCAGAGTAGAAAACCTATAATAACCTTTTTTTTAAAGGTTTTATTTATTTATTTGACAGAGAGAGAGGGAACACAAGCAGGGGGAGTGGGAGAGGGAGAGGCAGGCTTCCCGCTGAGCAGGGAGTCCTATGCAGGACTCTGTCCCAGGACCTTGGGATCATGACCTGAGCCAAAGGCAGACGCTTAACCACTGAGCCATCCAGGCGCCCTGAAAAGCTATAATCTTTTAAACGAAATGGAAGACTATGAGGTTCTTTATAAATATAAAATTAGATTTAGGAATCCCAGCTGGTTATCTGTAGGAAATTGGAGCATCTAAGGAGTTAAGGTTAATTTTAGAAATGACTCGTGCCCCCTTTGCAAAAACTACTTAGAAATATTTGTACCCACTGTGGTAGCAAATAGTGCCAAATTTGGATGTAAATGGCTTCGCAGGCAGCAAATTACTATTTAAAGTTTGAGTTCAAGTATTTGGAAAATGCTTGCCCTAGCCCTTTATACACTCTAGTTTTACTTGTGATTTGAGCGTATTTATTGATATAACCAATGTATTTGGGCAGAGCCTGACAATCAGTATGTCAGAGGATGCTCATTTTGCCCTAATTTATGAATTTTGTTGATTATTACAGAAATGTCTGAATGCTCATTATGTGCCTTATATGTATCTTGTAATAGCTATATCAGATCTACTTTTTGAATCTTTAGGGTTTTTAGGATACAGACTTACTTTAGATTCAAATGAATTTCCTGGGGTTCATTGCAGCTCCATGAATTCCCTGCTCTTAACTTAAATCTAATCAACTATCAGGAATGTCAGAACTCATTCTCCTAGAATCCTCCCATTTTTGTTTTGTTTTGTTTTGTTTTTTTGTTTTTTGTTTTTTTTACAGTCCACCTGGGTATCCATCCTCTCTAGAGAATGTTTATACCCAGTTCATCTTACATTCGTCTATGCTTAATTTCTGGGCAATTTCTTGTTCCTAAAATGTATAAATCACAAAAATGTGCAACTGCTCGGATATCTGTTATTCATTAATTCCATTAAGTAGATACTGTTAACTCTAGTGGCTTAGCTGTCATTTAATTTTTAAGGACATTATTGATAAAGTAAGATTTTTGATATTATTACATTGGATTGTCAGGTGAAACTAGTGGATTTCAAAAAATTCCACTCACCATTTTTACAAATATTTCAAAAGAGTTTTACCCCTATGATATATGACTCTAAATTGGATTTCTTTAACCTCTTCCTCATAAGAGAACCTTGCTTTTCTGTTTAAAGAAATGTAGAAGTTACTCCTTATAAGGAGAAAATATCTAGAGATCTGTTTATAAGCATGTAATATTCAAGTTAAAAAAAAAAACCTCAAGTTGATAATTCAGATAAAGAGCAAAATTACCTTGCATTAAAAAATACATTGAAGGGGCGCCTGGGTGGCTCAGTGGGTTAAGCCGCTGCCTTCGGCTCAGGTCATGATCCCAGGGTCCTGGGATCGAGTCCCGCATCGGGCTCTCTGCTCGGCAGGGAGCCTGCTTCCCTCTCTCTCTCTCTGCCTGCCTGCCTCTCTGTCTACTTGTGATCTCTCTCTGTCAAATGAATAAAGAAAATCTTAAAAAAAAATACATTGAAATTATGCATATAGACTCTGAAAAATAAACATACCTTCCAATGCAATGAAATCCACCTTAATTTTAGTCTTAATCTCGGGATTCTGAGTGACTACAGTGTCATTGCCTTGAGTATAAAGGGACTAAATATATTCCCACTGGAGTCAAGCTAGCATTAATATAGAAATATTAATTTCTATAACTGTGAGTTTCCATGTAGGCACGGGACTTGCCACAAAATATCAGAATAATACATAGCACCTCTTTGAGAAAGAAATTTTCTTTCCTGGATTTGCCTCTTCTTCATATATGCTTTCTCATGGAACAGTTTGCTTTTGAATATATGAAGGGGTAGCATTTAACATTCCAAATAGAAATCATTTAAATATAGCAAAAATCTCTATTCAGGATGCTTGAGGAATCAAGCATTCAGGTTTATAGAATCACATAGCCTTTACATGGGCAACCAGTTCTCCAAATAGCAAAATAAAATATCTTTAATATAAAAAAGTTTTGAATGTAGTGTTTTTGTGTATGTGGGATGTAAGCATGACATTTTAGGCACTTGAAATGAATTTCAGGTTTACCAATTGAGCAACACTTACCCTGTGTTGGGGAAGCAAAGGAATGAATGTTTGTGAATGAGAATTTCCTAACTCTAATCTGCCAGATAAATCAGTTTGCAACAAAGTTACTATTTATAGTAATTTCATTGAGATATAATTCATATACCATGAAATTGTTTCTGGTATATTCACAGGAGTGCTTAACCATCACCATAAGCAATTTGAGAAATTTTCATTGCTCCTAAAAGGAATGCTAGGCCAAGCAACTCCTTTTCTCCTCACCCCATCCCTAGGCACCTTCTAATTTACTTTCTGTGTCTCAGTCTTCCTGTTCTGCACATTTCATATAAACGGAATCATAAGGGATGCAGTCTTTTGTGTCTGGCTTAGTAAAATGTTTTCAGGGTTTATCCGCGTTGTAGTATGCGTCAATATTTTATTCCTTTCTATGGCCAAATGATATTCCCTGGTATGGATAGACTGTATGTATTTATCCACTCATCAGTTGATGGCCATTTGGGGTTCTTTTGCCTTCTTGGCTATTGTGAATAATGCTGCTGTGAATATTCACATATACATTTTTGCAAGGACATAGGTTTTCATTTCTTTTGGATGTATGCCTGGAAGTGTATAGTGAGTTTTTTATAATGTTAATTTTCCATTGTTAAAAGTAAATTGGTTTCTTTCTTTTTTTTTTTTTTTTTAAGATTTTATTTATTTATTTGACAGAGATCACAAGTAGGCAGAGGCAGGCAGAGAGAGAGAAGAAGGGAGGCGTGGAGCAGAGATCCCGACGCAGGGCTCCATCCCAGGACCCCAGGATCATGACCTGAGCCGAAGGCAGAGGTTTTAACCCACTGAGCCACCCAGGTGCCCCAAAAGTAAATAGGTTCCTAATGAACTGACATAAGGAAACATCTTCGAGTAGTGGAAATGGGTTTTTTAATCTTGGCTCTAGCATTTAAGCCTTTTATATCTCTGATTTCTTATACGGCAAGTGAGAGTTAGACTGGAAGATCTCTGTCCATTTAAATTGTAAGGTGTCGGGGATGCCTGGGTGGCTCAGTTGCTTAAGTGTCTGCCTTTGGCTCAGGTCATGATCCCTGAGTCCCAGCATCGAGTCCTGGCATCGAGCCCCACATCAGGCTCCCTGCTCAGTGAACAGTCTGCTTCTCCCTCTCTCCCGTACCCCTCTCTCCCTCTCTCTAAAGAAAAAAAAAAAATCTGTTAAAAAAAACCCCTGTAAGGTGTGTGTGTGTGTCTGTGTTCTTACTCAGCAAACATTTGCTAAGTGTCTACTACTCTGTGGCAGATTTGTGCCAAGACTTGGGGATAGTGCATCTTCAGAGGAGCTCAGAGGCTAGTAGAAAGGTGGGGAGAAGAGGAAAAAAAGCAGAATTCATTAGTTAACAGATAGAAGCCTGTGCTGTGCCTGCCCAGAGAGTGGTCATCACTGAGTGCTGGTGAACTGGTGAGCAGTGGTACCTTATCCATTGTGGGCCAGGGTGTAGGTGAAGGGGTATCTGTGAAACCTCTTGGTGAAAATGATGCTTAAGCAGCCCTCAGGAAGTCAGCCAACTGGATTAATGGGGAAATGATGTTTTATAACAGAAGTTGCTTGGTAATCATTTTGTGCTTGAAATTTTGGCTAAATGAATTGTTAAAGTTGACCAAGCAGGAAAAGACTGCAACACTTTTTTTTTTTTTCTTTACTACTCATTGCCAGACTTTGTAGTTATTTTTCTCATTGCAGAAAAATGTAAAACAAGCCAATTAAGCTTAAAAATGACTCTTAACTCTTACTTGAACTTTTACTTGAACTATTCTAGTCACTTTAAAAACTATTTGGGATCAGCATGAGAGAATTCAACTTTTTTTCAAGAAGAAATTAAATTTTATTGGTTTAATAATCATTAATTTTTTGGTAGTTAAATACCACCTCACAAGTAAATATCTGGAATGGTCTTGTCTGAGGGTCTCGTGATGAGAAGGGCTCAGAATGGAGTTGTTTGGGCTAGGGATGCGGATCTACATACTGCATAAGCCTGGTGAGCTTCAGCCTGGGCATGGGTGGGATGGTGGTAATGAACTTGAGCCTTGACTGCAGCTCCCAACAGAGACTGTGGTGCAGTGGCTGGATACCAAGTGTGTGGAGGGCAGCTTCCCTTCAGGAGACCTGCCAGGAGAAGCCCTTTTTTTTTTTTTTTTAAAGATTTTATTTATTTATTTGACAGAGAGAGAGAGAGAGAGAGATCACAAGTTGGCAGAGAGGCAGGCAGAGAGCAGGGGAAGCAGGCTCCCTCCTGAACAGAGAGCCCAATGCGGGACTCGATCCCAGGACCCCGAGATCATGACCTGAGTCTAAGGCAGAGGCTTAACCCACTGAACCACCCAGGCGCACTCCCTCCTTTTTTTTTTTTAACTTTAAGGTGTGCAGTGTTTTGATTTGTACGCTTTATATTGCAGTATGATTACCACTGGGGCATTAGCTAACACGTTTATCATGTCCTGTAATTGTCATTTCTTTTTTGTTTTTAGCATCTTTAAGATCTAGTCTCTTAGCAGCTTCAAGGACTATAACCCAATATTGTTAACTGTAATTACAAGGTGTGCATCAGATCTCCAGAACTTATTCGTCTTCTTACGGGAAGTTTATATCCTTGACCAGCATCTCTCTAATTCCTCCACCCCTCTGCACTGTGTTTCCATGAATTTGACTTTTTTTCTTTTTTTTTTTTTTGCTTCCACATATAAGTGAGATCACATAGTATTTGCCTTTCTCTATCTGACTTACCTCACTTATTCTGTGTTGTCACAAGTGGCAGGATTTCCTTCTTTCTCAGGGCTGAATAATATTCTAGTGTGTGTGTGTGTGTGTGTGTGTGTGTGTATCACAGTTTTATCCATTCACTCACTGGTGGACCATTAGGTTGTTTTCACATCCTGGCTGTTGTGAATAATGTTGGAGTAAACATGGGAGTGCAGATACCTCTTCCAGATCATGTTTTTATCTCCTTTGGATAGATACACAGAAGTGGGACTGCTGGATCATAGGGCTGTTCTGTTTTTAATTTTTCGAGGAACCTCCGTAGTGTTTTGCATATTGGCTGCACTAGTTTCCATTCTCAGCAGTGCACAAGGGTTCCTTCTTTCTGCATCCTCACCAACACTTGTTATCCCTTGTCTTTTTGATGATAGCCAGTCTCACAAGTGTGAGGTGATACTTCCTTGCTGTTTCGATTTGCACTTCCCTGACCATTAGTGATGTTGAGCATCTTTTCAGGTACTTGTTGGTCAATTGTATGTCATCTTTGGAGAAATTTCTATTCAAATTTCCTCTGCCCATCTTTAAAATCAGGTTTTTTGTTGTTGTTGTTACTGAGTTCTATGAGTTATTTATATATTTTGGATGTTAACACAAGAATATGGCTTGCAGATGTTTTCTCCCATTCTGTAGGTTGCCTTTTCATGTTGTGGATTGTTTCCTTTACTGTGCAGAAGCTTTTTAGTTTGATGTAGTCCCACTTACTGATTTTTGCTTTTGTTGTGAGCATGTAGTTTTCTACTCATTTTATACAAGCAGGTTAATTGTACGCTACTTTGGAATCTTTCACATAGGGTAATCTTTAGAAATCATGGTGATGTTCCTGTAGGAGTATTTGCAAGCTCTTGTGGACCACTGGAGAAACAAAACAACGGAAAAAGGTGAGCTTAGAGTTCTAACTTGTAGAAGCAATAATCTAGGCGAAGTATAAAAATCTTCTTTAGTGGTATTAAAAAGGAAAATACAATGGAATTTGCTCATAAATTGAAATTTCCACGTTTTTGAAATTGGTCAGGATATAAGAATTCTTTCTTCTCCTTTAGGTTCTTCCTTGTCTTTTCTAACCATCATTTCCTTTAAAACTTGGTTTAAAGTTCTGCCTTGAAGGAAGTCTTCTAATATTAAAAGCTCCCCTTGTGTTATTTTTCCCTTGCATACTGATCTATAATTAATTACCTAGTTTTTAGTCTCATAGTGGATTGATTTAATATAAAAGTACAGAGCTATGTCTGCCCAGGCCAGTGAGAGAGGCACGCATAGAAGGTGACTGTCGGATATGAAGACAACACTTCATTTTAATTCATAAATGCAGCTATCTGTATTTTCATACATCCTTGTTTTTGTACATATTGTTTCAAGGTCTTGTTATTATAATTAGGCAGTTTGTCTCTTCTGAGTTTTAGTTTCAAATCTGTAAGTGGGTAAGATTCATATTGACCTCAGCTTTCATGATTTATTACACTGATGCAAATCAAACATAGAACAGGGAGAAGGGAAACAACCTTTTGTAGATGAAGCAATGCATTCTTAACTTATCCTGTTAAGACTTTTTTTTTTCTACAACTGTGACAGGCTGCTCATTCTCTGGCAATGACCTCTACCTTGGCCCTGACTCAGCTAGTATGATGGCTCTTTGTGCAAATATTTTCTCAACCTTCAATTTGTCACAAGTAGCTGGGCATTATCCCATGAATAATAGATCTATGATTTTTCTAGCATTAGCAGAGTGGCTGGGATACTAACTTGTTCCAGCTGTGTTTCCTGGATTTGGTTTTTCTTCTCAGGAACTGGTGTTACTGCACAGCAAGAAAATGAATGGCCAGTTAAATAGATTGTAGTAGGTGTGTACTGGCCTGGCCCTGAGGAAGATTAATCTGAGGACAGGTTGAGAGCACTTGAAATACTTTAGGCTTCTAATGATCTGAATATTGTATGTTACCATATCATGGTGTCAGGTAACTACAGTGTTACCAACAGGAAGACCGAATCTTAGATAGAGGGACTTGCCAAAAAGTTGTTCCATTCTGAATTTAATACACACTTTGATTCCAAGTTCAATGCTCTTTCCAATCCATTGTAGTACATAAAGACCAAAGAAGTAAATAGTTTTTTAGTGGCGGAAAAAAATAACTACCTTTTGGATAGGATAATTAAAATGGTAGAAATTGCTACATTTCCTTACTGTTTCAGTTATTTAAAACAATGCTGAGATTCCAATTCCTTCATTTTTTGTTTTAGGAGATTTTTGTGCCTTTACTTAAATGCTGTGAAAATGAGGAACCACCACAAAACATAGGGAAAAAATATATCTACTGCATCATAAAAATAATGTATGTGTTGTGTATTTTTGTTATTGTTTACCAAAGTTTTTTTTTTTTTACTTTAGATTATAAATGCCTGTAATTAAAAAGGCCAAACTGTTTTAATCCAGTGATGCCGAGGCTTATACTGTGTTTTGAAAGAAGTATAGGATTTTAGATCTGTAGATTGGGAGGAGAAGATTTTTCTAGAGGAGATTAACTTGAATAAATTCATATTTTGGGGAGAGCTGGAGTTAACTGACTTAGTGTATTTGATGCTAGTTCTCAGATTAGGACATCTGGAAGGGATAATTAGGATCCATATTGCCTATTGTTGAGTAAGGGAGGGATTTTTTTAAAGTGTTTTGGTAAGAATGTTGTTTAGAGGATGTAGAGTGAATGGAAGGCTAGGAGAAAGTCTGAAAGCAATTGCAATAATGTGATGTGTTGAGAGCCACGAAGAGGGTTGGGTCTTAAGCTTTCCCTTGACAGATACAAAGATAAGAGAGGAGTGGATATTATAGATTTGGGAGTTCATTTGTCAGTGGTGGAGTATGTCAGACTAAAATGAGTACAATCATTGAAGTAGAGTTAGCATTTTGAATCAGGGTTTGTGATTGGAGTAGAGGTTCATGGGAGATAAGAGAGAGATAATTTGCATTAGGTCAGATTATAAGAGGTCTCAAGAATTAGGAAGATGAGTTTTAATTGTGGTGTGTAAGTCAAGACAAATTATAGAGCAGGGAAAACAAAAATGGTGTTTGAGAAGTTGCTGACACATTTAGGAAAACCAATTGTGCTTTAGGTTCTTAGAGTCTGGCTGCGATAGGATTTGCGAGAGGAAGGGTGTGTGACATTAGATGAGCTGAATGAGTTAAGGATGAAACTCCTCTAGAGGTTCTCCAGCTTGAATGTGCTTAAGAATCACCTGAGGAGCTAGCTAAAAATTGCCAGATAACACCCTTGAGGTTCTGATTTTAGAAGGATGGGTAGAGGGCGGAAATCTGCATTTTTAAAGGTACTCTAGGTAATTGTGATGTAAATGGCACACAGAAGTTTCCAGTTAGAGATACCTGGATAATCATAGACTGAAAAACGGAAATTAGGGGCATAATTCTGTGCAGCAGATGGTGAATTGGGTTTTGGACAAAATGAGTGTGATATTTATAAGCTACAGTGAGTTTGATGGCAGGACGTCCAAGTGGAAAGAGCTGTCCCGTAAAAATAGGTCCTTGCGTTGGCTAGAGTGTGTTGTCTGGCTGTGAGAATGGATGACGCATCCAGAGGAAGGGTACTGGAGAAAGTAGGACCTTTTCTTCTAATTAATTTACCTCAGAAACACCAGGGCGCTGATGGATCTCCTTAGTTAAGTCATTTTAACATAGCTTCATTCTTCTTTTTTCATCTGAAAGGACACTGACCTTTCTTGTTTTGTTTTCTTAATTCCTGGGGAGTATACATAAATGTCTTTGGCGGAGTCCTGCTGGTCTTGACATAGCTAACAGTATTTTCAACCACTGTAGACAGCTGTTTTAGCTCTTTAGTTGGGACACATTAAAATAATTCATAAATAGATAAAGTACTGTTACTAATTAGAGTACTAGTCTGTGATGATATGCCCATGACTTATTTGGCTCTATGACCTCCACCTCCTTACCTATTTCAATGTAGGCATTGATGTTGTTGTGTTAATGGCATCTGAGATATCCCGTTTATAAGTAGTTCTTGATCTGTATTTTTCAGGACCCTCAGAAAATTTTCCAGATAATTTTAGTTAGTCTCAAAAATGAATTCTAACTTCTTTTAATTTAGAAAGCAAATACTGTGTTGTACTGTTTAAAAGAGTCTGGATATATAAATTGCTCTGGCCTCTAAACCAACCAAGTAGTGACATTGTACTTCAATCCCTAAATTGATATGAATCACTGGGATAAAGGAAGTTTAGTTTAGTCCATTCACAGAAAAAAGAAAAAAAAAAAAAAAAGCCTGGTAGCTTGAAGCCCTTCTTTTGGCTTTGCTGCAGATTTTATAAAATGTTAAGCAAGCTAATTCACCTCTGGACAAGCTGGAGGTCTTTGAAACAGCGATATCTGAGCAGAAGAGGCCTAATACAAAGTGACTTACTCTTAAACATACTCAGAAATGCCATGGGCATTGAATCCCATGAAACCTAACCTATATGCAGATAGTTTCCAGTATACGAGCCAATTGTATTTCAAAAGTTTATGTGTAAGGCAGCTGTTTGGAACTCAGAACACATTTTTTACCCCTCTTACTGAAACAGTATAAAAAAGTATTGGCTGTGTTCCCAGGCTAGCTCACAAATCTTTTTAACCCCAAATGTACCTCAAGTTTTAACTGTACAGTTCAGTTTCATTTTATTAAATATATATGTATACATATGTATATATACATATATATGTGTATATTTTTGTGTGTACATATATATATATTTGCTTCGGCGGGAAAATATACTCCACATCAGTGGGAAAGGAATAGGTTATCTTTGCTCAGCTGTATTAAGAGTTTTCTCAGAAGATGTCACTGGTTAAGCTGGGAAACAGTAGTTTATTAAGCATACATTTGTAGATAGCTATCCTCTCCCATTATGAAGATGCACTTGTCAGTTATTCCTTCCCTTGGTGATTACTGTTTCAGAAAGATGGCTTCAGTTTCTCACTCTTCTCTTCCTTTACTTTCTCGCCTTTGTCCTCTTCTCTTCCCAAATGTGGTTTATTATTAAGTGCATGTTCATAAATCAGGAGTTGCCTGTAGCAGATTTGGCTCTAAAGTATCTAGTGCTCCTGTATTTCGTAACCAGAATTAATTAATAGGTTCAGTCACTTTCTGTCTTAAACGAGGCTGGTGAGAACTTACGATGAAAAACTTTTTTTGGAAATTATCTTATTTGGCAAGGATGGAGATGCTTGGTGTTGTCCAAGGCAAAAAACTGATCAATTATCAATGACTTAAAAGTACTTGAAATATTATTGTAGTATTTATTATATTGGATTTTAATGATTTGAATTTTGGTGAATTATTTCAGTTATAATTAACCTGTTTTATTCTTAACCCCTATTTCATTTCGACTGGTCATGGTTGGTGACTATGTATTCATTCAAGGAAAGGGGTTCTATAAAACAGTGATTAAGGCTCATTTACGTTCAGCCTGGAGTGATTTACCTTGATGGAATTGCTGTTGTTTTGAGTGGAATTGAGGATCTGGAACCTCTCATTCATTCAATTATCCAGTCCACATATATTTATTGGGTGTGTGTCAACTTCTTTTCTGGATAACAGGGATACTACGTGACCAAAGCAGATATGGTTCCTTCCCATATGTAGCTTATATTCTTGCTGGGAGTACAGAGAGAAAACGATAACTGGTAAGTAAATAAATAGTTTGTCTGGATATATTGTAAAGGTTGATCCCACTTGGGTAACAGATTGGCTGTGGTGTGTGAGTCAAGGGTATCATCAGCAGAGATTTTGGTTTAAGCAACCTGAGGTATGTAATTGCCTTTCCTTACTTTGAGGAAGACAGTGGGGGCCAGGGGTGGGGTGGCTAGGGAGTACTGGTGTGAATCAAGAGTATGGTATTATCTATTAAATTTGAGGTACCTGTTAAGCGTTGAAATTGAGATATTCAATAGGCAGTTCAGGGGAGAAGCCTGGGTTGAAGATAGAAATTTGGCAATTGTCACCCTAAGAGTGGATGTGAAAAAAGAGGTCCAAGCTATGAGTACTGGAGCACTCCAAAACTGAGGAACTGGAATCAGCACAGAGAACAAAGAAGGGCAGCCAGTGAACCTCATTCAGGTAGTACCGAGACAGTCAATGCCAAGGAAAAGCAAATGATCAGTTCTGTTAAATGTTTTGTATAGTTCGGTTAATATGAGAACTGACCATTGGTTGAGCAACACTGAGGACACTGGTGACTTTGGACAAGTCCTTTTCATGTGAGATAGAGACAAAAGCCTGAGTGTGTGGGTTTAGGAGAGAATTTAAAGGAGAGAAATGAAAGCCAGGTATACAGACATTCGATAGTAAATTCCAAAGGGTGCAATGGCAGCGTTTCAGGAGCTGAGGAAGGGTGTGGGATGAGACAAAATCAGGGAATAGAGGGTGCCTTATGGGAATGAGGTACCAGGTGGTGAAGAACAATTTGGGTTCCTTGGGATTCTTGTAAGGGTGAGTGATGTGAAGTGGAATAAAGGACAGGATGTGTTTAGCCTGATAGTTTTCTAATAGATTGTGATGCAAAGCCAGTGAATGTGGAGGGGTAGGAAAGGGTAGGTATCTGGCCAAGGTCACCTAGACCTCTGGGTTGCAGCCTTGTTCTTGGCCAATAAAATGGTTTCTCGTAGAACATTTCTTATAGAACTTTGAAAGTAAAGTTACTATAGTTTAACTGAGATTGAATTGTACCAAAAAGCCAAACTGTGGCTATCTAGTAAATATAGAGGCTTTTTTTTTTTTTAAATCAAGTTATATTATAAAATAGACTAGATTTTTGTATGGCATGTAACTGGCTGTTGAAAGAAAAGATGCTTAAAAGAGTGAATAAATGTTACGGGATCTCCTTCCTGTAAGTTTCTTATGGCATGATTGATAATTTTAGGTATTTATGAATAGTATTTTTCCTATGCACTTACTCGTTTTCTCAGAAGTTGCTTAAAAAGGCTTTTTTGCCTCTTTATTCCTCAATATTTTTTGGCTTTTTTATGGGACTACACTCATTTTCATTCAGCGAATTTCTGCTTTCTTCTTCTCTCTGAAATAAACATATTTAAAGTGAAATCATGGCCTGATATAAGTTTTCTGAGTACTGTTTTAACTTTTCAGTTGAATTCTAGAATTTCTAAATCAAGACTAAATCATTTTTCAGTGTCCAAGGTGTTCGGAGTGGGGATTCCTCTAACACATTGGAATTTTTAATGATAGAATTTAAATTTATTTTGTTCATGCAGCTTTCTGGCAAGTTCTGCAGGAAGAAATGATTTCTTTTACTATTTACTGTTAGAATTGACTTGTTTGAACAAACTCTTACTATTTCTTTCTTTCTTTTTTTTTTTTTTAAAGATTTTATTTGACTGATAGAGATCACAAGTAGGCAGAGAGGGAGAGAGAGAGAGAGAGAGGGAGGAGGAAGCAGGCTCCCTGCCTAGCAGGGAGCCTGATGTGGGACTCGATCCCAGGACCCTGAGATTATGACCTGAGCTGAAAACAGAGGCTTAACCCACTGAGCCACCCAGGCAGCCCAAACTCTTACTATTTCTTAAGTCAAATCTGTCATACATTTGTAATTCCAGATCAGGTTTTTTTAGTTTTTCAACCATAAATTTCATTAATTCCTGTTTAGTAATAGCCCGGCATAGTCCATCCTTCTCCACCCACAAGTCTTTGTAGGATGCCGTGGCCATGAATCAGTGCCATCTCATAGGAATTCTGTTGGAGGTCTCTCAGGGGATGTGTGATTTGAGTGTATCACCCTTATATTTTTACAGAAGATAATAAGCACTGATGTTAAATGCTATTTAGCAAATGGATGCAAAGGGTTGACAGTAATTTTAGGTTACTTAAAGATAATGTGGTCTTAAAAAATTTTTTTTAGAAAGCTGCTTTCAGTTGACTTGTAGTTACTTGTAATCTGTTATTATCAAGGTCACCTCGTGGAAGATTTCCAAATATTCATTGGACCATGTGTCATTATTACCTCTTAGCTGTCCACAGAGGAGAATGAGATTCTGTGGTGTCGGGAAGGTGGAAGAGTAAGGATCATTATTTAGTGTTTGTTATGAATGGTAACTGTGTAACTATCTTCCATATCCAAAGCCAGTTAGTTAATAGTGGAAGCCACATTCTAGCTTGAGTTGTATAGGCAGAACTCTCAATGTTCTAATAACAGGAAGACAATGGTAGTTGTGTATAATTCATACTGGTTGAAATGTAAAAATTATTATCTTCTGGCTTTGAATACCTCTTAGTACATACCTGTGAATACTGAAGTATTAGATCTAAAAATTAATACTTGTGAAGAACCACTGGTGTACTTGTTTAGATCAGTGTTTTTTTAAAAAAATTTGATCATAACTCGTAACTCGTAGTAAGAATTCATTCTGCATTCTAACCTAGTGCATCATCTCACACATTCATGTGTGTATGTGTATGTTATGTGTAAGTATGCAGGTGTTGTATATACATGTATGTGTTAACAATTAGTTATAATAGGAGATATATATATATATATACACACATATATAAGTTTAATGAAATAGTTAATCCTTGCATCATGTAGTACATTAGAATGTTTTCATTCTAATCAATTTTAGAAAAATATACTGTACATGAACTAAATTGATTTCTTAACCCATTACTGGGTTATGACTGCTTATTGGAATACTCCTGGCCTAGCTGATCTCCAGGGTGGCCCACAACTATGGAATGTTTGTTTCTGGTTCCTATGAGAAAGGTGGTAAAAGTATTGAATATTCACTCTGAAGTTTACTAATCCTTAGGAAGTAATCTTCACCATCAGATAATTTAAGAAATAGTTACAACTGGGGGTGCTTGGGTGGCTCAGTCGGTTAAGTGGCTGACTCTTGATTTCAGCTTAGGTCATGGTCTCGGGGTTGTGAGATCAAGCCCGAGGTCTGGGAAGTCTGCTTGAGATTCGTTCTTGTCCTTTCCCTCTGACCCTGCTCACTGTCTCCCTGTTTCTCTCTCTCAAGTAAATCTAAAAAAGAAAAAGAAAGGCTTATGATAGAGTCATTTACTCATACAACTAAGCTTTACTGAGTGGCAACTCTGTGTCAGGCTCTGAGCTAACCACCTCATATTCTAAGGTGGAGAAACAGAGGCTAGGGGCACTTGGGTGTCTCAGTTGGTTTAAGGGGCTGCCTTTGGCTTGGGTCATGGTCCTGGGGTCCTGGGATCAAGCCCCACATTGGGCTCCCTGCTCACAGAGGAGCCTGCTTCTCCCTCTTCCTCTGCCTGCCGCTCTGTCTACTTGTGCTCTCTGTCAAATAAATAAATAAAATCTTAAAAAAAGAAAGAAAGAAAGAAAGAGAGACTGTCTCTGTCTGAGGCTCCAAGGAGCTTCCCATGTAGTGGAAGAGAAAAGAAACAAATAAGAAATATAGATTGCCATGGAGCTATGGGAGAGAATGATGGAAGATGGTTGCTTGCTCGTAGTTCTAATCACCTTATTTATGTACCATTGGAAGAAAGAAGATGGTAGCTGGAAGCCTAGGTTTTGACCCCAGGTGTCTGATCCTTTTTGTCAGGTAGGATGCTCTCCTCTCCATATCCCTTCTTAGGCAGGAGATCTAATGCACAACTTTTAAAAAAACTGATTCTTAAATAATTTTCTTTTGGATATTTTCTTGCTTCATACGACAGATAGTTTTCTTTTCTGTTTAACATTTTCACAAAATATCCTCATTTTGGGTGGTTTCCCATGGTTAACATATTTGTAATCTGTATGTACATATGTGTGTATATATAGTCTAATGTAAACACTTTTCTGCTTTTAATATTTTCACACTAATAACGATTTTCCATAGCAGTCATGAAGAAAGATTGGGGTTGTTACAAATTGTAGTTATTATGGAGGAGGGTTTCTTCTGAATGGTAGTGTTTCCTTAGACTCATCTCCTTCTGTATATGAAATGGAATCACAAAATTTTCATATTTTCCAGTTTAATTTTATGGGCTATGAAGGTATATGTGAATGTTTTGGGAAGAAAATGACATTAAAGATGACTTGGCAGGTGGGAGGAGGGGAAGTGATAGCCCTTTTCAGGTTTTCAATGGAAGAAGGACCATAGAATTTTTTAAAGCTATGGAGATTGACTTGAGATCAGCAGGTGGAAAATACAAGTGGCAAATTCTGATGGATAGAGAGGAAGCTAGTAACCTTTTCTTGGTTGAATAATATTGGAGATATTAGAAAGGTTCTTTCAAGTTTGTGCCTTATCTTTACCACTACTGTTACCTTCTTTTTAGTGAAGCCTGTAGTGCAATTTAGTGCCATTGCTCAAGTTCTAGAAGGACCTGGTCTGTTTTCTCTCCCTTCTCCAATATTTCATACATACCCACCTGATTCTGTGCTCTATTATAATAAAATATTAAAAGTAGTGTCATAGGTGGATTAAAATATTGATATTCAGAGGGGAGATTCATGGTTCTGCTTTTGAATAGAATGTATACTTCCAAAAAGCTGATGCTTCTACAACTTAAGTGCCCTCTGATCGATGAATGGATAAAGGAGATGGGTTGCGCACACACACACACACACACACACACACAGAAAATGGAATATTAAAAAGAATAAAAATGCCATAAAAAAGAATGATATCTTGTTATTCATGACAGTATTGATGGACCTGGAGGGTATCGTATTAAGTGAAATAAGACAGAGAAAGACAAATACCATATGATTCAATGAATCATATAAGTGAATCATATCATATAAGTGAATCATACAAGTGAATCTTATATGTGGAACCTTAATAACCTAAAAAACAAAACAAATGAACACACGCATACACAAACCAAATGACAGAACAGACTCATAATTACAAACTGGTGGTTCTAGTAGGGAGGGGGCAGGGGGATGGCTGAAATAGGTGAACGAGGTTAAGAGGTACAGACTTCCAGCTATAAAATAAATAAGTCATGGGGATGAAAAGTACAGCATAGGGCACATAGTCAATAATACTGTAATAACATTGTATATTGACAGGTGGCAACTACACTAATGGTGAGTGTTGCATAATGTATAGACTTGTTGAGTCACTATGTTGTACTTCTCAAACTAATGTAATATTGTGGGTCAACTATACTTTGATTTAAAAAGCTGATGCTTCTAGTTTTAGATAATTCTGGTTTGTCTTTCTAGAAATTGCATTGGTTGTATAAAATATTTAATGCCCTAAAAGTATCAGCTACTCTCCAACCAAGTGTAAGATGATCAAGTAAAATTTGAGTTTTGAGCATTGGGCTTTGGCTTAGAAACTATTTTGTTAGCTGGCGATGAGTTGGGCCATCCTTTTAACCATGAACTATAATAATCTACATGAACAGTCTGTTTCCTTGGTGACCTCAAACTGAGAGGCCAGTGAGATTTACTGGGATAAGTACAGTATCTGCAATGGATAGAAATTGATAAAATATCAACCAGAAGACAATAGCATGTAGTTGACAAAGTAAGGAGTATTTATCTTTCGAATCTTTTTTTCTCTTTTAAGCCTAGCTTTGGCTGCGTCTCTGCTGTTTATGTTAAATAAAATAACTCATTTTATTCAGCAGAGCAATAGGATTTCATACTTTGTTTAAAAGAAGAAAAATTGTAAATTCATTGAAACTACAAAACTAATTGAAGAGTTGGAAATTAAATCTTATTAAGAAAATCATAGCTATAGAAAAAGTAATACTCTTTTTGCATTGAATATGACAGCAGAAGAGATATTTTCTCCAGGAGAAACCAAGACATGTTCATATCCTTTGGGCTAGTAGTTTTCCTTCTTATAGTGTATACAATGTAAATAATCCAAAAGGAGAATATTCTCTTTTTTATAATATATATTATCTTTTCACAGAGGAAGGGAGGGAAAACTGGGAAGAAATCAGAGAGGGAGACAAACCAAGAGAATATTCTTTATAGCATTATTTATACTGCATTATTTATATGGGTGAACATATATATTTAACCATTACATATATATGTATTCTTATCGTAGAGTGTAATATTTTAGGTATCTTTTCTAAATGCTATATTATATAATTATCAAAAGAGATATGTATGGGATTATCATAGCAACATGGGTCATATAAAAATGTTTGAGAAGATAAATGTATGAACCACTCTTTGTATGAACCATTTTTAAATTCCCAAATAATGCCCTTAACTTTTGAAAACATGTTTAGAATAGCTTTTTTCCCCTTTGACCTGTTTTGCTACCTTTTTACCAATTGCTTCTTATTATATACCTGTGAGTTGTCATTCAGAGTGCTAGCTTTATTCTTGTAAAGTATTAATTGTTCCTTGAAATATAGCTCTCTTGTATTCTCAACTATTTAATATTTTAGCTTAAAGCTGAGAAAACACATCCTTTCGTGTATAAATTTTTGCTTGTTGGATTTAAAAAAAATAGTGAAAACAGTAAATAATTCATTTGGGTCAGAAGTTCATTACCCTTGACACTTGTGGGCAAGAAGCCTAGGAATTTGTCATCTGTGTTTCCAGATGGAAAACTCTTACCTTCTGATACTTGGTCTTCAGAAAATTTTGTTAGAAGCAGATGTTGGGGATATGTAGATATGACCCAAATGTGTATATTGCAGCCCTGAAGGAAATAGCTCAGTTAAAACCAACCAACAAACAAAAATCAAGAATATTGGAGTTCTTTTATTATTTGATTATAGGACTTTCATATCTTCTCATATTCTAGTATTTATTTTAGATGTTTGAATTTAACTGCTTAAGAAGAAACTTACCCAGTGTTTAAAAAAATTGCTGGATAAGAGGCCACTTCAGCAGTTTTGTGAATTTTTTTTTAATGTTTCCAAATGGTGTGTATTTAAGTAATTAGTGAGTTGGAGAGATGAGCCCATTTTCAGCAGGTCTGATTAGATTAGAAAGCCATGCTAAATAATTCCTATTGAATATCAAAACAGGATTTGAGTATCTGAATTATGTGGGTAATTATTTGTTACATTTTTTGAACCTTTGTTAAAAGAGTAGAAGAGTGAAATGAGAAACTCCTCTTTTATAAAAAAATGATGGGGAGAGGAAAGAAGTGAACAGACAGAACACAGGATTTTTAGGGCGCTGAAAATACTCTGTGTGATATTATGATGAATCTATGAGCTTATGCATTTGTCCAAATCCATAGAACGTATACCAAGAGTAAATAAGGTGAACTGTGGATTTCGGGTGATTATGGTGTGTCAATGTAGGTTTATCCTTGGTAACAAATTATTGCTCTGGTGAATGATGTTGATAATGGGGGAAAGCCATGCATTTGTCGGGGCAGGGGGTCTGTGGGAAATCGCAATACTATCCTCTCAATTTTGTTGTAAACCTCAAACTGCTCTTGGAAAAAAGACTTAAAAAAAAATGAAAATAAGAAATTGCGAGTCAAAATACATGTTGAGAGGAAAGCATTCTTTAGGTGTAAAGTAGAATAGAAGTGACTCAAATCCATGTGCTTTTCCTTATCCTAACATCTTGGAGTGATGGACACTGTCTCTCCATTCCACTCCCTGGGGTGATGGTGGTATATTACCCTGCAATTCTCATATTGTGTAACTCCTGAGTTTGTCCGATATTTTCAGTGCTTAGTGTTCAGTGTTTTTAAACTTGCCTTACATCTTTTAGGTTATTTACTTCTTTATCAAACTGATGATTAAATATGGTGATCCTTTTGACTCTACAAGGGAAAAGAATCAAGTTAAACTAAGCCCCAAACAATGGTTTATCTCAGTTTTAAGGAATCTTTTAGTCCAGGGTTTTCAACATTAGCTTACTTTAGAATCATCTAGAATACTTGTTAAAAAAGATAGCTGGCAGGGGCGCCTGGGTGGCTCAGTGGGTTAAGCCTCTGCCTTCATCTCAGGTCGTGATCTCAAGGTTCTGGGATCGAACCCCGCATCGGGCTCTCTGCTTAGCAGAGAGCCTGCCTCCCCCTCTCTCTCTGTGGGGCTCTCTGTGTACTTGTGATCTCTCTCTCTGTCAAATAAATAAATAAAATCTTAAAAAAAAAAAAAAAGGAAAAGGAATTTACATTTGGGGCGCCTGGGTGGCTCAGTGGGTTAAGCCTCTGCCTTCGGCTCAGGTCATGATCTCAGGGTCCTGGGATCGAGCCCCCCATCGCATGGGCTCTCTGCTCAGCAGGGAGTCTGCTTCCTCTCTCTCTCTGCCTGCCTCTCTGCCTACTTGTGATCTCTCTCTGTCAATAAAAATCTTTAAAAAATTTAAAAAAAAAGATAGCTGGCCCTTATTCCCAGATTTTCTCATTTAGTAGGTGTGAATGTGGCCCAGACTGCACGTTTCTGACAAGTTTTCAGGTTGTGCTGCCTGCTGCTGGTTTGGGTAACACTCTGAAAAAGAACACTGGTTCAGCATACATACTATACAACTCATTACTGAAGTTTCAAAAAAAGGTCAAATCATCACTCTCATACGATGTACAACCATGAATTTTATCCATCTTGAACACATACTAAAACATTTAAATCATAGTTAAGAGGGAACCAGACAGATGTTATAGCCAATTTAAAGGAGAAGTCCAAGAAATTAAGATTGCTGTGGTGTAAGGGAATATTGAAGTGAATTTATAAATGGACAGGAAATTGGTCTTTTCTATTTGGAAGAGTCAACTGAACCTCCACGGGACAGAACGTCTGTAGATGAGAATAATTTATATTGCTCTCAGTTACCTATGGCAATCAGTTGTCTACAACTCACTTGTAAAATAGCTCAAGGTCGACAGAAGACTAGAATCAGATAACAAGGCATGGTGTGCACAACCAAGTCCATTTTTCCATTGGAGCACACCATATTTATTCTTTTTTCCCATGCCCAATTTCCTTAGAGTGCTTTACTGTAAATATCCTAAAAAGGAAAGTGCCAAAGTGTTTTCCAAAATACTTGTACTGCTTTCCATGTCCACTAACATTGTATGAAATTCCAGTTCTTTTACTTCTGCAATGACACCTGATGTGGTCAGTCTTCTTAATTTTAGTTATTTCAATAAAGGTGTAGTAAAATGTTGTTATGGTTTTAATTTTCATTTCCCGAGTGACTAATGATGTTGTGCACCTTTTAATGTGCCTTTTTCCCCTTGTCAATCATATATCTTATTTTGCGAATGTGAATATTTTCCCAATTCTTACTGTTAAGTTTTAAAAGTTTTTTTTTTTTTTAATATAGTCTGGATACAAGCCCTTTATCAGATACATGCTTTTGCAAATACTTGCTCCTAATCTGTGGCTTGTCCTTTTATTCTCTTACTAGTGTCTTTTGGATAGAAGAAGTTTTTTAATTTTGAGGTCCGGGTTAGCAGCTTTTTCTTTTCTTTTCTTTTTTTTAAATGGTGACAGCAGAGTTTTAAGATTTTATTTATTTATTTGACAGATGGAGATCACAAGTAGGCAGAGAGGCAGAGAGAGAGAGGGAGAAGCAGGCTCCCTGCTGAGCAGAGAGCCCAATGCGGGGCTTGATCCGGGGTTTCCGGGATCATGACCTGAGCTGAAGGCAGAGGCTTTAACCCTGAGCCACCCAGGCGCCCCTCAGCTTTTTCTTTTATGAATCCCCTTTCGGTGTCACATTTAAGAAAGCCCAAGGTCACAAAAATACTCCTCCTATGTTTTCTTCTTGATTTTTATAGTTTTTGGTTTTACTTTTAAGTGCATGGTGCATACTGTAATTTTATATATTCTGTGAGATACAGATCCATGTTCTTTTCTTATGGTTATCTAGTTGTTCCTCTACCTTTTGTGGAGAAGACTTCCCTTTTGCTACTGAATTGCCTTTGTCAAAAGTCAGTTGTCCATATATAGAGTTCTGTTTCTGGACACTGATTGGTCTTTTATTGAAGCTGATACCACATTGTATTGATTACTGTAGCTTTATAAGAAGTTTTTAAAAAATGTCAGAAAGAATTAGCCTTTCAGCTGCTGCTTTTTCCTAAGTTGTTTGGCTCTGGTAGGTACTTTACATTTCCATGTGAATTTTAGAGTTAGCTCGTCAGCTTCTATAAAGAGACTACTTCTGTTTCGTTTGAATTATTTGAATCTGTAGATCAGTTTGAGGGGAATTGAAATCTCATGGTACTGAGTTTTCACGAACAAGATGTAGTTCTCCAATTATGCGGGTCTTCTTTAATTTCACTGAGCAGTGTTTAGTTGTTTTCAGCGTACATTCTTGCAGATCTTTTGCTGATTTATCCCTAAATGTTTCCTATTTGTGCTTAAGTTTTTGACCATTTGGCACAGTTAGAGTGATGGTTTCATGTCTGTATCTATCATTTCTAAAATTTGTGTCAGTTCTAGATTGGTTTCAATTGATTGACTTTTCTCAGCCTCATGGTTCAAATTTTCCTGCTTTCACATTTCTTTCTATAATCTTTTATTGGTTAACAGATATTATTGGGTGCTAGATATTTTTGTATTCTTATAAATATTCTTGAACTTTTTTTCTGGGATGTGGTTATTTGAAAATAGTCTGATCCTTTTGGATCTCTCTTTTAAATATTTGTTGGGTAGGACAAGAGCAATGAATGTAATGAATCTTAGACTACCTTGCTCATAGCCTTCACTACTGAGCCAATGCCCTTCTCAGTACTCTAGACAATGCCCAATAAATTATGTTTTCCAGTCTGTCTGGAAGAATTGGATATTTTTGGGAAAAAAAGTACCTTGACCTCCAGCTCGTGGGACATACAAATACTAATTTGTGATGGGCCATAGGAGATCATAGAGGAATATTTTCATAGTCTGAAGATAGGAAATGGTTTACTATATAGAACATAAAAATGCTAAGTGTAAAGGGAAAATGGATAAATTGGATATGATAAAAGTTAAAATCTCATCAACAGTCTTTGCTTAAAAATGAGTAATAATACTAGAGACTAGGAGATAATGTTTGCCATATGTGTATCTGATAAAAGACTCCTATGTACACTGTTTGAAGAATTCCTACAGCTGCTCTAAGATTTTATCTCTATCACAGGTTTCAGTCTTGTGATGTTGATGTACTGTGGTGTGCTTTTCATTGTGCATATCCTATTTAAGCTTCTTCTGTTTGTGAGTTTATTATTTTTATAAAAATCTGGAAAATCATTGGCCATTATTTCCTCAAATGCTTTTTCTAATCTTTCCCTCTTCTCTTCTTGATTCTACGTACACATACATCAGACTGTTTAATACCGTTCCACAGGTTGCTGAGGCTCTGTTTATTTATTTAATTTTTTTTTGTAGTCTTTTTTTTCCTCTCTCTTCCATTTTTGTTAATTTCTATTGCTGTTTTAAAATTTACTGTTCTTTTCATTCAGATACTGTGTTTTTCATCTAAGTTCCATTTTTAAGTCTTCCATTTTCATTTTTATATTTTGTTTTAAATAAATACTGAGCCTTCCATATAAACTGTTTGAAAGCTTCCCTGTTTGCTAATTATTTTTTGCATTTTTGGGGTCTGTTCTGTTTTCTTTTTTTCCCACCTGTTTATGGGTCACAGTTTTATCATTTCATTCATGGTCACTCCTGGCATTTTTTGATTGAATATTGGGTATTGTGACTATTATGCTGTTAATGTCTAGGTTTTATTGTGTTCCTTTAAATTTTTTGAAATTTGTTTCAGGTGGCAGCTAAGTTGTGCTTCAGTTTGTATTTTTGAGGCTTTTCCCAAAAATTTTGTTTGCACTGGTCTAGTGACAGCTTTATGTAACCTACTTTGGACGTGCTTCTAAGATGTGTTCCTTTTGGGGTGTGTGGGGTGTTCGGCGAGTCTCTCCACTCATTGTCCATCAGGCCTCGAAGATCTCCCAGCCCGGTGAGATCACTGGGACTTAACTTCCCTGAGAGCTCCCCAGCCCTTCGCCTGACTTCATGGAGTCTCCCCAATACATAGGAAGAGCTGAATCAGCAGCCACACGGACTCAAGGAGCCTTTGTGCAGATTTCTGGAGCTTTTTCTCTGCCAAGCTCCCAACTCTCTGGTATTCTGCCTCACACACTCCAGTCCCTTTAGCCTCTCCCAGATCTGATTTCTATCTCCTTTGCTCAGTGAGATAGATGGCCATGATTACTTTCAGGAAGTTCCCTTCCCTGCACTCTGTTATGGAAAATGCCTCCTGGAAGAAGAGTTCCACTTTTCTGTCTGTTTTTCTTCACTCAGGGATCATAGTCCTGGGCTGGCTATTGTCTCAGTGTCTGAAAAAATATCTTTTTCCAGTTTTCTAGTTGTTTATTATAGGAGGGCATGATCAGTTATGCTATTCCATTATGGCAGAAGCTGGATAGTTTCTGTTTTTAGTAAAAGTATTTATTGCAGTCATGATTCTGAATGAATGTGATCTGAGGTTATTTATTTTTGTTGTCTGAGTAATTTTTTTCAGCAGCAGAGCCCCATCCCCCCTTTCTCAAATGAAATTCTACACAGAACTCCAACACAAAAAGTAGTTAAAACTTCATCTGCTCTCATTTAAGTGAGGTTCAGCGCTGGCTTGGTTTTCACCTAACCCTGAAGCAATCTGGTACTCCTAAAAATAAAATTTGAAGACCAGTGAACTATTTACCCCTCTCATTTTACATATGAGGATGCTAACTTTCTAGAAGGGTCAATTGTTTTGTCCTAAAGTAATGAATCTTTAAACTACCTTGCTTGTATGGGTTCTTCTAGCATTTGAAAGAAGATCAGTTATATCCAAACTTAGTGTCTTATTCTCCTTAGGTCAGCTTGATTGGAAAAAAAAAAAAAATCCTTCTGATTTTGAGCTGTTTCGGCATGAGATTCTTGGAGAACTCCATTTTCTATTAACCTTTGTGTAGTGCACTGAGCCCATATGGGCTCTATTGTAACTTCTGGCTGTTTAAACAGTCTCAGAATAGTTTATTTTAAAACCAGTCCAGCATTTTGGTTTATTCTGCTTTCTCAGTACTTGTGTATGTTAGATTTCTGCTTATCCATCTTACAAGAACTCCAGATGAAGATGGCCACGTACAGATGTTTTATTCCTCCCTCCTCTTTCAATTATTACGCTTATGTTATTTAATCTCCTGGAAACTACTTGGACTATATGTGAAAGAATGCTGTACTTTGAACTCTAAAGAGTAGATCATTGGTTGTGACCTTGAATTGTTGAGGAAGTTTTCATATTGAAGGAAGCTGAATGTCAACAGCTTGCACTGTATTTCTTGGCAGAAACCTGCTTTGTGTGCACCTGGGGCTGTCTGCAATCAGAATCGGGGAGCTTACGGTTTTAATTATTTCATTCTGAAATCCGTTCTGTGTTTATTCATTGCTTTATTAGTGTGGTCTGTAGTATGGAAATGGGGCAGTCACCACAGATGGATGAGAAGGAGGCAGGTAGAACAGATGTGGCATTTGTCCAGTCCTTCGGTCTGCCGGTTTGGGTTAGACGTTCATATTGAAGAGTTGTGTGGCTGCTCTTAATTTTGTTCTGACCGAGAAGGAAAACAAAACAAAACACCAAGTAATTTAGTTATGCCTTATATCCTTGATTAGTCTTAGAGCGAAGAGTTCTTTTGAGGTATCTGGGTGTCACTATTCGGGACTCAATGAATACTTGTCCAGTGAACACATGAACCAACCCCAATAAAACCAACAAACATCCCTCAAGAAATTGTTGATGATGTAATTGTTGGAGTTGCATTACTTTACAGAACAAGAAGAATGCGATCGCTCTTCACCAAAACCAGTTGAGTTACCTTATTTTTGTATTAAGGCTAATCCTGCCATGTTGATACAGCTCTTCCACGGGCAGTGGGAAACATTTCCCCTTACTAATCTTTGTGTATTCAGTACTCAGCAAAAGGCTTTTGACACCAGAGGTAGTGCTTAAGAAGTGTTTATGGAAGGAGACCAATAAATCTGTTTTATCACATTCCAGTGTGCTCCTGGGCAGGCTTGGCAGGTCTTGAGAAAGCTGGTTTTTTTCACGACTGTAATAATCCCATGTTAATTTTTGCATGTACACTTCACATGCACATACATTTACTCTCTAATTGCAATATGTGTTAGTAGACATTTCCTTTCTAACACTGATTAGAAATTTTGGTTAAAAAATCTTATATTTTTAATGCAGCATTTGCTTTTTCTGTGTACTGTCCTTATAGCCTGCATAACTTGAATTTATTTAATTTTGTTTTCCTTTTCCCAGGCAAAAACTTTCTACCTATTATAAATAAAAGTTGTGGCTTTTGGCTAATTACTAACATTTATAAAAAAGCAACTTAGGAGGGGTTTTCATGCATGTTCTCTTGTTTGCTCCCTCAACTTCTTTTTTAAGGTAAGTAGGGGGTAAAGCAAGGCAGGTAGGCAGGTAGCTTAATTATCTGTTTCAGAGTTCTACAACTAGTTAAGTTTCAGGGTTAAGACTTTGAGGTCAGTGTTGTTTCTATTGATTGTAAACTACCTCTGAATATTATATTTCAAAAAGTGACATAATCTATTTGCTTTAACTCTTATTAGGATTGACTTACAATTTTGATTTAAGAATAAGGAAATGACACTGTACTTAATGGAGATAATATAATTTCAAAGGTTGATTCTGTGATATATATATTTTACAGATATATCTATATATATTTAAGTATATATATATATTTACATTCATATATCTTACATCTTATAATTGTAAATCTCTGTTTAGGGCCCTGTGTCTTTACAACCTCAGCTCAGTAATTTATTTCTGATATAAGCAGATGGTGAGAAAACAGTGATCCCCAGATCTCTTATTACTGCTGTGTAATTTGATGTTTTACAGATAAGAATTTTGACCGGTGGGAGGCTAGTCTGGAATTCACACGTCTCAGGGGACCCACATTGTCTAGATTTGGAAGTGTACTTGCACTTGAATTCAGGAAGGCTGTTGTAAATAAGGATTTGGGCTGCATTATAATTAAAATTCAAATCTTTATGTAGCTATTCCTTTGAGCTATTAAAAACTAAAAAAAAGTTTTTTAATCTTATTTTTGAGATAGAAAATTTGAAGCTTTTCAAAATGGTCTTTTCTTCTGTCATACTGATAAACCATCGCAATGATTGGTATGCATTTATAGATGAAGGCAGAAAAATTGAAAGAAGGTATTAAATCTTTGCAGTGAATAAGAACCTTTGCATCATATCATATATTGAAAATAGTAAATTCTGAGATTCTTACAGATCTAATTGATTAAAGAAATCATTTGATCAGTTTGATCCCACAATGAACCCTTGTATCAGGAATAAAATGATGCCTTGAGGGACTTTATTGACATTTAAAATTGGTCAAAACAAATTTTAATTTGACTTATTAGCCTTGTTTATTTATAATTAACTTTCATTTGCCATATTTCCCTTCTTTTTGATTAGTGTTTTCTGCTCATCAGTTTTACTGCCTTCTGAATACTAAAGTCTATCTACACTGAAAGTTTTCTAACTGTACTGAAGATAAAGAAATTCATTAAAAAGTTTATCAATACCATTAAAATCTGATACTAAGCTCTCGCTTTCCAGGGGCGTATTTGAAAAATAAGCAAACAAAGGAGACTTTAGTATTCGTTTCAGGTGACAATAATTCTGTTATGTCTACTGTAAAAGTTAATCATTGGCAAAATTATTTGAAATATTTTAGTGTTCTTGTGAATGTTACAAGCCATGCTTTTTAGAGAAGAGAAATTTGTAATTGTCTTCTCTGCAGTGGTTGTAAAGTGATCTTATCTATGATGAAAACTGATGTGGTTTTGGAGAGGGAGAGAGAAAGAGTGCATGCGTCCGTGTGGGTGACAGGGGCAGAGGGACAAAAAGAGAGGGAGAGAAATCCTCAAGCAAGCAAACTCATCACTGAGCATGGAGCCCAGTGCAGGGCTCCATCCCAGGACCCTGAGATCATGGCCTGAGCCAAAATCAAGAGTCCGATGCTCTACCTACTGAGCCACCCAGGAGGCCCCTGATGTTGTTTTTTAAGGGGGAGCAGCAGCTAGGTCTTCAAAATAATTTGTGGGAATGAAAATTGACTTTCATTCCCAAAGTTGCTACCCCCCCCCATGGCTAAGGGAAGGGTCCAGTCTGTCTAAAAATATGTGGTTAAAAGTATATGATGTATCTTAAGTATTTGAACAATACTACAAAAATACATTACAAAATAGGATTTCTTTATTTCGGCATATCTCATTGTACTTCACAGGTAATCACATTTATCACAAATTGAGGGTTTGTGGCAACCCTGTATTGAGCAAGTCTATTGGCACACATTTTCCAGTAGCATTTGTTTAACTTTGTGTCTCTGTGTTGCAGTTTGGTAATTCTTGAAGTATTTCAAACTCTTTTATTGTTACAGCTTTTATGATGATCTCTGATCAGTGATCTCTGATGTTACTGTTGTCATTGTTTTGGGGTGCCAAAAACTGTGTTCATATTAGACAGTGAACTTAACTGATAAATGTGTTCTGACTGCTTTGCCAACTGGCTGTTCTCCCATCTTTCTCCCACTCCTCGGGCCTCCCTGTTCCCTGAGACACAATATTGAAATTAGGCTAATCAGTAACCCTACAATGGCCTCTAAGTGTTCACATGAAAAGAAGAGTCACATGTCTCTCACTTTAAATCTAAAGCTAGAAGTGATTACCCTTAGTGAGGAAGGCATGCCAAAAGCTGAGATAGGCTGTAGACTGGGCTTCTTGTGCCAAATAGTGAGCCAAGTGGTGAATGCAAAGGAAGAGTTTTGACGGAAATTAAAAGTGCTACTCCAATGACACGTGAAGGATAAGAAAGCAAAATAGCAGATTTTGCTATTGCTGATATGTTTTAGTGGTCTGGGCAGATCAAACCAGCCATAACTTTCCCTTAAGCCAAACCCTAATCCAGAGCAAGGCCCCCACTCTCTTAATTTTCTGGAGGCTGGGAGAGGTGAGGAAGCTGCAGAAGAAGGTTGGAAGCTAGCAGAGTTTGGTTCACCAGGAAGGAAGTCCTCTCCGTAACGTGAAAGTACGAGGTGAATGGCAGGGGCTCCTGAAGCTGCAGCAAGGTGAACAGAAGGTCAAGCTCAGAGAGTAAGTGACGGCGACTGCACTAAACAACAGACTTTCAGCGTAGATGAAACGGCCTTGGATTGGAAGAAGATGCCGTCTAGGACTTTGATAGCTGGGAAGAGGTCAATGGCTGGCTTCAAAGCTTCGGACAGGCTGACCGTCTTGTTAGGGGCTGATGCAGCTGGTGCCTTAAGTCGAAGCCTGTGCTCATTTACCATTTCATAAATCCCAGGGACCTTAAAAAGTATGCTAGATCTATGCTGCCTATGCCTTATAAATGGAACAAAAAAGCCTGATGATAGCACCTCTGTTTACAATATCGTTTACTGAATATTTTAATCCCACTGTTGAGACCTACCTCTCAGAAAAAAATATTCCATTTAAAATAGTACTACTGGGGCACCTGGGTGGCTCAGTGGGTTAAGGCCTCTGCTTTCTGCTCAGGTCATGATCCCAGGGTCCTGGGATCGAGCCCCACATTGGGCTCTCTGCTCAGCAGGGAGCCTGCTTCCACCTCTCTCTCTATCTGTCTGCCTCTCTGCCTACTTGTGATCTCTGCCTGTCAAATAGATAAATAAAATCTTAAAAAAAAAAAAATAGTACTACTGCTCATTGGCCGAGCATCCGGTCACCCAAGAGCCCTGATGGAGATGTACACTGAGATGAATGCTGTGTTCATGCCTCCACTCTGCAGCCCATTGATCAAGGAGTGACTTTGACTTTCCCGTCTTATTTAAACACATTTCGTAAGGCTGTAGCTGCCACAGATAGCAGTTCCTCTGACGGTTTTGGGCAAAGTAAATTGGAAACCTTCTGGAGAGGATTCACCATTCTAGATGCCACTAAGAACATTTGTGATTCATGCGAAGAGGTCAGAATTTCGACATAAAAAGGAATTTGGAAGAAGTTGATTCCAACCCTCATGCATGACTTTGAGGGGTTCAAGACTTCAGTGAAGGAAGTGACTACAGATGTAGTAGAAATAGGAAGAAATCTAGAATTAGAAGTGGAGCCTGAACATGTGACCAGATTGCTCCAATCTCATGATAAAACTGTAGTGGATGAGGAGTTGCTTCTTATGGATGAGCAAAGAAAGTGGTTTCTTGAGGTAGAATCTACTCCTGGTAAAGAGGCTGTGAGGACTGAAAGTCTTACATACGCTTCGTTGATAAAGCATTGGCAGGGATTGAGAGGATTGGTTCCAATTGTGAAAGAAGTTCTGCTTTGAGGCACCTGGGCGGCTCAGTTGGTTAAGCATCTTGACTGACTCTTGGTTTCGGCTCAGGTCATGGTCTCAGGGTCGAGAGATTAAGCACTCCCTCTCCCGTGCTCTGCGCTCAGCGGGGAGTCTGCTTGAAATTTTCTTTCTGCCCTTCTTCCCTTCCCCTCATTCGCTCATGTGAGCATGCACACACGCTGACTCTCTCAAATAAAATAAATACATAAATGAAATCTTAGAAAGTTCTCCCGTGAATCAGATCCTATTAAGCATCACATGCTACAGAGAATTTTTTTTTTATAAAAAGAAGAGTAATCAATGTAGAAAACTCCCTTGTCTCCTTTTAAGTAATTGCTACAACCACACTAACCTTCAGCAACTAGCATCCTGATCAGTTAGTAGCTGTCAACGTTGAAGCAAGACTTAGCAGCAAAAAGATTATGACTTGTACAATGCTTGTACATTAAAAAAAAAAATGCTGTTGCACACTTTGTAGACTACAGTATAGTGTAAATATAACCTCTCTATGGACTGGCAAACCAAAAAGTTCCTTACACTGACTTTGTATACACTATTTGCTTTAGTGTGGTGGTCTGGAACTGAGCCCGCAGTATCTCTGAAGTATGCCTGCACATTGAAAGTCTTATATGTTGATTTGAATAATATTTCACTTAAGAGGGCTTTCAAAGCAGAAGTCATGAGATCTGGAAATTTATCCAAGTCCTGCAAGTTCTAGGAAGGAAAGGAAGGAAGGAGTTTAGAGGTAGCTGGGGTGGGTATCTGGGTAGAACACCTGAGTATATGAGAGTAAGCTTAGCATTAGGGAATCCGAGAAAGGTGCTAGGTGCCTGAAATCAAAGGGCAGTCTCCTTGGGGATTCCCATCAGGAGAACCCACTGATCCTCACTGAAACAAACACTCAGTGAAAGTTACGAGAGCCATTTTGACCTGAGGATGGATTTGTGGGCTTTGAACACAGAGTTAATAGAAAATATACAAGGTTGAAGGCTGTTACATGACCTAAGATCAGAAGTAGAATGACCTAACAGGAATGAAAAGTGAAAGAGAAAATTATTATCTTCTAGGAAAAATAAAATAGTGGAGTCAGAAAGAAATCAGGGCATATTTTTATCCTGAGCTAGCTAATTGATTGGCATTATGTGTATCTAACTTACCTGTGTAGAGTTACACTCTTCTGATGTCTTTACACTGTGATGAAAGTTCATCTGCGTTTACTCAGTATTTCCATTCCATTAGTGATAGCTGTAATGACTAGAAAAGAGAGCGCCAGTCTCATGACTCCTTGGATAGCCACATTGCAGTGGTACCCAGGGGTTATGTCTATTGGAACCTGATCACGAGGCCTTCTGGTTGGAGAGTAGTAGCCAGTGGGGCTTATAAAAAAGCCCCATCAGATACATGTAATGAATATGTGTTTCAAAAAGCATGTAAGAGTAAAATAAGCACAAAATTACCTTTTAAAGATGTTGAGTTGTTCAAATTTCTCTTTTCTCCTTAGGATTCGTGCATAATTATATTAGTAATGTGTTATTCTTGTTTTTTTAGAAACAGTTGTTTTCTTCTGTTTTCAGTAGTCAGATTTAAGCCTTCATGAAAAACAAGTAATTATTGTTATGTCTCAATTAATATGAAGAATCGTGCATAAAATGTAAGGCCACAATTGTCTCTCAAATGAACAAGGAAACACAATTTCCTGGCTCTGTTAGCTGTTATAAAACGTGGTTACTCAGCTATTATTCTGTACTTTGGAAAAATAATGCTTCTGTGTTGATTCCAAGTGAAAGCTTTTAGAAATTTAGGTCTCCCACGATACTTTTAAGGATATATTCCTTCAATTTGAAGACTCTGATGAAGAAACAAAAATATAACATTGTTTAGTCCCTCGATACTCAAACAAAAATCTTCTCTTTTGTTGAGAAGCCCTGGCTTCAATCTTTATATAGAATTTTATAGAAAAAAATTTGAAGTAGGTTGAGTCAACTCTTAGTTCCAAACATAGGGCAAATACCTCCTGATTTGTTTGACCTGTGGCAT
This sequence comes from Lutra lutra, assembly GCF_902655055.1. Lineage (NCBI taxonomy): Eukaryota > Metazoa > Chordata > Mammalia > Carnivora > Mustelidae > Lutra > Lutra lutra. The sequence goes on from NC_062288.1 coordinate 38,813,711, forward strand.
TGCTTTTCAACCTTGGCTGCTCTTCACAATCACTGGGAGAGTGTCTTCAAATTACCAGTGTGATTTCACCCTCAGAGGTTGTGATTTATTATTGGTCTGGAGTGGACTTTGAAATGCTTGAGTTCTGTAAGTAATTCTGATGTGTGGTTACAGTTGAGAACCACTGCCTTGGAAGCATTCCGTCGGACTGTCATTCGTCTTTATGTGAAGTCAGAGGGGGACTGAGGAAGGAAAGGAGTGACCTGTAGCATTAGCTTCACATCTCTGCTTATTCTTAGGGATCAGGGTAAGAGAGCATGTGAAGGGCTGGAGTTTGGGTCCTGTGCATCAGGTCCTGTGCATCAGGGCATAGGCTAGTGTGTAGCGTTGGAAGGAATGTTTAGTGTAGTGGCATTTCTTGCCAAGAGTGCTGGGAATGCGAGATTATTTTTGCTTCTCTGATATTGCTTGACTTTGAGTAAAAAGTTGACCATCTCTTGTTTTTTTAGCATTTTAGGAAAAAAGTTACTGTGCCAAGAGTCAAGAGTATCAGGTAATCAGTCAGAAAAACATATGAATGGAATAGAATTGTGTGTATCATTTCAAACCAAAGAAATTTAAAAGCATTCCTTTTTGCTTTTTTTGGCTAAGCTCTGGCAGCACAATCACTGTTAATTTTGTAAAAAAATTTATTTTTAAAACAGCATGAGAGCCAAAAAAAAAAAAAAAAAAAAAAGAGCTACTCTTGTGGGGAGAGGGAGAGAAGACACTCCTGGGGTTCATTGTGTCTCTTAAAATCTATGAGAAGGGTTTAAAATCTTTAAAGAATCCTACTTAGTCATCATCATATTTGTGCTAGACTTTTTATATGAACTTAATTATACATTTCTAAATTAACTAATCTTATGAATACTTATTTGTTGAATGTGCTCCTTACATATGGAACTGTTTAAAGATTGAAAAGAAGAATAGGGATCTGTGTTGTTAATAGCAATTCTGTATACTATAATATCTAAATTGAATCCAGAGCAGTACATAGTGTAACTGGTGTCATATATGTCTCTAGACACGCATACCTATATAACATGATATTGCTGCCCTATAGCCATTGATATGATATCTGCGCACTGCCGTGATGAAGGTAAGGACATGCTAGAAATGATTGTTGCCCATTGATGACAGTCCAGGTCCTATCAGAGATCTGATGGGTGTTTCCCTCTGGAGAAGAAGGAATATATTTTCTGACAGTCAATTAGATAAAGATTTTTGATTATCCTAGAACAGAGGTGAGGGAAGCAATTCGTATGGAAATGGACACTTTTGTTAGGGGAGTAAGCTAGATTTTTGTATTTTGTTAGTTGGGTGCCAGGCTACTAGACTCTAAACTCCGTCTGGGCAGGATTTTGTCTGTTTTGCTCACTGTCGTTTCCTCAATAAAAGTTCAGTGTTTTCGATTTTGATGAAGTCATTTACCTACTTCTTGACTTTTTCATTCTTCTTACTTGCTATCTGATTTTGTAATTATATGCTATAAGACACTTGCCCTTTCTGCAAAGGGCTACTAATATGGTAACATTTTACAATTTATTTTACAACTTATTAAGGACATTTAGTACAACTGATGGTTTGTGAATACTTTATGAATTAATTTTGTAAAGAATAGCAGTATAAAACCCTAATGACTTAAATATTAGTGTTTAGCCTTCCTCTTATAGTAGGCTTTTATACAAGAGTTGAAATAAGATTTTAAAACTTCCCAGGGCATGTAATCACAGATATGAACCATATTGAAGGATTTTGTTCAGAATCATACTTGATAATTGACATTTCAATACACTTCACTGTGTAAAAACTTTATACAGAATGGTTTTTAAATTACCTAGTGAATTTAGACTGAATTTTATTCTCAAAAACTCAAAATTTCACATCATTTTAGGACTGCATATATTGTAAAATGTGATATACACTAGCATCTGGTTGTGGTCAGCATCTACCAGAAAAGTGAATATAGAATTTCTTTAAGATTGCTGGTTCAGAAAAATGTCCTGGCTGTATTTACAGCAGGCAGTATAAATAATTGCTGTAAACATAATACCACAATATTTGTGAATCTCCCCTCCTGTCCCCATCAACAGATACTAATAGAAAAATTAATTAGCTTTTTTCTATTGTCTGGCATAAATTATTCTCACCTAAAGATATACCAAAAAATGGTGACGTACACAATCATACATTTTAGAGAGGGTCTTTGAAATAAGGTACACTTACTTTTAGCATCTTGATTATAGATTGTAATTTTGTAAAATGCTTGGTGATATTTTTGTGCAGGGATGTTTTCATTAAGCTTTTGGTTCCTTAATAGTCTTGCAGTCTTTTTGCCAAGAGTTCCACTTGAGAGATCTAAGCCACTTGCTCCAATTTGAAATTTACATAAGGATGAAAATAAAGTGAGATCTTAAGAACATTCTTATGCCTTTGAGTTTTGAAGAGAAAAACCCTAAAGAAGGTGTACAGCCTGTTATAACTGAGACTTAAAAATATTTTTATGACACAAGAAACTCACTTTTAATTCAGTAGATAATGCTTGCTGGTAGTCTTTAGAGAAAAAAATAAAAGTTACTACATTTTAATTTTAAAGAGAATCCTGCCAGAATTCTTAATTCTGACGTGGTCTGCCTGAGGTCAGAGGGCACTAGTTTGCTTCTCAGAACGTCAGTTCGTTCACGACGGTCCCTTTCTCTCATCCCTTGGGAAGTACATTTTCAGGGTCTGATTCGTGCATGTCCGTGTGTGTGTGCATGTGTGTGCATGCGTGCGTGTGTTTTGTACATACGATCTACCTTTCTGTCTTTTTGCAGCAACCTTTTTTCTTTGAATGCTCATCCTAAATTTCTAATGCTTCTTTGGAGCATAGTTTTTTGCCCTAGATTGTTAATTATTCTAGGGCAGGATTTTTCAGTCTGTGTACTGTGACATTTAAACCAGATGATTCTTTGTTGCAGGGGGCTCTCTTGTGCGATGTAGCATGTTCGGTGGTGTTCCTGGTCTCTACCTGTTAGATGCTAGTAGTATTTTATCTTTGCTTTTGTGACAACCAAAACTGTTTCCAGATATTGCCTTATGTCCTCTGGGGGACAAGATTATGGTTGAGAACCACACATGTGTCCCTCCTAATTATATACAAGTTCATTAAAAAAAAAACCATTTTTACTGAATTGAAATAATAACTTGATTCAAGACCTGATTATACTGGGTTTAAATGGAAATTTTTTTTTTTATAGCTTGTGTGATTAACAAATACATAGGAAGTTAGAGAGGACATATATACCAAATTATTTGATTATAAGAAAAACAGAACACCTTTATATTAAATCACTCATTTAATGAATGATATATGCTATTAAGAACCTTTCCATTGCTAGAGAGCTTATAAAAAAATCTTCATTAAACAAGATGGGATTGGGAGGGAGACAAACCATAAGAGACTCTTATTGTCACAAAACAAACTGAGGGTTGCTGGGGAGTGGGGAGTAGGGAGAGGGTGGCTGGGTTATGGACATTGGGGAGAGTATGTGCTTTGGTGAGTGCTGTGACATGTGTAAGCCTGATGATTCACAGACCTGTACCCCTGGGGCAAATAATACATTACATGTTAATAAAAATAATTACATAAAAAGACATATTTAGCATTTTTTGGTACTATATATATTATTCAGAGGGTACAAAATGTTAATAATTCCAAGAATGTTGATATCAACAAATATTTGCAGATATTAAATTTCATAGCTTCCTCTGAATGCAATCTAATTTATGAACTTGCCCCATTTTTTCTTTTTTTTTTTTTTTAAAGATTTTATTTATTTATTTGACAGACAGAGATCACAAGTAGGCAGAGAGGCAGACAGATAGAGAGAGAGGAGGAAGCAGGCTCCCTGCAGAGCACAGAGCCTGATGTGGGGCTCGATCCCAGGACACTGGGACCATGACCTGAGCCGAAGGCAGAGGCTTTAACCCACTGAGCCACCCAGGTGCCCCCCCCCATTTTTTCTTTTGAAGTTTGATAATTATCTCTCTTTTTAAATGAAAGGGAATTGTTCTCTTAATTTTACTCTGTCTCTTTTTGGTTTCCCACTGAATCCCACCCATAATGAACTTGTAGCTAGAGGAAGGTGAGTCAAATTATGTGATTTAAGTTGAAGTTTGTGGCTTTTAGTGTTGCTACTCAGTTTTGACAGTGTATTTTTTTCAAAGACTTTATTTATTTTAGAGAGTGAGCAAGCACAAGCAGAGGGAGCAGCAAGCAGAAGGAGAAATGTGTGAACGGAGGTTGGGGGTGCAGAGGGAGAGGGAAAAACAGACTCCCCACTGAGCAGGGAGCCTGATGTGGGACTCAGTCCCAGGACCCTGGGATCATGACCAGAGCTGAAGGTAGAGGCTTAACCAACTGAGCCGCCCAAACATCCCAATATTGACAGTGTATTATGAGCAACACAGATCAATATTTTCTGTAGTTAGTGGGCCTGAGTGGCTTTTTCTTGTCATCTCCTTTGGCTTACCTTAAAATATATAATCAAAGCATGTGGTGTTTTTAAAAATTCTACATGCTGCTATTTTACTTATTTACTTACCTTATTTATTTATTTATTTATTTGAAAGGTTTTATTTTTTTTATTTGACAGAGAGAGAGAGACAGTGAGAGAGGGAATAAAAGCAGGGGGAATGGGAGTGGGAGAGGGAGAAGCCCACTTCTCGCTGAACAGGGAGCCTGATGTGGGGCTTGATCCCAGCACCCTGGGATCATGACCTGAGCCAAAGGCAGACACTTAACCTACTGAACCACCCAGTGCCCCTACATGCTGCTCTTTTAAGAAATTATAACTATTTCAACCAGGAAGAAATTCTCCAAATTGCAGAGTGATTGTATATTAAGTATTTCTCATTGATAGAAACCATGAAAAAAAAAAATAAATGTTTTGGATTCATTTCATTCTGAGTTTCTGTTTTCTGTTGCTAGAATGGATAACATTTTCAAAATTTGAAGAGGAAACAGGCAGATTCGTTAAGGGAACAATATTCTTGTGTTGATATTCTGCGTTTAGTTGTATGTGTTATTGTCCATAATGATACACAGGTTCCCCTGATGTCAATGTTGCTGATAGTAAGTGGGTAGAAGTGATGAAACGGATGATCCGCCTGACAGAAATGCAGTCGGAGAAGAGAATTTTCCTCTTTGAATAGAACCCTCTTTACACTTGGCCTGAATTTCTTCAAGATAACAATACTGCCTTTCAGAATTTAGCCTTTCTTTAAAGACATTTTTCATATCCGCGTATTCCTTCTAAAATACCTCATGCTAAATATTATGTTAAATTTAAAATAAGAGCATTCAAACATTAATATCTGAATTAAGCACATCAAAATTATCTTTATACTTTTAAATGTGGAAATTATAACAGCATTCTTTTACAAGCTTTTTTTTTTTTAAGATTATCTTACAAGTAAAAGCAACTGAAAAATTTTGGCAAGCTTGGTCTTTTTAAGAGTGAGTATGACTTTCTTTTTATAGGAGAGTCCTGGCAGATTGTGATCTATTTTGTGAAATACTGATTGTAGGGGGAAATAAAGATGCTATTTATTTTTTTGATTTTCTTTAAACTGAGCAATCAAATTAAAATCTATGATACTGTTTCAAAAGTAACCATCCTATGTGTTTTTATCCTTTTTATTTTCTCTGTGGCTTTTTAAAAATTTTCTCCAATTTCTTAATATTTTTTACTTTATTCAATTGAAATTTAATAGTCACACGTTTACTACTAATCAAGAATTATGAGGACTAGCCTTTAAAAACTACTAGAGGCAACAACTGTTCAGTTAAAATAATTCACAGCTGGGTGGCTGAATATCCTGAAAGAGAGTGGACTAAATGATTCAGTGTCAGCTTGGAAAGAGAGCTCTTTCTTTAACTCTGTTCGACTTTTTATTTGAATGACTTAGATGACTCCCGAGTCATGTAATCTAAGTCAGACTCCAGTCACCACACGGAGCTCAACTTTGCAACTCCATGTGAAGTTGAAAGAAATAGCTAATGTGTTGAGTGAGTAAGTTAGAATTAAAAATGATCCCAATGGGCTGAAATGCTATTGCAGCAAAGGAAATGAAATTTAATATGGATACATCTATATGTCCGCATTTAAAGATACACAAAACTGTCACTTAAGTAGCAAAATGGTTTTAGTTGACTACCTGTTTTCTAAGAAACAACAATATGATAAAGCTGCTAAAATTGCCTATAGTAGTTCGTTTCAAAATCAGGTTTTCCAGTGCGCCTGGGTGGCTCAGTGGGTTAAAGCCTCTGCCTTCGGCTTGGGTCATGATCCCAGGGTCCTGGGGTCGAGCCCTGCATTGGGCTTCCTGCTTAGCAGGGAGCCTGCTTCCTCCTCTCTCTCTGCTTGCCTCTCTGCCTACCTGTGATCTCTGTGTGTCAAATAAATAAATAAAATGTAAAAAAAAACAAAAAACAAAAAAAAAAACAGGTTTTCCAAGGGGGTCCCTGAACTGTACCATCTGCTCCTCAGGAGTCTTTTTTCTATTATGAACTTCATTTCTCTCTCTCTCTCTCTCTCTTTTTTTTCCCGCAGTTTTCTTTTATTTAAACTTTATTTTTTCAGTGTTCCAAGATTCATTGTTTATGCACCATGCCCAGTGCTCCATGCAATATGTGCCCTCCTTAATACCCACCACCAGGCTCACCCAACCCCCCACCCCCTTCCCCTCCAAAACCCTCAGTTTGTTTCTCAGAGTCCACAGTCTCTCATGGTTTGTCTCCCCCTCCAATTACCCCCAACTCACTTCTCTCCATCTCCCAGTGTCCTCTGTGTTATTCCTTATGCTCCACAAGTAAGGGAAACCATATGATAATTGACTCTCTCTGCTTGATTTATTTCATTCAGCATAATCTCCTCCAGTCCCTTCCATGTTGATACAAAAGTTGGGTATTTATCCTTTCTGATGGAGGCATGGAATATTATGCCTTCATTAGAATGGACTTTATCTCTTAAGGAATAATAGGACATCGTCCACATGAGTGAACAAGACCACACTTTGAGGAAGACGGATCGTATTTGGAGGAAAGGCCTGAGAAGTCTGGTGAAGGAGAATGCTAGGAAACTTGATCTGAAAGAAGGATTTCTGGCAATGGGCATACTCCTTACTGAAGGCCGAACCAGGATCATTGAGCTGGTAGAACCTTTAGGGAGGCTGGTTAATAATATAACAGTTTTAAAACTTGGAGCCATTCAATAGTGGATTGATTGGGCTGCTTCACGAAGTGACTAGAACTAAAACATTAATTTCCATAATTGTAGACTACAAAGTTAATATAGTAACATCAGTTGTATTTTTATAGTCCCAGCAAATGATTGGGAAATGAAATTAGAAACAATACTATTTATGGTAGTGCCAAAAATCATAAAATACTTAGGTGTGAATACAACAGAAGACTGAGACCTCTACAGTGAAAAATACAAAATGTTGTTAAAGGAAGCTTTACAAACAAAGAAGCCTAAATGAATGGAGAGATTAAACCATACTTAATATTATGTATCTTCAAAGATTGGAAGACACAATATTCTTAAGATGGAAATCCTTGTCATACTGGTTTATGGAGTCAGTGTAATCCCAAGCACAATTCTAGCAGGTTTCTTAGGGGGGTTGCAACAAACTGATTATAAAATTTATATGGAAGCTAAAAAAACATAGAATAGCCAAAGCAGTGTTTAAAAGAACAAAGTTGGAGAACTCACAGTTTTGGTTTTGAAGACTTACTATGTAAAGCTACAGTAATCAATAGTGTTTGGAATGGTGAAGTTATATCGGACAGAAAATTCAGAAATAGACCCACCTGTATATGAACATTTGATTTTTAGTAGAGGTGCCTTTTGTGAGACATTTTCTTATCATTCTCTGAAATTTCTCCATATCTTCTGGGCAAGCGGCACTGACATCTTTGTTCCGGACTATCTTTACAAAAATGTTTGTACAACAAACAGCTTAGGGAGATTGAGACAGTGCCTTTCTCTGGGACAGAGAGTGATTTATTTTCTCCCACAATAATAAACATAATGTCTCCCACTTAGGCAGAAGCTGGGCAGGTTTGCTGGTACCCCCTTTATAGGAGTTGTTGGAGTTTTCTAAGTTTGTGGTTTCTCTGCTGTGACTAAGACCCACTGTGTGTGCAGCCTTTTTTACCTGAATGTACCCCTACATTTCCCCCTTGGGAGTTGGGGAACAAGAGGAACCAATGTAAACATGAAACTCATGCTGCCTGACATGCCAAGAATTACGAGGTGCTTTATCTCTGACCCAGGAGTTTTGGGTCTCCTCCTAGCGTCACGGAAACTGTGGCAGAGCTGACTTGTAGCTTACAAGTAGGATCGTATCAGACCTTTCATAGTTCTTGACAGTACTGAGAGAATTAAAAGGGGGAAAGGAAAGTTGTTTCAGCAAATGGCACTGGACCAACTGGTTATAAATTTGGAAAAAAATGTGAACATCAACCTTGACCTCATACTAGATGTAAAAGTTGACGTAAAAGATGACTCATGGACCCACATGTACAACATGAAACTAGACTACTGATAAAAGAGAGCATAGAACTTAAATCCCGCAGCCTTGGGGTAAGACACAGCAAGCCATATCGTAGAGGAAAATATTGACTAATAGGATTTTATCAAAATAATAAACATTTTCTCTTTAAAAAAACCATTAGGGAACAAGGTCAGGCTGGCAGAAAACATTTACAAAGCATATATCAGACAAAGGGCTTGTATCCAGAATACATAAAATACTCTTTCAATTTGATAATAATGAGACAAAATCCAATTAAAACACAGTAGACAAATGTTTGGATGCTTCACAAAAGACAACCAGTGAATGTCCAATAAGTACGTAAAAAGATGACCAGCATAATTTGTCATCAGAGAAATGCAAAGTGAAATCACAGTTTTGTCCTCATCCGTGCCCATTAGAAAGATGAGCATGGTCTACGGCCATACCACCCTGAACGCGCCCGATCTCGTCTGATCTCGGAAGCTAAGCAGGGTCGGGCCTGGGTAGTACTTGGATGGGAGAAAGATGAGCATGTGGAGCATCTGGCACTTTCTACATCGCTGAAGGGATGAATTTAATGTAACATGGTGTAACTACACTGGCAGGTAATTTTTAAAGAGTTAAATATACATGGACTGTTAAAATAAAAACAATAAATATACACGTACCACACACACACACACACACACACACACACACACACACACACACACACACTTCCACTGCTAGTTCTTTACACAAGAGGGGTGAAAATAATGTGCCCACACAAAGATTTATTCATGAATGTTTAGAGTGTTTTCATTTGTAATAGTCCAGACGAGGAACAGCCTAAATGTCACCAGTAGGTGACTGGATAAACCAGCCATGTCCTACCCATGCAGTGGGCTACTATTCAGCAGTAAAAAGGACAGGCAGACAGCTGATACATGCGGCAGTATGGATGAGTCTCAAAATAATCACACTTAAAGGAGCCAAATGAAGAATATGTTTTATGCAATTCCATTTATATACAGTTCTGGAAAGCTCAAATGAATCTATAATGACATAAAGCAGATCGGTGTTAGTCTTCCAACAGTGGTAGGGTGAGGGAAAAATTATAAAGGATTGCACAGGAAGTTCTTGGAGCTGGTAGGACTGTTTATCTTGATTGTAGTAGTATTTTCATGGGTGGGTATAGAAGTTAGAACTCATCAAAGTGTACATTTTAAATGTAGGTAAGTAGGTCATTGCATGTCAGTTAAATCTCAATAAAATGGGAAAAGAAGACAAATATTTTATTAGTTTTTAGAAATTCAGTTTTCTGAGTTCAGCTTTCTCATACAAAAGAGCTACTTTTTTTTTTTTTGCTTCATTGAGTTTTGATTGCCTCATCAATAATTTGCATATATATTTACTTCTAGGTCCATATAGCCCCATATATTTAGGTTGGAGGATAACCTAGAAGTAGTTCAATTTTGGTTAGCCTCACTTACCTCAACTATAAATTTAGGGTTATATCAGATCACCAAGGATTCTTCTGTCTTCGAAAATCTGTAATTGTAGTTATAGATCAGTTGGTCTTCTCAGAATCACTTCATAAGGAAGCATTGTAGAGAGATCAGGAATATCTACTCAAATAGATCATGTTAATTCTTTTAGAGAGTATTTTGAATAATATTAGACTAACCTGGTAATGTAAGGTTGACAACCAGAAAACAACTGCCCAAAGATGAAAACCAAGTCTTTGTCTGGATTAACCAGTATTTAAAATCAGGAGTATAAAATGCCATGTAAGAAAAATGAATTTTTGGGACGCCTGGGTGGCTCAGTTGGTTGGACGACTGCCTTCGGCTCAGGTCATGACCCCGGGGTCCCGGGATCGAGTCCCACATCAGGCTCCCTGCTCCATGGGGAGTCTGCTTCTCCCTCTGACCTTCTCCTCGCTCATGTTCTCTCTCACTGTCTCTCTCTCAAATAAATAAATATCTTTAAAAAAAAAAAGAAAAATGAATTTTTTTGTGTGGTTATGTTACAATAAAACTTTATTTACAGAAACAAGTGGTGGGACAGAATTAGCCATGGGCCACAGTTTCCTGACCTCTGGCCTAGAGCTATGTTGTCTAATGTTAAAGCTTGGCCGCTGCAAGTATGGGTTCCAGCTGGAGGAAGGTAGGGAGAGTGAGCCCCGGAGGAGATAAACTCACTCCTTCACAGGTGCTGATCAGAAGTGGGATGTCTCCCATCTCCCAGTCTTTGGGCCAAGGCCTAATCAAATGGATGACCTTCTTGCAAGGGAGGCTGGCAAATGGCTTCTCGTTTCAACAACTCTATTACTTTAGAAGAAGAGAATGGATTTTTTTTTTTTTTTGATAGTGGCTCTGTTAAGAGAAATGTTTCAAGATCAACAAAGGCTTCAAAGTTTGAAATTAAAAGTAGGAACATCATTCAGCCGTGATACCCAGAAGTGGCATAGCAAGGTTCTGTGACGGAAAGTACCCTTGGAAGCCACAAAAGCTCTTCCAGTCCCAAACGATTGAAAACTGATGATTGCTAAGCAGCTGCATGCCAGTGCTTGGCAAACAACATCTTCCTGGGAGTAGTTTCCTGTCTTTAAGGTGGGGATAAGAGCAAGACCTCATCATGGGGAGTAAACGACACCGCGTGCAAAGTGTGGGACCGGACACACAGGTACTGCTTGGGAAATGTTTGTTACAGTTAGTACCCTCATCATCAGCATCGGCATTATCTCCTGTAACTCTGACAGCTCGCATGAAAGAGGTTCTATTATTCTCAAGAAGAATGAATTTTTATTATATAAAACTGATTTCGTATTGCTTACTGTATATTTGGAATGATTTACAAGAACAGTCTTATGCTTTGCTCAGGGAAATTTTAAAACCAACACAACAAATGTTATTAAATATTGTTAATATAATTGCATATGCCCACACGTAGTAATCTAGGTACATTTTTATTAGAACTCCCGAGATGGGACCAGTGTTAGATAAATGTCTTAGGGATGGGGAAAGAATGTGTGTTCACTTGGCTAAATGGAATGTGGTGCGTGGGTGTAGAGAATCAAGAAAAAACATTTTTTTTCATGTTCAGGAAAAAAATGCCTTTTATGAAGTTGGATGTTCTTGAATATGCTTATAAGTCTTATTCTAATACACTCATTACGTAAAGAACGTCCTGTGTAATACATACAAATTGCACAGACAGACGTTCTCTGGTGACAGGAATGAAACACCTACAGAACTTGTTTGTAACCGGGCTGCGTTGACATAATAGCCCCCTTTGAGTGAAGCCTGAAGCAGGAAGATAGCTTCACTTACCCAACGTTGTGGTTTCACTCTTTAGGCCATGCTTGGACAAACAAGGAGGTCAGTGTGAGCAGTCTGCTTGCGGGTTAGTCTCAAAAGAAATTCTCAGAAGTTATTTTTAAAAGCCAAGGAAAATAGAGCTCCTGTTTTTGGTATATATGTCACAGCTGAGCCTCTCCGTTTGAAGAGCTTCATTTAATATTTTTTGCCTTTTGGAGGGTAAGCTCTAGACTATATTCTAGACACTATAGCATTGATAAAATGTTACTATACAGAGGCTCTGTGTATCCTTTGCACCCAATACCTTCCTTTCTTACTCTGCTCTGCCACAAATCTTTTTCATAGCTTGAGGAAGTGTTTCATGGATGACCTAGCCAGTTTTTAAAAAAAAGTATAAAAACATCGGTTGAAATTTATTATTATTATTATTATTATTATATTTGTTGTTAGTAAGTCCCACAGTAGTGGAACTTTCTAGTATTTTGGAAATGTAAGCAGGATTCGACTCTATTAGAAGTGGGCTAGATTTTGATTTAGAGAAAAGTATCTGAAAAAAAAAACCTAGGAGAATTGTGATTGAGATAATCCATTATTAGGTAATAGCTTATGGTGTTAAAATTCTAAGTAGTTTGATAGAATGCATATTGAAATGATAATTAGGTATTCGATCTTCAGCGGATGATGGGAGCCCAAAAAGCTTATATTTAGTCTTAAGAAATTATTGAAGAAACCATGTGCATATGTGAAGTGAAACAGTTTTTCTTAATAAGTTCAATTAGGAACTATTAGGTATAGCAGATTTATAACACTCTACTGCTGAAATTATTATAATTAATTCTCAAATTGGAGTTTTACCTACCAAGTCGCAGGGAAGAAAATCCCATTTTGAAGTATGTCTTTTCTGTCGTACTCATTAGTTACTTGCTTTTTGGAAAATTACTTAGATGTGTTTGATTTCTTATTTCTTGATGCCTATTTTACTGAATCAGAACTGACATACATTACCATTTTGGTTGGTATTTAGTGTATTAAATGGACATGTTGTGTAGTTTTAAAGTGACGGTTTTAAAGTGACAGTAGGCCTCATCTGAGACCCGTGGCTGGTACCAGCATGGGGCTCCTCCATCCCACCCCAGCAGCCTCTGGGGTAGGGTGGATTTTGTAATGACACTGCTAGAGAGTCTCATAGTCCTATGTCTCTTCTCAGACTCTTCTCTATTTTCTCTCTCCGAACTTGCCCTTTCCTTAGAATGCTAAGCGTCTGGGGAACACCCGAGGCTGCTTTTGCCCTGTACGCCTTATACCTGGCCCTGCGCTACTGCTCTTTTTCCAGATGTCAGTGTTCCCGATTCTGCCCTCTTGCTTACCTGCCGAGCATTAGGTGAATGTCTCAGAGCACATCTTCTTCATCTGTGAAATAGAGATCATAACATACATCTCAAGATAAATGAGCAGACCCACATGAGGTACAGTTTAGGAGAGGCTTTTAAAATATTATTTATCAGGGTGCCTGGGTGGTTCAGTGGGTTAAAGCCTCTGCTTTCAGCTCAGGTCATGATCCCAGGGTTCTGGGATTGAGCCCCGCATCGGGCTCTCTGCTCAGCGGGGAGCCTGCTTCCTCCTCTCTCTCTGTCTGCTTCTCTGCCTACTTGTGATCTCTGTCTGTCAAATAAATAAATAAAATCTTTAAAAAATATATTATTTATCTTCACAACTGTTTAGTCAGTAAGTGAAATGGAATTGAGAACCTTTTTGCATTGGGTGGTATTCCAGACAGCCAATAGAACGTGTTTTGTGAAAGCCATTTTTGTAACTTTTTTTTTTTTTTATATCGATTGAGATTGGGGAATGAGAGTCATGTATATTTTAGGTATCTGACTTCTTAGAGGAAATGCTTTGTGCTCAGTTTAGTAGAGTTTTTTTGTCCAAGTGTTACTTCTGAAACCTCTTGCTACAAAGGAGAGAAATGTAGCACCCCAGAAAAGGACAGAGTGCCTGCTGTCTGCCTACTGACAGCTCCCAGGAATCTACCATGTCAGCCAACAAAGTAGGACAACTGGGTAAGTCCGACCCCCTTAGCCCCTTGCTTTTGCTTTGGAATGACAAAAATACTTACTTCCAGTTTACCTAACAGTGACTAAGTGCCTAACAGCTAGAATGGCCTGGGCCCCGAGGAGTTAGGACTGGAACAGCATTCTGGGGACACCCGGTTCCTCTAAGGTTTTGATCTTTAGCTGTGGAATTGTGGGGAGTGGCGGGCAGGGCCAGGCCAAGGTTCTGGCCGCAGGGACCGGGCGACGTGTGCGGAAGTTCGCTCAGGCCCGCTGTCAAAGGGCCGAGGAGGACAGAAACCTGTAAATGTTGTGTGCCAGCCTCAAGTTCACCTGAGTGTGTCCATTGCAACTCCGGTCATTCTATCTGATTTTCAGTTTGGTTCTAACAGAAACTTTTTCTTCCTATTTTTTCCCCCCTTTAATCAGCTGTGGGAGATAGTCGTAGGTATAACTGAATATAACGTTGCCTTTTTAAGAAGGCATACATAAAATGTTAGCTTTCACACTTTAGTTCCTGGGAAAACTATTTAAAGAAACCTTAATTTGAATCCTTTCATGAAGTGATGATTTTTAATTTCTCTTAGTTATAATATTGAATTTGTATTTATTAGGTCTGTCATAAAAGCAGTATTAAGAGAACATAGCGCCCCTAGATAGTGTATAGTTGTGGAAGTTTTAGCTTATATATGATCATAGAGTTGGGAAAAGAACCTTAAATGATTTGAACTGGATTGGCCCAACTCATCTGTGGTCAGTCACCCCGCTGGTAAATGCTCAAGCCAGAACCTGAATCCTGTCTCCTTTCACTTCTCCTGTAACCTGTTTGTGTTAAGAAGCAAGAACGCTCTTTACAGTTTGTCTTCTTCAGATCACATTGGCAACAGTTATGCCATCTAAGCTTTGAGGTATGTAGCATGGAAGTTATTGCTTCTCTTTGAAATTTCGGGTAACTGAGGCCCAGAATTTCTTGGTTCCTTTTCTGTCTGATTTCCCTGTTCACACTGGTTGAGTCAAACCTGCAGTTTGTCAGTCTTTCCTCCCCAGCCAGCCAAAGATTTCCGTTGTACGCTCTAGGTTGCTTAAGATCACAGTGGGAGTCAGTAGACCAGGCAGATCTATGGAATGCTTCTCAAATATGCAGGTTGTGAAAGTTTATCATCGGGGAGAAAAAACTCAATGCTTGCAGTTTTACTCAGGCCTAATCCTTTTTTTTTTTGGTGTTAAATTGAATGAGGAAACCGAGATCCAGGAAAGCAAGCTTACTCAGGAAGATTTACTCATCAAATTGATAGTAGGATTAGTAGGACTAATTGAATCCTTTCCCCAGTCTATCCACATCCAAATCTTATCCCTTAAGACCCAGACCACATGATACCTCGTCCATGTAGCCTTCTCTGGAGAAAGTAACAGATGACCCACCATGGTTAGTCTGACTCTAGAAAAAGGAAATGGGGGGCGCCTGGGTGGCTCAGTGGGTTAATAAGCCTCTGCCTTCGGCTCGGGTCATGATCTCAGGGTCCTGGGATCGAGTCCCACATCGGGCTCTCTGCTTGGTGGGGAGCCTGCTTTCTCTTCTCTCTCTCTCTCTGTCTGCCTCTCTGCCTACTTGTGATCTCTCTCTGTCAAATAAATAAATAAAATATTTAAAAAAAAGAAAAAGGAAATGGGGGCAACTTGAATCTAGAAATTACATTTTAAGGAGACTCTGTTTTGGGGAATATAGTTGGATTATCTGGAACATTGTCACGATTTGGTCTGTTCTTGTAGTGCAATTTTTAGTACAACTTGAGAGAATCTGCTTTTATTACAGAATATAATGCATACACAAAAGTGTATAAAACAGTTGTGCAATGTATATAATGATGAATAAGTTATAAAATAAACACCCACATAACCACCTCCCACATGAAGAAGTAAGAATATTGTCATTACCACTGAATCATTCTAACTTTGGGAGGCAACCACTGCCCCTTGACTTTAATGATAAGCACTTTGTTCTTTTATTTTTAATTTTTTAAAAAATATTTATTTATTTATATTAGAGAACAAGTAGGGGGAGGGGCAAAGGGAGAGGGAGGTGGAGAAGCAGACTCCCTGCTGAGCATGGAGCCTGAAGTGGGGCTCGATTCCACATCCCTGAGATAATGACCTGAGCTGAAATCAAGAGTCAGATGCTCAATTGACTGAGGCACCCAGGTGCCCCTGTTTCTTTTCTTTTTCTTTTTTTTTTTTTTACTTTGTTCCTTTTAAAATAAAATTGTTTTTTAACACTTGTATGTATCCCTTGGTAGTACTTTGCCCCTCACTTCTATCTATTTGAAAAGTATATGTCCAAGTCCTTTATTCTTTTTTCATTCTACACATCTCTCTGTCTTGTCTTTTTAGACTTTCTGCATAGAGTTTGACTGGAAACTCTTTGTTGTGTACATGGGTTATAATATCTTGTCCCACTCTATAGCTTCTCATTCCTTATTATGTTTTTCATTGAACATCTGTTTATTTTTTTTAATTTAGTCAAATTTATCAATTATTCCCTTTATGGAAATCATGATTTTAGAATGTTGTTTAATTTTCCTTCCCCCAGGATCATGAAGATATTCTCTTATATTCTAAAAACTAAATACATAGTGTTGTCTTTCACATTAGAGCCTGAAAATTTCATCTGAAGTATTTGTTTGTTTTTATTTTTCTAGACAGTGTGAGGGAAGGACCTAATTTAATTGCTTTTCATATGGCGATCCAATTGTTCCCACATTGTTTACTGAAATGACTGTCCCTTCTCTACTTCTGTGAAGGGCTACTTTTGTCCTAAGTCAAGTCTTCATATATTGTATGTCTGTTTCTGTGTTCCCTAGTCTGTTCCAGTTGTTTTCTGTTTCTCTATTGCTGTAGCAATACTATGTTGTCTTAATTGCCATTTATTTGTAATAACTCCTCATATCTAACACAGTTCTCACACACTTTGTTCTTCTTCAGGATTGCCTTGTTTACTCTTGGCCTTTTGCATTTACATGTAAATTTTAGAATTAGCTAGTCAATTTCCACACAGACCTGTTTGTAATTTTAGATTGTGATTACACTAAATCTGTAGAATAACCTGGGGAAAATTTACTCTTTAATCCATATGAATGGTATATCTCTTCATTTATCTAGGGTCTTCTTGTGTGTCTCAGTAAAATTTTATAAAGCTGTCTTTAGACTCTCGTAGGTCTTTTCTTTTCTTTTCTTTTTTTTTTTTTTAAAGATTTTATTTATTTGTCAGAGAGAGAGGAGAGCGAGCGAGCACAGGCAGACAGAATGGCAGGCAGAGGCAGAGGGAGAAGCAGACTCCCCGCCAAGCAAGGAGCCCGATGTGGGACTCGATCCCAGGACGCTGGGATCATGACCTGAGCCGAAGGCAGCTGCTTAACCAACTGAGCCACCCAGGCGTCCCTCGTATGTCTTTTGATAGATGTATTACTGCTTAGCAAGATTTCTGGTGTACAAAATTAAAATATAATTAGTCATATGTCTGTATTGCAGCAACAAACAAAATAAAATTTTAAAAGATACAATTTGCCAAAACATCTGTTTTAAATATATCTCAATTTAAGGTTTAAATTTACCATCTTATTTTGTGCTTTTAACTTTAAAAGTTGCTGCTCTTTGATTCTACAGAGACAGTAGTGCCCCACTTACCCACCAGTTGGTCATAAAGTTGTGTCAGTTATTCAGAGTTATGAAATATTCTGGTTTAAGAAGTAACAGATATTTGATTTTGTAGTGTTAAGGGCATTACTATACTCTTTTGCATATACTCATTTAATCCTTTTAACATCTTTATGAGAACAGCATATGGTTTCTGTTTGATAGCAGATGAAACTTAAATGTAGGGATGTTAATTAGTTTGCCTATTATCATAGCACTAGAAAGCTATGAGTATCTTGGCCTGAACCAGCTTGTGTCCAACACCAGCATCCATGATGTTGTCACCTTCAAGATTTTGTCACTCAGCACTAACTCTCGAGGGCAGCACAGTGCTTCAGCGATGGTGATTGCTGATGACAATGAAAAACCTGAAGCAGCAAGAGGCTAAGTCATAATTATTTTATTTTGTTTCATGAAGCAAGAAAGAAGGTAAAAAATTTTGGAAAGATTTCTATTCAAAACATGAAAGTCAAAGAAAGCCGGCTGAGCTTTATGATGCAAATGGATTCAAAGCATTTTTTCCTATTGAAGGGGGGAGATATAATGCATAGAGGTAGTGCTCATTAATGTTATCAGTTTGTAAAAATAGAAAAAATATTTGATTGTTAAGAACCCTACTTTTTACCTAAACTCAGTTTTTTTAAGAATAGGAAAATGTGAAACTTTTTAGCTTTTATTTATATATCTTTTCTCCTTCTGTCAGTGACTGTCACTTTGCCAAATCCGTGGGAGTTTTATGATCTGTTATCCTCTGAGATCTGTGGATTCATTTAACATTTTGCTGTGATTTTATTGGTTTTGGAATCAAGAACTAAAAACTGAGTATAGTTCACTATTCATATAACAAGATTTAAGGATGCTTAGCTTTTCAAAGTTCCTTTGGTCCCCATTAGATTTATTTCTGTTTGCCTAATGATGGAGGGAAAAAAAAATCAAACATTGCATATGGTTTCTGGAGTCTGGATATGTTTTAATAAAAAAAAAATATCAACTCTGGTCAGTGAAAGCTTTCAGAAAATGATTTCATGGAAAACTTGCATGCTTTTGAGTTAAGAGTACTTTTTCCCCAAACCTGAATGTCAGTCATACCACTTTTTTCCTATTCTCTGTTTTCTATTTTTGTCTGTTCCTTAAAAATATTTCTTAGCTACGAGGAGACTTGCCTGAGAGCCTTCTCGTACTTAGGGTGGAGGTCAATAAAACGATAGCTGGAAAAACTTTAGATTGTCTACTATGTAGACTAGGATGGAGAAAAAGAAAAATAAGTAAATGGTGTTATGATTTTCTGTAATATACTCTCAGCTCTTTTAATAGGTGTAAACGGTGTCTTTTACACTGAGGATTGCAACCCACTGGGGGGTCATTGCAATCAGTACTTAATTTAAAGAATAGATTAGAATGTAAATTTAAATTTTAAAGTGAATATAAATTGGAGCCACCTGGGGGGCTTAGTCCATTAAGCCTCTGCGTTCTGCTCAGGTCATGATTCCGGAGTCCTGGGATCAAGTCCCGTGTCCCGCATCGGGCTCCCTGCTCAACTGGGGAGTCTGCTGCTCCCTCTGCCCTTTACCCAGCTCATGCTCTCTCTCTCTCTCAAATAAATAAATAAATAAAATAAAAAAGAATCCTTTAAAAAATAAAGTGAATATAAATTTAAGGAGATTCTAAATAGGACAGATGAAATAGAAAAATTAGTGTATCACATAATAAAATTATTTGCTCATGAAAATTTAGTATCAATTCCACAGATAATGTCAGTAACGTATGTCAAGATTTAGCCCAGGAAAAAGAATCAATTACTCTTCTCCTACCCCCTCAACCCCCCATGTTGCATCTCCTCTCCCTCATCTCTAGTCCCCTATAGACTTCCTGTCTTATTGAAGGAATTAAGTGACATGCTGTGTAAAGGTCACAGGCCAGAGGCATTCAAATCTTAGAAGTCTAATTTTTTTTTTAGAAGACTGAAATTTAATCAGAAGATTATGGAGTGCTGCCTCTCCCCACATTTTGCCACTATTCCAAGAGGTCTCCTGTATAATAACTGTGAGTTATAGCTGAAGGAACTGCAAGGTACAGATTCCCTCTGAGGAGGAGTATGTAGGGAAGCCCACAGTCAGGAGCGGGGGATAGAAACAAGGATAATAGAGGAATTGTTGTCTCTTGCACCTACAGCTGCAACAAACAACAAACATTAAACACCCAGAGTATAGCCAGATGAGTATAAATCTTCACACTGAAGGCTTATTTACTTTAGTTCTTTTTCCAATACGATATACCAGCTTTGAACAAAAAATTTTAAGGCATCTCTGAAAAGGTAAAGGAGTCATCAGATATGATGACAGATGTTAGAATTATTGGACAGGTAACTTAAAATAACTGATTAATACAAAAGGGCTCTAATCAGGGAAGTAGACAACATGCAAGAATAGATGACTTAGGGGCGCCTGGGTGGCTCAATCATTAAGCATCTGCCTTCAGCTCAGGTCATGAGCTCAGGGTCCTGGGATTGAGCCCCACATTGGGCTCCCTGTTCAGCAGGATGCCTGCTTCTCTCTTTCCCTCTGCTCCTTCCCCTGGCTTGTCTCCTCTCTCTCTCTCTCTCTCTCTCTCTCTCTCTCTCTCTCGCTAGCTCTCAAATAAATAAATAAATAAATCTTAAAAAAAAAAGAATAGATGGCTTATATAAGAATGAAGGTGGAAACTAAAAGAATCAAAAGAAAATGCTAGAAATCAAAAGCACTAGAGCAGAAATGAAGAATGCTTTGAGTGAGTTCATCAGTAGACTTGACATGGCTGAGGAAAGAATTAGTAAGTTTGAAGATAGGTCAGTAGAAGCTTCCAAAATTGAAATGTAAAGAAAAGCAAAAAGCAAAAAGCAAAAAAAAAAAAAAAAAAAAAAAGCATTCAAAAACTGTGGGACAATTTTTAAAGGTTTTACATACCTATAATTGGAGGACCAGGTGGAGGATAAAGAGGAAAAAGAGCAAAACAAACACAAAAAACAAAAAACATTTGAATTGATATGGCCAAGACTTTCCAAAATTAATGACTTTCCAAAGTTAATTAATTAATTAATGAAAACTGCAAACACAGCAAGCTCAGAAAAAAACAGGTAGTGTAAATACCAAAAGCAATGAAACAAATAAGTAAACTAAAAACACAGACCAACAACTCATACATACTTCCTATTTAAACTGCTGGAAACCAAGGCAAAGAGAAAATCTGGAAATAAGCTTACCTGGACAAGAAAGGTGGATGTTAAAACAAGGTTTCAAATATTTAATGATGCACATATTTACACCTTCAATTTAGCAATGACTTTTTTTTTTTTAATTTTTTTATTTTTTCAGCATAACAGTATTCATTATTTTTGCACCACACCCAGTGCTCCATGCAATCTGTGCCCTCTACAATACCCACCACCTGGTGCCCCCAACCTCCCACCCCCCACCCCTAGCAATGACTTTTGAAATGCCTAATAAATGTCATGTTTTATAAAAGGTGATACAGGCAAAATAAGACTTAATAACCTCCTTCTCCCAACTGAGTAGTAAAATCTGGTAGAAAGAAGAAAAGTATATGTATAATGATAATAGTAATAGTAATAATAATATTCAGATTTTAAAGTTACCACGAGGGAGGTACCAGTCACACAAAATGTCATGGGGGTGCTGAGGGGAGGGAAAGCCCGCACTGGTGGCTCGGTGGGCCAAGGACAGTTTCTTTCCTGTTGCCCACAGAAGCTGACCCAAAACTTGACCTTCATCATTTTCCTCCCATTTCTAGAAATTTTCACCTGCCCCTCACTCAGGCTATGTTTCCCTCTGTTTCACTGAGAAAATAGTGACAACAGTGAACCTTGTTATCTCTACTCCTGTTCTCATGCTGTTCAGTTTTCTCATAAGACACTTTTCATTCTCTGTTTTCATTCATGTCTCTGTTTCTGCCTCAGTCCTGGCATATCTGTCACAATTACATTGCTGACCTCTCCTTCTTCTCCCCAGTCCCATCTTTCCAGCATCCTATACATTCTCTGTGAAACAGATTCATCATCTCTCTCCCCTGCTTCGCCTTTTCTGTGCTCCTCGCGTCACCTACAGAATAAAGTCTTCCTCTTCCGCCCATCTTTCAAAGACCCTCGTGTTCTGCCACAAACTTCGGTTTTTGAGTTCTGAGAGGAGATATCCCGTAAAATCTTTTCCAAATGTATTTGACAGAAATATCCATTGACTGTCTGCTGGGCCTGTAATGTTTTGCGGAGTACAGTTTGGGAAGTGCTGGGCTTGAATGAAGAATGTGAACTTCTGGGAATGGGAACAGGAGGGAGAAGCATGACTGAAGTCATCTTGGTAGTAATGAGCATGGAGAATAGGCCAGCTGCGTATGAGGTCATGACATACATTAGTACATGATTCTCCAAATGCTGATTTCTTCTCCAAGATTTTTAGGAGTGAGCCTCTGTGTCTGTTTATAATCTGCAAAGACTGTCATGCAGGAAAATAGGAGGAAAAGCCTTTCCACTCTTAATCTCAGGAGAAAATAGATTTTAACCACGTTTCTGGAAACTTGCATTGGCAGAAGTTAAAGTCTTCCAGAGAGCTCAGTTTTATTTCATTTGTATTTCTATTTCATCTGAATAATTTAAATGTAGGGTTATTTGGCAAATTTGAGAAGAATAATGCGTTTTCGTTTCTTAAGAATTTTTGTGCTGTTCTTTTATAGCCTCCCTTAAATATGTGCATTTATCCAGTTGTCATCCAAACATTTGAATGTATACTTGATAATGTTCCTATCACAAAAGCTGGGGTTCATTTTTTTTTTTTAAGATTTATTTTTTTGAAAGAGAAATTGGGGTGGGGAGGGGTAGAGAGAGAGAGAGAGGCAGAGGGAGTCTTAAGCGATTCCACTTATATAGAAAAATACTAATTATAGCTTGTTACGATTCTTTAAAAATTCATGATTTCTTTAAACTGTTTTTGGTGAGACTTGCAGGACCTAGGCTGGAGAGTCACCTTGAGAGACTGGCCACTCACTGAGTGTTGCAAATGGAAATTATAACTCTTTACATAGGACCTTTCTATAGTTAGAGGGCAAAATGCAAGGCAAGTCATGTGGTATACTCTAGGGGACAGAAGTCTCTGTCCAGCCCTCATGTACGGGTGGGGAGAGCATCCTCATACCCCTCTGGGCCTGCCTGGCTGTCAGCGATGATAGGTAATCAAAGGCAGCCTTCCTGTCCCCATGGACTTCCGGCTGGTTGGACATGAAGTATGCCTATAGCTACACACTTACTCTGGGATTATACCGGTAGTGTTGACTTTCTCAGAAGATGCAGAATTAGGAGTGGAGAAGGAACAAAAAGTGCTTAGGGAATATGTGATACAAACACATTATGGCAGTGGAATGGGTCTCTTTCTGAAATTTTGGATTAAAACCCTGAAATTGCTGCTTGTGCTACTACTTTTTGAAACTGATGGGCTTCATTAGAAGAGCAGAGGGCATCAACCCGATACTGAGATGCATTGAAGTTTTAGATCATTAGCAGTGTGTCAGTTTTCTCTGTTGTTGTGTCATATCTCAGCATCTCCGGCTGGACAACGTATCTCTTTTTCACAAGTACACAATAACAGGAACCTCATGATGTGTTGATGTAAAGTAAAACTTCTTACTGATGCTGAATATAGTCAGTAGATTGTCTAATGTTATTTTCATGATCAAGAGAAAGAGAAACTATCAGGCCGCCAAAATACGATCCTTTTAGCATCATTCACATGTTGAAATAAATTCTAGTTGCAGACTTTCAGCTGATAACTCTCATTTTGGAATTATTATATTTCCAGTACACATAAAAGTATATTTTTGCTGAAAAATGTTCCATTAAGACATATTTTAGGTATTCCATTTGCTATCAGTTTCACTAACTTAGAACCGTATTTTTAAAAATGTTTTCCCTTCCTAAGTAGAGACGTGGAAATCTTGCTACCGTGTAGCCACAGTAACGTGTCTTAAAAATGAGACTGCTAAATTAAGTCTTTTTTTTCTCTACTTTCTTTAACACTATATTATTGTATTCCTTTGTGGTATTTCCATCACTTAAGGGAATGAGATTTCAAATTGAATTCTAGAGAGACTTGAATTCCCCTTGGGTTCTCTTTCGCTGGAGGTAGGTGTATGCTCTGAGGTAATTAGTGGCGCCTCATTAGGATAATGCTGGCAGAGTGGTAAGACTTCCTTCTGCCTTGAATAACTGCTGACAAAAAACAGACACCCACCACTAAATAAATAACCTTGCTTGTGCTTCCTATACATGAAAATACTTTAGACAGTAATTCATGAACACAGCACAGATGAATGAAAAACTTAAAGCAAGCTACTCCTCTAATAGTAAACTGTGGAAGCGTCTTTTCTAAAAACATGGACTTTATACTTTCTACCTGCTGCAGGCTGCCCCACGCCATTTGTTTTCTACTCCTACTTCCACCTTTTGTCTTAATGATTCTCCCCACTTCTGGTCTTAAATACTTCTAAGTCTGTTCCCTAATTTTCTTGGGCTTTGAAGTCAGTCCGAGGTAAGGTTTAGTGGATCATTCTTTAGCTTGGCCAACATTGAAATCCCACTTATCTCAGAAGAAAAATAACACATTGGAGGCTCTGTGCTTCAAAATTTGACTGCCAAGGAGACGCACCAAAAGAAGCCTTAGGCTAAGGGAGGGGGAAATGAGGCAGTTAACTGCTTTTTTAGTTGTATGTAGTTAATTTCCGGTCACTGTCTCCCAGTGCCTGCTCTGAACGGTTGGCTCTGTCCTTCCGTCCTGAAAGCCACACTTTATCCATCATTCTCATCTCCTGTGTCCTGCAGAGACTGAGGCCATCTGAAGTGAATTCCTTCACTTGCATCTAAATTACCGCTCTTCATTGGCACTCACGCTCTTTCCCCTTCTGCCTCTTCAGGGGTATGTAAGTCGTTGAAGTTTAGAGAAACAAACATGAGCGTTTAGCCCCTGCAGTACCATTTGAAAGGTCAGTCATATAATGTCCATTTTCTGTTCTCAATTCGAAAGGTTCTGGTGAGTCTAAAAAAGGAAGATAAATATGAAAATGGCTTGAAGACTATGAAGGGCTGTACAGTACATAATTTATTAGCAATCTTTTCCATTGTTTGAGCTTGATATAGCTTGATCCAGTTTTTGTTAGTGGAAGATTTGGTTGAAAAGGATGCAGCAGAATATGAGTGGATTTGGTAAAGAGCGAGGATGAAAAGAAGAGAAAATGGGTCCTGCGAGTAAAATTGAAAACACCTGGGGCTTTATTTTGTCCTTAGAAAATTGGGCAAGATGACTAAGTCCTTCAAGCATATGAAAGATTATTATATTGACCCATACTACACTTTATCTCTTCAAAAATGAAATGGAGAAAATGGTTTTAAATAGCTGCAACAGAGAAGAGTCTATCATTTCTGAATTAAAGGTTATTAAACACTGAAACAGGCTATTAAAGGAAGCTATAGAATTCTCAGCATTGAGTACCGTTAAGATCAGGGATTACTTCTATTAAATGTTTCAGATATTTTTTTCCTAAAAGCAGATGACTTGATGACCCCTTGCATTGCCTATACTCTTTTGGACTCTACTATATTATAACATTAGAATTTGGAGCATCATAGGGAGCACTTAATTTTCTCTTTTCTATTAAAAATTTTCCTAACTATGCTCATTTTCCAAGAAGGTACTTTGCAGAGAGAAAAGATGGAGACCTGCATGGGTGGTAGTTGGACTAAGTCCCGGGGATTCTCTGCCATGGATTCCAGCTGATGAGGACAGCTGCCGCTACTGAGCTACCGGCTTCTCACCTCCTCCTTTTCCCCACCAGTTCAGAATTGCTTTTTTGTAAACAATCCATCATCTCTCATTAAATTAGACCAAAAATAAAAGCCTATGCATCCTCAAATAAAGAGCAAACATTCAGATCTTGACCTTGCAATTCCAAAAGTATTTCGAATGCTTATAACCAAGTGGGTTCGTTATTCTTTCTCAGAGAAACAATGATCTGCAGCCATCTGTGACCCCCCAAGTCAAGTGCATTGTGCAAGTGCATTGTGATATTCGTAACTGAAAGCTTTTTGTGTGTTTTGGTTTTGGTGCTGCCCTCTCTCCTGGGTTTGTTGATTTCAACAATGGAGTGATTCAGGAAGGCGGAGAGGGAACGGACAGTTAGAGCCCTCCAGGTGCCATGTGACACACACCACTGTTGGCAGTGGCTGACTTATATCACATATACCCCCGCTGGAGTTCTGGTCGTTCCCAGCCCAAGATTAAAGTTAATATGCCATCTCTTTGCATTATTTTTTAATAGCTCTTTACTTCTATGGTATAAGTGAATAACTTGTATCAGTAGGGACCATGAAGTGAGTTTTTTGTAACAAATGTTTTAAAGCATATATATATATATACATACATACATATACAACTAGTGTATATATACACCGGTTGTTGTGTATCATGTCAGTTATCCAGTGCCATCAGTATAGTTTCAGTCTTCAGTGATGTGATCTTTGACTATATTTTTCCAACTCACCGTAAACCTTTCCTTTTCAGCAATTCACTCCTTGAGCCGTAATCGCCTAAGTTCTCCAGGATCTTTTTTGTGACTGGTTTGAATGAGCTCATTGTTTATTCGCAATAAAGAACGTTTCTGATACTGCGTTGTTGTGAATATAGTTGAGCGCTCTAGCCGACTTTCTTGTTGAGCCAAAAGGGTCTATTCTGAGTATACTCTTTCTCAGGTTCTACCTCAGCTGAAACTGAAGGAGATTTTGAAGAATTTCCCCCATCTTACCGGGTTGTTTCAGCTGCTCTCAGTTTTCTTTTTGGCTTTGGAATAACTTTCGCCAATTATGAAGGTTGATTCATTGGGGACCTCTTTATCTTTTCGTATTGTGATATAAAGTGTAGATTTAAAGGGAACATATTGTTGAGGCAGCTAATTCTTTTAGGCCTTGGCAGTTGGAAGTAATCCATATAGAACTCTGTATAGAAGGTATTTGATGGTTAACAAAAAGTAATCTATAGGCTAACTGGATATAACAAAATGTAAGTATAAAAGCATGCTGGTTAGTAAATATTTCCTGTTTTTCCATAGATGGAATACAGTTTTATTTGTATGATCAAATTAAAATAGGATTTTAGTTACGTTTTTCCAGATTGAATACTTATTTTAGAAAG
This sequence comes from Lutra lutra, assembly GCF_902655055.1. NCBI lineage: Eukaryota > Metazoa > Chordata > Mammalia > Carnivora > Mustelidae > Lutra > Lutra lutra. The sequence continues at coordinate 38,840,561 of NC_062288.1, forward strand.
GAGCAGCTGTCAACAGAAGTAGAAAGAAGACCTCATTGTCTTTTAATTCCACATCTAATTTTACATAAAACAAAAAGGTATATTAAATGATAGTACACAAAGTCTAACGTAAAACCAGTTCTATGTACAAATATTGATGTGTGTTTTTCATTGAGATGATAAAAATTCAGGAACATTTCTCTCCTTAATAGCTAGCATCCAGGGGCACTTAGGTAACTCAGTCCTTATGTGTCTGCCTTGGGCTCAGGTCATGATCCCCAGGGTCCTGGGGTCAAGCCCCGCATCCACCTCCCTGCTCAGCAGGAAGCCTGCTTCTCCCTCCCCCACTCTCCCAGCTTGTGTTCCCTCTCTCACTGTCTGTCTGTCAAAAAAAATAAAATCTTAAAAAAAATAGCATCCATTAAATCTATTTTATGACTTCTTATATTAGAACTCATTCATTTTTTTAAAGTGTTCATTCAAAAAACTTACATGACTGGTAGGATTTTAAGATAAATAGGATAGTCTTTTTCTGGGAGCCAACTTGAGAAACTTGGGTGTGAAAAGATAAATAAGTATGTAAGAAGTACAATAATAGAAATATTATTATAGCAGCCTATTTTCCATCATCTTTTGAAGAAAACTTCTGGGATAAGCTTTACCAGTGATTCCAAACTTGTAAATGTGTGTCGGGCAATTTCAAGAGTTCTGCAAACCCAGCATTGACTGTAGGTTTAATTAATAATATATGACTCACATATGTATTGCTGTTTTCCAAGGCGATGTAGAAACAATCCTGTTCAATGAAGTGTGATTTCATTTATACAGTTACCAAATTCATAGAAGCATTTTGGTCATCACATGCCCTTTCAGCTGCTGTGAAAAGAGCATCCACTATTATATGATGGGTGCATGTCAACAACAACAAAATCACCTGGATGAATGTCCAGAATCTTGCTGCTGGATTCCAGGTTTTAAGAAGAACATGTAACCTCTCACAAGGCTGTCACTTTCAGAAAAAGAAGTTTGAGTCTTTGGTGAAAATGGCTCTTTGGTTTGGTCTCCTTTCTGTTGGTCACATGTTTAACTGAGTGATATTGTCAACTCTGTGCATAATTTTTTTTTTTAAGATTTTATTTATTTACTTGACAGAGAGAGACACAGTGAGAGAAGGAACTCCATTGACCATCTCCTAGAAAACTACTTAGAGAGTTTATCCTGCCTGTCCTTACCTCATGGTCAGAATGTAATCTTTCCTAAAACCCCTGTGTATTGACTTCCCTTTCAGAACAAAAGTTTTTCAGGTATTACTATGGTGACCAGCTGCTTTTGACATGGGCCCTTTCTGACTTCTTATTTTCATTAAAGGATTTTCATTTTGTTATCTCGGAGCAGTTGAAGTGTGATTCTAGTCTTTGTCATCTTACTGACTTGAATTCTTTTTGCTTGAAAGAATTCAAATCTTTTTTTTTTTTTAAAGATTTTGTTTATTTTTTTGACAGAGAGATCACAAGTAGGCAGAGAGACAAGCAGAGAGAGAGAGGGAAGCAGGTTCCCTGCTGAGCAGAGAGCCTGACGTGGGGCTCGATCCCAGGACCCTGAGATCATGACCTGAGCCGAAGGCAGCAGCTTAACCCACTGAGCCACCCAGGCGCCCCTCAAATCCTTTTTGAATGATCAAAAATTAAACATCTGTGACTGACTCAAAGTGATAGTAGTTTACAAAGCTGTAACAAAACTTTTTTCTAAAAAATGATGCTGTTTAAGGTTTCTGAAAATTCTGCACAAGCCTTCTTCCATAGGTAGCAGCATTTCTAAAACTTTGTAGTAAGTTTTAATTTTCTTTGTTTTATGTGCCTGAGTTGGCGTTAGCAGAATTAGCAGTATTCATAAGAAATTTTTTGGGAAATACTTGTCAGAATACGTTATTTGGTGGTGATGGGTGGTTATTATTAAGGAATTAATTTTTATTAAATAAATTTAATAAAAGTTTATTAAAGAAGCCTCTTTGCTACACTACTCCTTTAATAAAATACAGTGAGCTTATGTTTCTTTCTTTGCTCAAGACAATGGGAGATGATTTAATGTGTATGAGTTATTTGATAAATAGCCAAATTAGAGATATTAAACTGAGTAAATATCTTTTCCTGAAAATCACGGAACTCTGCTGCCTTGCTAGAGCATAGCAGGCCACTGAAGAATGTACCAAGGAATTTGTATTTCAAATATTATAATTTTTTTCTTTCTTGTTCTTTGTTTATTATAATATACTTAAGGCAGTTTTAGTCATTGGCATCAATCAACAGGAACTCAGGGCAACAGTCTTAGGGTATTTTAAAATTTCCTCTTCTCTCGCTTCTGTGCAGTATTTCTTTTTCCTCTGCTCCTTTCTTTTGTCATGGCTCCTGCTCTGTCATGCTCTCATTGTTTCTACTGCAGAAAAGTGCAAAAGCCTGCTTGCCTCTGGTCCCCTCCTCTGTCAAGTCATTATTGACTAAACCCTCAGCACAATTTCCATGCTTGATAAAACATACTACCTTCCTAGAAGCTATTTCATTGTTTTTTTAGTAAGGTTGGTGGGACTCTTCCTCTCTGTCCTCATGCTGCCATTAGAATGTTTTTTAGTATTTGCGTTTCTTTGTGTTGAGATGGATATGAGAATCTTATTGCTGAAAGAAGAATAAACAAGATGATTCACATTTTCACAAATCATATCTGAGGGAAGGTAATAGAAATGGGTCATGGCTGTTATCAAGAGGTCTGGTATGTGTTTGCAGAGGGAATTGGGAGCAGAGTAACTGGAACCTGGACCTCACACAAAGGAAGTATATTTGCATTGTTCTCCCAATACATCTGGCCCCAGGAAACTCTCCTTTGTGTACATGAAAGAAATACTACAGCAAAATTCAATACAATTTTAAATTTCTCAAGACCAAAACCATAAAAATATTAGATAAATATCTAAGATCAAACAATATTGACAACTGCATGGAAAATCTTATTTTACTTGTGACTTTACTTTTAAACTCTGGTGGGAAAGAGAGGGAAGAGCTCTTCCCAGCTTGGATCGCAGAAGCTGAAGAGAAGATGACGGCTCAGTCAGAATCTCTTTGGGAGCCCCTAGCCACGTTGTTCTGTGTGGTGGTCTGTAGTAAGTGTAGGCCATAGGATCTTCCCTCATTTAGACTTCTGCTGCTTTTGCCAACCTTCAGAAGGGTAGCATGGCGACGTGGAACCGTATTGCTTTGGAAAGCCCCATAACAAAATACCTCATAGCCTGCTCTCTAGAAATACAGAGAGTTCAACTCATCTAGGTATTTTGAAGTTAGGAAAGATTTGAAGAGCAATCACAAAACTATGTTTAGCCCCCAAAAATACATCTGGTAGAGAGAATTTTTAAAACAGCTATAATCGTATATAGAAAGCTTATGTTGGATAACTATGGAACATGGCATTTTGGAATGCATACATTGATCATTTTAGATTAGGTTTTAGATTACAGCTTCCCCCAGTGGTTTCCCATTGTATTTGGAATTAATTCTAAGTCTACCATGCGTTGCCTGGAACCAGGTGACCATGTATCATCAAAATTGGAACTCATGAGAGTGAAAGGAAGTGCTGTTACTAATTGCACCTGAAGAACTAGGAATACCTAACCCTGTCCTGCGCCAGTTAAAACATACGGTTACCTGAACTCGAAGGTCCTGCTCCCTCGTACCTGGTCCCTGTATGTCCCTCCCACCTCATCTGCCACTTTCCCCCACACTCCACACGGACCTTTTTTTCCTCATCTCTGTACTTGTCTTGGAGCCTTTATGCTATCTCTTCTTCTTCCTGAAACAATCTGCCCCCAGACTCTCACACGGTTAATTAATCCTGTGTTATTCAGTCTTGGCACATCAGTGAGGGCTTCCCTGTCTGTCTAAAGTTGCCCTTCTTCCCAGCACACCAGTGTTTCTCATAGCACTTCACACTACCTGGAATTTTGTGTGTGTATTCATTCACTTACTTGTTTGTTTTTCCCCATAAAATAAACGGTAGGTACTATCTTTGTCTCGTTCATTACCATGCTTCCTGCACTTAGGACGTTGCCTGGTATGTGAGGTTCAAGTATATTTGTTGAATAAGTAAAAGCAAGTTGATTTATTGTAACTTAACTGATTGACTCCTGACGAATTAAGTATCATGACATTGAAACAAAGTTATTTTGGGGAAAAGCACCTTGGTATAGGAGACAGATGGGACTATTTCCTTGGATTACTTAAACTTTCACTGACTGTCCTTCCCTTTCTGAACCTCACTTCCCACATCTGTCAAGTGGGATTATAACTACGTTGCCCACCTCACCAAACTAGTATAAGATAAATGTTTGAGAAAGGACTGTGTAAACTGTTAGAGGGCTTTTATAATTAGAAGGTGTAACCATACATTTTCCACTTCTCTGCCACTTAAAGTATTGCTCTTTTCCAACTTCCCCTTTTCTGTTAAGACCTCCAGGCGAGAAACCTTAGAAATAATTCTTAACTGTACCCACCCTTTTGTTCTTGACATGGATTTAAGTCTCTGAGCTCTGTTAATTCTTCCTTTGAAACATCTCCAATTTCAGTTTTTATTACCACTACTTAACACCCTGTGTTAGTGCCTCATCACTTTTTCCTAGATTACTATGATAACATTCAACATGTTTGTTTTCTCTTCCCTGTCTAACTTACCAAAGGCAGGTTAATCTTCCTTCCAAACGATGTTTGCTGGTAACCTTCCATGATCTCCATAGCCTATTTGAAAACATCCACATTTCTAAGCCTGACCTTTGGGGTCTTCTAAGGTCATACTCTGCATGCTAATTTCTGGCTCATGTACATCTCCTGAGTTTCGTATTAATACTAATTTCACTGTTTTTTTGTTTTGTTTTGTTTTATTTTGTTTTGCCACTAATTTCTCATTCAAACATAAAATGCTCTTTCCGTTCAAGCACTTTATCCTCCAGGAAATCTTTCCTGACAACACACCCCACATTTAATCCCAACGCACTTAAAAAACTTCTTGTACTTTTTTCCTGTTATGTAGACATGGTGCATCCCTTCTAACTCCCATTTATTGAGTACCTACCATATGCCAGGAATAATACCCTAAATGTTTTCTTTAGTAATTACGAAAATCAATACAAAGTAACCTAAGAAAGGTTAATGCAGTTAATGCATTAACTTGTTAATAAAGGTTAATAAAGGTTAATGCAGAAACTTGTGTTGTTATTTAACTGCTGTATAGAAATGTGTTTTCAGCATAAAAAATTCAGAAACAAGACCCGTGTCTCATTCTTTTTCACGTGCATGTACTATTAGCAATATAAGTTCTTATTTATGCTTTTTAAGATTGCATATATGTTTCATATTTCCTAACAGCTGACTTCTTCTTATCATCAGCACACTCCATACCTATGAATTCCTGTGCTGAAGAACTTCAGTGACCCAAGATGTTCTTATCTAAACAATTAAATTAGAATGACAGATGTTCAGGGAATTTGCTAATTACCTTGCAGTCATTTGTTAGCTAGGAACAAGTTTATAAGCCTGGGATTTATGTGGTATTCGCCCTTCCCCACAACAAACCAACATACTGGTTTATAGTCATAACAAGATAATTTCAGCATAATACTTTGAGCAGCATGGCAGAGTTTTTTTTTTTTTTTCCCTTGCTTTTTAATACTGGTGACTTTAGACTCTGGAGTTTCCAGCGGTCTGAGGTTAATGAACTGTTGCATTCTTATTAACCATAGTGAGCTTATGGCTTTACAAAATACCAGGTTTTTCTTGCCTTGTGATTTTTCTCCCCACCCTGGCCCCGTCATATGATTTTGCTGCATTTTTCAGTGCATGTAAACTACATGCATCATATTACCATGTTCCCAGAAGTTGCCTGGCAGTAGCTAAGTTTGGCTGAAGTAATGCTAATGGCATTTATACCTCATGAAACTTACCACTGATCTGGTTTAAACCTGATATTTTAACTAGTGTATTTTTGCAGGTATTTGGTTTAATGACAGCTTTTAAGAAAAATTGAATTTATACACTATTGACTCTTGAGGCCAAAATCTAAATGAAATATTTATATTTGGACATTCAGCCAGGGTAGTTCTAGAAATAATCAGCCATAGCATCACTAACATTTGTGAGACAACCTCAAGTTACATCTAAGCATTGATTAAATTATTAATGTGATTTACGGCTTTTTGAAAAAAAATGTTGAATTTTGATCTCTCTCTCTTTATGACACATATTGTTTGGTGACTTCACTTAAAAAAGAAAAAGAGGAATTTATGACCTCATCAAAAACCTCATTAAGGAATATGTTTGGTTTTCATGCTGAGGTTTTTTTTTTTCTTTTTTCTTTCTTTCTGCTGTTGTTTGTTTCCAAAAAATTCAGTCTCTACACTCACATAATTTGGGGGATTTCAAATACTACGTCATTCAGCCACAGCTGTTTTAGATATGCCACAAATTGCAGTTGTATGAAATTGATTTTGATTTTTTTTGATATGGAGAAAAGCAAAGGATACAGAAAAGCAAACAAAACAGGGAAAATTTAAACTATCTCCATAGTAATAGAATAATTCATGCAGCTAAAATGCTATAGCTTAGTAAGTAACTACCTTACTTTAGTGCAACATCAAATACTGGTGGTTTGTTTCTCGTTTGGTACAGATGTGGACTATTCTACCTCTCTAGGGTGGTTTATAAGAAATTATGGTCATGGTAGGGGTTTAAGTTGGGTTTGCTCCATGAACTGGAGGCATTTTCCCCAATAAGGAACTGGCAGATGAATTTTAGGTACATTAAAGAAATAAATACAGACAACTCACACAACCTCTGAAACTGGAAAACCAACACCGTGTTTTATTTTTTCTAATCCTCTCTGAGCTCATTTGTTAATAACCCTCGTCTTTACTCATTTTTCTGCCTTCCACTTACCCAGTTTTCTACTTGGAATGACTTTCTTTGTGACAAAATCCATTTGATTCTTTCTCCCTGTACCTTTTTAGTGTAGCACTGAAGAGAAATTAATTATATTGAACAGTTGTTCTTAAGTTTGCTTCACTTTCCCTTTTCCTGATCATTCGTTTTTCTTCTCATTTTGAACTTTCATTATGGGTGGTAGATCAGGAATTGGAAAGACCTTTGTTCTGAATAATTGGAGTGACCATATTTGCCAATTAGATACTAGAGCAATGGTTATAAGCCTGTCTGAGCGCTAGAAATTTATGGAGAACATTTGGAAACATGTATTTTCAAGTATGTACCCAGAGATTCTGGCTTAGTAAGCTCAAAGTAGTCCTGTAAATAAGTGCTGGAAATAATTGACAACAGTTTTGTTCTTAAGTCACCTTAAATGAAACTCTTAAGGATTGGTTTATAAAGATACAAAAAAAGATTTTCTGTTCTTCTGGAGGTGTAACTCTCCAAAGTCCTGTCTTTAGCTGGACTTTTTAGTTGGTTTATAAGTAAAGAAGAATAGCTTAGGCTAAATTAACATAATTAACTGGACTACTAATGGGTCCATTACTAGATAAATAGTGTTACACTGAGGAAGGTAGAAAATGCAAAGATATTTTTCCTAGAAAAAAGAAAACAATATATATCAGACAATATATATGTTGGGGCTTATAAATGAGACTTCTCAAGGGCTGAGTGTGGACTGAGGAGAGAAGAGGGCCTCTCTCAGAGCCCTCAGGATTGTAGTCTTTAGCCTTTGTTTAGAGAGGATGGGTCTTTTGAAAGTGAGGTTGTGAAGCAGTTGTTAGAGAATTGGGAAGAAGACAGGGAAGGCCGCATGACAGGGCAAAGGGACAGTCCTAGGAGGGAATAGTCAAGTGTGTTGAAGCTGTAGTAAGAGGTCAAGTAAAATGAGGATTAAAAAATTGGTTTTATCAGAGCGGCGGGTGGTGGGGGGTGGGGTGGGGATGGGGGGGTGTATGGGGGGAGGAATGGAAGGTTCTCATATCAAAGAGGCATTTTTCAAACTCCAGTTACTCATCTGTCATCTCCATATTTATTTTCTTTCTAATTACCACCTATTTTTCACTCTTTTTCTTTAATTTTATAGGTGGTATTCCATGGTTAAAAATAATCAACATTTTATAAAAAGGTGTATTTAGGATTCATTTCACAGTCATCCCAGCTTTCTCCTACCTCTTACTTACCTCACTCCTTACAAACAGTCGTTGTGACCAATGTTTTGCTTATCCTTTCATGTTCTTTTTATAAGGTGCCAGAGAAATCTTATCATGGTAACCTTTTTTAAATTTAAGTGTAATTAACATATGGGTTATATTAGTTTCAGGTGTATAGCGTAATGATTCAGCAGTTCTTTTTTTTTTTTTTAAAGATTTTATTTATTTGTCAGAGAGAGAGGGAGAGAGAGCGAGCACAGGCAGACAGAATGGCAGGCAGAGGCAGAGGGAGAAGCAGGCTCCCTGCTGAGCAAGGAGCCCGATGTGGGACTCGATCCCAGGACGCTGGAATCATGACCTGAGCCGAAGGCAGCTGCTTAACCAACTGAGCCACCCAGGCGTCCCTGATTCAGCAGTTCTATACATTACTCAGGGCTCATTGTGATAGGTTTAGTCACCATCTGTAACCAAGGTTGTTACCATCTTATTGACTGTATTCCTTGTACTTGTCATCTCTGTGACTTATTTATTTTGTAACTGGAAGTTTGTACCTCTTAATCCCCTTCATCTATTTCACCCTCCTCCCCCACCCACCTCCCCTCTGGCAACCACCAGGTTGTTCTGGGTATTTAAAAGTCTGTATTTTTGTTTGTCCCTTTTTTTCTTTCTTTGCTTCTTAAATTCCACATGGATGCCCTAGAGGTTATAATGCTAAGTGAAATTAGACAGAGAAAGACAAATACCATATGATATCACAGTGTCTTTCTTTTTTCAAAGATTTTATTTATTTGAAAGAGAGAGAGAGAGAACACACTCTAGTGGAGAGGAGGGGCAGTGGGAGAGAGAGAAGCAGGCTTCCGCTGAACAAGGAGCCCAATGTGGGGCTCGATCGCAGGGCTCTGGGATTGTGACCTGGGCCGAAGGCAGACACTTAACAGAGCCATCCAGGCACCCCTCACTGTAGCTTTTTAATCCTTATGAAAATCCCATTCTCAAGGGCGCCTGGGTGGCTCAGTGGGTTAAGCCGCTGCCTTTGGCTCAGGTCATGATCTCAGGGTCCTGGGATCGAGGCCCGCATCGGGCTCTCTGCTCAGCAGAGAGCCTGCTTCCCTCTCTCTCTCTCTCTGCCTGCCTCTCCATCTACTTGTGATCTCTCTCTGTCAAATAAATAAATAAAATCTTTAAAAAAAAAAAAAATCCCATTCTCTCTAAAATACCAGAGAATAGTAACGTAGTGTAGTGGGTACTAGGCTCTCAGCCCAGAATTGAGAGGGCCTTGAATCTGCTGTGTGACTATGATTAAACTGCCCAAGCATGTGTCCCCAAATAGACTGTGGCCTGAGCACTAAAGTTCATATTTTATTAATTCATCTTTCTATATATGTTAATCCTGAATATAAACAGTTAGCCATTAATGTGTGGTTGAATTTGTGTACATTAAGTGTGGGTTTTAAGGACAAAAATTTCTACGATGTCTACGATGTCTTAGCCCCCACAAATATTATTTTGTAGCCCCTACAAAATAGTTTTGTAGCTCAAATACTCCAGCACTTGAACTTGAATTTTCTTTGGTTTCCTTCATTCCCAGTGTCCACTGGATTTTTTTTTTAAAAGATTTTATTTATTTATTTGACAGAGAGAGATCACAGTAGACAGAGGCAGGCAGAGAGAGAGAGAGGGAAGCAGGCTCCCTACTGAGCAGAGAGCCCGATGCGGGACTCGATCCCAGAACCCTGAGATCATGACCTGAGCCGAAGGCAGTGGCTTAACTCACTGAGCCACCCAGGTGCCCTCACTGGATCTTCTTGAGATTGTGGAGACCTTGGATCCTGATCTAGACCCCCTTTTAGCCCTTTGGCTCATGTCCTGCAAGAGTGGAAGGGGATACAGGAACATCAAGGAGTTTCTGAACGTGTGACTGAGATGTTTGCTTCTGATGTTGGAAAGGGTTAAGGTGCAGGAAAAGCTACAGTCTGAGAGAGATCAGCAGACAAGTTGGAAAGGGTCCTGGAAATGGAAAAAACCCTGGATATAGATTGATGGTTCTCTAAAGCCTACTACCATCCCCAGTTCTCCCATATAGTAGAGGGTGTGAGTCTGGCCAGCCCTGTAAACACCAGCTCTGTAAGTGCTGTGGTGACTTCAGGACTCATTGGGCTAAAGCCCAGCCTGTTACAGATCCAGGCTTACTTGAGAAACTGAAATCCAAGTATCCGAGTTGTTACCACACAATTATATGACAAATAATGTGTCCTGGGTAGGCTGAAGGCCCCACACGAGACACCTCCTACTCCACAGTGGGAGTTCGAGGCAGCCGTGCAGTTTGGCAAGGAGGGGCAGAGTTGGAGATTTACGTAATTGACCTTGTGGAGCAGAGATTAAGGGACACATTAGACTTGAACTTGGATGCTAACTAATAATGACCAGATATGTAAAAGAAAGATGAAGTGGCCATGGCGCATTATCACCCAGGTCATGGCCCTTCACCACTGTCTAATGAGAAGGTCTTTCCTAAGTAGAACTGTAAACTGAGATAGATCCGTTGTTCCCATAAATTAAATAGTGGAATCACGCATTCTTGGTTTATTATGTACCGCAGTTAAAGAGATAAGGTCAGAAACGCTCAGACTTTCCCCACAAGTTATAATTAGATTTAGATGCTGGCATCATTGGAGTGTGGTTTTGCCCTCTCGGAAAGCTGACACGTTTACCCCACCCAGACTTTATTGGATCAGTTGCCCAGATGGGCTGTAGGGGGTTCATATTCCAATTTAGCTTTGACTTTAACAAACTACACATGTACCATGTGGCAGCACACTCATACATACCGTCTACTCTCCACCTGAGGCCTCTTAGTGAGTATAAATGTCTGCTAACCCTAGCATATCTCAGACTATTAATGTACAGTGATTGGCGAGCAGGTATTCCTACTTTATGGGAGAGTTGACCCCGGAAGGTTGGGAGCCAATACTAGTGGCTGGGATATGGAGTGGTGATAAGATACATAGATAGAACTTTTACTTCCTGGGGAATACCTGGCTGGTTCAGTCAGTAGAGCATGCAGTTCTTGATCTTGGGGTCCTAAGTTCAAGCCCCATGTTGGGTATAGAGCTTACCTTAAAAAAAAAAAGAAATTTTACCTCCTGCTTTAAGTATGTTATGTATGCTGAAATAAAAATTTATTACAACTGAGTCCTGTAATAGCATGGAATTTAAAAAAAAAAAGTTACCTTTTAATGGGAGTTCCAGGTCGAGACAACAAAAACACCTGGAGAAACAAAACTCCTGCAATTTTCTGGCCTTCTTTGCCTTCCTGCCCTTGTGCTACGTTTAACACAATGCCACCATTGGGAAGTTCTCTGTGGAAATCTCCAGGATGTTTTAAATACATATGAAACATCTATAAAAATTCTTAGTGAATATGCAAAAATTCGGTAGGTGTTGTACTGATAACTGTGGTTTGGAAAGCTGTCACTTACATGATAAAGTATTTAAAAAATGCGACAGACCTTAAAAAATACAAGTTGTCATTATTTTTTGAATGGTGTTTAATAAGCGATGGCTTTCTTTATTAATAAGCAACATGATACAGAGCAATGTCATTGTTAACCAAGAGACAATAAAACTTTACTTATTTATTTACTTACTTACTTTTGAAAGATTTTATTTATTTGACAGAGAGCAACACAGCAAGAGTGGGAACACAAGCAGGGTTAAGAGGGAGAAGCAGGCTCCCTGCTGAGCAGGGAGCCCCACGTGGGGCTCGATCCAGGGATTCTGGGATCATGACCTAAGCTGAAGGCAGATGCTTTATGACTGAGCCACCCAAGTGCCCTGAGACAGTACAACTTTATTAACATGGAGCAAGGTACCTGAAAATGGCTTGTAATATACCTTAAAATAAAATTAGTGACATACTAGGCTAGTGAATATAGAATTTGATTAGATACCTTCATGAGGAGTGCCTGGTTGGCTCAGTTGTTAAGCATCTGTCTTCAGCTCAGGTCATGATCCTAGGGTCCTGGGATTGAGCCCCACATCTGGCTCCATGCTTAGTGGGGAGCCTGCTTCTCCCTCTTCCTCTACCTGCTACTATGCCTGCTTGTGCTCTCTCTCTCTCTCTCTATTAAATAAAGAAATAAAAATTCTTTAAAAAATACTTTGATAAGCAAACCTGAATTACCATGAAAATATACTATACTAGGGTCCCAGATTCTTTTAATATTTAACCGCCAAGGCAGTTAACCAAAGAGAATTTCATTAGCTTGCATTCTCTGATACTTGTTTTGGTTCTCATTTTCTTTTGAGAAGAAAATTCTCAAGGAAATCAACAGGGGCAGTTATGTATGTCTTTGCACAGCTGACCAAGGTGCTTGGAGTTAGGGGAATGAATTGGGTGATTTTTTATGGTGAGTGGAGCATCCTATCTAAGATTTTGTTATTGTACAGATTCAAAAACCTTTTCAAGTCTCTTAAAAGACTCAAATTCTCTTACCCTTTGTTTTTATGAAAAGCACATGACAGTAAACATTTGAGAGGGAGTGAGAAGGGAATTGAGGAGCCCAACTTCCCCATCTCCTCTGTGTTGGTGTGAAAGAGACCAGAAATGTCCTTTGCAGGTCCTTCTTGCTCCTCCGATAGAAGCAGTTCAGCTTATAGGTGGGTGAGGTTCCTTCCCCCCCCCACTTTGAGTTATAATTGTTGTAGTATAATTATAAAACTATACATCCCCCTGCATTTTTCATTTCTTTCTTTCTTTCTTTTTTTTTTTTTTTGCTTCTATCGGAGCTGCTAAATGTCTTAAAGAAAAATATCCACAACAGGCTTTGCTGTCACAGAGCACTTATATCTGTGTTTCGCCATTTATGAAAGGGGGAGTGTTGCTTGGTAGCAGTGGCGGCTGTGGGTGTTCGAAGGCAGATGGGGGACTGCCGGGCTGCAGCTGCAGTATTGCAAATATTGTTAAAATAAACTTCCATTGCAAACTGAGTGGTCAAATAGAGAGTGTCGTTATGATGAAGCAGAGTTGAAAGTCTAATGTGAGAAAAAGCAGAACTATTTATCTGAGCCTTGGAAACGTCTATTCTGAGTAGTGTCAGTGAGGTTTCGTAGTAGAAATCCAGTGGATTGTGACCTTAAGAGGCCTCTAGGAAGTGACTGGCGTAAGTGTCACTAGTAGAATATTTTGATGAAAGAGAAAGCAGTTCCATTATTTATTCTAAGAAGGTTTCATTTCACAAACTAATTGTATACAACCTTGAAATATATGCCTCACTTACTTAAAGGTGCATTTTACCTGTATTTGCTGATTTTCCACAAAGTGTCATGTATATATAAAGTTTGGTTGATAAAATTGCATATTCAAAGTTACTTGGGCCTGCCATAGACACTACAATCATGGTTTTCATAAAAACTGTAATGGAGGGGCACCTGGGTAGCACAGTTGGTTAAGCATCTGACTCTTGCTTTTGGCTCATGTCATGATCTCAGGGTCCTGAGTTAGAGCCCTGAGTCAGGCTCCATGCTGAGCATGGAGTCTCCTTAAGATTCTCTTCTCTATCTTCTTCCTCTTCCCCTCCTTTCATGTGCATGCACACACTCTCTCTCTCTCAAAAACAAAACAAAACAAAACAAAACACTACAAAGGAGCCAAATGAATAAATAGATGATTGTTATCAGAAGAGTTGTGGAAATTTCTGGAGAGTTGTCTTCTAGTGTAGTTGAGTTAGATGAATATTTATAATGAAATACATTATTCATCATAATTATATTCTAATTTTTCCTTTTTAATTAGACATAATATTTATTTTGAAATTATATGTGGGGTAATGTTTATCATGTGTGTTCATTTCAAGGAAGTAAAGAGGGCATTACAAAATTTTTTATAAAAAGGAGGACTCTTGCGATCTACTTATCTTGGTAATAGTTAACTTGGACTTCTTTTTTTTTTTTTTTAAAGATTTTATTTATTTATTAGACGGACAGAGATCACAAGTAGGCAGAGAGGCAGGCGGGGGGGGGGGGGAGGAGGCTCCATGTTGAGCAGAGAGCCCGATGCAGGCTCTCTCCCAGGACTCTGGGATCAGCTGAGCAGAGAGCCCAATGTGGCCTGGATCCGAGGACCCTGGGATCGTGACCTGAGCCAAAGGCAGAGGCTTTACCCCACTGAGTCACCCAGGTGCCCTTTAACTTGGACTTCTTAAATTGTTTAACTTTATACATTCAACAGAGTTTCTTTTATCTTTTAAAGTTAAGTCTGTTATTATTATTTGTAGTACTTATGTTCTGTAAAGTTGCTGCAAACAGTATTAGTTAATACTGAATTTATTGCTCCTAGGGGATATAGTTCCTGTAAGCCTCTGGTCCTAATCAGTATATAACTGATCATCAGTCAATCAGTATATAACTTATCTTGTGTGCATTTCTGTTTAAAGACGCTTTATTTAATATTGTTGCTCCCTTGATGTTGAATTCACAGCCAGTGCTAGGAAGTTTCTTAGAAGTACATTAATGGAGATGAAGAATGCTTTCAGTGGGTTAATTTGGAGACCTGACTCAGTGAGAAGAATCAGTGACCCTGACCTTAGATTAGTAGAAATTACCCACACCCAAAAATAAACAGAAAAAGAGAGTGGATAGAGAGCAAAGTTTCAAAGACTTCTTGAATAATACCAATAGTCTAATGTCTGTGTGATGGGACTGTAGAAGAAGAGAGTATAGAGTAAGAAGAAATATTTGAAGAGATAATGGCCAGAATTTTCAAAATTAACAAAATAAATTATGGTTCTAAGAAGCTCAGACATTCCCAAGTAGGATAAATATTAAGAAAATTCACCTAGGCACATTGTATTCAAATTGTGAAAAAATAAAAGGGTAAATGAAAAAAAAATGAAGGTGGAAAAAACGATAAATGACAGATCTAGCAACAAAGTTAAGAATTTCAGCAGAACTTTCATCAGAAACTGTGCAAAAGTATAAGGTAGAGTGTAAAACTTTTAAAGTACTGGACAGAATACAACCTGTCAATCTAAAATTCTATACTCACTAAAAATAACTTTCAAAAATAAAGGCAAAAAAATCTTTTTAAGAAAAGTAAAAACTGTGAGAATTCATTACCAGCAGACCTGTGGTATAATGTGTTAAAAGAAGTCCTTCAAACACAAGGAACATGATACTGGAGAGAAACTTGGACCCACATAGAGAAATGAGCCATTGAGAATATCAGAAACTGAGAGACTCCAGGTACCTCTAGGGACTGGAGTTTTCAGTGCCATCAGATCAGGAGATTTGTTTGAGGGTATGAAAGAGGAATAGATCTTCTCCCTAATAGTACAGCCAGGCACTTACTTTCTACTCTTCCTTTTTACCCCTGGAAGAAAATAAAGAGTCTTACTACCTAAAGAATTTGGGGAAAACCAGATATGTGCATACTGAATAGTAAGATTACAAGTCCTGCCCTCACCCTCGTGTTCCTAATGGGAGGAGGATTCTTCTCTGAGAAACTTTCCAATTCAGAGGACAATTCTAGCTGATATTTGGAAACAGGCAATTAGCTGGATTTTCACTTTGTTAACCCACTTTTAGATCACATTTCAATCAACTTTATGGAAATATACTAAGTAATAGTATATTATGAATAGGCTAAATTGTGTCCCTTCCCCCCAAATTCATATGTTGAAGCCCTAACTCCCAGCATTTTAGAATTTGACGCTCGCTCTCTCTCTTTTTTTATTTTTAGATTTTAATTATTTGAGAGAGAGAGAGAGAGTGCACATGAGCAGGGGGAAGGGTAGAGAGAGAGGGGGAAGCAGGCTCCCCACTGAGCAGGGAGCCCGATGTGAGATTCAATTCCAGGACCCTGAGATCATGCCCTGAGCCGAAGGCAGATGCTTAACCAGCTGAGCCACCCAGGTGCCCTACAGAATTTGACTCTATATAGAGATGAAGTGTTTTAAGAGGTAATTAAGTTAAAATGAGGCCATTATGTTGATTCCTAATCTAATCTAACTGGTATCCTTATAATAGGAAATTTAGACATACAAGGAGATACCAAGTGTACACATGTGTACACCCGCACAAACATACACAAACAGAGGAAAGAGCTTGTAAGACACAGATAGAAGGTGGCTGTGTATAAGCCAAGGAGAGAGGCCTCAGAAGAAACCAAACCAGCCAGCACTTTAATCTTAAACTTCTAGCACCCAGAACTGTGAGAAAATAAATTTCTCTTGTTTAAGTCACCAGTCTTAAAAATGTACAGCTAAACATCAATGATAGATAATTAGACAAACAAATAAACAAAAAATGGGAGTAGAAGAGGATGGAGATAATGCAGAAAGGAGAAGGAATAATCTAAAAATATGATAAGTAATTTAAGAGAAGACATTGTATCTATGAACAAGGATAAGGTGTTCTAATAAATACTCAAGAGTACAAGAAGGAGCTTTTGGACAGTAAAAATGATGGAGGATATTTTAAAATTCATTGAGTTTTTCAAGACAGGGTTAAGGAAATCTCCCTCAAAATGGAGGAAGTAGATTATGGAAGCTAAGAGGGAAAAAAATGGAAGATAATCCAGGAGGTCCAACATCCAACTAACAGGAGTTCAGAAAATTAGTAAGGAACAGTGGTAAGGAAGGAGAAATTAGCAAATAAATAATACAAGGAAATTGTCCTAGAATTAAAACATGTGAATGTTGAGACAGAAAGGTTTTTTTAAGGGCACTATAGAAAAAAGTTTCAATAAGGCATATCATTGTGAAATTCCAAAGCATCAGAGATTAAAAAAAGAACTTGGAACATTTTGGGGGGAAGAAAACTACATCAATGGTTTGGAATTGTAGTACCAACTTTCTCAGCTATGACAAAGAAAGGTCAAAACATAATACAACAGTGTCTTAACAATCATGAGAGAAAATAATTTCCATCTTCGAATTCTACACCAAAACTGTCAGTCACATGTGTGAATAGATTATATTTTCATATATGCAGTATTTTAAGGATATTTTTCCTCCGCCCTTTCCGAAGAAGCTACTGGAGCTGTGTACCACAAAACTAAGAGAATTAATATAGAGGGAGGAATATATGGAATCCAGGAATGGGATTCAGCAGACAGAGGTAAAGAAAATTCCCAGAATGATAGTGAAGGTTAAGAAAGTAGTTGGCTAAATGCCTATAGAGTGTACAGTCAAGATTAGGCGATTTTAGGAGTGTGTCTAAGGAAAACAATTGAGCACGAAACTGGTATATTATTTGATGTCTTGCACTCGAGTAAGGGAAGTTTATATTTCTTTTGGATGTCCAGTGCTAAGATGTTTAAAAATACACAAAAAAAGTTATCTAAAAAACAAAAGCAATGATTAACTTTAGAGTTAACACAAAAAAATAAATTGTAATGACATACACAAAGTGACTCAGGCATAAACAGCTTTTAAATAACAACAACAACAACAACAACAATAATAAATACTGAATATTGATTTTGGCCAACATGTGAGGAGTGGTTTATGTGTGTGTGTAATGCTCGAAAAGTAGGTGGGAAGGGGGCAGGAAAGTGTGGAGAAGTGGGAAAAGGATTACTATGTTATAAGCCAAATCTAAAAGTAATAGTTGACTTTACAAGAACATATTTTATTATAAGAATAATTACTGTAGAAAATAAATAATATGAGCAAGAAGGAAATAAAAAAAAATTTTAGCTCAATTTAAATGACTGCTCAGTAAGCAGTTATTGTTAGGACAAAGATGTTTGATCTTAATTTTGCCAGCTTACTTTTCTATACATTTTGTTTCCAGTGCTTCCTTTGTTTTCTAGTTTTTGTTTTAAGATGCACATTTTTCTTATTTCTTATTTACACTTTATAGTGATCTTTAAAAATTTAAATTATGTAAATGTAATTATTTTTTAATCAGGTGGAGACTATCTGTTACTGAATGCAAGAGTATTAGTATACTTTGAAAGGGGTTAGAATATGTCCCCCCGAAAATATGTCGCTTTGACATAAGGATTATTTTGAGCTAAAGGCAACTGAGAAATAGCAGATATAGGAGGAGCTCTCTGCCTTCTCCCCTTTCTGCCTAAAAAAACAGGGCATACATTTTTCTTTGAAAAGTGAAATGAACATCCTTTTGTAAAGGTGCCCCCTTTCCTGTGCCAAGAAGAGGAGAACAATTCTTGTCACAGGAGAGGATTTGAGTTTGGATAGCAAATCTTACTAAATAGACTGTGTCTATCATAAGTTTCCAGTCATCATCACCTGTAGGAGCCCAACCTTCCCTTTCTTATATTTAGTCACTTCACAATTTATGGCTTTTTGCTAAAATGGTTTATAAGCCCCCAGGTTGAAAATCTTTTTGGGTTTTCACTGCTGTTCTGTGATTTCCCCGTGCATTTAAAGATATCAAAAACAAAATTGTGTGCCATTTCTCCTGGTAATATGTCTTCTGTCAGTTTAATTTGTAGTCTCCAGCTCAAGAACCTAAGAGAGTAGGAGAAAAAAACTTTTCCTCTCCACAACCTCAATTTCTCTTTTCCTTGATTTCCCTCTCATCTTTTAAATTTTTATTTGCTGCATTAAAAGATAATTTTCAGAAAATGGTAAAATCATTTTTTATACAGATTTAAGAATAAACATGTTTTAAAGAATTTAATTTACTCATGTTCGGGAACCAAATAACAATTTCAGAGGAAGTCAAAACAGCACAGATTTATGTGAGGTTAAGAATTATAGAATCACTTGCAAATGGAAGCAAAGCTGGTTTTCTACAGAGGGTAGGAAGTCAATTTAAAAGCTATCAGCTCAGAATTTACATATATATCACTTAACTATAATTTACAAAGAGTTGCAAGATCGCTAAAAGCCAATAACAGAACTAGAACTCATTAACCTAGAAGGTTAATTATGCTATGTAAAATGCATAATTCCCATTGAAACACAAAATTTTTATTTTTATTTTATGTTATTTTATTTTTAAAACATGTTTATGACATTTTTATTATTTAATATCAAGAGCTGTTTAGTCTTCATTTTCTATATCAAAGGTTAAGAAAATTCTTCTTCAAAGGGCCAGATAGCAGGTATTTTAGGTTATGTGGGACACATGTATACATATTCTGTATTTTATTATTTTCATTTTCTTCTACAACCCTTTACAAAGTGAAAACCATTATTAGCTTGTGGGTTGTATAGAAACAGGCTGTGGGTCGTATTTTGCTGACCTCTGCTGTGTGCAAATGATTAGAAGTTTGTACGAGTCTTCTCATGCCACCAATTTCTAATTCTTGAGATCTTTGTTTTGATAAATCTCTTGGCAGACTGGCATTCATTATCAAGTATGCATAAGCACAAGCACATTTTTCCTGAGAAAGCTCATTAGTGCAATGTAGTTATTTTCCATTAGTCTCTGTGTGTTCCTCAATGCTTTTATGTGGATTAGTGGCACACCAAGGGCGGGGCAGTGGGAGTGATGTGCATTGGGTACAGACTATGCAGAGTTGCTTTGTCTACAGAAAGCTTTAAAATAATAATAAGGTTGAATAAAAGTTGATCTATCCAAATTCATTTCAAGAGTAAATTCAACTTCTGCTTCCATACATGATATACTAACAAAGTTTACATTTACCCTCCTTGAAGAAAGAGAAAAATGGACAAATTGTATGAAACAATGGCGGTGAACACCAGTGATCCTTGAGACATGGGAACAAAACAGCCCAGCTTCACTCGTGAAGAGTGTCCAGATGACAGTGCAGTTAAGTGGAAAGCAGGCAGAGCTTGTCGCTATCACTGAGGTGAAGTGACAGAGCTGAGGGCCTGGGAAAGCTAAGATAGCTAGAGTTTACAGGGCAGAGTGCTGATGAAGAAATTGTTGCACAGGGAGAGAACTCTAGAGATTTCCAGAGGCTCTGGTACAAGAATTGAGTTGAATACTGATTAGTGCATGCATGTGAGTGAATTACCCAAAGTAGAAGAGGATACAGTGCCCAGATGTCACCTCCGGTGTTGAATCATGATTATTCCCAGCAGCTAGAGTGGAAAACCTCCAAATTCTGTAGGTATTGGTTAGAGTATCAAAGAAGGGTCCTACCTCCTGAGAGAACAAAAAATTTTAAAAAGGAAAATTAAAGTAAACCTAGACTAAATAGAATGCATTCCTTCTTGACCTTAAAATCAAGACCTAAATGGAATGGTTTCCAAATAACTTAATCATATTCCAGAAAAAAACTCAAGAATATTTGTGGACATACAAAAATATCCAGGACCCAATAACCTGATTCACAGTATCTGGCATTCAATTAGAAATTCCCAAGTATACAAAAAGAAGCAGAAAAAATAACATAAGAAAGAGGAAAAACAAAAGAAAACCCCCTCACTCTGAAATGACACAAATGGTAGCATTAGTGCACAGATATATTAAGATAGTTGTTTGGACCTGTGTTCCCTGTGTTTGAGATGCTACAGAGCAGATTGAAAGGATGAGGTAGAGACATGGAACTGGTAAAAGCAACGTTATTCAGTAAACTTCTAGAGATAAGCAATGTACTGTTTGAGATGGAGAATGTACCAGATAGATTTAGCTGCACATGAACTAGCTGATGAGTAAAGAGAATGAAATTGAAGACATAGCAATGGAAACTCTCCAAAATGAAACTCACAGAGAAAAGACTGGGGAAAGGAAACCTCTGAATGGTGCTTCAGTAAACTGAAAAACAACTTTAGTGGCCAAATATATGTGTAGTGACATCAGTCATTGGCAAACATTGCTCAGAATCAAATTTCTCAGAAACTAGCAAAAGGTAATAAACCAAAGGCTTGCAGCAGTCATAAAAGCATTTAATCAAGGTAAGCAACTGAATCTTAGTAAGAATAGCAAGCTTTGTGGTATTTAACTTGCACTCTTATCTCCTCCCCTAATCCCCCCCAACCACCCCGCCTTGAATTCCAGGACCCTGGCATCCACTGGAGGGGGAAAAAGGTGTTGGGAGATCCAACACCATTTCCACGGAATTGTCATTATTTGACCTGTCCAGTGATCCTCTGGAAGACACTGCTCATGAAGATTTTCTTGATTTGTCCTGACTCAGTGCTCTTTGAGTGCAAGCAATCTCTTTTGTTTTGTTTTGTTTTTGTCTAAGCGGGGGGGGGGGGGGGGGGGGGGGGGGCGGAATATTTGTTACAAACAAATGATTGTTAAACATTCCTGGGCCTGAAGTGGTAGATATCATAGGAACAAATGGTAGGCTAACCAAAAAGGTAACCTGGGGAATAAGCTGTTCATAGGGGACTTTGAAGACACTCTGACATAATCCTGGGAATCTAGAAGCCTGTGCAAAGGTGTAGGGCAGTGAACATGCTCAGGAAGTACCTCTGACAACCCTTTGCTCTTACCTTTGGCTGACCTTGAGGCTCTGTGCAAGCTGGAAGTGAAGGCTAAGGTAGAGTTGTCTGCTGCCTAGTGGGTGTTGGAGGTGTGCTGCAACACACACAGAGCTCTGCTACAAAGACTGGGAGATTTACTGGTTCCAGGTGGTTAAAGAAATCTTGTCTAAATTATTAGCTGTGCATTTTTTGGCACTGACTGTGCTGAGCATCAGTAGCCAAAAGACCAAGAGTGCCAGCTACTCCCTTGGCCAGCTGTGTGGAGCTCTGCCTGGTGCACACAGAGCATGCTTTACCCTAAACTGGTGGTACTGAGGGAAGAGGCTCTGCAAATACTGCATCTGTCAGCCGAACAGGTGAGAAGGTGGAATGAGCTCTAGGGTGAGGACGGTTAGAAACTGGACATTTCATTTAAATTGAACATCAAAGAGTAGCACGACTGATTCATGCTAAAAAACAGTTACCTACTTTGGTTATGTCATGATGTGCTTTTTAAAAAAACTTTGTTTCTAACCTTTGTTCTTCTGTCTGTGTGCTATTCTTACAGCCAAGTTCCAGGAGGAAAGTGCATGAGATTTGGCAACAGGCATGCCTAACTTTATGAACCAAAAGTATTACTCGACAGTTTGGCATAAATCTAACTTTTATAAGATGAAAAAATAATTAGCTGTCTACTAAGCCAATCGAACAGAGAATTCAGTGTCCACAGAACACAAAGAATATATAGAATTTGAGACACCTGGGTGTCTCAGTTGGGTAAGCTTTGGACTTGATTTCGGCTTGGGTCATGATCTCAGGGTCATGAGATCGAGCCACACGTAGGGCTCTGCGTTCAGTGGGGAGTCTGCTTAAGACTCTTTCTCTCCAACCCCACCCTGACCCTCCCCTTGCTTGCGTGCATTGTCTCTCTGTAAAATAAATAAATAAGTCTTAAAAAAAAAAAAAAGGAAGAACAAAGAATATATAGGCTTTTTAGAATTAGTTCAGAAAAGGTACTATCAATCACAACCACCACCACAGGCAGTAGCAAGAAATGTATGTGTAAGTGGATTCAAAAATGAGGTGGGGAATGAAAAATTATTTGAGGAAATTTTCTGAATTTGCAAATTTGATGAAAATGCTACAATCCCAAGCATTCCAGAGAGCTCAACTGTAAGAAATATGAAGAAACTACACTAAGGTGATGCATCATAATCAAAAGGCTGAAAACCAGTGAGTGATGATAAAAATGTAAAAGCAGCAGGAGCATATTACATATATGGGAACAAGAAGAAAGATGGGAGGGTACATGATATAATGAGCCTGAGATGTTATAGGCAAATGATGAATCACTAAATTCGACCCCGGAAACTAATAATACACTGTATGTTAACTAAATTGAAGTTAAATAAAAAAAATAAAAAGAAAGATGATGGTAAATTTCTTTATGAGAAACAATAAAGCTAGAAAACTGCAGGGATATTTCAAGTTCTTAAGGAAAAATCTCCACAATTCTCTAGCACATGTATGCCACAGGCATTCCTGTAGTAAAAGAGAGAGGAAAAACGGGTTATGTTCACCAGTGAGCTGACACTATATTTAAGGGCCGTGTTAAAAGAAAAGCCTAAGCAAAAATTCTTGGTGTTTAAAGTCAGATTGGACAGAGAAATGAGACCGTTGTTGCTAGATGTATGAAGCGTGGGTTGAGGGCAGAGAACAATTAAAAGGACAAAGCACTGTCGTGAAACTAGGGAAATAGACTACAAGCACTATGTAATTATTTCCATCAAGTTTTTTCTTTACTGACTTATACTATAAAGCACTTTGAACATAATAGAAAATATATGCCATGATACCCCCCACTCAGTTTTGTAAAATTTTAATGTTTTACCGTATTTACTTTGTATTTTTCCATTAAAAAAATAGAATATTGGGGCGCCTGGGTGGCTCAGTGGGTTA
Source organism: Lutra lutra (assembly GCF_902655055.1). Taxonomy (NCBI): domain Eukaryota; kingdom Metazoa; phylum Chordata; class Mammalia; order Carnivora; family Mustelidae; genus Lutra; species Lutra lutra. The sequence continues at coordinate 38,864,021 of NC_062288.1, forward strand.
AAGCCTCTGCCTTCGGCTCAGGTCATGATCCCAGGGTCCTGGGATCGAGCCCCGCATCGGGCTCTCTGCTCTGCAGGGAGCCTGCTTCCTCCTCTCTCTCTCTCTGCCTGCCTCTCTGCCTACTTGTGATCTCTGTCTGTCAAATAAATAAATAAAATCTTAAAAAAAAAAATAGAATATTACAGACTCAGTCAGTGTCCGCAGTGTCTATCACTATGTAAAATCATTTTGCAGTCCTTTCTAGCGGTCCTCACGTTCTGGATTTGGTGCTTTGAGTTATGAAACATTTTTATTCTTCTAAAATATATAAGTAAATATAATAGTTTTATTTGATGTGTTTAGGCTATATGTAAATGGTATCAACTAAAAGCACTCTTTGGTAGCTTTTTTTTTTTCTCCATTTAAAGATGTTGAGATTTGTCTTTGTTGATCCAAGAGCCCTAGCCCCCATGTATTCTACTATGTGACTCTTCCAGAGTTTATTTGCTTTTTTGCTGTAGACATTACAGTTACTTATGGTTTTATCACTCACACCAACAATGCTGTCATATATACATCCTTGTACATGTCTGCATATGCACAGGAACAATGTTTCTCCATGCTGGGTTTCTCCATGTGGACTGGCCGGGTTATAGGAAATGTATCCATAACTTTATATCTGAAAGTAGTCTGTTGCCAGGGTACGTTTCAGAGGGTGATGCTGACTCTTCCATCCTTCAGCAGTTCCTGTTCCTCCTCATTCTCACCAATACGTGGCCTAGCTGATGGATTTAAAAGGGAACTCATTGTTTTAATTTATATTTTTATGACTACAAGTAAAGTAGGATGCCTTCTGTGTTTGTTAGCCATTAGATTTTCTTTTTCTATGAGTTGTGTCTTCATATCTTACCCCATTATTCTACTTGTTTGATTTTCATTTTTATTAACTATTTTGAGTTTTAAAAATATATATTGAATACTGACTTATCGGTATGTTTCCCCAGTTTATAACTTACATTTTTCATTCTGTGTATGATATTTTAAAATACAGAAGTTTTGAGTTTTAGTGTAGTTTTAATTGCTAATATGTTGTATCTTCTTTTTCTATAATTTTTAGAAAGCTTCTAATGTCATAAGTACCACTTTTTTGTATTTTCATCTAAAAATTTAAGAGTTTGCTTTTCAGCTTATGTCTTTAATCCACTTGGAATTTTTGTAATTTATTTTACATACGATATTAGGTAAGGATAGAAATTAATGTATTTTTTTCCTTTCTTTTTCTTTTCTTTTTCATGTAAGTAACCAAATGGTTTCCCCAACTTATTTTCTTCAATCTTTTAAAATTTAGAATAGATAAGGCCCTAGTCTTTTTAGCAACTTACTACTGAAATGATAATATAGCCTGTGTTTGCTGTTTCAAGACTGTGATATAATTTCCTAGTGGTTTGGTTTTTAAAAAATAAATAAAGCTTAATTTTTTGTCCAAAAAAGCTTGGGAGAGATTTAGATTTGCAGGAAACTTGCAGAGATAGTACAGAGAATTTCTATGTGCTTCATACCCTGATCCTAGATTGTTAACGTCTTTGTGTGGCTTTAAAAATATACCAGAGGTATAGAAAGGGACCTTGTCTTTCCATAGCAAAAACATAACAGAAATTCACTTTACAGTTCTTGCCTTTTTAAAAGATAGGATACATATTTTAAGGTGGTTGCATCATAAATATGGACACAAATACAAATAAAATGTTTTCAGGTATAATATTAAATATCTGTTGCACCGTGTGTGAAATGGATTTGCTGTAATGTTCTTCCGACTGCATTCCATGGAACCACCCAGATTGTATTGTACTAACTCAGTGGGAAGTGGGGGGAAAGGAGGGAGTTATGGGAATTTGGACATCTGGGGATCATGGAAAACTACAGACTGTAACAAAGGTTAGAGATTGCTGGATGTATTCTCTGCTCTCTGCTTTCAGGACAGGTATGGATCTGTTGATGCAGAGCCAGGCTCAGAAAACACTGGTGCTCGGTATTTGTAAACATTCCCTTAAGTGAAAGCCTATAGGGCTTGTTTGTTTGTCCGTTTGGGCATGTACTTTCTAAGCTGAAAGTTTAGAAGAATTGTGGTGTAGCAAGAAATAGGCTCCTTGGTTCTAGCAGAAGTCTATCCTGTGTAATAAGCATGTGTGCCTCCTGCTAGGGAACTTTGGGGCTGTTGGAATCTAAACTGTGATATTAGGCATTTCTTTCTTTTCTGTGTGGTCACTTTGTTTCTAATAATAATCTATATTTTGGCTAAATAAGCTTGAAACCTTATATAAACATATGGCATGTGTGGGATTTTTTAGGGGGGGATTGGAGGTTTTCTTTCTACCATATCATAGTGTGCCTGAAATGATTTCTCCATGAACTACCTTTGAGATAATTTACAGATGTCTGCATTAAAGAGTAAGAATCCAAGAACACTGTTCCTCTATGTTTTAATTACGTGTGTGTGTGTGTGTGTGTGTGTGTGTGTGTGTGTACTGGTATCCATCCTGTTTTATCTGAGAAGGGATAACCTAATATTGTTATCATTAATTAGTTAGTGAAAAAGGAACTTAACGATAAACCAATAACAATAATAATGACTACAGTAATAATATTAAAAAGTAACAGGAGTTAACCTGAAGTGTGTAATCCCATTTAGAACAACAGAGTGTCCCATACTATAATTCAGGAAATACAATCTTGTAAAGATCAGCTGTGGTTTCCTTAATGCCTCTGAATGTCCCTCTCATTTCATTTTCATTCTTGTACATGCATATGAGCAGATTCTACCTTCATTTTCTTTCTGTTGGACACTTCCAGATCTGTTTGCAGAGAGGTTGAAGATGCTTATTCTGGGTGTAATTGACAGTATGTGTTAGAATTCCATAAATGGGAGGGATCTGTTGCCTAGAATCTGACATTTCCAGGGGGTTTGAATCCAGGAATATGGAGGAGGTTCCTGATCTTGGCTGTGATTCTCAGTTGAATTCCTTTGGAAATTAGAAAAAGTTAGAGTATTACAGTAGAAGGCTTTCAGGAAACAACTAGGACATGTGGAATCATTTGGTAAAAATGGAAGATATGGGAAGAATACTGGTCAACTTGGGTAAATGGTGGTTTGTTTCAGCCTGTTTTCTTCAGCCAAAAGGATGTTTGAATTATTCTGCAGCATTTACAGCTGTACGGTTTGTTGATATAAGAAGTTGATTGAGTATCATCAGGAGCCCTGTGTAGACAGTTCTAAACACTAGAACAGGAAGTTAACGATTTCTCCTAAAGCTTGCCCCTAGTCTTGTTGCACTAGGACAAGCATTTCTTTTGCTCACCCTTAAGCTTTTCTATTGGACTTCACTAGTAAAATGCACATACTAGTATTTGGAGACTCAAGAAGCCTCATATAATACATTTGAACTTTAGTTCAAGAGCCGTGAAAAGAACATCAAGGAAAAGAGTGAACATAACTTATAAAGTAGTTGATACTTTAGACAGAAAGTCAGTGAAATTCATGAAAATGCTATTTCAGTTCAGAAAAAAGAGTTTAGAGTATGGGAGGGTCAGAGGTGTAAAGCTGATGCATTTTAAGGCTGATCAAATCATTGTCATTCTGCTCTGTGAAGCCACCTAGTACCCTTATTGTAGTTGCGCTGAAATATGAATCTGCCTTCAGTAACATTTCCTCATCCCCTAGGACATAGAAGTAAACATAATTCGGATGTGAATGGATAGCACCAGGTGTTTACTTTTGTCTCATTGAGATACTGGTGATGTGTTCTGGATTTCTCTTTCTCTAATCAAATATGCTCTCAGTATTTATCTGAAGGTAAATATTTTACTTCCTGAAATGTAACATTAATTAGAATTAGAAATTTTAGTTTCCTTATTCTAATTTTATTTCAAACTACAAATAAAATAAAATAAATTTCTTTTATTCATAGTACCATTGAATCCCAAATATGCGCAGTCTCTTTGCTAGAATGTGAGCCATGATACTTGAGGGATTTATAGTTTCATGGGAAAAGTGAAATGTAATGAAATATTTACAGTAAAGGGGTAGATGGTCTCATGTATTTGTCTTTCTCATGGAATCCTACTCTTTACAATGGTTATAAGTGTGCTATAACAGATGTCCAAATAAGTTTAGCCAATTTTGAGCTTTGTGGGTTTTTTTGTTCTTGTTGTCATCATTGTTTTGTAATCCCAGGTCTTATCTGCAGCTTTAATCTGATAATACTCAGTGTGAATATAGTAACTGATTTTTTCCCAGATGTATGAAGCCAGGAAATCCCTTTTTCGGTAGAAGTTGTGAACATTTCCTGCAACTGTGCCAAGGCCACCAGGGTGTAATATAGAGAAGACTATGGAACTTGAGAGGAGGAAGCTTCTACTTCTAATTTCAACTAAGTCAGTCAGGAGCGTTCACAAATAAAGTCATGTCTACATTGAATCTTCAAGTTTGTGTTGTTTGTAAGATGGGTAAGAGGATCATGAAAGAGAATTCTGGTCATTTTAAATAGTTTGAGATCTTGAGATTGTTGGAGATACTAATAAGGAGTATGTCAGGGAGAAGATGAGAAATGAGAATATTAAAAAAAAATCTTATAAGAGCTGTCATATTGTTGGAACTCTATCTGGTGGCTTATAAGAAGCCATTGGAGGCTTTAAAAATTGAAACAAAACAATTTTTTTTGGATCTTTAAGCAGAGCAGGGTTCTGATGAAATCCATGTTTTCTTTTCTTTTTTTTTTTTTCTTTTTAAGATTTTATTTACTTAGTTGACAGAGAGAGACATAGTGAGAGAGGGAACACGAGAAGGGGGAGTGGGAGAGGGAGAAGCAGGCTTGTCGCCAACCAGGGAACCTGATGCAGGGCTCGATCCCAGAACCCTGGGGTCATGACCTGAGCTGAAGGCAGATGCCCAACAACTGAGCCACCCAGGTGCCCCGACATCTGTGTTTTCGAAGAGTACTCTAGTGACAATGTAGAGTGATTAGAATGGTACCTGAGTAGTACTGAGAACTGATATGTAACAGTCAATGTAATTGATCAATGAGAAGGGTATTTGTCTTTGGAAGAGAAGGTAGAAGCTTAGCTATTTAAGAGGGTGGAGTACCCTAGACCTGGTCCTCTGATTCCTACTTTAAAAGAGACTTGAATGGATGGTGGTGCTCTTAGAAGAGCCTCCTTTTTTCCCCCACTAAGAGCATGGCATTCTGTACTATATGCTTCCTAACTTTAATTTCGGAAGTCTCACTGAAGTCTGTAAGTACTCAGAAAACCTTGTTAAATTAGGGAAACTTAAAAGATAAAAGAGGACAAACTATGCCCATGATTGATTGATTGATTGATTGATTGATTTTGGAGGTTTAGAGGATGAACTACACTTAACCTTTTTTTTTTTTTTTTTTGAGGTTTAGAGTTTGAGGAACCTAATCAATAGTATTCTTCCTTTGTGATAAATTCTGAACGACCTGAGCGATAACCTGATAAAAGTTAGAGCTGTGGAGATCAGAGTATCCCCTATAAAAAACTGGATATGAAGGTGTAGTTTAGGTTTGTAGGACTGGTGGCCTTCCTGAATCCTGAACTCCAGAATTAGACTTACCCACTCAGTCCCACCGGCACCACAAAACAGCGGGTCTCTCCACGCAAGAGGATTTTTAAGGGACAGCACTGAGGCACGGACAAGAGTGTGTGTTCTCTGCAGACAGCCTGGTCCTAAAGAGCAGAGCAGAGTTACACCCGCCTAGTTTCTTACTCTAAAGGACCAGCATACAGTGCTTTGATGTCCATTCCCGTGAAATAAAGCCGGGGGAAGAAAGGTGGTTCCATTTTTCCCAAATGGTCAGTGGTTCTGTGAAGACTGGAAACCATTAAAGGAACCATATTATGCTCCGCTGAAATAGCAGATTGATTGTAGGTATAGTTTTGGAATTTCAGAGCTGAAAGTGATCTTGAGCCATTTACTTCATTTACTACTCTCATTTTTATCGATGAGGCAGATGTGGGCCTAAAATGGTCAACTTACTTAAGACAACACAAGTGGAAGAGCACATCTTCTGAGTCACCATGTTGACACTATTTGTAAATAGTAATCATAAGGTGTTGCTTTTTAAATAGAAAATTAAGTGAATTTCCTCATTTCCCTTTTTTTGTGCAGTAAAGAAAGATATGGGAATATTAAAGACGATAAAACAAATACATAATCCAGCTACTTTATTTTTTTATTTTTAACATTTTTTTTAAAGATTTTATTTATTTATTTGAGAGAGAGAGCAAGCTCGAGCAAGGGCAGAGGCACAGGGAGAAGCAGACTCCCCACTGAGTAGGGAGCCTGATGTGGGGCTCAATTGCTTGGCAGACTGAGCCACCCAGGCGCCCCAATAATCCAGCTACTTTAAAACAACTATTGTCATTTTCACATACTTTCTCTTCCAAAGCTTTTCAATGTGTGGGACTTAAATGTGAAGCATACCCATGACATCCAAATTGGAATTGTTTTCTGAGGGAGGGCTCACTTTGCTTCATGTGAAAGGACTTATTTTGCTACTTGTCTTTTTTATAGAGAACCATTTGAAGGAATGCAAGGTAATACCAAGAATACACTGTAACACATCTGGAAATTATTGTTCCAACATCAGCTTTGGTTAACTGTGATCTTGGATGTGCTTGTCTGAAACTAAAATGAGAGCTTAGACCAGATATGGCAAACGTGTGTCTTTTGTCCTTCTCCTCACCGGATCAGTTAGCAGTGAGCGCACTGAAGTCGTGTGGAGGGTGGCTAGATTCAGCTAGCCGGACTGGCCTGGGGAGTCCACCCCAGGAAGAAGGGGGAGTGGCGTCTGTGGCCTTTGTTTGCATGGGGATTTGGGCAGTTGCCAAGATTCTAGCTGGCTGAAAAATTTGGAGACTGAGTACTTTAGAAGCTCATTTTTCTTCTGAATGAAACGAATTTCTAATTTTACTGAGTTTTAAGTAAAGTTGTATTTTTCAGATGGATGAGTATGTGATACCTCTCTATCTAGAGATGTAGCTCAGGGGACCACTTCTTCTGTTTTCAGGTGATGACAAAATCATTCCACATAAACTTACACACACATAAAGGCATTGTGAATCAAGCCCAGAAAACTTCAACTGAAGCATAGTATTAGTTTTTTGCTCAGTGTGAGTATGATTTTCCACTGAATAAACCCCTCAGCCAGATGTCTGAGAGAAGAGAATGTACACTTGATTTTCTTGGAGCATATTCTCAGAATTAAAACCAGAGTATTCTGGTAATTAAGTTCTTTCGAATAGGGATTTGGATCTAGATCTTTGTTATTTTGTTTGAGGATCAGAGTGGAAATATTTTAGTATTAAAGGTCAAAACTCAGCAAATTATTTTTTTGGTAAATGATACAGTAACTATCAAACCATAGTTTCTATACTGTTTGACACATGTATGTTTATTACACTAAAAAAAAAGGTGAATGGGATTGTATTTTACATTTCAGATTTATAAAACACAATGTCTTTTTGTTCCTTAGGGTCATCATTGCAAACATCAGTTATCACTATATAAATTAACACTGAAAGTGGTATTAAAATATGTTTAAAGTTTATATAAAGCCAGACAAACTTGTTTTTACAACAGTGCATGGAAGGATGTGCTCATTGATTATGCAAGATTTGGTAATGAGTGTTTTTAAAATAACATTTATTATTTCTCATTTATTTATCAAAACTCTATATTTTTAAAAAGCCAGAAAAACACAAAGAAAATAAAATAATTTATAATCCTAGTTCTCAGAAATTATTATGTCTGCGTACATAATGGGGATCACTCCTATTCTATGTGTGTATACACACAGGTGCTTCTGTAATCTTCTCACATGCCACACATTTGGACATTTTTTTGTGTAGTTAAATGACTTTATAGAGCATGATTGTCATGATGCATCTGTGAGAATCAGTGTGTTCCATCTTACGGATATACCGTTATATTCATCCTTCTTTTGGACATTTAGATTGCTTTGAATTTTTTTCCTCTTTAAAATAATACTGTAATGGGGTGCCTGGGTGGCTCAGTGAGTTTCAGAGTCCTGGGATCCAGCCCCACATCAGGCTCTCTGCTCAGCAGGAAGCCTGCTTCTCCCTCTCTCTCTCTGCCTGCCTCTCTGCCTACTTGTGATCTCTGTCTGTCAAATAAATAAATAAAATCTTTAAAAAAAAATACTGTGATTAGTGTTTTACATAAATATGTTGGTGCATCTGCGATTTCATTAGATTAAATCCTTGGAATTTATTAGGTCATTTGATTGTAAAGTTTTGAAGATCTTGAGCATGCTGCTCTTCAGAAGGTTATGCTAGTTTCCTTTCTCCACAGTGTATTAACTTGACAGTTTATCTATCCCATTACCTGGTTTTAATTCCTCATAAATGAAAAATGACTTATGTCATTTGCATTTTTAAAAGATTTTGTTTATTTATTTATTTGACAGAATGTCATTTGCATTTTTATTTTTTTTTATTTTTTTTTTAAATTTTTTTTTAAAGATTTTATTTATTTATTTGACAGAGAGAGATCACAAGTAGGCAGAGAGGCAGGCAGAGAGAGAGGAGGAAGCAGGCTCCCTGCTGAGCAGAGAGCCCGATGTGGGGCTCGATCCCAGGACCCTGAGATCATGACCTGAGCCGAAGGCAGTGGCTTAACCCACTGAGCCACCCAGGCGCCCCTCATTTGCATTTTTAAAAAAGATTTTGTGTATATTTGACAGAGAGCCCGTACAAGCAGAAGGAGAGGCAGGCAGAGGGAGGAGGCAGAAGCAGGCTCCCCACTGAGCAGGGGCGCTGGGATCATGACCTGAGCAGAAGGCAGAGGCTTATCTGAGGTGCTGGGCACCCCCAACGTTTGCATTTCTTTAGTTGCTATTAAGTTTGAATCCTCCTCCCTACCCCCATTTCTCGGTTCTCTGCTGTTGTGGTGTTTATTCTATATAGGGGTGCTTCTTTTATGCTTTGTTTTTTTAATTTTTATTTTATATATTGATTTATTGATTTATTTTAGGGAGAGAGAGCAAGTTGGGGGAAGGGCATAGGGAAAGGGAGTGAGAGAAGCCGACTCCCCACTGAGCACCTGGCTGGATCTCAGGACCAGGAGATCATGATCTGAGCCAAAATCTAGAATCTGATGCTCAACCCACTGAGCCACTCAGTTGCCCCTCTGCTTTGCTGTTCTTAATAATGCTTCCTCTACTTAAAGTGCTGCGGCAGGAGGGAAAGAGCATGAAGTTTTAATTCATCCAAACCTGGGCTTGGATTTCAGTTGTCACTTACATATTTTCCATGTGTCTTTGGACAGGCTGTCATTTATGAGCCTGAAGTTCACTGAGCTGCAAAATAGAAACATTATTGGATCTAAATGAGACACTTATCTCAGGAGAGTCACTTAATGGTAGCTACGGTTATCCTCTTTTTTCTCATCTCCTTATCACCTACCTGTCATTTTCTCTTGAGGTATTTTTGAACCCAACTGAAGGAAAGGTCCACGAAAGTCTGCTGTTTGTCTATAAACAGGGTGGGCAGGTTTTCCTCATGGTTCACCTAATGGTCACTGTTGGAATCTTCTTTTTTATTCTTATGATAGCTTACTGATATCGCAAGCTTATTGATAGACATTTCTGTTATATATATGGTGAGAGAGCCCACAATGGAACAGTGGTTTTTTGTTTGTTTGTTTCTTCCAAAGTGAAAGGGTGAGGCACGAGTCTCTAATTCGGGTCATTGTCTCCTACAGCTGAGAAGCTGTATCCCACTCCTGAGTGCTTTGGCTACATCTGGTTGATTCAAAAGAGGCAAACAGCGGTTTGAGTATGTCAGATTTAGGATGTGTGACCTACACATTTCCCTTCCCAGTGCCAGTGCGGCAGGTGGAGATGACATGGGACAGATTTCGGCAGCCTTGAGCTCTTACACACTAGATCGTTTGTGTTTTCTCGGCTTGGGAGATGACAGGCACCAGCAGTGTGGTTTCTCAGAGATAGCCCATCATGACCAGAGGCAGAACTGTGAAAGGGACTGCTGGATTTTATTCAGCAAATCTGTCACAGTTGTGGGACATTAGGGCCTTCACTGACCCCTTATCATTTAGGGACAGATGCTGCACTCAAGGCTACAGGGGGAGCAAACAACTTTTATATATTTACATATGTAAATCCACAGGCTTTAACCACCTGCCAGCTCCTCATTTCTACCAGAGAACTTAATATTAGCTATTATTATTTCTCTCAAATGAGGCATTTTCCCAGCCAATAAAGCTAATTGCCCTTGACTACCCTATTCCTACCAGTAGACTTTTTATATTAGCATTTTGAAATACATTAAAAAAGTATCTGTTCTACCAAATGATGTCTTTCATCAGTCTCACTAAACTGATCAAAAGGGGAGCATTATAAACCTTTGTGCCAGGCGCTAACTGACCTTTAGAAAAGGAGGATAGTAGTCTTTTCCTGTACTACCTACAAGAAGATATACAATTAATTTCATTCTTCTATAATACTTGATCCCTAACACAAGTAGTCATGAAGACCATGTCATTACATCATGTCTTTTAGATTGTAGCCCTTCAAAGGATCATGCTAGCTGGGTATCATAGCAGGTTTATTTAGCTAATGGATGACCATTAAAGGGCATCCCAAACTACACATATGTGAAGACTGACTTAGTTTGCAGTTGTAATATGGTAAAGCTTTTTATGACTGGGAGATATTTATGATTGGGACTCCCTCTGCCTTTTGAAGGTCACTTTGCTTTTGCTCTAAAGTGGTTCTGATTTAAGATCCCATCCACATATAGATCACCGACATTGTAAAATACGTTGTACTGTTAACCGTAGATGATACCGATTCTGATAAAGGCTTCACATTGTACCCATGCCTCAAAACTTCATGTGTTAGGTAGATATACATCATGTTAAATAGGCACCATTTTTATTTTGTTAATTTTATTGCAGCCAAGCTGGAAATTTAAAAAAACAAACCAACCAGAAACAGAAGCAATGGGCTATAGAAAGATGAATAAGACTATAATACACCCCTAAGGAGTTTATTTGAATAGAAAATATGGTCACAGATAAATACAATAAATGACAGAATGGGATAAATTCTAGAGGAGACACCCAAAAAAAGATGAAAGAAAGCTTTACAAACTTACAGGGAAATAGGAACTTAATAATTTTTGCATGCAGGGATGAGTACAAGGAAGTTGTGTGGGTAAAGCCTGAGCCTTGTAGCTGCATTCTGGTCCTGGAGAACTTTGATGTCCTTCTAAAATATTTGAATTTTCTTCTCAAGGGAATCCAGAACTTGGGAGGCAGAAGAAATGTAAAATCACTCATAAATTCACTATCTTGGGTCACCTGGGTGGTTCAGTCATTAAGTGTCTGCCTTCGGCTCAGGTCATGATCCTGGGGTCCTGGGATGGAGCCCCACATCGGGCTCTCTGCTCAGCGGGGAGCCTGCTTCTCCCTCTCCCACTCTCCCCACTTGTGTTCTCCCTCTCGCTGTGTCTCTCTCTGTCAAATAAATAAGTAAAAATCTTAAAAAAAATAATAAATGCACTGTCTCTTTCTGTTTCCTATCCCAATCTCATCTCCCAGTCTGGTCCCCAGACAGAGTGATGTGATTAGAATCACACTTGAAGGACTGTATTTAGATGTGGTTTATCGTGAGTTGTGGGAGAGCAGAATGCAATAAATACATTACAGTGTAATTACATTATTAGTGACCTGAGCAGTCAGGGAATAGGAAGGAATGAAAATAAGGATCCTTTAAAAGATAGACTCTCAAAAAAAAAAAAAAAAAAAAAGATAGACTCTCTAGGAGATTTTGACCAATTTCAAGTGTGTATAGGGTCAGGGGAGAGGGAGAAGAAGATACGTTCATGACCGACTGCCTTTTCAAGTCCACCTGACCGAAAGGGTCCAGTTGCCATCAAGTGGGAGAGAGCTTGCAGGAGGCAGAGAATGGGGAGCAGTACAGTTTTGCTTTGGGGCACTTTGAATGTGAGGTGCTATAAAGGCTTCGAACTGGTCAGCATCGAAATGGGGGCCATAGCCTAGTCAGGCTGACACATCAAAGACCATCACAGTTGGTGTGAGTAGTCCGGTCTTCAGTGCATCTTCTCTAAGGAGTGAAAACCAGTTTGCGTACATCATCACCAGGATGCTTTAGATCCCATTCCTTTCCTTTGTTGCATTTCAGTGAACTTTTTTTGAGATTCCTCACCTACTTGTTTGGCAGACAGTTCAGCCTCATCGATGTCTTTGAAATTTCTTCCGTCACCTAGGTAAACACACAGTTTCTGAGAGTTTTATAAAGACCCTTATGTAAGGAACCAGACTTTTAGTTTAAGTTGGAGACATTTAATCCATACTGTTGTTTCTACTTGTTTCCTGGAACAAATGGCAAAATTCCTTGAAAGGCTCTTCTACTGTCTCCCGGCAAAACTTTGGACCTGGGGTGGGTGGTCTTCCTAAGGTTCCCAAGACTGTAGAGCTTAGTGTTTAGTTCTCATGATACCCCTTGGCCCTTCCTTCAGAGGTACAGTCACCCTTGGGGGCTTCACATGGGGGGCGTAAAGGTCAATACCTCAGGAAAGTCTCCCTTCCCTTCCCAGTCTCAAGGGAAGCTCTCAAACCCCTTTTGGTGTAGCCAGCCTCCTCCTTTGTCCCCTTTAACCTCACCACCCATGCATATGTTGTTAGCACTCCATTCCATCAGCTTTCCTATTTAGACAATTCAGAATAATCTCCTTCCATGGGACTTCGGAAACACAGTGTTGGCACTGGTAGGGGAAGAGGAAGGGAATACCAACTGCTCAAACAAATGCTAGAACAGATCCGGACTTACTAACTCATCCTGTTGCATCTGTATGAGAGTATTAACTTCTGTGAATGAAAGGTTAGCTATTTATCTTAGGAGATTACCCTCTATCCCCCCCGAAAAGGTGCCAATTGGTGCTAATTAGTTCAGTTTTTTCTGTGATAAAGACACCTGCCCAGTGGGAACTGGACCAAGGCCACCAATTTATGTCATGCTGGCTACCAGTTCTCAGTTTATAAAGCATATGTCTCCAATTTAAACCAAATTCTGGCTGAGCTGAAAGAGAACATTGCTAATTTCTCATGGATATGTTTAATTGTTTATAATAATTTGGAAAATACTGTGAAAAACATGAACATCAGTGGAATCACCCAGTTTCCTGTTAAGCTGTCTACTGGAAAAACACACTAATTTGGGCTTCGTTGTCTTAGAATTTGTCCAAATTTAGGATGAGCTCGGTTTATATTTATGACAGAATTTCTTTCTGTCATTTTACTTTAATGGCATTAACTGTTTTTGCAAGGAGATATTAAAGCTTTTGAAACTTTTCAAGTACTTAACCAACACATCTTTGCAGATAAATGATACTAATTATAGTTCAATTCTCTTTTCTCAAAATGGAGAGATATGGGACCTTCTAATCTTTTTATTTCACTAAGAATCTGTGTATACATAGCCTTAATAAGACTCTACTTATTTTGAAATATTTTATTTAAAGTCTTCATAGATACAGCTTATTGTTCCACAGAGTCAGTCAGAGCTATTCTAAATTTAAAGAGTTAGCTCCTCCAAATTTGGTTGTTGATTGTCTCTAAACATGAAGTAGTTAGTGCCATTGGTGACACAAACATATCTGTTTGATTTTATCACAGTTTTGGGGCACATTTTGTGACTATGTCTAGGGATATGAAAATTTACCACACTGTAAGAGTTGTTAAAAAACCTTTATCAAGGGGCGCCTGGGTGGCTCAGTGGGTTAAGGCCTCTGCCTTCAGCTCGGGTCATGATCCCAGGGTCCTGGGATCGAGCCCCACATCGGGCTCTCTGCTCGGCGGGGAGCCCGCTTCCTCCTCTCTCTCTGCCTGCCTCGCTGCCTACCTGTGATCTCTATCTGTCAAATAAAAAAAACAAAAAACAAAAAACCTTTATCAAGATATGATCATCAGATATCAAAAGACTAGTTTTTGGAGCCAGAGAATTTTCTATTTTTTTTTAATTTACATTAAAATTTTTTTATTAACATATAATGTATTATTAGCCCCAGGGGTTCAGGTCTGTGAATCGCCAGGTTTACACACTTCACAGCACTCACCGTAGCACATACCCTCCCCAAAGTCCATAACCCCACCACCCTCTCCCTTCCCCCCTCTGCCTGGCATCCCTCAGCTTGTTTTGTGAGATTAGGAGTCTCTTATGGTTTGTCTCCCTCCTGATCCCATCTTGTTTCATTTATTCTTTTCCTATCCCCCAAACCCCCACTTTGCCCTCCCAACTTCCTCATATCAGGGAGATCATATGATAATTGTCTTTCTCTGATTGACTTATTTTGCTCAGCGTAATACCCTCTAGTTCTATCCACATTGTCGCAAATGGCAAGATTTCATTTCTTTTGATGGCTGCATAGTATTCCATTGTGTGTGTATATATATACCACTTTATCCATTCATCTGTTGTTGGACATCTAGGTTCTATCCATAGTCTGGCTATTGTGGACACTGCTGCTATGAACATTCGGGTGCACGTGCCCCTTCGGATCACTACGTTTGTATCTTTAGGGTAAATACCCAGTAGTGTGATTGCTGGGTCGTAGGGTAGCTCTATTTTCAACTTTTTGGGGAACCTCCATGCCGTTTTCCAGAGTGGCTGCACCAACTTGCATTCCCACCAGCAGTGTAGGAGGGTTCCCCTTTCTCCACATCCTCGCCAACATCTGTTGTTTCCTGACTTGTTAATTTTAGCCATTCTGACTGGTGTGAGGTATTGTCTCATTGTGGTTTTTATTTGTATTTCCCTGATGCAAAAGTGATATGGAGCTCTTTTTCATGTGTCTGTTGACCATCTGGATGTTTCCTTCGCAGAAATGTCTGTTCATGTCCTCTCCCCATTTCTTGATTGGATTATTTGTTCTTTGGGTGTTGAGTTTGATAAATTCTTTACAGATTTTGGATACTAGCCCTTTATCTGATATGTTATTTGCAAATATCTTCTGCCATTCTGTCAGTTGTCTTTTGGTTTTGTTGACTGTTTTCTTTGCTGTGCAAAAGCTTTTGATCTTGATGAAGTCCCAATAGTTCATTTTTGCCCTTGCTTCCCTTGCCTTTGGTGATGTTTCTAGGAAGAAGTTGCTGTGGCTGAGGTCGAAGAGGTTCCTGCCTGTGTTCTCCTCAAGGATTTTGATGGATTCCTTTCTCACATTGAGGTCTTTCATCCACTTGGAGTCTATTTTCGTGTGTGGTGTAAGGAAGTTGTCCAGTTTCATTCTTCTGCATGTGGCTGTCTAATTTTCCCAACACCATTTGTTGAAGAGACTGTCTTTTTTCCATTGGACATTCTTTCCTGCTTTGTCAAAGATTAGTTGACCACAGAGTTGAGGGTCTATTTCTGGGCTCTCTGTTTTGTTCCACTGATCTATGTGTCTGTATTTGTGTCAGTACCATACTGTTTTGATGATGACAGCTTTGTAATAGACCTTGAAGCCTGGAATTGTGATGCCACCAGCTTTGGAGAATTTTCTATTTTAAGGGCTTTTTGATGGTTAATTTTATGGGTCCACTTGGCTGGATCACAGTGCTCAGATATTTGGTCAAACATTATTTTAGATGTTTCCATGAGGGTGTTTTTGAATGAGAGTAACGTTTCAGTTGTATGTTGAGTAAAGCAAATTGCCCAACATAACGTGAATGAGCTTCATCTAGCCAGTCAAGGCCTGAATAGTAGTAAGACTGACTTCCCCTGAAGAAGAGGTACTTTTCCTAGCAGGCTGCCTTCAACTTGAACTGCAGCATCAGCTTTTCCCTGGGTCTCCGGCCTACTGGCTTACCCTGAAGATTTTGGACTTGTGAGTCTCTCTGATTGAGTGAGCCAATTTCTTAAAATAAATGCGGTTAAATATAAATACAAATATTATATATATTTGTTATATATTATATAAATATGATGTATATTATATACACACATGTAGACACAGTGACACACACATGTCGTCTTGGTTCTATTTGTCTGGAGAACCTGGGTTCTTTGTGTTGCCTTTTGAACTAGCCTGCTCTTTACTGCCCACTGTGTAGAGTGTGCTTGTTTTTTCACTTCCTGTTCTTTAGTTTCCCCGAAAACACTAGGCTTACATTCAGCGAAACTAAAGACTTTGTCTTCATTAACTATCCTTGGGTATGCCATGCACATGGTTCTCAGAGCTTTGGGTTTCTCAAATAAAAATATAAAAAGTCTGTGCTCTCTTTACTCTTTCCTGCCTTATTTACTTGGTATAAGGGTTAATGATAATTTGTGTTAAGTTTTATCCTGTCTGTAATTTACCTGCCATTACTTCACCATTTATGCATTGCAATATTTATGGGTAGAACTTTGTTTGAGGAACCTTTAGTTAGCATTCCAGGTATGTTGGTCAGGAATCTTCATTCTAGGATTAGTTAGTATTTGAAACACCCTAACTAGAAGTCAACACTTCAGAATTGGGTGCTTTCAATCTGCACAAAAGGCTTATTAATATTATTTATTAATGTTAAGGATGTTACAAATTATGGGTGAAATGAATGGTGTTGCACATATATGGACTGGCCTTAGAAATAGTTCATGTTAATGGACTTTGAATTAGGCAAGGCCAGCAACCTAACAGCTTTCAGAATAACACCTACTCTTAGCCCTCATTCAGCTCTGTTCCCCAATATGGAGGATTCTGCCGAGTGGACCTGATAGAAGGCTAGACACATCTGCTGTAGAGTGTTGTCATAATTGCTTACAAACCTTCCTGCAGCTTCCTTGTCAGAGATACCCTAGAACAGAAATCTGGGCCTTTGCTGAGTTTACAACATAGAACTGTGGGTCTATTTTTCCACCTTCCCTCTCTTCTGTGTATCTGTCTGCGGCAGAAAAACCTCACCTATGGGGGATCTTTGCAAGACTCAGGGTGTTTGACCCCAAGCTGAAGTTGTCCATTGCTCGAAGGCCATCAGGGTGCTCCTTTCTGGGGATGCTTCATTGCCACGTTTCTCTCCAACACTTTCAACGTACGGATTGTCTTCTCCCTGCTTTGTTTTGGTTTCGGTTTAGAGTCACTTCAGCAGAGGCACTGAAATCACGGGAAGGTGGATTGGAGTCCTGGTGAGGAAGCTCATGGTAAGTGGGGCCCGTTTGTGAAACACGCGAGTGTTTGGCCAGTGCCCGGGCGTGCGCTGTGCCAAGCCATCCTCTGAAACGTGGCGTTCTAGAATCTGGTTTCCGTCTTTGATGTGTCAGGAAGATGAAGCGGAACCAGACAGCAGGTGGAACCAAGACCCTGTGGAACATTGTGGGAGATTCCTTCCAGTCAGTATTTATATAAAATTCTGAATTTATTTGGACCTGCGTTGATAAAAGAAAATGTGTTACAAGGAAGTAAAGGAAATACTTTTTTTTCCCCTTATTGTTCAAAAAGCATTGCTGTTGTTTTGAAAAAGTGCTGTGGCTCAGACCACCAGAAGCATGCAAAAGAATGACCTTAGTTAAAATCTTAGAGTAAGCTAATTTTAACTCTATTGGTTTTGGATCGCCGTGGGTTACTGGGTCAGAAATGTCACTGCTAACTGTATTTGTAAACTTGTTCCCCTTAAAAGCCTACCTCTGCTGCAAAGTAAGGGAGAAGGTCTTGTTTTGTTTCCTTTGATGAAGGAACAGAATATCATTTGTTGGCTCTAAAAAAAGAAGTCAAGTTTAAACATCGGTTTGTTTGCTTAGTGAAATAACACAGGAACAATGTGAAGGTGACCGAACTAGATAGATAGATTGATTGATTGATTTTGATGGTGTTGAACATTAGGGCCCAGGATACTGTTAGCCTTTAGAGGTTTTTGCATTCCAGTAATACCACAATTGGGTTCTGATTATTATTTGATTAGCTGCCCATATCTCTGCAAAGCATTTATGGTAATATAAATAAAATTGGTGGAACTATTTTAAGAATATTAAAAGAACCAGGGTCACATTGATGAAAGGGAAAGTATTTACCTCTGTTAACATCTCTTTTATCTCTGAGGTTTTTTCCTGGTCAAGGTAAAACAAAGCGAGGCCGGTGATATGCCAATGTGGGCTGATGGTGCATTGCCCTGGACACAGGCAGGGATTTTGGCAGGTTAGTCTATATTTTAGTGTCAAGATAGTTATGTAGATTTTGGTTTCAGGGACAGTAAGCATCATAGTGGATGACATATTCAGTACTTATTTATGAACAGGAGTATGAGAGGAGTGTAGGTAATCTGGGGAAGTAGTCGTGTTATCTCAAGTATAACCCTGGGAAAGCCTTCTCTCCCCCACATTGAACCATCATGATTACACGGATGATCTCATTTCATTTTCTCAATAACTTTGTGGGATCAGTGTAATTATGATAACAGCCGTTTTGTGAATAAGGACACTGAGGCGAGAGCTACAGAGCTAGAGAATTTAGGACGTCTTTAAATTAGATTAAAATTGGGCTCATACCAGTTGGGAATATATATATGTAGATAAAGATGTGTGTATGGATACTGATGTATAGACATATATGCAGTGTGCTCTTTGGTTTCCATAATATAACCATTTCAGAGACTTTCATGTCAGCAGGGATAGAACTTTTTAATCATTGCATAAAATTATATATTCATATGTACCATAATTAGTAAGACATTTTCTGTCAGTGGACATTTAGGCAATTTCCAGCTTTGGGCTCTTACAGATAGTGCTCTGATGAACTCTCTTGCATGTACATTTTTGTGCACATTTGCAAATATCTCTATAAATACCCAAGTAGGATTATTAGGTCAAAGGTGTTGACATTTAAAATCTTTTTTTTTTTTTAAGATTATTTATTTATTTGACAGAGAGAAACAGTGAGAGAGGGAACACAGCAGAGCATGATCTGAGCCAAAGGCAGATGCTTAGTGACTGAGCCACCCAGGTGCCCCTGACATTTAAAATCTTGATAGCTATTCTCAAATTATGCTTTTTCCCCTTGGTTTTCCAAGAGCATTCCTTTCCCTGTTTTCTTATGAACACTAGACATTGCAGTCTTTTTTTTCTCTCTCTCAACTATTCTGTGGGTATTTGAATACCTGGTATTTCCTTGTACTTGAAATTTTCTTCATTTTTAATGAAGCTGAGCATCTTTACATCACTTATTGAACATTAATATTTCTTCATTGAATTCTACTTAATTTCCTTTTCCCTGCTTACACATGCATTTGGTTGAAATGGTAACATTCTTTGTATATTATGCATATTCATATTTCTTGATATTTAATAATTTTTCCTCCTCATATTTGATTTTTCTTGTAATTTAATTATGGCATATTTTGTTGTCTAGAAATTTTTAGCATTGAATTTTAATCACATAGCTTATTTATTTCTTTGAAGATTTCTAGGATCTGTGGCTTTGTAGGAACATCCTATCTAGCAGATTAAACGTTGTGCCATATTTTCTTTAGCACTTTTAAAGTTTATAAGTTTTTTTTATTCTTGACCAATTGAAATTTTACTTTTGCTATTGATATGAAATAGGATTTTTTTTCACAAAGATATCCCATTCTTTCCCTACTATTTATTAAATAGATTACCCCAACTAATTTGAATAGAAAAGTAGAGGAGTAGAACAGAATAGAACCCCAAAATAGATCTTCCTGAGGGTCCAAACTATATTGCCTTAAAAAACGAAGTTTTATTTTATGTTTGATATCTTATAGGGTCTGATTCCATTCTACTCTTTTCAAACAGTTTGTTAGTTTTCCATGAAAAATGTGGGTGGGGTTTTAATTTTGACTGCCTTGTATTCATAAATTAAATTGGGGCAAACTAACATTTATAGTAATTTAAGAGCATAGATACCTTTACAATATTAAGAATTTTATCCAGGAAAATAATGTGTCATTATACATATTTAGGGCTTTTTGTATTTTCAGTTAAATTTTATAGACAAGGATATCCTTACACATTTATAATTAGTGATTCCTGGGTATTTTATGTTTCTGATCTTTTCTGTCATACTTTCTAAACTGTTTTAAATTTTCTTAATATTTTTTGGTTACTTTGTAGAACTCTTACTGGTTCTAATAATGTTTATGTTAAATCTTTTGGATTCTTCAAGTAAATGATATAGCTTTCTCTGCACCTAATGAATTCTGGCTCTTCTTTGAAAAAGAAAATTTATTAGATTATTACATGTAATATATATTATATTATTTATAGGTTTTTCCTATGTACCCACATAATTTACCAGACTATGAGCAACCTGAAGATGAAAAGTATCTTACATTATTTCTTTTCTACAGAATGAAATAGTGATATAGTCCTCTGATTGCTAGCTACCTCAAAAATTGCTTAAAACACCATTTTCCAATATGGAATCATACAGTTAATTGCTTTATTTAGTTTCAGGATAACCCCAAATGAACTTTATAAACCAGACCAGTTGAGGAAGAACACTCTGACAGCAGAGTATTTTGGGATCCTGAAAGAAGTCAGGGAGGTGTTAATTTATTGGAAACAGTTCTCCCATACTTATATTTTACATACACACACATACACACACACACACACAAATACACACACATATTGATTGCCTTACTCTGTGGTAGCAAAATTGAGCCCTGTTCCAGGGTGGATATCGATTGAATCTTTGTTCTATAGTCAATATATATTCTTGGACTTTCAGCAGATGTAGACAAGCAGCAGACATCAGTGGAGTAATTTCCAGTCATATCTGCCTGTAGTTTGCAGGACATGTAAGTTCCAGATCCAGCTAAAATTTTTTTGTGTGTCTTTAAAGGTTGCTCTCCTAGGCATGTTGCTTTGTAGTCCACTCAGCTGTCCGTGTTTTCTAAAAGAAGGGGATATAGGTATGGATTTTTTTTTTTTTTCTTTTGGACCTAGGACCCTATATTTGAGATGTGCATTCTAGGTCTTCTACACTCAGGTATAGGAATTCTTGTTTATTCTTTAAGACTCATCTCAAATATTTTGCCCTTCATGAAATTCTCTTTCTCCAGCAAGTGAGAAAGATTACTTGGCATATTCATCTGTTACATCAGGTATCACGTTATATACTGTGTCGTTTACATTGATTTCTGTATCCCTGCTAAGCTGTGAGCTACTTGAGACCATACCTTCTCCAATGTCCACAACTTCCAGTGTCTGACGTGGAGAAAGGTACAAACCCTATTAGAAATATGTGTTTGGATGCAGTGATGTTTATTATGGTGGGGAAGTGTGGTAGAGACCAAATGAGTGGCTTGAAGCCATGAAAACATGTTGAAAGTCAGGAAGAAAAACAGTATTCATCCTGGTACAAATATTATAAATGACATGATTTTGATAAATTTATACCACACTACATCTGTGTCTATATATACAGCATATATTCCTGATTTATAGGTTACCATATATAGCGTACGAGAGTTGCCAGTTTTCCAATAACACGAATGTAGAACACACCTGGACCAGCAGGACCAGCTTTATCGGTGATAGATTTGGTTTCTTTCATCTCTGACCTTCTCTTCTGCTTTCTTTTTTAATTTATAGCTTCTTATGTATATTAAAGCTTCACCTAGATTTTAAGATTTTGAAGACATTACAAAGTTTTTTCAGGAATAGTTTAGATACTTAATATTTATTGAATTTAATTTAAAAATGTCAGTTTTTATTATTACATGTTCACTGGACTTGGTGAATTACACATTTCTTTCTTTTAGATATTCCTCAGTGACTTGAATAAGGGATGGTATACCTATTTCTAGTTACTTTTCAAATAGAACAAACTCAGAAGAAATAAGGACAATCAAGTTTTGGTTTTAATAAAATTTGGTTTTAATAAGTGTTTTTGAAAATGGAGGAAACGATTGACATAATATTTAGGAGAGCTGATGCCATCCTGGTTCTCTGCAGCTCTTAAGCAGTATTTTGATAGTCATTTTGTAGAAAGGCTCACTGAGAATCTAGCATGGATCTACATGCAAGTAAAATAAGAGAGGACAAATGAGAGCATCGCGTGCTCTGTGCAGTATATATGTGCTACCAAAGCGAGCTGCTCAGTACAGTATAGAAGTCAGTTTCAGCGATTCTGTGACTCAAATAGAATTATTGTACTGACATACCACAACGCTGGGGCACGTGTAGGTCATAGCATGAAAGGGACTCAGTGTGGATGTTTGCTTAGGTAGTAGCTTCAAGGTCCTTCTCCATGGTTCCATCAGGAACCAGTAGAGCATTGCAGCTAATATGGTATACTCTGATTCCATAAAAAGCAGTGAATATTGCTATTCAAATAATACATCCTGTGGCTGCTCTTATCTCTCAATTCATTAAAAGTGATAGGATGGCATACATTTCAAAATGTAAGTTATTTTTATTCTGATTGAGTTTTCCTTTTCTTAACATCTCCATTGCTTTTAGAGAGAAAACAATTGTTTCAATTTCTTTGAAACAAAGAAATTCATGGTACAAAATTTTTAATTTATATAGGTTTAGATACTTAGCAGGTTTTTTTTTTTTTTTAAATCAAGAAAGCCATCTTTCTGTATTGTCATCTTCTTGTTGATCTCCTCCTACAGGTTTTCAGCACATACTCCAATGAAGACTATGACAGGAGGAACGATGAAGTGGACCCTGTGGCTGCTTCTGCTGAGTATGAGCTTGAAAAACGTGTAGAAAAGCTGGAACTTTTCCCAGTGGAACTAGAGAAAGGTATGTGAGCTCCACATCATTTGTAATCTCACTATATGGCTATTTTAGCAACACAGAAATGACTTTATTTTTCTCACATGTAGCCTTTTTCCCCCCAAAGGGTTGGATAAAGTGTTAATTCTCACGGAGGATTTAATTTGTTTATTAAATTTCAAAAGTAGTTGATATGTCCTCTGCATAGATGGTAGACTCGAAGACTTTCTTCCCTTCTGCTTCCAATGGAAAGCCATCAGCTTTAGTTGGCTGGGATGGTGCTGGGAGTAGGGAGGTGTGGGCGGGGCCTGATGTTTGGTTGGGATCTCCGCAAAGGTCCAAGGCTGGTGAGAGCTCAGAAGGAGCAGGTGGAAGGGAGGGGGGCAGGTGGTTGTGTTTGTGTTTGTTTTTTTCATTCTTGGTGGAGAGGGAGTGGTCATGGTTGGTCTCTGAATGTAGTAGGTGGGGGAGTGCAGGGCTTTTGATTATGGATTTTGGAATGGAGAATCCTCTGTGAGGGGAGAGGGCTAAGAGGGCAGGGAGAATGGGAGCAGAGGGGCTGCCTTTTTATTTCTGCTCTGGGAATCTTAGCCTGCTTGTAGTGGGAAGTGAGGACCCAGGGGCCCAGAGATTGCCATGTTTATCGTCCTGTAAGATGGGCACCAGGAAATGGACTGGGACTCAGTGAACAGGGAGATAATCATATCTCAGAGAGCTTACAAAAAAGCAGAACAAACAGATGAAAACTTGAATGACAAAAAGAAGCAAATGAAAAACCAAGTGAGGATATCAAGTATGGCTTTAGAAAGACATTCTTAAGCCAGTCAACAAACAACAAAAACATTGATTTTAAAATGTAAAATTTCAGTAGAGGAATTGAAGAGGAAAAGATGGTATTATTGAGATTCAAACTGGTGGCCTCGAAGGTCAGGCCTAAGAAATGAGCTAAACTAATTCTTTTTTTTTTTTTTTTTAAGATTTTATTTATTTATTTGACAGAGAGAGATCACAAGTAGACAGAGAGGCAGGCAGAGAGAGGGAGGGAAGCAGGCTCCCTGCTGAGCAGAGAGCCCGATGTGGGACTTGATCCCAGGACCCTGAGATCATGCCCTGAGCCGAAGGCAGCAGCTTAAACCACTGAGCCATCCAGGCGCCCCGAGCCAAACTAATTCTTAAACAACAGAGCAAACATCCATGAAAAGTCATGACAGAGACCCAACATATAAACTATAGGTGACAGAAGGCGAAAAGTCAGCAGAGGATGAGAGACATATTAGACAAAACATGGACATTAGACAAAACAATTTTTCCTGAGCTCAGAAAAGACTTGAGTCTCCTATTTGGAAGGGGTTAGCCAACTGATTGAGAGAGGACTTGAAAAACACCTGTACTTAGGCATGGCCTGGGAGAAGTCCTCATCATCAACATATAAAGTAGGAATTTTACAAAATACCGCACTCAAATCAGCGCAAACAAAGAAGCAAAGGTACTTGCCAAAGCCACATTATTAGACTAGCATCAGATTTCTCACTTGTAACACTGGACGTGGGAGGCAGACATACCGTTTCACGCATCAAAGAATCCCGTATCTGTCCCAGAGAGCTCTTCTCCTGGTGAAAGAAGGAAAGTTGCTGTATCTAAGGATCTAAAGGACACATCACCTGCCTACTTCCCGATTAGCAAGGGGGAAAAGAAACAACAACTTGTTCTAAACAGCAAAGGTGAGGGGAAAAGAGTTGAAAACAAATTATTGGGCATAAAATTACTTGGGTTACAAAAATGTAAAGAATACCAGTCATTACACCAGACATGACTGGCTAATTGTTCCCATTAAGAGACACTTTTCATTTGGGGTTAAAAAGATGTAAGAATGATACTTACATTTTTCATTCGTTTAAAATGTAAAAACCATTCCTAGCTTATGGTCCATACGAAAACAGCTGTGGGATTTGGCTGTGGGCCACTGTATTGCTTATAATAGCAAAAATGAGTATAATCCAAATATTCATTAATGACAGAAAAGGGTAAAATGAAGGAGGCTCAGTTTCATGCAGTAGTGTGTATGATTCTTACAAACATGAAATTGGGGGGGGGGTGATAAAGAGCAAATCACAGAAGAAGCCATTCAGTATAATTCCATTTATTTAAATTTCAAAGCCAGTGAAAATTAAATGGCGTAACGTTTAGAGATACACAAATAAATGGTTTTAATAAGTAGTTTTAAAAATGGGGGGAATGATTGATACAATATTTAGGACAGTGGTTACCAAGGGAAGAGTTATGATACCAGGGAGGGGTACAGAATGGGCTTTTCAGGTGTTGGTAGTATTCTGTAACTTGGTCAGTTTTATTTTTCTTCTTTAAACACAATGTTTTGTTTGTAAATGTTTTCATAGACTCTTTTGTGTTTTTCACAAAATCAAAGTTGAAGCTAGGAAAATTAAGCTAGAAAAGAACTAAATTATTTTCAGTCTTTCGAGAAGCCTCCATCCTGTTTCCCCAAAATGGCTGTACCAGTTTGTGTTCCCAGCAACAGTGCACAAGGGTTCCCCTTATTCTGCATCCTTGCCAACACTTGTTACCTCTTGTTTTTTGGATGATAGCCATTCTAACTTCCTAACTCTAATAAGGTGATTTCTCACTGTAGTTGTGATTTGCATTTCCCTGATGATTAGTGATGTTGAATACCTTTTCATGTAACTGGTGGCATTGTGTGTCTTCTATGGAAAAATGTCTATTCGCTTCCTCTGCCTATTTTTTTTTTAAAGATTTTTATTTATTCATTTTACAGACAGAGATCACAAGTAGGCAGAGAGGCAGGCAGAGAGAGAGAGGAGGAAGCAGGCTCCCTGCTGAGCAGAGATCCCAGGACCCTGGGACCATGACCCGAGCCGAAGTCCTCTGCCTATTTTTAATAGGTGTTTGGTTTTTGCTGTTGAGTTGCATGAGTTCTTTATATATTTTGGATATTAACCCCTTACCAAGTATTTTCTCTCATTCTGGACGCTGTCTTTTCATTCTGCTAATGGTTTCCTTTGCTGTGCGGAAGTTTTTTTAGTTTGATGTAGTCCCACTTGTTTATTTTTGATTTTGGTGTCAAATCCAAAAAGTCATTGCCAAGACTGATGTCAAGGGACTTACCTGCTATTTTCTTCTAGGAAGAATGTCAGCTTTCAATCCTTTTGAGTTGGTTTTTATTTATGGTATAAGATAGGGGTCCAGTTTCATTATTTTATATGTGTCCATTTTTCCCAGCACCATTTATTTGAAGTGGCCATCCTTTCCCTGTGGCATATTCTTGGCTTCTTTGTCATAAATTAATTGACCCAATATGCATAGGTTTATTTTAGAGCTCTCTTTTGTGTTCCACTGATCTTTGTGTCTGTTTTTATGGCAGTACTGTACTGTTTTGATTGCTGTTGCTTTGTAACATGGTCTAAAACCAGGAAGTGTTATGCTTCTAGCTTTGTTCTTTATTGAGTTTGCTTTAGCCATTTGGAATTTTTTTTTGTAGTGCCATAATTTTAGAATCGTTTGTTCTATTTCTGTGAAAAAAGTCATTGAAATTTTGATAGAGATTGAATTGAATTTGTAGTTTTCTTTGGGTAGTATGGATATTTTATTAATATTAATTCTTTGAATCCTTGAGTATGGACAATCTTTCCACTTATTTGTGTCTTATTTAGTTTCATTCATCAGTGTCTTACAGCTTTCAGAATTTCTGATCTTTCACCTCCCTGGTTAAGTTAATTCCTAGGTATTTTATTCTTATTGATGCAATTGTGAATGGAATTCTTTTCTCCTCTTTTTTAAGGGATTTATTTATTTATTTTTAAAGAGAAAGAGGGAGCACATGTGGTGGGGGGAGGGGCAGAGGAAAAGGAGGAGAGAGAATCTTAAACAGGCTTCACACCCAACATGGAGCCTAATTCAGGGCTCAGTCTTTGGACCCTGAGATTATGACCTGAGTTAAAATCAAGAGTTGGATGCTGAACCAGCTGAGCCACCCAGATGCCCCAGGAATTATTTTCTTAATTGCTCTTTCTGATAGTTTGTCAGTGTGTGAAGATCTAAATATGATGCAGACTATATATTATAACACCAAACAGAGAATTTTACTTTTATATTAAGGAAGCATTTAAAAAAGTAAATTAATGAAGTAATTAATAAATTAATTACTTTTAAATTAAGGAAGCATTTTAAGAAGTAAATAAATTATTTCAGTTAAAACCAGGGGCCTGATGTGAAATGCTCTTTAAATGAAACAGTATAAATGGTAGAAAACAAAAGATGAAAAGTAACCTTTTGCTGATTTTTATTATATAATATGTATAATAATTACATATATGAAAACTGTAATGAGAAGCTGAACTAATTCTAATTTTAAAATATTAGAATTGATAAGATTATATGTAAGAAGAGGTCAGGTGCCACATACATATAAGAAAATTTATCATTTTTTCTCTATATTTACTCAAGCACATAAATATGAAAATGGGAATGTTTCCTTTACAATAGCACAAAAAGAACAAAATGCTTATCAATCATGAAGATAAAAAATATTTATCTGTTGAAAATCCATCTTTTTGACTGATAGAAGATGTAAACAAATAGAAGGATGTACCATATTCTTGGATGAAAAGACTCAGTATGGAAAAGTTCCTCCTATTCTTCCTCTCTGATACCTATAAATTAATACATAAATTTAATGCAGTTCGAATAGAACTGCCATCAGTGTTGATTGGGAGAGCGGATTGCATAATGTAATACTAAATTATATATGGAAAAATAAAGACCTAAGGGAAGTCTGAAAAAGAATGTGAAAGGTCTTAATTTCTTAAATATCTGAATATAATGTAAAGCCTCTATAGTCAGAACAATTCGTATTCACAGAGCAAGTGATCAGTGGAACAAGGTAGAAAATCCAGAGAAAGATGTTAGGATGCATGAGAATTTACTACATGACATGTATGGTATTCTAATTTAGGAGCTGTAGGGTGCTTTACAAATTGTTCTGGCATAACTAAGCACCACTCTGGAAGAATATAAAGTTGGACACCTTCATTTGTGTTATATCATGTGAAGAAAAACTCCTCATGGATTGGATAGTTAAATATTAAAAATAAAGTAATAAAGGTATTTGACAAAAAATTTATAAGACCGCATAAATCCTGTAGGCATGTTGGAGGAGGGGCTCGACCAAAGTGGGAAAGCAGAAGTTAGAAAAGGAAAGAGGGACCAGTTAATCAATCCAAAATTTTAAGCTTTTAAAGGCAATATTGTCAAAGGCAATAGATAAATGATAAATTTGAGGGGGGCATCTTCGTTATAAATGACATGGAGTTAATATGTATAATATGCTAAGAACCTTCAAAAAGAAAAAAAAAAGACAGGGAAAACTCTTTAGAAAAACATGGCAGTTTACTGAAGAGGACATCTAATGGTCCACGCTCCTACGAATACAGTCTCAGATCTCACGAGCAATAAGGGGAATGCTAAGCCAACATGAGCTTCTTTCCTAAGAGAAAAAATAAGCTCTGAGCTCCAGAGTGTGGCGACAGCATCTTTCCTAGTAACTCAGCGTCACAGTCTTTTCTGCCGTTTCCTGGCTGCTGTGCCTACTTAGTGCTTGGCCTGTCCCTAGGAGGGGATAGACAGAGGAAGACCGGGTGGCTCCTGGGTTCCTGGCAGTCACAAGAATCCATGGCCTTCCACGATAGGGCTCTGGACTTCACCCATGCCTGACACATCTCACAGAAAGCTAGCAGAGATGAAATGAGGCATCTGGTCTCTGTGTTGATTGTGTTCTTCCTTTAATTGTCTCTCCGTTATACATCTTATCTTTCAGGCAGTCAGCACTGGAATTGAGGATGGCTCAAGCTACTATCACTTTTCCAACAATTGGGCTTTCAGCTCTGCAAATCTGAGTAATTTTCCAGTGAGAGCAACAGAGTTGCTAAGGCAGGAAGAAAGATAATTTTACTAAAGCCTGAGTCCAGGAAGGGAAATGCACTTAAAAAATGAAGACATAATTTTCCATGCAGGCTATTTACAAGAAGGAACTACTTAATGACATGATGGTACAGAGAATCCACATTTGAAAGGAGTTCTTTGAATGTACTGAGTGTGAGAAAGTTTCACTTATAGCCCTACATTGGCTTGACATGGGGTAATTCATAATGAAGAGAAGCTCCTGTAAATACAATGAATGTGAACAAGAATTCAGCTAAATGCTTAATATATACCAGATTTCATATGGGAGAGAAGCCTCATGGCATTATTTAGTGTGGACGAGTCTGCAGTGATCATCCCTTAAACGACCAAGAGCAAACACTCTGGGAGAAACACTTACATGTATGTAAACACTGGGAAGGCGTTGGGTCATCATTCATCCTTTCACCAACACGAATAGATTTCCACACCAGGAAACTCTAGGAATATGATGAATGTGGGCAAGAGTTCAGCTGTATAGCTAACCTTCTATACAAATAGGACAATTCCTGTGGGAGTGAGGAAACTTATACATGGGACCAGTGAGGAAGAGCCTTTAGCACAGATCTAATTTTTCTTTTCCCCAGAAAACTCGTACTGGAGAGAAATCCTAAATGTTGGAAATTTTTTAACCAGAGAAAGCCTCTGGACGAACTTGAGTATCTATACCAGAGAAACAATGAGAATGAAATGAATGTGGGAAATCACATGTGTGCAGACATTCTAAATACAAGGAATGAAAGAACTTCTCTGGTGATGACTTGTACACTAGTCACCATTAAACTTCTCATGCTGGGGAACGCCTGGGTGGCTCAGTTGGTTAAGCAGCTGCCTTCAGCTCAGGTCATGATCTCAGCATCCTGGGATCGAGTCCCACATCGGGCTCCTTGCTTGGCAGGGAGCCTGCTTCTCCCTCTGCCTCTGCCTGCACTCTGCCTGCCTGTGCTCACTCTCGCTCCTCTCTCTGACAAATAAATAAATAAAATCTTAAAAAAAAAAAAAACAAGAAAACAACTTCTCACGCTGGAGGGGCACCCCTGCCTAAAATCAACACGGAAGTACGTTCATCTGGCGATCACATTGATCAGGTCCTCCAGGGAGAACACTCTACGGAGCTCTCTTTAGCACACAACTGAGTAAACAAATCACACTTTTCCCAATGATATGTAGAATACAGATGTAGGGTTATAAATTGGACTTAGAAACACTTAAAGCAGAAGTTGGTGACAAGTAGTAATGATCAATGAGATCAGCCCTGTTCAAGAGATTACTGATTAAGAATGCTTAGTGTATTAAATGTTATTGCTAAGAAGTCTTAAAAGCTTCAAGCATTCTGCTGACTGGATGAGCCAGTTTTCCTTTGACAACCCTTTGTTGTTGATTAGAGAGTGTCTGTTTTTTTATGCAGCCCATACAATATGGTTCCAAAGATTTTGAGGCTATCAGCCAATAACTTTCAGTGTTGACCAAAAAATGTAGAATGTGAAATCTTTTATTATTATCTTTTATCTTTTATTTCCTTGATGTTAAGATACATATGTTCATGGAAATATGGATAAACACATTATTGTAAAGGAATTTAAAAATGTTTTTGTCAGTGTTGTTCACCAGAAGAGGAACATGGAAACTAAAATGAATGCCTGTCAGTAGAGAAGTGGTTGTGTAAGTTATGATACCATCTCACCATGAAATATTACGCAATTATTAGAAGTGATTTAAGGCTATGTAAGTTGATATCCATGAAGTATCATTGAATTAGCTGCAGAGAGAACTAGCTTAAATACGATCTTATTTGTATAAAGCAAATAGGAAGGAAAAATGAGCCATTGTTTATACACACATATACATATATGTATATACATTTATATATATGCATATATACATATATATTATAGCTGTTGATACTTTAAATGCTTGGATAGTAGGAAAGTACTGAAAGACACATGCTACCTTATTAAAGATGAATGGGGACATGAACCAAAAAACCAAAGACCATGTAAATGAAGGGGAAATTTTAGATATATTATGATCACATTCATTTAAAATAATATATATGTGTTTGGTATGTATGCTTTTGTGTTTGAAATGTATTATTTAGAGAGGGTGTGTTTTAAGGCAGATTGATTACTCCATGATCAAATTACTGCTTTTTCTTGGGATCGCAAATGAATAGCCAACTGCAGTAATAAAATGAGATTAAACTCACAAGCCTTTTGGGGGGCTCCTGTTTAATATCTTTGCTCCCCAGCAGCATAGAAAAAAATATTCTGCCAAGATGAATGTGTCATATAGTCCATGAAGAACAAAACTAAAAGCAAAAAAAAAAACAAAACAAAAGAACAGGTCTCACCACCTAATTGTGGGCTAGTGTAAAACTTAGGTTGTTGCATTGTTTTTCCCTTTTTCATAGATGAGGATGGACTTGGTATAAGCATTATTGGAATGGGTGTTGGAGCAGATGCTGGACTTGAAAAGCTGGGAATATTTGTCAAGACAGTAACAGAAGGTGGTGCTGCTCAGAGGGATGGCAGGTAAGCTAACTACGGTTGTTAATAACTAAAATCTTCTAGGAACTTTACTGGGAATTTCTTTCAGTGGTAGCTTTCTTCTTTTGATTTTTTTAGGGCAGAATTATAGAGTGTGTCTCAGAAATGGAAAAGGTTAAAAGACTTGAATTACTTTCTGATGCCAGTAGAATGCCTGCTTTCTTTAATGTATGTTAGGTAAATGGGTGGTTGGGTCTTCTGTCTCCGTCTGTCATGCTTTGGTACCTATCCCATCATCCCTCTGTCTAGTGGGAAATGGGCAGAAACGTGGGTGTATATTGTTTGGGAATATGTCCTGTGGAGATCAGCATATAGTTTTCACTTCAGAAGTATTGAGACAAGTGGTAATATTTCTGGCACTTTTGAGAATGACAGAGGTAGAAGGGATAATAGGAATCTTAACCCTGCAATGATGATAATTCTGGAAATCACATTTTTCAAAATGTATTCTGTCTGAAAACACAAGTTGTTGAGTGCTAACTAAACCTGTGGAATTAAATGTTCTGGAGAGGACTCCAACAGTCTTTACTTAAGTGTCCGCATTGGGTAATCTGGGTGGACACCAGCATGTTGGCTGATTGTTGTTGTTTTTGTTTTTTGTTTTTTTTTTTTTTTAATTTGACAGATAGAGATCACAGGTAGGCAGTGAGGCAGGCAGAGAGAGAGAGGAGGAAGCGGGCTCCCCGCTGAGCAGAGAGCCCGATGTGGGGCTCGATCCCAGGACCCTGGGACCACGACCTGAGCCGAAGGCAGAGGCTCCAACCCACTGAGCCAGCCAGGTGCCCCTGGCTGATTGTTGTTTTAAGTCTTAGCTTTCATCATCTCAGCCTGCAAGTATCTCTAAAGATTCTGATGAATCCCCACTCAGCATTCCTGGTGCATCAGGTTGGGGCTGAAGCAGGGGTTGGCAATAGAACTAAAAGTAGGTCCAGCACTATGAGGGCCAAATTCAAAGAAAGGTCATCTTATTTTTTTTAAGAGCACAGAGTAACTGGCTTTGATTTTTTTTCAAGTTTTAAGTGTATCTCACTTAACCGTATTATCAAGAAATGATAAAGCATGTTGAAAATCATTTGTAAATCTCCTGTGGGACACATAGTAGCATTATTTCTTTTATAATCCTAAGTATACATATTGATATACATAGATACTGTCCAAGGGAAATTAAATTGATTTAAAAAGAAAGCCACACCAGTATCATCTCGTTCCATGAGGTTTGGGTTCACATCTGTCAGTAGCCTTATTTGTATAGCCTTCACTTGAACAGAGAAGGTCTGACATGAAGCTTTTGAGTGAATGTTCAGTTGAGTGAATGTGTATCACACTTAAAGTAGGATATTAATATTTTGTGCTACAAAATAACTTGTTAACAGTCTTCCTCATTTTTCAGGTGGTTAAGGAAATAACCTCTTTACCCTTTCAATGAATTATACAATGGTAGTAGCATAAATTTCCCATTATTGATATAGAAACTTTCTTCCAAGTGAGCTAAAATTTGTTTGTAAAATCTGTGTCATTTCTCTTTAAGTTTCACGAAAAATTTAAAAACTATCCACAATGATAGGAAATACTTCTTCTTGTTAGTATTCAAATAATATGAGGGGCGCCTGGGTGGCTCAGTGGGTTAAGCCGCTGCCTTCGGCTCAGGTCATGATCTCAGGGTCCTGGGATCGAGCCCCGCATCAGGGCTCTCTGCTCAGCAAGGAGCCTGCTTCCTCCTCTCTCTCTGCCTGCCTCTCTGCCTGCTTGTGATCTCTGTCTGTCAAATAAATAAACAAAATCTTAAAAAAAAAATAATATGAAATTATTATGAACCATCTCTCTTAAGTTACATGGGCCACAAAACCAAACCAAAATAGAAATTAATTAAAAAATAAAAAGGTAGAAATTTTTGCATTCAGCACTTAGCCAGTTCCCATTATTCTAAACTCAGACTGTTTTGTTTTCCCACCACTCACTTTTATTTATTTATTTATTTATTTATTTATTTATTTATTTATTTATTTTTTAAAGATTATTTATTTATTTATTTGACAGAGAGAGATCACAAGCAGGCAGAGAGGCAGGCAGAGAGAGAGGAGGAAGCAGGTTCTCCGCTGAGCAGAGAGCCCGAAGCGGGGCTCGATCCCAGGACCCTGAGATCATGACCTGAGCCGAAGGCAGTGGCCCAACCCGCTGAGCCACCCAGGCGCCCCCACCACTCACTTTTAAAATTAAGTTTGTTTTTCGTTAACCTGTTTTCTTACTTGTCATCCTACATAGGTTCAGTATTTCCACTGGCAGGAGAACTTGGCTCTGTCAGTCCCAGTGTGCATTTCCTCAGTCCTTTGAAATGGATGTTTACCTAGGATAGTAATCCTGCTGTTGTTCCAATAGATGCTTAATAAATGCCTCAGTGAATATACTAAGGAAGGCAATTTGATGAAATGAGCAGAATCTTTGGGAACATGTGACCAGGAGTCTCATTCTGTTCCCTCTACTTAACCAGATATAGGATATTGAACAAATCAGCTTAATTTTCATGTTATCTACATTGCAGGGTTGCTGTAAGCATTCAGTATGCCTATGTAAATTAAAACCTTCCACAGTGCTGTCTGTGTATGAAACTGTTCTTGAATGAAGTAGGAATAAGCTTGAAATTTATTTAAAAATAGTTATTATGAGAAGTGTTATGAAAAACTATAGAAAGATATATAAAATATGTATAGAATCATGAGATTTTATTTTATTTTATTTATTTATTTTTTTAAAAGATTTTATTTATTTATTTGTCAGAGAGAGAGAGGGAGAGAGAGCAAGCACAGGCAGATAGAATGGCAGGCAGAGGCAGAGGGAGAGGGAGAAGCAGGCTCCCTGATGAGCAAGGAGCCCGATGTGGGACTCGATCCCAGGACGCTGGGATCATGACCTGAGCTGAAGTCAGCTGCCTAACCAAGTGAGCCACCCAAGCGTCCCTAGAATCATGAAATTTTAAAAGTACAGAGGAACTTTAGAGATCTTTAAATTCATACCTTTTGTTTTATGTTTATATTTATATATTTTATATATTTATGTTTATATTTATATATGTTTATATTTATATGTTTATATTTATATTTATATATTTATATATATGTTTATATGTTTTATATTTATATTTACAAATTGAGGATATATATGTGTATATATGGTCTTATTATTAGACCTGTGGAAGTGTTCACATCTTTAAAATTATATTATTATTCCCACCATTACTGTTGTGCTCATTTGCACAATATTTAAATGCTTGTTGTTTAAAATTTATTAGTGTAAAATAATTACAAAAAGAACAGTTGATTGCTTCCTCAAGTTAATTTTTTTTTTTGAAAGCTACGTCTACTTGATGGATATAGAAAAATATCCTTTAAGGATTTACAAAGCACTATGATCAGTGTGAGACCATTCTTCTGTGGATATGTTTTCTATTTTTCATCCCTCCCCCAACTTCTCTTTCTCTTTCTCTCAAAAAATTAGAATTAATATATACCAAAATATTGAATGGCTCTAGTCCATGTGGGCTTTTTAAAAAAAATTTCAGCTAATATGGAATATTTCATTTTTCTACAGAGAATTTATAAAACTTGTATATATATATATATATATATATATATATATAAAACTACAACTAAAAATAGTAAAGTTATCATGTGCCCTCAGGAAAGTTACTCTTCAGACCTCAGTTATGGACAAAATGAAAGTTATGGATTAGGTGTTCTTTAAAAAGGATTAAAGTTTTGGTTTTTTTTTTTAACCCTTCTCGCTTACTTTAGATTCTTTCTTTTTCTTTTCTTTCTTTCTTTTTTTTTTTTTAGAGACAGAGAGAGAGTGTGCACTAATAGGGGAGGGGCCGAGGGAGAGAGAAATAAGCAGACTCTGGGAGGCTTGCGGAGCTGGACGTGGACGAGCCTGACAGCGGGCTCCATTCCCGTGACCCTGAGGTCATGACATGGGCTGAAATCAAGAGTCTGTCCTTAACTGGCAGAGGCACCCAAGTGCTCTTTGCTTTAGTTTCTTAGATCTATTTAAGAAAATCATTTCAATTTAATCTCCTATTCAGTCACGTTACCTTCAAGGTATGTTAAATAAACAGACTTATAGACTAACCCAAAGCATTCTTTCCTCCCTTCTCCCCATTCACTGCCCCCGCACAAGAAACCCTTTTTGATTGCTTTAACCCCTTCTAAGCATCTCATAAACTCACCATATTTTGAGCACTTTTGAAAATTTGCCATGAGCATTTGTCTCTAGTGCATCCAGGGTGTAGTTAAAAAGTTTTGAATCTTCCTTACTTTTTGATAGTGTGTTCTACATTCGAAATTTTCTTTTGTCAAGCTTTTCCTATCTGTCTGTACCTTGTCATATGATGCCTGAAATATAGGGGTGCTTAGTAAGTACTTGTCGATAAGTGAATCTGAATACTTGCGCGTTAACCACTTTCAGAACGTTTACTTAGGCCTAACGTTCTCCTGCCCAATGCCACTCTCCCTCCCTTCTTTTTCTTTTCTCTCCCTCTTTCTCCTTTTTGTGCTACCCTGCCTCTTACAGAGTAACTTGCAATTTAGCTGAGTGACATGAGTCGGTAGCCATTTCCACCATCTGTTTTAGTTTTACATTTTTACTTTTATTTTTTTAAAGATTTATTTATTTATTTATTTGACACACAGAGAGAGATCACAAGTAGGCAGAGAGGCAGGCAGAGAGAGAGGGGGAAGCAAGCTCCCCGCTGAGCAGAGAGCCCGATGCGGGCCTCGATCCCAGGACCCTGAGACCATGACCTGAGCTGAAGGCAGAGGCTCAACCCACTGAGCCACCCAGGCGCCCAGTTTTACATTTTTAGTAAAAGAATAAGTACAAGTGTCATTAAATAAGATTAATTTTAGTAAAATAAATATTAATCTTAGTAATTACATTTTATTTATTGTTAAATAATAATTCTTTTATTATATTAAAATTAATATTTAGTAAAAATAATGTTTATGGTAAAACCATTAGCTTTGCTGCCATCCATTTTACGGTTGGTATACAGGACATGAATTATTTCTCCAGTTCTCTTTCATGAATCTGTAAAGCAAAATCAACTTTAAGATACCACAGTTGAAGATGCTTGTAGTGGAGTAAGCCCTGACAAACAATGGGAATGACACTGTGCTAAAGGCAAATTAAAAATGCATTTGGGATCTGCTTTGTTTCTGGCTCCTAGGTTTGTTTCTCAGGCGTTTGCATGTCATCATTTGAGAACACTGTCCTGGTCAGGAGTTTTTGAAAAAGTTATCAAATGTGAAAGGAGGGTGTTATGTAGTTTACCTTCATTCAAGCCTCTCAGGGTTTTCAGATGATTTTAATTGTTCTTGACCAGCTTTGGGTAGCAACAACACATAAAAAGATGAAGAGTTTTACTCTCAACTTCCCTTGCAGCAGACGCCCCCTGGGGCAGGACCCATCTGTGTCCCCGGGGTGCCCCTCAGGCCCCGGACAACCTGAATGAAACTGCTGTTTTAATTGCGTCCATCTGTCATAATCCCGTAGTCAAGGGTTTCCTCTTAGTGCACACACCCCGTGTCACTCTCCTCATCAAATATTTTGCTTGTTCACCCCTTAGAGAGTTGGGATATTACTGCTTTGATATGGACATATTTTCATATACGTTTAAAACTTCACTATGTGGCATTTTAGGGAAAATTGTGTTGACCAGAGCTGGTTAGTGTTGCTCCAGCTGGTCTCCCTTTCCTTCATGCTTTGTTTACATAAAGCCCTGTGAGGTGGAATTTGTGTTGTTGTTTCCCCTTCCCAGATACATCATGTCAGTAGGTAACGATCCAGGAACATTAAACAAACCCAGGAAACGTCCAGCCTACGTATTTCTGTAAGCTTACCCCCATTGGTCTGGGTTTTAGACTCCGAGCTGAGGGAGATCACAAATACAGTGGAGGGTGAGGAGTTGTGCACTGTTGTTTACTAGCACACGAAAACTATGACCAGCCATGGACATTCCCGTCCACTCCATTCTAGTAGGCAGTGTTTCCAGGGAAAAACAGGCTATTTCCTGTGTCTTTCTGTAAAACATTTGGAAAGTCCAGGTCGTCTGTAGTCTTTGTGCTCTGGGATGGTCTGCTTCAGAGAGCTGTCCATTTAATTTTGACCACCAGGACTCATGCCTGGTCTGTTTTGTGCTTCTAATTATGAACCAAGATTTGAGAGATTATCAGTGTTACTGTAGGAAAACCTTTTTCTCTACTGTTGCAACCATTTTTGTATTAAATACCTTGCTGGTTTATGGTCTAGTG
Source organism: Lutra lutra (assembly GCF_902655055.1). Lineage (NCBI taxonomy): Eukaryota > Metazoa > Chordata > Mammalia > Carnivora > Mustelidae > Lutra > Lutra lutra. The sequence continues at coordinate 38,901,620 of NC_062288.1, forward strand.
GGTTGTAGGGTCAGTGTATGATGGCAGTAATAACCCGAATTGCTACCCTTTCTTTTTAACCAGTGTTACTCCTCTCATCCCCTGTCTCGTCCTCTTTACCTCTCTTCCCTCTTCTGCTCATTTTTAGTTTCTTGAGTTTGTCTCTGCCTTAATCACCACACAGTCTTTCTCTATGAAGTGGTAAATTAAAATGCTTCTCAAAATATCAAACTCACTAGAACTTCCATCTCTCTCTCTCTCTTTTAAATTAAAGGTGGTTTTATTTCCTTGGTGTTTTTTGTGTATCAGATTTTCATTTTTTTCCTTTAATGAATGTAACACTTTTGAAATGAGGACTTTTTAAAATAAATATTCCTTTAATGAAAATAATAATCAAATAGCACTGAGCTCTCTTCATCCTCTTAATGCTGTCTGTATTGAGGCAGGCAGGAAGAATTATGTAGGATCAGGAACCTGCATTTTAATCATGGGCCGCCTCTTCCTCACACTGGTGTGACTGCAAAGAGCAAATCTGTGCCAAATATCTGTTGTCCCTGTCCCTGTTGCACCAAGTGCTTTGTATAGAGCTTGGGTCACTTCTGTCTTCTCAGGGACCATTTCCAGTGCTCTTCATTGCTTTGTGAGTTGCATATTTCCATCTCGTATTATTTTCTTTTCCTGAGGGACTGCCTTTAACGTCTTACCACCAGGTGTGATGGTGGTGAATTCTTTCAATTTTTATTTCTGAAATCATCCTTTTGTTTCACCTTTGCTTTTTTTAGATAAATCTTCTTTGTATATAGAATTTTAGGGGTTGACAGTTTTTTGTTTTTTTGTTTTTACCTTTTGGTACTTTTTCCAGACTTTTTTTTTCCTGCATGAACAAAGGTACGTGTACACAGATGAATTAAGAAAATTAGCAAGTGCTATACATAGTGTTTTATTTTCTGCTTATTTAAGGTTGTTCTGTATAAAAAGCATTGCAAAATATCTGTTGACAAGCAGAAGCTCAAAGCTATGTGTACTAATTCCCCCGTCCTTTATATTTTTTTGAGACCATGGCTTTTTGGCTTTGGATTATAGACTATAGATCCTTGAGTCCAGAACCCTTAGTTATTTTATTATTATGCACATGTGTATCTTTAATAAAGAACAAGAGCTGTAATGCTTTAGTCTAAAGGAAAACTTTTTAGACTGTCACTATGAATAGCTATCCTCAAGTGTCAAATTAACATTTGCTAATTTTAGAAAACATTTTAAAGTTTTAATGTAATGCATGTTCATTGTTGAAAATTTAGAAAACAGAGAAAAATGTAAAAAGGCAATAAAAATTGCATGTAATCCCAACATCTAGAGTTGATCTATACTAAAACTTCCTTGCAGATTTTTTTCTGTGCATATTATGCCTTTGTTTACTTACTTAATGAAATTAAGGATCAGTTGAATATATAGCTTTGTGGGTTTTTATGCTTTTTATTCATCAAGATAGTATCTGTTGAGGGCTTACAAATGATATGTCAGGCTGTCTTCCATGCTTTTTATATTTTGTTATTTATTTATTTATTAGTTATTATTGCTAATAGCTATGATTAAATATGTATATTATTATTTCTGTTGTATATATAAGGAAATTTTGGCTTTTCTTTTATGGACACAGCAAGAAAGTGGCAGAGCCTGGCTATAAATCTAGCGTATCAGACTTTAGAGCCTATACTTAACTAATACATTCTGTTGTATCACATCATTAAACACTTTTCTGCAACAGACTTTAAGGGGTACGTTATGCTATTGTATTATATAGAGAAGTCATTTGCTTATTGTTAGGCTAGTATGTTGTTTCAAGGTGTTGATCAGATTAGCATTTTTATATAAAAACCCTTGTGACTATCTCTGATTATTTCTTTGAAATTACTTCCTTGGAGCGGAATTGCTGTGTCAAGGTGCATTACATTTAAATGCTTTAGAAACACATTGCTAAGCTGCCCTTCAACAAGGTTGATCAGTTTGTACCCCCTTAGCAGCATCAACAGCCCTATCCTGCACTGCACCCTCAGCAAGACTAAATGTCGTGTTATAAAATCTTTAATAAATTGATGTGAGGTACTGCTTTTAAATTTTAATTTCTTATTTATGAGCCTCTTAGGATATTTACTGGACACCTGTATTTCTTTTTTTTTTTTTCCCCTGTAAATTATTTTCCATTTGTTTGTTTCCTGTTACATTTCTTACAACTGTGCTTTCGTCTGTTCTTTCAGTGCTGATCTTCGCGAAGAAGGCAGGTGGTGCATGCCAACTGCCTTCACTTCTCGACTACATGGAGTTTTCTCTCCTGCTCCCCCAGTTTGATAACAAAAACAATCAAGTACAAAAAACAGAATTAAAGTGCAACTCTAAACTTAAACACAGTAAAAATTTGTATTAAGTTTATACCCTTAATTTTCTGTCAGATTTATTGCTTTGAAAATTATTTACCTAATTTTTGAGACATCCAGAAACTTTTTCTTAGATCTGATCATCTTAAACTTTTCAGTGTCTTAGTATAATCACTTATCTCTAACTAGGTCTGTGCTTCCATCCTCGGTTTTGTTTTTGTTGTTGTTTTGTTGGGGGTATGTGGTTGCATGCACGTGTGTGTGTGTGTGTGTGTGTGTGTGTGTGTGAGAGAGAGAGAGAGAAACAAGGATGAGAGTGGGAGAGAGAGAGACAGCTATATAGATCCTTTGCCTCTTATTTTTCACTCTGTATTAGAAGAATGTTTCTCTCTCAAATTAGCTTCCTAAACTCATTTTTATATTCAGTCAGTGAACTCATTTTTTAAATGACTCTATAGAAATTACTCCCAAATTCGTACCCCAGCCTTGGCGCCTGTAGAACCTATTCACTTATATCATCTTATTTCATCTCAAAGTCAACGTAAATTGAATTCCTTTTTTCATTTTTTTTCTTCCTTCCCCTTGATCTGAACAACCTGTTTTTTTTTTCTGTATTGACCCTATTTTTCATTACTTTAGATGTAAAACTTTCTAGTCATCCTTTCCTCTCTCATTTACTTTACCTATGTAATATCTTACTATATTGGATATTTCTTTCTTTGGAATGTTCCTCAGATTCTTCTTTTCTGTTCATTTTTTGAGCCGTATCACTGGACCAAGTCTTTCTCTTACTGTGCCGATGTTTGTGTGGGGCTTCTTTCAGATGATCTTTCCAGTTTATCCTTACCTTGTTCCAAGATTGTTCTTCCACAGTTATCACTTCGTTTGTATAGTCTTGGTGAATAATAGTGTGTAGTTGTGCTCCTTTTTTTTTTTTTCCCCAGTCAGAGCACAATGTCTTACTGACTTTGAATACCTGTTATTTAAGTGCTCATTCAGTTGTCCGCTTCAGTCCAGAAGAGTACATTGTCTGGTTTCCTTCCCCAGCCTCCCTCCACATCTTAGTTGAAATAATAATTACTATAACTACAATGTATTAAGACCATATTATACATTAATTACTGTGTAAACCCCTTTACATAGATTTTTGTTAATATTACAACCAGCACGGTAGTTATAGTAGACCTTCTTTATCTAAACTAAGAATTAATTTTTTCAGGAATTTATAGTTGGACAAACTTAAGGTTTCATAGAAGATGGGATTAAGGAATGCCTAGGTGGCTCAGTCGGTGAAGCATCTGACTCTTGATTTTGACTCAGGTTCTGATCTCAGGGTTGTGGGGTCTAGTCCCACTTAAGGCTCCCGGGCTCAGTGGGGAGTGGGCTTGGCCCTCTCCCTCCCTCTCTATTCCTTTCCCCCACTTGCGTGTGCACTCTCAAATTAATTAATAAATCTTAGAAAATAAAACGGGATTAAGAAAACTGTGGTCTGAGGTAAGTGAATGAAAGCATCTAAATAAACATTTGCCAAAATAAGGCAATCAAAATGTGTTCTAAAAGACTATCAATTACACATCTTAAAGTTTACTATAGTAGATATAGTACCGTTCATTTACATTTAGCTTTTTGCATATTATGTACTTTTCACTAGAATACATTTTGCTGACTCCTAGCAAACTCCTAAGCATTAGGAAAATGCTTGTGAATTTGTTTTATCCTCTTGGTGTTGATATGCACTTAAATGGCATTTCTCATTCCCCAACACTTTTTCCAAGTGTTCATTGCTTTTCCAGTTTTCATAGATCTGACTTTGTTTTACCACCAGGGCCTGAGACCCTGTAGCTCAACTCCTCAGTCTCCTTTATTTCTCCTTCACTTTCAGTGTGCTCGCAGGGTGGGTGGGTAGGTCTGGGTTTTTTCTAAGGCAGATTTCCTTCTCTCTTCCCAGGGCTACTTTGTAGAAATATGCATCTCAGTCTACCATCTGCTTTCTAGCTCTTTTCTTTTTCTATCTTTCAGTCATTGCTTTTTCTATTTCTCTATGTCACACAGACTTAAAAGTATTCCTGAAACAACTAATTTCCTTTGATTCATTGATTGTTTAGAAGTGTGTTGTTTAATTTCACATATCTTTTAATTTTCTGGTTTTCTTTTTGTCACTGATTTATATTTTCATTTTATGTGATCAGAAAAGATACTTTGTATGATTTCAATCTTTTAAAATTTATCCAATTTAAAGTCGTAATACAAACAAAACAAAACAAAACAAAACAACAACAAAACCAAACAACATACAGATGGTAAAGAGCATTGGGGACTTTCAGTAGATCATCAATAAGTGGAAGCTTCGGGATTGAAATTTAGCTTTAGGCAACTCTGGGATCCAAATCCTTTTCTTACTATCATACTTCTTTCATACTCTCTACCTTACCCAAAATAGTATTTTTCTCAACACTGTGTTACCTTTTACTTCAAGGTTAAACTTAGTGTCCAGTTCATCACTGAAACCATTCAACTGTCCCTGGGGGAGACCAGCCGAATTCTTGGCCTCTGTACACTTGAATGTCATGGGCTATAGCACATGCATTTAGGTTTACTTGTTTATCATCATGTCATGTGTATTGAGTGAATATCCATAGGTTTATGGTTAAGTCATTAAGAGCAGGGACCACAGTTGTATTTCTGGTGACTTTTAGAGCAGCATGCTGGTACCAGACTTTCAATAAGCACTAGAACCTATGTATGAATGGCTTGATGCCACTTCTAAGATTCAGTCTTTTGGGGGCAAATCTCCCGTGACTTTTGTTTTTAATGTGTGTTCTGTTACTCTTCCTATAGATAATTTCCAATAATCTCTAGTCTTTGTGAGGGTCACTTTTCCATTTCTTTTTGTTTATTTTGATAGCATTGTATACTATAGCTGATGACTTTCTTGGCTTATTTGCAAAAACACCATGACTTCATTGTGAATCCATCTATTTTCAGTTTTTTCTTTGCTCTGGTTCCACTTGACCCTCACCTCACAGAGTCAGTAGCCCTTCCCTGTTAATGTGAACTTATTTTGTTCATATCTTTCTTAGCACACTTACTTAAATATTTCACACTCTCCATCTCTCCAGTTCCTGCAACATACACACATATCCCTGTACTTCTGCAAATATTTGTGTGTGTGTGGGTGTGTATGTGTGATATTCTGAAACAGGAATCATACTTCATTCAAATTTATATCCCAGTGACTCTCACTCTTCTTGGAGTACAGTCAGGATTGACTCACTCGTGCTAAATTACTGACTGAATGAATCAATCAAATCAATGAAGCAAGCCTATTATTTTCTCTACTTATATTTTTCTAGCACTTTTGCTATCTTCCTTCTGATTAGAGTACTTAGAAATGTCCCTCTAATTGTATTTGTTGCATTGCATTCTATCTAAATTATCCTGTAGAAGGATGTATATTTTCAGAAATTTCTTTGATCTTGCTTGTACTTCCTTTATTCTTGTCCATTAAGACAATCATCATCCTCATTTTCTTCCAACTCTAATTACTCTGTCTATTGACAATGTAAAAAACCTATATTTTGCTTTGACTTTTATTTCCTCCCCGTAAATGCTAGCCCTGTACGTATTGGCTTACAAAGAAAATCCGTTTTAGAATTTTTCTGTCCTGTACTTAGTATTAGTAGTTCCCGCACCCATCTTTGACTTTTATCTTTTTAAAAAATGTCTACCTTCTCAAATGCTCTTGCCTGATTAGAACACCTTACCACCTTTTCATTCCATAAAAGCATAACAATGACATTCCTTTTGAGAGTTTGAGCCTTTCAGCTTTACTTCCCACCCCTTCCCCAAAGGCCAGCTGTGTTCATTGTTCAAATTCTATGATTCAACTTTAACTTGGCGTTTCAAAATACAAACTATATTTTAAAGAGTTGAAAGAGAAAGAATTTCTACTGGTAAATCAGGCACTTGAACTGCCATGGATGTTTCTTGGAGAAATGCCATGGGTTTACAACGGTCATTGGTCATTCAGAAGCATTGAGGAACTATTGCTGTCCAAGCATGTGTTGAGCGTATACTGCCTGATAGCATTCCACTAGATTTTATGTAAAGGTTAGGAAGAAATAAAGTCATAATTTTGGCCATGAAAGTAGTTTAGAATCAACTTAAAACTCAACGTCCCCACTCCAAACACAACCCTACACAACAAAATGACTTTCATAAAGCAATGCAAGGAAATGTTACATTATATTACACAAATTATGTGTACACAGACACAAAGATAGAAAGTTTTTTAAAAATGCTACTAAAATTAAGTAAAATTTAATCTAGACAGATGTTTTCTAGACAGTCTCTGAGAAAAAAATACTTAAATGACAACTGGCCAAGAGAAGATGTTGTCACAGAAAAGAGACTGGTAAAAATAGAATGATGGAAAGGGAGGCAATAATTAGGATATTTGCCTCTTTTGAGTCTTACCAATAGCAGTGTATAAAAAAAATGTTATCCTAAAAGTGGACATTTAACTTTTGTCCTATCCAGAGAATAAACGACTCATAAAAGGAACTCTTTGTTTTCTCTCATTCTCCAAAATGGTTTAATAACATGAACAGTATATAATTATTGCTCTGGGCTCAGATGTCAGACCCATGATGTTGGCAATCTCTTTGCTTAGGGAGCAAAGGTTAGGGAGACCTTATACCTCAAGAAATAATAAATATTTATCTGGTAACATGTAACATTAGGTGAAGGTATAAAACATATGGTATAGAAGAGGTTCAAAGGATAGAAGAGATCACTGGGCTTGGGTAAATAGATTAATACTCAAAGAGAAGTTAACATTTGAGCTGGGCTTTTAGGAGAAAGCTTTTGAGAAGACGAAGGGATATATGGGCACATGTTTCATAGAGGATACAAAGGCAGGAAAGTGAACAGTCTTTTTAGGATACGGCTTGCCTTACAGTTCTTAGTTATGTGAGGGAGTTGTTGGACAAAAATGAAAATGTAGTCGAGTTGATACTAGCTGATGGTAATAGGATATACGCTAGGTAAATAAATGGATACATATGCAATGTTTATAACAGGTGTTGTCAATATTGTTAAGATGTCACATGTCCTTGTATTCATCTGTAGATTCAAAGAAATATCAGTTAAAATCCCAGTGGGCATTTTTTTTTTTTAAAGAAATTGGTTAGCTGGTTCTAAAATGCATATGGAAATGCGAGAGACCTAGAATAAAAATTCTGAAAAAGAATAATGTTAGAGGACTGATCTTATCTGATTTTATAAGACTTATTATGAAGCCTTAGTAACCAAGACTATGTGATATTGGTATAAAATAAAAAATGTGGAATAGAAAGTAAGCAATAGATTGAGACATATGTAGTCGTTGACTTTCAATAAAAGTGCCAGGATAACTCAGTGCTAAAATGTACAGTCTTTTCAACAACTAGCAGAAAAAGAATCAGCTATCCATATGGGGAGAAAAAATACCTGAGCACAAATGTTATCACACCATAATTAATTAACTTTGATTAATTAATCAAAATCAATCATAGATCTAGATGTTAGAGTTCAAACCATGAAACCTCTAAAAGAACGCATAGGTGAAAATCTTTGTATCGTCACAGTAAATAAAGGTTTCTGAGACAGCTCACAAAAAGTTCGGACCATCAAAGAAAAAACTGGCAAATTGAATTTCATTAAAAATCACAACTTTTTTTTACTTTGAGAGACACAGTTACAGGTAAGGAGAAAATATTTGCAAAACACACATACAGAATATGAAGAACATTTACAAGGAAATAACAGCAACCTGATTTTTAAAATTACGGACCAAAGATTTGACAGCCATTTCACCGAGAAGAATATATGTATGGCCAATAGCATATGAAAACATGTTCAAAATCCCTAGTCATCAGTGAGTGCAAATTAAAACAGCATTGAAATACCATTCCCTTTGGATCAGGTCATGATCTCAGGGTCCTGGGATCAAGTACCAAGTTGGGCTCCCGGCTCCTCAGGGGTCTGCTTCTCCCTCTACCCCTCCTCATGCTTGTTCTCTCAATCTCTCTCAATCTCTCCCTCTCAAATAAGTAAATAAAATCTTTTAAAAAAAAAAAAAGGAAAGAAAGAAAGAAAAAAGTGGTCCTGGACCTGCTCTATGGGAGAACAGAGTTGTGTCCCTCAACCACTTAGATCAAATGGGAAGAAGGGAAACATATGCTGTATACTAGAATTATTAATTCACTATAATATTTGATCTACTTATTAATATTTAAGGAGCCCACCCTCTAGCCCAATTACCAACCAAAGGTTCTTAAACTTCAGCACCATTCCTATTTCTTAGAGGTACAGTACTCTAGTCTTGTGCATGGTGAAGGGTGGAGGCAGATGGGGACAAATGATAATAAGATTAAATATCAAGAAGGATAATGTGGGATAAAAATGTCAGAATTAGATTAAGACCCAGTGCTGAAGAAACTTGATAGCTACACTAAGTGATTTAGAAATATATTTTATGGGAATGACAAAGCTGGTGGTGTTTTGGATAAAGTTGTTCTTTAAGATGAATTTTTAACATTTTATTGATATAATTCACAAACCATACAGTTCATTTATTTAATTATAGAATTCATTGGTTTCCAGAATATTCAAAACATGTGTCACCAATTAATTTTAGCACACTTTGATCACTCCCGAAAGAAACTTCATATCCATTTACAATCATTTTCCTTTTCTCCCAACTCCTCCCTCTTCTCCCGGCTTTAGGCACTAATCTACTTTCTGTCTGTAGAGATTTGCCTTTTCTGGACATTTCATATAAATGGAATCATGCAATATATATTGGTCTTTTGTGACCAACTTTTTTTTCACTAGCATAATGCTTTCAAGGTTTATCCATGTTGTAGCAGGTATCACATTTCCTTCCTTTTCATTTCCAAATAATATTCTATTGAACAAATATACCTCATTTTGTTTATTCTGACATCAGTTGATGGATATTTGGGTTGTTTCTGCTTTTTCACTATTATCAATAATGCTGCTTATGTACAAATTTTTGTGTGGACATGTCCTTATTTTTCTTGGCATATACCTAACAGTGCAGTTTCTGGGTTACATGGTAACTTTATGTTTAACCTTTTGAGGAACTGCTGGATGGTTTTCCAAAGTAGCTGCACCATGTTACATTGCCTCTGGTAATGTATGAGGGTTACAATTTCTCCACGTCCTCATGAACACTTGTTATTATCTGTCTTTTGATCATAATCATCTCTGAGTGGGTGTGAAGGGGCATCTTATTTTAGTTTTGATTTGCATTTCCCTGATAGCTGTTGATGTCAAGGATCTTTTCCATGTGCTTCTTGGCCATTTGGGTATCTTCTTTGGTGAAATGCCTGTTCAGATCCTTTGCCCACTTTTTTTCTCTTAAGGTATAATTGACATGTAACATTATATTAGTTTCAGGTGTACAACATAATGACTTGTATACATTGTGAAATGATAACCATGGTAAATCTAATTAACATTCATCACTAGACATAGTTATAATTTTTTTTCCTTTTTTTTCTTGTGATGAGGACTTTCAAGACATACTCTCATAGCAGCTTTCAAATATGCAATACTTAACTTACAGTTAATATTATTAACTGTAGTCACCATGCTGTAGATTACATCCCCATGACTGATTTATTTTGTAGCTGGAGGTTTGTACCTGCTGACCCCCCTTCAGTCATTCTGTCCACACCCCACCTCCCTACCCTATGGCAACCACCAGTCTGTTCTCTGTATCTGTGAGCCTTGTATTTGGTTTATTTGTTTGTTTTGGTTTTTAGATTCTACGTATAAGTGAGATCCTACATTATCTTTCTTTGACTTGATTTTTAAAGTGGATTGTCTTTTTGTGACTTGGGTTGTAACTATCTTTATAATGCTGTAGACACAAGTCCCATATCAGATATATGGTATATAAATGTTTTCTCCCAATCTGTGAGTTATTGCATGTTAAAACAATGATGAGATACCATTACACCTATAAGAATGGCCAAAATCCAAAACACTAACAACACCAAATGCTGATGAGGGTATGAAGTAAAAGGAGTTCTCATTCATCATTTTGTGTTGTTAACATTTCAAGCTTTTTTTTTTTTTAAGATTTTATTTATTTATTTGACAGAAGTAGGCAGAGAGGCAGGCAGAGAGAGAGAGAGGAAGAAGCAGGCTCTCCACTGAGCAGAGAGCCCAATGCGGGGCTCGATCCCAGGACCCTGGGATCATGACCTGAGCTGAAGGCAGAGGCTTTAACCCACTGAGCCACCCAGGTGCCCCACATTTCAAGCTTTTTACAAATTGCAAACAGCTTCTTAACTGTCTTCCTGATTTTAATTTTTCCCTTCTTCAGTCTCTTCTCATCCTTAACCCTAATGGAGGAACATAATAGCAGTTTTCAAATATATGAAGGACCATCATGGAAATAGGAATTGGCTCACTCTGCATAACTCTAGTAGTAGAAAAACTATTCTCTTTTCTTCTAAATCATATTATGGATAATATAATTCAGTCCGTCCTTCAAGACTGAATGCATTTTATAAAAAATCCAGCTCATTTTATATCTTCTTTTTGGACTCGGATGGTATAGATCAAGGCAAATAAAAATAAATAAAAATCACTTCTTCAAACCTTCTTCAACTTGCTTTATACTCCAGTTTTGATTTTCATTATGTTCTCTCATATACTAAAACAGGCTGATACTGTAGATCTAACTTGTTATCCTTTCCCCCCCACCAAAAAAATTTCATCCCATTACCTCATCCACACAATTATATTTTTTTCTGTCACTGTTGCTGCTAGCATCATCTCAATTATCCATATTACACTTAACTTACAGCTTACTTAACCAACTTCTAGTTAACAACCTTTGCAGGTGGATGGGGACTTGCTAATGATTGTCCATCACGCACAGGCAATACCAGACTAGCAGCTATCATTTTCTGCAGCCACACACACCAATTTTACATCTTCTTAACATGTGGAGATAAACACATTCCTTAACATGATGCAAAGCTAGAGTAACTTTGTAACATTTTATTTTTTATTTATTTTTTTGTAACTTTGTAACATTTTAATGTAAGCAGAGTTGTATATATTAAAAGCTATGCTTTTATGGCCAAAGCGTTGGAGATAACTAAAAATCTGGGAAATAGTGTTTTAAGCTGACACTCTATAAAACATAATTATCATCAATATAAAAGTTTGTCAGAATTATGATTCAGTTTAGTTAAACACAATCTAATTTTCCTACACATCTTAAGCTTTATATAGGAGTACTGTTAATCTGATCAGTATCCATATCAGAATATTAGGAAGTTCAGATTAATCTCTTCATTTGGAAAATACAAACCCATACCTTTACAAAATCATGGAGAAAACATAGGTATATATCTTAAACCAAAATTATTAAATTAGTCTTACTTGTCTGAAGATTCACTTTTACTATGTGAACTGGGCTTTCTATTAAAATATTGTTGAGCTTCTAGCAGAATCTTTAAGATTTTTTTCTTAAATGTCTAGCATGTTTGAACTTTTCATTAGATACTAGAATATAAGATTTATGAGAGTGCTTGCTATTCTCTGTGAACCAGGTTATCACTCCTTTAACTTCCAAGACTTTATAATTTAATTTATGAATACCCTTCTGTGTTAGGAACATATTTCATGCATACACAGTGAGAGATAACGGCTTTTCTCAGTTACAGCAACACAGAGAATTTGTCACTTCAGTTCTGCAACCTCAGAAACAGCATTAAGTAATCAAAGAAATACAAAAACTCACCAGTCAAGATTTCAAAGGGCTATTTTCCTTCCTAGTGTTAAGGAAATTTTTTTATGAAATAGTTGAAGCCCGCAAACAGACAAAAAAAAAAAAAAGAATAGTAACTCAAAATTTTTTTTAATCATCTCTCCCATGAGAGATAATAGATCCCTATAACCCCAATAGCTGTCTCGGGTGGTCAGAATATAAAATTTCACTCCTATTCATTGCTGCTACCAGTGGGGGATTATTCTTCATTGTTGTTGTTTAGAGCAAACTCGATCCAGAACCAAAATGGCCAAAGCCAGAAAAAAGTTCAATACTATACTACATTAGGAAAAAGCCGTGTTAACAAAGATAGTGCTCCGTTGCTGCTTTAGAATCCGTCTGGGCCCCAAGCAATTATGCAGGGGCTTAACCAGCCCACAGCGTGTATTTCTGTGGGAACAGTTGCTCTGGCTTTGTGAATCCACTCTGGCACCTCGGGTAGAAGCTCCGAAGCCATCATAGGCTAATATTCAGAGAGTTAAAAAAATGACTTTCATACATATAAAATGAACACAGATTAGACTTAACTCACTAATTAATGAGAGAACCAATGAGATGTGGTAAATGTGATTCAAAGGACATTTAGGAAGTATGTAGTTAAAGGCAAGTTAATAAAGTAGTATTAGAATAACATTACTAAGTTAGATATAAGCTAGTTAATATTCTACAGGGAAATAAACCATGGCCTATGGGATTATCTTTTCTAACAGAAGGAAAGTACCTGAATTTATTCCAGACAGAAAAAATCTGCAAATTAATATGCAACTTAAGTATATCCAGGATTTTAATCAATTTTAAACAGTGGATCAATGAAAATACGTTCCCCCAAATTATCCTTGGGTGGACCTGCTAAATATGCACCTTAATCATATTGAAAAGACAGGTTACTCTTCTTTTTATTCTTATTTTCAAGCTTTAAATAACTCTTCTTAACAGATAGCAAAAACATATGATACACCCAGCACTTGTCCAGAGTTATTATAGTGGCACAAGGTTTATTGATGGGAAGCATCAATATGATAAAGATGTCACTGTTCTCCAAACTAATCTAAAAATTAGTATGATTTTATTAAGACCTCAACGAGTGTTTTTAGAGAACTCGGCAAGTAAGTCTAAAACTAATTATGCAGTGAAAAGGCTCAAGAATAGAGTAGAAAAATTTGAGGACAATGAACAAGGTGGAGGGAATTATCCTATGAAATGTCAAAACTAATTAGGAAGCGATAGAGTGTGCAGAGATATACAAGTAGAAACTAATAGAAAACCCAAAACATGTTGATGCACATTTGAAACCCAGACAGATGCAGCACTACAAATCAGTGGAGGAAAAATGAACTCTTAGTAAAAATGTTGTTAAGGTATTTATTTATAACACTTGGAAAACATAAAAATCGATTGCTAACACATATTATAATAAAAAATAAGTTCCAGGTAGTTAACAACCTAAATGCAGAATGGCAAAATGTTAAAACTTTTTTTCTAATAAATATTATTTTATTTTCAGTGTTCCAGGATTCACTGTTTATGCTCCACACCCAGTGCTCCATGCAATACGTGTCCTCCATAATACCCACCACCAGGCTCACCAAACACCCCCCCCCGCCCCTCCAAAACCCTCAGTTCAGTCTCTCATGGTTTGTCTCCCCCTCAAATTACCCCCAACTCACTTCTCCTCTCCAACTCCCAATGTCCTCCGTGTTATTCCTCATGCTCCACAAGTAAGTGAAACCATATGATAATTGACTCTCTCTGCTTGACTTATTTCACTCAGCATAATCTCCTCCAGTCCTGTCCATGTTGATACAAAAGTTGGGTATTCATCCTTTCTGATGGAGGCATAATACTCCATTGTATATATGGACCATATCTTCTTTATCCATTTGTCCATTGAAGGGCATCTTGGTTCTTTCCGCAGTTGGGTGGCTGTGGCCATTGCTGCTATGAACATTGGGGTACAGATGGCCTTTCTTTTCACTACATCTGTACCTTTGGGGCAAATACCCAGTAGTGCAAATGCAGGGTCATACGGTAGCTCTATTTTTAATTTCTTAAGGAATCTCCACTCTGTTTTCCAAAGTGGCTGCACCAGCTTGCATTCCCACCAACAGTGTAAGAGGGTTCCCTTTCTCCACATCCTCTCCAACACTTGTTGTTTACTGTCTTGTTAATTTTGGCCACTCTAACTGGTGTAAGGTGGTATCTCAATGTGGTTTTGATTTGAATCTCCCTGATGGCTAATGATGATGAACATTTTTTCATGTGTCTGTTAGCCATTTGTATGTCTTCTTTGGAGAAGTGTCTGTTCATGTCTTCTGCCCATTTTTTTTGACGTGATTATCTGTTTTGTGGGGGTTGAGTTTGAGGAGTTCTTTATAGATCTTGGATATCAGCCCGTTGTCTGTGTTGTCATTTGCGAATATCTTCTCCCATTCCGTGGGTTGCCTCCTTGTTTTGTTGACCGTTTCCTTTGCTATGCAGAAGCTTTTGATCTTGATGAAGTCCCAAAAGTTCATTTCCGCTTTTGTTTCCTTTGCCTTTGGAGACATGTCTTGAAAGAAGTTGTTGTGGCCGATGTCAAAGAGGTTACTGCCTATGTTCTCCTCTAGGATTTTGATAGATTCCTGCCTCACGTTAGGTCTCTTATCCATTTCGAGTTTATCTTGGTGTCTGGTGTAAGAGAATGGTCGAGTTTCATTCTTCTATACATAGCTGCCAATTTTCCCCACACCATTTATTAAAGAGACTGTCTTTTTCCCACTGTATATTTTTTCCTGTTTTGTCAAAGATTTTTTGACCGTAGAGTTGAGGGTCCATATCTGGGCTCTCTACTCATTGGACCAGATGGACCTCATAGATATATACAGAACATTCCACCCTAAAACAACAGAATTCTCACTCTTCTCGAGTGCACATGGAACTTTCTCCAGAATAGACTACATCCTGGGTCACAAATCAGGGCTCAACCAATACCAAAAGACTGAGATTATTCCCTGCATATTCTCAGACCACAATGCTTTGAAACTGGAACTCAACCACAAGAAAAAGCTTGGAAGGAATTCAAACACTTGGAAGCTAAAGACCACCTTGCGTAAGAATGTTTGGATCAGCCAGGAAACCAAATAAGAAATTAAACAATTCATGGAAACCAATGAGAATGAAGACACTTTGGTCCAAAACCTATGGGATATGGTAAAGGTGGTCCTAGGGGGAAATACATAGCCATCCAAGCGTCCCATTTTTCTGGAAAAATCCAGAATATACCAGCTCTCTTTATACCTTAAAGAACTGGAGAATCAACAACAAATTAAGCCAACCTCACACACAAGAAGGGAAATAATCAAGATTAGAGCAGAGATCAATGAGATAGAAACTAGAGATAAAGTAGAACACATCAATAAAAGTAGAAGCCGTTTTTTTGAAAGAATCAATAAGATAGATAAACCACTGGGCAAACTAATCCAAAAGAAAAGAGAGAGGATCCAAATTAATAAAATTATAAATGAAAAGGGAGAGATCATGACTAATACCAAGAAAATAGAAACAATCACCAGAAATTATTATCAACAGTTATATGCCAATAAGTTAAGCAACCTAAATGAAATGGATGCATTCTTAGAAAACTATGAACTTCCAAAACTGAATCAGGAAGAAATTGGCAACCTGAGTAGACCAATATCTAGTAACGTGATTGAAGCAGTGAGCAAAAACCTCCCAAAAAACAAGAGCCCAGGACCTGACAGATTCCCTGGAGAAGTCTACCAAACATTCAAAGAAGAAATAATACCTATTCTCTTGAAGCTGTTTCAAAAAATAGAAACAGAAGGTAAACTTCCATACTCTTTATGAAGCCAGCATCACCCTGATCCCCAAACCAGGCAAAGACCCCACCAAAAAAGAGAATTTCAGACCAATATCCCTGATGAATATGGATGCCACGATTCTCAACAAGATCCTAGCTTACAGGATCCAACAGTACGTTAAAAAGATTATCCACCATGACCAAGTGGGATTTATCCACTGGATGCAAGGGTGGTTCAACATTCGCAAATCAATCAATGTGATGGAATAAGTCAATAAGAGAAGAGAGAAGAACCACATGGTCCTCTCAATTGATGCAGAAAAAGCATATGACAAGATACAGCATCCATTCCTGATTAAAACGATTCAAAGTATAGGGATAGAAGGAACATTCCTCAACTTCATAAAATCTATCTATGAAAAACCCAAGCGAATATCATCCTCAATGGGGAAAAGCTGATAAGCCTTCCCTTTGCGATCAGCAACATGACAAGGATGTCCATTCTCACCACTGTTATTCAACATAGTACTGGAACTCCTAGCAACAGCAATCAGACAACAAAAAGAAATAAAAGGTATTCAAATTGGCAAAGAAGAAGTCAATTTCTCTCTCTTCTCAGATGACATGATACTTCATATGGAAAACCCAAAAGACTCCACCCCCAAACTTCTAGAACTCATACAATAATTCAGTAATGTGGTAGGATACAAAATCAATGTACAGAAATCAGTTGCTTTCTTATACACTAACAATGAAAATATAGAAAGGGAAATTAGAGTATTGATTCCATTTACTATAGCACCAAGTACCATAAGATACCTGGGAATAAACCTAACCAAAGAGTAAAGGATCTGTACTTGAAGAACTACAGAACACTCATGAAAGAAATTGAAGAAGACACAAAAAGATGGAAGAGCATTCCATGCTCACGGGTCAGAAGAATAAACATTGTTAAAATGTCTATACTGTCTAGAGCCATCTATACTTTCAATGCCACCCCAATCAAAATTCCACCGGCATTTTTCAACGAGCTGGAACAAACAATCCTAAAATTTGTATAGAATCAGAAGAGCCCTCGAACTGCTAAGGAAATGCTGAAAAAGAAAAAACTGGGGGCGTCACGTTGCCTGATTTCAAGCTTCACTACAAAGCTGTGATCACCAAGACAGCATGGTACTGGCACAAAAACAGACACATAGACCAGTGGAACAATGTAGCAAGCCCAGATATGGACCCTCAACTCTACGGTCAAAAAATCTTTGACAAAACAGGAAAAAATATACAGTGGGAAAAAGACAGTCTCTTTAATAAATGGTGTGGGGAAAATTGGCAGCTATGTATAGAAGAATGAAACTCGACCATTCTCTTACACCAGACACCAAGATAAACTCGAAATGGATAAGAGACCTAACGTGAGGCAGGAATCTATCAAAATCCTAGAGGAGAACATAGGCAGTAACCTCTTTGACATCGGCCACAACAACTTCTTTCAAGACATGTCTCCAAAGGCAAAGGAAACAAAAGCGGAAATGAACTTTTGGGACTTCATCAAGATCAAAAGCTTCTGCATAGCAAAGGAAACGGTCAACAAAACAAGGAGGCAACCCACGGAATGGGAGAAGATATTCGCAAATGACAACACAGACAACGGGCTGATATCCAAGATCTATAAAGAACTCCTCAAACTCAACCCCCACAAAACAGATAATCACGTCAAAAAAAATGGGCAGAAGACATGAACAGACACTTCTCCAAAGAAGACATACAAATGGCTAACAGACACATGAAAAAATGTTCATCATCATTAGCCATCAGGGAGATTCAAATCAAAACCACATTGAGATACCACCTTACACCAGTTAGAGTGGCCAAAATTAACAAGACAGTAAACAACAAGTGTTGGAGAGGATGTGGAGAAAGGGAACCCTCTTACACTGTTGGTGGGAATGCAAGCTGGTGCAGCCACTTTGGAAAACAGAGTGGAGATTCCTTAAGAAATTAAAAATAGAGCTACCGTATGACCCTGCATTTGCACTACTGGGTATTTGCCCCAAAGGTACAGATGTAGTGAAAAGAAAGGCCATCTGTACCCCAATGTTCATAGCAGCAATGGCCACAGCCACCCAACTGCGGAAAGAACCAAGATGCCCTTCAATGGACAAATGGATAAAGAAGATATGGTCCATATATACAATGGAGTATTATGCCTCCATCAGAAAGGATGAATACCCAACTTTTGTATCAACATGGACAGGACTGGAGGAGATTATGCTGAGTGAAATAAGTCAAGCAGAGAGAGTCAATTATCATATGGTTTCACTTACTTGTGGAGCATGAGGAATAACACGGAGGACATTGGGAGTTGGAGAGGAGAAGTGAGTTGGGGGTAATTTGAGGGGGAGACAAACCATGAGAGACTGAACTGAGGGTTTTGGAGGGGCGGGGGGGGGGTGTTTGGTGAGCCTGGTGGTGGGTATTATGGAGGACACGTATTGCATGGAGCACTGGGTGTGGAGCATAAACAGTGAATCCTGGAACACTGAAAATAAAATAAAATAAAATAAAATATTTAAAAAATGGTATGTATAAAACATGTGTATAAAGAACACTAAACATTAAAGAACAATAAACAAGATAGAACATTAAAGAACACTAGTACTATATATGTTCTTAAACATAAACATATACATTTATATACATGTGTGCGCACATATACACATACATACAGTTATGAGCATTATCTGTGTTAAGCGTACAACTTGAATAGGAAGGATTCCCTGCAATTCCTGATGTTTTTTTCCTGAAGAGTAGAGGTGGGAAGAAGGACTAGGGAGGAAGCCCACAGCATATTTCAGCTGGATCTTATAGGTTTTATGTAATTCATTAAGGACAAGAAAGGATGTAAGTATGTCATACGTTAGCAGTTGTCAATTTTGTTGTGATAGGAATACGAATGTTGGGTAACCTGAATCTCTCCATTTAGTATTGCTTTTTGAAACAATCTGTTTTTCAAAACAGTCTTTTAAAAACATTAAGTATTTGACTAAGATTGGGAGCTTGTGGATAAAAGACAAATTTCAGGTCAGTAAGAGTATCGTAAAAATCAAGTATTTTGCCAACTCATGTATTGAAAAGTTAATTGTGGTTAATTTTTCTCCTCTTTCCAAAGAATACAAGTCAATGACCAGATTGTGGAAGTGGATGGAATCAGCTTGGTGGGTGTCACACAGAATTTTGCTGCAACTGTTCTCAGAAACACCAAGGGCAATGTCAGGTAAATATGTGTCTTCATATATATATAATTTTATTATTTAACATTTTGTTATATTTTAGTTTTCTAGATTATACCTATCGTTTTATGTAATTACAATGAAGATTTTATCTAAATACTTAACAATTGCCTTAATTTTTAATGTTTCCTTCTTTATTGTAATCGGTTTATGCAAGTGTAACATAAGACCAAAAATTATGGTATTTTAGGACGACACAAAGATATGAAATGTACAGTGTGACTCAATATGGTTAATCACTGAGCTATGTTAGTATGCCTAACTGCATAAAATTTCTACTTAAGTCCTCAACAAACATGAATTTAGACTCTAAATCCTTTTAATAAAACTAGTAATACAGTAAATTGAAATTGAAATGATTATACATATATCCAGTGCTACATGTTTTTAGATAAACTGGCTAAATTATTTGAGGTTTATACATGCATTTAAAAAATCTCTTTATAGACTTTATAGGACTAATCTTCGGTAAATTGCAACTCTGCCAACTTAATAGGACAGAGGGTACGTTCTTTTTAACCTTGAAATATATATCTGTCCTGGGGGTTCTGAAAATTGTAGCTAAGAAAACAGATAAGAAAATAGTCCTGAGCCAACTAAGATCAAGGTTTGAAATCCATTTTATTTGGTCATAGGGTATTTATTTTTAAATATTGTGTTGCTTATGTCTTAATATTTTCCCATCAATCCTACAAAGGAACACATAGGTGACATTAGTATGGGCAGTTATCAAAATGTTTTAGTGTTATCATCAGAGTGTCATGGCCAAATATCAATGAATCAATATTGCTGTAAAGAGGGTAACGTGGAGATTTTATTGCAGCGGGTTTTATGTTGCACAAACATGGGTTTAAGTTTTAGAATTTAGATATTTTCAGTTGGAAAATACCCTTTCATGCTGAAGGAAGTGTTTAAGGAATACAGCATCAGTGACTTTTATGGGTGCTATGTTGATGCTTCAAGACTACCCATAGTCCTGAAAAAAGTGTGTGAAATAATTGGAAAGAGCACAGGAAGAACCGTCTGATGGCTCTCTTAGAGCTGCGTGGGTGGGCTCGCTCAGGAAACAGGACTGTCTTTCTGCAGATTACTGTCCTTTCTTGAGACAGCACTTTCCTCTGTCAGTAGAGAACTTTGGTTGTAAAGCTGCCCATTAAGATTTGAAATGAATTTTAAAGTGAAATAAATAAGATACGCATTCAAGTTGTAAGAATATTTTTCTTTTTTCTCTCTTTTTTTATAAGAACATTTTTCAGTTGCAAGGAAGTTTTTAGTTCCATGAAATCATAGCCATCCTTTTTTATTTCAAGCCTCCTATAAATTACAAATGGCATCTCAGCTATCTCCGGATTTTAGTCTCTCCCTTTTTCAGTCTGTCCTTTGTATACTTCCTCTGAGTGGAGGAAAATAATAGCAGTTTTCAAATCTAGGAAGGGCTATTGTAGCAAAAGGAATGAACTCATTCTGTGTAACTCAAGTCCTGGAAGATCTGGGACCTTTGGGTAGAAACGATAATTCCACATCCGTCACGTGCCTCTCCTCTTCAGACACCTTCAGTGGCCCCCCCATTCTGTACAACATCGAAGCTCTATATCCTGGTATTAAAATCTTTCGTCACCCAGTCTTATCACGTACCTCTCCCTGTATTCATGCTTTGGTACAGTCACACTGGGGTATCCATATTCCTTCAAATGTGACTTGAGTTATTGTTTTATTATTGTGCCTTTCTCTCTGTCATTTCTTCTGTTTAAGATATGGTCTTCTGTTTAGAACCTACTTATCTTGAGGAACATATTTCAACTCCTTTACCCTCCAAGAAATCCTCCTTGACCTCCATATCCCCTAGTGGTCTCTCTTCCTGGTAGCATTCATCATTCATACTACTTTTTTAACCTTGAGATTACAGAATATTACTTTCATCTTTTAAAGGCATACATTTATTTCCTCATTCACTTTGCACAAATCTTGATATTAAAATGGGACCTTTACCCCTCCTTATACCCCCAAATTGTTTAGCCCAGGGTCTTAGTTAATGGAATATAAGGAGTAAGTCTTTTCTCAATTTTAACTTATCAAAAGTAATATTGGAGTTCTGTGAATATAATTTAGGTGGTAGTTCTTCATAAAGCATTAATACAATAACAGGATACAAAAACTAGACCTGTGTTTTTAATGAACTTTTTAAACCTGAGAATTTAAAATATGCATGGTTTTATATTTCTTATTCATTGGTGACTTAGCTATCACATTTAGTGGTTACTGAAATTTATTTTCAAAAAGGGATATCTGAAAAATTAGTAAATTTAGTTTGGTATTTTTCCTAACTACTAAGCACATATCTGGGAGGAATGTGTGGAAGCCATGGCTCTAAAGATACAAGTGGGAGAAAGATAGGAAGCTAGAAGTGATGAGAAAAATGAAACTGAGATTTGGTTGGTGATTATTTCTGAAGCATTAGAGGTCAAGATTTTTACTTATTTCCTGGAAATGTATATGAAATTCGTACCAGGATTTGGATATGCATCAAAATCACACAGTGAATTTTGTGACTTCGTCTGCCCTTACAGAGAATCATTTCCCATCTGACCTCAGTCTGCTTTATTTTATGAAACTTTAAATTATAATACCTGAGTTTATGAACTAATACTACTAACAAAAGACTCCATTACTATGATATTTTTTAACACACTAGAGAAATTACAGGTATTTTAATGTGATAATTTTTAAGGCTTATATGTTTTTCAACTCTGCATCATTTTTATGAGTTAAGAAGTAGTTCAGCTCAAACCAGGTGAGGGGTCCTGGGGGACTGGAAGTCTAGGACTGACTCAAAGTGTCAGTAAACAATGACTATTTCCTTCATTTTACTGATGTCATTTAAAAACTAAGCACTCAGGATAAGTACTGTGCTAATATCATGTAATCACTTAATGTAATTGATTAAGAAAAGACTCCTTAAGTAGTTCATAGTCAGAAATAATGCAACACAGCAACAGCAGGGGAAAGATAAGCATTAACAGGGTGGGCATGGTGAACTCAAGACACAGTCTTCTATATCATCCCTCTTCTGGGCCTCGCAGGACTTGCTGGTCTCCAGATGCTAAACCACCACGGGCGTGTGCATGGAGCATCTTGGTACCAAGAAGTCCAAAGTCTGTGTGTGGTAGGGATTTCTCATTAAAATCATTGAAAACCCCTGGACTCCTCAAAATTGAGGTAGAAGAAATAAATCCAGTGATTATTACCAAACAACTTTGACAGGTTAGTCTGTCTTGCCTTGAAACAGCTCATGGACCCCTATTTGCAAAACACCTTTTTTCCCTGGTTAGTATATCTCGCAGCTTTGACCAAGGTTCAGTACCTGCTCTAGGCAATTCTGCATACTTTGTCAGTCCATTCGGTTTCTGGATTAACTCATGCTCTCTAATATGTAGTGCATAACACATTTACGGCTCTCCTTTTGACTTTAGATTCATACTACTTAGTATGTTTCTATTGTATGTTTCTTCTTTTAAAAATTTTTATTGGGGGGCGCCTAGGTGGCTCAGTGGATTAAGCCTCTGCCTTCGGCTCAGGTCATGATCTCAGGGTCCTGGCATCGAGTCCCGCATCGGGCTCTCTGCCCAATGGGGAGCCTGCTTCCTCCCCTCTCTCTCTCTGCCTGCCACTCTGCCTACTTGTGATCTCTCTCTGTCAAATAAATAAATTCTCAAAAAAAAATTTTTATTGGAGTGTATTTATTGTATATTTCAATATTTCCTGGTGAAAACCTAAAAAGAAAATGTTGTAAATTACTTGAAAACCTGTAATCTTGGGGCACCTGGGTGGTGCAGTGGGTTAAGCCTCTGCCTTCGGCTCGGGTCATGGTCTCAGGGTCCGAGAATCGAGCCCTGCATTGGGCTCTCTGCTCAGTGGGGAGCTTGCTTCCCCCTCTCTCTCTGCCTCTTCGGCCTACTTGTGATCTCTCTCTGTCAAATAAATAAATAAAATCTTAACAAAAAAAAGAAAACCTGTAATCTTTTTGATGCTTGATAGAAGGTAACTTGCCAAATGTAATATAGTTAAAAAGTTAGAAAAATGTTCTATTCTTATTGTCAGATCCTACAATATATAAAGCATAATTTAAATAGTTTAGATTCAGTTCATTTGAATCCACAGGTTTAGCTACTTAAAATCCATTTTTAATCAGAACATACTAAATGATGCTTTTCTTGGAGATCCGTAAAAGACCCTGATGTCTGTTGGTCCATGTAAAGTTATGGGAAAATACTTTTAAACATGAAATTATAAAGTTATTAGAAAAATAAAAATAATTAGTTCAAAATGATAAAAATACTGATCATATACCTCTGAAAAGAAAGCAGGAATCTCTAGATACTAGGGGACTAATTAAAATTTACACAAACTACCTTCCAATTAATTTTGGGTATGTAATTTAGCTTTCTGTGATGTTGTTTTGTCAGAGATGTCCCAAATATAGACATTTGACTCAGTCTCTCATGTTTTATCTCTGTGGACAAGGGGAAAAATGTGTTTAAATTATAAGATAGCCGCAGGATAGGTACAATCATGGAGCTGATTCTGTTACAAATTATAAATATTATTTAATGTATTCACTGATACTTCTTTATGCACTTAGCACTAGGAATAATTGTCTTTCTATAGTAACTACCTTTTCTCCCATGAAGCCAGACCTCATAGGTTCAGATTCTGACTTGTGAAATGGAAGCTGTGTTTATGGAAGTGTTAAAATCTCCCTGTGCTGTAGTTTCTTCACGTATAAACCGGGCATCATAATAGTACCTCCTGTACATTTGAGATGAGTATTAAATGAGTGAAAACATGTAACGAATGCCTAGAAAAAGTTGAAATTCAGTGAAACTTTAGTGATTATTATTTTCTTCTGAAAACTCTGATTCCTTCTTAGATGTTCATGTAGATTGTTAGAAAACTGAGTCAGTTTTATAGCCATTTCTAATAAAGGCACAGGATCTGATAGTCTGCAGAGGAAACTGTTGTTACAGGTTTCTCTTTTTAGCTCTTTGGAAGCACCAGTATAAGTCTTTTCTTTATTCTTTGATTTTTCAGTTTTAGGTAAAAATTTAATGGTTGCTTATTATAAAACTTTCACCTATCGGTTTTATTGTTCAGTTAAAAACTTTTACAAGAGTTTATGACATGTACTTTCTATTAAATGGCTACAGTTGTCTTGGGCTGTTTTTCTATAAGTTCATTCAAAAATTAAAACCAATAAATCGTATTTATAATGTTATGGTTATGAAAGTATTACTCAGTCTAGAATCAAGTATGACTGAATTGATAGGAAATGAAATGTAATTTTATGTCATTCAATCTGTGTCACTTTTCAAGGCATAAAGGTTCTAATGGAACCTGACTTAATTTATTTCTAGCCTGCTTGATTTCCTCTGGGTCATACATAGCTGCCAGGGAGCTTACATGTCTAAAAATGTATTATTTGGCCCTGAAATATAAGTAGGTATAGTATTTGAATTCAAAATCCTTCTCTTTCAGTATTACGAAGGTATTTTCCATTGTCTTTTAATATCTACAATTGGTAAAGAGAGTGTTAGTATTAATCTGATTTGTAGCCCTTTATGGTTTTCTGCTTTGGATTTTTTTGCCCTCTTTGGTTTTTGAAATTTTTATCAGGCTATAAGTAGATCTGTATTTGCTTGTTTGTTTGTTTGTTTGTTTTGCTTGGAACTCAATCTGAAGTTGAATTTGGGAAATTTTCTATTATTGTTTTCTTTCTCTATTATTCATTGTGTTGATCTTCTTTTCTCAAACCAGTATTAAGTGGGGAATTAGATACCTCAGCCATATCCTCTGGCATGTTCTTTTCTCCCAGGATCTCCATCTGTTTACATTTTTTTAAATGTATTCTTGAGTTTTCTCAATTTAATCTTCCAGATTACCAATTTATTTTAAAGCTATGGCCTTTTTTCTTTTTCTTTTTTTTTTTATTTTTCTTCCAGCTTTTCTGGCCCATTCTCAGTTTCCTTTTGTTACTTAAATCTCCATCCTCTCTTGTCTAAGCTTGAGAGTTATTCAGCTTCCTACTTGAGATCTTCATGTGGCATTCAAATTCAATTAAATTTCATTTGGCACATCAAATGTAATATGTTCAAATTATTATGCTTTATTTTTACCATTCTCTATCTTGCACCCTTGTCCAAAAAAAAAAAAAAAATCACATGATCTTTACATGGCTGATTCCCTCTTATCAAGTCTCAGTTCAAAGATCACTCTTTCGGTGAATGAATTCTTCTTATAGTATGGTACTTATGTTGTCCAAACACCAAGTCAGTTTCTGTCACTTTACCATGTTTTCCATACAGCATCCTCCAAGCAAATGATCCTCTGATGATCCTCTCTTCTGGGCATTGCTTCTCTTGTTCAGTTTTCCACCACGTTTACTCCTGACTAGCCTTGTTGATTAGAGTATGAAGGAAGTAGTGATGTGTGACTTCTGAGGCTAGGCTGTAAAAGGCATGTGGCTTCTACCTTGGTCTTCTGGGTCATCAGCTCTGGAGAAATCCGGCTACCACGTTGAGAAGACATTCAGACAGCTTTCTGGAGAGGCTTACACAAGGAAGAAGTTAGGCCCGCCAATAGCCAGTGCCAACTAACCAGCTCTGTGAGGGCAGCACCTTGGTGCGAGATCTTCCAGCCTCAGTAAGACCTTGAGATACTTGCAGCCCTGTCAACATTTGATTTAACTTAGTGAAAAGCACCAAGCCAGAACTGCGTCAAGCATCTCCTGAATTCTTGACTCAGAGAAGATATGGAAGATAAAATGTCTATAAATTTTGGGATAATTTATTATATAAGTTAGAATAAAAGAGAGGTCATCATTATAGACCTAACAGATAGTAAAAGGATTGGCCAGTATTATCAAGAACTTTATGCTGATAAATGCAACTTAGAATAAATGATAAATTTCTTAGAAAACAATACTATGATGGAGTACCAAGGCTCATTCAAGAAAAAGTTGAGTGTGTGTGTGTGTGTGTGTGTGTGTGTGTAAATGTACACATGAAAATGAATTTAGAGTTTAAGTTTTCCAGCAAAGAAAATTCCAGTATCAATTTGTTTGGCTGGTGAATCTTACCACACATTAGAGGGAGAAATAATGTGACTTCTATATAAACTTTTCCAGAACATAAAAGAGAGGACACATCTCAGCTACATTTATGAGACCAGCATTACCATCATATTAAAGTCAGAAATAGACATTAAAACAAAAGTCATTACATACCAGTATTGCTCATGAATGTAGATATAGAAGTCCTTAGCAAAATTTAACAGATTGAAGTCAGGAATATATGAAAAGGATAATACATTATGGCTAAATGATATTTATTTTTAGAATGCATGTTTGATTTAATGTTTGAAATTCAACCTGTGGAATTTTCTATACTGATAGAAGCATGGAGAAAAATCATAGGTTCATATGCTCATCTCAGTAGTTGGAGACCAAAAAAAAAAAAAAACTGAGGAAACTTAAAATATAAGAGAATTTCCTCAATGTGATAGATAACATATAAGTGAAATCTACAGCTAATACTATACTTAATGATGAGAGACCAAATGCTTTCTGTCTAGTATAAGAACAATGTCAGTGTGTCCACTTTCACCACTTTCTTCAGCCTTGTCCTGGGGCTCATAACTAGGTCAATGAGGCAAAAATAAGAAATGAAAAGCACAAAAGACTGAAAAGGAAGAAGTAAAACTCTTTATTCACAGATGAGATGGTCATCTATGTTAGAAAGACCTAAGGAATCTACCAAAGATGCTACTAGAACTACTAGTAAGTGAGTCAAACAGGGTTACAGGGCATAGGTTGATGTACAGAAATCAGTTCTATTCGGTATACTTGCAACAAGAAGGAATTGAAAATTCAGATAAAAAATATTTATGTTAGCATCGAAAACATGAAATACTTAAGGATAACGTTACAAAGATATGTTGACAACTTCAGCAAAATATTTCTGAGAGAATATAAGGACTACCTAAATGATGAAGCAATAGACCATGTTCATGGGTCAGAATACTCAATGTTGTTAAAATTTCAATTTCCTCTAAATCTGCAGACCAAGGACAATCTTAGTGAAAATCTCAGCAAGATTTTTTATAGAAATTAATATTTTCTAAAAAGAACAAATTTGGAGAACTTTCACTGCTGCAAAGCTACACTAATCACAACAGTCTGGTTTAGGCATATGGATAGAAATCCAGTTTAATGAAACAGAAAAGAGAGTTCCAATATCGACCTGAACAGACATGAACAACTGATTTTTGACAAATGCACCAGAATAATTCAGTGGGGGAAATTATAGTCTTTTCAACACATGGTGCTGGGACCATTGAATAACTCATTAAAAAAAAAAAAAAAAAGGAATGAGAACACTTGACCTTTGTCCCACAGTATATACAAAAATTAATTTAAGATTGATTATAGATCAAAGTACAACTGAAACCAAAAATTTCTGGAAAAAAGGCAAAAATCTTTATGACCTTGGGTTAATCAGATCTTTTAAGACACAAAAACAAGAAATATAAGAAAAAGACATGATAAATTAAACTGCATCAAAATTAAAACATTTGTTTAAAAAAATCCTTAAGAAAATGGAAAAGTGGGCTAAAGACCGAGTATTTGCAAAAACAATTATCTGATAGAGGACTGTTATTTAGAAGATATGAAGAACTCTTATAATTCAATAAGAAGATGTATAATCCTATTAAAAATGTGCAAATCAATTAAAGAGACACTTTACCGAGGAGAATACACAGTTAAGCACATGAAATACTGCTCAACATCATTAATCACTGAGGAAATGCAAATTAAATCCACAGTGAGGTACTACTGCACAGCCCCTAGTATGGCCGAAATTTAAAAGACTGATAATACTAGGCATTGACAAGGATGTGGAGCAAATTTAACATTCATTTGTTGCCAGCAGGAATGCAAACTAGCACAGCCATTTTGCAGAATAGTTTGGCAAATTCTTATGAAGTTAAGCATGTATTTGCCATATCAGCCAGCAATTCTATTCTTAGCTGTGTGTTCAAGAGCAATAAAAACATACATCTACCCAAAGACTCATACTTACATGTTCATAGGAGCTTTGTTCATAAAGCTAGAAACAACTCAAATGCCCTTTAACTGATAAAGGATATACAGATTGTATTATAGTCTGTGTAATGAAATATTTCTCCGCAATGCTACGAAACAAATTACCAATATATTCAACACAATATCTGACTGTCAGAACTATTATATTGACTTAAGAAGGCAGACAAAAAAGGCTTTATACTCTACTTTAAACCGCAAGCATTTAAGAGGCATTTTTGAGGCAGTGAAAATGTGCTATATTGTGGCTATTGTATTTGTGACTCAGCTGTCCGTATATGTGAAAACTCAATGTATTAGACAACTTTAATTTGGCGAATTTTATTGTATATTAATTCGATCTCAATAAAACTGATTTTTTAAAAAATGTATGTTAATAGTTATGATTAACTTAGAAAGCACCATGCTAACTAATTTTATTGATGGGAATGGGGATTTCTACTTAAGAAAGGCAGATGTAGTCAAACTGAACTTCCTCAGTAATATGTATATGTTATTATGCTATATACTTCTTTTTAAAAAATACTTTCCATTATTAATTTTCTACCAGAAAAAAAATAGTGTCTATATTAAATTCTTGTCTGGACCCTTTTCTTTCTTTAGACATAGATTTGCAACATAACTTTTAAGAACTCATGTGTTTTGGGGTGTTACAGCTTTAAATGGGACCTTTCTGATCTTGTTTACCACTATGTAAAAGACATAGTGTACCTATTGTTGTAAAACGTATTGCCCCAACCTTAGTGACTTGAAACAACAAACTTTTTATCTCACAGTTTATAGGATCACTTTCCAGCTTTTTCATGAGACCCTCTCTACAGGGATGGCTAACAACATGGAAACTGGATTTCCCAGAGGAAGTAATCCAAGAGAGTATCCAAGATGGAACCTACCATCTTTTCATAACTTAATATCCAAAGTGACATTCCATCAGTTTTGTATTTTATTTGATAAAAGAGTTTAACAGGTCCCTCTTATGCTCCATGAACATCAGGAGCCAGAGATCACTTAGGTGCATTTTAGAGGCTGCATATTACATAATGATCAATAACTGATTGATGGATAGACAGGCAGTCTGATCAATGTTGTACCACAGTATAGTTTGTTTAATGACTACCCTCTCTTAAGAAGAACCCTGAAAAATTTTGAGACTATTTGGAAAAGACTGACCAGGATGGGGAGAGATCTAAACATTTTTTTTATACATTTTTTCTTTGTACATATATAAACATATATTCTATATATTCTATATATAGAATATATATAGAATATATACATATTCTATATATATTCTAAACATTTTTTCTTTGTACATATATAAAAATTAAAGACTCTGCCAACTTTTACCTAAAATAGAAAATTTTAAGAAGACATAGTAATGATTGTGAAGTATTTGAAAGAGTGAACTGTGGGAAAAGACTTAGGTATTCTTTTTAACTCCAGATAGCTGTCCTAGTACGAGAGGACAGCAATTATAGGAAAATGATGTTACAGGAGAGCAATTGTGCTTCAGTATGAGAAATTTCTAATAAATTGTATATTTGCTCGTCAGTGTCATTTACATTAAACTTTGAATGCTTTCTGGCAAGTACTGCTACTTTTGGTCAATAACATTCATCACACTTTTATCCTTAGCATATGTGTTTAGTGAGTTTTTGACATTGAGCCATATGACACTTCTGGAGATGAGGATTTTATAGGAATTCTAGCTACACATAATAAAAAAAATTAATCTGAAGGTCTTAAATATTTCCCTATCCTTTTTGGAAGAGGTTATACTAATCAAAAGAAAATATAAATAAATGCATGTTGAATTTTTTAAATAAATATGCACTTGTTTATTTTGGATTCACATGTGGATATGTAAATTTGTCTTTTTTTTTTAAGATTATTTATTTATTTGACAGAGAGCGAGAGAGAGAGAGAGAGAGAGAGAGATCACAAGTAGGCAGAGAGGCAGGCAGAGGGGGAGGGCGAAGCAGGTTCCCTCCTGAGCAGAAAGCCTGATGCAGGGCTCGATCCCAGCACCCTGAGATCAGGACCTGAGCCAAAGGCAGAGGCTTAACCCACTGAGCTACCGAGGCAACCCTGGATATGTAATTTTTAAATATGAAAGTTTTTTTCTAAATTTTTTTTACCTAAAATCATTGGTTTTCCATTTGAAGATTTCCATTTGAAGTACATTAAATCTTGAAATGTTTTTGCTTCATTCACATCGTTTTAATAAGAGGGTTTGTTGCCCTTACAGCACAAGGGAAAATTGAGAGTTTCACTTTTTATCAGAGTCTTGATTTTGTGGTTGTGCATAATGGAGTGTCATTTGTAATGAATGGCAGTGAGGGCACCACCATGTTCATGGAAATTCTCAGTCCTTACAGATTTTGTGT
The DNA here is from genome assembly GCF_902655055.1 of Lutra lutra. Taxonomy (NCBI): domain Eukaryota; kingdom Metazoa; phylum Chordata; class Mammalia; order Carnivora; family Mustelidae; genus Lutra; species Lutra lutra. The sequence goes on from NC_062288.1 coordinate 38,932,457, forward strand.
TTACATTACTCCCTTGTGGTTAGACAAGAGGAATGGGACCATGAGTGTTACAACTTTTAAATTATTTAAATTATTTTAAATTATAACTACTTGTGATAGAAGATTAGATAAAAGATTAAAAACTGGAAATTTCAAAAAAATGTTTTAAAGGGGACTTGGGCTTAATGAGACATTTTCTGGGGCCAATATATACAGATTAGCATTCAAAAATTTTTCCTTTAAATATTTGTATGCATAACTATTTAAGCCTGAAGTTAACTTTCATATCAAGAAATATCTGTTCTTGAGAAGGTATAGCATTTTTAGAAAATATTTAAGTTTACACCTATTATATAGCATATAATCCTTGAAGTGGCATGAGTAAGGCAATTTTTTTAAAGAATTTTTTCAAAGAATTTTTAAAGAATTCCAACTATTTTTGTTCTATATTAAAATAGAGTTGTAGGACAAAGTTCTTATGATTAAGATTAGGTTATATATAAAATTCATTTCAAAGAAGTAATGCTTATAGTTAGGTTTAAACATTTCAGACCATATTTAAGGTCTAGCTTTTAAAAGCAAACAGGTTGATGGGGGCAGGTGGGCAGGTGATGGACTAGATGGGTTAAAGGTATTAAGAAGGGTACTTGTTATGATGAGCCCTGGGTGTTACATGTAAGAGATGAATCACCAAATTTTAGTCCTGAAACCAGTATTACACTATATGTTAACTAACTAGAATTTAAGCAAAATTTTGAAACCAAAAAAATAAAAGCAAACATTTTCCTAGATGAATTTAAAATTTTTAAGTGGTATAGAGTATGCTATATTAATCTAAATCCCAATATAGAAAGGAAAAATATGTAAGAGTACCCAAATACAAGAAGAGGCAAAAGCTTTGCTGTGTAGGACTTCAACCTCAAGATACTAATAGCAAATCTCAGTGAAAGCAGCTAAATATGATTTAACACCACTTGCTCAAGTACAATTAAGTCAAATATTTTAAAAGCTATGAAGTTCAGAGTAAGGCCATAAAATGTCATCAAATGTAGAGAAAACTGAGACACTTTCTACAAAAATATTTAAAAGTACCATGGGATCTTATGATCCAAGACTCCACTATAATGAGAGTAGGTGATGTGTATCCATTTTTCTTTTCATTTTTTAGGTATATCTTACAGGTTTTTGGTGTGCACACAATAAGTATTTGTTACAGAATAAAATAATTGATTTTGTAAGAGCTAATAAGTATATTCTACTGTAGCTTTTCCTTTTTTAGACTTGATTAAGTCTACATTAAAAATTCTTTAGTATAAAAAATTTGAAGTTTTGACATCATTTAAGCACCATTTTTGACTAGTATATCACTTTTATTATCCTAAATATCTGCAAAACAAGGCACTCATAGCTCATCAATTTTCAACATAACCTCTCACATCATTTACACTGAACATGTAGGATCTTTATGACTTCAATTCAGCAAATTGTAAATGCAATTTTATAGTTGTTTAGTTTTTGTTTGACAGTGCACCAGAGAATTCAATAAACTAATCCAATAAATCCTGTATAATTTTGTCATCTAAACTGTAAAAGACAGTGCATGGACACTGCTTGGTCTGATAATAGATGAAAGGAAAAGGGGAAACTGATTTATCTGTCTTTCTCTATTGTATCTCAGCCTGAGGGAATGAGGGGGCAGTTCTTATTGAAATAATTCACATCAAAACAAGATAATTGTTTGAAACACTAGAAACAAGTCATGCTGAACACATAAACCCTCATTTTGTATTTTAGGTCTAGCCTTTATTTGTCCATTATAACCTTAGAAAATACTGAATTTTTAATCCAAATATCTATTACAGTTTGGCTCCTGTTACCTCAACCTTTATAACTAAAAAATGAAAAGATCAATCTATTCCTTGTGGAAGCAAAGTAAATGAATTTAGAAAGTAACAGGAAACCATAGTGTTTTCTTAAAGGATCTTAAAGGCTGATTTGACTATGTGTGTGTCGCTTCAGTCAGAGATAATGTCTAAAATATAATTCGTAATTGTGCATAAATATCAGTTAATTTGGTCACATGTGTTTAGAGGAACTGATAGTTGCTGACTTTTTAAATTGTTATAGCTTTGAAGACTTTAAAAATTCAATTTAAAGGGATTACATGACCTCTACTTTTATATTTTGATGGTATCTAAAATTAAGGTTCTCAGGACTTCAGTGCAAGTATTTTACCTTTGTATTGTGGTTGACTTTCAAAAATGTACTCTGTTTTCAAAACTAGTATGATTCAAATAAGAGGTAATTGGCACCAGTGTACACAGATAGTACTTAAAAATGCATTCACCCCATCTAGCTATTAATACATTATCCGGGTAAAAACAACAGCAAACATTTGTTAAATACTCTCTAGGCAGTAGGTCCTTAGTTAAGCTTTTAAAATGTATTATATAATATTTACTTAAGTTATTATATTCATTTTATGACCATCTGGAAACTAAGGATTAGAAATGTTAATACATTCAAGGTCACAGAGCCAGTGAGTCATGTTTCTGGTTTAGTGAATTTGTCCTATCATAGCCTTTTTCCCCTTTTGCAGCCACTTTTAACCCCACTTTTAAATTTTACTATCACAGCATATCCATAGTGTGAATGCATTCAAATAATAATAACCTAATTTTAAATTTTGCATTTTCTTCTCAATTGTTTATGTGCTAGATTGTATACGCATTGTTACAGGAGTCCATGTATAAACACGGCTTAAAAATGGACCAGACACTTAAGAACATATAGAAAGGTAATTTGAATGTTAACCCATTTTCCAAATGGGAGACTTTATTTATCACTTTCATCGTCCCAGGAATAGTGCCTTGTGTCCTTTCATGTCTGTACCACATTTTATTCTTTTATCCCTCCTTTAGACACCTGAAGTAGATATCAATTTTCACATGAGGAAAGTAAGGCATGGAGAATAGTTTAGTTCCACCTCTGGGTGCTTTCCCTCTGAACCATACTTCTCAGGATGCCATTCTCCTCAGGCACATGCGAACTATAAATGACAGCGGAGTACAAGGCTTTAGAGATGTGTGTGACTAGGTGCTGTCACGCTACCCTAAACAGCAGCCTGAATGAAGACGTGTGCTTTAACATAATGCTTTAAAAAGAATATCTCATGAGACGGATTCTCTATTTGATATACGGTTAGAATACACCTTTATTTCATAAGACTATAAAGTGATTTTGAATACAAACGACTATTGGGCAAATAGTGAATAACGTCAAGTTGTAGGGACCAACTCAGAAAGCCACATTACGATTTGAGCAACTATGCCTTCATGGTTTAAAATACGGATTTCTTATGCAATGTCGGACAATACTTATTTCCTCTGGAATTTCAGTTGTACGTGTATTTGTTCCTTTCAGTTTTAGCATCACAAATAATTCTGGCTTGGAATTAGAGATCATGTTTTGAGGGCAGGAAGAAACATGCACGTTGTATTGGAGCTTTGATGTATTACATAATTATATAATTTATTATTATATGATATGCTCTCATCCTATAATTTGGGCTTCAAAAATAATCTTCTGCTCTAAAATTTCTCACAAGGTCTTTCTTAAAACTCCCTCATTCACCTCTAGAGTCATCAGCTGTGGTTCTAACTTGTTGGCAAGTGAACCAAGTCTTATCTTCTTCTCTCCCTGAATTGTGTTCAGAGTAATTTTAAACACTTGCCTTGCAGAGGAAATAAACTTCTCTATTCTTAGGGAAAACTGTTCAACTAAAAGATCTGACAATGTAATTTCCAAATGAGTTTAAAGAATTTATGACTCAAATGAATCTAAATTCTAATTTACCTTTTACTTTGAACTTGGCTGCTGTTTTCAGTTAGTAGCATTTTGTACATTAATTGCTTCCTTCAAATTTCTGTCAGCTTTATAATAGGTTAAGTTACTTCTTTAAACCCCACTCTGTTATGCATTTGAAGACACATAAAAGATCCATCTAAGTTATCCTAAATCTCTCATTCTAGGATATGAGTTTCTTAATTGCTTTATATTTATATCCCTAGACATCATTTCTGACTTTTAGACTATTAACCAAAAATATGATGAATTCAAGACAGTCCTTACATGTCTAGATTAGTTGGGCATGGTAAAGGCTTTATGTACCTTCCATCACAGAGACCGAGTATCTCCGAATGAAATAGAAAAATAAACAGGTAAGAAAAGAAGAAATAAAAATGTCTTCATTGTGGATATGATCTTATTTGGAAAAGTCTAAGGAATCTGTGAAAGTCTACTATGATTAATAAGTGAGTTTAGCAGGGTCACAAAATACAAGCCCAATATTCAAAAGTTAATTATATTTGTATATTCAAGAAACAAACCATTAGAAACAAATTTAAAAATCAGCACCATGTCCAGTAACTTGAAAAAACATGAAATAGAGATAAATTTAACAAACCGTAGCTACAACTTTGCCTGAATGTTTGTAGTGTATTGCTGAAAGTAAAAAAAATCTAAATAAATGCAGAAATGCACCATGTTCATGGATTTCCATGAACTATTTCCACAAATAGATCTAGAAAGTCAAAGCAATCCCAAATCAAACATCAAATGGGCCTTTAAAAGAAATTGATGAGCTGATTGTAAAATTTATGTGAAAATGTAGGTAAATTGGAATAGTCAAAATAGTTTTGGAAAAGATATACAGAGTTCGAAAATTCACACCACCTAGTTTCAAGAGTGATTACATAGTAATCAAGGCAGTGTGGTATTCACACAAGGATAAGTACATCAGTGGAAGAGATTGGAAAAGTCCCAAAATTCAGCCCACAAGTATCTAGTCAACTGATTTTCAACAAATATGCTAAAGTAAATTCAATGGCACTAATGAATAGTCTTTTCAATAAATGGTGTGGAAACAACTAGTTATCCATGTGGAAAGTGATGAAGCTCCACCCTTACCAAACATTGTGCATGAAAATTAATTTGAAAGATACAGATCTAATACAAATTCAAAACATTAACACTTCAGTAGGAAAATAGGAGAAATCTTAAAAATCTTACATGAGGCAAAGATTTCTTAGATAGGAAAAAAAAAGACACAAATCTTTTAAAAAGTTATCAATTGAACTTCCTTGAAGTTCAATTTATAAGACACAATTAAGAAAATTAAGAGGTTGGGGTGCGTGGCATGATCCCAGGGTCCTGGGATCGAGCCCTGCATAGGGCTCCTTGCTCCCTGCTCAGAGAGCCTGCTTCTCCCTCTGCCTGCCACGCTCCCTGCTTTCGGTCTCTCTTTCTCTTTGACAAAAAAATAAAATAAAATAAAATAAAATATTTTTAAAAAATTTTAAGGGGCCCCTGGGTGGCTCTGTGGGTTAAGCCTCTGCCTTCAACTCAGGTCATGATCTCAGGGTCCTGGGATCGAGCCCCGCATCGGGTTCTCTGCTCAGCAGGGAGCCTCCTTCCCCTCGCCCCCCCCCCCCCCGCCTGCTGCTCTGCCTACTTGTGATCTCTCTCTCTGTGTCAAATAAATAAATAAAATCTTTTAAAAAATTTTTAAAAAGGAAAAAAGAGAAAAGAGGTTAAATCACAGACTGGGAGGGGATAATAAATCAAACAGATACACAGGCATTATTTGTATGTATGTATGTATCTATGTGTGTTTATTACATACAGTATACATAGATAAAGATATGCATCCAGAATGTATAAAGAACTATTACAGCACAATAATAAAAAGCTGGATAATCCAGATTTTTTTAAATTGGCAAAAGATTTGAAAAAATATTTCACTGAAAAAGATATAAGAATGCTCAGTAAGTGCATGAAAAGATACTTAAATGTCATTGGTCATCAAAGCATTGGAATTATGGGGCCCCTGGGTGGCTCAGTCATTAAGCATCTGCCTTCCACTCAGGTCACGATCTCAGGGTCCTGGGATCAAGCCCCGCATCAGGCTCCCTGCTCAGCGGGGACCCTGCTTCTCCCTCTCCCACTCCCCCTGCTTGTGTTCCCTCTCTCACTGTGTATCAAATAAATAAAGAAAATCTTAAAAAAAGGTTAAAAAAAAGGCATTGGAATTAAAACCATTATAAAGGTACCATTAGATATTCAGAGGAATAGCTAGAATTCTAAAAGACAGTACCAAGTGTTGGTTAGAATGTAAAGCAACTGTAACTTTCCTGCATTACTAGCAGGACTATAAAATGGTATGACCACTTTGAAAAATAATTTGGCAATTTCTTTAAAATTTGAAGATACTGTAGACTATCAATTCCACTATTAGTTGTGTAAGAGAAATGAAATTTATGCCCCCCCAACGACTTGCACACAAATGTAACTTTGCTCATAATAACCAAAATCCAGCCTAAATATCTAGCCTAAATATCTAGCCTAAATCTAGAAGAATAGATAAGCAAATGTAGTACATTTTGGTACTGGTACATCTGGTACATCTGGTACAATGAAATACTATTCAGTAATAAAACAGAATGAATTACTGATACTTGCATCAGCATGGATAAGTCTCAAAACATGGTGAGCCAAAGAAGTCAGACACTCTATGATTCTGAAACTCTAGAAAAAACAAATCTAATATGGGCCCAAGGTGAGGATGATTTCCTAGAAAGGGAAATGGTATATTTTAGGTTGATGGAAATGTGTATTTTTATTGATGTGGTGATTACAGGTTATGCGTGTGAAACTTATCAAACTGTGCATTTAATACTGATCATAATAATTATGTGTAAATTATACCTGAATAAGGATGAAAATTATATAATTTATAAACTCTACTTATACTTGATTCCCAAAGGAAAATAACTCAAATGGTTAATGAGCACCCAAAAGCGTAACTTCAAAGTCCTGTTTGGAACTATATTAAAATACTGCTATAAAGACAATTAATTTCTAGCATCTAAGCATAAAAATTTTGACTTGTAGTGTATTTTTACAGAGAATGGTGGTGTATTTCATTTAAACTTGTGATCCAATACAGCAACATACTATAATCCAAGAACAACATCAGTTAACTATAGAAACATGATTAAACAAAGAGTCACAACCAAAATAATGAAATTAAATGATATGTAGAAACTAAATAATGTGTACTACTCATATATTTTTAGAAAAATAGAACCATATATTAGTATGAAAAGATTTGTTAAGAGAATAGTAATTTGTTAAGCAAGACACAGTATTGATGAAGTTGTATCCTAAGTGATTGCAGCTTGCAACAGTGAATGACTTCCTTACTTTTATACTTTTTCTTACAGTAATTGATTTGAACAGATATTTCCCTTTGTCCCTTTATTTCTTGAAACCACACTTTTCCTCATAGCATCTCTTTCTCCCAAACTATGACCTCTTTTTATTTTAGTTTTCCTTTTCTTTTTTTTTTTAGGGTGTTTTTTTGTTTTTGTTTTTGTTTAGTTTTTCTTCTAAACAAAACCCAAAACCTGTATTTGTTTCCCCTTCTTATTTCCAGAGTTATAGTAACTTAGCAGAAGTTAATGCCTCTCTATTTACTCACCTAAGGCATTCTATTCCTCAGAATGTTTTTGAAGCAGTTTTCGCATTGTAAAAAGATCAGTATTAGGGAAATGATTCTCAAGTACAGCTGTACAAGAAATTAAGAGTTTGCTTCCACTTTGTAGAGTATCAAAAATTTGTGAAGTACTGTAGAATGGATTACATCTCTTTTGTCTTCTCCCAAAGTAATTTTTTTTTTTCCTTTTTAGAGAGAGCAGCCTGCAAGTGGGGGGTTGGGGGTGGCAGAAGGAAAAGAAGAGAGAATCTTGAGCTGGTTCCACACCCAGCACCCACTGGAGGCAGGGCTAGTTTCAAGACCCTGAGATCATGACCTGAGTGAAAATCAGGAGTCAGATGCTTAACGGACTGAGCCACCCAGACACACCATTTTTTAATTGTCCCTTACTTTTCCCCTTTCTTTTCCTTTAGGGTACGTCTGCAGTCACCTGTTCAGTTGACAGCTAACCTCCTCTTCCATTCAGGCATACCATTTATAGTATATATGTGATACTCTCTTCTTGAGGCTTGACGGACCTTGATGAGCTATCAAGCTCAGTTGCTTTTTTTTTTTTTTTTAAGCTGGAGAATCCAACCATATTGGTCTCTTTTCACCTTTCTACAGATTCGTTATTGGGCGAGAAAAGCCAGGACAAGTGAGTGAGGTTGCCCAGTTGATAAGCCAGACGCTGGAACAAGAAAGGCGCCAGAGAGAGCTGTTGGAGCAGCACTACGCCCAGTATGACGCCGACGACGATGAGGTAGGTGGCGCTCACAAGGTCCTTCCTGCCTTTCTCCCCACTATGTTCCTCCTTTACAAAACTCTCTTTATCACGGAAAAGTAGGATTGGTTCTTTGCAGTTTCTCAGGGAGAATGTGTCTACATTCAAACTCACAGAAAAGAAATATTACTTACATCTGTTATTAACTTATGAATCAAGTAATGGTATCCTGTTTACAGCATGAAGGCTTTGAGATCAAATAAGTCATGTTTTACTGCACTATTAAAAGAAATTCACTGAAACAAAAAAAAGAGTAAAAACACTAACACATGAATAGTAACTGTCTTTATTGTTGGAATTTGGTGATTTTCTCTCTCTGCTTTGTATTTTTTCCATTTCTCCCCCAATTTTCTACAGTAAGTTTGTAACACTTTTTGGGAAAAAAAAAAAAAACCACAAAACATTTTGATCGAAAAAACGCACACGTACGTACACAAACACACACAGAAAAGTACTAAAAACTGCTGGGTGTTTTCAGGTTTCTTTTTTCCAGGAAGAGAAAATCCTTTGGATCTGCTTGCTGTGATTTGTGCTAACTTAATGCAGAACAAAGCATTTCCACCACACATATCCCATAGAGCAGATACATATTGGAATAATTTTGTGTCCTGCTTTCTGTAGAAGATCAAGTAAATGAATAGAAGCTAACCCCCAAGTGAAAATGGCTCTCCGGAATCCATGTGTGTTGTAATGTAATACAGATGCTGGTCTATTTCTAATGTAAATGCCAAATGTGCATTGATATAATGGGACAACATGCTTTATTATAAACATGTTTAAACATGTATGTGTTTCATATTTGCATGTCAAAAGACCCATCAATAATTTAATCTGAGTATTTCATACTCCATAAACATAGTAAATATTCAGGTAAAACATATTATTTTTACCACCTGATATAAGGACAGTGCAACTTTGTATGTTCAACCTCTACTCATCTGAATATATTCTTTTTCCAGAGCCATTTGTTGGTCTCTAGCCAGGACATAGTGAAGATTAATAAATAGACATTGAAATATTTTCATGTGTTTTTAGTCTGGAATGTTTTAAGCCAAGTATATCTTAACTTTTTATGTGTTAGTAGTTCAGTGTAATTTATTCTCCATTCATTATAGTAGACAACTAAAAATGGTCTATCAGCTAAGTTTTGATTGGAGAATAAACATTACAAAGTCTTCACGTGATTAAATTCGTCTCTTAGAATTCTGTTTAGTTGATTTAAGTTTTTACTTGCAGAGTCCATCTGAAATGGCAAGTATTTTTTTTTACTATACTGAGATAAAATGTACAAAAATGTTGCCTTGGTTTAGAAATTAAAAACGATTTCCTCCAATATTTAAATTTTCATCTTAGCCTTCAGTTTCTCTTTGCTAGTGTTTTGTATTTTATCAGAGACATTGATTTGCTTGGGTGGCCAGCCTATTTTTAGGATTGTAGAATCATTCTCTGCAGGTTTGGTTTTTACCTGCTGGCTCTGCTAGAAAGAATTTGGGTGTGAGATTCGGGAGAGTTTGGGTGACATCAAGTGGAAGAAGGTGAGGGGGCCAAGCTTTGCAGTCTGTGGGCCTCTGTGTCTTTGGCTTTGAGATTGGGCTAAATTTCTGTGCTCTTTCTAGCTTTTAATGTTCTGTGAGTGTGTGAACTAAAACATCAAGTCTCAATAGGCAAGAGGGAAATTAAGATAGTTCTTTAAAGCTCTCCCGGTGAAAATTTTAGATCGCCTACTCCGTACTCCATGGTGCTTCCAGTTATGTTGAGGAATTGATCACATTCAGTCCCAGAGGTTTCAACTCAAGCCCCTAAAGCTTTTTGTTTGTTTGATGTAATGTTTTCTCTAATTTAGTAATTTGAGTCAATGCAAAATGAATATTTGTTACTCAACTTTTATACTTAGGAGCACATCATATGCAGTTTTGTTTGTTTGTTTGCCTGGTTTTTATGAGGAAAGCAAAGTTGGTTGTCACCTGAGCAGGTATTTTCAGGACTAAGAAAGGTAAATAAATATCCAGTGCCTGGCACTTGGCAAGATGCATTTCCCTACATGATTTCATGTAGTCTTTACAGCACACAGAAGAGATGTTCTAGAAATGAAGCAAATGAGGCTTTTTCTAGTCATGTAGCTATAGTTGGCAGATTTTTTTTTAAAAAGATTTTATTTATTTATTTGACAGATAGAGATCACAAGTAGGCAGAGAGGCAGGCAGAGAGAAGAATTTGACAGACAGAGATCACAAGTAGGCAGAGAGGCAGGCAGAGAGAAGAAGGGAAGCAGGCTCCCCGTGGAGCAGAGAGCCCAATGCGGGGCTTGATCCCAGGACCCTGGGATCACGACCAGAGCCGAAGGCAGAGGCTTTAACCCACTGAGCCACCCAAGCGCCCCCAGTTGGCAGATTTTTGATGGGAATAGGGTCTTCCTGTCTCCAAAGTCGGGACTCTACAACTCTATATTGCTATTTTTGAATGGGGTTTTTGAATGGGGTAGACTAATGGGTCTGTCTTTGTTCGGGCACCTACAGAATAACTGGGTGACAAGAGATGTTGGAAAGAGGATTCCTGTGTTGGGTGATAGAGTTTCATGTAATACTTAGGTTCTGTGATTCTTTATTCTGTATTTCTAATAATAGGGGAATTAAATACTTGGAGAATTATTTTATTCTCGGCAAATAATCTGTAAGTATCCTATGAAGATAGGGTTTAAAGGGAAGAATAATTGAGTGTATGATTTTTTTTTAAATTCGAGTTTAGCTTTAGGTTAAACTTTTTCTTCTATTTTCCGTTGTGGAAATAGAAATCATATGTTTGCTACTATGTTATTCCAAGTAACCTTCACTTTACTGAAAAGGTCAAGGAGACTTTCTCTATGTTTCTCTCCCATGCTCCCCTCTGACTTGTATTTCTCTCCTTTTCTTGTGTGTTGCCAAAACATGCTCAATTAAAACCAACTGTCAATATTCTGTGCATAGGAGAGATGAAAGCTGTACAAATAATGAAAATTCACTCTTGTATAAACACTTTATTTAAATTCACTTTTTACTAATACTACCAAATATTGTTAAATCAATTTGAGTTCTCTGTCCCTATTTTTTATCTATTCTCTTTCTCTCTGTTAATGAAAAGTAAAATGTCCAAGAGACATAACAGAGGTGAGAAGAACCAATAACCATTGGTTATGCAATGGGTAAATGATCCTGAGTTAATTTTATATGTAATTGAACAATGTATTGATTTACGTATATTTGTTAATCCTGAATTGTGTAATCAATCACTTGGCTTCTCACTTTTCTTATCATCTATGGAATCATCTTGTGATTTCAAAGTTAGAATCATTTTTATTTCACAGTATCCCCTGTGACATTCCCTGGGCCAACTAGGAAGAAACCTCTAATTAAATGCAGAACAACTGAGTTCATCCAGCTAATTTCCAGAGCCAGCGCTTAGATCAGCATAGTCTACTGAGGGATAGATAGCTTCTGGTTTTGGTCAAATCATCCAAGGTTGATTCTAACTTGGAACGTCCCATTGATAGACGGGAGCTGCTTGCTCAAACTGCCTATAGGGAAAACATTGCAATGTGAGAAATATGTCCTAAAATTGTGAAAGTACAGTAGTTCTCTATCAAAACCATATTCAGGAATAAGAATACCTTATCATGCATTGTGTGTGCTTACATGTAGCTGTTTTGATGATTTAGGATATTATAAGTTGTACTCCAAGAGAATTTACAATATATAGATAATCCTCAAACTCTATTTAAATTTCTACACTTTCTGTTTTTTTTACCCCCAAATATTTAAACTAGAGGAGTTTACAGTAACCAAATCAGTTTTAATTTACATTTCTGTTTCTGTTTACTTTCCATTTAATATTATGACTTAAAAAAAAAAAAAGTTAAAAGGGCTTTGCCCAAAGGCTGAAGAATAAGGGGAAGGATCCTGTCAGGAAGAGAAAGATTAAATCTGAGCAATTGAAACATTTAAGATGTAGATCAGAATGTATCTGTAATTAGCAATTGCATTTCTGGATAATAGAATTATTGTTCATTTCTTTTTCTTTCTTTCTCTTTTTAAACAATCTGGAAGGTAACGATGGAGGATTTCAATAAGCCCCTCACACAGTCAACACTATCCCACGAAATTCTGGGGGTATGGTAAATTTTTCAACTAGATTTTAATTTTCAATAACAAATTTAATCTCCTTTCATACTCCACAATTACCAATGTTTAGCCTTTTAGTGATGGGATGTTGTAATTCTGGTATATGTTTTGTGTAGCATGGGTCATATGTAAGTTGTGGGTTTATGTTTCTATCAAAGATCATTATGCAGCGTGAAATACAGTCTGCTCATACTAGAAATGATGTATGAGCTGGTGCTGTAGCACTTTTTTGAATTAGAAAATGCATATAGTCGTTCACATTATAATAAACTATTTTATATGCACTTTGAAATTATAGGATTATTTTGGTTTGCTTCTTTAAATATGCTTTTAAAATATGGTAATTATTACATTTTAAAGTCTTAGATTATAGATGGTATTTCAAAGTCTCTTCGGGCAGTAGTTTATAACAAGGTTAATCATCACTCTAGAAACTGAGGCCCCTTCTCTTAAAACATAATTTAAGCTCACTTTCATAATTTTTTTCATTACTGCAAATTAATATAATTATAACTGTATCATGAGAACATTAGCTTTTAGAATCTTTTAAGATATTAAATACAATTTAGAGCAGCTACCTACATGGATATGCATTTTTATTGCTTGTGTTAACATGTAATGATTAGAGTCAGAAGTACAATGGAGCTATGGTTTGCATAAGTGTTAAATGGTTCATAAGAATATAATTTTTAGGTGAAAAGCATTAAAGGGATAACATTGAATTTGACTCATGCTGTTTGCTGTTCCTTGTTGGAAGCAGCTTGTGTTGTGTGAACAAGAAATTGCAATTATTATGGATGGCCTTTTAATAACGTGAATTGACTTTATACTGTTCATAATGTTGAGAAACTAAGAGTGGGAGGCATTCTCCCAGTTCTCAAACGTGTGTGTTCTAGCTGGCACTGGAACATCAGTGTATTTTCTATCCTTTATCCTTGGGCTGCTCTCTTTAATGGGGAAAAGCCTTCTTTAATTTGTGTTGTCAACCATTTTAGAGCACTGTGGCTGAATTGCAAGGAGTGTCTGGCAACAGCAATAACAATAACAACTATTTCCTTAAGGTTTGTTTGTTTGTTTTTTTAGTGGAAAATAATGCTTATATGCACCTTTCTGTTTCATGTGTGAAATTAAATATTCCGTGTTTCTTATTAACTGGCACTGTGCTCAAAGAACTTCTCTAGAGCTGTGTGTTCTGTGTGTTGAATAATAGTTGGAAAAATTATCATTTGAAAATAGTATTTAATTCTGAGATATGGATGCAGGTTCTGCAAGTTGTACTCACTTCCTAATGTTTAACCCTGGATGTTGTTAACCCTTAACACTTTAAATATTTTGTGATTCATATTAAAGGGGAAGAAAAAGATACCCAACAATAAGGCTGTACGTGTATACAATACAGTGTATATGTTGTTTTTAAACCCAGTGAGTTTTTTTTTAGAAAAGAATCTGTTGATACAAAGTTCTTCATTTTTCAAAAAACTAAGCACACATATATTTAAATTATAATGCTACTTATTTATGTGATTTATATGGTAGACATAGCGAAAGGTCTAAAAAAAACTATAACACTTCAAATAATAGAATAATTCTCACTATCTTTAGCTGTCAGTAACAGAAATAGAGGAGCTTAAAAATGGAAATCAAGCTTAAAATGGAGATTCAGTTATGGTGATGGGAGGAGCCTGAAGAATAGGAGAAATATAAAACCTTTTTAAACAACTTTAAAGACTCCAATTTGACTGGATCTTTAAAATCATTAAATTTAATTACATCCTTTAGTTTATGATCCCAAAATCTATAGTACTGGTCATTGTCATTGAAACCCAGAATCAAGATGTTTGGAAAACATTTAGTTGAAGACTGTGTGTTCATGCTTGATCTAGTCTAGGCATTGTACATGTACACAGACATACACACAGACACACGCATGCACGCACTATCACCTTGTGGTAGACATCATCCCATACTTGAAGAACCCTCTGTAGAAATATTCTTTGTATGTGAAAACAACATTATTTATGATATTGAGCACAGACAGGAAGATGGATAGTGTCAAGGGAAGATAGAGATTAGAATAGAAACCAAGGAGGGCACCTACTGCATGGAGCACTGGTTGTGGTTCATAAACAATGAATCTTGGAACATTGAAAAAATAAAATAAAAATTTAAAAAAAAGGAAAAAAAGACACCGTTGCCTAGATAATGTCATCTTTTTGTAGCTCATTTTCTTTATATTGTTTATTGTAATGCAAGTGATTTGAATATGTTTTCATGTTATTTTCTTTCCAACTACCACATTGTGATGATATTTGTTCATGAGTGAGATATAAAATACTAAATAAACTCCCATCAAAGTCTGCTATGCCATTAAATTCCTCTGAGGGTATGGACTTTGTACATCCTAGAAATCATGCTAGAACAATTTTATATTACAGTAATGGATCACGGAGTTTGAAGTGTTTGAGAGATGTCACAGAAATAAACACAAATGTCAGCATTTTTCCAACTTTAAGAACATTTATAAGTTTAATATTTTTTACCAAAAAGTTATAAAATGCAGAAAGGCACTGTGGGAGATGGATCTCATCAACCTTACTTTCCAGTGGGCCAGAAGGATTCTGTGGTGTCCCCATGCCTTTGCTCCTTTGGTCTTCTCTTCCTGGAGTACCATTCCCTAAACCCATTCTTGGTCGACCTTGTGTGCCTTCAAATCCTGTTCACTTTTTGGGTTCAATTTAGTTTTCACATGTCTTTTCTACAAAGCCTTCTTGGACTTTCTCAGCTGAGCTGGGGACTCTTTTCTGTATGAGTCAACAACAGTACTGTGTGTTGCTCTCTCTATCATCATTTACCCATAAATATCCCCCACTAGCTTGTAATCTCTTCAATGACAGGTTTCAATAGCTAGTTGATTTTTAATACACACTACCATGAGCACAGCACTGGGCAGACAAGAGGAAGCTAAGAAATTGAATTGAATTGAAGCACTCAAAGGATGCTAAGATGAAAACTGAAGAGTAGAGTTAAATGAGGATAAAATTTAGTTAGAAACATAATCTGAGATAGTGAGGGAAGAGTGACACAGAGTACATGGGTAAAAGAAATGTCAGACCTGGCAAGACTAGAGATGGGAGATAGGGACTGAGGAATAATCTGAACTTGTCCTTTGGCACTTTGGGATTTCACTCCTTTCTTTGGATTTTTGCTTCCGTATCTTAATTGTTTTTGAGAAAATGTGAATTTGCAAGAAGACCCTATCTCTATCACACTGCGCCAAAATTGTTGGCATGTAAAACCAGAAAAAAATGAAAATACATATTTCATTCCTTGAAAACCTTTGGATCTTAGAAATAGTAATTTGGTGACTCACATTGGCACGACCTCTTTTTAGCCATAACTGAATAAACATACAATAGAAACAGTGTTGTTGAAATGGCCTAAGTACCGTCAAGATCAATATTACATAGAGAGCCATCTTCTGCCCAGTAGTCATCATAGAAATACATTTTCATGAGCAATAAGGACTAAATGGTGACCTGACCAAAGACCCCAGTGTTCTAAAGCAGCCTTATTATGGAGGCTTAGCAGGTTTGATAAGGATTCCATTTATTTTAAACTGATATTGATGCTAGTAAGGGTAGTGGTAAAAACTCTTAATGGATTTCTGGAATTCCAGTCCTTAAAGGGGCCTTAAAAAAATCATTTTATTGACATAAAATTGATATGGAGTAAAATGTGTAGATCTTAAGTGGATAACTTCATTGTTTTATCATTATATAATCCATGTTTCAGACATTAAAGTTAACATTAATGAGGGATAACATATATAATGCACCAATTTTAAATGTATTCATGTGGGTCGACGGTTTCATGAATACTTTCATGAACAGTCAAGATACTGAACATTTTCATTACCTAACATAGTTTCCTTACAGAACTTTGCAGTTAACTCTCAGCCCAAATCAAACTATTGAATCTATTTTCTGACACTGTAGATTAATTTTGTCAATTCTAGAATGTCATTTGAATGGAACCGTAAAGTACACACTTCTTATTGTCTGCCTTCTTTCACTTTCATAATGTTACATTTATCCTAAGTATCCTGTATATTATGATGAGACTGTAATTCGTATTTCTTTGGGTTGCAGTAGACAAAGCCAGGGCCCAGCCAAAGTGGGATGTCTAGTTGGAGAACTCCGTCATAAAGCTGGAGTCTCATGGGCTACACTACTCTGGAAGATGAAAATAAATCTAATCTTCCACTCCAAGGACTGCATGAGAAATTGCCAATGTCAAACCTTGTCGCTGGGTGGAAGGGAAGAAAAATTTTTTTCTTAGACATTCTGATCACAGCAGCCTGAACTTATGCTACCTTTCAGGAGAAAAAAAAGCATGTTCTTTCTTGAGCCATTCTTTTTTTTTTTTTTTTTTAAGATTTATTTATTTGAGAGAGAAAGTAGGAGGAAGGACAGTAAGAGAGGGAGGAGAGAGAAACAACCAAGGGCTGGATGCTTAACTGACTACACCACCCACTGCCCAAAGCCATTCATCTTCAATGAAAGCTTAAAAGTTAAAGTTTCAACAATTTCGAAGTACAAAACTCACAGGGAAGAACAAAAGGAGAGGGCAGAGAGAAAGTGAGAAGGCAGGGGAGAAAAAAGGAAGAAAGGAAAGTAAGAGAAGTTCCCAGTTATTTTATCAATAATACCGAACTGGAACAAATATCTCCAGTTGTATATAACTTATGCCAGAAGACAAAAATGAAAGTAGTGCAACTCTGATACCAGGAATACAGTAAAATCTTGAGAATGTGAGATGTATTGGGTTATGAGGTATAACCTTGGTCCAAAACCAAATATTGATGACAAGATTTAATAGGTCCATCCTATTCATAAAAACAATGCCCCCCCAAAACTAAATAAATAAAATATTGGCAAATCTTATCCAAGAGCATATAAAAGAGGTATTATGGTGAAATTGAGTTTAGCCAATAATGCAAGTATTAATATTTGAAAATCAGTCACTACTTGAATTTGACATCATACTGGAAGGCAAGAAGATGAAGTAAAATAAGTTGGAAAGGAAGCAATAAAATTGTTATTATTGCAGGTGATGTGGTTATCTGTTTGGAAAACCTCAGATATGCTTATGATCAATTATTAGAAATATTATAAAATTTTAGCAAATCTAGACACATAATTAATACAAAATATAACATCTATTTCAATTTGCCTGCAGAGAGAAAATATAACTATTTTCTAATTATTTCTAAGTAATTATCAATTACTTTAGTAAAAAGGTAAAACCTTGTCTAACAAAACCTAGGCAAGACCCTTATGGAAAAAAAGAAATTTTACTGAAATATATGAAAGAAAACTTATATGGAAGGGTAAGAAACCATTTTCATGGATCAGAAGACTCAATAGTTTAATTTGAGTCAATTCTAAGTGTATTTATACTTTCAATGCTATTCCAGTAAAAATAATTCTAAAGAATTTAAAAATGGAAGTTGGTAAGCTATCGCTGCAATCTGTAGGAAAGAACAGTGCACCAGAAATAACCATGACATATAGCATGCCTTAGAAAAGAGATATTTATTATTAAACTGTAGAAATTTAGTCTCTGGAGCAAAAGAAGGAACAAGTTGGCCAAGGAGCCCAGAAACACCCCTCACATATATGAAAATTGGATTAGTGACAGATAACACTCTAGGTGAGTTGAGAAACGTTAGGCTTTTCAGTGAAGGAGACATGGTGAAATTGCAACCTCCATTTCAGTCTGTACCCAAAAGTTCACTCCAGGTGGACTGACTACTCAGATGCAAAATATAAAACTATAACATTTAGAAGACATCATAGAAGAATATCTTTTTGACCTCAGTGTAAGAAGTGGTTTTGCTAACGTGAAACAGCTAAGAAAGCAAAACCATAAAAGAAAGGATTGAGAAAATTGGCTAACTAAAATTTGGAACTTCTGTGCGTCTGAAGAATACCTACATGAATGCAAAAAGGCAAACCAGAAGCGAAAGAAAGTATTTGAAAAATAAATAACTGAAAGAGAATTATATAAAAAGTACTTCTAGGCACCAACAAGAAGAGACTATAAAAAGGGCCATTGGCTTTAACACTCATGTCATAGAAGAAGAACCTTAATGGCCAATGAACATATGAAAAGATGCCCAAACATATTAGCAATCAGGATGTGAACATTAAAAACCACAATGAAATACTATCTGGTATTTACTGAATTGATTTAAATTGGATATTTTAAGTTTTGGTGAGGATGTAGAGTGAAAGGAACTATTATTCTTTGTTATAGGATATATTAATTGGCCCCTCCACTTTGAAAAACAATTTGACATTATCTAGTAAAGTTGTCTCAACAGTTATATTCTTTACCAAACAATTAGTAAAACTCTTATATATAAGAGCTGTAAGACATGTAGTATTTTTCTTCTAAAAGAAAAAAAATTGTACACAACTGATACCTCTATCAACAAAAGACTGGGTAAATACATATTAGTATATTCATACAGGGGAATAATATGCAGAGTTCTTTCAACAATCCACCACAACTGGTGGAATCTAGGAATATACCATTTAAAATAAAAATGACACAGGAGCATACCAACAATATGATTCCACCGATAATGCGGTTTAAACCTGTTAAAAATAAATGATACATTGTTTGGCTCTACATAAACATGGTAAAACTAAAGAAAAACCAAGAATGATAAAATTCAGCAGAATTACTCTAAAGGGCATGCAACTGAAATAGAATGAAGAAAGCACACACAGAAAAATATTAGAATGTAGTGATACTGCTCCTTTTCTTGAACTAAGTTGTTCATTGGTAGTGGTGATATCATTATTTATATACTGTCTATGTGTTTTACAAATATGCTTCCTGCCAATTCAGTATTTAATGAAAAGACTAAAATCTGCCATGTACAATTCTTATATTTAGCAATTACCTGGATATAAAATGACTATTACCTAGTTCCTGATCTCTAAGACTTAAAAATGTCTTTAAGACTCCGCGTCTCAAACTTGCCTCAATGTGACAATCTCATGGTACTTCTTTAAAATTACAGATTTCTCCACTCAGCCTCAGACCTACTGAAACAGAGTATGCATTGTGTCAGGCCTAGGACCTGGGGAGTTTGTGGGAAGGGGTTAGGTGCGATCAGATCTGGAGTAGTCCAGCCGGGAAAACTGACCTTTGAGTCTTCCTTGGTATTGCAGAGGTTTTGTAAGAAAGAATTGCGGCCCCGACCCATCAGATAGCCATGAGGAAAGGAATAGAATTACCCGCTCTCAAAGGAAGTTGTAAAATTGAGATCATATTTATCACTAATTCATAGATAATCCATAGAAATACCATCAACGATGTTTGTGTTCGTTTTACCTTTTCATTTACCAGAAATTCTATAACTGTGACTTCTGGTTCTCTCTGATCATCTGTTAGCATTTTTGCAATCATGTGAGTCAATTAGTATAGGTACACACCGTATTTTCCAAGACTCAGTTAGTTGTAGAATTGCAGAATTATTGAAATAATAATAACATGTGCCACTTTGGTCCCTGTAGTTGTTCTCTTCTGCCGATTAAAAATTCAGGGAAATACAAATCTCTTAGTCTCTTCCCACAGTTCTGTTGGCATCAGAATAAATGCTTCATTGTTTCCTTGGTAAGTAAAACGAAACTCAAGGAAGCCTGCCAATTTGAAATTGCAGTGTGACATTTGAATTACAGAGGTCTACTTTGCTCTGTTGACTGTTTAGTTCTGGATCTCAGTGGGAAAAATAAGGATCTTTAGTTCCCTCCTCATATAGAATACATTTATCAGGGACTTAAAGACAGTGGCATTTATGTCTTAGTGAGTAGGTAGCATTTGTTAAGAGGAATTGAATTAGGAATTTTGAGTCATGGAAAAATATAGTTTATACTCGCAAGAGGCTTGCTATTTTGTTTTGGAAACAATAAATATATATGGTAAAGAGCTTAAAGCACTTTGAAGGCAACCTGCCAAAAAGTCAAATAACCATAGTGTGAAAGAGTCATCAGAACTAAGGACATATAAAATAAAAGTACAAATTTAGATTTGTGGTTTTGATATTTATTTGCAAGAAGTTTTTGTTTTTGTTTGTTTGTTTTCTGTAACCTAGAATCAGGTCAATATTGCATATATTCAAGAAAGAGACCAGTTTACCTGCAGGCAGAGTATATGGAAAGGAATATTAGTGGGACAGTCTTTGAAAAGGTAATTTGAAAAATAATATAGGGATGTTAAAAATCAGCTGAACTTTGTAGACCTTTTTCCCCATTAAATAATAGCTGGGAAACAGTTCTCCACGAGGCTTTCATATTTCTGAGGTACAGACTGCCCTTTGTTCGGAACTATCAAATGTTTGTGTCATACACAGTCTTGGAAGCTAGAGATAGTCTTTCCTTTTGGATCAAGGTTGGTGACATCGCCTGTTATAAAAGACTCAGGTTCCCTGAGCTCTGGCGTCTTCTCCAGACAGGCCTGCTTGTGCAGGTATGATCTGGCCCTCTTCTCACCAGTCTCTGGAAACTAGAGTTTGAGGAATCACCACAAAGATATGTTAGTCTCTATCAACTAGTCCAAAGACCCATTCTGGGTTAGAGGAATGTTCTGACCTTGTTCAGACCAGAGTCATAGAGAAACACACTGACAACCTAGCTCTTGGGAGGGAAGGGATTTGCAGCTGCCACAGTCAGAAGCCTGGGAAAGCCTCAGAGCCTTAGTGAGTTCACTGTGGAGATAGTGGAGCAAGGCATATAATGCCAGTTTAAGGAGACATACCAGCAGCTGGACTGCCTTTGACTCAACCCCTCCTGCACTTCATCATGCCAGCTGTAGTCAGTGAGACTCTAAGAGGTCTCAGAGTTCTTTGTGTTGTGTCTTGACTGGTACAAAGCCTTATTGGCTCAGTCAGGGAGAATTCTTTGAGATAGACAATCTCTTTTGGGAAATTATTGATGAATATTTGGGTCCCAACTGACCTACAGTGCTGACGAAAGTAACCTGCTGGAGAATAAGACCTCAACGGTCTCGCTAAATTCTTCCTGTTAGCCTTACCACCTTGGAAGATTTCCCTGTCCCTTATGTTCTAACCAAACTTAGGATTGGACTCCAGGCTGAGATGGCCTCCAGCACAGTTCCTGCTGTGGGAATGAAGGCGGGGCTGCTGACTCTCCAAAGCCAACTTGGTTGTGTCAGTAATGATGACATCTTACATAGTGCTTCAGGTGGGAGATGCTGGAAGTTTGGTTAAAACACAAATAACCACTGTACTACTCAAAACAAAATAAATGCACCTACTAGTGGTTCAGAGCCACCCTCTGCTTCTATGCCCCTTGATTCCTCCTCTATCTACCCTGAACTCTGCTGACTAGGGGTCAGGATGAGATCTCCTTTGTCCTTCAAAGAGACCAGATGCTATATGAACCCCTTAAATATGCTGGGGAACTTTGGGAGGAGAGGCACCCAAATTCATGGTTGTGTGGATACTGGCTCACAGATCACTGTCTTACCTGGTCCCATAGTGAGGAAGGATGCCCAAATTCAACTGATGTGGTTTGGGCAGTGTTCACAGTGGGAAGGGAAGCAAAATGGTCTTTTGGACGAAACCCTTTGGGCAGATGTAATATAATACTGTTGTGACTTCCACTGCTCTATGTGTAATGGAATCGATGTGTTATACACCTGCCCTTCTCTATCCCATTGGTGCCAGTGGAGATCCTCTCATTTAGGGATTGCCAATGTAGAACAGTAATAGTAGGACAAGAGAGAAAACACGTGTGCTGTTTTCTCCTAGGTGGCCAGCAGAAACAATATAGAATCCCAGAAAAAGAAGGAGAAACCACAGCTTATTTAAACACATCATGGTTGATCTCAGTTACTACAAGCTGAACTCATTCTGTTGCTTGGACTTCATTTAATAATGGTCTTAATGATATGAAATAGACTGACTGGATTTGGTGCTAGCCACTGTGGTCACACTGATCAGTGTAGCTGAGGAAAAATCCTAATAATGGAAAAATTCACCAGAAGCCAAAATGATATAGAAACAAGGGTAGATATCAATTGGGAGATTGATTCCTGTATGGGTCTCTGACTTCTCTGTGTGTCTGGTAAGCAGAGACACTCATGGCCTTTCTTTCAGATTACCTTTTTAATGATGTGTGTAGGGTGAACAGTGTTGGAAAATAGAGTGTCTCTCTTTAGGGCAGATGACAGACTTGCTTACTGCACATTATTAAAAAAATATATATGAGTTCCCTCAGTTCAGAATACTTTTTGGGGGGTGTGTGGTTTATAGTTCATGTTTTTCAATCAATGCAATTATAATTAGACACAACTATTTTAAGAGACTTTCTTCAAATAAAGAAAGAAAATAAAACTATCTTTTAAAAAATATTTGATATTTGAGTACTCACCAATAAATTCAATATAGTAGAACAGCTGGAAAGGGAAAGGATTTATTCAGTTTGAGGTGGATAAGATTAGGATATTCCTAGAAAGTAAAATTTAAGAAATTGTGGTTGAAAATTACCTCAATAATTGAGTATTACAGATTATAGTACAACGTAACTGCTATTCTTCAGATCTCTTTTTCTTTTCATTTAAGCATAGTCAGCACACTGTGTTACATTAGTTTCAGGTGTACAGCATAGTGATTTGAGGATTTAATACATACTGCTGTGCTCACCGCAGTGTCGCCGCCATCTACCACCAGACCAATGCTATTACAGTACCACTGACTCAATTCCTTATGCTGTTCCTTTTATTCCCATGATTTATTCATTCTGTAACTAGAAGCCTGTATTTCCTACTCCTGTTTACCGATCTTGCCCATCTCTCTACCTCCCTCCCCTCGCGCAGTCATCAGTTTATTATTTGTATTTACGGGTCTGTTTCTGCCTGTTGTTCGTTCATTAGTTTTGTTTCTTGGATTCCACATATAAGTGACATTATATGGTATTTGTCTTTCTCTGACTGATTTCACTTGGCATAATACTCTCTAGGTCCATTCATTTTCTCACAGATGGCAAGATTTCATTCTTTTTAATGAATGGGTAATATTCCATTGTGCATATATCCCTTTGAATTCATGTTTTCTTATTCTTCAGGTAAATACCTAGTAATAGAATTTCTATTTTTAATTTTTTGAGGCATCTCCATATCTAAGTTCTGCTTCACTTTTAGACCATGTTCTCCTGGCACTACCCTGCCTTTGAACTTTGTTTAGAAACTATTTCTTATTTTTAGAATCAAGATGTTCAAAACCATCAGGTCTTGGTTCCCTTCTGTTTAATGGTCCTCTCAATTTCTCTCTTTGGTCACATTTTACCATAATAAGCAGCATGAAGGAATCCAGCAGCACCTTCAACACTTGTTTGGAAATCTACTTAGTGAGATCACTCCATTCACTAGGGAGCTTTCCAGCTTTTTCCTTACAGAAGGTGATAATGTTGCTAAGCTTCCTGCCACTATGCAAGAACTACCCGCCCCCACCCCAGATTTCCACTTACAGGGTGTTCAAGGCAATTCAGGCTTGCTCTAACATACTCTTCAGAATCCTCCCAGCCTTCCTTCACTGCCTATTTCCAAAGCCACTTCCTCGTTTTTCTGGGTTTGCTATGGCAATACCGCCTTTCTATTACGGTACAGCAAATTACCACCACAACTTAACAACTTAAAATGAGAAATATTCCTACATTACAGTATCTGTGGGTCCATTTAACTGGATGCCTCTGACTCAAGATCTGTTCCATGGCTGTGAATAAGGTGTCAGCCAGAGCTGCAGTCATCTGAATGCTCTACGTGGGGAAGATCTGCTTCCAGGCTCACTTGCAACTGTTGGCAGGACAGAAAGGAAGATCCACTCCCAAACTCCCTCATGTGACTTTTGGGATGCCTCAGGTCCTTGCTGGCTGTTGGCCAGAAACATCAGTTCCTCATGATGTAGGTGTCTCCACAAGGCCACACGCAATCTGGCAGATTGTTTCTCAAGGGCAAGAGGACAAAAGAGATGCAAGGCATAATCTTCTTCTAAACTAATCTCAGAAGGGACATCCCATCACTTTAGTTGTATTCTGGCAGTTAGAAGTGAGTCATTAGGTCCAGCCCACATTCAATGGGGAATGGATTATAGAAGAGCATGATTAGCCAGAAAGAAGGATCATTAAGGGTTATTTTAGAGCCTGCGTACTGTGGTGGGAAATGGAGTTCCTGCTTTTCAGGACTATGCTTTCTAAAAGGAAGGGGTAGGGGGAAAAAAAAAACAACCCAAAGAAGGTATTAAAATATTGCAAAATCAAATGCCAACTTATAAACTGTCTACCGCAATTGCTAGAAACTTTTAAGAAGGGAAAAGATGAGTTTGAGTTGTTACAAAAAAAATTTATAGGCAAATCTTCAATCTATCTAATCATATTTTAGGAGAGATAATTTGCCAGAGGTATTATCAATTATCTGAGGAGCTGAGTGCTTGACAAAAGGAACATGGAAGGCCATATCCGTAACCTAAATATAGACAATAGATGCTTCTTGCTTTAGTAGCGAGATCGTAGAATGAAGTGAAAAATCAGAAAACATGCTGAGCAAAAAGATTGGCAAGAAAATTTTGAATGGCTTGAGAAATGAGAGGAGAAAGGAGTATCTGTCTTGGCCCAGGCATCATGGTGGATGTTTTACATACTTTATCTCTTTGAATCCTCTCAATGCGCTATCCCAAAATCTTTGGGGTGATTTTATAGAAGAGAAGAGCACGGAAGATGCATGCTAAATGACTTGCCGGCGGCTCTCATCAACTGTGAAATTGTTTTTTCTCTTTTGGGGCCCTGGTCTCTCCACCCCCAAAACCCATGCTTTGTTGTTGTTGTTGTTGTTGTTGTTGTCCTCATTGTTCTGGTGAAGCCAGGGGTAGTAAAAATTATCACAGTCATAAAGTCTCTGGCCTTTTAGCATATTCTAAGCACCGTGATTAATACTTTGAAGATACCACTACCGGAAATTCTTCCAACAACCTTGTGAAGAAGATGCTGTTATTCCCATTATAAAGATGAGCAAAGAGACTGAGTGGCCTAACATTACAAAACTAGGACACAGAGAAGTCAACTGACAGAAGATGGAAAGAGAAATGGCTTTGCAGGGAAGGGGATGCTTTTGCTGAAAGCCATCTGGATGGCTGGCACAGATTTAGGAATTTTAAACATTAAAGTGTTAGTTTGAGGTCTTTCTCCTCCAGAGAAAAAGCAACTCTCTTCTATTCTCCAACAGAACAGAGTCTGAAAATATATATAACCAAATTCAAATCCAGTAAACAAATTCCAACAAAAACTGCATAATCAAGGCTATTTTTTTGATTAGCACCATTTAGTTTCCCGGAATTTACCAGAGCAAACATTGCTACAGCAAAAATTACCGCTAATGGTTGAACCTAACAACAAGAGAAAATCCCCAAAAGGGTCATTTAGGTCCCAGCTGCAGCTGTGCCTCACTATATTTCTTACTTGAAAGCTGAGAATTAACAGGAAAATCAGGGCTCTGCTGTGCTGTGCAGATGTGGCTGAAACTGCATTAATTTATTCAGCAAACATTTGTTTAGTGCCTACTATATGCCAAGCAGTGTGCTAGCCACACTGGGATTTCAGGAATAAATCATACCTGGTGCTTTCAAGGAGCTTATAGTTGAAAGTGGTTGATAGAGGGCAGATGTAAAAGCAGCCAAGTTTTAGGAGTGGCATGAGGAGATTGTAGAAGCATAAAGGAGTGGATTAGAAGAATGTTCAGGCTGTGGCTTCATGGGATGAGCTGAGTAGATGGATCTTCATCATGGATGCCTGGGGCAGGAGGGGCAGGGCCAGTAAGTGGAGACAACAGAGGCCCGGAAGTTATCTTGGTCCTGGGTAGAAGCTGATGCCTCCTACCAAAACTGGGAATATAAGAAGAGGAACGGATTTAGGGAAAAGAAAAATTTTACTTCAGAAATGACCGATTTGCTCATAAAAGGTTCATGTAGCAGGGTCTTCCAGGATGTTACATTTATGAGACCAAAACTTTGCGAATGTCTGGTTACAAGACTCCGATTTTGAGAAGCTGTAGCTTATGTTGCCGTGTTGTAGGATTAGCAACACGACCAGTGGCAGCAGCAATGGCTTGTCTGGGGCGCCTACCATGTGCCATTCCTTGGTGCCTAGAGACACCCCTAACTTAATCTCATGACAACCTTGTAATATATCCCAAGGGGGTATTTTTGTTCTCAGTTTATAGACGAGGACTTTGAAACTTAGATTTGAAAGCCAACTTTGCTCACATCTTAGAGCTAGGTTTTGAATCCAGGGCTACATGACTTCAAAATCAAGATTGTTTAGTTGGCCTCCACTTAAGCAACTCACCAGTGTAACAGATAACATCCCTTCCTTCTCTAAAGCCTAAACTGAGATCTGCAGCTTTCCTGAGTGCTCAAAGCTCAAGAATGTCTCATGCGTTTGTTCCCACCAGTCAAAAGTTAGAGATTTACTAAGAGGCAGAACCTGTCAGCTGTACTTATTATTCTTGTAATTACGTGTTTTATTAAAATATTAAGTGCTCCAATGTCATATGAGTATAAAGGAAGCTGTGTCCATGAAAATGAGATGAAATGTTCAGGGAAGAGTCAATACAGATTGGTAGCTCAAGAAAATTAGGTATGAGAAGGAAACATAAAAGAGACAGACCATACACATCTAGAGGAATTTTGCATTCATTTTCCTTGCAAGTATCTTTTCCATCCATTTTAACACCCGGCAGTAATTCTATAGGTTGTATGCTGTGATTCTGGTTTATATAAGAAAGAGGGTATGAAACGTAAGTCAGCAGGCCGGTAAGCCAAACCTTTTGAAGGAGACTTCTGTGTACTTGCCCAGGGTGAGCCCGTTATGAGAGAAAAGAAGAGGAAGTCTCTAGAGACAGGTGGAAGTCTTCAGAGTGAATTGAATGAAAACACTTGAAGATACGGAAAGTGAATTTCAGCACAACAAGATTACTCACCAACATTTTTGGCTAGGGAAATATGAAAGGAACGTATTCCCATCTTTTATCTTCTAAAGCTTTACTTTCTGTAGACTGCACACAGCGTAGTATAGAAGAAAGGACATGGGCTTTGGAATATATTACCTTTGACGACATAACTATTTGCCTGACATTGGGTAGAGTCCCTTGAGTCTCAGTTTCCTCTAATTACAATGGCATAGTAATACCTACATCATAGTCTTTGCAGAATGTAACGTTGGGCACATAGTAAGTTACAAAGGAATTGCTATTCATTTTTTTGCACCCTTGGGAAAGCAATAAAAAGGTGTAAGATATTAATCAAGAAGGTAAATGAGTTGTGAACAGGAACCCTTACTATCTCTGTCAATTCTTATAATAAGAACTCTTCTCCCTTCCTTTAAAATGGATTTTCAGGTTGGGACAAAATTCAAGAGTCTCTGTTTACTTGAAAGATACCGAATCTGGCCAGAAATAAAAGAGAAGAAGATGGATACCAATGGAAACACTTTGTTGTGGCATATTTTTTTTTTGATGCAATATTGTCCATCTTCCTCTGTAAACATCAGATTCAGTCCAATCTAATGTTGAGGTCTATGAAATTCTACTACCCTACCACTCCATGTAATTTACTTTCAGATTAACCATAAAAATGATGTCCATTTTCATTAAAGATAGAACAATCAAAAGAACACATTATTCTTAATCTACTAAATGTAACTTTTTAACTTCTAGATGTTTATGAGGTCCTGTAGTAAATGCTTCCTTTATTATAAAGGCTATTTATGTTAGGAGTGGTAAATGATCAGTAAGAGAGATTGGCAAGGTGTTTTTTTTTTTAAGTTTTTATTTAAATTCCAGTTAGTTAACATAAAGTATCATATTAATTTAGGTGTACAATAGAGTGACTCAACACTTCCATACAACACCCAGTGCTCATCACACCAAGTACAATTCTTATTCTCCATCCCGTGTTTACCCCATTCCCTAACCAACTCCCCACTGGTAACCAGTGCTTTGTTCTCTATTAAATAAAGTTAAGAGTCAGTTTCTTGGTTTGCCTCTCTCTCTCTCTCTTTCTTTTTTTTTTCCCCTTGCTCATTTGTTCTGTTTTTTAAATTCCACTGGGCATGATGGTTTTTATTTTATTTTTCTTAGATGTTTATTTATTTATTAGAGAGAAAGAGAGTGCGCAGGAGGGGGGGAGAAATGGGTGGGGAGGGAGAGAAAATCTCATGTAGACTCCTTGCTGAGTGCAGAGCCCCACGCAGGACTCAGTCCCAGAACCCTGGAACGGACGTTGAGATCACAACCTGAGCTGAAACCAAGGCTCGAACACTTAACCAACTACACCACTCAGACGACCTGGCATGGTAGCTTTTAAACACCCTATCCAGAACCTCTAATAAGTAATAAGTAGAATCCAGACACTAAAAGACGTTATCTTAACCTTAGTATGCTTCTAAAACTAATTAGAAAGAGAAAGCATCAGTAGGTAGGAAGATGAAATGAAAGATAAGAAAGAATTTCGCAGAATTGCAGATAATTTGGATGTTGAGGATAGGGATTAATAAAGTAAAAAAATGAATCAAGAGGAAGACTTCTTAATAACTTACATTTATGAACATAATTTTGAAGACTAAAATGGATGACAAAGCCAGAACTATACTTAGAGATAAGAATTGCATATATTGTACATATATTGTATATGCCCTAATCCTGTTACTCACTGTAAGAAGTGTTAAAAAATAAAAGTGACAGAATACTGTCTTCCTAAAAAATGCCTTTACAGTTCATTTTTTAAAAAAACATATTATTGAAAACCTCCTTAGGAGGTTATAGATATTACCAAGGAGCAAGTGTAATAGGCATTCTTGGATATATCCTTTTAAAAATATTTGTTGAGATCCTATTATATGTCAGGCCCCATTCTGGGCACATGTTTATATTCCTTCCCTTACACATAGTGAAGAATTATTTTCAAACCAGCAAAGGGAAATCAAATTTTGTGTTTAAAATGTGCCACAGTGTCATCAGACCTTAAATTTAGCTTCAGATTTTATGGAGTCATTCAGAAAATTCATCAAATTGATGATGTGGAAGTGAATTTAATCTACCTGGTTTAGACCTTTATAATAAAGGCATGGCTTTGCTGCTGGTTGTAATTCGAATTAAAAACAAGCACCCAGTCTAATATCTCTAAACCAGAAGTTTCAGCAAGGTATCAAGATTGTGTCCTTACCAACCTTACTACATTTCTATTAATTAATGGCCTTGGGACTTACAAAGTACCTATTGGTTCTAAAAATACATATAAACAGGAGATGAGTTAATTTACAGAATATCACAAAAAGTAATACCAAATCTGGAATTAGGGTTCTTCTAAGATTTATAGGATCTAATCATCCCAACAAGTAGGAGCTGCCTAGAATCAGCGGCCCCTACCACTCCGCTACCTTCTCCTGTCAGTGCCAGAGGCACTTGGAATGGAGTTTCGAGTCTGCATGTTTTCTGACTGGTTTCTGAGGGGCCCTCTCACCCCAGAGATACACTGAGCTTGCTGCTAAGCACAAATGCCACTAAAGTCAAGGTCTCCATGATACTCGCCTTCACATGAGGAAGTAGTGTCTGAAAGATGCCGAGGGAGTTCCTTCATCCAGGTCAACGACCCTCAGATTCCTTACTGGAAGTTGTGCCTACTTCTGGGCTCCATCCTTTTAAACAAGTGTGGAGAATTTGGAGAGAAGTCTGAGCAGAGGCACAAGGACGATGACAGAGAATGAGACCCAGGAGGAAACCAGAATTATTTTACTTGAAAAGGAGCAATCAGAATGGCAATTTAATAGTGGTCTTTCAGACATTAGGAATTATGACATTGAGGTTAACGACCAGATTTTCTTCATGTGCAAAACAGTGAAAGAAATAGAATTTCAGCTCTAGCAAGAAGAATATAGTATAGAACCAAAAGAAACAAAAAAACAAACCAGCAATCAGATGCTGAGCCTATTTAATCAAAGGAATAGATCAGTCCACACACTTTATGAAAGTGTTTTTAAAGGCAATATGATTTCCTGTCTGTTTTATATATTATCCATAATACCACCTGACACAACAGGGACACATTAAATGAACTTTGTTTTTCGACCCTGTGAATCCATGATTTATCTTTAAATTATGTCATAAGGTGTAGATTTCCAACAGTTATTTTAAATTAGAACCTCATAGCTTGGTGCTGCCAGGACAGGACTACTTTCTAATAAGGTTAAGGAAGTTAGTGGTATGGAGGAACATTGATTCCAGGGGCCGCAAACTCATGGAGCTGCAGGGGCATGTGGGTACCATGAAGAAGTGAAGCTAACAGCGTACAACAGTGCAGAGTTAGGAAAGTTCTGGTGCATTTGAAGGTGTGTGACCCATCCCAAAGGGGCAACCACTGCTGACTAGCCCGTTGTTTTCACGTCACAACATACCCATAATGCCAGATCTTTAGCTTTCAGAAGAAAAACTGGGGATCTGGAATCTCATGTGAATTTTTTATTTAACATCAACAAAATACTAGGATTTATCAGAATGCTGTGCAGGCAAAGCAGTACACCTCTGTGGGCTGTAAGTTAGCAGTCTCTGGTTGTCCTTTAGGTCACTGGGTAACCAACACATTAGTTAGTAAAGACAACAGAGCTGATTGAACTCTGAAGCTTAGGAGAATCCATCTGCTAAACCTTCATAAGGCTTGAATTAAGGTCCCTTCCAGCTCTGCGAATCTTCTGATCTCCCCTTCCTTCTTCCCTGCTCTCAGTATTGGGTGACTTATTCACACAGTGGTGGGGATTTACAGGAATTACTTATTTCCCCTAGCAATATAATTTTATTTTGCAAAACCATCACATACTTAGATGGAAGACAACTTTTGTTGCTATACTAAAGATGCTGCTGATGCTATTAGATTTTTAGGAAGGCACTCACATATGGCACAGACATGTCACTTTGGATCTTTGAACTAACATTTGTTTATAACATTGGCTGCATGAGGCATGCTTGACTTAAAAGCCTACTTACACTTCGCCATTTGGTGACATATTTTATTTCTCTTTCATAAAATATTTTCAAATAACCCACTTCTCCCTGGGCTAAGGACAGCTGGATCTCTGAAATCCCCTTCCTTTCAGACAGGAGAATATGCCACAGATGAAGAGGAGGATGAAGTAGGACCTGTTCTTCCTGGCGGTGACATGGCCATTGAAGTCTTTGAGCTGCCTGAAAATGAGGACATGTTTTCCCCATCAGACCTGGACACAAGCAAGCTCAGTCACAAGTTCAAAGAGGTAAGTTGCTGATCTGCAAAATATTTTTCTATACCTTTCCATTTCATTATTACATCTATATTTTGGTTTGAAAAATGTATTGAGAAGAATCAGCTTTCAAAAGAAAGCCTTTGGATAACAGATTATCTTGAATTTCATTGAATTTCAAGGTAAAATTTAAGTAGATCTCATTCCACAACCATTAATTTTTAAATGCTTGTTATTTGTGTAGTGATAGGTTATGACTGGTCTGTTCTTCCATATTTTCAAGCTGTAGCTTAAATGTGCAGTTTCCGTGGTAAGTTCAGGTTTTATTTTTTCAGTATTACAGAATTTGGGGGATCTGACGATAATCTTTCCTCTAAAGCAGTAATTTCTTAGAAAGGTTTTTTTTTTTTCTTTTCCTAAAATAGACAAGATCCCAAAAGGAATCAAATGACATACCTAAGTAGTTTAATTGAAGAAATTAAAGTTTAATGAATGAAATTTGAGCAGAGTCACTAGAACTCCCCCAGGGATAGTGAGGTGCACAGGGACTGGTAACAGCAGGAAGTTGTTCCAACTTCCAACCGAAAGAAGGCCTTGATGGGTAAAGAGGAACAGAGATTCGTCCCCCTCCTCTCCCCACTCCTCCCAAACAAGGGCATCTTTATAAGGTCCAGCCACTGCTAAAAATGACATTTAGAGACAAGGGTGATAGACACTCAGTCCCTTCTCTCCTCCTCTGAATGCTTCCTATTGATCGGCCAAACCCAGGAGGAGTGTGAAGAGGTCAGTCTCCCAAGGCAGCAACTATCAGAAAAGGGCCAAGTAAGGATCCCAAAAGGGCAGATAGGTGCAGATAACACATACATTCGTCTTCTAGATTAACTGCTCAGAACTCCAGCATGTAAAACAGAAACACTGGTGAATGGGTCCCCAAACAGTTTACTCTTCCTTGTTTTAGGAAACATCCTCATTGTCAAGGCAAGTGTGTCATTATTTAGAGCCCTCCCACCCCCGCCCCACAATAACCCCGAGGCACTAAAGCTCTGTGGTTTCGAGCCTGTTAGGGACTTGACCATTTGGAAGAAAAAGTTCTCCTATATGTGAAAAACGAGGTTGATCCTTGTGAATGTGTAATTTCTAACTTTATTTCTGATTTCTAATTTATTTTCATTTATAATTTCTAATTTTGATGTACCGTAAATAGTTCAGTTTTATATGCTCTGATGTTATACCTACCATGCCTTAATATTGACTTGCCTTTTTAATTCCTTATGATAAATTTATACTTGTAAGACTAGTATCAAAGTGAATGTACTTTTAAGTGTAAATTTTTATTTAAAAAAAAACTTAGGTTTATTATAGAATTTTGGAAAATGCACATTTGTATAAATGCCAAAAATCTCATTCAGTATCCTAATTTTGTGGTATTTGGGATTATACAATACATGCTGGGTTAAATTTCTACTCTTGATACCTGTATAAATGAATTAATAGGATTTTCTCATGTCATCAAATGTTCTTCTGCAAATGATGTTTATTTACTATAGAGATCTCTTATCATTGATCTACTTAATTTTTTGTCTTAGAACATTTCCATTGTCTCCAGGTCTTAAAAAATTATTATTCTTAAGTTACACTGTAACTGATATGTGTGTACTTATCCTTGGGATAATTTCTCACCGTGGAATTGTTAGATCAAAGAATATGAGTATTTGGGGGACTTGTGGTACTTAATGCCAAGTTGCCACCAGAATGGCTTTTCTTGGTGATAGAGAAATTTATTTATGCCACTCAATGTGCTGAGTGCCCATTTCTCTCCCACCTGTTATTGTCAGGTTGAACCATTTCCATTTGTATAGTTCACAGAATTCTTGAGGCAAAATACATGGGTTTTCCAGATGATTTATGACTATTCCTAGTTCTGAATCAGATACAAACACTTGGAGACAAAGGAAGCACAAGTTCTATAATGATCGCAAAACTCAGAATTCCCTTACAGTAGGAGTGGCAGTGCTTATCTTAGGGCTAGTTCTTGTAAAGGTTTTCTGCATTAACTGGTATCTTCAAACCAAAGAGCAGTGCCAAGAAAGAAAGTTCTACTGGAAGTGAGTGAGTGCGAGGAAGAGGCAATCTAGGGACCTTTTTCTCTGCAGCTCTGATTTGGCCCATGAATACAGATTATCTAGAAGAATAGATGGACGACTTGTTCTTTAAAAAAGTCTTCCTCAAATGTTGTAACTCTCAGTCCAGCTTTGAGGCCGTGAGGTCAAAGCGGTATATCCGGGCAACAGCCTGTATTACAGCCAGGTGGGTATGGCCCTACCTTTTGACAGATAATTGAGCTGGAAGTGGAGCCCACATTCTTTTATGGAAGCTAAAGAGGATAAAAGGCAGAAACAGTATATGGTTATATCCTCCATTTTCTGAATTGAGCTAAGGACTCCGCACTCTGTAAATACTGTTTGAGGTGTACTCACTGTGTAGACAACTGTGGGGTCTAGACCTAGAGGTTGGCAAACTGTGACCTGTTGGCCAAATCTAGCCCAATGCCTTTGGTTGTAAATAAAGGTTTATTCGACATCGCCATAGACATCTGCTTGTTTATTGTTTGTGGCTGCTTTCATGCTCCAGTAATAGCCAAGTCAAGAAGTTGCATGAAGACCATGTGACCTGCAAATCCTAAATTATTTGCTATCTGGCTTTTTACAGAAAATGATGGCTGACTTTGCTGTAGGCCCCTGCACGATCTGGACCCATTGTATATCTAACAGAGCTGATTTATTTTTAGCCTGAGTAACCAAATCTGTAATTTTCTTTTAACTTTGGTTTTTAAGAGTTGGAGGTTCGTCCTCACCTCAAGGTCAAGCAAATACCACATTATTTCACTTCTAATTCTTGTCATCTCTTTTGTTATATATTTAACATATTGACATATTTATTTCTTCAGGAGATTGTCACTGAGGATTTGTATCTTGTACACTTTCACTATCAGTTTTAACTTTCTTTCTATGGTTAGCATAAATGCCCCAATACTTACAGCACTAAATATTTTTCACAAGATGATGCACAAAATGTGGGGTGGAGATGGAGAGTCACGTGTGTCGGACTCTGTACAGTGTCTCCTATTAGTGAGTGTTCTCTTAATTGCATTATGTCAAACCAGTACATGTTGCGCTCTTTGAGAAAAGTACATTGGATGAGATTATCTCAGTCAGCCCTCCTTTTGGCCTATTACCTATCTTCCTACCAGGCTCTCAGGTCCTCTGTTTTGGCTCACACTTGTATCCTGTTTTCTCATAGTTCTTGACATATGGTCAGTGGTTAAATATTTGGCGAACGAATATCATAAAGCATACTGGAAGTTGTATAATTCAAGACAGGTGCCTAATTTAATTTCTCCAAGGAGTTGACAAGATAGTTGACAAGATAGCACTTTTATTAAATGCTCATTTCTGTATTTCCCTCTGCTTGGAAGGCCAGCATTATTATCTACAGAACTGGTGCCTTTCCACTCTGGCCTGCTTTTAGCCTTTATATTCTGTTCTGTTTTCTCGTTCTTTGGTGCAATGCTGTTAGAATATACATGAAACATTGACAGAATAAATCAGATTCATTTAACTCTTCAAAAATTCCTGTAGTGTTCAACCTATTCAAGAAAACATTTGAATCACTTTATTCATTCCCTTGGAAAAACTTCTTTGCATTTTTATTGTAATTACATTAAACTACTAAATTAACTTGCAGAGAGCTGGCATTTTTATCACAGTGACTCTTTTAATCCAAGTTTATGGAATGTATCTGTTTAATTCAAGTCTTTTTTTCTATTAGTTACACAAGCATCCCTCCTATAAGTAACAGAACATCTCACTAGAGTGGATTAATCAAAAGCTGCCACAAAGGTTGTATTAACTTCACTATAAGTTAAGAAGTTTTCTCTATTTTTCTATTTTCAGAAATGACTTTAAGAGAGACTTAATGACTTGCATAAAATAGAAATTTCTGTTCCCTAGAAGTTTATTATTACTCAGCTGTAAAACCATCTGTGCCTTTGTGGAGGAAGATTTTAAAAACCTTTTATAAAGCTATTACTCTCTCCAAGTGTTCAGGTTTTTCTTGGGCCGGTTTTGGTGTTTTGCATTTCTCAAGAAAGTTATATGTTTCCTCTAAGCATTCATATTTTCTATCATTTTTATAATATGCTTTTAAAATACTGAAATCTTTGCTATCTATAATTAGTTATTCTTGTTTCATTCTTTATTTGAATATTTTTTCTTAGTTATTTTTCCACAATTTTTGTCTGTCTTGTTAACCTTTACATTCCTAATATTTTAATTAAAACATATTTAATATTTCCTACCAATATTTTAATTTTTTCCTCCTTTCTTGTTTCAGTAGTGATTAATTGCAGTTAGTACATTTATTTTTTGTAATTCCTGCATTCTGGTAAATATGTTGAAAACTATGCTTTTTCTAAATATTGATTTTTAACTACATGTTAACAATTTTTTACATTTAGAATGCCATTGTCCTTTAAATATAATTTCTCTTGGGATTTCCTCTTTTTTTTTTTTAAGATTTGATTTATTTATTTGAGAGAGAGAAAGACAAAGAGAGAGAATGAGCAGGGGTGAGGGGCAGAGAGAGAGAGAGAGTAGCAGAATCCCTGCTGAGCAGGGAGCCTGACCCTGGGCTCAGTCCCAGGACTCCGAGATCATGACCTGAGCCAAAGGCAGACGCTAAACTGACTGAGGCACCCAGGTGCTCCAAGATTTTCTCTTTAATACAAGAATGTTTTAGTGATATATTTTACTTTCCAGATATATGTAGCTTTATTTTGTTATCCTTTTGTTACCAGATTTCAATTTTATCACATTCTGGTCAGAAAACATATTCCATGTGATAGCTATTTAGAATTTTTAAGACTTCTTTTGTAACTTAATTAATAAATAATTTTGTTTGACTAGTCCTCATGCATGCAGAATTTTTGCATACATTTTGTGCTTAGGTATGAAATTTATATGCTTTTCATTTATTTAAATATGATTAATAATAGAATTATATATTTCTTCTCTGTAGTGTGGCTTAGATTTTTGTCTGTTTGATCTATTAATTCTGAAAAGCCTATGTTAAAATCAAAAACTACAGTTATTTTTTTCCTTCCTATAATTCTATCAGTTGTGGTTTCATATATTTTAAATCTTTGATATCAGCTGCATATATGTTCAGGATTATTATGACTTTGTGATTTATTTAATAACTAGCTGTCTTTTCCCTTATGATGCATTTTACCCCAAATTTTATTTTCTCTAATAATAAAACTTCATCACTGCCTTTCTCTTGCATCATGTTTGCTTCACAACATCTATTTTTTCCATCTTTGTTTTCCATAATAGCCTTTTGTTCAAATGTATTTCCTTTCGCCAACCTATTCTTAAATCTTACTCCTAACTACTCTGGGAGTCTTTGTCAGTTAATTCGTGAGCTTAACCCATTTACATTTACTTTAATCACTTTAATATTAGAACTTAGAATTGCTTCCTTATTTTGTATTTACAGTTTTCGTGCTTTCTTCTTGTTTCTTTTTTATCTTTTACCAATTTGCCATTAGATACATCAAATTCTCATCTGCTGCTTAAAAGTTACACATTCTCATTCTTTTCTTCTAGAGATTACATGTGAGTAATTTTGACTCAGTCTTAGGTTATTTTCTCCTAGGAACATAGAATGCAGGTCAATAGCTGTATCTACCATTTAACAAAATAATAACCATCGCATAGTTTCGTCTCCCTTTCCCCTCCTCTTCAATTTTTTTTTTTTTAATTTCATGGGTTTTGGTTAGATATCTAGTTCCAACTCCCCTATGCTTCTCCTGACTCTAATGGGATTTCAGTGCTGTCCTGATGTTAATTCACAAACCTCATTTTGGTGCTCCTACTTTACCACATGGCACCAAAATTTAAAGTTAGTGGCCAGGATGTCTAAACTTAAGGTGAATGGAATAGATTGTCCCTGATTTACCTCCAGATGCAGGTTTACCCAGTCACATGTATAAGATGAAAGATTAATTAGATTGCGGTCTCCCATTCCTGGTTATAGACACTTGCCTGCTTCATATACTCATTTTTCCCAAACATATCTGGAAATACCTATATGTTCTGTCTCTTAAGAATTTCTTACAATTTTTTTTTGCTAATTGATGAATGAGACTTTTTTTTTTTTTTTTTTTGCATCTCCAAAGTTGCATTCAGGAAAGGCAGTAAATAATTTTTATTAGTATGTGTTGTTGTACTGCACTGGCTGTTTGCCCCTGATCAATTCAGTCATTTTATCTTTTTTTTTTTTTTTTTTTTTTACTCATTCCGTCATTTCATTATCCTTTAAAATGTTTGATTTCTCTTTTCTAACTTATGGCAATAAATGCTTAGTTTACTGTAATACCTTATTTTTTAAACATGAAAGCACTTAAAACTATGAATCTCTGTTTAGCTAAGTCTTTGGCAACATCTTTGAGTTTTAGTGTTCATTCGGTCATCATTTTACAAATAGTCTTTATTTTTCATTTTTAAATGTTTTTATTTTCTCTTTGACTTGAATAATTGAGGAAACAGTTTTTAATTTGTAACTTATTATTAATCTAATGTTTTGTTACATTGTGGTCAGATAATATTGTCTATAAGTTTTTTTTAAGTGGTTCTTTTATCATAGATTAATATGTGTATTTGTGATAAAAGTGATATCATGTGCTTTCCACTTTCTGTATCCTTATCATTTTTTCCTATTTAACCTACTACACTGAGACCCATATAGTAAAATTACACCTCATTATATTTTGGGCCTAGTAGCTTTGATCATCTATTTTAATATTATATTGAAATCATATAAAATAAAAACTTAAAGATTTCTTAATCTTTAAATATTCTTTGTTTGATGGTAATAATGTGACTGCTACTTTTGTTTGTAGTTGCTGGATAAACACACTTTTATAAACTTGTGTATGTATCTGCTTTTATAATGTAAATTTAAGTGAAGTACTTTGTTTTATTGTAAATTTTGAAAATATCCAAAACTTTAGCAACTTAAGTTTATTGTTATAATTATTCAGAGTTTAATATATCTCACCTCATTTTATGCTTTATGATTCCTTTATGTTGATTGATTTTTGGTCAGGATTATCTACGTTTTTAAAAAACTATTCTCTATTTCTATAATTTTCAAAATTAAGAACAAAATGATACCATGTGGAGTTCTAAAACAATACCATTTGAATCTTTTTGATACAATCTTGGTTTCTAAGACAAGATTGTTGTTAATATTTAATTGTCACATTTTCAATTAGCTTTATAATACTATTTGCAATAAATTGTTAGACTCTGACTTACTCAGTTTCACCTGGTATTTTCTCTACACCAGAATTTCTCATTTCACGGAGTATATCCTTGAGTAATGTATTATGTACTCATGGAGGTTACAGCTTTCATGGGCTTCCTATACTGAGAATGGGAAAATCTAATTTTCATGACATAGGAATGATAATTAGTTGGGTTTATTATTTTGATTCATTGTTTTTTGTTTTTTTTTCCTGACAGTGTTGTAGGGTAGGCTTCTCTGTTGAGCTAGGTGTGTACTGTAAAAACTAAAGCGTAATGCCAACCTGGCATTTGGATACTTGTATTATTTTAGTCTTATATTTTACATTTTTATCACAATTTCTTCAAGTAGGCTTCCTTTCATTGGGTTTTTTTTTTTCTTTCAATTTGCTTTCCTTGTTTTATGTTTATGTTTTGGTTTGGTTTTACTTAATATTTTCTTTAGTTTCTGTTACTTTTATCTCTGTTGTTGTTTCTTTTCTAGAAACACTTTGTCTTCTGTATTAATTATTATGCTCATATTTTCTTTTCTATTTTTCTGTCTGAGGTTGTTTTCAAATGTGTCCTCTCATATCAATGATTCAGGTTTCTGTAGCATTAAGTATGCTTTTAACTGCAAGTTCATTTATGCTTTTTAGCACCTCTAACATCACTTAATTCCCTTTTTTTTAGTTTCCTCACTCTCTATCCATTCTTTGTGCTCCTTCACTTTCTATCCTGGTAGTCCAGAGAATTACCTTAAAATATTTTTATTTATGGGCTACCTCATTTTCTCAGTTTACTTGAGTTTTCAAGTTGAAAGTTGATATTCTCTTTACCGTCCCTTGAAATATTTAGTAATAGGCTCAGTTTTGCCTTTTTCTCCTGTATTTATCTCGAAGTGAGACAAAAACTTGTTTGTATAGTCAGCTGTTATCCACTTCTTAAATTATGTATCCCATATCTAGACTCCCATCAGGAGGACATATCTGTGTGCCTCGTTTCCTGTCTGGTTGCTATTTTCTGGCAGTCTGTCATCTAGTGCAGTTCTCTGTGCTTTGGTGAAATACTTCCAAATCTTCCACTCAGTTCTCTAAATTAAAGGGGGGAAAAAAAAGATGATCTCCTGCTCTCAAAACCCTTACTAGGACCACCCCTATCTTTACTGCTCCACTTTGGGGTCTGGAACTCAAAATATGCGGTGTGCCACTGTTCAGCCACCTTCCTGCATTATTTTCCTCTTCTGGTAGTTGCTTTCTGAATGAATGTGGAATCCTGAGAGAGTTGGAGAACCTGGTCTGAGGACAGTCCCTGGGAAAGACAGTAAAGGTTGCCCAGCTTTCTCACTGGATAGACTCGGGATCTTCAGCAGTCATTGAGGATGGACAGACCATCTCTCTGTCCTTGGAGTGAAGCTTGGATGCTTTTCTTAATTCAACTTTGTGACTCTTTCATATTCTAGTTACAGTTTAGTGTCCATTTGAACTTGTGAGTTTTCTTTCTTCCCTTTTTTTTTTTTTTTTAATGTGATTTCACTGGAAATTTAGTGGGGAAAAGGAAGAGGCTGAATCAGAAACTGGCTGGTCAGGAGATATTTAAACCAGTTGTCTAGTGTTTCCCATCACACTCCTCCTCAGTAGTCATGAGGATCTTGAGGGGGAAAATGGAGTCTAAAAACTGTGCTATTTTACTTTGCTTAAGTCATTGAAAATGTATGAAAAATAATCTAGAGAAAGTTATAAATGCCTTAGATGATAATATAAAGTTATCTTTATGGAAATTTCCATTAACATGTAGAGAAGCTATAAAATAGTTTATCTAAAATAGTGTACTTAGCAACAAACAGATACTTCTTTAAAAAAGAAACTGTAATTACATGCTTTCACCTACACCCATTTTCATCTACATCATTAATAACTAATTTATGAATACCTACTTGGAGAGTGGCCTTGTTAGAGTAGCTCACCCAAGCCTACATATGCTGCAATTAGTGGTACCATTCAGATTAGATTATTATACTATTCAGTGATATTCAGTCACCCAACTTCAGCTAATTTTGCATAAACTGTTCCCTGAGAAAAACGCTTGATCATGTAAAGATTGGTACTATATGTAAAGCTTTGAGCAGAAATTATAAAGGAATATGATGTAGCTTCATTTTTAACAGCACCTGGGTATAGGCAAAAACAGTTGTGATTCCTTCTTTTATGGAGCCTACCCTGTCATAGGTAAGACAAAGTTCAATCAAATAATCACACTGATAATTATAAAAAGTTTGATTCCAGTACTGAAACCACTTTATAAAGTTCTATGCAAATATCGTGTATTATTTCGCCCTTGTAAAGTAGAACAGAGAATGTTGCTCTTACCCGATTGTGAGCTCTCTGGCACTAGAGAGCTCTTTGCTGCAAAGACAGTGTTTTGCACTTTCTAAAGAAAAATGTTTCCCATTCTTGCACAGGATAGGTAAAGAAAGCGTAGAAGTTCAGTCTCTCCATTTCTGTTTCTGCGTAAGGATGTTTCTATTTCTAGCGCAGTTAAATTTGGATTGTATTGATTCAGGGATAGGGTACATGTTCCATATTCATCTTCATTTTGAAAGAAATAAACAAAATGGACACAGCAGGCACAACCTGCAGAGTGTTACGTAAGAGCTGCTGTTCTCTGTAGGAGGCATGTGTTTATTTGTGCTGTTTGAGCTGTAACCCCAGGGTAGACATCTTTGGCATTCACGTTAAAAGATGACAGAAGAGATGAGATTGGTCTTTTAAGTTAAAACACTGACCTGCAATCCTTAACCTTTTCTTTTTATTTATATCCTGTCTTCCCAAGTATTCTCTCCAAATCTGGATTTTCTGAAGCTCCCAAATTCTAACAGGTGTTTCAGGCTTGGTTTCTACTAACCAATCCTGTTGACTCCCTGCCCCTGCCATCAGCCTGATCAGTCTCAGATGGTGATGTGCAAACCCTTGATCTGTCCTTTGGAAAGGTTACTAGACACATGGAGAGAGAACTGCTCTAGAATGAGAAAACACAGCCTCTCACCAACTGTGCTTCCCTTGTCAAGTCACTTCACCTCTCTGAAAAGCAATTTTCTCTTCCTCTCTCTGTGAAATGGAGGTATCTCGGTCTCACCCTGCCCATTTGCCAAAGTGGGAGATAAGACAAAGAGGCCAAAGCCTAAGGGTCATCTGACCCAGCTATGGGAATAGAAGATTAATCAGGCTATATTGGAGGAGGTTCTCTACCATGTTTCTCTGGGGGTGATCTAAGAACTTCTCTCAGAAGGTGGTCTTTATTATAATCTCCTAAAGTAAGTGTTTGGAAGGTAGGTTCTGTGTCATGTGATGAGCACAGCTCACGGTGTCATTAGGTCAGTGCTAGTTGGATAACGAGAGAGGGAAAAAACCGTGTTACGAAGCTGATTAGGTGCAGGGTGAAGGGGTTAAGAGAGGAAAGGGAGTCAGACCTGAGATATTTTCCACACCAGCATCTGCTTTCCCTGGGAACTTGAAGAAGCCATGTAACTTGTCTGGGCCTATGTCCCCATCTGAACAATGAGGTGGACCCTACCTGTCCACCTTCCCTCACAGGCTCATTTGCAATGATAAAGGAGATGATAAAAGAGATAAAGCGTCTTACATAGGTAAGACATTTAGTGGAAGGAACTGTGAACTGAAGTGTTCAAAACCCAGCTCAGACACTCATTAGCTCTGCAGCGCGCACTACTGAAGCAGTTTCCCGCTACGTAACACGAAGGTTCGATTAGTTTTGATATTTTTCTTACTAATAGAGATGGGTTTGTAGACGTTCTCTTAAAGTGCATACAGCCTTAAAACAATTACGTGTCCTGTCATTTTAGGCCTTGGGAAGTCTAAAAAAACATAGCACTAAACTTTTGTCCATTTCCTGAGTAATGTCTGAATTTACAGGCTTCAGTCTGTTTTCCTGGATCCACAACATTTAGAGGTACTTAGTAGCACTCCAGGTTTTTATCATTGTTCTCCCTTCACCACTAATGTGTGCCGCTGTCTTCTGTCACCCATTTTGGTGGGATGGGAGGGTGGGATGCCTGGAGGTCAACCTGGCTGCTTCAGTTTTCCCTGGGTTTGCCTGCACGTAGTCAGTGGATTAATCCCTATATGCATTCATAGGAATAAACGTGCTCACCCGAGACAAGGATTTCTAGGCTCTGCAACCATGACAACCATCTCCAGGCTCTTCATTTAGTAAATGTCACACCTGTAGTATTTGCAAGGGCCTTGGAGTTCTTCCCATCTAGCCCTCTCAATTTTC
Source organism: Lutra lutra (assembly GCF_902655055.1). NCBI lineage: Eukaryota > Metazoa > Chordata > Mammalia > Carnivora > Mustelidae > Lutra > Lutra lutra. Next base: position 38,975,902 of record NC_062288.1, read on the forward strand.
CTATGGGAAGCCAGAGCGCAGAGAAGCAGCTTTCTGTCGGTCACAGTGATCTGAACAAGGAAAATCCAAAGTCCCAACAACCTGCATGCCACATACTTGGTTACCCTATGGTTGAACGAAATCATCCCCTGAGAAAATCAAATCTGGCACTTCCCCACAGTTGCAGCGTTCTTCGTAAAATCTGCCCTTTTGATTCTGTGCTACTCTTCAAATAGAAATAGAGGTGTTTGTTTTATTGCAGGTGTGACATTTTACAGCATTTAGCACTTTTGACTAAGTTGTGGTTGTGGTTGTGGTAATTACATTTGAGTTCTTCGGATCATTCTCGTCTTAGCCTGGGCTAACTTTAAACGGCTTATTCTGTGCTAGCCATTGTGCTAGCCGCTTTATGTGGGTTATCTCATTCAGGCTTCCAGTAAAGAAGGTCATGACCTATGAGGAATTGCACTGTACAGGTGAGCAAAGTGAAGGTAAGAGAGGTGAAGGGACTGTCCAACGTCATGGAGTTCATGCACGGTAGGCCTGAGATGAATTCAGTCTAGCTTCACACTTGGCCATGGTAGAAAGATCAAGGAGTCACTCTTCTGGTCAGTAACAATTCCAGATACTTCAGAACCATCTAGACACATGCATTTGCTGGCATTTGCTGGATGCACATAGCGGCTATTCAATAAATGCCTATTGAATCAATCCTTATTTTCAAAGGGAAATGGAACTGGATCTGGAACCAGAAGCTCTAGGCTCTAGTCGTGGTTCCAACAGCAATTCACTGTAACAACTAAGTCTGGTCAGTTTTCATCCACGTGCCCTGGTTTTCCACATCTTCTAGGGAGTCCAGAAATGTCAGGATTGGTGGTTCTGCAAGTAGTGTGCTCTCTTTAGGGCTCAGAGCTGGAGTAAACATACCCTGGTCATACCTCAGGCTTGCCTGAGAGATTCATCCGGACTAGGGCTTTGTTGGTAAGACCTCATGAGTGAGGTGGAAGGCAGCTGCCATGAATTTGGTGAGGCACTTGCCACTTTGTTGCTCTGAGCAGCTCCTTAAAGTAGGCAGGTAAAGCGTCGTACCACTAAGGCTATGGAGAGAAACTGGGAGCGCCAGGACTGCCTCTCTGGGGCCTCCTAAAAGAATGCCAGCTGCACAGAGAATCCTTCCTCTCTAGAAACGGTTGGAGCTCAGGAGCCCCTGGGAACCCATGAGGGAGAAAGGAGCAAGAGCTGCACTGACCAGACTGCGGGAGTGAGCCGATCAGGACATGGTAAAGTAGGAGAAATGGTGTGAGTGGGGCAGAATCAGATTTTAAAGTTTCAACGCCCCACCCCCCACCCCACCCCAGGACCAAGAGCAGTAGCTGAGCCATAGCCGTTTAGACCACAGGACTTTAAACATAACAGGAGACTGGAGAGCGTGGGGGAAGGAGCCTTCCTCTCCATCCTTCCCCCATGCCCTTGTCAGCAGGCTGAAAACCAGGGTCTGGTAAGAAAGCTTGGATTTATTTGATCATAGCAATATCAGACATTTGCAGCCCTTCTGGTACAATTCTAAATCCGAAATGCTCTGAAAACTGATTGTTTCATAAATTTTGTGGCAAAGTCATTTGGTGGTAAACCTGACCAAAACAGACAGGATGCTATGTATAGCCTCTATTATCTACCTCACTTAGTGGGAAATACGTATGTTGGGTGGCAAAAAATGCTCCTGTATTTGATCACAGAGTGCCTCCATGGGCAGGCTGTGGGCAATAGGCAATTTATGGAAAATGCCTCTCCCTGCCTTTCTGAAATTGGAAAGATTCTGATTTCCAAAAACATCTGGCCCCAAGGATTTCAGAGAAGAGACTTTCAACCCGTAAATTGTTTTCTGTAAATCTTGGTGTATTTCTTTATCCCTTAAGGAAAGGAATGTTCTGTTTGTTCTTCTCACCCTTACAGAGAATACAGCGTGGGGGGAGGGGAGAAGCAAAACAAATGTAACCGGTGGCTCGCGGGCTAATAAGCTGCAGCCAAAGCTTTTGGGGGGTCTAGTTCCTACATCGGAGTCGATTTTGCCGGGGGGGGGGGGGCAGAAATCTGCATCTGTACCTTTCCTGCAATTAAAAAAAAAAAAATCACCGATGTCGTTGTGGAACTGCAGCATCTTGGTCTTCGTCTGGCAGCTGCCGGAGCCGCATAGGAGCTGCTCGGCCTTCGGTGCGTGGGACTCGCGGAACCATGGCGCCATCTTTCTTCCAGATTGGGAATCGCATCCTCGCCCTGCGCGGGCCCACTTGCTTGCGGGAACCGTGCGGTCCACCAGGCTCTGGGCTCTGAAACCATTCCCTGGCGCCCAAATCCCAGAGGAAGAGCTGCAGAGAGGGCTAGAAAATGTGTTGTCTTTTCTTTAGTCCCCGAGCTATTAAATTCGCAGCCGAATCCGTTAGGGAGTGTGGGCCACAGACCCCACGATTCATTAGTGTGCACCTAGTGAGTCATTTTACACACTAGACATTTTAATTTACAGCCTGCTGCATTGCAGCACTTTTCTGGGCCTTCTCTGCCATGGGATAAGGTATTCTTCTAGCCGCCAGGGCTTCCAAAATATAGATACACTTTCTTAGTTCAGATTTTTTTCTTTCTTTTCAATTTCCAGTTGCAAATCAAACACGCAGTTACAGAAGCAGAGATTCAAAAGTTGAAGACCAAGGTAAGCACCGTTAAGTGGTGTTTGAATTGTGCTTTTTACACTTCGGATGCTGTGAATAAATTCAGCCCTAGGACTAAAGGATTTGTCCCTGTGCATTTGCAAGAGTACAAATGTGAGAGGCTTTTCCACTGTTAGATACATAGACAGACCTGCCAGTGAGACACATCCCCCAGGGGGTAAACACCACCATACTCCCTCAGCCAAGATAGCACCGGGTTTTAAAAATGCATATTTACATATTTGCCCATATGTGGCCACTTCCCTCTGAGATTTCCTCAAAAAATTAAATATTGCTAATGGTTCTAGCATCCGAGTTACGTTTTGACCACTAAGTATGCTGTTCTTATTATACAAGTTATTACCCTGTATCTCTTTCTCTTTATTTAAATAGGTTTATTCATTTACTTATTTTTAACTTACATGTCAGAAACAATGTATTTCAATGTAGCACATTAATACTTTTTCATAGAAAAAAATTCCAATTTCTAATAATTAAATATGAAATTTAATATAATGTGTGAATAATTGATTTTAAATGACAGATGCTACTGGAAATTTTTAGACAAGTTTAGTTTGCAGTATTTAAATTTGTGGTGGGAAAAACAGGTCTTGATAAAAGGGAGTATGTATTTTTAGTTTATATATGAAATAATACAAGATTCAAAAGGGCACACTTAGTTGGTAAATTATAAGGTGCTTGTAAATTCCTCGAATTGTGTCTAGGTTTATTAAATATGTAATTTCAAGGATTTAAAAATATTTTTGAATTACCTTAAAAATAATATTCTTTATTGTTTTTATGGTCTTTTAAAAACTAAGACATAATTTCTCCCCCCATCACTAATGATCTGTTTTCCTGTTCACGTTGAACAATTATTTTGGTTTTTCCATGTGTTTTAAATGGAGATGAATTAGCAGGGCTATTTTGGTTAAATGGTATTCTCAGCTAATAACTCTGTAGCTCTTTAGTCAAAACATGTCTATACATCATTCATGGTGTCAGCCAAGCTCTGTGAATAATCATTTTTAAATTAATAGTGGTTGGTAAATAAACAACTTGAATACAAAACATCGCTTAATAAAAGATGCAGGAAAAACCTATCTCATTTTAAATTGCTGTTGTTTCTTAGCACAGAATAGAAGAATAGATTTTTTTTTTTTAATTGTTGGTTATAACCAGGGAAAAAAAATTCCCCTGTGGATTATAAGTGCTTTAACAAAACTTATGTGTTAGACCAGAAACATTTAATTTAGAAATCCTATAAATTAGTATTTTGTATTTCTCTCTTTATTATACTGGCATGTAATATCTATAATAGCTTACTTTATTGTGACTCTTTATATCCATGTTGATAATAGAATTTCTAATTTTGAAATGTTTTTTATCTTTTTTACTTTGTAATCTGTTTTGTCAATGTATTTAGTTTAAAATATGCATTAAAAGATACATATAGGGGCGCCTGGGTGGCTCAGTGGGTTAAGCCGCTGCCTTCGGCTCAGGTCATGATCTCAGAGTCCTGGGATCGAGTCCCGCATCGGGCTCTCTGCTCAGCAGGGAGCCTGCTTCCTCCTGTCTCTCTGCCTGCCTCTCTGCCTGCTTGTGATCTCTCTCTGTCAAATAAATAAATAAAATCTTAAAAAAAAAAAAGATACATATATATTTATTTGCTGAATGTGGTATGGTCTGGGGATGTCTTCGGTTTTGAAAATTGTTAGTTTATAATGACTCTGCATCCTTTTGAACTTGAAAGGAAGCTTGTGGACTAGATGAAGCACTAGTTTAAAGATCCATTATTGTGAATAAATGACATTTGACCCCTCACCTAAAGGATCATCCTTGAATTCCTGTAAAAATAATGGGGTCGGACTAGTATACTATCTATTCCCAAGAGTCCCTGCAAGCAGAAACACAAGAAGCTGCCTTTTTTGGTCCATCAGAGGGATTTAAAATAAGTCAGCAATAATTTATATTTTTTACTTGCATTATCTTTTACACTTTCATGCAAATTGAAGTTTATCAGGCTCTGGAAATTCAGAACACTGCCAGCAAAATAATGAGCTACAGACTGTGTTCATGTCAGTTGAAATAAAGGATATAATCATATTATTAAAAGGGATAAAAACCAAAGTAAAAATAACTAACATTTATCAGATTATGCCCAAGGAGCTGTTCCAGGCATGCCGTTGTGTTACCTCAAAATTCTGTCTTATAGATAATGTACCTGAGTCTTAGAGAGCTTCCGTTACTTACTTGCCCAAGGTTTAAAAGCAATAATGGTAGGGCTGGACTTCAACTCTAAACTGAATGACTCCAGAGACCCTTTCTTAACTAGCAGACCAAACTGTGCTTCGGCCCCTCTCTACTTCCCAGTGTGCCTCTCCCCCTTCACTTTTCAGTTAGTCTTTTACATCTAATTGTGTGTAGGAAAAACAGCTGAAAGAAGGTACATTGAAGTTCATTGGCTAGAATCCAGTCAAACTCTCAAACAGTATGTACTGCTCATAGAATTTCAAACCACATGGGGCAATGGGAAGGTCATGGGTGGTGAAATCAAATCCCGGTTTTATTATCTATCAGATGTGTGACCTTGGTTGGACAAAACATTTCCCTCCTCAAGGCTTCCATTTCGTAATCTCTGAAATGCTGAAAATAAGGCTTGCTCTTCTCACCTCAAGGTTCTAAATGATTGAGTATATGTGGCAGTGGAACTTAATTTAAAACATGCTTTAAAAACATGATGGATTTTGCTATAGAATACCCAGATTATCCTTGCCTCGACATTTGCTTTATCCAGCTGCAAGCAGCAGAAAATGAGAAAGTGAGGTGGGAACTAGAAAAAACCCAACTCCAGCAGAATATAGAAGAGAATAAAGAGAGAATGCTGAAATTGGAGAGCTACTGGATTGAGGCTCAGACCTTATGCCACACAGTGAACGAGCACCTCAAGGAGACTCAAAGCCAGTATCAGGCCTTGGAGAAGAAATACAACAAGGCAAAGAAATTGATCAAGGATTTTCAACAAAAGTAAGCAGCATCTAATGACTAAAGAATTGTGTGCATCTAAAGAGGGCTTACATCCAGTAATCTTATAACATCTAACAGAATAGAAAAGATTATCTCGGTGATCCTTTAAGCAGAGTTATAAAGCATTTAGACGTTCGCTTTGGAAATCCCTTCTATCATTTTTTTCATGCGAGATTATATTTTGTTTATTTCAGAGTTTTTTGGCTCTCAGTTACCCTCCCCTCCCCGGTTTCTCTTTGATAGTTTGTCACTCCTAATAACTATGAGAACGCTTGAATCTCTGTCCTTTTGGCAACAGCTCTGAGGAGAAAGCAAGCAGCCCAGTTGAAGTCACGCAGAGTGACTGACCATGCAAAGCAGTAACTGAGGCCTTGAGGAGGTTGTTTCTGTCTCTGTTCTTAGCATCAGGGACTGCAGAACTTTCCCACCTCAGATAGTGTAAACCTTGACTAGCGAGACCCCTTGCCCTGCCATTTTCCATTGCTCACAAGGAGAATCCCGAGGGGCTCAGTTCGCTGCAGTGAGAGTCTAGCCGCAAACTTGGCTTTTGAATCTCATCAGCTCTTTCCACATGAATGCTGCTTTGCTTCCCTCTGTTGGATTTTGGTGTAATTTCAGGGAACTGGTTACTTAAAGATTTTTTTCGTCAGGAACTTCAGGTGCCTCTGGACAGCCAGAGCAATACAGTCATGCCCAACCACTTCTGGTCTTCATGCCAAGCCTTAGAAGCTAAGCGTATGTGTAAGATTCCCGATGTCTCTGTTATTTCCTATCTCCGAGACCCTGTTTTTCACATTTAAAGGAGACTGCTATAAAATGTTGATTACGGAAAAGGGGAAATTACTCTTTGTGGTCTGAATCCAGTACATCACTATTTTAACTCTTACTGCCAAAAATGTCATCCCTAATTGTGTTTCACGTGATAAATTTATAGTAAATGTTGCCAGATTAGCAAGTTGCATTCTAGGCTCCCAAAAGGGAGAGATTTTCTCCTCCCCATATTAACTTCTGGTGTGCAAGTGACGGCTCCCGCTCAGTGTTTCTGACCTGCCCAGTCCTTCGCCACTGTCATTCGTAGAAAGCAAATTGTAATTATCTTCTGTAAGCTCTTACCATCCAGTCCTATTGGTTTACGGAGTACATGGCTCTGTAAATACGGAATTGCAACTATCCTACATAGAATCAACTGCACTAAGTTACCCAAGGTAGGTCATTAGTTCAGTAGCTTCTCTCTAAATCTGTATGGGTGCTCAAGAATCAGGAGTTAACAAACGAAAATCACAGAAGCAGAATCAAAGCATTCTTCTCTCATTTAGGAGCCATTAAAATGTTTAATTTGCTTTCATTCCTAGATGCCTTTTTTCCCCCAAACTGTGATTGAGTGTTGTTTATTTAAATAGCAGCCCACTCGTTTGTCCCACTGTGCAGTTTATTGCTTCAGATAAGAACTTCCACGTGTTTTCTCATTTATTGAGTATTTGATGCCATCAGATCTTTTATTTTCTTCTTAAGAGAACTTGATTTCATCAAGAGACAGGAAGCAGAAAGAAAGAAAATAGAAGATTTGGAAAAAGCTCATCTTGTGGAAGTTCAAGGTCTGCAAGTACGGGTGAGTTATGTGCTCAAAACCACTAAGTCATAGGATGGTTTGGCTGAGTACTTAGAGAGGAGTGCTGGCTTCGAGGTTTACGGATGGATTTTCTTTTCCCCTTAGATTAGAGATTTGGAAGCTGAGGTGTTCCGACTACTGAAGCAAAATGGGACTCAAGTTAACAACAACAACAACATCTTCGAGAGAAGAACATCTCTTGGTGACGTCTCTAAAGGAGATACCATGGAGAATTTGGATATCAAGCAGACATCTTGTCAAGATGGCTTAAGTCAAGGTTTGTTTAAACTAACCACAAAAATTATTTCCAGTGACTATAAAATTGAGCCTTACATTCTTCGTTTTCTTACCCGGAGATTTCAAAGTTGAGACAGCCTTCCTGCCATGAGAAAGAAGAAAAGGTTTATCAAAATAAGAACCTATCATTTAGCTCTTGTTTTATCAAAAACCAATGCCTTGATGAGAGGAAATAACAAAATTGCAACTTAAGCCAATTATTTTTTTAAGTCATGATAATATTGATAGACTTAATGAACTACCTTAATAAGAATAAGTAAATAAACTACCCTAACATGATAGTTCATCTATGATGAGCTACTACTTATGTATTAATAAGTAAATCTTATAATTTTTAAGTCATTAGAACGAAAACCTTTTTCCTAATATCAGAAGGCTGACTACCTACTTCTAGCACTTGGAATTCATTGAGTTACGAAGTTCTGTATAATTTTATGGTTTTATTTTGGTGTCCTCTCTATCCTTCTCAGTCTTTCCTGTCAAAGAGCAAATAAGATTCAAAACACTGGAAACATTTGTTCTTGCAAATGTTTGTCTTGTTTTATGTACCAGCCATAAAACGGTCACTTGTTTTCCTACACAAACACACATCCATACAGAGGTTGTGTGTATATGAATGTGAATGAATGCTTTAATATCTATAGTGCATTTATAAATTAGAAAATGTGTAAGAATTTATAAAGATAAATACACAGGAGGATATAAAACCTTTGGTTTCATCTTTTAAATATTTACCTAATAGTCCTCGGAAAAAGTGAAAGTAAAAGAATGTAGTGAATCAGTGCTGTCATGATAGGACAGACAACTCCCAGGCAGTGATCTGACATGCAGGAAAACTGTTCACTAATGAGCTGTATAATTCTCTGATGTTCTTTCTCACATACTAAAATGTCTCCAGTGAGACTTCTTTTGATACGGAAGTGTTTATATCATATCATTAACTTTTAGAGTTTCATTCTTAGCCATTAAAAATTAAAAGTATTGGAAATCTTCATTTAAAATTAAAGTGAGATCTAGAACTTTGAGACCATTTACTACATTTGTATCCTTTTGCTGGGCTTTCCCTTAATAAATATAACGGGTACATCTTGACTCCTGGGTGGCTTAAAGAGGAATGTTTAGCAAGGGCGTTACCACTAACTGAAGAGCTGCGTGTCTTCAGGAAGGTCATTTAGCATCTCTGGATTGGGTTTACTGTGCATAATATAAAAATAGTCACACTTGTTTTTTCTCCATACCAACAGGTATTTTGAAGTTATATGTTTTTGTCACTGAGGTGAATCAATCTTTTATAGGATTATAATTATTATATCAGGAACTTTAGAAGATTGATTTCTAAAGAAAAATCATTAAAAAAAAATCAATGTTTTTTTCACCTTTTGGAATATTTTAATTCCATTAAATTAATTGTAGTTTATATCAAATAAGTGTTTCTGCAGTGACATGCACCAGGTGTGATCTGTAAACCAGTGGCTTTCCAATGTTCAGTTCATTTCTGTTCATTTGTTTCCATTCAGAAATCTGTATCTTGTCAAACATATAATTAATGGTATTTATTAAATTATGTGACTACAGAAGATCAACAAACTCTACCATTAACATGCTGATTTGGATCAAAACCTTATATTTCTTCTGAACCCTTTTCCTATTCTACACCCTCCATTTTGCCACATAATTATCAGTTTCCCTAGCAACACTGTCGGTTCACAGTGAGATGCGAAGACTACTAATTCTTACTGAAACCAATCCATGCTTGTGCAATGGAGGTAGAATCAGTCATCTTAGACATTAGTAGCATACATATCAAGCGCTTACTCTTCCAGTTTTGCTGCCGAGGACAGTCAGTGATAAATCTCCTTGAATTTCAATTGCTTGGTCACATAAACTAAAATGGCTTGGTCAGTAGCTAGATAGGAATGCTCTGGAAAGCACTTTTCTAAATTGATCCTTTGCTTCTGTTGCTAGGGAACGCTGAAGTCCTAGAGGTTTAGAAAAGGAAGTAAAACTGAGGACCAAACAAAGGCTATTCGGCACTTAAAGATCCCCTCCCCTCCCCTCCCCTCCGACATACCTTTTGGCAGCAGGATGGGTACAGCAGTTGCCATCAGCCCTACTAGTTTCCGCCTCTCAGATGCAGTGCCTTTTCTCCCCACTGCCTGTGGACTGTCCAGTTTTGACTTGCCTTCTGAGCACTGGAGTGCTTTATTGATAAGATGGGTGGTTTAGCAGATCTTTAGGTCTTGAGGCTCAGTGAAGCAAAAGGATTATCAATTAAAGTCATTGAAAAACTATGTTAGAATGTAATACTGAAAGAAAGAGAACGGAAGGAGAGAACGTAGGGGGCAGAATGGGAGGAGGAGGAGGAAAGGAAGAGCCCACATGCAGTCGTTTCTTCACAAGGAATCATGTTCTTCTATGAATGAATTTCCCAGATGAGGAAGGATTAATTATGTGACTCTAGGTATTGAATTTATGTTAAGTTTTCAGAGTGATAAAATCATTTTTCAAACCATGCAGAAATTTACCATAGTTATAGTTCTATTTGAACACTATTTGTGTGGTTCTTTCTATAAACCAAACCTACTTAAATAGCTCATTAAAATTGTGATAGATTATACAAAGCCATTAATATGCTCTAATACATCTTTTATCATAATACCTAGAGCAAATATAACATTTTTTTTAAACCAGGAGCCATGACAGACCCTTATTAAGGATTATTACCTAATTATTAAGAGTTATTAATTAACACTTATTATTCATTAACTAGAACACATTGTTTTACCTGTGTTCCAGGATGTGAAAAGTAATTATTTTGCCCTCCTGTCATTTTTTTTGTTGTCATTTCTTAGTGCCTGAGTAGTGCTACTCTATGTATGTCCTCTATCCAGGAGCCCTAAGTGAGTAGAAGTGTCTGCGACTGCCCAGGGATTTGAGTCATGATTAGAGTAAGAGCAGAGAACCGGTTAGAGAGATCTTGGAAGAAAAGGGTTGTAGTCTTGGTTTGATTAGATTCCCTAGAAAACTCCGCGGAACAACATGAACTTCCCGCACTTCAGATATTCCGGGATCCTTAAGATGATACTGTTTTTGGCTTCAAATATTGTAAAGGCTCTTGTGAAAGGTTCTGCATATTTCATAGAGATAATGAAAGAAAAACTAGGACTAATTGGTAGAAGTTACGTATGAAGAGGGATTATCACTATCCTGCCTCGAGAGGTTAGAAGTAAGTACGATACCTTTAGGAAAGTGTTTTGAATACTGGAAGTCTGGTGCCTCACTCACTTGTAAGAGGAAGGATGGCTCCTAGACAGAAAGAACGGTGTTTGTCCCTGCCAGTTGTACAACAAGGCCTATCATTTGTAGGATAAAGGGCAAGGAAGATGAATGGTTTGGTCGAAGACAAATACATAGATGAGTTAAATATTTTAAGAGATGAGAGGGAGGGGCACCTGGGTGGCTCAGTCATTGAGCATCTGCCTTCAGCTCGGGGTCGTGATCCCAGGGTCCTGGGATCCAGCCCCGTGTCAGGCTCCCTGCTCCGTGGGAAGCCTGCTTCTCCCTCTCCCACTCCCCCTGCTTGTGTTTCCTCTCTCGCTGTGTCTCTCTCTGTCAAATGAATAAATAAAATCTTTAAAAAAGAAAAAAAAAAGAGATGAGAGGGAGTTGAAGAAGAGGAAAAACATGAATAAAATTAGAATAATTTTTTTTTTTTTTCTGATTCATAGATCTTACGTTAAAGAATGAGACCTTATGTTAAAGGTCTGCTTCAGGATATTCTTGGAGTAAAAGTAGGCTTTGAGTTCCTGAGAAGAAGTCATAGCTATTTCCGTAAGCACTGGGACCTGTTAGTAGTTCTCAGGCATAACAGGAATTGGGTCACTTGTGGGTTTGTGAAGGTAGTTCAAGTATCCCTGTAAGGTTTGGATATTACTACCAAATCCTTCTTTCTCATACCCATCTACTCACCTAGTGGGCCACTAGTTAGAAAACACTGAATGTTATCTTCCCTAAAGTGTGAACATGGAAGGATTATATAAAGCCTTTTATTCTTATTTCCTTTAGTTAGTTACTGTTCCTTTGCTCTAATAAGAACTGAGCCAGAAGAAAAAGACTGATGGTTCAAGATGGCAGATTGTAGGAAAGACTAGACTTTCAGCATAGAATGTACATAGAATTAAATAAACAAATAATGCATAATTTGGAGCAAACAGTGATATTAATATTGATAATATCCTTAGAGTAAATCACTGATGATTGTTATTAGGACATTTTCACACAGTAACCCTCAGTGTAGACTAATGGCATCACACAAATATGTAATACAGTGTTCAGTAAAACCGAATTAAATTATTGGAGAGAGTATAGATAAGACATGACATACTCAGCTATCCGTTGATCTAGTTTGGCGCTCAGGTGCTCTTTCATGTGTAGCAGGTTAAATTTCTTAACCATGTTCAAAGAGAGATGTGTTTCAAGTATGTCTCACCCTGTAACTGTGGAGTTACCTGTTACTTCTTTTGGTTTTGTCAGTTTTTGCTTTATGGGTCTGAGGTGATGTTAATAGGCACATACAGTTTAGAATTGCCATATTTTCTTGGTAGGTTGACCTTTGATCATCAGAGAATGTCTCTACTTTTAGTAATTCACCTTAATATCTGCCTTGTCTGGTATTTGAAGAGCTATATCAGCTTTCTTTTGGTTAGTGTTTGTATGGTATATCATTTTATTTTTTAATGTAAACTTTGTGCCTTTTGTACCAGTATATAGATGTTTATTTTTTACTACAATTTTTTACTACTTTATTTTTAAGATGCATTTAGAAAGTTCTTTAATTTATTTACTGATATGTTGAGTTTAAAGCTAAGCTCTTACTATTTGTTTCTAATCTAAAAACAAAAATCTCTGTTCTTTTTATCTGCTTTCTTACTTTCTTTTGGATTAATCAAGTGGGGATTTTTTTTCTAAGTTACTTTTCCTGTATTAAGTTCTATTCTTTTTTATTGGATGCCTACAGATACAATTTAGAATATTTGCAGAAAATAATGGACTGAATGAATATTCATTAATGTGCTTCCCATTCAATTGGTTCTTCTTCTTTTTGAATCTTTGGGCAACTTTATTGGCATGATTAAAAACATTTTTCTTAGATGATGACAGAATATATAAACATCAAAAAATATTGGTGGCTCTACCTTACAACCACTATTTTAAATTTGAATATTTGATACTTGCCAGTGTATTGCCAGTTCCTTATTTTATTAAAAAAAATCCATTTATTGGTTCCATGTGAAATCATAACAACTATTTTTAGGGGGAAATGAGTCCCAATTGCAATTGGATATAAAAAAATTTTTTTGAAGATTTATTTATTTATTTGAGAGAGAGAGAGAGAGCATGAGCAGAGGGACAGGTAGAGTGAGAGAGAGAATTCCAAGCCCAATGTTGGGCTTGATCTCACAACCATGAGGTGACGACCTGAGCTGAAATCAAGAGTAGGATGCTTAACCAACTAACCACCTAGGCACCCCTAAAAAAAAATCTTTCATAATACCTGAAACTAATATATCACTCTATGTTAATTATACTAGTATTGAAGAAAATTCTTCTGTAATTGGAGTGTGACCTGTGTCACACTCCAATATAGATAATAGAGATAATAAAGATCCTCAAAAAGTTGGAGTTTGGGCTTTTAAAAATTCTTTTTATACACTACAGGTCTTGTAGTCCCTAACTGAGCTTTAATAAATATTGAGTGGCAATTTGTTAGAGGTTATACACGTTGGCAAATGCCTCAAGTACAGTTTTCTGTGTAACTAATGGAGTACAGATCTGTATATTTAACAAACAGTTAAGTTGCAGATGAAGTTAATATATTTGTGTAAGATTTAAGCTAACACAGTCGTGTTCTAGAATAAAGAAAGTTCCTCTTCTACTCTGAGGTGAGCAGAATGAACATCCGTTAGCTGGCCAGGATTCTCTTCCTTAAAAATAAATAAACAAACTAAACAAAACAGAAAACCTGCTTCTTCACAGAGGTAAATACTGAATCCAGAAATGCACTTTATATACATTTACATATATAATGTATATACTATCATAACCAACTTGTGTCTATACAAGGAATCCAAAGTTGGTTTGACATTCAGAAACTCATATAATTCATACATTAACTAGAGAAATAATCTATATAATCATCTCATTAGATGAAGACAAACATTTAATGAAGACTTGTTCATAATAAAAAGTGTATTAAATTAGAAATACAAAAGTTTATTAAACTAGAACTTTCTTTTGCTTTTAACTAGAACTTTCTTAACTTGATATGTGAAGCAAACAGAAGTCTGAGAAACAAACTGAGGGTTTTGGAAGGGAGGGAGGTGGGGGGTTGGGCGAGCCTGGTGCTGGGTATAATGGAGGGCACGTATTGCGTGGAGCATTGGGTGTGGTGCATAAACAATGAATTTTGAAACACTGAAAATAAAATAAAATAAAATGAAAAAAAAATCATATGAAGGGCGAAAGTTAAAATCAAGAATTTCCTTTAAAAGTAAAAATATTGTTAACATTTCACCACTTAATGTGCTATAACCACTGCTATCCAATGTTTTCCTTGAGGTCCTAGCAAGTACCAGACAAACAAAAGAAATTTTAAAAAAAGGGGAATAAAAAGAAAGAAGCCAATGTGTTATTGTCACTGATAATAAAAGTGAATACATAAAAAAAAAAACCTTCAAGAATACAGATTATTAGAATTAATAAGAGTTTGGCAGGATGGATGTCTCTAAGAATTATTAGACATCAGTTAATTCTAGCAAAGAGAAAATGTAATTTTTCTACAAGGAATTTATAATAACAACAAAAAATATAAGATAGCCAGTATGAATTTAGCAGAAGTAGCTCAAGAGCCACGGTAAGACATTCAAGAAGACCTAAAAAATTGGTATAGGTAGGAAGCCTCAGTATTACAAAAATGCCATAAAGCCAAATTAACCTATGTATTCCATACAGTTCTGATGAGAATTTGAACAGGGCTTTTGTTTTTGTTTTTGTTTTTCTTAAAGAACTTGACAAGTTATTTCATTATATAGAAGAAGAGTTTGGCCCAGAATAACCAGGACATACTTGAGCTAGGACAAAGTGAAAGAGCCTTGGCTTAAGATAGTGTGGGTTAGTCTCAGCAATTGACAAGTAAGTAGACCAGTGCAACAGAGTGAAATCCAGAAACAGACTGACCCATTCATGCAAATTCGAGACTGATACAGAACTGACAATGCAGATTAGTGGGAAGAGGATGGAATAACAAATGATGCTGGGAAAACTGACCATATGGAAAAAAAAGAAATTGGATTTGACTTTGTATCACTCATAAAATAGATTCCAAATGGATCAGAGCCTTAAATATGAAAGGCAGTGTTCCTAAATCTTTGAAGAAGATGTAGGAGAATATTGATAAGATTTAAGACACAAAAATTCCAAATCATAAGAAAAGTTTGTTAAATTTGACCACAGTTACTATTAAGAAAACGTGATCATTGAAAGATACTGTACTATCTTTCTAGAGAACAGGGAAAGACATGCCAAAAATTTGAGAGAAGGTATTTGCGGCCCATTTAAGAATAAAGATTGTTATTCAGAATATGCTAAGAATGCAACTAACTTAGAAAAATGGACAAACACATAAGCAATCAGTTCACAAAAAAGAAAAACCTTGAGTTTGGTAAACATAAGTAAACATTCAACCTCATTAGTAAAAATAAAGTGATTTGCAGGTATAAAGTTTCACAGTAATATGTGAGAGCCAGCATGAAGGAAAAGTCATACAGCTATTTTGCTAAAACAATTTGGTATTATCCAGTAAAATGGAAGGTATGCAAATTCTGTCACGCACCCAGTTTGCTACTACATGTTGATATGCTTTCAGAAGTTCTTGCAAATGTGTACCAAAAGACATATTCAAACATGCGTAACAATATTGTTCATAAGAATTGGCAGAAAAAAGTGAATTAATCCTGGTCATACCTTTCCATATAATGTTGAGCAAACAAAAACGACAATTTGCAGAATATTGAATACTGTTCACTACCATGTATATAGACTTAAAAAGCAAGCAAAATTAATGTATTTTGTTTAGAGATACTTTTGTGAATAGGTAGGAGAAAAGATAGGGGCTACAACTAGAAATGAGGCATAGAGAGGGCTTCACAAGTACCAATTTTATTTTTGGGGCTTGATGGTAGGAACATGGGTGTCTTTTCCCTTTTTTTTCTATGTGACTTACATATATAATTTTTTATAAATTAAATATATTAAAATAGGAATGGTTAAGTAGCTTAGTTGAAAGTTAAGAATGAGGGGAACCACAAAAAAATTTTGGGGGCTTATGATACTTAATATTTAGTAAGGGGAGGAAAGTCAGCACCACGAGACATTTACATCAATAAGGAGATTCCTTAGGTCACTGGACTCCTCCAAGAAATCATTTTCTGCTGAGGCTGTAATCATGTGTTGTCTTTGTCCCCTTTGCCTTTCCCTGGGCCCTCAATGTTAGTGGCTCTTTCCCGATACCTGTGGATGTGAAGCTGGGCTAGACCCCTACCACCATGTCTGATTTATTTCCTGACGGAGTCTGAGAGTACATTAAGCATTCACTTTTAGCGTTGGAACCCAGAATTGTAAAATAAGGTTAAAGGCATGATTAAAGCCAGAATTCATTAAATGGAAAGTCATTAAAAGGAAAGTGAATGCTTGCACTACATTATCAAGAGTGTCTTATACAAGAGCATTAGATACAGAGCAATGAGGTAATTATTCCATGCTGTCACATTGTTTAGTTCTAAATTGGGGCAGGAGAGAATTCTGGAGTGGATTCAAGCTTGTATTTATCATGCATACAGATATAATTTCTTGGCAAACTTTCATCATTTTCATTTTTCCTGAACAAATTATTTGCAGTAACTTTTAATCCCCAATAAATAATTTTGACCATGAAATATTATTGAATTGCACTAATTAAAGGGTGAACATTCCCGGTAAATCACTATGGAAAATTTTAATGAACAAGCCAAATGAATGAGAAATCAATACTTATTGATTGTTTTCTGGCATATCATTAGAGCCAAAATCTGTTCTCTTACTCAAAAAGCAAAGCACCTAAATTGCCTGTCTAGTTTTATACAAGTTTTGCATCTGTCTTTGTGTAAGTCATTAAGACTTTTGTTGCCAAATCAAGGAGGCATTCAGAAGGAGGTATTCAGTTGCAAAATGACAACTCTCCTTGGTTCCTATTTCTCACTGCCTTTTTGTAGGTTCACAGAAGTCACCAGGCCTTACAGTCCTACTGTGTATGCATTAGTATTAGAAGATGTATAAAGTTGTTTTCATAGGAAACAAGCTATTATTTCTGAATGAGCTTAAGCTTAGTAGTTCTCTGTCTACTTTAGGAAAACCGGACTGCTTTATATTTTATTTGGGCTTTTAAATTTTGTTTGCTTGGAATCCAACTATAAGGTAGATTATGATCTGGAAGTAAAGACAATTTTATTTTTTTTAGAGATTTTATTTGAGAGAGGAATGAGAGCGTGAGAGCAGAGGGATGGGGCAGAGGGGGGCGGAAAGGGAGACAGAATCCCAAGCAGACTCCACAGGACCCGATGCCCGGCTGGATCCCAAGACACTGAGATCATGACCTGAGCCAAAACCAGGAGCCAGAGGCTCAACTGACCAAGCCGCCCAAGAGCCCTGGAAGTAAAGACAATTTTAATCTGAAATGTTTGATATAGTTCCTTTTCAAGGAAATTTTCCAAGATAGCTGTATTCTGAAGTGTTTCTTACATTTTATAGATAATCCTCGGGTTCACCATGAAATTCTAATTATACAGACTGGGAGATGCTGTATAGTTCTGTTAATTGACTAAAAAGAACAGGCTGAGAAATCAGGATGGGAGGATACAAAAGAAGAATGTTGCACGAGTGGTTTCTAAGTGTAGTGCATGTTGGCAGGCTCCTGTAAATTTTTCAGGGTGGACCACAGATTTCACTGTGCACGCCATCTACCAGCCAAGAGGAAAAATACGATCAATCATGGTGTCACAGCCTCTTTAAAATTAAAACCAAGCAATAAACAGCTGTTTCTGCAATTAGGACCAGAAAATTATCTTGTGTGTCTGGCTCTGAATAATATTCTAACCATATTGTTTCAGTAGTTATGAGATCCTTGAGGTTTTTTCTATGAACGCAGGACACTAATAGCAAGTTATGACTGAATCCCACTGGACATGAAATAACGTTCTACTTCAGTACTTTACACTAATTATGTCTGAGAACCTACAGGAAATGCCATGTGTTGGGAAACTTAAGAAACATAGAACTTAGGTACACGGAAAACTCTGTTGTCTGTGAGTTTTGTGATGACAGTAAAGGCCTTAAGACTACCCAAAAAGTCATTTGGATATTTGTTTTGGTTTCACAATTAATGTTTTATTAATTCAAGCTACATTATCAAAGACCTAGTTTTAAAATTTATTTGCAAGTCATTGTTAAGGGATCTCGGAATGATATTTAGTTCCTATTTACAAACTTAGCTAATTAGCACCTACAAACATTTTAAATTGCTTTTGTAAATTTGTTATGTTTGACTTCCTTTTTAAATACTACTTTTAGTGACTGGTGGTCTTTGCAAGTACTTAAGAAATTCTTGTGCATCTGTTACGTTATACTTACAAGTAGTGTAGCCTTTGAGCTTTCTTAACCCTTCTAATGCTTTATGTACATAATTAAGTCTTTCCATAGTTAAAAGATACTTTCCCATTAAGGAAGCCAACAACTGTTATTTCAAGTGACTGAGGTTATTTCCTATCAAAGGCATAAGCTCTGAATTCTTCTTATAGTAATCAAAGAAACTGTTATATCATGATAAATCATTTGGGGGAGGGTTGCATACTTAACATACTAATGTTAAGTGGGATTACTAATATCCAGAGATTTTCGTAGGCAGCCCTGAAGGACAACAACACAGAAGCTTGTTTACTGTTGTCTTGGCAGGGACGTTATCAAGAAGGGGACATTTACACAATTGTTTACTGTTGTCAGGAATGCTATAATATCAAGAAGAGGACATTTACACATCCCACCTTCCTAGACCCAGCTTATGTGTGTGACCTCATGGTCCTACTCGCAGAAGTCTGCAGTTCCCAACCAGTTTGCCCATTTGATTAGATTTTATAATTTTCTGAATTTAAGGACTTTTCTATCAGATTCTAAAGATGTTTGACAGTGAAGGAAACCTAAGATACTGAATGCCTTTCCCTGCTGTCTAACCGTGAATTATCCTTTCATGTTCTCGGAATCAACAACTCTTACAAGTGTTGCAAATGATACTGATGGAATTTAGGAACCCTCACATAGTTTTTTTTCTGCTTTGCAGCCCTTATCTCCTGGGGCAGGTCTGGTGGCATTACTAAAGAGTCAGGGGCAACAGAGTCTGACCTCTCTGCCCTCTTGAGAACAGGAGGTGGGCTGACCATAAGCTGAAGATGGCTACATTGGGCATCAGATGGCACCTGGAGAGGCATTACACACCAAAACAGACAACCAAATTATGTTTCAAAGACCACACAGATAGTTTTGAGGTTGCATTTATTGACAAAGTGGTAAAAAAAAAAAAAAAAAAAAAAAAAAGGTGGGGGGGAATTCTTCAATATTTTTCAAACATTAACCAATGAAATGTATAGTTTATACAACAATAATCTCAGACCTACTAAAGAGATTAGGGAACAGCAACCATCTTCTGCTTGTTCTGAAACGGTAAGGAATCAGCTTCCTAAAATTTCAGAAACACTACTTGGGGTATAAAATGTGTACACTCTTAGACAACCATAAGGAAAGCAACTAAATGAATAGAGTTCAGGGTGAGAGTCGCCTGCGGGTGTGTTCTTAAGTAAAGTGCTGTCATGAGAGGAGATGAAGTTGTGTAACTTGCTCTCAAATTACCGCATCCGATTCAATACATCTTTGCCGGGCCATGCTGAAACGAAGTATTGACTGGAAGCTAAGCCATAGGGCCCTGATCAAGCCAGATCATCTGGTCGTCAGGAGAGCAGCAAAACAGGCCTACAAGGCTCCACAGACGTAATTGGAAGAGCAGCCCTTTCACCGGGGCAGGCTTATAGTCACATGGATTTTGACAAAGTTTCCCAGACTAATAACAAGATCTGGGCATTCCGAGTCCTAAAACACCAGAGCTCTCGGATTAGAGTGGAATTAAGATGTCTGTAAAAGAAAATGTACTTAATGTGCGGGTTGTTTTTCTTAGTTTTGTTTTTACTCATTTTACATATATAAGTAATATATAAACACACAAAAAATACATATAATACAAAAAAATTAACATTACAAATAGGTTTAAAGTAACTGTTGGCCAAGATCTCCAAATCTGATACCTTCTTTGGAGGTCCCCACCATCGTCAGGACAATGTTAAATCACATGCACCTATTTATCCTCAATTATAAATTATAAAATTATAAAAATATTTAAAATGAAGTACATGTGGTTCTGCAGCTTGCTTTCGTCATGTGAGACTATCTTGCTAACCTTTCCATGTCAGTAAGTGCACGCATTGAGTGCTTCTGTAACCGTCGCTCTTCCAAGCATTGCATATCTATGAATGCATTTGGTCCTCGCAGCTATGTTACCACTCTCAGTGCTATGTTACCATCGTGCCCATTTGCAGTTGCGGATGCTAAGGGACAGAGAGGTTAGAGAAATTGCTCAATTTAGTGACTGGAGCCGCCTATCTGGATTCTGTTTGAGGGAGACTTAACTGCAGATCACTGTCATGGTAACTGTTTTTCACCACCTCTCTGAGATACATAAACCTACCTCTGAACGCAGGGCATAGCAACCTCCAAACCTGCAGGCCCATCTTGTGCGAAGGTGCAGTGGCTATGAGTGATCGGTGGCTACTGTTCAAATTTTAAATTGCCACCAAGTGGCTCATGCTCAGCACCATAGTTGATAACAGCATAAGGGAGATCATAGAGGCAGGACTGTTTTTGAGGAGAATAATACCCTTAAGAATGCAGAGCATCCCCCATGTCATGCTGCCCCATTCCCCCCTTCCCTGGCCATCTCAGTCTGATCTGCGGGCAGCATTCCATTTACGTCAAAAATAACGTCAACCTAGTGAAAAAACGGAATGACTCACAACCTTACTGGAGGGAACTTGTTGCTGTGTGATAGGATATATAACATCCTAATTTCACAGAACATTTTTCATAACAGCTGCTAAAATCATAATCGAATCCATTAAATTTTTTTTCACGGATGCAATTTGAAACAATATTGAAGCTGATCTTAAAAGGCAGGTACACTGAGGTCGAGTCCCACCCACGCAGCACCGCTCTGTCATGAGTCACTTCATATCTTTGCTGTTTGTCTGTCTGTATTTGTTAACCCACTCGAGTCTGCCCATCTTTTGTATTTCTAGCTGCATTTGAGTCAGAGTTAGGCTCCCCCCCGACCCTGCCGCCCAGAGACTGGAGTGTCTGAAAAAAAGGAATAGAGAAGGAAAGGAGAAATGAAAAGGAAATTTCCCTCTGATTCTTATGGACAACAGAACACAACAGCTGGAGAGAAGGGGTAGAGGAAGAACCCAGGTCTTGGCTTTATAAAAGCAGTGTTAGGTTATTGATTAAGGTCTCTGTTGAGAGTGAATGACAGTGAGAGAACATGGCCACCTAAGCCCTTTCATTCAGTAGTGTATGACTTAGCCATGTGGAGCTGGTTGGATTTCTTCTGCCACATTGTCATCCTCAAAACTGACAGCTAATTTTTTTAAAAAAGATTTTATTTATTTATTTGACAGAGAGAGAGAAAGACAGCAACAGAGGGAACACAAGCAGGGGGAGCAGCAGAGGGAGAGGGAGAAGCAGGCTTCCCACAGAGCAGGGAGCCCAATGCAGGGCTCGATCCTAGGACCAAGCCGAAGGCAGATGCTTAAAGACTGAGCCACTCAGGTGCCCTGTCAGCTAAGTTTTTGATGTAAGAATTTTACTCCTTGGATAAATATAAAACCAAATAAAATCCCTCAGGTTTCTTTCTAAGATACTATATACTTCTGGAGATTGGCAAAGTTAGAACCTGACCTGTATTTTTGTTTGGAACATAAAGTAAGACTAAAACAAAGACTCTATGACGGCACAAGGTTACTTGTGAAGTTTACTTTCAGAGTTGAGAATGACCTTCCAGAAGGCTGATAAGCACTTTTTTTTTTTTAAGATTTTATTTGTTTATTTGAGAGAGAGAGAGAGCAAGCAGGGGGAGGACTAGAAGGAGAGGGAAAAGCAGACTCTGTGCTGATTACAGAGCCTGGCATAGGGCTGGATCCCAGGACCCTGAGATCATGACCTGAGGTGAAATCAAGAGTCTGATGATTAACTGACTGAGCCACCCAGGCGCCCCAAGAGAACAGGCTTCTGAGGACTGAGCTCTATCCTGTCTCATCCACAGATTAGCTGTGTGATGCAGTTAGTAAACAAGTTAGTAATCTTCTTTGAGCCTTGTTTTTCCTAACTGGAAAGGAAAGCGGAGATTGAATCCCTAAGGTTCTTTTGAGCTATGATATTCTGATTCTTAAACAACATGATAGAAAAAGATAGCTTCTGGTTACCCAACCACGTAAGTCCTATACACAGTTTCCTTCTCTCGCTCACACCTCCTCTAACACTCCTGAGGGCGATATAGCTTGCTAGCTCCACACTTCCTGCTGTTGAAGTGAAAGTTCTCCACTCCACTCCATTTTTCTGGCTCTTTACTTAAAAAACATTCATTCTTGGGATGGAATATATAAATTGCTGAATGGTAATTCATGAAGCACTGCTAAAAGCCTCGTGTTCTGGTCCTCAAAAATCCTCGATTGGATGCAGTGTGTTGTTGGCCACTTGGACAGTGGACTTAAGGCGCTGCTTTTCCAGCTGACTTCATCTTTGATAGATGTAATTCCGTATGCCTACCTAGTGCTAGCTGATAATAAAGCAGGTGTTCTAGACTGCTCTTTGGAAGTTGTTGGATATGAGTACCAGGCAAATTCATGAATAATAACAGAGCCGGAAGTCCCAGAATAATTCTCTACCCTTGAAACCCTGCTAATAAGTAGCTCTCATGTTCCCTTACTTTATTTCTTCAGCGCCTAGTGGTGGAGTAGCTTCTGCAATTCTGGATGTTGGGTGCTACATTGGGTCCTCCGGGGCCAGGATTCTGTTGCAAAAGAAGCCATGTTAACAAAAGGAGAACAAGCTTCCTCCTTGAGTCTTTTTGTCACCTAGTAACCAACACTGTTACAAAGCAACCGATTAAGAAATCCGAGAATTTGGGCACCTGGGTGGCTCAGTTGGTTAAGCAACTGCCTTCGGCTCAGGTCATGATCCTGGAGTCCCAGGATCAAGTCCCACATCAGGCCCTCTGCTCATCAGGGAGCTGGCTTCTCCCTCTGCCCCTCGCCCCTTTCATGCTCTCTCTCTCTCTCTCTCTCAAATAAATAAAATCTTAAAAAAAAAAAAAGAAATCCGAGAATTAATTTTTTCTATAGTTTTCAACATGTCTTCCTTTTTATGCTTTCTTAACATATATGTGGAAGATAAATAAGTATATTCTATAGGTAGCCAATTGGAGAAATGTATTTCCTAGATTAGTCACATTATATGTGATTTTGCAATGAAAAACATTTGAACTGTAATGGCAGGAAAATTCTTTTTCTAGTAGCTTGTTCAACCCTAGCTCAATTTGGAGAGCACAGACTAGTAGCCTGGGAGTCAAAAAAAACAAGAAAAATCATGGCAGCTCATCAACCAGCCATGCAGATGAGGGCAAGTTACTCAAGTTCTCTCAACTTCTGGAGAGGATAAAACATAACTTGGTGGCTCTGTCGCATGGGGTTGTGAGGAACACATGAGACGGTTGTGTGACTGCTTTGTGTTAGAGAGATACAGTCCACATACAAGATAGATAAACTGTGAAACGGGCTTGTATGACAGTCTGTCTAATTATATTATTGCTTTCATCTATGTGGTGTTCCCACATTTTTTATATGTAAACAAGAGCTTGTAAGGTTGATTATCTCCCAATTATCACAACTAATGAACTCTTAATCGGCAGCTGCAGGTTTAGATTTTATTGAAAGGAAGAAATTAAAGTGATCAAGGAGATTATTTTTCCTCCATTGACATGTAAACAATGAAGAGATGACTAATTAGAAAATATTTAGCTGTCCTTTATAAATACCTGAATAGTCTGATTTTTTTGAATATTCACTTTTCTTTCAAATACAGGAAATGAAGAGTCAGAACCTTTCGTAAATATTGTCACTCAATGGATGTATCTCCTAGGGAAAATATGTTTAATATAATTTGTTAGAACCATATGCCAAATGCAAAGTTCCATAGGTAAGAGAAGCACAACCTGAGATGCTTCCTTGTTCTGCTTTTATGATATATTTAGAGCACACCTTCGTAATAACACTGTGAAAGAGTATTTTCTCCAGTAATGCTACTGTAAGAAATTGTTTTATTCCATTAATATCAGTACACATTAATTTTCTGCAACTCACTTATAAGCTTTATTTTTAATAATTTAAATCCAGAAGCACTTAATTAATTCTGTGAACAATATGACTTCATTTAGTGACTGCCATTCTAAAAAGATAAAGCAGGATTGATGATCAAACTACATTTTTTTAAGGAGCAGGATTCCAGATAAATTCAACCAAAGGAGAACTTTTCCTCAGCCAACGCCTACATAAATCAATGGGTAACCTTTCCTTCTCCCTTTTGGAATGGTGACTTGGAGTCCTGACTTGGACTCAGGGCCACAAAATTAAAGGTAGTGAGAGGCAGACCACAGAGGACCACGCTGGCTCTTTGAATGTAAGATTTTTTTGTTGCCTTGGTCACCTTTGGTGTTGGCTTCTTCCATTAGGCTTTGTACATTTCTCCTAAATCTCACAGACTTGTTTGTTACCTGTGGGATATCAGACAGGCTGGCATGGTTGTCACCGATTTTTTTTCCCGGTGTTAATGATAACCTTGAGATTTTTGTTATCAGGGCCTGTGGTCTCTTTGACGATCCTCTCCAAAGGTTCCCTCACCGATTATTTTGCTTTATTCTTTCCTTAGACTTGAATGAAGCAGTCCCAGAGACAGAGCGCCTGGATTCAAAAGCACTGAAAACCCGAGCCCAGCTCTCTGTGAAGAACAGACGCCAGAGGCCCTCTAGGACAAGACTCTATGATAGTGTCAGTTCAACAGATGGGGAAGACAGTCTGGAGCGGAAGGTGAGCTGACTGATTTCTGACTTGCAGTGTCGAGCTGTCTCCTTGTTCCTACAGCTTTTTGAAGATGATTTTTCTGCAGCCAGATTCTATGCCCTAGATGGAAACAGCTGGAGTAGTTCACTGTTTTGTCTCCTAAATTCTTGCTCAACTCGATAAATTGTAATTCAGCTTATTTCTGTACTCATTCAATGAACTAACCCAAGACATTATCCCTATTGTCATATTTCGTGATGGTGTTTTTATATTCAGTTGTTGGTTTTACCTAGTGGGAAATAAGGAATGTACAAGTAATTGTTTCTATATGTCTTAGGTGTCTGTTTTAGCTACAATGGTAATATGCTGAATTGTTGTAAACTATGCAGTCTCATCTGTAAACCCACAAAAAAAATTGGTTTTCAAGGGAAAATTTTTTACTAAAAAAGTTTGGTCTGATTTCAAAGTAAGTATTCCTGGAGCTGATGCTCAGCGGCATAACCTCCTTTATAATCTCTTATACCAACAGCCGTCAAACAGTTTCTATAACCACATGCACATTTCTAAATCACTTCTGCCCAAGGGTTTGAGAACTTCTCCAGAATCAGATTCTGGTGCTCCATCCCTCACTCCAGTGGCTGGCAGTGTGCCCTTCTCATCTGACCACATAGCTGAATTTCCAGAGGGACCACTGAGCCCGGAAAAGGAGCCTTCCTCCCTTATTTGGGGAGACACTTCACTCTCCTCTCCTTCAAAATCTGACCATGATATGGAAGAATCTCCATGCCACCATCAAGCCACCACCAAGAAAACACCACAAGAAAAAGGTACTGTTGATTTTTGTTGTTGTTTTGATTTTGTTTTGTCTATCTTCACTAACTCCTTGATTTGTACAATATAAGAACAGCTTTTTTGGTCATAGTCGTAAATCCTTTGTCTTCTCACACCTAATAATTAATATTGCTTTCTTTTTATGTTGTGGGATAAGAGCCCATGACTCTCCCATTTTATTTATTTATTTGTTTGTTTGTTTGTTTAGTTTATTTATTTATCTTTTCCTACCAGGTTAGTATTTTTACTTCTTTCGCTGTCCACAAGTTTACTACTATTGAAGGAAATTCTTCAGGAGGCCTCCTAGAGATTTTGTAGAGTAGCAGCCCAGAGTTTCAATGAACACTTAACATACTCACTTTGGAGGAAAAGAAGTGTATATAATATATATGTAAAAATATGTATGTATATAATATCTATAAAAATACATTACATATACACATATACATATTTATACACATATGTGGTGTGTGTGTGTGTGTGTGTGTATATGTGAAGATGAAAGCAATATAAGTTTTAAACCATTAATTGGTTTTTATTTAGAATAAATTTTCACAGTAATGATGTATTACAGAAATTGTGACAGGAAAGCTATGATAAAGATAATACAGAGAGATTAATCACTTAAATTTTAAAATAAGGTCCTAGAATTAATACCAAAATTTCATAGTCATATCAATAGACTTTCATCATTTTAATTTACAGAAGAAATAAATTCTCATTCAACAAGTTAAATGATACAGAGATGTATAAAAATTAGGTTCATTCTTTTCCTACCATGTCTGATGTGTCTCTTTATAGTAACCAAGTAAAGTTGGTTATATTATCGGTCCCATCTGAAATACAAGTAAGTATATATTATGTGTATTTGCATGCATGCCCACATGCGTGCATGTATGTGTGTGTGTGTGTGTATGTAGATGTGAAGTAGAAAGTACTTTTTAGTATGCTTGTGCTTTGTTTTGTGTCCTTTTTTTTTTTTACAAAAATGAATCCTACAAGTCACGTGACTCTGCAGTTTTGTTTTGTACATAATAATATTTTATGGACATCCCTCTAAGGCAATATACGCAAATTAAATGATACGAGACTCGTATATAGTGAGCTTATAATGTAACTGAGACAACTATTCTGATATTGGTGGACATTTAGGCTATATTCTAGATTTCTTTTTGTATATTGCTTGTTTGCTTACCACTTTGAAAGAAGTTACAACAAGCATTTGTATATTTTTTAAATTTTTATTTATTTATTTGACAGAGAGAGAGAGACAGTGACAGAGGGAACACAAGCAGGGGGAGTGGGAGAATGAGAAGCAGGCTTTCTGCCAAGCAGGGAGCCCAGTGCAGGGCTGGATCCCAGGGCTCTGGGATCATGACCTGAGCCAAAGGCAGACACTTTAAGGACTAAGCCACCCAGGTGCCTCAGCATTTGTATATTCTCGTATACTGGACACTTTTACTCTTTAGAATACATTTTCAAAAGTCGAATTGGTAGTCAGAGTATATTGTGCTGAAGAGAAAAATGTATAGCTTTAAATTCCTTTATTATTAAAAATAAAGACTGAAAATAAATAAAATAAATATTCAAGCTAATAGGAACAGAACAACTAAAAGGTAGGGGAAAAAGTAGAAAATAGGAGCAGGTAAGAAATATAAGCTGAATTTAATTTTTAATGAAATGAAAAACCCATTTTTTATTTTAATTTTTTTATTAACATATAATGTATTACTAGTCCCAGGGATACAGGTCTGTGAATCGTCAGGTTTACACACTTCACAGCACTCACCATATCACATACCCTCCCCAATGTCCATAACCCCACCACCCTCTCCTGAACCCCCTTATCCCAGCAACCCCCAGTTTGTTTTGTGAGATTAAGAGTCACTTATGGTTTCTCTCCCTCCCGATCACATCTTGAAAAACCCATTCTTAATTCCCGTCTCCCCCCAAAAATATTGTAACAGTGTGCAAATTATTCTAGCTAAAAGTGAAGAGCCGCTTGGAAGGACACAGTAAGAAAAAAATAGAGAAATAAACAAACAAAAAAATGTGGCATTGGAAATAAAGGAGATATGGAGATTAAAAGAATTTTTTTTTTACAGAGTATGTGAACTCAATAGATTTAAAAACCTAAAGGAAATGGAGTTCTCTACAAAATTAGTCTATTCAAATTGTCTAAGAGGAAAACTTGGATAAATCAATAATCACAGAAACACGAAATAGGTTTTTATAAACACTTCCATTTAGAAAGTTACTAGAGCCAGGTGGTTTTATAACTGAATTCTGCCTAACCTATTAAAAAACAAAACAAAACAAAACAAAAACAGATAGGCTCTATTTTATGCTAGTTATCCCAGGTAGGGTGTTTATCATTTATTCAAGTAGTTGGAGTCCTAAAAACTAGTAAAGCCAGTGTGGAAAAAGGAAATCTTATGCATGTAGATTCATTTTAACTATGATGCTAATCAGTTGAATCCAGGAGTGCAAGTTAATTATATTCCATAATCAGGTAGTAGTATTGATTCTGAAAATGTAAGAATAGTTTGACATTAGAAAATCTAACAATATAAATCATCATATCAACAAAGGAAAGGAAAAGTGTTGGAGTATTAATGGAAGTCGAGAGGCATTTGGTATAATTCTTCAGACATTTTCAGTAAAAACTTGTTAAAGTAAAAGTGGAATTAGAAAAAATTTTCTGAATATGATTGGTTACTTACCAGCAATCAACTACTAAATAGTGAATCTTAAACCATTTGCACAAGAATTAGGAATAAGACATGAATGCCAACTACCACCACGATGTTAAGTCTGTTTTTGAGACTTTTCTAATTGCAGGAAGATAAAAGAACATCAAATAATAAGTATAAATTTGAAATAGTAAAGACTAAATGGCTAGGAATACCAGAGACTCATGTGTGTGTGTCTGTGTACCTTATTTTATGACAGCTGGTGGGTGGATCCATGGAGAAAGAATGGAGGTTTTTTACAAATTGCTCTGGGACAACTGGTTATCCGTATTTTTAAAAATTACATTAGATACCCCCCATACCTTGCAAAACAACCTATTCAAGTTGGATTTAAGACTTAACTGGAAAGTAACTGGAAAATACAAACTATTTAACTTTTAAAAGACTATATAGAATATTTTTGTGACTTTGGGTAGACAAGGATTTCTTAAACAAGACACAAAGAAAAAAAAGAAAGAAAAGATTAATAACATCAGATGATATTAAAATTAGGAACTTCATTTCTCAAACACACAACAAAGAATCCCACAAAAGTGGAGAAGATATTTACTGTCTGTGTAACTAACACAAAGTTAGCATCTAGATTATGTAAATAACTTGTATAAATCACCTGGAAAAGACAAATGATACAGGAGATAATATATAATGTCCTGAACAGGCACTTCATAGAAAATGAAAACCAAAAGGCCAAAATATTTATGAAAGATCTTCAACTGCATCAGTAATCAGGAAAGTATGAGACAAACCAGATGAGATACCATTTTATACCTACCACATGGCCATAAATATAAAAGTCCGATGTCACCAAATGCTGAAACAACCAGAGACGGAAGAGTTTTCATCATGCAGGTGGAAGTGTAAATTGGGGCAAGCTCTTTGGAAGCAATTTGGCATTGACCTAGTAAGGGTGAAAGTGTGCATGCCCTTGACCAACCAACCAGGTCCTACACTTGCCTACTGAGAATCATGTACAGGAGTATTCATAGCAGCCCTACTGTGTGATCAAAAGCAACAACAAACAACTGGGAAAACCTAAAAACTGATAACTCCTGGAATAATCACTAGTAAAATAGTTAAATGAATTGTAGTATATTCATAGGATGAGTCTGTGCAGCAGAGAAAATGAATGAACCACACAAACATAACAACAGGCATGGATCTCTGGAACGAGACATTGAGAGAATAAACCAAATTGCAGAAGAATCACTGTGGTTCTATTTAGATAGTGCTAAAAAGTGAGTTACTTAGAGATACAAACAAAATGCTGAGGTTGTAAGTGGGAACGACAAAAGTCAGTTACTTGGTGGGGACTGTCCAGGAACTAATATGTGGAAGGACATACTAGGGACTTTGCAGGTAGAAACTGTGGTGAGGGTTGCGAGGAATAAATGAAATGGGTGTTGGCTTTATTGGTTTTTTTTCATACTCTACAATTATCTAATAAATACTCTTGGTTACAGTAGTCAATAAGCATAATAAAGGACCCCATATAGAAAATTAATTGATGGACTTTAATATACAGGTAGCTTCAAGGAATTTTTAAAAAGTCAAAAATTGGCAAAAGAAATAAACTGTTGGTTCACTGAAGAGAAAATTTGCATTGCTTATAGGAAAAGATGACCAGCCTCACTAATGATCAGAGAAATGATCACTTAAATTAGATACCACTGGATTGCCAAAGCTTTAAAGAATTCATGAGCTAGGGACACCTGGGTGGCTCTGTTGGTGAGGCGTCTGCCTTCAACTCAATTCATGATTTCGGGGTCCTGGGATCGAACCCCACATCAGGCTCCCTGCTCGGTGGGGAGACTGCTTCTCCCTCTGCCTGCTGCTCCCCTTGTTTGTACTCTCTCTCTGTCAAATAAATAAATCTTAAAAAAATAATAATAATTCCAACAACTAGTGCCAGCAGTGATGTGAGATACACTCATACCTTGCAGGTGTGACTGTACATGACTGTATTTTTGAAAAGTGCATACCCATCTGTCTCTACCCGATCAAAAATTATAATTTTTCTAAAAATACATCGTGAACATAGAAATACATTTGATTTGGGGGACTCAACCTGTTTTTAACTCTTGGGAAGCACCATAGCTTTATTCTTGATCTTTTCCCTTTGGTTTCCTTTCCTAAGCCTATTCATTGCTGGAATTACCTTCCACAGACTGGTCCTAAGCACAGCTCTTCTAGGAGTTTTGGGATAAAAATTACGTACTTAGGAAAAAAAATACGTACTTAGAAAGTAAAATAAATAAATAAATAAATAAATACTAGTAGAAGCAAAAGAAGATATGTCGAGCCTGCTAATTCATCAAAGGTAGTTCTCAAGTTGGTGGAGGACTTACATGGTTGATATTTACTTATTTTTGAAAGAATTAAAGACTTCAAAAACTCTCATTTATTCACTCAAACTATGGATTCAAATAGCACTTTTTTTTTTTAAAGATTTTATTTATTTATTTGACAGAGAGAGATCACAAGTAGACGGAGAGGAAGGCAGAGAGAGAGAGAGAGGGAAGCAGGCTTCTTGCTGAGCAGAGAGCCCGATGTGGGACTCGATCCCAGGACCCTGAGATCATGACCTGAGCCGAAGGCAGCGGCTTAACCCACTGAGCCACCCAGGCGCCCTCAAATAGCACTTTTATAGTGCTGTTTTGTGGCAAGCCCTCTATCATCTCTTTGGAAAACTACATATAGACCGTAATTGGTCCATAAGAAGACCAAACAACAGACACATGTATTTTGGAGATAGAGGTTAATACTCTGTGGTCTGCTGTTTGAGTTTATCAGGCATAACTAGCTATTTGAGAGAAGTTACATTATAGTCAAGGAGAGTGGATCACTCACACATGAGATATGGCCCCCCAATATTTTTAAGTGGCAGAATATTATCTAGATTAGGTCTCTCTTTTACTTCTAATTTTTTTTAGTGCTTCTTTAAAGTCAGCAGATGTTTCCCCCCCAATGGGAGAAGTAGTACGTGGATTTGCATTGTGCTCCGCAGTCTACAAACAGCAATGTAGGAGTCAAATGTGAGAATTCCACCCTTTCCCCAATGCCTCCCTTATTTGCAACTCTTCCTTTTTTGGAATTAAGCTCTCAGTGGAAGTAAACAGGAATCAAGATAGAAGATGGGTAGCTTCTTCTCCAGAAACTAAGTACTTGGGCTTTCCCCCTCTTCAGTCTTCCTGGGCTGATCGTCTTTCTGGGGAACAGGGAAGAAGCAGTGCATTGAGCTTTGATAAAATATGAATTTTAACTAGTCAGTTACTAGTACAGTAGCCACTGGTACATACTATGGTCAGATAAAAGAGTGCCTCACATTCTTTTCTTTCCCAGTAAAAAGTTTCCAGCCTTGAAGAGTTTTCATTGCCTTCCCTGTTCATTGACATTAATCCATTCATTTATGTATTTATTAAACAATTAGTTATTGAGCAGTTACTCTGAGTCCGGCATTGTGCTAAGGGTTAAATGTATGAGGACTGACAGGATTCCATCTTTATCCTCAAGGAGTTTGCTGACTAGAGTCAGTCTGTCTGCCTCTCCTCTCTCTCTCTCTCTCTCTTTCTCATTGCCAGTTTCTTTTGTAACATCTTGTCTCTGATACCCCACCATCAGTGACTGGGAAGGCCCTATTCTCTCTTGCCTTCCGGTCTCTCAGGCTCTATAACACCTGGAAAGATATCAAAGAGACCTTTAGTTAACTGACTGTCAGTCAGCAGCCCATTACCAATTGGTACCTCAAAAGTCTAGCCCTCAGTTTTCTAAGTCCAGAAACTCAGTAATACAATTCAGATGTAATCAAGTCCAAAGTGGCTGATTCTTGCTGTTCTAACTTAGAAAACACTGATTTCTAGGCCAAAATACTTATTTTTCTGATTTAATTTGGGAGGTACAGCTGACATAATAGCCAGCATCCTTCATATGTTCTGTTCTCTCTCCCATGGGTTGGTAGGTTCATAAATCAGAAAGCTGCTCAACAGGCATAAAATGGGAATTAAATCACCTGGATGTGTGCAGGGAATATGCTCGTTCGACTGGGCTGACTGATGAATGGCCCATTGCATGGCAGCACCCCTGATATTTGGGCACTTTTGTGTCCCTCCAGGACTCTCCCTCCCTACTTCCCAAGATGCAGACCCCAGGATTGTTAAAATGTTATGATATTGCAGGGGATGATACAGTGTGGATTAACAAGTCAGATCTACCTTCTCTGTCCTCAAAATCCAATTGGAGGAATAACATCCTATAAAATTCTTGAGTCCCTGGCTGTGTGAGATTAATCTGTTCAGAGCTGGACTCAGCAGAGGTCAGGTATGGTTAACCTTATTTCCCTCCGTATGTTGGTGTGTTTGTTCACATGTGAGGTTCTTAGAACTCATTGGCTCATCTTTAGAGGAGCTAGAGTGGACTAGGTCAGCAAGACTTCATGTTTACATTCTTGCCTAACACGTCACTCTAGGGAAATTCTGTTCTTCTTCAAACCCAGGTTAAATCTCATCTCCTTTAGTGGACTCTTAGTACACTCTCCCCATTCCCAAGCAGAGGGAATTATTCTCTTTTCTCTGATCCCACAGAAATTTTCACACTGTTGCTTCTCGTTCATTCATCTTTTCATCTCCATATTCTTGGTCCCCAGCAAAGAGTATGGCATGTAATTGATGCTTCATAATTTTCTTTGATAACCAATGCAGGTCATCAAACCAAATCTGGCTGCCATGTGTTACTATAAGTAAAGTCTTATTGGAACACAGCCACACTCATTTATCTATATCCTGTCTATACTCATGCCATAATAAGCAGAGCTGCGGAGGTATGACCAACCGTATAGCCTCAAATCTCAAATATTTGTTATCTCAATATTTTTTACAGAAAAGCTTGCTGGCCCCTGGTCTAGGCATTCATTTCCTTCTTCTCATCATTGCTGGGTAAACTCTGAACATGTCTTAGTCCCTGGTTGCCATTTATCAGATTTTTAAAAAATAATATGCCATTATTTTTGGTTGGTTAAGTTACTACAAGGTAATAATTAATTTATGGCTGTACTTGCCTGCAGTTTCAAGGCTAACGATGTGCTGGTATTACTGAACAACTTATCGAAGTTGGCTGTTTTCAAAATTGTGTCGATACCACATTTACAAATCATCATTTTGTTGTCATATTTGAGGAACCTCAGTGGAAGTGGGGTAGAAAGATCCCCATGGTAGCTGGGTAAATGATAAACATCTAACCCCATTTCAGTTAAAGCAAGAGGAAGTGTAAGATTATTTCCACAGGTTTGTAAGAAAAAGTTATATGACCGTAGAAAGCATGACAATATTTTTCTCATGCTTATTCTTTGAGTAACCTAATAATAACGTTTTGGTTTCTAGACTTCCATAGCAGTGCACCTTTGTTCAGACAAGGTTAAGAAGAGTAAATTAAGTACTATCAGCTTTCTACTTATGATTTCTAGAGATTCTAAGTTTATATGTGGCTATTAGCACATTGGCTGACACAAAACATGCCTTCAAAAGTATTCGCTGAATTAATGTCCTGGCAAATAGAACCGGCTTTGCAAAATCTTTACAGGATTATTTTATTATTGACATATTACATTAGGTCCTTATACATTTGAAATAGTAAATTTTATCATTGCTCAGAGGAGGGGCGAGGTTACATCCAGCTGTGATTGGTAAATTAAGACTTGACAATTCGAGGGACCATCGAAGGATTTGTGGGGAGAAGGATGGCCAAGGAAGGCAGATAAGGCATGGAGGTGGCATTAGCAGAGACAGGCACACATGTCTGCCTGCCCAGCCTGCCTGAAATGAAGCAGTTGTTTTATGCAGGTTAAATTGTTGCAATTAAAATTGAATAGGAAGGTGAAGTCATTAGCTCTAGAATTTAAGTGCCTTGAATACCTCACCATATTACTAGGCAAACACAGATGTTTGAACGGAGGAATAAAAAGGAAAAAAAAAAAAAACATGAGGTGTGGGGAAGGTGAATCAGGAGACACAGGGAGGGATGACCTGGAAGGAGGAGCAGTAGACATTGCGGGAAAGAGCAATGCAAGAGCCCGTGAAACGTAAGCTGCCTAGATGCAGGGGAAGGAGGTGAGGAACTCCGACCTTGACGACAGGGCCTCTGACCTCAGGAAATGTGGCCCTGTCATTAGTAGACACTGGGAAGTCAGAGATAAAGGGCAAAGACAACTCATTTTTTAAAGGCATTTTTTGCATTTTTTAAAAAAAGATTTTATTTATTTATTTGATGGAGAGAGAGAGAGAGCACAAGGAGGAGGGGAACAGCTGAGGGAAAGGGAGAAGCAGGCCCTGCACTGAGCAGAGCCCAGCCAGGACCCTGGGATCGTGACCTGAGCCAAAGGCAGATGCTTAACCGACTGAGCCACCCAGGCGCCCCTTAACTCATGTTTTTAATGAAGAAGGTTGTGAGCTCAGGAGACAGGCTGGGCTAGGGTCAGATTTGGCAGTCCCCAGAGGATAGGAAGAAGTCAAGAGTCTGGGGCCCAGGAGAGGAAGGATAGTTCAGTACAAGAAAAGGCCATCACACTTAGCCATGGGGAGACCGTTTACTACTTTGAAACTGAAGGCCAGATTGCCAAAGCCTGGAGCCGCAGCGCCTGAACTGGGGGTTCAGACTTCCAATTGCTCTTGAGGGTAGTGTTGGAGAGATTTCAGAAAGCCTATTGGAAATTTTGCATAAAGCTAAATAAATAAACAAAAACAAGTCACTCTCTTTTTTTTTTCACTTTTCCTGAAATCATACCAATCCAGTGTCAGTTTTTGTGCGGACTGGACATTCTAATGTGCACTGTGGGTAGATTTGATTGATTTAAAATAGAGAAGTGCATTATTCCTTAATCTTGCCTCTTCAGCCTTTTGAAAGCTTTCATTTAAGTGTTCCTTGGAACACACTTTGGCAAATGTGTGAGATAATGATGTGAGGTTGCCTAGCAGCAGGCTCTGTAATGGGCAGAATCAGGGTTTTAGTCCCAAGATGTCCAAATAACTGCAACACTAAGAGGTTACAGAGCGTTTCCATGTCCATTGTCTCATCTGGTCCTCTCACCACTCGTTAAAACATCGCCCTGCTACCTCCAATTCAGAAAATAATTAGGCAGTCTACTTATAAACTTTGCACAGTCCTAGCCATTAGGAGTTGCTTTGGGATTGCTCTGGAGGAATCCAGCACTTTTTTTTTTCCCTTCAGCTTCTATGAAGGAAATTGAAATCCTGCCTTTTTTTTTTTTTTTTTTTAATGTCCATTAGCAAAATCACCTCAGAAGGCGTTTGGGCCATGTCTATGGATTTTCTTTATGTGTATGCCTCACATCTGTGGCCATTTAATTCAGACACCCAGTATAATGATGCAAATATCTGTAATTAATATCTGAGGCTAGAGGTGGATTTTGACGTGGACATATTTCTGACGCTGGTGTTCCATTATGTACATTCCAAGGCATTGATTGTTGTAATCCAAGTATCGTTAACTGAAAATATGGAGGGCTCATTGCTAAAAATCCTTAGTTTGTAAGCCTCCCGTGCTGCTTCTTCAGAGCTTTGAACATAAACTCCTGAATAAGAACGGCGTGCATAATTCATGTTGTGTGTGTGTGTGTTTGGAAATTTATCCTGAAATACAATTAGGAGCAAAATTAATTAGCAAGGTTAATTAAACACTTCTGTAGGAACACTGTTCTGTCTACATTCTATGCCAGAAAGTTGCTGGAATATTTTTATAATTTTACAAGATAGAGACAGACACCAACAGACAGTTAGGAAGGAGTAGTTTCACACACAAATATGCATTAAATTTAACACATCCTTTGTTAATCATCTCAGATCACTGCATATGCTGAACAACATCCTTTGCTAAATAGTTCCAGGTAGAGCTGTAGGAATTATCTCCTGTGTCCAAGGAGGAATAAGTGCTACCTGTGGAATCCAGCTCCTACATTTGACATTGAACTCCATTCTCAAAGCCTCTCCTCTGATTGCTTTTTTGGCATCGTGTGGAGTGTTCCCATCCCCCAGCAGCTGCTGCCCTTGAGAGCCAGCATAACTCAAAGAGGCAAAGATCATTCAGTTACAAACACCGAGGAAATTTTGGCATCTTCCACATGACAGGAGGCCAGCCAAGTTGTAGTCCAACCCAACCTCTGAGAGAAGCCTTTCAAAGATAGAAATGTTTTATAGCTGAGCCCCAGCTTAAGAAGTCTCCCCATGCTCTACCTGTCCCAGGGCTGGCCACAGGCCATTAGCTAAGGGAGAGACCAGAAAAGAAAGCTTTGACTCTTACTTCCTCCCCTAAATCTCCCAGACTCTGAGGGGTCTCTTTCTGTATTGGACTTGGGAGTTAAGTAAGAAGTGGGCTGGGTTCCTGTCAGAAGGCACCAAAACCCAAAGGCAGGACAGGTGTGGAGGACAGAGTCTGGCATTTGAAGCAAAGAGTTGGAGCCAGAGAAGGAACAAAAGGAAAGTCATGTCGGTCCCTGCCTTGAATGTAAAGAATTATTTGATAGTGTTTATTCTTGCTTATTTTGCTCATTCCAGTATATTTGAAGATAAAACTCTTTTTTTTTAATTAATTTTATTTTTTATAAACATATATTTTTATCCCCAGGGGTACAGGTCTGTGAATCATCAGGTTTACACACTTCACAGCACTCACCATAGCACACACCCTCCCCAGTGTCCATAATCCCACCCCCCTCCCAACTCCCCTCCCCCGATCAACCCTCAGTTTGTTTTGTGAGATTAAGAGTCACTTATGGTTTGTCTCCCTCCCAATTCCATCTTGTTTCATTTACTC
The DNA here is from genome assembly GCF_902655055.1 of Lutra lutra. Lineage (NCBI taxonomy): Eukaryota > Metazoa > Chordata > Mammalia > Carnivora > Mustelidae > Lutra > Lutra lutra. Next base: position 39,013,217 of record NC_062288.1, read on the forward strand.
TTCTCCTACCCCCTTAACCCCCCATGTTGCATCTCCTATCCCTCATATCAGGGAGATCATATGATAGTTGTCTTTCTCCGATTGACTTATTTCGCTAAGCATGATACCCTCTAGTTCCATCCACGTCGTCACAAATGGCAAGATTTCATTTCTTTTGATGGCTGCATAGTATTCCATTGTATATATAAACCACATCTTCTTTATCCATTCGTCTGTTGATGGAGATCTAGGTTCTTTCCATAGTTTGGCTATTGTAGACATTGCTGAAGATAAAACTCTTTTTGATGAGTATTGGGCCTCTGTCCAGCAGGACCTTTCCTGGCTTAACTGAACGTTCCTCAGCATAGCTGTGTTTCCTGTAGCTTAAGAAAGGCATATATTGGGGCGCCTGGGTGGCTCAGTGGGTCAAAGCCTCTGCCTTCAGCTCAGGTCATGATCCCAGGGTCCTGGGATTGAGCCCCGCATCAGGCTCTCTGCTCAGCAGGGAGCCTGCTTCCTCTCTCTGCCTGCCTCTCTGCCTACTTGTGATCTCTGTCTGTCCAATGGATAAATAAATTTTTTTTTAAAAGGCATATATTATTTTCTTTTATACTTTGGAATTGGGGCAAAGTCCTTAGATTCAGAAATGCACTGACTTTTGACTGATGGCCTCAGAAAGAATAATAAATTGGTCTTTTTTACCTGTGTGTACATCCTAGATGGTGCCAAAGGTCCCAAATCACTAAGGGCATCCAGTTCATTGGTGGTGCAAGGAGGAAAAATTAAGCGCAAGTTTGTGGATCTGGGGTAAGCATTTCGTGATGTAAAAATCAAGCAAACAAACAAAAAGCTAAAAGAGGAAATGTGTTTCTCCTTCCTGACTGTGTACTGTCCTTTTAGGGCACCTTTGCGAAGGAGTTCCAACAAAGGAAAGAAATGGAAAGAGAAGGAGAAAGAAGCCACTAGGTTCTCTCCAGGTAGCAGGTACGGGTGGGTGATCTCAACTTTCTGGCCCCCCTCCTCGGTTAACCAAAATCAGCGGTCTGTGTCTATGAGCTGAAGTGAGGCACCTAGAGGTGAGAGGAAAGAGAAATTGCAGAGTCAATGTATATTAGTCCTACCCCAGTTGTAACCTACGCTGGCCTTGGGTATATCCATTGGCTTAATTGCAGAATTATGGTCATGTGATCAATCAAAAAATGTGTATCTACATGTGGCATAAATAGATCTATGTGATATGTCAGTTAGTTATATTTCAGAGTCTTTGCCTGGCTACCCACAATACTAATGTCCTCTTTTTTGTGAAGTCTGAAAGGGTAATTTTACATTGAAGGACCTTGTTGGTTTTTAGGACTGTTCTGTCCACATGTAGAAAGGACCATCATCTCTTGCTGGACTCAGCTGTTTGATCCATTTTCTTCAGGCCCTACCAACTATTCTCACTTTTTAAGAAAGACTTCCCTATAAAAAAGGGAGCTTTGTACTGCCTGTTGCCAAGTCTTCCCAACCGTATTCAGAGATTCCGTAATTTTAAGTTTAGATTTGTATCGTGAGGCAATAAAGCACGGAGCTTGACAGCCTGTGTTTGGATCAGAGCTCTCCCAGTTATTAACTCTCCCATCTTGGACAAGTTCTTTAACCGGTTTGCTGCCATTACCTCGTGTGAAGTAAGGATAAGTAACAGGATCTACCTAGTAACTTTAGTGTGAGGATTAAGTACGTTTTCCTGCAAAGCATGTCAAATGGCACCTAGCATGTAGGAGGTATTTAAAAATAATAATGAAGATACGGTTTGCTGTCATTATTACTTGCAAGTTACAAAGCAGATTTATAGATACCATTTTAGTCCAAGCTTGTAGGAAGATCAGGAGGCCAAGAATAACACCGTATGTTATGAAGAACCTCACCTTCATAGAATGTAATTGATTTGCCCACGATTACGCTGCAGGCAGTTGACATGACGGGGCTTGTGCCTCCTGTCCGGATATCTTTCCAACACACCTCCCCTCCACTTGTTTATGCCTCGAATGATGCAGAAATCTCTTTATGAAATTTGGGAATCATCTCAAGAGCAGTAGACTAAGGAAGAAACAGAATGCTAACAACAAAAGATCGTCAGATCAGTTGGGAACCACGGATCCATTTTATAGGTTGTCCACTGCTGTTTCTTTTTCTCCTTTTTCTTTTTTCTGGCATACCACTTGGTGAGAAATTGTACCTTCTTCCTGGGATTATAGGAGAGTGGGGTCAGGGATGAGAAGAGAGAATTCCCAAATTAATTGTGTAAGTCTGTTATGGTGGTGGTTTAATCCTGTACAACAGAGAAAGGGTAAAAAGCTCTGTTTATATTGAGGGCACCAGTCTTGGGAGAAGTAAGTCCATGATCCGACTCAAAAGCAATTTAACTTTGTGTGGTTTTGAAGTGAGAAATAGAAAACAGTCTGCTGTGTGCCTTAAAATTAAGAATAGGAAATGATCAAGGATACTCAGGATAAAATACAATAAAAAGTGGAACTGTGTCAGGGAGAGAGAGATGCCCGGATACACAACTGGGAGAGGGGCTAGGACAGTTCTGTAGTGACTTCTGAGGCAGTCACTTCCTTGATCCTTGAGGCTCCGTGGGGAAAGGGATGGGAGTGAAGCATCGAGCCCTGTGGAGAAGGCTTGACTGGATTTCATCATAGTAGCCAGAGGGTATCACCTCCCTCTACAAATTCCAGGTCAAAAGCAAATCTTGATTCTTTTGGTGAGTGCACACCTTACTCGAGGCCAACCCCAGGGAGTCACTACGAATTCCTGCTTTGGAACCAGCAGCCAGACGGCTCCATATTTTTAAAATCCTAACCCTGGAGTCTTTCTGCTTCACTGGTCACAAGTATTTATACATATGCCAGTGCTACAAAATAGTTGTCAACTGGAATCATAATTTTATAATTGTCTGTAATTACAGTAGAATTTTGACAGGCCTGACAGGAATTCATGAAATTGAAATAATAGAAGAACAAGGGAAAAAGAGGGAGGACTTTTTCTGTTTCACAAAATGATTTTTTGAGCTATCACAGTAGTTGGTTAACACTAATCAAATCTAATGACAGTCTCTGTTCTTCTGTATAGATTGACAGTGGACCCAGAACCTTTTCAAACAGAAGTCAGAAAACAGAGTTACTACCCAGTAGTGACACAGGGCCCCCAAAGGTGGGTGCGTGACAAGCACCGTCAGTGTCAGGGTCCCGCTTGCAGTTGTGGAAGACTGGGTATAAACTCATCACCTCTGTGAGGCTTTCTCAGAGAAGAGAGGGAATGATTCCCGGATTGAGTTAGTAATCTTATCTCTTGGCTTTTCATTATTAGGCTGTAAAAATCAGATGAGGTCATTCAGTCAGTTAGAGCCTGAGGCTGCGGGACTTGAGAGGCAAGAGGAGAGGTTTGCCAAATTCAGTCTTGCTTTTAGTTTTTTCCTTCCTCAAGAGTTAAGAGTTTATTGTATTCCTTGTGGAGACCTAATGACTCAAATGCATGACATAAAACATGAAACAAATAGATGAGGTTCAATAATTATAATAATAAATAAAACCCTACAAAAAATAAGGCTTGGTTCTAGCCTTTTCAGATATGTGCTCAGTGAACGCTCTGATTTAAACAGGCAGGATAGCAGGTCACAAAAGCAGGAAAGAGTTAGTGAGTTAGTTGTCAGAGCTTGTTCACAAAAAAGAGTAAAATAAAATATCCTCATTTAGAGCAAGTTGCCTCTGATGCCAGTGGAGTACCTACTTTGGAGCTCTGTGGGAGAAGCTCCTGGTTGAGTGGCTGAATGGAAAAGTGTGTAAACAGTTATGTATGTCTCGGAACAAGGCTAGACAGTGGCGTGTGGAAAGAAGACAGGAAGGGAGATGGCACTCCTTTCTGGAGGTGAATATGCATTCCCCTTAAAAGTGTGAACTGTGGGGAAAAAACACTCTGCCAGAATCCAAGTATTCATCCTGACTTTGCCATAGGTAAGGCTCTGAATTTCTTGGACCTTGGTTTCCCACCAAAAAGTAATTAGATGGATTAACACTACCTGTTCTCTAACTCCCCATCTCTGTCTGTGTTATCCAATATGGTAGCCGTATGAGATGTAGCCATTCATTGAGCACTAGAAATGTGGCTAGTCTATATTGAGATGTGTTGTAGGAGAAAATGCATGCAGGATTTCAAAGACTTAGTATGAAAAAAAAGAATATGAAATAGCTTATTAAAAATGTTATAACACTGATTACGTGCTGAAATAATAATACCTTGAATATTTTGGGTTAAATAAAATATAAATTAATTTTACCTCTTCTTTTATGTGGTTACCAGAAAATTATAATTTACATATATAGTTAATAAGATTTTATTTATTTATTTGACAGATCGTAAGTAGGCAGAGAGGCAGGCAGAGAGAGAGAGAGAGGGAAGCAGGCTCCCTGCTGAGCAGAGAACCCGATGTGGGGCTGGATCCCAGGATCCTGAGATCATGACCTGAGCCGAAGACAGAGGCTTAACCCACTGAGCCACCCGGGTGCCCCGATCCCTATGATTCTGTGAAAAACATCCTCTTTTGAGTTCTAACTCATTCTGTTGATCTATAAATTGGCATTTTCATGTTTGTTCTTTTTTTTTTTTACTTTTCTTATTGAAATATAATTAATATAGACTATTATATTAGTTTCAGGTATACAACATAGTGATTCAATAATTTCTATGTGTTACTCAGTGCTCATCACGATACATGTACTCTTGTTTATCTATTCTTTTTTAAATCTATATATGCTCCTCTGTGTTCCCAATATAATCTGTTTATACACAGAGATACAAGAGATATAACAATATAAATTATTGTAAAGGCAAATTGGGTAAGGCAAAAAAAGATAAAACAGAAAGTAACATTGGTACTTAAAATAGAACATCTTCAACAATACTGTCCTGTGTGCCAGAAGAGAAAAGCACCGCACCTCTGCCTAAACTTGACCCACAGAGGACCAAAGAGGAGCCAAATTTCTTTAAAAGCAAATGATTTTAAAAACAGGAAACAAAATACAGTTGTAAATGGCCAGAGGAGAATGGTGAAATGATTTCATCCCAGCAAGTTTCAAAGCGAGAGTTTAAGGCCTGAACCGCGACAGTGAAAACTCAGTGAAGCCCCTACAGAGTGGTTAACTTTGACAATATCACTTCTGCGGGTTCGCCCCTCACTTGATGGCTTTTCATGCCCAAAGATGGCTTTCCTTAAAAAGAGGGTTATTTGGGTTGTAAATTTAAAGCAATTTATTAAAAGTCTCCAGTTTTAAAACCTACCTTTTTTTTTTTTTTAGTTTCAGTTCATCTTACAGATCTTGTTTCATTTTATACATCTAGTAAAATTGTATAAAAAGAAAAGCAGTCACTTTTATTAGGGACCCCTGAATAATGTTAGCTTAGCCTCAGTAGAGCAGACATGTTCCCCTGTAGTTGTCGGTCCTGTTCTTAGAGAACTGCACTTATAAATTTAACCTACTCGATTTTCTTTTTAAGTACGTCCGAGTGCTTGAAAGCTGACAAACTCTGACATTCCTAACAACGTCAACACTCTTCCACTTGACTGGGGCTCCTGGGTGACTCAGTGGGTTAAAGCCTCTGCCTTAGGCTCAGGTCATGATCTCAGGGTCCTGGGATCGAGCCCCGCATCGGGCTCTCTGCTCAGCAGGGAGCCTGCTTCCTCCTCTCTCTCTGCCTGTCTCTCTGCCTACTTGTGATCTCTGTCTGTCAAATAAATAAATAAAATCTTTAAAAAAAAAAAAAACACTTGAAAAAAACTCTCGAAAATCTAGTAAATTAAAATGGTAACATAGTAACTATATAAACACTCAGAGCTCTTATCACTTTGATTATTTTTCATCTTAACCAATTAAATATATTAAAATAGAATCAATAGACAAACTTCTCTCTCAGATTCCTAATAATACAGATTTTCTTAACTCCTAAGCAATATATTTATTATTCCTAAACCTAATGTTTTTGTTTTGAAATATCAAATTTTTATTTGATTTTATTTGAAATATCAAATATTTATTTTATAATCATCTTGCTGTTTCATTTTAAACCTTCCCAGGATGGGGAGGATTCATTAAGAGAACAGTTTCTCCATCTCATATGAATGTAGAGGGGGCAAAAAAGACCTTTTTCCTTCTACCCTCTTGGGTTTTCCAGCTGGAGTCCTGTAAATTAGATTGGCAGATGACAGATTAACAAGGGAAAAGCATACGAACTGATTTTTATTTGACGTAAGTTTTGTGTGATGCAGGAGCCTTTATCAGGAAGTGAAGACCAAAGAAGTAGTTAAACCTGAGCACTTTAAAGCTAGGTTTGTTGAAGAGTGGAAAGTCTTGGAAAAAATGTTGAGAGGACAAAAGGGTATGAACTAAGAGTAGTAAACAGTGGAAACTTAGCAAGGCCTGTTGGTTCCCAAAACCACTGTTCCTTCAGATTCCTCTTGTGTCCTTCCATCTACAGAGATAAGGATGTTCCTTTCCTCCAGGTGTAGGGAAGGCACCTCTCTCAGAAGATCTTATGATCTGCTTGGGGGGCAATGGGGGAAGTCAGAGAACCCTTCGTATACCTGCCATTTCTCAAATTCCTTAAAATGTTTGCTTAAAATATGTGCTAGGCCAAGTTGCCTTATTCTGTGGTAACGTGTCCAGAACCCTGTCAGAAATTAAGGTTAAACACTACAGGGACCATCTCAGATGGGCTGTTGGTTATTAATGGGAGCTTTGGACCATAACTGAAGGTAGAAGCAGAGTATGTCAGTGGTGGTTGGCCTGCACTGCAGATGGACACCTGCTTGTCCTAGCTGTGATCTGTCAGGCTCTCCAAGTGCCCTTAGAAGGGTCTGGCTTTACAACCACTGTCTCCTTAGTGGATGTGAGAACCTTACAGAATTACTTCATCTGAGGTGAATAAATGGAAGTCTGCAGCCCTTCCTCTGATTGCACCTAACCTCCCTTAATTAACCTCCTTAACTACCTGCTTAAATTCTATATTCTGCTTATACTTTTTCTGTTCTGGCAGTTCCTGAACTCCTAATTATATCTTGATGACATTCAATTCTGTTCTGAATACCTCACACACCTTGTATTTGAAGTTAAGACAAATAAAAAAAATTACTATGGAATGTTTACCTGAGCAACTTAATTTGGGGGTGCTGACCCCAGAACGAATTGGTGTCAGGATGTATGTAATTGGGTTAACTGCTCTGTGGAGTTGTTAATTATAAACCATTTGAATGCCAGGAAACAGTGATCATCCCCACCTCATCTCACCCACCCACCCCCAACAATTTAATATGACAGAGACTTAATTTGAAGCCATTCTTTTTCCTGGTTCCTAACAATAAAACAATCAGGGTTACATCAGTGATTCATAATTCCATTTCACCAAAAACAATAGTGAGACATTAGTGTACAAGTTAAAAAAAAAAAAGATGAATTACAGAACACATACCTATTTTGATCCTCCTGAAATTATTTTCAGATCCATTTCTACCAGTCTTGATTTTTAAGGGCATTATTAAAGATCTCTATGGAACTTACGCACCCTAGACCATAACCTGCTCTCAGAGTCAAAAACTGCAATAGAGAGAAGGAGGGAAGGGAGGGAAGGGAAAGGGAAGGGAGGGAAACAGTAAGGAGAGAGGGAAGAATTTTATGTTATTCTTTTTTTTTTTAAGATTTTATTTATTTATTTGACAGACACAGATCACAAGTGGGAAGAGAGGCAGGCAGAGAGAGAGAGAGGTGGAAGCAGGCTCCCCGCTGAGCAGAGAGCCCGATGCGGGGCTCCATCCCAGGACCCTGACATCATGACCTGAGCCAAAGGCAGAGGCTTTAACCCAGCGAGCCACCCAGGTGCCCCAAATTTTACATTATTCTTAACAGATTCCTCCATCGAATGGAAGAGACTATGAGTGGTCAGTAATGGCATGACTGCTTCCAAGCTCTCTGTGCTCCTTTTGTAGGCCCAAGAGTTCAAGTTGTCCAAAAGGAAATTGGTATTTATTTTAGAAAGCATGTCTGGTAAGCTGATGGATCTGTAATTATGAAGTAATGGAGAGTTTGCTCCTTTTAATGAATATACGCTAGGTCGAAGCAAATGGAAGCATACTGACCATTCAGGATAGTAGGAGACAGTTACTTCAGTTCATGGGGTTTTAGAGTCAAGGCTAAGATACCGCCTCAGCAGGGGCACAGCCAGATCTCCTGGAGACCTGGAAAATTCTCTTCCAAGGATTCCAGGACCTAGTGGTTTGCGGTTGTGAGGACACTGGTTATTTCCTTAGAAGTGGGCTTTCTTTGCTTTCTACGTGATAATTCCTCCAGTCCTTCCATCATCTTGTATAGAAAGCTGGAGAAGAAAGCCTCCGAATGTCCCCCAAAGCTGATCCTCCATGATGTCACTCGTCATACTCACACTGTGGCCTCTGGTCCTGTGTTCAGTGCTGGATGTACAAGTCCTCATGGAATTATTAGTCTTGAATATTCTCCTGGCCGGAGGCTCTTACAAAAGAGTTTAATTATATGTGATCTTGAGCTTCTGTTTGAAATGTTCCATGGTCAGAATTTGAACCCAAAGTCCTTTTCAAGTTAGGCATTAGGATGACAGTAGGTGGGCAACAATATTCTTATTTCCCGTCTAATTAAAAAAAAGATAGGGATGGTGGTGATTGTCCCAAAAGTGTTGTTACAAAGTTCACTTGGGAGCAGGACAAGAGAGTCATGCTGTCATTAATTATGGCCTGTTTACCAACTTTAAAACAATATCCATATATTTAAGCACTACTGTACCTTTTTGAATTGTGGATGGAACTCTTAAAAAAAAACTCCCATACTCCTTTGAGTAACTGATTCAGAACTGTATAACCAAAGGGGGAAATAATCCTTAGGTCCAGTTTATCTCAAGCATGCCCAGTTAGAAGACTGTGGGACTGCAGAAAAAATATTTTTATGGATCTGCACAGTTAGAGCTTTCTGAGTATTTTTACTGGACTGGGGAACCTGAGCTTAAAAGTCAAGCCTTAGAAGCTAAAATATGACTGGAAAGATAGCGAGAACTGCAGAGATTAACCTCCCATGAGGTGTGTGGTTTCATATTCAAGGAGTGGGCTGGGGCGAGGGGATGAGATCCAGCTTCATGGAGACATTCCCAGACTTGTTAGGCTGGAGATGCTGGTCTTATCTCCCCCTAAGACATGTGTTACTTTCTGAAGGGTAAGAACCAAAGATCCTTCCTTAGTTGAGTTTGTTTACATGAAGGAGATAAGATGTCTCTCCCTTTCCCAGAAGGGAGGTGGGGACAGCACTACTGTCCCTGTCCTATCTTATCATCCAGATGGGTATTTTTTAAGATTCCTCACCAACAATGTAGACCAAGTATAGGATGACAGCTGGCTTTCATTCTGTCACTCTGGAGAGAAGAAAGTAGGGCATGGGGACCCAGCGCAGTAATTTTCTATAAATAGTCACCTCTTCTCCAGGAACCTCATATTTGCATTCAGGAAAATAGAAATAAATGTAGATACTGAAAACTTTAAGAGTCAACTCAGACATTTGTTAACATACAGATTCCAGGCAAACTCTTCCCTTCCTGTCTCCCAGAGTCTAATTCAGTAAGTCTAGGTGCCCAAGAATCTGTATTTGAGCAGCTGCCCCAGGTGATTCCCGTCAGGCTTGTTTGGGAAACACCACACTGGTCTACAACCCAGGAATAGAAACCGCTTCTTCCAGAAGACCAGTCTACCTCTGCTGCCATGGTTTCTTAAGTTCGGTTATTGTACCCAATCCCTACCCCGTCTTTTAACAGCAAGTAACTAGAAAGACTTCGGGATACAGAATTTTTTTGGTTTAAACTTTAGGATGAGACTGAAGGTTGACACATCTCTCATTGGGCTTTCTCCATTATCCTTACAGTCCCCTTTATTGGTTTTTTTTTCTTTGAAGGAATTCGCCATTATAATCATCAGATATTCTGGAATCTTTAAGTGAGCAATCATCATAGTCACCCAGCTTATGATCTCAGTGTTCTACCAAAACTTCACTGGCATCTCCGTTCTCTTTAGTCACTATTTTTATAATCTCTTTACCTTTGTAAATTAACAAGATGTTTTGACATTTATTGTTCCCTTTGAGTCTCACAATAACTTTGGAAAGAACAGGAACTATTGGGAGCTGCACTGTTTATGTAAATTTGAAATATATTTTGAAATATTTGAAGTAAAAAATATTTCAGAGTACTTGGAGTGAGATGTGAGAAGACTGAAGTCCTGTATGCACATGGGTCATGTGCGGTCTGGCTGTGGTGTGGAGGCACTTTTCACTGAAAGGGAATCTTTGTTGTCGTGACATCAACACCCAACAAATAATAGGCATGTGTCAAACTCATTTGGACAGATTGAGGGTTGACCTCTTCCCAGATGCACAGAAACTACTACCCATTCCTGCCTCGGCTCTTGCTGATTCCTTTTCTCTAACCAGAAGAAAAATACAAACACACAAGTATACACAAGTATATACTGTGTTTCTCAAATACCTTTGAATCCTTTAAATGTTAAACAATAACCTTAGGCCTTTATACTTTCACAGTTTCCCGGGTACTTTCACACGTATTACCTCATTTGATTCCTACCAACCACATAGGAGCTACATAAAATATCCACCTTTTACAGAGGAGAAATAGAGGCTGAAAGAAGGCTCAAGGCCCCGTACTCAAGAGATAACAGATCCTGGACCTCCAAACAGAGTGTTAAGATTTGTGGTCTGGTTTCCTCCTAAGGGGTGTGAGAGCTGTCGGCTGTGACATCTGTCACTCTGTCAATGCCTGGGTCGATTTGGCTAATGTAGCTGGCTAGCACTCCGATAGTGATGAAAAACCAATAAGGCGTGTGTTCTGCTTAAACTTTCATAAGCCCTAAAATTCCCAAATTATTTAAATACATCTTCTAAAGTCCCAGACTATTGGAAGCATGAGTTCAGAGAAGGCAAGGAAAGAATGCTGGCTGAGAGCTAATGTCACTGGCAGTGAGGCACTGCTCGGTCACCCAAATAAGGGAAATGACGTGATGGTTAACCTAATAGCAGTTCCAGAAAGACGGTGCCCTGTGACTTCAGTTCAGCCACATCCACTTAATAGAAACACTTCATAAGAATTCACTGTGGCAGTAGCGATATGAAAATGTTGACCATTATTCTAGAATCCATTTTGATGCAAAAAAGATAGCTACTAAGATTAATGTCCTCGTTAAAATTGCAAAATTGTTCCTCTCCCATGTAGAACAATTTGTCAAACTGCTACTTTGAACTTTATTCAGAGTCCCTTCAGGATTCCGTTCAACGAGTGTCACACCTGCCCTTCCTTTGTCTGACATGCGCATTTTTTCCCCCGTAACACAGGATCTTCAGAAGCAGGCTGGAACACTGGAAACCCAAGCCGTCCCCCGCGCCTCAGGCCTCCACCCGCTCGCCGTGCATCCCTTTCTCGTGGTTTAATGAGAGCCGAAAAGGATCCTATTCCTTCAGGGACCTGCCTTCACCTACAAGTCCCCTTCAGCCTTCTCCTGAAACTCTAATTTCAGATAAAAAGGGGTCCAAGGTAGAAAACACATGGATTTAAAAAGCAAACAAGAAAACCCCAAATCCTTCCTCCTCTCCAGTCTTTGGAAAGGATTCTCAACTTGTGTGTTTGCTCTGGACCTGAGAAACCAATGTGATAACACTCCAGTAAACCATGCATGGTATTTCTTGTGTGGGGGAAAAGGAAAGCCTCATTTAACCATCACCTTCCTTAATGCTGTTCCATTCTAGATTGTACGTTAATCTTTGATTTGCCTGTCTTTTCACATATTGCTATTAAATCTCAGTTTGACAGTTAAGCCATGCTGGGAAAGATGCATTTGAATCACGGAACAGTATGATAGATCTGTTTACCAAGCGTTCCACTTTAAATTACATTACAAGACTATTTTTACTGTGCTCTTCGAGATTTACTGGAAAACAAATAAATTTGGGACTGAATATGTGTTCAATATATCTAAGTGAAACTCTTTAAAACAAACCAGTGCTGACATAGCACCCTTACTTATCTCTTCTTTTTAAATCAAACTTCCACCTTGAAAAACTTATAATCTCATCACCAAAGTTCTCTAACTTGAGCAGAAATAGGAAATATAATTGCATGGGTATTGTTTGTTTTTAAACGCATGATGGTTATTTCCAGCATGACGCTGCAAACCTTATCTAACATTTTATTGGAACACATACAGTGGCTAACTTTCACATGTTGTTTGGTCTCCTTTTATCTGTGTTCGCTTTTCTTTCTCAAGCAGAAATGTGTGATTAATGTGACTTGAATTTAACTCTTTTCTTGAGGTTGGCAGCTCACAAGGTCTTGACAGGGCTGTGGGTTGTGTGTCTGTTGACATATCAAATAGTAATGTGTTGTGTTCAATGCTCTCCTGCTTACATGTTCTCCTAGCCTAGGTCCGTGAGCTCGGATTTAGTCTCCATGTCGGAAGTTTGAGCAAAACTTGGGGTTTGTTTGGAACTGAATTCTGCAGCCTCTGGCACGGTAGTTATTTTTGACAACCAACAGAACCCAGTGGCCAGGGAGCCTAATGGAAAACTAACGGGCCAGTTCCTAAGGAAGCAGAATATGGAACAAGATGGTGTTGGCCAAGGGCTTAGAGTTCCTCGGAAGCCAGTCATTCTAGAATTACTAGCAAAAGAAGTTTTGGCACTACTAGACCACTTGGATCTTGAAACATTTGTGGTATTGGAGCTGAGAAATCTAAACGTAGTTTGAATAATTCCACCATTAGCTTGTCCTGGAGGAACTCCAGATTTGGTTTAAAAAATATTTTCACAAGTGCAGCCATGTGGTCATTCTGAATTTACTTGACTTGAGTAGCCACTGAACATTTTGATGAAGTTCTGGGGAAGTTCTTTTTTTCTTTTCTTTTCTTTTCTTTTTTTTTTTTACACCCCACCCCCCCCCCCCCCAACTCCACTGGCCCCAGGTGATTATTGGGAGAGTCTGTCTGTTCTGCAGCCTCTTCAGAGCTCTGCAGGTGCTGTGGGAGAGTCGTATTTTAGCATGTAACTACGAGTGTATTGTCAGACTCTGACCTCCCCCAGAACTCATCATCTTGAAGGTTATATCCAGGGGACAATCTGCCTTTTCTCACAGTATTTATCACGGCAAGCGATCCTTCCCAGGGGGTGCTCGAGCTACCTTTCTAATATGGATGGCCATCTGTTCCTAATAACTCAGGCTCTCCACACCATCTTGTATTTTTACTTGTACTGTTACTCATCGCGAGTAGGGTCAAAGAAGATAGACTTATTAATGTTACTCCTCTGAGCAGTTGCAGAGGATAATGAAGGCTGTATCCTTAAAGAGGGATTGAAGAATGATTGCTCCAAAACACCTATCCTTTCATCTGATGGAGAAAGCTCCCAGAATTCCCCATCAGTTGCAAAAGGCACGGTACCCTCCACCACCGCCGCTTGAAGGTCATCACCAAACCAAATGTGAATTTCTCCGAAGATGACTTAAAGAGAACCTTTGTAGGACTTGCAGATACACCTACTACTGGTTCTCTCACTGTGCCCACTTAACACTGAGCTTCATTTACTTTCACAGAATTTTACCTTCAATGATGACTTCAGTCCCAGCAGTACCAGTTCAGCAGACCTCAGTGGCCTGGGAGCGGAACCCAAAACACCTGGGCTCTCTCAGTCCTTAGCGCTGTCATCAGATGAGGTACGCTCAAGGCGCTAACGCAGACCCACCTTCTCAGATCATCCATTGTACCCGTCACCGATCCCCGAGAAAACGTAGATTTTGCGTGTAAATCATGGGGACCATGTTTTCTTGTTTGATGTGAAATCTTCATGATTTCTCTCTCTCTCAACATGAAGGCAAAGTATTATTTCTGAGTCCACTGAAAGCTCTCCAGGGACCTCCTCTGCATTACTCTGACTTCATTGAGAGGACTTTGAGCAAGGGGGTGGGTGTGGGAGGCTTGGCACCAGAGAGCAAGAATAGGGAGTGGCTCAAACCATCCATTCCCTCTCTCCCTCACCCCCCAACCATCACCCTTACCCCCTACCCCTACCCCCACCATCACACCTACCCCAAGTTGAGCATCACCCCGATTGACAATCACTGCAGTGGAGAGGGGAGAAAAACTGATTTAGAAGCCAGGGTCAAGTTAGCATTGCCAAGAATTCCCAGATCAGTGTGTTTCCAGAGAAATAGGAAATTACATGACTGATGGACTTAGTATCCCAAAAGATGAGGAGAGGACAGAAATGCCACTATGGAGGATAGGGGGCGGGAGGAGGAGAGGCCGTGTAAATAAAGATACATTGCTTCACATATTTGCTCAAAGTTACTTCTTTCTAACATGATTTTTGCTTTATAAAACTTTTTGTCTCCTAAATTTTTCTGCCCGTCCTCTTGAGGCCTGGTGTGATTTTAATTTTAAATCTTTGTACTGTGTATGTTGTGTCTCCTAGTTCTATAACACTTTTCTTTTTGATTCCTTTGTTGCTCCCTCACTCAGAGCCTGGATATGATAGATGACGAGGTGAGCTATCAGTGGGCTGCGTGTGGGGCTTCTGTGGTATTGTTTGAACCTCCTCTTCTCTCTCTGCAAAATGATTTGAAACCTAAACAGTACAAGAACACTTGTGTCTGCCCCAGAGGGTTTCCGTGTGTGAAATCATTTTGCTCTCTGCCCTCATCTGTCCCTAAGTTGAAGCGATGTTTCTGAGGCAAGAGGATCACCAGGTCCTACCTGCGGAATCCCTCGGTCAATCCCCCCATCACCACTACCTTGACACGGTCCATTCTGTTCCACCCCCTCTGCGTCATCTCGGCTTACCCCATCCCCTCGTCAGTGTTCCCCGAGGTGACTCCTGTCTCTCCCCGCAGACCTGTCATTGCCTTCATCGCCTCTCAGCTTAGAGGTTCTAGGAACCAAGCTGCCCTCTGTGCTGTCCAAAGTGGTGCTGTGCCCTGGGCGGAGCCAGACATTTGGAATGAACCACAGACCGTTGAGCTCTCCCGTATCCCTGCTCCGGGCTGAGCCTCACTTGACTCATTTATTAAAAGTCATTATGGACATTACCTGCCCCACCTTCCTCACGGGTTTGCTTGCTGCTCGAATGAAACCCTGGCTGTGAAATTTCCCCTCACAATGCTTGAGGACTTAAGGCTTTCCTCTTCTGAGGGGAAGATACCTCAAGATTTATACATGTATTTTTATAGACCTCTAATGTCTTCTCCGAGGCTACATGCAGAGTGATGCATTGCATATAGAGATGAATCAAATACTTGTTTTCCGCATCTCATACTCTTTCCAAAGTGTTCTAATGTAAAGGCTTGCAACATTGGAGTGTATTTTCCGGTAGTAAACATCCTACGTTAATAATGCTGCTTTATCTGGGGGAATTTTTAAATTTCCAAATACCTAAAAAAATATATAGGTGATAACTATGCATGTGTGATACACACACAACTACAACCATTAACTTATTATTTATTTGATGGCGTAAAGATAAATGTGGCTCTAGTAGGCAAGAAATTCCTTTTGATAGCATAATAGGCTGTAGCGAGCCGTAGCTTTTTGGTCCTTTAACAACCCTGCATAACATTCCTACCTCAGATCCTTGATGATGGACAGTCTCCCAAACACAGTCAGTGTCAGAGTCGGGCGGTCCATGAATGGAGTGTGCAGCAGGTTTCCCACTGGCTAATGAGCCTAAACCTGGAGCAGTATGTATCTGAATTCAGTGCCCAAAACGTCACTGGAGAGCAACTCCTGCAGTTGGATGGAAATAAACTTAAGGTAAAGAATTCTATCTCTGTGTGAGGTTACCAGGTGTTAGTTGTGTTGCTCATGGCACCTGAAATGTTTCCATGAGACAAGAGTGTCCTGCCTGTCTGAGAGGGAATTCTCATCAATGGTCGGCAGAAAGGACATTGCATCATTTCTGAGCAGTAAACAAAGTTTCGGAAATTCTGTCAGAGATTCTGAATAAAACAGGATGCTGCTGAGTAGGAGAGCTAGGGCCTCACTCCATTGCTTCTACCCAGACATGTGGTCCACGTAAGAAGTCTGTTGACTTCCTGTGTGGTAGGAGTTGTAATAATGGCCAATGTGGACTCTCTCATCACATGAGAGTGAAGACCTAGATCCATGAATCTTTCCTTCTTTATTCATTTCTTCTCCACCCCTGCTCCTCCCTGCACACCTCTCCAAAAGTGGGACGATAGTCTCCTCAGAACTTTCTTCCCCAAGTACGTGCAGGCCATGTCTCCCCAGCTCCATCCCACTCTCATTTCACCTGTCCAGTCCATCCCTTTTAGAGACTGTGGGGGGCGGGTGGGGACCCACCCCTGTGGAAAAAGGGCAAAAAGAGCTTGCATTGGGCTCCCCACCCCCATCCTCAGCCCCCTGTTGGGCTGAAGGGCAGATGAGTATCTCCTGACAGTCTTGAAAAGGTTAGAGATCAATCAATGGTCTGTGATTATGAAGGCCCCATTGACAAGGCTGTCCCTGTTGGGGAGATGGATGCATCCCGCTGTTGATTCTGAAGGTCAGGAAACATTTAGAGTACGCGACCAACTCCCCTTTTTCTGAATTCCAAGCTCACTAAGCAACCTCCTCATTAACAGGAATCCTTTATAGGTCTGCCTACAGGGAGAGAATGGCTAGTCAAGCTGACATGAACATTCTGGCCCCAAAGACATTTTTGGTCCTCATTGTAAGTGACTGCATTGGCAAAAAGGAAGCCACTTCAGTTCTCCCTACCCTTCTTGGGGCCCTCTATGGCAGCAGGTGCCCACTCCTAGCTTTTAAAAATATTGACAAGTTTAGTGATACTCTTGCCTATAAATGTCTATGGCCCAAAGGTTGGAGAAACAGAATTGTGCCCCCCGCCGCCTTTTAAAACTCCTTCACCCATTAGTTACCAGTTTTGCAAGCATGTATTTAATAGGATTTAAGGTGTGCTGTGCTAGGCACTTCGAAGGGCAAATAAAGCTTAGCCCCTAAGTGTGGAGATTTTTGGCAAATGTAAGCAGCTTTTTCTAGGTTTTTACCTCTTTGATTACGTTTAAATCAGTTTTTGAGTCTGAACACATTGTGATATCAGCCTCTTCCTAGGCAGAGAGGTCACTGGTTTTCAAGTTCAATTTGTTTATGTATTTCCTTCCTAGGCTCTGGGAATGACGTCATCCCAGGACCGAGCCGTGATCAAAAAAAAACTCAAGGAAATGAAGGTATCTCTCGAGAAGGCTCGGAAGGCTCAAGAGAAGATGGAAAAACAAAGAGAAAAGCTGAGGAGGAAGGAGCAAGAGCAGATGCAGAGGAAGTCTAAAAAGACAGAAAAGATGACCGCTGTGTCAGAGGGTGCTGGCGAGCAGTAACGCACATCCCCTCCCAGACAGCTCTCCCCTCTTCCTGCCCTGCTCTCCTCCCGGGGACGAAGGAACTGATGGCAGGGGTAATGTGCTCTAAGCCGAGTGGGGAACCGCGTGTGGCATACCTGCATTTTCTGCAATAATAGAATACACTTTTAATTTTCGCCTCCTGAAATAATCCCAAGCCACCTTTGTTTATTACCAAACCAAGGGTCTCGTTTGTGAAAGATGCAAAATAGCTGTGTTTCTCTCTTCTCTTACTTACCATCCTCTTGTGTTGCATTGGGTGGGTGGTGTCCCTGGGGGAATCGGTGTCACCCTGCCGAGGAAAAGCGTGGTGTGTCTCGGAGCACCATGACTTTTCAGCCTGGGAATCCTGAACTGAGCGGTGGCTTGTATCCACATGGCCAAGGGCCCCACTCTACTGTGAGATCAGGGCTCCGGAATCTGCTCCAGTGTGTGGACAGTGTTTGTGTCTGGACAGTGAGACAACCCCCTGTAGAAACACGGGTGCCAGGCCGCATGATTATATCCGGTGGCAAAAAGCAAGCAAGCTCTTCTGTTTGCTGGCATCCAAAAGAGAGAAAAGAATTCATGATTTGTTAACCCCAGAAGGAAGCAGAAGCCTTCAGAATGTGGATGTGGGTATTACCTCGGGGTTCTGAGGGTAACATTTGTCCTCCAGATTGAGCCGAACAAAGGAAAAAATCAGAGGTTAACACAGCCCCAGGATGTTGGGATACATTGTTTACTTTGCTCCCGCTGTGTGTTCAGTAGTTCAGTGACACAGACGCACATAATGTAGTTCCTTTATTCCCCAACAAATTGAACAGGAAATTGATTTTTAAGGAAACCAACATTTTCAGGTTTCCTCTCCTGGGGAACATTCTGGCTAGTCTTCAGCCTGACTGTGACACAATCAGGAACTTGTCACATATTTTCTACTTAAGATTTCCCAAGTGGACTCAGTTAGTGTTTTAACAAATGTACTTTTAAGAAAAATAGAAATACCAGTTAGAGAAAATTTAGATGTGAGTAACACTCAACCAGAGAAGCAATTTTATTGAGCACACAGAATGTTCCCGTAAAGGAGAGCTGACAGATTTTATAGATGTTTTGAATGGTTTTTCTGAGCCGTTCTCTTTCATTCTTTAGAGATTCCCATGTTACAGGTAAAGTTTGTTTAAGAGAGTTCACAGGAGACAGTCTACCAGCGGAGACAGTTATGCTGATTTTAAAGCCAGTATATGAAGGATTTCGGCATTTCATCCAACTAATTCAAGCAGAAGAGACTAGGGCAGAAGGAGGAGAAAATAAACTCATCTTGAGACACTTCCAATGATCGGTTATTGTTTGTTGTTGTTGTTTTGCTTTTTATGCTCGTGTTTCCGGTTCTGCGTTGGCTGTAAAAATGAGGTCATCCATTTTTCCAAGGGAAGGGACGAGTTGCAGATTGAGAGTTGAGGCCAGACAGATCTTCAGCTAGTATTTTACTTCCTTTTACTACATGGTAGGGGGGTCTTTGTCTGTGCCATACACTGGACAGGTCGTATACACAGAGCTTGGGGAAGGCCTTTGAAGGTTCCAGGTAACAGATAATGTATGTAAAGGGGGCCCTGCCCATCTAGCACCAACTTGTATTTTGGACATTGTGACTTTTTTAAAAATTAATATATATATATATATATATATATGTTTTTTTTTTTTGTTTTGTTTTGTTTTTTGCTTGCCTGAATATCTGAAATCTGGAATTGGCTACACTAGAAACTTATAATCCTGTCTCTCCTTAAGGCCTGTTTCCTTTTTGGTAACAGAGTATTGTTTGTTCTACTTTGATCCTATTGTCCCTAGTATAGATCATTCATTCAATGCTCAGAAACATTGACATAAAGTAACATTGTGTTTTACAATGATCGGAGTCGCTGTGTATGTCTTTCTGACTATTTTCATTTGCTGTATGATAATGAAACTGCCATACTGGATACTCTATCAATATTTGAGATGTGTGGTGCTTTGCTATTTATTACTATCCTGAGAAACAAGGAATCACTATTCATGAACTACAAAATTCAGCAGATCTTTTCTAATACTGAAAGACTAAATTAGTCAAAATCTGGTAATACTAGTGCTTGCTATTGTAAATTTTTTTGCCATTTTTGCTTATCTTCGGGGGAAAAAAAGTGATCTGGATCACACTGGAAGTCTTGCTCTGTATTCATTTTAGGAATGGAAATAGAGGATGATTATCTTAAGTGATGTTTACACTCTGGTAATATTTGAAAATGGCTGTACATACTGGAAATGTCTATAAGTCTCAGTCTCTGCACATAATTTATGATCTCTAGTATATCGCATTTCTTTAAATGTTTTATAAGTATTGTTCTTGAACTTTATTTGTACGCTTCCAATGTTTAGACCAATGACCAACTGAAAATATTATAAATCAAATCCTTCTTCCTCAAATCACATAGTTTGTATTATAAGTATTTTGATTTTTAAGTTAAGGTACAGTCATTTTAGGTCTTAATGAGTTATTTTAATATTACTACTTAAAACTGCTGAAATTGTAAAAGGCACTTGATTTGACTGTCCAGCCAAGGATGACCTGTAACTGATTGATCAAAGAGTATGAAAACAAAGTGCAGGACCTCAGAACTTACGAAGATTTTGTTTTCATATTATTTCTTTTCTTGACTCTAGTGCATGATGCCTAATTGAGGTTCCAGTGTCTTCAACAACTCCTACTCTAATGCTAGTGGTTTTCGGTGTCCCTACAGTTTAACATAGACTTGTTGCTTCATGAACTGTAAGAACTTTGCAGTTTTTTTATTTATCAGAAAATGAATGAAAAGGGAATACCTGGTTGCTATGAACGATATTCCTTCAGTGACAGCTCAGTATGACTCCTAACAATAGCCAAACTGTTTTGGGGTATAGGTAATGCTTTGGGGGGTAGGGAATGTGTGGTGAGGTCAAACTGTAGACAGGGAGCATGAATGTCCAGGACAGAGTTTTCCATTAAAGGGCTTTAGTTTTTATAACAGATTACTTGATTTAAGACCATCTCCCTTAAAGTAACTCACAATCTATGTAATAGATTTTTTTTTTCTTCTTCTTCTTCTTTTTTTTTTTTTTTTTGCCTGAATCCGAGTGTGCTTCAGAGTGCTTCATTAGGGCAGGAACCTAATTTTGCCCATTTGGGCACATTGATGAAGTCCACCATTAATTTCATGACAGTAAAACTGTCATTCTACGTCATCCTCCTTTAGTTGAGGTTTCCAGCCCTCCACATCACGGAAGTATTTTTAACCCACAGTGGTTCGTGACGGCAGTGTGCTAGTGCTCATTCCAAACTTAGCTTTCAAGGGGCATGAAATGGGACCACCTACTCTGGGCTTCTTTGTTGTTGTTGCCAACAAAGTGCCAAGAGGACAGAGGAGGAACCCAATTAACCCTTGCTGCTGCCTTTCATCCTATGTCATCCCTGGCCCGAGATCATAAGCTGCCCCAGGCCTGAGCTACAAAAACAGTCATAGGTTGTTGGATCTAGGACCTTAATTAACCTTTATGGTTTTTTTGCTGAGGACAAAGAATTCTTGTCTAGGTTGTTGGTGTAATAGGATTAACCTGTGCTTTAAAATTATATTTTAAAAGGTAAATTAAATATTGCATTTATATGGATGATCTAACTCATTTATGTTAAAGATTATATAGACCGAGCTTCAAGAGAAGAAACCCAGTGTTTGAAGAGTCTAAAGGGAGAGTTCCCAACGATTCTAAAAGAACTGTTTATACTTTGGAGGTGTTGTAGCTCCTCATTACATTGACATATTTAAGAATTACCAAATTCCATTTGAACCACTAAATTTTCTGTCCCAGTAGGGCCCTGGCGAGGGCATTTCAGTCTGGTAGATAGTGGTCACTGCAGTTCACATCACCTACTTAGTGCTAAGTCCTCAGTGCTTTCTGAAGGAAAGGTAAAATGAAAAAGAAAAGCCCAGGGTTTTTAAAAATAGCTTTTCAAATTTATCTTTAATCAAGGACCTACCCTTCTACTATTCTGAAGCTAAGCATTGAAGGATGAGGTCCAGAAATAAAATGTGCATATTTTCCACTAGAATTGTTTTCCTTCTGATAATAGGGTTGGGGAGTCAATTCTCAAAAGAAAGCCATGGTATAAGAAATATGCATGTGTTTCCGTGGCTCATTCCTGAAAAACAGCCTGGGTATGTAGGCAGATTTTTGTTTTTATATTTGTCTTAGGTATTTAAAGTCTCAGGAAATTTAGTCTTGGTCCAAAACACTGGGGGGGAAATCCTACTAGACAGTACGCCAGTAGTATTTGAACAATTTAGAGTAGCAGTGTAGACTTGATCCCACCAGGAAGCCAGAGGGCAAAGAGAAAGCTTACAGAATCTACTTTCCCCTGGAAAATAAAAGGTTCAAGTTCTACTTAGGGCAAACAGAGGGTCTTCAGTGCTTCTGTGCGAGAATCTGTGTGGCTGTGTCGAGGGAATGGTTCTGACTTGAAGCTCACGTACGTACGCAGTGTGGACCAATCACAGCATGTGACCTGCTTCTGGACCTACGGACCAGGGAAGGACGGAAACGGGATGATTTCCAGTCCTTGGCCCTACCCCAACCCCAAAAGTGCTAGAGATTCGAGAACGAATAGGACGTAATGCCTAAGAGAACCAGAGGTAACTTCTCGATAACGTGCATGCTGCGTGTGTAGATGTACAGAACTACATATGTGTGAATATATTCCCACCTTACACACACACACACTCCGCAATGACACTGCATAAAAAATACATATATTGTATATGGAACTTGGGCATGTCAGTTAGGACCCCAAGCAGTAATCATAGCCTTATTGCCACTTCGTGTGTGTGTGTGTGTGTGTGTGTACATTGAATGACTCATAAGATTTTCAGAGATTTTTTTAATGTAAGTATTTCTACTAAATGCACTTATCCTTCTACATGTTTATATATTTTGGTAAAATTGATTTATTAGATACTTGGTATTTTAGTAAGATAAAGTTTCTTCAAATGTTTGGTTAATGCTTTGATGTCAAGATTGCACATTGCTGAGTCGAACCTCAGAAATTTATGCAGCTTTGGGCATTTTCAACTGCGGACCGCAGTTTCCTTGGCTAAAAATTGCACGTGTGTTCTTGTGCATTCACTCGTGCTCCCCAGTGACCTACTTGGTAGCTGTGATGCTTCAGTCACTACCTGCTGGCTCTCTGGTGGCCCTGTTGCCATCGCGTGATCATTTATTTACTTCTTCTCTGGAGTGACGGCATGGTTAGGTCAGTGCCAAACAACGATGTGAGCGGCTGTGAGCGTGAGTATGTTGTTGGAAGATGTCCACTTCTCTTGCTTTCAGCTGTTGTATCCACAAACCCAGGTTTTCTTTAAAGGATTTAAATCTTTCACCCGTGAAAGAACAATTGGCCACGAAGAGTTAAATTACTTTGATAAGTGGGAACTAATAGGCACTCCAGCTAGATCACACCTCCCAACAACATCAGATTTAGTTAGTGTTTTGTGAAACCCCTCAAATTATCTATCTTTATCTATATATGTTTTCCTTAATATAATTTATGGTCGCCCCTACTGCTTTTGTATTTTTTAATGGTGGTGTGATTAAACCACAAGCACGCCTGCTACGTATCACTAGCAAACCCGGCCAGCTGGAAAAAGAAACAAGAGAGAATGAATTCTGTTCCATCGTAAGAAGTTGATTTATTTTAACTTTTCTTTATGTATCACTAAAGGAAAAGAGTTGTTTGAAAAACCTTTTTAAGTCCAATAAGTATGGATAGCATGTTATCTGAAACTTTTAATTTGTACATTTCGGTGTCTGATCATTTGCATGGAAGAGACAATAGTGCCACGTCTGAATTGTTCTCTTGTGCTTGGTTAATATGTACTTCTCTAGATTGTTCTGTTTCAAGCGACATTTCTTACTCTTTGGTTTTCAGAGGAATTTGAAGCAAACTATCACCATGATCCTCTGTTTTCTGACCAATCTAAAAACACCTGTGATTAAATTTAATTTGTCAGTGTAAATAAATTTCTTGCCAATGAGTATTATTGTTGTTAGACAACGAATGCAATAAAAAGAGAAATACAGACATCTGTCGGAGTAGGCTGGTTTTTGGTTTGGGTTTTTCTCCCCTCTTCCATTTTCACCTTCAACTAAAACAAGCCCTGACTGGGTAAACCTGTATTAACTGTCAAAATGCATCTATCAAGCAAGAGCAGAGAGCACGTTTTCCAGGGAAGTGAAACTAAAAATGAGTTTTAGCCCCAGCAAAGTGTAAATTGGCAGCTAGCATTAATATGAAAGCACAGTTAGGGAACTGGGTATAAAGTAGAAGGTGTTCCACTAGAAGCTTCCTCACCCGCCTTCCGGTTCCCATGGCATGTTTCCAGTACCTGTCAGCCCGGCCAGGCTCTGTGACAAACACCGTCAACGGCGGGCCTCACACAGCACAGGGCAAGCTCAGGGCAGGCCGGCCCATGGGACAGGGTTCTTGGTGGCAATTTTATTTCTAAAACCTTAAATGTTCTGAAGACTCGAATACAGCAAATGAGGGATATCAGTTTCTCTCCCTCTCTCTGTCTCTGTCTCTCACATGAGCCATAATTGATCTGTGACTAAACCTTCACCAAAAAATAAATGAAATAAGCTGGATTTTCCTCTTCCTCGGAGTGTGTTATGAAACTCTTGCTGAGGGGAAGCGTGTATCCCTTTTTGACTGGCCATAAGCATATGCTATGTCAAACTGAATAGCTTGCCTGCTTTTTCTGTTGGGTGGGTTGGGAGCAGAATTTGCTTATTCTGTCAAGAACAAGAGGGAACAGAATACAGTTATTTCATTGATGAGATCAAGCAACTCTTTTTAAAGGAAATATGGGGGCTTTTCAACATAAGCCCAACAGCCATCGATAGTTTCAAGACAATATTTGAGAAAATCCAACTTCAAGAGCTGTGAACAGCGTCACTGAGTAATTGAGCGCTCCTAGGGCATATGATATTATGCTCCCTGAAATGGTGACTAAAACAACTCTAATCTGATATGAGGAAAGTGTTTTTTGATCCAAACAAAATGTTCCCATTTATTACTTTAACTTAGTAGCCTTAAGATGTTGACAGTTCTCAATTTATCAGCAGACCGTTTTCCCCAAAATGCCAGACCTGACGTCATCATGGCAAGTGCCTTGGAAGAACTTTGTTTCTAATGTGACTGCCTTAGCATCCCAAAGAACTCATCTGGCCTGGAAGCCATACTTTCAAAAGAGACAGACAAATAAAAACAAGTAACCTTTTCATACCAGCTTTAATAAGAAAATGACAAAAGTCATCTCTTCTTCCTAATCACATCCCTCAGAAGATAGGCCAAGATTGTTGACTTTTTTAATTTTTTTGTTTGCCTTTCTACTGTTTTCTTGTGAGCCTCCCCTGCAAGTTAACAATAAGAAAACAAACAAAAACAAAACCTGGTTGAGGGGGTGGGCAGTGGGTGTCATGCGTGGCTCAGTTAAGCGTCTGACTCTTGATCTCAGGCTGGGTCTCAGTCTCAGGGTCATGAGTCCGAGCCCCATGTTGGGCTCCACACTGGGTGGGGAGCTTACTTAAAAATACCAACAACAGCAACAACAAAAACCAGCCCCACCACCACTTGTAACAACAGTACTGTCTTCGGGGGCATTTAGCTTTACCTGAATGGGTTATGGGCTTCAGTCCATCTTCAATCACTGAAGCTAACACACTTTTCTTTTTTTCTTTTTTTAATTTTTAAGATTTTATTTATTTATTTGACAGAGATCACAGGTAGGCAGAGTGGCAGGCAGAGGGCGGGGGGATGGGCAGGCTTCCTGCTGAGCAGAGAGCCTGATGCGGGGGGCCGATCCCAGGATGCTGGGATCATGACCTGAGCCGAAGGCAGAGGCTTAACCCACTGAGCCACCCAGGTGCCCCAACAAACTTCTTTTCAATGGGGCAAAGCCACTAACATGTACAGTTTATGCCGAGATCACAGACACTCCCAAGAATGTTAAGATTTTCCTACATGTCATCGCTACCAGAGAACTGAGTGAGAGTAAAAGGAGAAATGGGGGTCATTTAGGTTTCCATTTACTGAAAAAGTCCTACACCGAAAGGGAAATGGGAATCAGGTTGTGCCAGTATGTCCCATGGCTTTGCTAAGGAGGGATGCCTGGAGCCAAGGGAAACTTCATAGGTTTCATAGAAACCTCTAGTTTCCCAGCAGGTGACCCAGAGCCCCTGAGGACTGCTGTCTGGGACGACTCGTGAGATCACTCTGCTCCTCTGTTTCCTGAACAAGATTCAGCAAGGCAGCAGCAATGTCATGGGCTCCCCAGGCCACACCCATTTTAGGGAAGGGATGTTTGGATCACACGCAGTTAAACGATTTAAGGCCTGACAACTGATGCGGCAACTGTAGCCATTTTATTGATAGGATTTTTATTGGTCAATGGAGTTTTTGAGTATTTCTAGACTGATTTGTTACTGTACTTTAAAAAGCCTTATGCACTGATTCTGTTCCCAGGTAAACAGCCCTGTCATCCTTCCCGATGTGCAAATGGAGCGTCAGTGTTCACGGTTCAGACGAGATCACCGTGGCCCTAGAGATGCAACAAGCCGCTGAAATGGGCTCACGGTGTGCATGACACGGGGGCAGATCGACCTGCTAGAGCTCACAGTAGAGAGCTCTGTGGAACACGGTGCCAACCAGCAGCTTCCCTTTGTACACAGAGGCCACCGCACTTCCTTGCAACACTGTACCATTTTCAGCATAAACCTGTGTAACTTTGGGCTCTTCTGTTAAAATGTCCTGGATTCGGATCACCTATCAAAAAAGGAACATTAGCTTACTATTTTTTTTCTTTTTCTTTTTCTTTTCTTTTTTTTTTTTTTTTGAAGATTTTTATTTATTTATTTGACAGAGAGATCGTAAGTAGGCAGAGAGGCAGGCAGAGTGAGAGGGGGAAGCACGAGTCTGACCCAGGGCTGGATCCCAGGAGCCTGAGATCATGACCTGAGCTGAAGGCAGAGGCTTTAACCCACTGAGACACCCAGGCGCCCCTTAAGTTTCTTTTC
Source organism: Lutra lutra (assembly GCF_902655055.1). Lineage (NCBI taxonomy): Eukaryota > Metazoa > Chordata > Mammalia > Carnivora > Mustelidae > Lutra > Lutra lutra. The sequence goes on from NC_062288.1 coordinate 39,039,815, forward strand.
AACTCTTAACTTCTTAACATTTTTAAGCCTTTAGGATAAAATACAGTGTCTGGAAGAAAGGATGCTTACATACAAAAACACCAAATATGGCAGACTAGGAGGGCCAGTGCCTATATATAAAGGGTTAATGGGAGCATTTAAAAGGACCTTTTTAAAACAGCCAGCCCCAGTCGCACATGAGCGGCTCAGTCCTTTAAGCTTCAGACTCTTGGTTTTTGGCTCAGGACCTGATCTCATGGAGCCCAGTGTGGGGGCAATGTGCTCAGTGGGGAGTCTGCTGGAAGATTCTCTCTCCCTGCCCCTCCCCCCCACTAGTGCGTGCACTCTCCTTCTCTCTCTAAAATAAATAAACAGCCAGCCCAAAAGACAGACATAGTAGTTACTTAACTGGGAAATAGGTGATGGGGCACCTTGACTTAAGTAACCCTCTTTCTAATAAAAGTCAGGCACTCCTCCGTGGGGCAGTGCATTAGGTAATGGATTGTTACTACTTTTTGCTATTCCTTACCAAATCCATCATTAGAAAGGAAGCACTTTTTCCAGAACAGCAAACCAAGTCCATGCTATAGCAAATGACCTAAGTTCACCAGATGAGCTAACAGGCAAGAACAAATTAGAATCTAACATTCTGCTCTGTTCTGCACAGTGAACACTCCACAGCATACACTTCCCCAATTCTGTTAAACATACCACACAGCCATCCTAATAGCTAAGAACCAGGAAAAGGCACAAAGGATTGCCATTAAATATAATCACGATTGTCCTGTAAGCCTGGAGAGAAAGGGTATGAAGGGCCATAAAGTAATTGGAAATACACATTTAGTTTGGGGGTTATCTAATCTAAGAGACATAGGCTTTATTTATTTTTTTAAGATTTCATTTTTTTTTTTTTTATAGAGATCACAAGTAGGCACAGAGGCAGGCAGGGGCGGGCAGGGGGGAAGCAGGCTCCCCGCTGAGCAGAGAACCCGATGCGGGGCTCGATCCCAGGACCCTGAGATCATGACCTGAGCCGAAGGCAGAGGCTTAAACCACTGAGCCACCCAGGCGCCCTGAGACATGGGCTTTAAAAAGTTTTTTTCGGTGGGTGGAAATGAGGCTGATTCTTCAAACTAAACTTTAAAAAAAATACATAGCCGTAAACTATGTCAAAAACGGTATCGGTTATTTAACATAAATAACATGTATAACACGTACTGAAAAACTCAAAACAGAAAACCCCAGATGAGTCACAGAAATGTTCACATTCCTATGGCAAAGTACGTCTCAAAATTCTTGTTTGCACAGCCAAAATAGTCCGCCGAGTTAAGACCATGAAGATGAATGTGGTCTTTGGGTGCTATAACTAAGATGGAAGGAAAGGTCTTTTAAACCAAAATAATTCCAGCAAGTGACAGATCTTCTCATTCTGCAGGAAAGGTTTGGAGAGGACGGCCATATGGACATCAGGCCTGGCGCATTGTGTGAACTTGCGCATATACTGACACAGGGGAAGAGGGGATTAAAAGGAAAGGCAAGCTACAAACAAATGATTAGACCTGCGGTCCATTCTGTTTTTTAAACTATTGTGAATTCCCAAGTTGAAGAAAGTCATCACTGAAGTAAAGATAGGGACTCCAGTCCTGCGCTGGCTCCCCTCACCCAGCCCTCCACTCTGCTGAGACTCTCAGGAAAGCCTAAGATGATGAAGTTTCCTTTGCACCCCAGCTCTGGCTCAGGGTCAGCCCAGGAGCAGCAGCAGCAGGGGAGTGGGAGGACTGAGAGGGAGGTGGAGTGTTTGTTCCAGGCTTCTTCCCTACAAGGTCCCCACTGGTTGTCTATGTCCCCCAACCAGAGGCCAGGTTCCCCTCAGGGGACCCTCTCCACACTCAGCTCTGCTCTCATTCGACTTTCTGGTAACCATTTCCTGCCTCCCGCACTAGCTCTGGGGTAATGCATTATCTTCCTTTCATTTCCCTATGTGTGCCCACACCTTTGTATACAGGACCCTTATTAAATCTCCTCAAATTACCCAATTTAAATGTACCATCTGTCTCCTGCCTAGATTATGACTAAAATTCCTCCCAAAGTCAAACTCCTTTTTATCTATCATCATTTGGATCATCTATCCACGTCTCTCCTTATATTTGCACATGTAATTGAGATTTATGTTTCCAACCGAAAAACAGTGGGAAATAAGGTCGCCAATCTGATTCATTTTTCAAACTAACCTCTGATGCGGGAGGATTCTCCGGATCATAGAAGAAGATCTTCATACCATTGGGATGGCATCCAACCCAAAGGTCCCCTGTCACAGGATCCACGGATATGTTATCCACGAGTGTGTTAAGGTCCAGGGACTTCCAGGTTAAAACAGGGAGAGAAGGAAGGACAGAAAGTGGAAACAATTGAGAGGTGACGGAACAATCTCTCAGGGGAAGCTATCATCTTGTTCTCCTCGGTCTCCACACTGCTGGTTCCAGAACACAATTCTGCCACATTTCAATAGTGCTCAGAGAGTTCCTCTGGCTTTCCATCTATATTAGCATTTCGTCAGTTTCCAGGACAGAGGAGGGAGGGGGAAAATGCAGAAATGGCAAGCAAGACTGTTAGAAGTCAGAGGAAATCATCTGGACTAACATCTGTGCATAAACCTAAGAAAAAGTTTTAAGTGCTGCATAAAAGAGTTCCGTCTACAAAAACAGGTGCAAATGATATTTTTATAAGCATTCAGAAAACAACCAGGAAATGTGGATTCATTTTGGATGAGCCCATTGATGAAATGTAAGCTCTTCTTTAATGGCTAAATTATAGGCTGTGCAGCCAGAGAAGAAATGATCACCCAGGGTCTAATTTTTGCCATGGAGTAGAGGAAAAGTTTCCTCTTTGGTTTTCTGATGTTATTCAACTCCCTGTTCTTCTGCTGTTTATTTTCTAAATATAAGTCGCAAGCATGTGATGACTGCACAAATTGCTATCAAGGCTTTGTACCAGGATCATAAATAATACCAATGATTCTTAATTCCACCATTCATCATCTTGGCTGCCTTCTACTGGGGAGAAATCACATCTATTTGTTTACCTCCAGCTCTCCGTTGGAGAAGTAATATCTACCGTGTACCTCAAACAGAGGCCAGGACACCTCAGCGCCCAGAGACCATGTAATAGCTGCTGGTGACTCATTGCAGAGGCCAGAGTGTGGGCGGGTAGCTGCGGCAAACCAGTGCCGCTCTGCCCTGGGCTTCCTGCTCTAAATGAGACCTCTCCCCCCAAGTCCATGATGGGGCTGCAGGGGCCAAGCCTCCCAGCAGAGCCTCCTCCCAGAGCCATCATCCATTCTTTCCCTGGAGACAGGCCAGGTCGGCCAAAGGAGGCAGCCAAGCAGACATCCTCTGGCCAGAATCAGCCCCAGGCCTTCTCTGTCCCCGCAAACGCCCATCCATCACAGTGTCAGACAGTCTACGCAGATCCCGCCATTTTCTTTAGACGAGGAAAATGTGTGTCTCGGGGCTCTGTGCTGTTTGCTAGCTTTGGGAGGGGTAGGTGTTGATTTCTGAACTGCATGGCATTTGAAAGCCTCCAGAGATGTGAGCTGGGGTGAGAGAATAGAAGGACACCCAAGCCCGGGGTCCCTGTTCATTTGACACATGATTACTGAGTTCCCACCGTGTGCTCTGGAAGCAGCTCAGCTCCCGGAGAGCGGGTACTGGTAAGTGGCAGGGCTGTCTCCTGCCCGGGAGGAGCTGACCGTCCTGCAGGGAGCCCCTTTTGGGCCCAGCAACTAACTCCTATCTTGCAAATCTCTAATTCCTAGCAAAACTCACTCACTACAATGCACACAATGGACACATTTCAAGCTTCCATAAAGCCAAGTGGAAGATGGTACATTTCTTGATAAAGGAAACTGAATAAATGATTGTCACTGCAAAAAACTGTGTCTTCTGTTAACAAGTATCCCAATTTTTAGAGAACGGGAAAGCACTGAAGTGGGACTAATTCACTGGCTGTGTCCTGGAATTTTTTTTTTCGTTTTGTGGAGGAGGGGATTATTTTATTGTGGTGAAATACACATAACATGAAATGTGTCATTTTAACCACTTTAAAGGTAAAATTCAGTGGCATTTGTACACTCACAGGGTTTTGCAAGCATTACCCCCAACCATTTCCAGAAACTTTCATCATCCCAAACAGAAACTCTGTACGCAATATCTCCCCATTCCTACCTCCGTGAGCCCCTGGTGACCCCTATTCCAATTTTTGTCTGTGAATTTGCTTATTCTAGGACCTCATATAAGTGGAATCACACAATATTTGTCCTTTCGTGTCTGGCTTACTTCACTTAGCATGAGATCCTCAAAGTTCCATCCATGTGGGGGCATGTATTAGGACTGCATTCCTTTTTAAGGCTGAATAATATTCCATTGTATATGCATACCACATTTTGACAGGACACAAAACCCACCCACATCTCATCTCAAATTCTAAGATCAGTCTCAGCTCATTTATCAAATTTCCTGATGCTCCAAGTATTAATGAATTAACTCGTCTTGATTAACCCGTTCCTTCAAAAGAAAAAAAAGACATTACAGTCACAGGGGTAGACTCAACTGAATTGTTACGTCAGCAGATGGGGCCTTACCTGTTGCCAAAAGTGGAAGCCAAATGTCAAATAAGTCCTTGGCAGGACCAGCGTCTTTACCCTTCTGTGTTGAATATATATTGGATGGGGCTCCAGTCTAACTATTGTTACAACCACCATTCATTTTCATTCCGTCAGCCAGTAGGAGTGTGTGAAATTCCAATTTACCTCCACTAATACCAAATTGGCCACACCGATGATTTTTAATGTCAAACATGATGCCACGATGGATGCTGCTTTGAGCTCATTTTCCCGCAGTGAAGCCCGTCACGACGGCACATCGCATGTCCTGACGGGAACAGCCCCACAGGGCCTGGTGACGGCGCCTCGGGCTGAGGGTGGCTGCAGCAAGAGAGCCAGGTCCTGTTTGTAAGGGACAGGGGACTACCTTCACCCAGATCCACTTTCCTGCTACTTCCTCTTTCCTCTCCTTTGTGTTTTTACTTCTTCTGACCCAAACCTTCAGATCAGATCATAATCGATGGAGATGGACGTTAAACACCTGAAGCGTATCCAGCCCCATCGTATTAACTGAACAAGTCTTTGTTGAGTGCCTATTACCTGTTGGGAACACTTTCAGGAACAAAGAGAAAACACCCTGTCCTGCTGGTACTTAAACCCTAGTGGAAGGGACAGATGATAGAGAGGATAAATAAAATATATAGCATTTCACTTACAAATGTAAGTAAAATATGTAATATTAGTAATGAATGTTGAAGGGAATTTAAAGCCATCAGAAGAAAAGAAGTGCGTGTGTGTGTGTGTGTGTGTGTGTTGGAGGAGGTCATCAAGAGGACGTGACCACCAGTTGATCCTCAAGCTGGACCCAAGCATTTGGAGGCTCCTTGACCCCTCCCCTGTCCTTGGGATATACATTCTGCCCACTGTTTCCACAGTGGGAGCTGTTCCAAGGACATAGCCTTGAGAGAGTAACATGTTATTGAGACCATCTGGACAGTGTGTGTGGCTGAATCCAGTTAAGACCTCTATGTAAAATTTTAAGATTCTGGTCAGAGGGTGTGGAGATCTACTTGTCCCACAGCTGCCCAAGACAGGCCTCATATGTTATTTCTCTTACTTATTAAACCTGCCACCCAGCAATCGGAATGGTCTGCTTTCTTTTTTGATCTCTCCTTGCCCTCCCCGTGTATGGGGACAAGAGACCAGTTTCAGATTGCACCCAGGAAGCTCCCCAAACTGCAAGCTAATAATCGGTGAGCCAGCCAGGAGGAGACCAAAGAAATGGGCTCTAGGAAGGAGGTGTCCTTGGAGGAAACTCCGAGTTGGCCATTAACCTCTGTGTGGGGAAGGGTGACCCCATGGCCAATCCCTAAGGACTACCATGAGCTCACCGATCCCTGCCAGTGCCCACTGATCACATCCAGTGGAATGAGATCTCACCATTTGTAAAAACATGGCTTGACTTAGAGGAAATCATGCTAAGTGAAATAAGTCAGACAGAGAAAGTCAAATACCATATGATTTCACTGATCTGTGAAATCTAAAAAAACTGAACAGATGAACAAAGAAACAAAGGAAACTGTACAGAGAATAAACTGGGTGTTGCCAGAGGCGAAGGCTGTGGGGAATAGCAAAATAGCTGAAGGAGATGAAGAGGTATAAACTGCAGGTTAAAATAAGTAAGTGACAGATGAAAATATAGTCAATAATGCTGTAATACCATTGTATGGTGAGAGTGGTGACAGACGGTGATGGCACTTGTGATGAGTATGGAGTTGTGTAAGAGTTCTCCAATCACTATGTTGTATACCTGAAGTTAATGTGTCCACTATTGAACAAATACATTAAATTAAAAAAAAAAAAGAAAGAAAGTGAGAAGCGGTTAGAGAAGGATATGTGGGTGCTTGCTACTCTGTAGCTTTGGGGCTGGCCAACAAAGGGAGAGAACAAATCATCAGCTGAAGACCTTGCACGCCATGTTGCAAAGCCCCAGCTGCTGAGAATTAAGGTCCGAGTGCTGTGACAAGGTCTGACTGGGGTGCTAAGAGGTGGAACGCCTGGGAAAATGGGGAGAGCGAAGAAGTTGCCGTGAAGGCAACAAAACGCCCCATGCTGTCCAACCCCGGGGACAAAGGAAAGCAAAAGCACCACGATGACCCCAGCCAGCAGGGCAGCCTCCAACGGAGGAAACATTCATGAAGAGAGAATGTACTTCCACTGAGTTTATTGATACAGCTGCCATGTTCCAGCAAAAGGCCAGAGCAAGTATTCCAGTGTGGTTAGTACATTTATGGGATGTGGGGGAGAGGGCATTTCTCTGGGCAGGAAGCAGAGAAAATGAGTGACATCACCACATGCTCGGCCCCCCACCGCACCTGCATGGCACTCAGAGGTTCAAAGTACCACTCCCTTCTAGACTGGATTATCCTAGCCTGCAGGGAGGTTTGGCCCAATGAGGGCCCCTCCCTGGGCATGTGGAGCCCTGAAAATCTAGAGAGGAGGTCCGACAACCCATTGGGAGTTGGGAATGAGACAGGCAATCTTCTGCCCCTGGCTTTGAAGGTCCTCATCAAGCCACGTTCTCAGCAAGAATGAAACATTCTGTACCCCAGTCCACCACCGACACCTGTTATGGTACCCTCATGTCCATGCAGCGGCCAGCGGTGGGACAAGATATCTATAGTGCGGGGCGCCTGGGTGGCTCAGTGGGTTAAAGCCTCTGCCTTCGGCTCGGGTCATGATCTCAGGGTCCTGGGATTGAGCCCCGCATTGGGCTCTCTGCTCAGCAGAGAGCCTGCTTCCCTCTCTCTCTCTCTCTGCCTACTTGTGATCTCTGTCTGTCAAATAAATAAATAAAATCTTTAAAAAGAAAGATATCTATAGTGCTGGGCAATCTATTGTCAATTTAGGGAAAACTGACAAATCCTGGGACTGGTACAGGATGTGGGAAAGACCTGAGACAGAGAGCTCCCCCATAAAACCTAACGGCTTTCCCAATCAGCTGTAAAGGTCCAGTAAAAATAACCCAGAAACAAATGTGGTTTAATCTCCTTGCTGCAGGGACCTCCCTAGAACAGAGAAACTGACAACCCAACACTGTGTTCACTGGCCGAAGGAAAGCCACAAAACTTGAACAACAATTCAGACCTGTTCTTTCTGCCCGTTACTGTCCCTGATGCCCTGCCTGCTCCAGCAGGAGCCTCAGGAAAACAGTGCTATTTGGGGTGGGTGCATCCCTAACCCAGGTATAGAGACAGGCCAGGACTGCCTCCAGGTGTGGGCAGGTGGAGATTATCAGAGGCGTCAAGTTGAACTTGCTCTTTGCTGGTCCTCTAGGAGCTCTGGTGGATGCTGGATCCAAATGCACTCTGACCCATGGTGACCTTCAGTATTCAGCACCATCAGTTATTACAGAGAGTAAATGGTTACGGTTAAGAAGGCTTTGACGGATTTAGTGTTCCTCCCTATTATCCCAGGAATATGAGGTTCTTCTCAGTGCAATACCAGAGAATCTACGGGGCATTGATGTCCTACGAGATGGAACTGCAGACCTCTCTCAAGTTCTGACCCCGGATTCCGGTAATCAGACCAGTGCTGAGGGGAAACACGCACCACGAACCAGTACGCCTGCAGCCTCTTCAGAAAATGGTAACTGTTAAACAACATAAATTGCTTGGGGGCATAAAGAGATAGGAGACAGTATCCAAGAACACACCGCAGGACGTTCTGCAGGCTTTCCTGGAACAGTTGCAAGGGAGAAGATGGGTCATGAGCCCACAGAAAACTCAAGGCCCAGGAACAGCCACAGGCGTTTGCGAGTCATGTGGTTGGGCAAGACACACGTTCCAGAATCTGTGATTGATAAGGCATAAGCTTAACAAGCCCTAAGGACTTGAAAGCGGTGCAAACCTTTGTAGGGATTTGGGGGTTTTGGAGGACTTTCATTCCCCATCTGGCATGGTGTCTCTGTCTCTGATACAGACTGATAAAGAAAGGACATGTGTGGGACTGGGGACCAGGGCGGCAGGTCCTCTTGGAGAAAGCAAGCATACTAGTGAAGGAGATTATAGCCCTGGGCATCTTACAAGCAGGGCTGCTCTTTGAGTTTGATGTGTCTGTGAATCCAGAAGGGTTGGGCACTGTGTGGGGATAACAGGAGGACAGAGTACCCCTAGCTTTTGGTCCCAGAGGGGAATAGAAACTCCATACACCCTCTAGAGCAAGAGCTCTTAGCCATATATGCTAAGTAGCACTGCTCCGGAGTGAGGGGTGAGGGTGCTCTCGGGAAGGAAGAGGGGATCAAAGTAAGAACTTCCTTTCCTATCAAGGGGTGGGTTGGGACTACGTTCCATCCACGCATCTCTGCCATGGTTCAAACCCTGACGTTGACTACCTTCCGATCCGCAGCGCGGGAGCACCCTGCCCACCTGCCCACTGTCTCCAGAAACACAGGCACTACTAGGCTTGGTAGAGAAGGGGACGCATTACCCTCTCCCCCTCTTTCCATGGCAGTCCTTGCAGCTTGTAGAGAGGGAGTGGGGGATGGATCTAGTCCAGGGAATCCATCCCTCCCTCCCCCAAACTGGAGTTGCTCTTCAGCCCAACACTGACACCATCTGGATGGAAACAGGAAGAATCCACGGCGGCCCCTGGGCTGAACTCCGGCGGTTTGGCTGGTGATCACTCCTGAGCTCTGACCCTTAACCCTTTACATTGACCTTTGGACTGTTGTAAAGGGATTAATCCTACAGCTGGAACGATGGCAAGCCAGGGGGTGGATGATGGGAATAAGCTCTGGCGGAGTCAGGATATGTGGAAAAACATTTGGCCTGCAGGGACTTGAGGCGGTCCCCACTGTCCTCCACATCCCAGCTCAGGCAGGGCTGACACCCCCTGGCAATCAGGAAGCCATGTCCTAGCTTGGATACAAGCTCTGGCAACATACCCTTTAGGAGATACAGAGAAAAGATGCATAAAAAGAGTAGCCACCCCAGGGCCCCAGTGGGAGGGCATATTTCCAAGGAGGCTCTACTGTCCTCAAAATAGAGTGACTTGGTCTACACAGCAGTAGCATGCCCAACGTGTTTTAAACAACGCCCAAGGCAACAGCCAAGACAACTACCAAAGAGGTCCAAGGCCATCGCCCAAGACTGGCAAAGCCCTGGCCAAACTCATCCAGTAAGCCTTAAATGAGAGCCAGCAGATCCTGTCCTTACCGAACACTGAAATGTCTCTAATAACAAAAGCTGTCCTCCAAAACCGGATGGCCTCGAATACTACTTACCACCTCTTTGCCATTATCCAAACAGAATTCTGTGCATTCACACCTGGTGAGTGTGCCAGAGTGTTGTCTCTATTAAATCACATGAGGACACAAGTGAACGCCTGGAGCGATCTGACCTCAGCTTGGGGGACTTAATAAATCAGTGGTTCGGATCATGGGGCTCTTGGATGAAAAAAAATTGTCATTGATTTGGGGAATCACTGCAGTAATTTGTGTGTTCCCTTGCACAAACGCACTAACTTCGCTGCCTCCGTGCCAATGGACGCCCCCGCCCCCATTGCTGACTGCTCGGGACATGTTGCACAAGGGCTGGGTGTATGAGATCGTAAGAGCTGTCACGAGGGATGGCATGTTGGAGGAGGTCCTTGGGAGAACATGACCTCTGGCTGAACCTCCAGCTGAACCTGGACAACTGAAGGTGCCCCGTCCCCTTCCCTGTCCTTGGAATGCGCATTCTGCCCACTGTTCACACAGCGGGAGCCATTCCAGGGACACGGCCATGACGGAGTAAGGTGCTACTGAGCCCCTCTGGACAGTATATGTGACCGAACCCACATTAAGTGCTCTATATAAACTTTTAAGATTCCAGTGGGCAGGTGCGGAGAGCTAGTCCTCTTGCAGCGCCCAAGACAAGCCAAGTAGCTGAGGGCCCTTGTTTATTAAACCTGCCACCGAGCAATGAGGAGTGGCCTCCCTCCTTCTCGGCCTCTCCTTGCCCTCCGTGTGTGGAGGGAGGGGAAGAGGGCGGCTCGGACCGGACCAGGAAGCCGCTGTGGCTGCAGACTCGCAGTGTGTATGTAGCTAGGTGAGCAGAGTCGCAAGCTGAGATGAGGTAGCCAGGCAAGGCCTCGCTGAGGTGACATTCTAGCAGAAACTGGAAGGATATGAAGAAGAGAGCCACAGAGAACCGGAGGAAGATGATCGGAGCAGAGGGAACGAGTGCCCCACCTGAGGCGGGTCCCCACCTGGTGAGCTCAGGGCAGGGACACCAAGCAGGGGGAAGTGCCAGAGACAAAGGGGGCAGAGTGAGGGGTGGCAGGGGTGCGTAGTGGCCGCTGGGAGTCCTTGATACTTTACTGGGTTTTTTATTATGTTTACACGATTTTTAACTATCGTGGAGAGTGCTGTCATCTTAACTCCCAGTTGAGGTGATTTCTGGGCTGTTTCATCAACATGGAGGAAAACATGAAAGGGTGAGAGAAAGGGGAGGGACGGGGGGAGGGAAAAGCGGGAGGAAGGGAGAAAAGAGGAAGGGACGGGAAACTAAGCAATGAGAATTCATTAGGGCAGAAAGAATCAAAGTTTCGTAGGTGAGATACTGGGCTTACTCCTTCCCACTCTGCCGCTGAACAAAAGTGAACAACAAACACACACGATGCTGTTGACTCTTAATAAAGAAGTGAAAAATTGGTTCTCACCCGCTCCAATTAGACAATCCTTTTCCGCTCACTTTTAATTTCACAAATCAATTAGAATCTAATTATCACTCTGCAAACTTATAGTGTTAATACATCTTACCTTCAATGGAGTTAAAGTCCAATTAGCGTGTTTCTCATACACATGAATCTTATGAGCCAGCAATTCAGATATATAGACATACCTTCAAAGAAGAAAGAGCTACATCAAAGCACTTGAAGTAATACGGCTCAGAAGGTTACGGTGAAGCTGGGAGAACTCTTCCTAGGAGAGAACTTTGCTTAGAGACAGGAAAATGCAATCCCTCTCAAAGCACACCGAATTGTAAAAAAAATAAAACAGAAACCCAACTCAATGAGTTTACAATGTGCAAAGGAGTTTTAATTTCTGAAAAGTTACTTCCTAAAGTAGGAACCTAGTTGCCCCTGATCAGGAGGAAGAAACGCAGCCTAGTACCAGCTCTAAATATCTGGGTGAAAATGTTATTACATCACTTCTCTTCGCTGGTCAACATGGCGACAATCCCCAGGTTCTGCCTCTCAGAGGACAGCGAGTTCTCTTGGGCAGGCTGCCCTTTGACAACCAGGCCCTTGTTTTAGGCCAGAGAAAGTATGAGAGGAGACAAGATGCTTGGCGGAGAGAAATCTTCCCCGCCTCTTACCCTGAGCCCGGTTCTGACCCTGCGCATTTAGTATTTTGAAGGCAGGGCATCCCAGAACAAAGAGAGAAATGACTATGTATTATCTGCTACTTTGTAAGACCAGGCGATGCTATAAATAACTGAAAGCTGTCCACATTGTTTCCTCTAATCATGTTACCAACTCCTGAAATCCTTGATGACAGAAGATGAGGAAAGGGTATGTAGGACTGGATACATGGCTTTTGTAGACAGACTATTGTTACCCAAAGTGTGGTCCCCAGACCAGGGTTTCTCTGTGAATCATTTGTTTCAGGGTCATCATCAAATAATAATGTAAATCAACCACACCATGAGGAACACTGCCTCGATAAAGTGACTCTTCGCCTACAGTAACACTTTCTTGATGGAAAAAGAAGTGTTTTGATTTATACTTTGGTGCAGGCTCTTTATCTTGTCACAAACAGCACAGCTGAGATATATAACTACATGTGGTTCATCTTATTACGCCCTCAAAACGCTTCCCTCAAAGCAAAGTTGTTTAGTAATACTGAATGTTTATCCCAGTTCCCCTTCTTAATACATACATCCCTCCCCGCAAACTTAGAAGAATATGCCTACACAAAATAGAAAATTTTGACTTGGTACATTTTACTCCCTGAAAAATTAAGGTATTTTAATATTCTTCCTAATTTCCTCTTACCAGGATGACATGTTAGAGCATATCATGTTGTTTAGAAAATGAGTCCGTTCTAAAGAGAGCTAACGAGAATCTGGAGAAATGCGTGACATAAACAGTTCACATACTTGCCGTCAGGTGAAATGTTGATTCCGTTAGCAAGATCAAATCCATCTGCCATCACTCGAACTTCATTTGGGCTATAGTAAACAACGTAAGACCACGCTAAACCCAAGTAGAGTTCCCAGGATCTCAAGTAGGGGTCGACAAAGTAGTGGTCATTTGTGGCATAAAAGTGCTCAGGTCCCACAGCAACAATATCATTCAAACTGCAAATTGAAACACACATATAGGGTATATCCAGGTGAAGGTACTGTACATTACAGGAGTAGGCATTGATTAGCATTCAGTAATGGCTGTTCCTAAAATCAAGACACAGGATGAAGCTTTCACTCCAGTCATTATGGCACAGAATTAATATGACATCAATCCCACCTGTATGATCCTCAAAGACAATAATTACTCTAAAAAAAAACAAAACAAAAAAAACCCTAAAAGGTTACTATAGCAATGTAACATAAAAATCCTATTAACTGTGTCTGAAAAATAGTGTTATGGGTTATGTGTGTGTGTGTGTGTGTGTGTGTGTGTAGATATACTAAAATCAGCAGACATTAAATTAGGCCAGGAATCATTATCAGGGCAAAATGCATTTATGTTCATACAAAAGTCACTCTCATATAGAATAGTCTGGGCTATCATCAGGCGGAGGGAGGGAAAATCATTGACAAGCATTTTAGTAAAAGCTCTACCACAATTAGCTGTGCAATTTAGGTAAATTAATCATTTTGCATGTCAGGGCCTCAGTTTCCTTATCTGTAAAAGGAGGATGAGCTGGACGGCTCTATCTCTCCATCTTAAAAGGTCACTTCTGGCCTTAAAGTTTCATGATTCTGAACTGAGGAAAATGTCCGCGAGCAAGAATGCTCAGAAACAGGATGCTATGGCATATTTTCTTTCTGATTTTGATTCTCTCTCTGTTACTGAAAATCTAAGATATATGAGTCTATTTTTCTGCTTTAATAGGTACAACAGTGAACACATAAGTGAGTCATTCTCTGCTGATTGAGGTGACAGAAGTTCCCCAGGGCTATTTTCTGGGAGAGAATTATCTCCGCTCCATTGCAGAGGGCGTAATGGCTAGCACAGCGGTTCTGACGCAGCTCTGGGCTCCTGGGCCAGTTAGATAAGCACCCGGAGTCTCAGTTTTCTCATCTGTAAAGAGAGGTTAAACAATTTTCCCAAAGTCATGCAGCTCATTAATATAAGACTAAGGGTCAGAATCTTAATCTGTGGAGTCTCACTGGAAATCGCAATAAGGCAATGCCTGTTGTGGGCTTTGTAGAAAGCCTGCCACTCGCTGAACCCCTCCGTCAACGATGACCACTCACTATCACGACATGAGAAGAAAGGTCTAGGGATTTAGGATTAGTGTGTATAGGATCCAGGCATAAATCTCTCTCTCTCTCTCTCCTTTTTTTTTTACCCCCTCTCTCTGTTTTTCCCCCTCTCTTTTTTAAAAGTAAATTTCCAAAGTGAGCATACTTTACAAATCATGTGCCCGTTTTTCATAAAAAAGAACAGAGAAGAATATTGCAGAGTAATAGCTTTGAGATCTTATAGACCCCATGTGAATGCGGACATTGCTTGTTATTGTCTATGGGGCCACAGCCTGTCACTGAAACCTACATTGCAGTTTCCTCTCTGAACCTTGTGAGGTTAGGGTAGACGAAGTGAAAGAAGGAATATCAAGACCTTGGCACTGGGCCTGGCCTATAGGAGATGATCAGTTATGACCTTTGTGTTATCATTAATGACATACTTCAATTGTGATAGATTAGTAACAGGAATATTAATGCTATAAGCAACAGCATAAACAGTCATTAAATACAAAGCAGAAAATACACATGGCTAGTCCTTCAGTTAGTTGGGAGAGCAGAATTTTAGTTAATTGTGGCACTGCGGTTTTTTCATTTGGTTCTATGTTGCCAAAGACACGTATTTTTGCACTTGGCCCAGGAAAAAAATACTCTAACCCTGGGAATCTGGACAAATCTGAGACTTCCAAGACTAACTGTGGAATAAACAAAGTAAGCTTTCACTATTTCAGACTGGCTCAGAGCAGCAGCTTCAGCCTCAAGTCAGCAGGGTTCGAATTCCAGCTCTGCTGTTTTGCTGATGGTATTATCTGGGGCAAGTTAAATACTCCAAAATGCCATAACAATAATAACACCTAATTAAGAAGGTATTTGTAGAAAGATAATAAAGTAATCGGTTTAAATTGGTTATTATAGCCCTAACTTATAGTTAAAACTCATTGTTACTATCACAATTACTGCAATTATTATTAGCCCAGCTTCTCTATTCTATATACTTTTCCTTAATTTAGATCTCGGTATGTGGCACATTCACCAGATACTCGGTATCCTTATTCTCTTTCCAAAATACATTTTTTGAAAGAATGTATAAATAAACCGTTTCACCAAAAGCTGTTCTCTGAATTTGCACTCATCTTAGGGACACAGAAAAAGACTCGGGCTATGTGGTTCCTACACAGCTACTAAATTAGCTGATTGACCTTCATCCAGTAACTCAGTTTCTCTCCAGTTGCAGTTTCCTTGTCTTCAGAACCACCAGGTAAGAAAAGAGAGGAGGGGGATCCTGGAAACACTGCATGCCAGGCCCTCCGCTAGGTCTCCACATGTAAATAACACACCTTTTAAGAAAAATCTAGATTTACTGATACCGAGGTAGTCGAGTGCTGTCTGCTAATCATTCAAATAAAGGTTGGAATTCTAGACAATCTTAAGATTCAAGGATAAAGACTGTTTGGAAAGACTGTGTCAGACTTTTGTTCCAAATCCATCACAAGCCTCACAAACCAAATCTTAAGGCAAGTGAGGAAGTTGATTCGGGCTTGGGTTGACTGGGATCAGGGATACCCTGGGTTTTTTTCTTTTTCCTTATGTTACATTGTCAAGAAACCTAAGATTGGAGCTGAGTGTGAACCACAGATCTGTTACTCCATAAATCATGTGCCCAAAGAGCAGGAAGGGTAGGATGGGGAGGTCTTAGAGATACCAGATTGCAGATCTCCCTTGGGTATATGTTTCTAATTCATAGAAATATCAAATATTCAATTTTTTT